>NC_091288.1:145132706-146332706 GCF_032444005.1 Ranitomeya imitator | reverse complement strand
GGGTTTCTACTGTTTAGCCACATCAGGGGCTCTGCAAACGCAACGTGACGCCCACAGAGCATTCCATCAAAGTCTGCATTTCAAAACGTCAGTACTTCACTTCCGAGCCCCGGCATGTGCCCAAACAGTGGTTTACCCCCACATATGGGGTATCAGCATACTCAGGAGAAACTGGACAACAACTTTTGGGGTCAAATTTCTCCTGTTACCCTTGGGAAAATAAAAAATTGCAGGCTAAAAGATCATTTTTGAGAAAATAATTTTTTTTTTTATTTTCATGGCTCTGCGTTATAAACTTCTGTGAAGCACTTGGGGGTTCAAAGTCCTCACCACACCTAGATTAGTTCCTTTGGGGGTCTAGTTTCCAAAATGGGGTCATTTCTGGGGGATCTCCAATGTTTAGGCACACAGGGGCTCTCCAAACGTGACATGGTGTCCGCTAATGATTGGAGCTAATTTTCCATTTAAAAAGCCAAATGGCGTGCCTTCCCTTCCGAGCCCTGCCGTGCGCCCAAACAGTGGTTTACCCCCACATATGGGGTATCAGCGTACTCAGGACAAACTGGACAACAACATTTGGGGTCCAATTTCTCCTATTACCCTTGGCAAAATAGGAAATTCCAGGTAAAAAATCATTTTTGAGGAAAGAAAAATTATTTTTAATTTTCATGGCTCTGCGTTATAAACTTCTTTGAAGCACCTGGGGGTTTAAAGTGTTCAATATGCATCTAGATAAGTTCCTTGGGGGGTCTAGTTTCCAAAATGGGGTCACTTGTGGGGGAGCTCCAATGTTTAGGCACACAGTGGCTCTCCAAACGCGACATGGTGTCCGCTAACAATTGGAGCTAATTTTCCATTCAAAAAGTCAAATGGCGCTCCTTCCCTTCCAAGCCCTGCCGTGCGCCCAAACAGTGGTTTACCCCCACATATGAGGTATCAGCGTACTCAGGACAAATTGGACAACAACTTTCGTGGTTCAGTTTCTCCTTTTACCATTGGGAAAATAAAAAAATTGTTGCTAAAAGATAATTTTTGTGACTAAAAAGTTAAATGTTCATTTTTTCCTTCCATGTTGCTTCTGCTGCTGTGAAGGGTTAATAAACTTCTTGAATGTGGTTTTGAGTACCTTGAGGGGTGCAGTTTTTAGAATGGTGTCACTTTTGGGTATTTTCAGCCATATAGACCCCTCAAACTGACTTCAAATGTGAGGTGGTCCCTAAAAAAAATGGTTTTGTAAATTTCGTTGTAAAAATGAGAAATCGCTGGTCAAATTTTAACCCTTATAACTTCCTAGAAAAAAAAAATTTTGTTTCCAAAATTGTGCTGATGTAAAGTATACATGTGGGAAATGTTATTTATTAACTATTTTGTGTCACATAACTCTCTGGTTTAACAGAATAAAAATTCAAAATGTGAAAATTGCAAAATTTTCGCCAAATTTCCGTTTTTATCACAAATAAACGCAGAATTTATTGACCTAAATTTACCACTAACATGAATCCCAATATGTCATGAAAAAACAATCTCAGAACCGCTAGGATCCGTTGAAGCGTTCCTGAGTTATTACCTCATAAAGGGACACTGGTCAGAATTGCAAAAAACGGCAAGGTCTTTAACCCCTTTACCCCCAAGGGTGGTTTGCACGTCAATGACCAGGCCAATTTTTACAATTCTGACCACTGTCCCTTTATGAGGTTATAACACCGAAACGCTTCAACGGATCCTGGTGATTCTGACATTGTTTTCTCGTGACATATTGTACTTCATGATAGTGGTAAAATTTCTTTGATAGTACCTGCGTTTATTTGTGAAAAAAATGGAAATTTGGCGAAAATTTTGAAAATTTCGCAATTTTCAAACTTTGAATTTTTATGCAATTAAATCACAGAGATATGTCACACAAAATACTTAATAAGTAACATTTCCCACATGTCTACTTTACATCAGCATAATTTTGGAATCAATTTTTTTTTTGTTAGGGAGTTATAAGGGTTAAAAGTTGACCAGCAATTTCTCATTTTTACAACACCATTTTTTTTTAGGGACCACGTCTCATTTGAAGTCATTTTGAGGGGTCTATATGATAGAAAATGCCCAAGTGTGACACCATTCTAAAAACTGCACCCCTCAAGGTGCTCAAAACCACATTCAAGAAGTTTATTAACCCTTCAGGTGTTTAATAGGAATTTTTGGAATGTTTAAATAAAAATGAACATTTAACTTTTTTACACAAAAAATTTACTTCAGCTCCAATTTGTTTTATTTTACCAAGGGTAACAGGAGAAATTGGACCCAAAAAGTTGTTGTCCAATTTGTCCTGAGTACGCTGATACCCCATATGTGGCAGTAAACCACTGTTTGGGCGCATGGGAGAGCTCGGAAGGGAAGGAGCGCTATTTGACTTTTCAATGCAAAATTGACAGGAATTGAGATGGGACGCCATGTTGCGTTTGGAGAGCCACTGATGTGCCTAAACATTGAAACCCCCCACAAGTGACACCATTTTGGAAAGTAGACCCCCTAAGGAACTTATCTGGATGTGTGGTGAGCACTTTGACCCACCAAGTGCTTCACAGAAGTTTATAATGCAGAACCGTAAAAATAAAAAATCATATTTTTTCACAAAAATTATATTTTTGCCCCCAATTTTTTATTTTTCCAAGGGTAAGAGAAGAAATTGGACCTCAAAAGTTGTTGTCCAATTTGTCCTGAGTACGCTGATACCCCATATGTGGCAGTAAACCACTGTTTGGGCGCATGGGAGAGCTCGGAAGGGAAGGAGCGCAGTTTGACTTTTCAATGCAAAATTGACAGAAATTGAGATGGGACGCCATGTTGCGTTTGGAGAGCCACTGATGTGCCTAAACATTGAAACCCCCCACAAGTGACACCATTTTGGAAAGTAGACCCCCTAAGGAACTTATCTAGAGGTGTGGTGAGCACTTTGACCCACCAAGTGCTTCACAGAAGTTTATAATGCAGAACCGTAAAAATAAAAAATCATATTTTTTCACAAAAATTATATTTTTGCCCCCAATTTTTTATTTTTCCAAGGGTAAGAGAAGAAATTGGACCTCAAAAGTTGTTGTCCAATTTGTCCCGAGTACGCTGATACCCCATATGTGGCAGTAAACCACTGTTTGGGCGCATGGGAGAGCTCGGAAGGGAAGGAGCGCCGTTTGACTTTTCAATGCAAAATTGACAGGAATTGAGATGGGACGCCATGTTGCGTTTGGAGAGCCACTGATGTGCCTAAACATTGAAACCCCCCACAAGTGACACCATTTTGGAAAGTAGACCCCCTAAGGAACTTATCTGGATGTGTGGTGAGCACTTTGACCCACCAAGGGCTTCACAGAAGTTTATAATGCAGAGCCATAAAAATAAAACAAAATTTTTTTCCCACAAAAATTATTTTTTAGCCCCCAGTTTTGTATTTTCCCTAGGGTAACAGGAGAAATTGGACCTCAAAAGTTGTTGTCCAATTTGTCCTGAGTACGCTGATACCCCATATGTGGGGGGGAACCACCGTTTGGGCGCATGGGAGGGCTCGGAAGGGAAGGAGCGCCATTTGGAATGCAGACTTAGATGGAATGGTCTGCAGGCGTCACATTGCGTTTGCAGAGCCCCTAATGTACCTAAACAGTAGAAACCCCCCACAAGTGACACCATTTTGGAAAGTAGACCCCCTAAGGAACTCATCTTGATGTGTTGTGAGAGCTTTGAACCCCCAAGTATTTCACTACAGTTTATAATGCAGAGCCATGCAAATAAAAAATATTTTTTTTTCCACAAAAATTATATTTTAGCCCCCAGTTTTGTATTTTTCCAAGATTAGCAGGAGAAATTGGACCCTAAATGTTGTTGTCCAATTTGTCCTGAGTACGCTGATACCCGATATGTGGGGGGAACCACCGTTTGGGCGCATGGGAGGGCTCGGAAGGGAAGGAGCATCATTTGGAATGCAGACTTAGATGGATTGGTCTGCAGGCGTCACATTGCGTTTGCAGAGCCCCTAATGTACCTAAACAGTAGAAACCCCCCACAAGTGACCCCATATTGGAAACTAGACCCCTCAATGAACTTATCTAGATGTGTTGTGAGAACTTTGAACCCCCAAGTGTTTCACTACAGTTTATAACGCAGAGCCGTGAAAATAAAAAATCTTTTTGTTTTCCCACAAAAATTATTTTTTAGCCCCCAGTTTTGTATTTTCCCAAGGGTAACAGGAGAAATTGGTCCACAAAAGTTGTTGTCCAATTTGTCCTGAGTACGCTGATACCCCATATGTTGGGGTAAACCCCTGTTTGGGCACACAGGAGAGCTCGGAAGGGAAGGAGCACTGTTTTACTTTTTCAACTCAGAATTGGCTGGAATTGAGATCGGACGCCATGTCGTGTTTGGAGAGCCCCTGATGTGCCGAAACAGTGGAAACCCCACAATTATAACTGAAACCCTAATCTAAACACACCCCTAACCCTAATTCCAACGGTAACCCTAACCACACCTCTAACCCTGACACACCCCTAACCCTAATCCCAACCCTATTCCCAACTGTAAATGTAATCTAAACCCTAACCCTAACTTTAGCCCCAACCCTAACTGTAGCCCCAACCCTAACCCTAACCCTAGCCCTAACCCTAGCCCTAACCCTAGCCCTAACCCTAACCCTAGCCCTAACCCTACCCCTAACCCTACCCCTAGCCCTAACCCTAACCCTACCAATAACCCCTACCCCTACCCCTAACCCTAGCCCTAACCGTAGCCCTAACCCTAGCCCTAACCCTAGCCCTAACCCTAGCCCTAACCCTAGCCCTAACCCTAACCCTAGCCCTAACCCTAGCCCTAACCCTAGCCCTAGCCCTAACCCTAGCCCTAACCCTAGCCCTAACCCTAACCCTAGCCCTAGCCCTAACCCTAGCCCTAACCCTAGCCCTAGCCCTAACCCTAGCCCTAACCCTAGCCCTAACCCTAGCCCTAGCCCTAACCCTAGCCCTAACCCTAGCCCTAATGGGAAAATGGAAATAAATACATTTTTTTTTATTTTTCCCTAACTAAGGGGGTGATGAAGGGGGGTTTGATTTACTTTTATAGCGAGTTTTTTAGCGGATTTTTATGATTGGCAGCCGTCACACACTGAAAGACCCTTTTTATTGCAAAAAATATTTTTTGCAATACCACATTTTGAGAGCTATAATTTTTCCATATTTTGGTCCACAGAGTCATGTGAGGTCTTGTTTTTTGCGGGACGAGTTGACGTTTTTATTGAAAACATTTTTGGGCACGTGACATTTTTTGATCGCTTTTTATTCCGATTTTTGTGAGGAAGAATGACCAAAAGCCAGCTATTCATGAATTTCTATTGGGGGAGGCGTTTATACCGTTCCGCGTTTGGTAAAATTGATAACTCAGTTTTATTCTTCGGGTCAGTACGATTACAGCGATACCTCATTTATATCATTTTTTTATGGTTTGGCGCTTTTATACGATAAAAACTATTTTACAGAAAAAATAATTATTTTTGCATCGCTTTATTCTCAGGACTATAACTTTTTTATTTTTTTGCTGATGATGCTGCATGGCGGCTCTTTTTTTGCGGGACAATATGACGCTTTCAGCGGTACCATGGTTATTTATATCTGTCCTTTTGATCGCGTGTTATTCCACTTTTTGTTCGGCGGTATGATAATAAAGCATTGTTTTTTGCCTCGTTTTTTTTTTTTTTTTTTCTTACGGTGTTTACTGAAGGGGTTAACTAGTGGGACAGTTTTATAGGTCGGGTTGTTACGGACGCGGCGATACTAAATATGTGTACTTTTATTGTTTTTTTTTTTTATTTAGACGAAGAAATGTATTTATGGGAATAATATTTTTTTTTTTTTTTCATTATTTTGGAATATTTTTTTTTATTTTTTTTACACATTTGGAAATTTTTTTTTTTACTTTTTTACTTTGTCCCAGGGGGGGACATCACAGATCAGTGATCTGACAGTTTGCACAGCACTCTGTCAGATCACTGATCTGACATGCAGCGCTGCAGGCTTCACAGTGCCTGCTCTGAGCAGGCTCTGTGAAGCCACCTCCCTCCCTGCAGGACCCGGATCCGCGGCCATCTTGGATCCGGGGCTGGAGGGAGCTGGGAGGGAGGTGAGACCCTCGCAGCAACGCGATCACATCGCGTTGCTCCGGGGGTCTCAGGGAAGCCCGCAGGGAGCCCCCTCCCTGCGCGGTGCTTCCCTGCACCGCCGGCACATCGCGATCATCTTTGATCGCTGTGTGCCAGGGGTTAATGTGCCAGGGGCGGTCCGTGACCGCTCCTGGCACATAGTGCCGGATGTCAGCCGCGATAAGCAGCTGACACCCGGCCGCGATCGGCCGCGCTCCCCCCGTGAGCGCGGCCGATCGGCTATGACGTACTATCCCGTCCAGGGTCAGATAAGCCCAGGGCACCTCGACGGGATAGTACGTCTAAGGTCACAGAGGGGTTAAGGTCAAAATAGGCTGGGTCATGAAGGGGTTAAATTATTTCTGGCTCCAAAACCGTTAAATGTCCCCTTTGTCAGGTTGCATAGAAAAAACGCATTACGGATGTCATACGGATTACATACGCAACATTACATGGGCAAAATACGCGACCACACCTTGCCAACGGATTACATACGGATCACGATTTCTAGATTTTTTCTGCGTATTACGGCCATAAAAAATGGACCATCTTTCCCTACGCTGAGTGTGACGCCGGCCTTATGCTCTCATTAGTGTAGGGATAGGAGGCATCTGGAGTGAAGGACAGATTTTAACTGCACATTCAGCAAACACAATGCTGTGTGTACTCTGCAACCCCTATATGTGCTATTTCTGTTGTAAAAGCAGCTGTGTTGTGTGTACTCTGCAAACCTGTTTGTGAGAATACTGTGCTAAAAGGAGTCCTGTCATTTAAGCTGCTGTGTGTTAGGTGTCGAATTCCCGCCTCTGCACAGTGGGAATCTTGAACCATCTCCACTGTGGTCTCCAATTCTTCTCCAGCCACAGTGGAGCCTGCTCAGCAGAGACGTCGGTCCCAGCATCTAGCTCAGGCTGATACTGTGCGACTAGTTACTTCTGCCCTTCCAGGCTCTGCCTTTGTAGCCAGCACTGATCAGCGGCGAGCAGGTCTTTCTGGTACTAAGTCCTGCTTTTCCCATACTGAGCATGCCCACGGGATGACCTCCCATTGGAGGTCGGGGGTCACATGCTCAGGTCTTGTTGCGGCTCCTATTGGACCATCTGGAAGGGCTTGTAGCACTGCTGCTATAAAACATTTGCATGGCCGCTTGGCCATGCACTAGTGTATACTTGAAAAACGTGTGTGTGTTGATCTGTGAAAGTCTCTCATTAATCATTCCCTCCCTTGTGTATGACTGCTCGCGTTAGGTGAATGTTTGCTATTTAGCGCCCGACAGAGCCATCTGTACTAAACACACGATACAGCGTCTATTGCTGTGACCGCCAGTGCGGCACCGTGCGCTATTAATGTGCTATCCTGACCCAAGTCTGGGTGGTTAGTGGCGTCTGCCAGAGAGGCACTGCTCGCACTCTTGTGCATAAAATTATTATTTAAATTATACTCTGACACCCAGTAGTGGTGTCGAGCGCAGGTGGTCTAGACGAACTCTAATCCTGAGTCTTGGGATTGAGTTCTGTGACTCCTTGCTTGAGCTCTGTGTGCAGTACCGTGGCCCTGTGACACAACAGGGTTTGCTTCTTTCATAAAGGGTGAAGCTAACCCATGTGCGTATCCTCATTGTACCACCATATAGTCCGTCATTACTCAGCAGCAGGTTCCAACTCTGCACGGTGGACGCCGGGCTGCAAACGCACCTTATACCATCTCTCTAATTATTTGATGCATCCCCTAGCCCTAACATTGCACTAGTGCCAGGGTTTGGCTAGTAATGGCGGATGAACAGCAACCCTTGCGGTACATCCAGCAGCTGGAGGGCAGGTTGGCTGCTCTTGAACACACAACCTCAGCTGTGAATGTTACCGTAGTAGCTGTTCAGGCTACTAGCGTGGCTGCAGCAACTTTGTCCACTGCCACCCCTGTTGCAACCCTATCTCGCCTCCGGCTGCCAGATAAATTTTCTGGTGATAGCAAATCTTGTACGGGTTTTGTGAGCCAGTGCTCCATACACCTGGAGCTCCTGGCTGCAATTTTCCTTACAGAGCGGGCAAAGGTGGGATTCATTATGTCTCTCCTGTCGGACAGGGCGTTGGACTGGGCTACGCCGCAGTGGGAGCGTGGCGATCATGTGGTGCAGAGTGCTCCGCTGTTCCTGAGCACGCTGAAACAGGTTTTTTTAGGGCCTCGAGTCACCCATGATACAGCACTCCAACTGTTGGCATTGACACAGGGCTCGTCCTTGGTCAGCCATTTTGCCGTCCACTTCCGCACCTTTGCATCTGAGCTGGAGTGGTCGGATAAATCCCTCATCCCTGTATTTTGGAGGGGGCTGGCTGACTATGTGAAGGACACTTTGGCCACTAGGGAGATTCCCGCCACACTGGAGGACCTAATAGCTGTATCCACTCGCATTGACCTCCGTTTTATCGAGCGGAGGTTAGAGCGAGCCCAGTGTAGGCAGAGGTTTCGGCTGGCTCCCACCTTCGCCAAACCTTTGGAATCTCCAGTCCAGGCACCCGAGTCATGTGAGGCCATGGAGGTGTCACGAGTGGGATCTAAGTCCCACACCGCTTGTGCACTCAAGATCTGTTATGTCTGCTGGCAGTCAGGACATCTTGCCACCAGATGTCCCCTGTGGTTAAGGGGACAATTACCATAGGCTCATCCACTCGTTCGGTAGAGCTTTGTGTGGATTCCGGGGTGGAGGGCAATTTTATGTCTTCTGCCTTTGCCAAAGGACACACAATACCCCTGGTGATGCTCGCTCAACCAGTAACCGTATGAGTGGTGAATGGGTCGACACTGCCCTCACAGATAACATACTAGACCATCCCATTTATTCTTTCGATGTCACCATCTCATCAGGAGATTATATCTCTGCTCGTCATTGCAGAGAGAATTGATGAGATCCTGTTAGGGATACCTTGGCTACGGTATCACTCCACTCATATAGAGTGGTCCACAGGCAGAATTTTGGGATGGAGTGAATCCTGTGAGGGTAGATGTCAGAGGGTGTACGTTCAGGTTGCTACTACTGAGGTACCTGCAGATCTTTCCTTTCTCCCCAAGCACTATTGGCCCTATGCAGTCATGTTCTCCAAAAGGGCTGTGGAGACCCTTCTGCCTCACCGCCCCATGACTGTCCATTTGACCTCTTGCCTGGTGCAGAGCCTCCCTGGGGTCGAGTCTATCCATTATCTCTTCTGGAGACGGAGGCAATGTCCCAGTATATCCAAGAGAATCTGGCAAGAGGATTCATTAGGAAGTCAATGTCACCTGCAGGGGCTGGGTTCTTCTTTGTGCAGAAGAAGAATGGAGAACTACGTCCAAGTCTACAGGGGTCTTAATGCCATCACCGTTAAGAGTAAGTTCCCACTACCCCTGATATCTCAGCTCTTTGATAGGCTACGGGGAGCAAGGGTATTTACGAAACTAGATCTGTGGGGTGCTTACAACCTGATTCGCATCCGTAAGGAGGAAGAATGAAAGACGGCTTTTATCACCAGGGTTGGGCACTATGAATACCTGGTGATGCCCTTCGGGCTCTTTAATGCCCCAGCCATTTTCCAAGACTTTGTGAATTACATCTTCCCGGGATATGCTCACATCTTAGTCATAGTCTATGTGGATGATATTCTCATCTACTATCCAGATTTTGACTCCCACCGAAGAGATTTTTGCAAAGTCTTCGACCTCTTCCGGGCAAACTCCCTCTACGCCAAGTTGGAGAAGTGTGTGTTTGAGCAGGAGTCCTTGCCTTTCGTTGGCTATATCATCTCTGCCCAGGGATTGGGTATGGATCCTGCCAAGCTACGGGCTGAGATGGACTGGCAGGAACCCCATTCTCTTAAAGTGGTGCAGCGCTTTATGGGGTTCATTAATTACTATCGCCAGTTTATTCCAAACTTCTCAACTTTGGTAGCTCCCTTGGTTTCCCTCACCAAGAAGGGAGCCAATCCCAAATTGTGGTCGGAGGAGGTCTCCAAGTCCTTTCACTCCATTGAGTCACACTTCGCTAGTGCTCCCATCCTACATTGCCCCGATGTAGATATGCTGTTTATAATGGAGGTGGATGCCTCATCTGATGGTGCTGGAGCAGTCCTCTTCCAAAAGGATGTTCAAGGTCGGAAGCATCCTTGCCTCTTCTTTTCCAAGACCTTCTCACCAGCAGAGAGGAATTATTCCATTGGGGACAGGGAGTTGCTATCCATGAAGTTGGCTTTCTCAGAGTGGAGGCATCTCTTGGTGGGGGCTCGCTTTCCATTTCAAGTTTTCACAGACCACAAGAATTTGGTATACTTATAGACAGCCCAGTGGCTAAATTCTTGCCAGGCCAGATGGTCCCTGTTCTTCTCCTGGTTCCATTTCACCCTCCATTTTCTTTCCGGGGAGAAGAACATTCATGCCGACGCTCTCTCCCACTCTGTAGTGTCATCATCAGAGGAGGAGGAACCTCGGCTTATTGTCCCTGCTGAGAGCCTGAGAACTGTGGCTCCCGTTTCGCTAGAGTCTGTGCCCCCTGGCAAGACTTTTGTACATTCAAATTTGTGACTGGAGGTTCTCTCTTGGGCTCATTCGTCCAGGGTGGGTGGACATTTTGGGACCAAGCGGACATTAGAGCTTCTGGCGATGACATACTGGTGGCCGCATATGGCTCGTGATGTCGGGGATTATATTCGGGTGTGTGTCTCCTGCGCCAAGAATCGGTCCCCTAGGCAATGGCCTGCTGGGCTACTTTACCCCCTGCCAGTGGCAAACAGGCCCTTGGAGATGGTCGGGATGGATTTGTGGTGGGCTTACCTAAGTCTCATAGCTGCACCTTTATCTGGGTAGTCACCGATCATTTTTCTAAAATAGTGCTCTTGGTGCCACTTCCACGGTTACCTTCTGCACGGGTCTTGGCGGCATTGTTCATTAAGCATATTTTCCATCTACATGGCATGCCTGACAAAATTATCAGTGACCGTGGTCCCCAGTTCGCGTCTCGGTTTTGGAGAGAGCTCTGTCATTTATGTAGCATAGAGCTGAATCTCTCTTCTGCATACCATCCCGAGATGAATGGGTGGGTAGAAAGGGCCAACCAGACTCTGGTGACATACCTGCAGCATTTTGTCTCTGCTAGGCAGGATGACTGGGCATCTTTGCTACCTTGGGTGGAAATTGTTCTGAACAACGCCGCAGCCAATCCCACTGGGCAGACTCCCTTTCTCCTTAATTACGGCCAGCATCCGCGTGTCCCTGTGCCCATGCCCGTGTCATGCACTGATTCCAGGGTGGCAGACTGGGCATTGGAGGCACGTGATATTTGAAACCGCACACAGGATATCATTCGGGCTTCCAAGGAGAGAATGAGGGTTTCTGCCGATGCACACCGGCGCCCCGCTCCGAACTTCGCTCCTGGCAACTTAGTGTGGCTTTCCGCTCGTAACATCAGGCTGCGAGTTGAGTCCACTAGGTTTGCGCCTCGCTACATTGGTCCTTTCAAGGTTCTGGAACAGGTTAACCCTGTGGTCTACCATTTGGCTATTCCTCCGTGCCTCGGTATCACCGACACCTTCCACGTTTCCCTCTTAAAGCTGTCTATATGTCCCATTTTTCCGAGTCTTCTGCCGGGACATTGGGTTCATCCACGCATGAGTACGAGGTGAACTCTATCTTGGGGTGCAAGGTGTTAGGTGGCAAAAAATACTATCTGGTGGACTGGAAGGGTCACGGTCCAGAGGACAGAACCTGGGAACCTGTGGAGCACATTCGGGCTCCGCTGGTCATTGCAGCTTTTGAGCGTAGCGAGGCTCAAGGAGGAGGGGGGTAATGTTAGGTGTCGAGTTCCCGCCTCTGCACAGGGGGAATCTCGAACCATCTCTGCTGCGGTCTCCAATTCTTCTCCAGCCACAGTGGAGCCTGCTCAGCGGAGATGTCGGTCCCAGCATCTGGCTCAGGCTGATACTGTGCGACTGGTTACTGCTGCCCTTCCGGGCCCTGTCTTTGTAGCCAGCACTGATCAGCAGTGAGCAGGCCTTTCTGGGACTAAGTCCTGCTTTTCCCATACTGAGCATGCCCACGGGACGACCTCCCATTGGAGATCGGGGGTCACATGCTCAGGTGCTGTTGCCTTTCCTATTGGACCATATGGAAGGTCTTGTAGCACTGCTGCTATAAAAGGTTCGCATGGCCGCTCGGCCATGCGCAAGTGTGTACTTGAAAACGTGTGTGTGTTGATGTGTGAAAGTTGCTCATTAATCATCCCCTCCCTTGTGAATGACTGCTCGCGTAAGGTGGATGTTTGCTATTAATGCGCTATCCTGACCCAAGTCTGGGTGGTTAGTGGTGTTCGCCAGAGCGGCACTGCTCGCAGTCTTGTGCATAAAAATATTATTTAAATTATACTCTGACACCCAGTAGTGGTGTCAAGCGCAAGTGGTCTAGACGAACTCTAATCCTGAGTCTTGGGACTGAGTTCTATGACTCCTTGCTTGCGCTCTTTGTGTGGTCCCGCGGCCCTGTGACGAAACATGGTTCACTTCTTTCATACAGGGTGAAGCTAACCCGTGTGTATACACATTGTACTGCCATATAGTCCGTCATTACTCAGCAGCAGGTTCAATCTCTGCACGGTGAATTCCGGATTGCGAACGCACCTTATACCATCTCTCTCATTTTTTGGTGCGTTCCGCTAGCCCTAACATTGTGTGTAACTCTGCACCCCCATGGGAGTAATGTCCTTGAAGATGCTGTGTGTACTCTACATCCCCCCACCTGTGGAAGTACTGTCTTTGAAGACACTGGGTGTGTTCTGCATCTTCCGCCTGTGGGAGCACTGCTCTTGAAGCCGCTGTTTGTACTCTGCACTCCCCCGCATGTGGGAGTACTGTGCTTGAAGCTGCTGTATGTTTTCTATTAGTCTGACAAATTAATAATTGGCATCAGTCATCTCATTGCTATTAGTAGGTCCCAAAAATACTTTTTCAGTCCTCGTGTCTGATTTCTATTAGTTTTGCAAATCAATATATTGCATAAGCAGTGTCGTTGCCATTTCTAGAACTCAAAAAATAATTTTTAAGGCTTGGTGTGTGTGTTTTCAGGTTGTTTTCCAAATCAATATATCACATCAGCTGTGTCTTTGCTTTCCTCACAGGAGAGTGATGCCATGCTTGGAAGCGAGGAAGGATCACTTTAACAGGTATTCACATACATGCAACATGTTCTGACTCCAGGCCAGAAGGGGGAGCTCTGAACCCGGTTTCAGGGGAGCATCCCTAGATAATATATATTCTGGTCTGGAGGAGGAGTTAGTTAGTTGGTCAGAGAAAAGAGAAGAAGCAGACAGAGAGAGTCTGAGAGGAATGCTAGGGCCGTGCAGCCAGGTGAGGAGCTGCAGCTCCTGGAAAGAACGAGAACAGAGCAGTCTATTGGAGACTAAAAGGGGAAGTGGAGCGCAGGAGAATAAAGAGCTGGAGGGAAGCTGTGATTGAGCTTCCTCCATGCTGAAGCGCAGAATTCCGGTAGCCGGACAACCAAGGTTGTGGGGGTAATTCTATGCCCCACGGCAGAAACCGGCGGACAGCTGGATTTCAAGTCACCTGTCCACTATTAACACCTGAAGACAGAGTGACAGATAGAGTCTGGCGTCATCCTGAGAGACCCTGTAAAAAGGCTCGAGTTTTCCTGCCATGCAGATAGTGTCCTACCAGCAAAGGAGACAAAGAGAACATGAGGACCTTGTGTGAGGCCTAAGGCATCAAGGGACTTCAACACAGCACAGAAGAGAAGGCTTCCAACCCCACCTGGTTAGGGGGCTTCCAAATTCACTTTCGAGCCGTCCGGACCATACCAACAGCGTTGGTCACCCCTGACCGAATACCACAGGTGGCGCCATGAACAAACTTTATTCAACAAACCTCTTTAAAGACCTTCCCTTGTACTTGGATGCCATAGACCGGGTCGCTGCCACCGTGACCACCCCAAGTAATCCCTAGACCCTGGCGGGAGCTCCATATGTTTTGTATTACTTTTGCAAATCAATATATCACATCAGCATTTTCATTGCTATTTCTAGGCCCCAAAAATACTTTTTCAGACCTGATATCTTTTCTTGTAGTTTTGGCAATCAATATATCGCATCAGCTGTATCTTTGGCCTTTGTAGGCCCCCAAAACACATTTTCTGGCCTGGTGTGGGTTTTTTAGAATTTTTGCAAATCTGGTGTGTCTTTTCAACCATTTTTGGAAAGCAATATTTTGCATGAGCCATCTCATCGACATTTTTAGGCACCAAAAATATTTTTATTTTTTCAGGCCTGGTGTGTGTTTTCTATCAATATACATCAGCCAAGTTGCTGCCATTTCTAGGCCTCAAAAATACTTTTTCAGGCCTGATGTCTTTTCTTGCACTTTTGCAAATCAATATATCGCATCAGCCATGTCATTACCACTTCTTGGCCCCAAATATACTTTTTTCAGGATTGGTGTGTGTTTTATACTACTTTTGCAAAGCAATATATCGTAGTAACTGTCTCATTGCCATTTTTAGGCCCCGGAAATAATTTTTAATTCGTGGTGTGTGTTTTATACTGCTTTGGCAAATCAATATATCACACTGATGCCATTTCTAGGCACCAAAACTCATTTTTTTAGGGCTGGTGTGTGGTTTTGTGAATCTTGGAAGTAAATAATTGGCATCAGCCAACTACTTGCCATTTTTAGTTGAAAGACAAAAGTTTTCAGGACTGTTTTGATTTTTCTAGTAGTGTTGTAAATACATAAATTACTCTACTGCCATCTCTTTGGGAGTAGTGTTTATAAAATCAACTTCCAAAAATGAGGAAAGCATCAAATAAGAGACATGGATGTGGACGTGGGGGTACTGGTGTCATTGCTATGGTGGTGGTGGTGTAGCTGATGCAGGGAGAGGATGTAGTTGTTCTGCTGTGGCACAATTTCAACACCTTCAGGGTGCATGCAGGAGACAGGATGTTATGTGTTCTTTTGTAGGCCCGAATACTGCTGCTTGAATAGTGAGACCACAAGATGTTGAAAAGGTGTTAGATTGGATGTTTGAGAGTGGTTCCAGTTCCTCCGCATTATCTTTGATCCGGTCTAGTGCAAGAAGTGCACAGTTGGCATTTGAGGACCATGGTCAACTGGCTTGCACCTCACCCCTTCTGCTTTTTGATGCCTGAACTAGCAGGGGTTTCATGGCCCATCCACTTCCCCTGTTCCTGAAATGGAAGAGAATGAGTGCACGGATGCCAAACCACTTATTAAGTTTGATGATGAGTAAGTGGGAGGGCTAATGCCAATGGTCGGGCACTCAGACCATCCTCATGGAGTCGGCTTCTAACAGTTTGTGCAGACACATGCACATATTTTGGCCTGCTGGATGCAATTTTGCAGGGCTCTGACAGTGCTCCTCCTGTTCCTCCTTGCACAAAAGCTGAGGTAGCGGTCCTGCTGCTGGGTTGTTGCCCTCTTAAGGCCCCTCCAAGTGTACTGGTGTACTGGCCTGTCTCCTGGTAGTGCCTCCAGCCGCTGGACACTATGCTGACAGACACAGCAAACCTTCTTGCCGCAGCTCACATTGATTTGGCATCCTTGATGAGCTTCACTACCTGAGCCCCTTGTGTGAGTTGTAAAGTCTCATGCTACCACAAGTGTGAAAGCACAACCAACATTCAAAAGTGACCAAAACATCAGCCAGAAAGCATTGTTATTGAGATGTGGTCTGTGGTTACCACCTGCAGAACCACTCCTTTATTGAGTGTCTCTTGATAATTGGCAATAATTTCCATGTGTTGTCTATTCCATTTGCACAACAGCATGTGAAATTGATTTTCAAACAGTGTTGCTTCCTAAGTGGACATTTGATATCACAGAAGTTTGATTTACTTGGAGTTATATATTGTTTAAGTTGCCCCTTTGTTTTTTTGAGCAGTGTATAAGAGTGTGGCTGATCGGAAACATTTGGTGAGTCCGGACCTATGTGTTGGTGACTTGGTATGACTGTCCTCAAGGAACATTAAGCTGAAGATTCTGTCTTGGAAATTGGGTCCCAGTTTTAACGGTCCTTATAAGATCTTAGCCGTGGTCAATCCATAGCATTCTGCCTTGCTCTGCCACCTATGTCTAAAATCCATAATGTTTCAATACATGGTACATTGGAAGGGGTACGGTCCTGAAGAGAGGATGTGGGTTCCAGCTTCTGACATCTATACAGTCAGACTAGTTCAGGCCTTTCATGTGGCACACCCAGATAAACCAGGCCCTGAGGTTCCTGAGGTCCCTTGTAGAAGGGGGGTTACTGTCAAGGAGTTACCGTGACAGAGCAGAGTCAGGAGACAGCAGCATACACTTCTCCAGTGTATTAAAAGTGTTTGTTTTGTTTCAGCAGGACAGGGTTTAATCGGCCATGTGGAAATCCCTGTATTCAGCTGTGCTCGGTTAGCTACTCCTCTTTCCTATAAAAGCTAGTCCTTCCGGCCAGGTCCTTGTCTGAGTTAGTACTTGCCACATAGATCTGGAGAGGTAGAAGCTGGTGTTTGGAGAGCTGGAGGAGTTTATTGTGCGACTGTTGCTTGGTTTGTATGCTTGGAAATTCCTCATCCTTACCTGCCTTATTTTCTTCCCCCGTCTTTCACACCCTTGAGAATACCTATGTATTTGTGAGAGTATAATTTGTGTGCCTTTGTTCCCCTGTCTGTCGGGTTGGTGTACTGTGGTACACGGTAGCACCTCTCTTCCCCTGGTGGGGTTGGGGGACAGATGCAGGGCTGCAGCTAGGAAACAGGGCAAGGGCAGAGGCCCCCGCATTATCACTATCTGAGGTATCCCAGGGAACAGGATGAGCTAGGGCTCCCCCTAGTGCTAGGGCCAGGAAAGGTGTCGCTGGTTCCAGTTTAGTCGCCAGTCCTCTCATAATACTCCATTTGTAAGTTTCCTTCCTTCATAGTTTTATTCTCATAAAATAAGCAAAGAAACGAGAACAAAAAAACGAAATAATCTACTATATAATTGTCTAAGGGTCACTTCCATCTTTCTATCTGTCCCGGATATTCATTGGTCGCGGCCTCTGTCTGTCATGGAATCCAAGTCGCCGACTGGTCGTGGCAAAACGCCCACGACCATTGCCACGACCAATGAGCGACGGCCACAGTCCGGCGGCAATATGGCCGCTCTTTCCTCCCTGCAGTCAGTGCCCGCTCCATACTCCCCTCCAGTCATCCAGTCAGCCCTCACACAGGGTTAATGCCAGTGTTACTGGAGCGCGGTGTAACACACTCCGGTTACGCAGCTATTAACCCTGTGTGACCAACTTTTACTATTGATGCTGCATATGCAGCATCAATAGTAAAACGATCTAATGTTAAAAATAATAATAATAAAAAAAAGGTTATTCTCACCCTCCCACGTGCGTGCTGTCCTCGGCAGTGCAAGCGGCAGGTTCCGGTTCCAAAGATGCTATGCGAGAAGGACCTTCCATGACGTCACGGGCATGTGACTGCGACGTCATCACAGGTCCTGCGCTCATACCAACCCTGCACCGCACACAGGCGACAGGACTACAAGGGGCCCTCGGAGGGTGAGTATATGTTTCTTTTTAATTTTTTAACCTGTTACATATGTAGCTGGGCAATATACTATGTGACTGGCCAATATTCTACGTGACTGGGCAGTATACTACGTGTCTGTGCTGTGTTCTACGTGGCTCTGTGCTGTATACTACGTCGCTGTGCAATATATTACGTGACTGGGCAATATACTACGTAGCTGGGCAATATACTACGTCACTGGGCAATATACAGTCATGGCCAAAAGTTTTGAGAATGAGACAAATATTAATTTTTCCAAAGTCTACTGCTTCATTTTTTCTAATGGCAATTTGCATATACTCCTGATTGTCAGAGTGATCAGCTTAACAGCAATTACTGTACTTGCAAAGTCAATATTTGCCCAGAAAATGAACTTTAACCCCCAAAGCACATTTCAACATCATTGCAGTCCTGCCTTAAAAGGAGCAGCTAACATCGTTTTAGTGATTGATCCATTAACACAGGTGTGGGTGTTGATGAGGACAGGGCTGGCGATCAATCAGTCATGATTAAGTAAGAATGACATCACTGGACACTTTAAAAGGAGGCTGGTGCTTGGTATCATTGTTTCTCTTCAGTTAACCATGGTTATCTCTAAAGAAACACGTGCAGCCATCATTGCACTGCACAAAAATGGCCTAACAGGGAAGAGTATCGCAGCTACAAAGATTGCACCTCAGTCAACAATCTATCGCATCATCAAGAACTTCAAGGAGAGAGCTTCCATTGTTGTCAAAAAGGCTCCAGGGCGCCCAAGAAAGACCAGCAAGTGCCAGGACCGTATCTTAAAACTGTTTCAGCTGGGGGATCGGACTACCAGCAGTGCCAAGCTTGCTCAGGAATGGCAGCAGGCTGGTGTGAGTGCTTCTGGACGCACTGTGAGGCGGAGACTCTTTGAGCAAGGCCTGGTTTCAAGGAGGGCAGCAAAGAAGCCACTTCTCTCCAGAAAAAAACATCAGGGACCGACTGATATTCTGCAAAAGGTACAGGGAGTGGACTGCTGAGGATTGGGGCAAAGTCATTTTCTCTGCTGAATCCCCTTTTCGATTGTTTGGGACATCTGGAAAAAAGCTTATTCGGAGAAGAAGAGGTGAGCGCTACCACCAGTCTTGTCTCATGCCAACTGTAAAGCATCCTGAAACCATTCATGTGTGGGGTTTCTTCTCAGCCAAGGGAATCGGCTCACTCACAGTCTTGCCTAAAAACACAGCCATGAATAAAGAATGGTACCAGAATTTCCTCCAAGAGCAACTTCTCCCAACCGTCCAAGAGCAGTTTGGTGCCCAACAATGCCTTTTCCAGCATGATGGAGCACCTTGCCATAAAGCAAAGGTGATAACTAAATGGCTCATGGAACAAAACATAGAGATTTTGGGTCCATGGCCTGGAAACTCCCCAGATCTTAATCCCATTGAGAACTTGTGGTCAATCATCAAGAGACGGGTGGACAAACAAAAACCAACAAATTCTGGCAAAATGCAAGCATTGATTATGCAAGAATAGACTGCTATCAGTCAGGATTTGGTCCAGAAGTTGATTGAGAGCATGCCAGGGAGAATTGCAGAGGTCTTGAAGAAGAAGGGTCAACACTGCAAATATTGACTTGTTGCATTAACTCATTCTAACTGCCAATATAACCTATTGGTACTCATAATATGATTGCAATTATATTTCTGTATGTGATATAAACATCAGACAAACACTAATAAAAACCAGAGGGCAGCAGATCATGTGAAAATATAATTTTGGTGTCATTCTCAAAACTTCTGGCCATGACTGTACTACGTGACTGGGCAAGATACTACGTGACTGGGCAATATACTACGTCACTGGGCAATATACTACGTGGCTGGGCAATATACTACATGGCTGGGCAATGTACTACATGGCTGGGCAATATACTATGTTGCTGGGCAATATACTACGTGGTTGGGCCATATACTACGTGGGCTCTGCAATATACTACGTGGACATGCATATTCTAGAATACCCGATGTGTTAGAATCGGGCCACCATCTAGTGCCAAATAATTGGCTAAATGATAGTATTTACTAAATGATAGCCTACATTAAATAGTGGCTAGAATGCTCTGGTTCATGAGAAGTAAATATTATTTTTCCTTTGCTAAGATGGTGCTGGAAACCTCAGAGTGCATTTGCGCATCAGTGAGAAAATATTTTATTTTTTTCTTCCCTTGTTCCTTCTTCCTAACATGCAAATTGAATGTAGTAA
Source organism: Ranitomeya imitator (assembly GCF_032444005.1). Classification (NCBI taxonomy): domain Eukaryota; kingdom Metazoa; phylum Chordata; class Amphibia; order Anura; family Dendrobatidae; genus Ranitomeya; species Ranitomeya imitator. The sequence goes on along the minus strand of NC_091288.1, from coordinate 146,312,727 downwards.
GACTCCGATATTGGTGTTATTTCTAAATGCAAATGGGGTGAGACATGTTATAAACAATCATTTACAACTGCTTTTTAGATATCAATTGAACTATTCCATGTAGTTTTGTCATTTTTTATATATTTCACGATAATGCACTTTATTATATTGAAAATATTATGTACTGACACTTTTAACATATTTATCATGATGTGACAATTGTAATAAGCTCTTTTCTTTGTAGTTGCTCATAAATACTTTGGTAATTTAAATTCCTTAAATACTCTTCACTTACACTTTTGTACTGCTTGAGAAAGGTTCTCATTTTTTAACCAAAATGTCACCATCATTGGCTTTAAAATAGCACTTATTTTTTCATTGTTATATGGTGTGCCGCATTTTTCACAATTATTTTAAATGGTTGTTATATACCTGTGAGGTTCGGCAAGCTGCTATTATCGTGCGGCTTCTATATTTTGATAGATAGATAGATAGATAGATAGATAGATAGATAGATAGATAGATAGATAGATAGATAGATAGATAGATAGATAGATACAGTGGGGCAAAAAAGTATTTAGTCAGTCAGCAATAGTGCAAGTTCCACCACTTAAAAAGATGAGAGGCGTCTGTAATTTACATCATAGGTAGACCTCAACTATGGGAGACAAACTGAGAAAAAAAAATCCAGAAAATCACATTGTCTGTTTTTTTAACATTTTATTTGCATATTATGGTGGAAAATAAGTATTTGGTCAGAAACAAAATTTCATCTCAATACTTTGTAATATATCCTTTGTTGGCAATGACAGAGGTCAAACGTTTTCTGTAAGTCTTCACAAGGTTGCCACACACTGTTGTTGGTATATTGGCCCATTCCTCCATGCAGATCTCCTCTAGAGCAGTTATGTTTTTGGCTTTTCGCTTGGCAACACGGACTTTCAACTCCCTCCAAAGGTTTTCTATAGGGTTGAGATCTGGAGACTGGCTAGGCCACTCCAGGACCTTGAAATGCTTCTTACGAAGCCACTCCTTTGTTGCCCTGGCGGTGTGCTTTGGATCATTGTCATGTTGAAAGACCCAGCCACGTTTCATCTTCAATGCCCTTGCTGATGGAAGGAGGTTTGCACTCAAAATCTCACGATACATGGCCCCATTCATTCTTTCATGTACCCGGATCAGTCGTCCTGGCCCCTTTGCAGAGAAACAGCCCCAAGGCATGATGTTTCCACCACCATGCTTTACAGTAGGTATGGTGTTTGATGGATGCAACTCAGTATTCTTTTTCCTCCAAACACGACAAGTTGTGTTTCTACCAAACAGTTCCAGTTTGGTTTCATCAGACCATAGGACATTCTCCCAAAACTCCTCTGGATCATCCAAATGCTCTCTAGCAAACTCCAGACGGGCCCGGACATGTACTGGCTTAAGCAGTGGGACACGTCTGGCACTGCAGGATCTGAGTCCATGGTGGCGTAGTGTGTTACTTATGGTAGGCCTTGTTACATTGGTCCCAGCTCTCTGCAGTTCATTCACTAGGTCCCCCCGCGTGGTTCTGGGATTTTTGCTCACCGTTCTTGTGATCATTCTGACCCCACAGGGTGGGATTTTGCGTGGAGCCCCAGATCGAGGGAGATTATCAGTGGTCTTGTATGTCTTCCATTTTCTAATTATTGCTCCCACTGTTGATTTCTTCACTCCAAGCTGGTTGGCTATTGCAGATTCAGTCTTCCCAGCCTGGTGCAGGGCTACAATTTTGTTTCTGGTGTCCTTTGACAGCTCTTTGGTCTTCACCATAGTGGAGTTTGGAGTCAGACTGTTTGAGGGTGTGCACAGGTGTCTTTTTATACTGATAACAAATTTAAACAGGTGCCATTACTACAGGTAATGAGTGGAGGAAAGAGGAGACTCTTAAAGAAGAAGTTACAGGTCTGTGAGAGCCAGAAATCTTGATTGTTTGTTTCTGACCAAATACTTATTTTCCACCATAATATGCAAATAAAATGTTAAAAAAACAGACAATGTGATTTTCTGGATTTCTTTTTCTCAGTTTGTCTCCCATAGTTGAGGTCTACCTATGATGTAAATTACAGACGCCTCTCATCTTTTTAAGTGGTGGAACTTGCACTATTGCTGACTGACTAAATACTTTTTTGCCCCACTGTAGATACATACATACATACAGCATTGGATTATTTTATATGCCAGTGTCATTATGGAATAATTATAAATTATTATGCATTCTACTATGAAACCAGCATGCAGGAGAGACAAAACTTATGGCCAGATGACTGCACAGATTATACATATCAATGCACAATTGGCAAAGAGAGAGCCTTAAGGGTTGTGAATTTACTGTTACGATAGAGGCTGTACTACAGGATTGACAGGAAGCAGATATGTAACTTAAAGAAAGAACAATTTTAATGAGTTTTTAGACCAGCATATCTAAAGATTAGATTATGTTCTACTGTTGATGACTTATACACACAAAAAAAGACATGAAAAAGAAAAATCCCGAATAATCTGACAAAACATACCCCAATGGAGAGAAAAGATATATGATGAAAAATACAAGTTAGGCTATAGTCACACATCTATTTTTCTCACCCCAATGTTTAAAATGGACAGCATACATAGACAGAATTTTATGCAACCATTCTCACATCCATTTTTTTTATGTCCACTCCATCAATCTCAGTGTATATCCTATTCTTTTCCATTTTTGCAGATCCTACCCAGCGTGGTCCAATTTTCATGGACTCCTATGACATATAGGAGAAAGTGAAGAAGCTTTTTCTTTTCTTTCACGTACAATAAAAAAGGATGACATTCGTACCACTTTAAGCAAACGCTGATCAAAGTCTCATTAAAATAATCAGTTTGTTTTTATCATACGTCTGAATGAGGCCTATACGAAAGTGTGAATCCTGTGTTTTAAAATCTCCTGAAATTTAAACACAAGTGTTCACCTATAAAACGTGTGCATTGTTTAAAATAATTTTTGAGCCTGTTTCATTGCCCCAATAGTCTAATATAGTCTAACTTTCATTTCATGGACTTTTCAAATGGTATGTGCAAACTGTCTCCTAATCTGAACTAGCCACTGCACCCTCTGAATCCCATGTGCTTCTATCCCTCTTCTAACTGCTGGTATGTTGCTGCTTTTTCCCTGAATTTAATTCATAGTAACATAGTAACATAGTAACATAGTAACATAGTTAGTAAGGCCGAAAAAAGACATTTGTCCATCCAGTTCAGCCTATATTCCATCATAATAAATACCCAGATCTACGTCCTTCTACAGAACCTAATAATTGTATGATACAATATTGTTCTGCTCCAGGAAGACATCCAGGCCTCTCTTGAACCCCTCGACTGAGTTCGCCATCACCACCTCCTCAGGCAAGCAATTCCAGATTCTCACTGCCCTAACAGTAAAGAATCCTCTTCTATGTTGGTGGAAAAACCTTCTCTCCTCCAGACGCAAAGAATGCCCCCTTGTGCCCGTCACCTTCCTTGGTATAAACAGATCCTCAGCGAGATATTTGTATTGTCCCCTTATATACTTATACATGGTTATTAGATCGCCCCTCAGTCGTCTTTTTTCTAGACTAAATAATCCTAATTTCGCTAATCTATCTGGGTATTGTAGTTCTCCCATCCCCTTTATTAATTTTGTTGCCCTCCTTTGTACTCTCTCTAGTTCCATTATATCCTTCCTGAACACCGGTGCCCAAAACTGGACACAGTACTCCATGTGCGGTCTAACTAGGGATTTGTACAGAGGCAGTATAATGCTCTCATCATGTGTATCCAGACCTCTTTTAATGCACCCCATGATCCTGTTTGCCTTGGCAGCTGCTGCCTGGCACTGGCTGCTCCAGGTAAGTTTATCATTAACTAGGATCCCCAAGTCCTTCTCCCTGTCAGATTTACCCAGTGGTTTCCCGTTCAGTGTGTAATGGTGATATTGATTCCCTCTTCCCATGTGTATAACCTTACATTTATCATTGTTAAACCTCATCTGCCACCTTTCAGCCCAAGTTTCCAACTTATCCAGATCCATCTGTAGCAGAATACTATCTTCTCTTGTATTAACTGCTTTACATAGTTTTGTATCATCTGCAAATATCGATATTTTACTGTGTAAACCTTCTACCAGATCATTAATGAATATGTTGAAGAGAACAGGTCCCAATACTGACCCCTGCGGTACCCCACTGGTCACAGCGACCCAGTTAGAGACTATACCATTTATAACCACCCTCTGCTTTCTATCACTAAGCCAGTTACTAACCCATTTACACACATTTTCCCCCAGACCAAGCATTCTCATTTTGTGTAGCAACCTCTTGTGCGGCACGGTATCAAACGCTTTGGAAAAATCGAGATATACCACGTCCAATGACTCACCGTGGTCCAGTCTATAGCTTACCTCTTCATAAAAACTGATTAGATTGGTTTGACAGGAGCGATTTCTCATAAACCCATGCTGATATGGAGTTAAACAGTTATTCTCATTGAGATAATCCAGAATAACATCCCTCAGAAACCCTTCAAATATTTTACCAACAATAGAGGTTAGACTTACTGGCCTATAATTTCCAGGTTCACTTTTAGAGCCCTTTTTGAATATTGGCACCACATTTGCTATGCGCCAGTCCTGCGGAACAGACCCTGTCGCTATAGAGTCACTAAAAATAAGAAATAATGGTTTATCTATTACATTACTTAGTTCTCTTAGTACTCGTGGGTGTATGCCATCCGGACCCGGAGATTTATCTATTTTAATCTTATTTAGCCGGTTTCGCACCTCTTCTTGGGTTAGATTGGTGACCCTTAATATAGGGTTTTCATTGTTTCTTGGGATTTCACCTAGCATTTCATTTTCCACCGTGAATACCGTGGAGAAGAAGGTGTTTAATATGTTAGCTTTTTCCTCGTCATCTACAACCATTCTTTCCTCACTATTTTTTAAGGGGCCTACATTTTCAGTTTTTATTCTTTTACTATTGATATAGTTGAAGAACAGTTTGGGATTAGTTTTACTCTCCTTAGCAATGTGCTTCTCTGTTTCCTTTTTGGCAGCTTTAATTAGTTTTTTAGATAAAGTATTTTTCTCCCTATAGTTTTTTAGAGCTTCAATGGTGCCATCCTGCTTTAGTAGTGCAAATGCTTTCTTTTTACTGTTAATTGCCTGTCTTACTTCTTTGTTTAGCCACATTGGGTTTTTCCTATTTCTAGTCCTTTTATTCCCACAAGGTATAAACCGCTTACACTGCCTATTTAGGATGTTCTTAAACATTTCCCATTTATTATCTGTATTCTCATTTCTGAGGATATTGTCCCAGTCTACCAGATTAAGGGCATCTCTAAGCTGTTCAAACTTTGCCTTCCTAAAGTTCAATGTTTTTGTGACTCCCTGACAAGTCCCCCTAGTGAAAGACAAGTGAAACTGCACAATATTGTGGTCGCTATTTCCTAAATGCCCAACCACCTGCAGATTTGTTATTCTGTCAGGTCTATTAGATAGTATTAGGTCTAAAAGTGCTGCTCCTCTGGTTGGATTCTGCACCAATTGTGAAAGATAATTTTTCTTGGTTATTAGCAGAAACCTGTTGCCTTTATTGGTTTCACAGCTTTCTGTTTCCCAGTTAATATCCGGGTAGTTAAAGTCCCCCATAACCAGGACCTCATTATGGGTTGCAGCTTCATCTATCTGCTTTAGAAGTAGAGTTTCCATGCTTTCTGTTATATTTAGGGGTTTGTAACAGACCCCAATGAGAATTTTGTTACCATTTTTCCCTCCATGAATTTCAACCCATATGGACTCGACATCCTCATTCCCTTCGCTAATATCCTCCCTTAAAGTGGACTTTAGACAAGACTTTACATAGAGACAAACCCCTCCTCCGCTCCGATTTTTACGATCCTTTCTAAACAGACTGTAACCCTGTAAGTTAACTGCCCAGTCATAGCTTTCATCTAACCATGTCTCGGTTATTCCCACTATGTCAAAGTTACCTGTAGATATTTCTGCTTCTAGTTCTTCCATCTTGTTTGTCAGGCTTCTGGCGTTTGCGAGCATGCAGTTTAGAGGATTTTGTTTTGTTCCAATCTCCTCACTGTGGATTGTTTTAGAAATGTTCTTACCTCCCTTCTGAGTATGTTTTCCTGGGTCGTCTTTGTTCGAGTCTAATGTTTTTCTTCCCGTCCCCTCTTCTTCTAGTTTAACGCCCTCCTGATGAGTGTAGCGAGTCTTCTGGCGAATGTGTGTTTCCCAGGTTTGTTGAGGTGTAGTCCGTCTCTGGCGAGGAGTCCATCATACCAGTAATTCACACCGTGGTCCAGGAATCCAAATCCTTGTTGTCTGCACCATCGTCTTAGCCAGTTGTTTGCATCAAGGATCCTGTTCCATCTCCTGGTGCCATGCCCGTCTACTGGAAGGATAGAAGAAAAAACTACCTGTGCATCCAGTTCCTTTACTTTCTTCCCCAACTCTTCAAAGTCCTTGCAGATTGTCGGTAGGTCCTTCCTTGCCGTGTCATTGGTGCCAACATGTATCAGAAGAAATGGGTGGACGTCCTTGGAGCTGAAGAGCTTTGGTATCCTATCGGTCACATCCTTGATCATCGCACCTGGAAGGCAGCATACTTCTCTTGCAGTTATGTCCGGTCTGCAGATGGCTGCTTCGGTGCCTCTCAGTAGTGAGTCTCCCACCACCACCACTCTTCGTTGCTTCTTGGCTGTACTTTTTGCTGTCACTTGTTGCTGTGTGCCCTTTTCTTTTTTGCTTGCTGGTATTGCTTCATTCTTAGGTGTGCCATCTTCATCCTCTACAAAGATTTGATATCGGTTCTTCAGTTGTGTGGTTGGTGATTTCTCCATGGTCTTCTTGCTTCTTTTGGTCACATGCTTCCACTCATCTGCTTCTGGAGGTTCTCTGACACTTTTTGCACCTTCTGTGACCAGTAGAGATGCTTCTGTTCTGTCTAGAAAGTCTTCATTCTCTTTGATGAGTTTCAAAGTTGCTATTCTTTCTTCCAGACCCCGCACCTTTTCTTCTAAAAGGGCCACTAGTCTACACTTCTGACAGGTGAAATTGGATTCTTCTTCTGGTCGATCTGTGAACATGTAGCACATGCTGCAGCTCACCATGTAGGTTGTCACATCTGCCATGTTGCTCCTAGATCCTGCTGACTTGCTGTGTGTTTTCCTTCTTGTGTAATCTACTCAGCCAAGCTCTCTTGCAATAATGTCCTACAGGCAAAAATTCGACCCAACGATCTTCTAGCTTAGGGAGACTTCGCTTTTCCCAGAAGGCACCTGGAATATGCAAATTAGCCTCCTGAAGCTTGAATCCCTGGTTTGGTGATGCTTTCGAAGCAGCTGGTCCCGGCTGTACCCAACGATCTTCTAGCTTAGGGAGACTTCGCTTCTCCCAGAAGGCACCTGGAATATGCAAATTAGCCTCCTGAAGCTTGAATCCCTGGTTTGGTGATGCTTTCGAAGCAGCTGGTCCCGGCTGTACCCAACGATCTTCTAGCTTAGGGAGACTTCGCTTTTCCCAGAAGGCACCTGGAATATGCAAATTAGCCTCCTGAAGCTTGAATCCCTGGTTTGGTGATGCTTTCGAAGCAGCTGGTCCCGGCTGTACCCAACGATCTTCTAGCTTAGGGAGACTTCGCTTTTCCCAGAAGGCACCTGGAATATGCAAATTAGCCTCCTGAAGCTTGAATCCCTGGTTTGGTGATGCTTTCGAAGCAGCTGGTCCCGGCTGTACCCAACGATCTTCTAGCTTAGGGAGACTTCGCTTCTCCCAGAAGGCACCTGGAATATGCAAATTAGCCTCCTGAAGCTTGAATCCCTGGTTTGGTGATGCTTTCGAAGCAGCTGGTCCCGGCTGTACCCAACGATCTTCTAGCTTAGGGAGACTTCGCTTCTCCCAGAAGGCACCTGGAATATGCAAATTAGCCTCCTGAAGCTTGAATCCCTGGTTTGGTGATGCTTTCGAAGCAGCTGGTCCCGGCTGTACCCAACGATCTTCTAGCTTAGGGAGACTTCGCTTTTCCCAGAAGGCACCTGGAATATGCAAATTAGCCTCCTGAAGCTTGAATCCCTGGTTTGGTGATGCTTTCGAAGCAGCTGGTCCCGGCTGTACCCAACGATCTTCTAGCTTAGGGAGACTTCGCTTCTCCCAGAAGGCACCTGGAATATGCAAATTAGCCTCCTGAAGCTTGAATCCCTGGTTTGGTGATGCTTTCGAAGCAGCTGGTCCCGGCTGTACCCAACGATCTTCTAGCTTAGGGAGACTTCGCTTCTCCCAGAAGGCACCTGGAATATGCAAATTAGCCTCCTGAAGCTTGAATCCCTGGTTTGGTGATGCTTTCGAAGCAGCTGGTCCCGGCTGTACCCAACGATCTTCTAGCTTAGGGAGACTTCGCTTCTCCCAGAAGGCACCTGGAATATGCAAATTAGCCTCCTGAAGCTTGAATCCCTGGTTTGGTGATGCTTTCGAAGCAGCTGGTCCCGGCTGTACCCAACGATCTTCTAGCTTAGGGAGACTTCGCTTCTCCCAGAAGGCACCTGGAATATGCAAATTAGCCTCCTGAAGCTTGAATCCCTGGTTTGGTGATGCTTTCGAAGCAGCTGGTCCCGGTTGTACCCAACGATCTTCTAGCTTAGGGAGACTTCGCTTTTCCCAGAAGGCACCTGGAATATGCAAATTAGCCTCCTGAAGCTTGAATCCCTGGTTTGGTGATGCTTTCGAAGCAGCTGGTCCCGGCTGTACCCAACGATCTTCTAGCTTAGGGAGACTTCGCTTCTCCCAGAAGGCACCTGGAATATGCAAATTAGCCTCCTGAAGCTTGAATCCCTGGTTTGGTGATGCTTTCGAAGCAGCTGGTCCCGGCTGTACCCAACGATCTTCTAGCTTAGGGAGACTTCGCTTCTCCCAGAAGGCACCTGGAATATGCAAATTAGCCTCCTGAAGCTTGAATCCCTGGTTTGGTGATGCTTTCGAAGCAGCTGGTCCCGGCTGTACCCAACGATCTTCTAGCTTAGGGAGACTTCGCTTCTCCCAGAAGGCACCTGGAATATGCAAATTAGCCTCCTGAAGCTTGAATCCCTGGTTTGGTGATGCTTTCGAAGCAGCTGGTCCCGGCTGTACCCAACGATCTTCTAGCTTAGGGAGACTTTGCTTCTCCCAGAAGGCACCTGGAATATGCAAATTAGCCTCCTGAAGCTTGAATCCCTGGTTTGGTGATGCTTTCGAAGCAGCTGGTCCCGGCTGTACCCAACGATCTTCTAGCTTAGGGAGACTTCGCTTCTCCCAGAAGGCACCTGGAATATGCAAATTAGCCTCCTGAAGCTTGAATCCCTGGTTTGGTAATGCTTTCGAAGCAGCTGGTCCCGGCTGTACCCAACGATCTTCTAGCTTAGGGAGACTTCGCTTCTCCCAGAAGGCACCTGGAATATGCAAATTAGCCTCCTGAAGCTTGAATCCCTGGTTTGGTGATGCTTTCGAAGCAGCTGGTCCCGGCTGTACCCAACGATCTTCTAGCTTAGGGAGACTTCGCTTCTCCCAGAAGGCACCTGGAATATGCAAATTAGCCTCCTGAAGCTTGAATCCCTGGTTTGGTGATGCTTTCGAAGCAGCTGGTCCCGGCTGTACCCAACGATCTTCTAGCTTAGGGAGACTTCGCTTCTCCCAGAAGGCACCTGGAATATGCAAATTAGCCTCCTGAAGCTTGAATCCCTGGTTTGGTGATGCTTTCGAAGCAGCTGGTCCCGGCTGTACCCAACGATCTTCTAGCTTAGGGAGACTTCGCTTCTCCCAGAAGGCACCTGGAATATGCAAATTAGCCTCCTGAAGCTTGAATCCCTGGTTTGGTAATGCTTTCGAAGCAGCTGGTCCCGGCTGTACCCAACGATCTTCTAGCTTAGGGAGACTTCGCTTCTCCCAGAAGGCACCTGGAATATGCAAATTAGCCTCCTGAATCTTGAATCCCTGGTTTGGTGATGCTTTCGAAGCAGCTGGTCCCGGCTGTACCCAACGATCTTCTAGCTTAGGGAGACTTCGCTTCTCCCAGAAGGCACCTGGAATATGCAAATTAGCCTCCTGAAGCTTGAATCCCTGGTTTGGTGATGCTTTCGAAGCAGCTGGTCCCGGCTGTACCCAACGATCTTCTAGCTTAGTGAGACTTCGCTTCTCCCAGAAGGCACCTGGAATATGCAAATTAGCCTCCTGAAGCTTGAATCCCTGGTTTCCATGTATCCTTGAATCCTGGATTCCATGTATCATACTTCATGCTTGCTGAATGCATATTGATATGCACATGTTCCTCACACCTAGCTCTTTCTTTCCCATGTTATCCTATCCTTCACCAACCTTGATGCTAATCAAATGTACTATTAACTGCAATCTGTGAATTACTCCCTGCTGTGAACTATCCCCCACCTCCTTTCTCCTCCCTCTTCCTCTCTCACCTGGCTTCATTTCTTGGACTCTTCAAATGGTATAAGTTGCATGGTACTGGGCAGATATGGCCTTGGTCAGATGTGACATCATTTGAAGTGACATCTTTTAAGTGTCATCAGAAATATAGCAGAAATAGTCCAGAAATCGGCCAGACGGTAAGACTAATCACTATCTTTTAAATTTACTTGACTTTCTTTTCCTCCCCTGCTCTTTATCCATGCTCACATTTTCACAACCATTTTTGCTCCACTAATTATCACTCTCCTTCACCACCTGCTTCCCTTTCTCTGCTTAGTCTAACTGCTGGCAAAACATCCCCCAAACCTGCCCCCCCGCCTCATACATTACCAATCCTCATCCTATCCTTCTCACACTATGAGAAACTATCGCAACCCGTCACACTTAAAACCTGCTTCCCCTCTCTGGGGCACTTTGGAATGCCAGCTCTGTCTGCAACAAGCTCCACATGGTCCATGATCTCCTCACTTCCCGCAACCTATCATTCCTGACCCTCACCGAGACCTGGCCTCGCCTGCAGCACTGAGTTACGGTGGCCTCCAATTTACCCACACTCCTCGCTCTGGCAACAGACATGGTGGAGGAGTGGGTATCCTTCTTTCTAAAAACTGCTCCTTCAACCCTAACACGCCTGCCAGACGACTTCACTGCTTTTAAACAAGCTACACTTGACTTCAAATCAGCCCTCACCTCTTCTAAACAGACCTATTTCACTAACCTTGTATCCTCACTATCCTACAACCCAAAACAACTGTTCAGCACATTTAACTCCTCCGCCCACCACTGCCACCTCCAACTCCCTTCATCTCTTCCAAGGACTTTGCCACCTACTTCAAAAACAAGATCGACCAAACAAGGCAAACCTTTACTTGTCCACCACCCCAACCACTCCATATACCAGACCTCTGCCCTTCCCTAATAACCTCCCTCTCCAACATCACTGAAGGAGAGCTTACTCGCCTCTTTTCCAAATCACACCTCACCACCTGTGCACTTGACCCCATCCCTTCCCGCCTGCTCCCCAACCTCACTCACATGCTCATTCCAGCCCTAACCCATCTCTTCAACCTATTACTCTCTTCTGCTACCTTCCCCTCTGACTTCAAACATGCCACCATCACACCCATCCTCAAAAAAACTAACCTTGACCCAACCGCTATGCTCAGCTATCGCCCCATATCACTGCTCCCGTTTGCTTAAAAACTCCTTGAGCAGCATGTCCATGCTCAACTTTCCTCCCACCTCTCATCTAACTCTCTCCTTGACAACCTCCAATCTGGCTGCCGCCCCCACCACTCCACCGAAATGGCCCTGACAAAAATTACTAATGACTTAGTCACAGCCAAAGCTAACAGACAGTTCTCCATCCTCCTCCTTCTTGACCTGTCTTCTGCCTTCGAAACAGTCGATCACTGCCTACTGTTACAGATTCTTTCTTCCCTTGGCATCAAAGATCTTGCCCTGTCCTTGATTGCCTCATACCTGTCCAACTCCCACACTAACTCCTCATCCCACCCTCTCTTTGTTGGAGTCCCTCAAGGCTCTGTCCTAGGGCCCCTACTTTTTTCCATCTATACCCTTGGCCTAGGACAACTCATAAAGTCTCTTGGCTTCCAGTACCACCTGTATGCAGACGACACTCAGATCTACCTCTCTGGCCCAGATGTCACCTCCCTGCTGTCCAGAATCCCAAAGTATCTGTCAGCCATATCCTCCTTCTTCACCTCTTGCTTCCTAAAATTCAATGTAGACAAAACCGAACTCATCATCTTTCCCCCACCTCACGCATCCCCCCTACCCGATCTATCTATTATGGTAAACGGCATCACGCTCTCTCCCGCACCTGAAATCCGCTGCCTTGGGGTAACTCTTGACTGCCCTGTCCTTCAAACCTCACGTCCAAGCTCTTGCCACCTCCTGTCACCTCCAACTCAAAAATATTGCAAGAATCCGTTCCTTCCTCAGCCCACAATCTAACAAAACTCTTTTGCATGCTCTCATCATCTCCCGCCTCGATTACTGCAACACCCTCCTCTGTGGCTTCCCCGCTAACTCCCTTGCACCACTCCAGTCTGTCCTCAACTCTGCTTCCCGGCTAATCCACTTCTCTCCTCGCTACTCCCCTGCTTCACCCCTCTGCAAATCCCTCCACTGGCTCCCAATTCCCCAACGAATCCAGTTCAAACTACTAACACTGATCTACAAAGCCATCCACAACCTGTCCCCTCCCTATATCTCTGAACTAATCTCCCAACATCTTCCCTCACATAATCTTCGATCCTCCCAAGACCTCCTACTCTCCTCCACACTTATTCGTTCCTCATACAACCGCCTTCAAGATTTCTCCCGAATATCCCCCACCCTCTAGAATTCCATGCCTCAACACGTCCGATTATCCACCACCCTCGGATCCTTCAGACGGAACCTGAAAACCCATCTCTTCAGGAAAGCCTACAGCCAACAATATCCGAGCCGCCGCCTGTGATAGAACTTGCGTGATTAATGCAAAAAAATTTATAAGAAATATTATAAATACCGTATATACTCGAGTATAAGCCGAGATTTTCAGCCCAAATTTTTGTGCTGTGCAGAGCACTATATGGCAGAGCTTTATATGGCACATCTATGGGGCAATAATGAACGGTGCAGAGCACTATATGGCACAGCTTTCTATGGCACATCTATGCGGCAATAATGAACAGTGCAGAGCACTATATGGCAGAGCTTTCTATGGCACATGTATGGGGCAATAATGAACGGTGCAGAGCACTATATGGCAGAGCTTTCTATGGCACATCTATGGGGCAATAATGAACGGTGCAGAGCACTATATGGCAGAGCTTTCTATGGCACATCTATGGGGCAATAATGAACGGTGCAGAGCACTATATGGCACAGCTTTCTATTGCACATCTATGGGGCAATAATGAACGGTGCAGAGCACTATATGGCACAGCTTTCTATTGCACATCTATGGGGCAATAATGAACGGTGCAGAGCACTATATGGCACAGTTTTATATGCACAGCTTTCTATGGGGCAATAATGAACGGTGCAGAGCACTTTATGGCACAGCTTTATATGGCACATCTATGGGGCAATAATGAACGGTGCAGAGCACTATATGGCACAGTTTTATATGGCACATCTATGGGGCAATAATGAACGGTGCAGAGCACTATATGGCACAGCTTTATATGGCACATCTATGGGGCAATAATGAACAGTATGGAGCATTATATATGGCACAGCTGTATATGGAACATCTATGGGGCAATAATGAACAATATGGAGCATTATATGTGGCACAGCTTTATATGGAGCATCTTTTGGGGCAATAATGAACGGTATGGAGCATCTATTTTCATTTTTGAAATTCACCGGTAGCCTCTGCATTTCCTACCCTAGGCTTATACTCGAGTCAATAAGTTTTCCCAGTTTTTTGTGGCAAAATTACGGGGGTCGGCTTATACTCGGGACGGCTTATACTCGAGTATATACAGTATATATATATTTTTTTTTTTTGTTATAATTATTACTTGTCCATTTAAAGATTGTATATAGTTAAACTTCAATGCTTTTTTCATATTAAAATTAAGAACTATTCAAATATTCCATTCTGTGGCCGGGTTTTGATGTTCACCAGTAGGTGGGACATGTAATTTCCCTGAATCACAGCTTCCTTTGTTAGTTGATTTACATTCTTCATTGTATGATTGCCTGTAGGAGAAATCAAATCGATTTTAATCCCTTCTGTCATGGCCCTTTTTCGTTTTTGTGTTTTCGTTTTTTGCTCCTCTCTTTCCCAGAGCCATAACTTTTTTAATTTTCCGTCAATATGGCCATGTTAGAGCTTATTTTTGGCGGGATGAGTTGTACTTTTGAACAACACCATTGGTTTTACCATGTCTTGTACTAGAAAACGGGAAAAAATTCCAAGTGCGGTGAAATTGCAAAAAAAGTGCAATCCCACACTTGTTTTTTTATTGGCTTTTTTTCTAGCTTCACTAAATGCTAAAACTGAGCTGCCATTGTGATTCTCCAGGTCTTTATGAGTTCAAAGACACCTAACATGTCTAGGTTATTTTTTATCCAAGTGGTGAAAAAAAATTCCAAACTTTGCTAAAAAAAAAAAAAAAAGTGCCATTTTCCTATACCCGTAGCATCTCCATTTTTCGTGATCTGGGGTCAGGTGAGGGCTTATTTTTTGTGTGCCGAGCTGGCGTTTTTAATGATGCCACATTTGTGCAGATACGTTCTTTTGATTGCCCGTTATTGCATTTTAATGCAATGTAGCTACGACCAAAAAAGCGTAATTCTGGCGTTTCAAATATTTTTATCGCTACGCCGTTTACCGATCAGGTTAATGCTTTTTTTTATTGATGGATCGGGCAATTCTCAATGCGGTGATACCAAATATGTGTAGGTTTGATTTTTTTTGATTGTTTTATTTTGGATGGGGTGAAAGGGGGTGATTTAACCCCTTTACCCCCAAGGGTGGTTTGCACGTTAATGACCAGGCCAATTTTTACAATTCTGACCACTGTCCATTTATGAGGTTATAACTCTGGAACGCTTCAACGGACCCCAGTGATTCTGACATTGTTTTCTCGTGACATAGTGTACTTCATGATAGTGGTAAAAATTCTTTGATAGTACCTGCGTTTATTTGTGAAAAAAAAACGGAAATTTGGCGAAAATTATGAAAATTTCACAATTTTCCAACTTTGAATTTTTATGCAATTAAATCACAGAAATATGTCACACAAAATACTTAATAAGTAACATTTCCCACATGTCTAATTTACATCAGCACAATTTTGGAACCAAAATTTTTTTTTGTTAGGGAGTTATGAGGGTTAAAAGTTCACCAGCAATTTCTCATTTTTACAACACCATTTTTTTAGGGACCACATCTCATTTGAAGTCATTTTGAGGGGTCTATATGATAGAAAATATCAAAATGTGACACCATTCTAAAAACTGCACCCCTCATGGTGCTCAAAACCATATTCAAGAAGTTTATTAACCCTTCTGGTGCATCACAGGAATTTTTGGAATGTTTAAATAAAAATGAACATTTAACTTTTTTTCACAAAAAATTTACTTCAGCTCCAATTTGTTTTATTTTACCAAGGGTAACAGGAGAAAATGGACCCCAATAGTTGTTGTACAATTTGTCCTGAGAACACCGATACCCTATATGTGGGGGTAAACCACTGTTTGGGCGCATGACAGAGCTCGGAAGCGAAGGAGCGCCATTTGACTTTTCAATGCAAAATTGACTGGAATCGAGATGGGACACCGTGTTGCGTTTGGAGAGCCCCTGATGTGCCTAAACATTGAAACCCCCCACAAGTGACACCATTTTGGAAAGTAAAAAAAAAAAAAAAAGTGTGCCGGAGTTTTTTCCTTCTATATATTCTGTTTTCTCCTGAGCACCTCCTGTTTTAGTGAGCATCTTCGTGATCGTGATTTTTGTATTTTTCTGAAGGTTGCTCCTAATTACACAGATGTCTTTTTCCACCTTATCATATAACCAAGAAGAGGCTTCTAACATTGTTTCTCAAATTACCACATCTGGGACTTTCCTACATACTCCCTCTGAGGAGTTACGGACCAGGGATTTTGAGAAGGACTTGAAACGGTATACGGCTCTAGATCTTCATAGTATAACCTTGGCAGAATATCACCGTGTTCAACGGATACCCCGAGGTCTCAGGGTTCCCCTTAGACCCACCCTGTTTCAGGATAACTCCGATTATTGTGGTAAATTTGAAGCTATTTTGAACAAGTGTTCTATGGACTTAATAGTTCTGACCATTGACTTTTTACAGAAAGAAATTACAGAATTGAACTCGAAGATCTCATCTACGGAGCAACAACTAAAGAGTACATCATCACCGGAGGACTTCAAATTATTGAAAGATAAAGTGGACAAGGCTGTATCTGATTTACGTGAGACCTTACAGACCAGGAAACGCAATAAATTCCTACGCGACACCGAGGACTACAGGAGTAACCAAGTATATAAATGGCAATCTTCCAATTATCCAAGGTATCGGAGGCCTACAAGACGGGACTACAGCCCTTTCTCCACCAGTTCAGAGAGCGATGTTGGCACTTCACGTTCAACTTTTTTAGACCAACGCCCAGGACGTTCCTACAGAGGAAAATGAGGAGGGGGCAACGGACACGGACCGGAACAACGCAGAATGGCGACCAGATCACAGGTATCACCGATAACATTGTCTACAACATTTCCTCAACATGTTTATCACCCTCTGAAATGACTGTATTGCAGAAGGGACTAAGTTTCTGTCCGGTCCCCCGTTTCAATGCATTCCAATTAGATCAGGAGTTGTATCGTTTTTTCCGGAATGTGCGCCTTAAAGCTCATTTCTCAAGGACTTCGCCGGTCTTTCCTACCTTACCTGATCAGAGGAGTTCCGAGTTTACCTTGAACAATTTGAACTTACGGTTACGTAGTTCTTTTCAGCCTCCACATGTCTATCACCCAGTTGAAACTTATATTGAATTTGTGAAAAATGACATAAAGAAAGTATTACAATCCATCGAGAAGGGTGATTATCACATTAAACATAACCTTACTATAGAGGAAAAACAGGCCTTGGTATCTCTGAGAGAGAATAAACAAATTATAGTAAAACCGGCTGATAAGGGGGGTTCAATAGTGGTTCTTGATCGGGATTATTATATGCAAGAGATAAAAACACAACTTAGCGATTTAGACACATACCAACCTATAAATCATAATCCCACTTTTGAAATGGGGGCGAGAGATCAAAGATTTAGTTACTTATTATACTACTATGGGTATTATTGACACTAAATTGGGAGAATTTCTTATCAAACAACATCCGATTATTCCCGTCTTTTATACTCTCCCCAAAATTCATAAGCATCCGTCCAAGCCCCCAGGGCGTCCTATCGTTGCTTCTACGGAATCCCTGTTGTCTCCCCTAGCCATCGTACTGGATAAAATTCTATCACCCCTGGTACCACGTATTAAATCTTATCTCAGAGATACATCTGACTTTTTGACATCCCTTGCGAGTATAGGCAGATTACCACCTAATTGTCTTTTGGTAACCATGGACGTCAATAGTCTTTACACTAGTATTCGACATTCTGAGGGAATTGAGTCCGTCATGTCCTTTTTATCACGTCATACAGACTTTTCTGACCAGCAGCGTAAATTTTGCAAGGACTGTTTAACCATGGTATTAACAAGGAATTTCTTTATGTTTGAGGACCACTTCTTCATTCAAAAGAGGGGGACTGCTATGGGGTCCAACATGGCACCCCCATATGCAAACATCTTTATGGATCAATTTGAGATGTCCTTTGTTTACACACATTCCAGCTTCAAGTCCTATGCGGCCTATTGGCGTCGATACATAGATGACGTTTTTCTTATTTGGACTGGGGACGTTGACACACTTTTAAGTTTTCACACACATCTCAATTCGAGTTTACTAGGCCTTTCCTTCTCATTATCATACGATTACACTTCTATGAATTTTTTAGACACTACAGTCATTATTAATGCGAACAGAAATATTGAGACTGACCTGTTTGTAAAACCTACCGATAGAAATAGCCTTCTTAAATATGACAGCTGTCACCCCCATCATATAAAAAGAGCCCTCCCCAAATCCCAGCATGATAGAGTCGATAGGATTGTATTCAATCCGGATACCAGCCGCCTCAGACACTCAGAGATGAGTGCCAAATTTCGGAGTAGGGGCTATCCCGATCATGTCCTTAAATTCAAACAGAACACGCTGGGCTCCGATGTGTCACCACAAGTACCTAGATTGGCATTTGTTAGCACGTTTCACCCATTTAATTCTCTCATCAACAAGTGTATTCTTCAACACTGGGAAATTCTTAAAAATGCACATCCACAGGTAAAAGAATTTAATGTGAAACCAATTATCTGCAACAAACGTTGTTCTAATATCAAAGACTGCCTTGTTAAGGCGGATGTGGGATCTAACATCAGGGAACCGATACAAAGAGTCCATTCCACACACGTAACGGCACTTTTCCATGTTTAGGATGTCACCAATGCTCCAACATAACAAAGGGGGATTCTTTTATACATCCCCATTCCGGAAAACGGTTTTCCATTAGAGGACATTTTACCTGCAACTCATCATTTGTGGTATATTTAATTAAGTGCCCCTGCGGTCTCGGATATGTTGGGGAGACCACCCAGCATGTCCGGGACCGCATTTCAAAACATAAATCCACCATTCGTTGTGGGAGGTCCCTTTTACCCATTCCGGCCCATTTTTTACAGCATAATCATACGGTGGCACAATTGAGATA
Organism: Ranitomeya imitator; assembly: GCF_032444005.1. Lineage (NCBI taxonomy): Eukaryota > Metazoa > Chordata > Amphibia > Anura > Dendrobatidae > Ranitomeya > Ranitomeya imitator. The sequence continues at coordinate 146,293,889 of NC_091288.1, read as the reverse complement.
CCAGGTGATAGACCATGTACCGTTGGCCAGGAGGGGGGGTGACAGAATTAAACGGTTAAAAGAGCGTGAATCCTTTTGGATTTACACGCTACAGACATTATCTCCATATGGGTTAAATAGGGAGTATGAAGTTTCATACTAATATTCTGATGTGATCCTTTGTTTTTCTTTAGATGACTAGGTGTTAAATCATCCTCCGTATGGGTTCTATCCTTTGGCTAAAATTGTACAATATTTGTGATACTCATATTTTTTACATGTCCTCCGTAGGTCATTTTATCAATTATGCTGTCCGATAAGATTGTTTAGATCTAACATAGTGGTACCTGATTGCTCATTGGTTTTTGTTTATCATTTTTCTTAGTCTAGTGCTAATACGGTGTCTCTTTTTTCCCCTTTTTTTTCAGCACTCGAGTGGTGTATAGAGCTAGGGCGGTGTTTTCTTCTGCGCGTGCGCACAATCTCGGTACTTTCCGGCTTCTTTCGGCTCTCACTCGGGCTTCACCTTCCGCTTTGGTGCACGGCATCCTCTGCACTTTGACCCGGAAGTACCCGTATCTGATCAGGTAAATGCCGACCGCACGCTTGCTTCTGCACACATGCCTCCGTAACAGCGGTCACAGCTTTCCGGTCCCCTGCATATTATGTGTTATGGCTGGCAATCAGGCAACACAGCGTGCAGTAATCAGCGCACATACAGAGATCTGGCAATAACCAAAAACAATAGGACGAGCTCTGAGACGTGGAATCTCTGTAGACTGCAGTACCTGATCTATCCTCACACAACTATAAGCAGCAGTGGATTGCGCCTATCACTACCTATGCAACTCGGCACTGCCTGAGGAGCTGACTAGCCTGAAGATAGAAATACAAGCCTGACTTACCTCAGAGAAATACCCCAAAGGAATAGGCAGCCCCCCACATATAATGACTGTTAGCAAGATGAAAAGACAAACGTAGGAATGAAATAGATTCAGCAAAGTGAGGCCCGATATTCTAGACAGAGCGAGGATAGCAAAGAGAACTATGCAGTCTACAAAAAACCCTAAAACGAAAACCACGCAAAGGGGCAAAAAGACCCACCGTGCCGAACTAACAGCACGGCGGTGCACCCCTTTGCTTCTCAGAGCTTCCAGCAAAAGTTAATAGCAAGCTGGACAGAAAAAACAGAAAACAAACTAGAAGCACTTATCTAGCAGAGCAGCAGGCCCAAGGAAAGATGCAGTAGCTCAGATCCAACACTGGAACATTGACAAGGAGCAAGGAAGACAGACTCAGGTGGAGCTAAATAGCAAGGCAGCCAACGAGCTCACCAAAACACCTGAGGGAGGAAGCCCAGAGACTGCAATACCACTTGTGACCACAGAAGTGAACTCAGCCACAGAATTCACAACAGTACCCCCCCCCCTTGAGGAGGGGTCACCGAACCCTCACCAGAACCCCCAGGCCGACCAGGATGAGCCACATGAAAGGCACGAACAAGATCTGGGGCATGGACATCAGAGGCAAAAACCCAGGAATTATCTTCCTGAGCATAACCCTTCCATTTGACCAGATACTGGAGTTTCCGTCTAGAGACACGAGAATCCAAAATCTTCTCCACAATATACTCCAATTCCCCCTCCACCAAAACAGGGGCAGGAGGCTCCACAGATGGAACCATAGGTGCCACGTATCTCCTCAACAACGACCTATGGAATACATTATGTATGGAAAAGGAGTCTGGGAGGGTCAGACGAAAAGACACCGGATTGAGAATCTCAGAAATCCTGTACGGACCAATAAAACGAGGTTTAAATTTAGGAGAGGAAACCTTCATAGGAATATGACGAGAAGATAACCAAACCAGATCCCCAACACGAAGTCGGGGTCCCACACGGCGTCTGCGATTAGCGAAAAGCTGAGCCTTCTCCTGGGACAAGGTCAAATTGTCCACCACCTGAGTCCAGATCTGCTGCAACCTGTCCACCACAGAATCCACACCAGGACAGTCCGAAGACTCAACCTGTCCTGAAGAGAAACGAGGATGGAACCCAGAATTGCAGAAAAATGGAGAGACCAAGGTAGCCGAGCTGGCCCGATTATTAAGGGCGAACTCAGCCAACGGCAAAAATGACACCCAATCATCCTGGTCAGCGGAAACAAAACATCTCAGATATGTTTCCAAGGTCTGATTGGTTCGTTCGGTCTGGCCATTAGTCTGAGGATGGAAGGCCGAGGAGAAAGATAGGTCAATGCCCATCCTACCACAAAAGGCTCGCCAGAACCTCGAGACAAACTGGGAACCTCTGTCAGAAACAATATTCTCAGGAATGCCATGTAAACGAACCACATGCTGGAAGAACAAAGGCACCAAATCAGAGGAGGAAGGCAATTTAACCAAGGGCACCAGATGGACCATTTTAGAAAAGCGATCACAGACCACCCAAATGACCGACATTTTTTGAGAAACGGGAAGGTCAGAAATGAAATCCATCGAAATATGTGTCCAAGGCCTCTTCGGGACCGGCAAGGGCAAAAGCAACCCACTGGCACGTGAACAGCAGGGCTTAGCCCTAGCACAAATTCCACAGGACTGCACAAAAGCACGCACATCCCGTGACAGAGATGGCCACCAGAAGGATCTAGCAACCAACTCCCTGGTACCAAAGATTCCTGGATGACCGGCCAGCACCGAACAATGAAGTTCAGAGATAACTTTACTAGTCCACCTATCAGGGACGAACAGTTTCTCGGCCGGACAACGATCAGGTTTATTAGCCTGAAATTTCTGCAACACTCTCCGCAAATCAGGGGAGATGGCAGACACAATGACTCCTTCCTTGAGGATACTCGCCGGCTCAGATAACCCCAGAGAGTCGGGCACAAAACTCCTAGACAGAGCATCCGCCTTCACATTTCTAGAGCCCGGAAGGTATGAAATCACAAAATCAAAACGAGCAAAAAATAACGACCAACGGGCCTGTCTAGGATTCAAGCGCTTGGCAGACTCAAGATAAGTAAGGTTCTTATGATCAGTCAAAACCACCACGCGATGCTTAGCACCCTCAAGCCAATGACGCCACTCCTCGAATGCCCACTTCATGGCCAGCAACTCTCGGTTGCCCACATCATAATTACGCTCAGCAGCAGAAAATTTCCTGGAAAAGAAAGCACATGGTTTGAACACTGAGCAACCAGAACCTCTCTGTGACAAAACCGCCCCTGCACCAATCTCAGAAGCATCAACCTCGACCTGGAACGGAAGAGAAACATCAGGTTGACACAACACAGGGGCACAGCAAAAACGACGCTTCAACTCCTGAAAAGCTTCCACGGCAGCAGAAGACCAATTAACCAAATCAGCACCCTTCTTGGTCAAATCGGTCAATGGTCTAGCAATGCTAGAAAAATTACAGATGAAGCGACGATAAAAATTAGCAAAGCCCAGGAATTTCTGCAGACTTTTTAGAGATGTCGGCTGAGTCCAATCCTGGATGGCCTGAACCTTAACCGGATCCATCTCGATAGTAGAAGGGGAAAAGATGAACCCCAAAAATGAAACTTTCTGCACACCGAAGAGACACTTTGATCCCTTCACGAACAAGGAATTAGCACGCAGTACCTGGAAAACCATTCTGACTTGCTTCACATGAGACTCCCAATCATCTGAGAAGATCAAAATGTCATCCAAGTAAACAATCAAGAATTTATCCAGATACTCACGGAAAATGTCATGCATAAAAGACTGAAAAACAGATGGAGCATTGGCAAGTCCGAACGGCATCACCAGATACTCAAAATGACCCTCGGGCGTATTAAATGCCGTTTTCCATTCATCTCCCTGCCTGATTCTCACCAGATTATACGCACCACGAAGATCAATCTTAGTAAACCAACTAGCCCCCTTAATCCGAGCAAACAAGTCAGAAATCAATGGCAAGGGATACTGAAACTTAACAGTGATCTTATTAAGAAGGCGGTAATCAATACACGGTCTTAGCGAACCATCCTTCTTGGCTACAAAAAAGAACCCTGCTCCCAATGGTGACGACGATGGGCGAATATGTCCCTTCTCCAGGGACTCCTTCACATAACTGCGCATAGCGGTGTGTTCAGGTACGGACAAATTAAATAAACGACCCTTAGGGAATTTACTACCAGGAATCAAATCGATAGCACAATCACAATTCCTATGCGGAGGTAGGGCATCAGACTTGGACTCTTCAAATACATCCTGAAAGTCCGACAAGAACTCTGGGATGTCAGAAGGAATGGATGACGAAATAGACAAAAATGGAACATCACCATGTACTCCCTGACAACCCCAGCTGGTTACCGACATAGAGTTCCAATCCAATACTGGATTATGGGTTTGTAGCCATGGCAACCCCAACACGACCACATCATGCAAATTATGCAGTACCAGAAAGCGAATAACTTCCTGATGTGCAGGAGCCATGCACATGGTCAGCTGGGCCCAGTACTGAGGCTTATTCTTGGCCAAAGGTGTAGCATCAATTCCTCTCAACGGAATAGGACACCGCAAAGGCTCCAAGAAAAATCCACAACGTTTAGCATAATCCAAATCCATCAGATTCAGGGCAGCGCCTGAATCCACAAACGCCATGACAGAATACGATGACAAAGAGCACATTAAGGTAATGGACAAAATGAATTTGGACTGTACAGTACCAATAACGGCAGAGCTATCGAACCGCCTAGTGCGTTTAGGACAATTAGAAATAGCATGAGTAGAATCACCACAATAGAAACACAGTCTGTTCAGACGTCTGTGTTCTTGCCGTTCTACTTTAGTCATAGTCCTGTCGCACTGCATAGGCTCAGGTTTACTCTCAGACAATACCGCCAGATGGTGCACAGATTTACGCTCGCGCAAGCGACGACCGATCTGAATGGCCAAGGACATAGACTCATTCAAACCAGCAGGCATAGGAAATCCCACCATTACATCCGTAAGAGCTTCAGAGAGACCCTTTCTGAACAAAGCCGCTAGTGCAGATTCATTCCACAGAGTGAGTACTGACCACTTTCTAAATTTCTGACAATATACTTCTACATCATCCTGACCCTGGCATAAAGCCAGCAGATTTTTCTCAGCCTGATCCACTGAATTAGGCTCATCGTAAAGCAATCCCAGCGCCTGGAAAAATGCATCAACATTACTCAATGCAGAATCTCCTGGTGCAAGAGAAAACGCCCAGTCCTGTGGGTCGCCGCGCAAAAAAGAAATAATAATCAAAACCTGTTGAATAGGATTACCAGAAGAATGAGGTTTCAAGGCCAAAAATAGCTTACAATTATTTCTGAAGCTCAGGAACTTAGTTCTGTCACCAAAAAACAAATCAGGAATCGGAATTCTTGGTTCTAGCATCGATTTCTGATCAATAGTATCTTGAATCTTTTGTACATTTACAACGAGATTATCCATTGAGGAGCACAGAGCCTGAATATCCATGTCCACAGCTGTGTCCTGAAGCACTCTAATGTCTAGGGGAAAAAAAAGACTGAAGACAGAGCTAAGAAAAAAAAATGATGTCAGGATTTCTTTTTTCCCTCTATTGGGAATCATTGGTGTGGCTCCTTGTACTGTTGTGGCTGGCAATCAGGCAACACAGCGTGCAGTAATCAGCGCACATACAGAGATCTGGCAATAACCAAAAACAATAGGACGAGCTCTGAGACGTGGAATCTCTGTAGACTGCAGTACCTGATCTATCCTCACACAACTATAAGCAGCAGTGGATTGCGCCTATCACTACCTATGCAACTCGGCACTGCCTGAGGAGCTGACTAGCCTGAAGATAGAAATACAAGCCTGACTTACCTCAGAGAAATACCCCAAAGGAATAGGCAGCCCCCCACATATAATGACTGTTAGCAAGATGAAAAGACAAACGTAGGAATGAAATAGATTCAGCAAAGTGAGGCCCGATATTCTAGACAGAGCGAGGATAGCAAAGAGAACTATGCAGTCTACAAAAAACCCTAAAACGAAAACCACGCAAAGGGGCAAAAAGACCCACCGTGCCGAACTAACAGCACGGCGGTGCACCCCTTTGCTTCTCAGAGCTTCCAGCAAAAGTTAATAGCAAGCTGGACAGAAAAAACAGAAAACAAACTAGAAGCACTTATCTAGCAGAGCAGCAGGCCCAAGGAAAGATGCAGTAGCTCAGATCCAACACTGGAACATTGACAAGGAGCAAGGAAGACAGACTCAGGTGGAGCTAAATAGCAAGGCAGCCAACGAGCTCACCAAAACACCTGAGGGAGGAAGCCCAGAGACTGCAATACCACTTGTGACCACAGAAGTGAACTCAGCCACAGAATTCACAACAATTATGCAACGCCTTCTTGTGGCTGAATTACCAAGGTATTGTCCTAGCTCTCATTTTGTGCAGACTGTATAGATACCTTCCATGTTGCCTTCCATTTATGAGCTTTCATACATGTTTCTCTACAGTGGGTTTCCCTACCCGGTACCCTGTATTGCAAGTATGGTTTTTTTTTCTCCTTCTTCAGTTTGTACACATGGTGGTGGTATAGTGGCACCCTTCATGTTAGCATTTATTTTTCTTATTTCTCCGGGTACCTATATGCTAGTATTTTTTCACATATAGGGAATTAGATTCCTATTTGTTATATATATGATGACTCTTTAGATAGTTCTCCATAGACGCATTAGTTACATTTTGATGTTTGTAAGCCTACAATATAAATATTACTCAGTGAGTTTATATAACTCCAAATTAGCTTGATGACATCTTTATTTTATATTTTATATGTACTATGTTACATCATATAAGGGAAACATGAAGTAATGTTTTCTGCAGTTTCTTTGTATCTTATAGTGTTTTGTTATCGTCTTTAAACTGTATTATACTTATGCCTGTATATATTTCAGAAGGACATCTTAATCTCTTGAGAAAGGCTTATCTAGCCGAAACGTTGAGGAAGATATTTCAATTGTCCACGCAGAGTATATATTATCGCGTATGGAAACCTGATGGTGTGTTATGCATTTATGAAAACTGCTGATATACTACTGATAAATAAATTACAAGCAAAAATTCAAAAAAAAAAAAAAAAAAAAAAAAAGAGTGTGCCGGAGTTTTTTCCTTCTATACATTTTGGAAAGTAGACCCCCAAAGGAACTTATCTAGAGGTGTGGTGAGCACTTTGACCCACCAAGTGCTTCACAGAAGTTTATAATGCAGAACCGTAAAAATAAAAAATCATATTTTTTCACAAAAATTATCTTTTTGCCCCCAATTTTTTATTTTCCCAAGGGTAAGAGAAGAAATTGGACCCCAAAAGTTGTTGTACAATTTGTCCTGAGTACGCTGATACCCAATATGTGGGGGTAAACCACTGTTTGGGCGCATGGGAGAGCTCGGAAGGGAAGGAGCGCCGTTTGACTTTTCAATGCAAAATTGACAGGAATTGAGATGGGACGCCATGTTGCGTTTAGAGAGCCACTGATGTGCCTAAACATTGAAACCCCCCACAAGTGACACCATTTTGGAAAGTAGACCCCCTAAGGAACTTATCTAGATGTGTTTTGAGCGCTTTGACCCACCAAGGGCTTCACAGAAGTTTATAATGCAGAGCTGTAAAAATAAAACAAAAATTTTGTCCCACAAAAATAATTTTTTTAGCACCCAGTTTTGTATTTTCCCGAGGGTAACAGGAGAAATTGGACCCCAAAATTTGTTGCCCAATTTGTCCTGAGTGCGATTATACACAATATGTGGGGGGAACCACTGTTTGGGCGCATGGGAGGGCTCGGAAGGGAAGGAGCGCCATTTGGAATGCAGACTTAGATGGAATGGTCTGCAGGTGTCACATTGCGTTTGCAGAACCCCTAATGTACCTAAACAGTAGAAACCCCCCACAAGTGACACCATTTTGGAAAGTAGACCCCCTAAGGATCTTATCTAGAGGTGTGGTGAGCACTTTGACCCACCAAGTGCTTCACAGAAGTTTATAATGCAGAGCCGTAAAAATAAAAAATCATATTTTTTCACAAAAATTATCTTTTTGCCCCCAATTTTTTATTTTCCCAAGGGTAAGAGAAGAAATTGGACCCCAAAAGTTGTTGTACAATTTGTCCTGAGTACGCTGATACCCCATATGTGGGGGTAAACCACTGTTTGGGCGCATGGGAGAGCTCGGAAGGGAAGGAGCGCCGTTTGACTTTTCAATGCAAAATTGACAGGAATTGAGATGGGACGCCATGTTGCGTTTAGAGAGCCACTGATGTGCCTAAACATTGAAACCCCCCACAAGTGACACCATTTTGGAAAGTAGACCCCCTAAGGAACTTATCTAGATGTGTTTTGAGCGCTTTGACCCACCAAGGGCTTCACAGAAGTTTATAATGCAGAGCTGTAAAAATAAAACAAACATTTTTTCCCACAAAAATAATTTTTTTAGCACCCAGTTTTGTATTTTCCCGAGGGTAACAGGAGAAATTGGACCCCAAAATTTGTTGCCCAATTTGTCCTGAGTGCGATTATACACAATATGTGGGGGGAACCACTGTTTGGGCGCATGGGAGGGCTCGGAAGTGAAGGAGCACCATTTGGAATGCAGACTTAGATGGAATGGTCTGCAGGTGTCACGTTGCGTTTGCAGAACCCCTAATGTACCTAAACAGTAGAAACCCCCCACAAGTGACACCATTTTGGAAAGTAGACCCCCTAAGGAACTTATCTAGATGTGTGGTGAGCGATTTGACCCACCAAGGGCTTCACAGAAGTTTATAATGCAGAGCCGTAAAAATAAAACAAACATTTTTTCCCACAAAAATTATTTTTTAGCCCCCAGTTTTGTATTTTCCCGAGGGTAACAGGTGAAATTGGACCCCAAAATTTGTTGCCCAATTTGTCCTGAGTGCACTGATACCCCATAAGTGGGGGGGAACCACAGTTTGGGCGCATGGGAGGGCCCGGAAGGGAAGGAGCTCCATTTTGAATGCAGACTTAGATGGAATGGTCTGCAGGTGTCACATTGCATTTGCAGAGCCCCTAATGTACCTAAACAGTAGAAATCCCCCACAAGTGACAACATTTTGGGAACTAGACACCCTAAGGAACTCATCTAGATGTGTTGTTAGAGCTGTGAACCCCAAAGTGTTTCACTACAGATTGTAACGCAGAGCCGTGAAAATAAAAAAAAAACTTTCCCCAAAAAATTATATTTAGCCCCCAGTTTTGTATTTTCCCGAGGGTAAGAGGAGAAATTCGACCCCAAAAGTTGTTGTCCAATTTGTCCTGAGTACGCTGATACCACATATGTGGGGGGAACCACTGTTTGGGCGCATGGGAGGGCTCGGAAGGGAAGGAGTGCCATTTGGAATGCAGACTTAGATGGAATAGTCTGCAGGCTGTTGTGAGTTCCGTTCTGGAGCTCCCTCCTGTGGTTGCTAATGGTATTTTTGCGAGTTCTGCCCTTGGGCTCCCTCTGGTGGTTTCGAGTGGAACTGCTGCTCCGTTAGGTAGCTGTAGCAGCTGCCTTCACTAATCGCCTTGCCTGGGTTTGTTATTTAAACCTTCTCTGGGCTTTAGTCCATGCCTGCTGTCAATGTTCTTGGTTGGATTTGATTCTTCCCTTGGATTTCTCATATGGCCAGTCCTTGTCTGCAAAAGATAAGTTTTGCTAGTTTTGTTTGTCCATTTGTTTGGACTCTATTGCTTTGCATTTTGTTTCTTTTTGTCCAGCTTGTCACTATGTCTTATTTAGGCTAGCTTGAAGCTCTGGGAAAGCAGATTTGCCCCTGCACACCGTGAGTCGGTGAGGAGTTCATTTTTGTAAACTCTGAGTGGATTTTGTAGTTTTTAATACTGACCGCACAGTATCCTTTGCTCTCTGTCTATCTAGTTTAGTATTGGCCTCCCTTTGCTGAATTCTAATTTCATTTCTGTGTTCGTCATTTCCCTCTCCTTTCACAGTCAATATTTGTGGGGGGCTGTCTTTCCTTTTGGGGGTTTCTCTGAGGCAAGATAGCTTTCTATTTCCTTCTTTAGGGGTAGTTATATCTTAGGCTGTGACGAGGTGTCTAGGGAGTGTCAGGAACATCCCACGGCTATTTCTAGTTGTGTTGTTAGGATTAGGGACTGCGGTCAGTAGAGATACCACCTTCTCAGAGCTCGTTCCATGTTGCGTTTTAGCCACCAGGTCATTTCAGTGTGGCCTCTTAACCACCAGGTCATAACAGTACAGCAGGCCAAGAATAAATTGAATGCATCTCAAAAGAAGGAAAAAAAAAGAGTTCTGAACCATTTTTTATTCTGTGCTCTGTTCTGTCTTTTTTTTCCTCTTGATATCTGGGTGGTGCTGGATATATGCTCTGGTATGGATGTTCAGGGTTCGTTTTCTCGTGTGGATCAACTTGCTGCAAGAGTCCAGAGTATCCAAGATTATATTGTTCAGACTCCGGCTCTAGAGCCTAGAATTCCTACTCCTGATTTGTTTTTTGGGGACAGATCCAAGTTTTTGAACTTTAAAAATAGCTGCAAATTGTTTTTTGCTTTGAAACCCCATTCTTCTGGTGATCCCATTCAGCAAGTGAAAATCATCGTATCCTTACTGCGTGGTGATCCTCAAGACTGGGCATTTGCTCTTGAAACAGGGAATCCGGCATTATTGAATGTAGATGCATTTTTTCAGGCGCTCGGATTGTTGTATGACGAACCTAACTCTGTAGAGCATGCTGAGAAAACACTGTTGGCCCTGTGTCAGGGTCAGGAAGCGGCAGAGTTATATTGCCAGAAATTTAGAAAATGGTCTGTGCTCACTAAATGGAATGAAGAGGCTCTGGCTGCTATTTTCAGAAAAGGTCTTTCTGAAACCTTTAAAGATGTTATGGTGGGCTTTCCTACGCCTACCGGTTTGAGCGAATCTATGTCTCTAGCCATTCAGATTGATCGGCGCTAGCGTGAGCGCAAGGCGGTGCACCATATGGCAGTGTCCTCTGAGCGAAGTCCTGAGCCTATGCAATGTGATAGGATTTTGACTAGAGCAGAAAGGCAGAAATTCAGACGTCAGAATGGCCTGTGTTTTTACTGTGGTGATTCAGCTCATGCTATTTCTGATTGCCCTAAGCATACTAGGAGGGTCCCTGGGTCTGTTACCATTAGTACTGTGCAGCCTAAATTTCTCTTGTCTGTTACCCTGATTTGCTCATTGTCGTCCTTTTCTGTTATGGCATTTGTGGATTCTGGCACTGCCCTGAACTTAATTGACTTAGAGTTTGCCAGGCGCTGTGGTTTTTCCTTGGAACCTTTGCAGAGTCCTATTCCCTTAAGGGGGATTGATGCTATGCCATTGGCCAAGAATAAACCTCAGTACTGGACACAGTTAACCATGTGCATGGCTCCAGCACATCAGGAAAATATTCATTTTTTGGTGTTGCATAATTTGCATGATGTTGTTGTCCTGGGTTTTCCATGGTTAAAGGTACATAATCCAGTGCTGGATTGGAGATCTATGTCTGTGACTGGTTGGGGTTGTCAGGGGATACATAGTGATATTCCTTTGATGTCCATTTCCTCGTCCCCTTCTTCTGAAGTTCCTGAGTTTTTGTCGGATTTCCAGGATGTATTTGATGAGCCCAAGTCCAGTTCCCTGCCTCCTCATAGGGACTGCGATTGTGCCATTAATTTGATTCCTGGCTGTAAGTTCCCTAAGGGCCGACTTTTCAATCTGTCTGTGCCAGAGCATGCCGCTATGCGGAGTTATGTAAAGGAGTCCTTGGAGAAAGGGCATATTCACCCGTCTTCGTCACCGTTGGGAGCGGGATTTTTTTTTGTTGCCAAGAAGGATGGCTTCTTGAGACCCTGTATAGATTATCGCCTTCTCAATAAGATCACTGTCAAATTCCAGTATCCTTTACCTTTGCTTTCTGATTTGTTTGCTCGGATTAAGGGTGCTAGTTGGTTTACTAAAATCGACCTTCGAGGGGCGTATAATCTTGTGCGTATTAAACAAGGTGATGAATGGAAAACAGCATTTAATACACCTGAAGGCCATTTTGAATATCTTGTGATGCCATTCGGGCTCTCTAATGCTCCATTGGTATTTCAGTCCTTTATGCATGATATCTTCCGGAATTATCTGGATAAATTTATGATTGTGTATTTGGATGATATTTTGGTTTTCTCCAATGATTGGGAGTCTCATGTGTAGCAGGTTAGGATGGTGTTTCAGGTCCTTCGTGCTAATGCGTTGCTTGTGAAGGAGTCTAAGTGCCTCTTTGGAGTTCAGAGGGTTTCTTTTTTGGGTTTCATTTTTTCTCCCTCGGCTATTGAAATGGACCCTGTTAAAGTCCAGGCCATTCATGATTGGACTCAACCTACATCTGTAAAGAGCCTTCAGAAATTATTGGGCTTTGCCAATTTTTATCGTCGCTTTATTGCTAATTTTTCTAGGTGGTAAAGCCTCTGACCGATTTGACGAGGAAGGGCGCTGATGTGGTGAATTGGTCCTCTGCGGCTATTGAGGCCTTTCAGGAGCTTAAACGTCGTTTTACTTCTGCCCCTGTGTTGCGTCAGCCAGATGTTTCTCTCCCTTTTCAGGTTGAGGTTGATGCTTCTGAGATTGGGGCAGGGGTCGTTTTGTCTCAGAGAAATTCTGATGGCTCTTTGATGAAACCATGTGCCTTCTTCTCCAGAAAGTTTTCGCCGTCTGAGCGTAATTATGATGTCGGCAATCGGGAGTTGTTGGCTATGAAGTGGGCATTTGAGGAGTGGCGACATTGGCTTGAGGGAGCCAAGTATCGTGTGGTGGTTTTGACTGATCACAAGAATCTGATTTACCTCGAGTCTGCTAAGCGGTTGAATCCTAGACAGGCTCGGTGGTCTTTGTTTTTCTCACGTTTTGATTTTGTGGTCTCGTATATTCCTGGATCTAAGAATGTGAAGGCTGATGCCCTTTCTAGGAGTTTTTTGCCTGATTCTCCGGGAGTTCTTGAGCCGGCTGGGATTCTCAAGGAGGGGGTGATTCTTTCTGCCATCTCCCCTGATTTACGGCGGGTACTTCAGGAGTTTCAGGCTGATAAACCTGACCGCTGTCCTGTGGGGAAATTGTTTGTTCCTGATAGATGGACTAGTAGGGTAATTTCTGAGGTTCATTGTTCGGTGTTGGCTGGTCACCCTGGGATTTTCGGTACCAGAGATTTGGTGGCTAGGTCCTTTTGGTGGCCTTCCTTGTCGTGGGATGTGCGTTCGTTTGTGCAGTCCTGTGGGACCTGTGCTCGGGCTAAGCCTTGCTGTTCCCGTGCCAGCGGGTTGCTTTTGCCTTTGCCTATTCCTGAGAGGCCCTGGACGCATAATTCCATGGATTTTATTTCTGATCTTCCTGTTTCTCAGAAGATGTCTGTCATCTGGGTGGTTTGCGACCGGTTTTCTAAGATGGTCCATTTGGTGCCGTTGCCTAAGTTGCCTTCCTCTTCTGATTTGGTTCCCAGTTCGTTTCTAGGTTTTGGCGGTCCTTTTGTGCTAGAATGGGCATTGATTTGTCTTTTTCTTCTGCATTCCATCCTCAGACAAATGGCCAAACGGAGCGAACCAATCAGACCTTGGAAACCTATTTGAGATGCTTCGTGTCTGCTGATCAGGATGATTGGGTGACCTTTTTGCCATTGGCCGAGTTTGCCCTTAATAATCGGGCTAATTCGGCTACCTTGGTTTCGCCTTTTTTTTGTAACTTTGGTTTTCATCCTCGTTTTTTTTCAGGGCAGCTTGAGCCTTCTGACTGTCCTGGTGTGGATTCCATGGTGGACAGGTTGCAGCAAATTTGGACTCATGTGGTGGACAATTTGACGATGTCTCAGGAGAAAGTTCAGCGTTTTGCTAACCGTCGTCGGTGTGTTGGTCCCCGGCTTCGTGTTGGGGATTTGGTCTGGTTGTCTTCTCGTCATGTTCCTATGAAGGTTTCTTCCCCTAAGTTCAAGCCTCGCTTTATTGGGCCTTATAAGATTTCTGAAATTATCAATCCAGTGTCTTTTCGTTTGGTCCTTCCAGCTTCCTTTTCCATTCATAATGTGTTCCATAGATCCTTGTTGCGGAGATATGTGGTACCTATGTGTTATGAAAGGCAATTCAGTACTACAATGGACATAGCGGTCAGAGCACATACAGTGATCTGACAATAACCCAAAATCATAGAACGAGCTCTGAGACGTGGGAACTCTGCAGACCGCAATCCCTAATCCTCTCCAAACAACACTAGAGGCAGCCGTGGATTGCGCCTAACTCTGCCTATGCAACTTGGCACAGCCTGAGAAACTAACTAGCCTGAAGATAGAAAATAAGCCTACCTTGCCTCAGAGAAATACCCCAAAGGAAAAGGCAGCCCCCCACATATAATGACTGTGAGTTAAGATGAAAAGACAAACGTAGAGATGAAATAGATTCAGCAAAGTGAGGCCCGACTTTCTTAACAGATCGAGGATAGAAAAGGTAACTTTGCGGTCTACACAAAACCCTAAAGAAAACCACGCAAAGGGGGCAAAAAGACCCTCCGTACCGAACTAACGGCACGGAGGTACACCCTTTGCGTCCCAGAGCTTCCAGCAACAAATTAGACAAGCTGGACAGAAAAAATAGCAAACAAATAGCAAAGAAGAACTTAGCTATGCAGAGCAGCAGGCCACAGGAATGATCCAGGGACAAGCAAGTCCAACAGTGGAACATTGACAGGAAGCCAGGATCAAAGCATTAGGTGGAGTTAAGTAGAGAAGCACCTAACGACCTCACCAGATCACCTGAGGGAGGAAACTCAGAAGCTGCAGTACCACTTCCCTCCACCAACAGAAGCTCACAGAGAGAATCAGCTGAAGTACCACTTGTGACCACAGGAGGGAGCTCTGCCACAGAATTCACAACAGTACCCCCCCTTGAGGAGGGGTCACCGAACCCTCACCAGAGCCCCCAGGCCGACCAGGATGAGCCACATGAAAGGCACGAACAAGATCGGGAGCATGGACATCAGAGGCAAAAACCCAGGAATTATCTTCCTGAGCATAACCCTTCCATTTAACCAGATACTGGAGTTTCCGTCTAGAAACACGAGAATCCAAAATCTTCTCCACATTATACTCCAATTCCCCCTCCATCAAAACTGGGGCAGGAGGATCAACAGATGGAACCATAGGTGCCACGTATCTCCGCAACAATGACCTATGGAATACGTTATGTATGGAAAAAGAATCTGGAAGGGTCAGACGAAAAGACACAGGATTAAGAACCTCAGAAATTCTATACGGACCAATGAAACGAGGTTTAAACTTAGGAGAGGAAACCTTCATAGGAATATGACGAGAAGATAACCAAACCAGATCCCCAACACGAAGTCGGGGACCCACACGGCGTCTGCGATTAGCGAAACGTTGAGCCTTCTCCTGGGACAAGGTCAAATTGTCCACTACATGAGTCCAAATCTGCTGCAACCTGTCCACCACAGTATCCACACCAGGACAGTCCGAAGACTCAACCTGTCCTGAAGAGAAACAAGGATGGAACCCAGAATTGCAGAAAAATGGCGAAACCAAGGTAGCCGAGCTGGCCCGATTATTAAGGGCGAACTCAGCCAAAGGCAAAAAGGACACCCAGTCATCCTGATCGGCAGAAACAAAGCATCTCAGATATGTTTCCAAGGTCTGATTGGTTCGTTCGGTCTGGCCATTAGTCTGAGGATGGAAAGCCGAGGAAAAAGACAAGTCAATGCCCATCCTACCACAAAAGGCGCGCCAAAACCTTGAAACAAACTGGGAACCTCTGTCAGAAACGATATTCTCTGGAATGCCATGTAAACGAACCACATGCTGGAAGAACAATGGCACCAAATCAGAGGAGGAAGGCAATTTAGACAAGGGTACCAGATGGACCATCTTAGAAAAGCGATCACAGACCACCCAAATGACTGACATCTTTTGAGAAACGGGAAGATCAGAAATAAAATCCATAGAGATATGTGTCCAAGGCCTCTTCGGGACCGGCAAGGGCAAAAGCAACCCACTGGCACGAGAACAGCAGGGCTTAGCCCGAGCACAAATCCCACAGGACTGCACAAAAACACGCACATCCCGCGACAGAGACGGCCACCAAAAGGATCTAGCCACCAACTCTCTGGTACCAAAGATTCCAGGATGACCAGCCAACACTGAACAATGAACCTCAGAGATAACTTTATTGGTCCACCTATCAGGGACAAACAGTCTCTCCGCTGGACAACGATCAGGTTTATTAGCCTGAAATTTTTGCAGCACCCGCCGCAAATCAGGGGAGATGGCAGACACAATTACTCCTTCCTTGAGGATACCCGCCGGCTCAGGCAAACCCGGAGAGTCGGGCACAAAACTCCTAGACAGAGCATCCGCCTTCACATTTTTAGAGCCCGGAAGGTACGAAATCACAAAGTCAAAACAGGCAAAAAACAGCGACCAACGAGCCTGTCTAGGATTCAACTGCTTAGCAGACTCAAGATAAGTCAAGTTCTTATGATCAGTCAATACCACCACGCGATGCTTAGCTCCTTCAAGCCAATGACGCCACTCCTCGAATGCCCACTTCATGGCCAGCAACTCTCGGTTGCCCACATCATAATTTCGCTCAGCAGGCGAAAACTTCCTGGAAAAAAAAGCGCATTGTTTCATCACTGAGCAATCAGAACCTCTCTGCGACAAAACAGCCCCTGCTCCAATCTCAGAAGCATCAACCTCGACCTGGAACGGAAGAGAAACATCTGGTTGACACAACACAGGGGCAGAAGAAAAACGACGCTTCAAGTCTTGAAAAGCTTCCACAGCAGCAGAAGACCAATTGACCAAATCAGCACCCTTCTTGGTCTAATCGGTCAATGGTTTGGCAATACTAGAAAAATTGCAGATGAAGCGACGATAAAAATTAGCAAAGCCCAGGAACTTTTGCAGACTTTTCAGAGATGTCGGCTGAGTCCAATCATGGATGGCTTGGACCTTAACAGGATCCATCTCGATAGTAGAAGGGGAAAAGATGAACCCCAAAAATGAAACCTTCTGCACACCAAAGAGACACTTTGATCCCTTCACAAACAAAGAATTAGCACGCAGGACCTGAAAAACTGTTCTGACCTGCTTCACATGAGACTCCCAATCATCCGAGAAGATCAAAATGTCATCCAAGTACACAATCAGGAATTTATCCAAGTACTCTCGGAAGATGTCATGCATAAAGGACTGAAACACTGATGGAGCATTGGCAAGTCCGAATGGCATCACTAGATACTCAAAATGACCCTCGGGCGTATTAAATGCAGTTTTCCATTCATCTCCTCGCCTGATTCGCACCAGATTATACGCACCACGAAGATCTATCTTGGTGAACCAACTAGCCCCCTTAATCCGAGCAAACAAATCAGATAACAATGGCAAGGGGTACTGAAATTTAACCGTGATCTTATTTAGAAGGCGGTAATCTATACAAGGTCTCAGCGAACCATCCTTCTTGGCTACAAAAAAGAACCCTGCTCCTAATGGTGACGATGACGGGCGAATATGCCCCTTCTCCAGGGATTCCTTCACATAACTGCGCATAGCGGCGTGCTCAGGCACGGATAAATTAAACAGTCGACCTTTTGGGAATTTACTACCAGGAATCAAATTGATAGCACAATCACAATCCCTATGCGGAGGTAGGGCATCGGACTTGGGCTCATCAAATACATCCCGGTAATCAGACAAGAACTCTGGAGGAACCTCAGAAGGGGTGGATGACGAAATTGACAGAAATGGAACATCACTATGTACCCCCTGACAACCCCAGCTGGACACCGACATGGATTTCCAATCTAATACTGGATTATGGGCTTGTAGCCATGGCAACCCCAACACAACCACATCATGCAGATTATGCAACACCAGAAAGCGAATAACCTCCTGATGTGCAGGAGCCATGCACATGGTCAGCTGGGTCCAGTATTGAGGCTTATTCTTGGCCAAAGGCGTGGCATCAATTCCCCTCAATGGAATAGGACACTGCAAGGGCTCTAAGAGAAACCCACAACGCTTAGCATACTCCAAGTCCATCAAATTCAGGGCAGCGCCTGAATCCACAAATGCCATGACAGAATACGATGACAAAGAGCAGATCAAGGTAACGGACAGAAGAAATTTTGACTGTACCGTACCAATGGTGGCAGACCTAGCGAACCGCTTAGTGCGCTTAGGACAATCAGAGATAGCATGAGTGGAATCACCACAGTAGAAACACAGCCCATTCAGACGTCTGTGTTCTTGCCGTTTAACTCTGGTCAAAGTCCTATCGCACTGCATAGGCTCAGGTTTAAGCTCAGGTAATACCGCCAAATAGTGCACAGATTTACGCTCACGCAAGCGTCGACCGATCTGAATGGCCAAAGACATAGACTCATTCAAACCAGCAGGCATAGGAAATCCCACCATGACATCCTTAAGGGCTTCAGAGAGACCCTTTCTGAACATAGCTGCCAGCGCAGATTCATTCCATTGAGTGAGCACGGACCACTTTCTAAATTTCTGACAATATACCTCTATCTCATCCTGACCCTGACAAAGAGCCAGCAAATTTTTCTCTGCCTGATCCACTGAATTAGGTTCATCGTACAGCAATCCGAGCGCCAGGAAAAACGCATCGATATTACTCAATGCAGGATCTCCTGGCGCAAGAGAAAATGCCCAGTCCTGAGGGTCGCCGCGCAAAAAAGAAATAACAATCAAAACCTGTTGAACTGGATCACCAGAGGAGCGAGGTTTCAAGGCCAGAAATAATTTGCAATTATTTTTGAAACTCAGAAACTTAGTTCTATCTCCAAAAAACAAATCAGGAATAGGAATTCTTGGTTCCAACATAGCTTTCTGATCAATAGTGTCTTGAATCTTTTGTACTCTTGCCGAGAGTTGATCCACAAATGAAGACAGACTTCTAATGTCCATCGCTACACCTGTGTACTGAACCACCCAAATATCTAGGGGAAAAAAAGGCAAAACACAGTGCAAAGAAAAAAAAATGGTCTCAGAACTTCTTTTTTCCCTCTTTTGAGAATCATTAGTACTTTGGGCTTCCTGTACTGTTATGAAAGGCAATTCAGTACTACAATGGACATAGCGGTCAGAGCACATACAGTGATCTGACAATAACCCAAAATCATAGAACGAGCTCTGAGATGTGGGAACTCTGCAGACCGCAATCCCTAATCCTCTCCAAACAACACTAGAGGCAGCCGTGGATTGCGCCTAACTCTACCTATGCAACTCGGCACAGCCTGAGAAACTAACTAGCCTGAAGATAGAAAATAAGCCTACCTTGCCTCAGAGAAATACCCCAAAGGAAAAGGCAGCCCCCCACATATAATGACTGTGAGTTAAGATGAAAAGACAAACGTAGAGATGAAATAGATTCAGCAAAGTGAGGCCCGACTTTCTTAACAGATCGAGGATAGAAACGGTAACTTTGCGGTCTACACAAAACCCTAAAGAAAACCACGCAAAGGGGGCAAAAAGACCCTCCGTACCGAACTAACGGCACGGAGGTACACCCTTTGTGTCCCAGAGCTTCCAGCAACAAATTAGACAAGCTGGACAGAAAAAATAGCAAACAAATAGCAAAGAAGAACTTAGCTATGCAGAGCAGCAGGCCACAGGAATGATCCAGGGAAAAGCAAGTCCAACACTGGAACATTGACAGGAAGCCAGGATCAAAGCATTAGGTGGAGTTAAGTAGAGAAGCACCTAACGACCTCACCAGATCACCTGAGGGAGGAAACTCAGAAGCCGCAGTACCACTTCCCTCCACCAACAGAAGCTCACAGAGAGAATCAGCCGAAGTACCACTTGTGACCACAGGAGGGAGCTCTGCCACAGAATTCACAACACCTATGGTTCCCTCCGTTGATCCTCCTGCTCTGGTGTTGGTTGAGGGGGAATTGGAATATGTGGTAGAGAAGATTTTGGATTCTCGTTTTTCGAGGCGGAAGCTTCAGTATCTGGTCAAGTGGAAGGGTTATGGCCAGGAGGATAATTCTTGGGTTGTTGCCTCCGATGTTCATGCTCCCGATTTGGTTCATGTTTTCCATTTGGCTCGTCCTGATCGGCCTGGGAGCTCTGGTGAGGGTTCGGTGACCCCTCCTCAAGGGGGGGTACTGTTGTGAGTTCCGTTCTGGAGCTCCCTCCTGTGGTTGCTAATGGTATTTTTGCGAGTTCTGCCCTTGGGCTCCCTCTGGTGGTTTCGAGTGGAACTACTGCTCCGTTAGGTAGCTGTAGCAGCTGCCTTCACTAATCGCCTTGCCTGGGTTTGTTATTTAAACCTGCTCTGGGCTTTAGTCCATGCCTGCTGTCAATGTTCTTGGTTGGATTTGATTCTTCCCTTGGATTTCTCATATGGCCAGTCCTTGTCTGCAAAAGATAAGTTTTGCTAGTTTTGTTTGTCCATTTGTTTGGACTCTATTGCTTTGCATTTTGTTTCTTTTTGCCCAGCTTGTCACTATGTCTTATTTAGGCTAGCTGGAAGCTCTGGGAAAGCAGATTTGCCCTTCCACACCGTGAGTCGGTGAGGAGTTCATTTTTGTAAACTCTGAGTGGATTTTGTAGTTTTTAATACTGACCGCACAGTATCCTTTGCTCTCTGTCTATCTAGTTTAGGCAACGTTCACATTAGCGTTTCCCGACGCTGCGTCGGGAAACGCTGCGGCAACGCATGCGTCATGCGCCCCTATATTTAACATGGGGGGCGCATGGACATGCGTTGTGCTGCGTTGTGCGACGCATGCGTTTCTTTTGCCGCAAGCGTTGGGCGCAGAAAATGCAACAAGTTGCATTTTTCTTGCGTCCAAATTTCGGCAAAAAAGGACGCATGCGTCGCAAAACGCAGCGTTTTTGCGTGCGTTTTGGTGCGGTTTTATTTGCGTTGTGCGTTGCGTCGCCGACGCAGCGGCGCACAACACAAATCTGAACGTAGCTTTAGTATTGGCCTCCCTTTGCTGAATTCTAATTTCATTTCTGTGTTCGTCATTTCCCTCTCCTTTCACAGTCAATATTTGTGGGGGGCTGTCTTTCCTTTTGGGGGTTTCTCTGAGGCAAGATAGCTTTCTATTTCCTTCTTTAGGAGTAGTTATATCTTAGGCTGTGACGAGGTGTCTAGGGAGTGTCAGGAACATCCCACGGCTATTTCTAGTTGTGTTGTTAGGATTAGGGACTGCGGTCAATAGAGATACCTCCTTCTCAGAGCTCGTTCCATGTTGCATTTTAGCCACCAGGTCATTTCAGTGTGGCCTCTTAACCACCAGGTCATAACAGCAGGCGTCACATTGCGTTTGCAGATCCCCTAATGTACCTAAACAGTAGAAACCCCCCCACAAGTGACCCCATATTGGAAACTAGACCCCCCCAGGGAACTCATCTAGATGTGTTGTGAGAACTTTGAACCCTCAAGTGTTTCACTACAGTTTATAACGCAGAGCCGTGAAAATAAAAAATCTTTTTTTTTCCCACAAAAATTATTTTTTAGCCCCCAGTTTTGTATTTTCCCAAGGGTAACAGGAGAAATTGGACCTCAAAATTTGTTGCCCAATTTGTCCTGAGTAGGGTTGAGCGAAACGGGTCGAACATTTTCAAAAGTCGCCGACTTTTGGCGAAGTCGAGTTTCATGAAACCCGATCCGACCCCTGTGCGTGGTCGGCCATGCGGTACGTGACTTTCGCGCCAAAGTCGCGTTTCAATGACGCGAAAAGCGCCATTTCTCATCCAATGAAGGTAAACGCAGAGTGTGGGCAGCGTGATGACATAGGTCCTGGTCCCCACCATCTTAGAAAAGGGCATTGCAGTGATTGGCTTGCTGTCTGCGGCGTCACAGGGGCTATAGAGGGGAGTTCCCGCCGACCGCCATGTTACTGCTGCTGATCTGAGCTTAGGGAGAGGTTGCTGCCGCTTCGTCAGAAGCAGGGATAGCGTTAGGCAGGGTCCATTAACCACAAAACCGCTTGTGCTGTAGCGATTTCCACTGCCCAACACCACCTTCGGTGTGCAGGGACAGTGGAAGCTCCTTTTTTTTTTTTTTTTCCTCAGCGCTGTAGCTCATTGGGCTGCCCTAGAAGGCTCCCTGATAGCTGCATTGCTGTGTGTACGCCGCTGTGCAAACCAACTGCTTTTTTCAAAGCACAAATCCTCTTGTTCCTTCCTTTCTGCACAGCTATCTTGTTTGTTTGTCCACACTTTTTATTTAATTTGTGCATCAGTCCACTCCTTATTGCTGCCTGCCATACCTGGCTGAGATTACTGCAGGGAGATAGTAATTGAAGGACAGTTCCTTTTTTTTTTTTTTTTTTTTTTGGTGGGAGATTAAGATTGACATTTCTGCTAGAGTGCCATCTCTGTCTGTGTCATCTCTCACTCAGTGGGCCATAGAAAGCCTATTTATTTTTTTGCTTGATTTGGGTTCCAAAATCTACCAGAAAAAATCACAACATCAATCAGTGGGAGAAAAATATTGGCCTCAGGGCTTGTGTGCCACTCCTTACTCCTGTGTGTGCCATCTCTCACTCAGTGGGCCATAGAAAGCCTATTCATTTTTTTGCTTGATTTGGGTTCTAAATTCTACCTGAAAAAATCAATAAATCAATCAGTGGGAGAAAAATATTGGCCTTTGGGCTTGTGTGCCAGTCCTAAGCGTGCCATCTCTCTCTCTCTCAGATAGTGGGCCATAGAAAGCCTATTTTTTTTATTATTTTATTGGGTTTATAAATTTTCCCTGGAAAAAAAAAAAAAGTGGGAGATTAATATTGGCCTCTGGGCTTGTGTGCCAGTCCTGAGCGTGCCATCTCTCTCACAAATAGTGGGCCATAGAAAGCCTATTTATTTTTTTGGTTGATTTGGGTTCATAATTCTACCTTAAAAAATCAATAAATCAATCAGTGGGAGATTAGTATTGGCCTTTGGGCTTGTGTGCCAGTCCTAAGCGTGCCATCTCTCTCTCTCAGATAGTGGGCCATAGAAAGCCTATTTATTATTATTTTTTTTATTGGGTTTATAAATTTTCCCTGGAAAAAAAAAAAATGGGAGATTAATATTGGCCTCTGGGCTTGTGTGCCAGTCCTGAGCGTGCCATCTCTCTCACAAATAGTGGGCCATAGAAAGCCTATTAATTTTTTTGCTTGATTTGGGTTCCAAAATCTACCTGAAAAAAATCACTAAATCAATCAGTGGGAGATTAATATTGGCCTCTGGGCTTGTGTGCCACTCCTGACTCCTGTGTGCGTCATCTGTCACTCAGTGGGCCCTAGAAAGCCTATTTTTTGTTTTATTTGTTTTCTAAATTCTCCCTGAAACAATCATTTTATTTTCTTTGGTTTCTAAATTATTCCTGAAAAAAAATCATTTTTTTTGTATTTTTTTTTCTCTCAAGTCTCCCTGAAAAAAAAAAAAAAAAAAAAATCTGTGGGAGATTCATATTGCCCCTTCTGCTTGTGTGCCAGTCTTGACTCCTGGGTGTGCCATCTCTCTCTCTCTCCCCAATTGTGGGCCATAGAAGGCCTATTAATTTTTTTGCTTGATTTGGGTTCCAAAATCTACCAAAAAAAATCACTAAATCAATCAGTGGGAGATTAATATTGGCCTCTGGGCTTGTGTGCCACTCCTGACTCCTGTGTGCGTCATCTGTCACTCAGTGGGCCCTAGAAAGCCTATTTTTTGTTTTATTTGTTTTCTAAATTCTCCCTGAAACAATCATTTTGTTACTATCTAATAGACCTGACAGAATAACAAATCTGCAGGTGGTCGGGCATTTAGGAAATAGCGACCACAATATTGTGCAGTTTCACCTGTCTTTCACTAGGGGGACTTGTCAGGGAGTCACAAAAACATTGAACTTTAGGAAGGCAAAGTTTGAACAGCTTAGAGATGCCCTTAATCTGGTAGACTGGGACAATATCCTCAGAAATAAGAATACAGATAATCAATGGGAAATGTTTAAGAACATCCTAAATAGGCAGTGTAAGCGGTTTATACCTTGTGGGAATAAAAGGACTAGAAATAGGAAAAACCCAATGTGGCTAAACAAAGAAGTAAGACAGGCAATTAACAGTAAAAAGAAAGCATTTGCACTACTAAAGCAGGATGGCACCATTGAAGCTCTAAAAAACTATAGGGAGAAAAATACTTTATCTAAAAAACTAATTAAAGCTGCCAAAAAGGAAACAGAGAAGCACATTGCTAAGGAGAGTAAAACTAATCCCAAACTGTTCTTCAACTATATCAATAGTAAAAGAATAAAAACTGAAAATGTAGGCCCCTTAAAAAATAGTGAGGAAAGAATGGTTGTAGATGACGAGGAAAAAGCTAACATATTAAACACCTTCTTCTCCACGGTATTCACGGTGGAAAATGAAATGCTAGGTGAAATCCCAAGAAACAATGAAAACCCTATATTAAGGGTCACCAATCTAACCCAAGAAGAGGTGCGAAACCGGCTAAATAAGATTAAAATAGATAAATCTCCGGGTCCGGATGGCATACACCCACGAGTACTAAGAGAACTAAGTAATGTAATAGATAAACCATTATTTCTTATTTTTAGTGACTCTATAGCGACAGGGTCTGTTCCGCAGGACTGGCGCATAGCAAATGTGGTGCCAATATTCAAAAAGGGCTCTAAAAGTGAACCTGGAAATTATAGGCCAGTAAGTCTAACCTCTAT
This sequence comes from Ranitomeya imitator, assembly GCF_032444005.1. Lineage (NCBI taxonomy): Eukaryota > Metazoa > Chordata > Amphibia > Anura > Dendrobatidae > Ranitomeya > Ranitomeya imitator. Next base: position 146,269,185 of record NC_091288.1, on the reverse strand, counting down.
TGTTGGTAAAATATTTGAAGGGTTTCTGAGGGATGTTATTCTGGATTATCTCAATGAGAATAACTGTTTAACTCCATATCAGCATGGGTTTATGAGAAATCGCTCCTGTCAAACCAATCTAATCAGTTTTTATGAAGAGGTAAGCTATAGGCTGGACCACGGTGAGTCATTGGACGTGGTATATCTCGATTTTTCCAAAGCGTTTGATACCGTGCCGCACAAGAGGTTGGTACACAAAATGAGAATGCTTGGTCTGGGGGAAAATGTGTGTAAATGGGTTAGTAACTGGCTTAGTGATAGAAAGCAGAGGGTGGTTATAAATGGTATAGTCTCTAACTGGGTCGCTGTGACCAGTGGGGTACCGCAGGGGTCAGTATTGGGACCTGTTCTCTTCAACATATTCATTAATGATCTGGTAGAAGGTTTACACAGTAAAATATCGATATTTGCAGATGATACAAAACTATGTAAAGCAGTTAATACAAGAGAAGATAGTATTCTGCTACAGATGGATCTGGATAAGTTGGAAACTTGGGCTGAAAGGTGGCAGATGAGGTTTAACAATGATAAATGTAAGGTTATACACATGGGAAGAGGGAATCAATATCACCATTACACACTGAACGGGAAACCACTGGGTAAATCTGACAGGGAGAAGGACTTGGGGATCCTAGTTAATGATAAACTTACCTGGAGCAGCCAGTGCCAGGCAGCAGCTGCCAAGGCAAACAGGATCATGGGGTGCATTAAAAGAGGTCTGGATACACATGATGAGAGCATTATACTGCCTCTGTACAAATCCCTAGTTAGACCGCACATGGAGTACTGTGTCCAGTTTTGGGCACCGGTGCTCAAGAAGGATATAATGGAACTAGAGAGAGTACAAAGGAGGGCAACAAAATTAATAAAGGGGATGGGAGAACTACAATACCCAGATAGATTAGCGAAATTAGGATTATTTAGTCTAGAAAAAAGACGACTGAGGGGCGATCTAATAACCATGTATAAGTATATAAGGGGACAATACAAATATCTCGCTGAGGATCTGTTTATACCAAGGAAGGTGACGGGCACAAGGGGGCATTCTTTGCGTCTGGAGGAGAGAAGGTTTTTCCACCAACATAGAAGAGGATTCTTTACTGTTAGGGCAGTGAGAATCTGGAATTGCTTGCCGGAGGAGGTGGTGATGGCGAACTCAGTCGAGGGGTTCAAGAGAGGCCTGGATGTCTTCCTGGAGCAGAACAATATTGTATCATACAATTATTAGGTTCTGTAGAAGGACGTAGATCTGGGGATTTATTATGATGGAATATAGGCTGAACTGGATGGACAAATGTCTTTTTTCGGCCTTACTAACTATGTTACTATGTTACTATTTTATTTTCTTTGGTTTCTAAATTATTCCTGAAAAAAATCATTTTTTTTGTATTTTTTTTTCTCTCAAGTCTCCCTGAAAAAAAAAAAAAAAAATCTGTGGGAGATTCATATTGCCCCTTCTGCTTGTGTGCCAGTCTTGACTCCTGGGTGTGCCATCTCTCTCTCTCTCCCCAATTGTGGGCCATAGAAAGCCTATTAATTTTTTTGCTTGATTTGGGTTCCAAAATCTACCTGAAAAAAATCACTAAATCAATCAGTGGGAGATTAATATTGGCCTCTGGGCTTGTGTGCCACTCCTGACTCCTGTGTGCGTCATCTGTCACTCAGTGGGCCCTAGAAAGCCTATTTTTTGTTTTATTTGTTTTCTAAATTCTCCCTGAAACAATCATTTTATTTTCTTTGGTTTCTAAATTATTCCTGAAAAAAATCATTTTTTTTGTATTTTTTTTTCTCTCAAGTCTCCCTGAAAAAAAAAAAAAAAAAAAATCTGTGGGAGATTCATATTGCCCCTTCTGCTTGTGTGCCAGTCTTGACTCCTGGGTGTGCCATCACTCTCTCTCTCCCCAATTGTGGGCCATAGAAAGCCTATTAATTTTTTTGCTTGATTTGGGTTCCAAAATCTACCAAAAAAAATCACTAAATCAATCAGTGGGAGATTAATATTGGCCTCTGGGCTTGTGTGCCACTCCTGACTCCTGTGTGCGTCATCTGTCACTCAGTGGGCCCTAGAAAGCCTATTTTTTGTTTTATTTGTTTTCTAAATTCTCCCTGAAACAATCATTTTATTTTCTTTGGTTTCTAAATTATTCCTGAAAAAAAATCATTTTTTTTGTATTTTTTTTTCTCTCAAGTCTCCCTGAAAAAAAAAAAAAAAAATCTGTGGGAGATTCATATTGCCCCTTCTGCTTGTGTGCCAGTCTTGACTCCTGGGTGTGCCATCTCTCTCTCTCTCCCCAATTGTGGGCCATAGAAAGCCTATTAATTTTTTTGCTTGATTTGGGTTCCAAAATCTACCAAAAAAAATCACTAAATCAATCAGTGGGAGATTAATATTGGCCTCTGGGCTTGTGTGCCACTCCTGACTCCTGTGTGCGTCATCTGTCACTCAGTGGGCCCTAGAAAGCCTATTTTTTGTTTTATTTGTTTTCTAAATTCTCCCTGAAACAATCATTTTATTTTCTTTGGTTTCTAAATTATTCCTGAAAAAAAATCATTTTTTTTGTATTTTTTTTTCTCTCAAGTCTCCCTGAAAAAAAAAAAAAAAAAAAATCTGTGGGAGATTCATATTGCCCCTTCTGCTTGTGTGCCAGTCTTGACTCCTGGGTGTGCCATCACTCTCTCTCTCCCCAATTGTGGGCCATAGAAAGCCTATTAATTTTTTTGCTTGATTTGGGTTCCAAAATCTACCAAAAAAAATCACTAAATCAATCAGTGGGAGATTAATATTGGCCTCTGGGCTTGTGTGCCACTCCTGACTCCTGTGTGCGTCATCTGTCACTCAGTGGGCCCTAGAAAGCCTATTTTTTGTTTTATTTGTTTTCTAAATTCTCCCTGAAACAATCATTTTATTTTCTTTGGTTTCTAAATTATTCCTGAAAAAAAATCATTTTTTTTGTATTTTTTTTTCTCTCAAGTCTCCCTGAAAAAAAAAAAAAAAAATCTGTGGGAGATTCATATTGCCCCTTCTGCTTGTGTGCCAGTCTTGACTCCTGGGTGTGCCATCTCTCTCTCTCTCCCCAATTGTGGGCCATAGAAAGCCTATTAATTTTTTTGCTTGATTTGGGTTCCAAAATCTACCAAAAAAAATCACTAAATCAATCAGTGGGAGATTAATATTGGCCTCTGGGCTTGTGTGCCACTCCTGACTCCTGTGTGCGTCATCTGTCACTCAGTGGGCCCTAGAAAGCCTATTTTTTGTTTTATTTGTTTTCTAAATTCTCCCTGAAACAATCATTTTATTTTCTTTGGTTTCTAAATTATTCCTGAAAAAAAATCATTTTTTTTGTATTTTTTTTTCTCTCAAGTCTCCCTGAAAAAAAAAAAAAAAAATCTGTGGGAGATTCATATTGCCCCTTCTGCTTGTGTGCCAGTCTTGACTCCTGGGTGTGCCATCTCTCTCTCTCTCCCCAATTGTGGGCCATAGAAAGCCTATTAATTTTTTTGCTTGATTTGGGTTCCAAAATCTACCAAAAAAAATCACTAAATCAATCAGTGGGAGATTAATATTGGCCTCTGGGCTTGTGTGCCACTCCTGACTCCTGTGTGCGTCATCTGTCACTCAGTGGGCCCTAGAAAGCCTATTTTTTGTTTTATTTGTTTTCTAAATTCTCCCTGAAACAATCATTTTATTTTCTTTGGTTTCTAAATTATTCCTGAAAAAAAATCATTTTTTTTGTATTTTTTTTTCTCTCAAGTCTCCCTGAAAAAAAAAAAAAAAAAAAATCTGTGGGAGATTCATATTGCCCCTTCTGCTTGTGTGCCAGTCTTGACTCCTGGGTGTGCCATCTCTCTCTCTCTCCCCAATTGTGGGCCATAGAAAGCCTATTAATTTTTTTGCTTGATTTGGGTTCCAAAATCTACCAAAAAAAATCACTAAATCAATCAGTGGGAGATTAATATTGGCCTCTGGGCTTGTGTGCCACTCCTGACTCCTGTGTGCGTCATCTGTCACTCAGTGGGCCCTAGAAAGCCTATTTTTTGTTTTATTTGTTTTCTAAATTCTCCCTGAAACAATCATTTTGTTACTATCTAATAGACCTGACAGAATAACAAATCTGCAGGTGGTCGGGCATTTAGGAAATAGCGACCACAATATTGTGCAGTTTCACCTGTCTTTCACTAGGGGGACTTGTCAGGGAGTCACAAAATCATTGAACTTTAGGAAGGCAAAGTTTGAACAGCTTAGAGATGCCCTTAATCTGGTAGACTGGGACAATATCCTCAGAAATAAGAATACAGATAATAAATGGGAAATGTTTAAGAACATCCTAAATAGGCAGTGTAAGCGGTTTATACCTTGTGGGAATAAAAGGACTAGAAATAGGAAAAACCCAATGTGGCTAAACAAAGAAGTAAGACAGGCAATTAACAGTAAAAAGAAAGCATTTGCACTACTAAAGCAGGATGGCACCATTGAAGCTCTAAAAAACTATAGGGAGAAAAATACTTTATCTAAAAAACTAATTAAAGCTGCCAAAAAGGAAACAGAGAAGCACATTGCTAAGGAGAGTAAAACTAATCCCAAACTGTTCTTCAACTATATCAATAGTAAAAGAATAAAAACTGAAAATGTAGGCCCCTTAAAAAATAGTGAGGAAAGAATGGTTGTAGATGACGAGGAAAAAGCTAACATATTAAACACCTTCTTCTCCACGGTATTCACGGTGGAAAATGAAATGCTAGGTGAAATCCCAAGAAACAATGAAAACCCTATATTAAGGGTCACCAATCTAACCCAAGAAGAGGTGCGAAACCGGCTAAATAAGATTAAAATAGATAAATCTCCGGGTCCGGATGGCATACACCCACGAGTACTAAGAGAACTAAGTAATGTAATAGACAAACCATTATTTCTTATTTTTAGTGACTCTATAGCGACAGGGTCTGTTCCGCAGGACTGGCGCATAGCAAATGTGGTGCCAATATTCAAAAAGGGCTCTAAAAGTGAACCTGGAAATTATAGGCCAGTAAGTCTAACCTCTATTGTTGGTAAAATATTTGAAGGGTTTCTGAGGGATGTTATTCTGGATTATCTCAATGAGAATAACTGTTTAACTCCATATCAGCATGGGTTTATGAGAAATCGCTCCTGTCAAACCAATCTAATCAGTTTTTATGAAGAGGTAAGCTATAGGCTGGACCACGGTGAGTCATTGGACGTGGTATATCTCGATTTTTCCAAAGCGTTTGATACCGTGCCGCACAAGAGGTTGGTACACAAAATGAGAATGCTTGGTCTGGGGGAAAATGTGTGTAAATGGGTTAGTAACTGGCTTAGTGATAGAAAGCAGAGGGTGGTTATAAATGGTATAGTCTCTAACTGGGTCGCTGTGACCAGTGGGGTACCGCAGGGGTCAGTATTGGGACCTGTTCTCTTCAACATATTCATTAATGATCTGGTAGAAGGTTTACACAGTAAAATATCGATATTTGCAGATGATACAAAACTATGTAAAGCAGTTAATACAAGAGAAGATAGTATTCTGCTACAGATGGATCTGGATAAGTTGGAAACTTGGGCTGAAAGGTGGCAGATGAGGTTTAACAATGATAAATGTAAGGTTATACACATGGGAAGAGGGAATCAATATCACCATTACACACTGAACGGGAAACCACTGGGTAAATCTGACAGGGAGAAGGACTTGGGGATCCTAGTTAATGATAAACTTACCTGGAGCAGCCAGTGCCAGGCAGCAGCTGCCAAGGCAAACAGGATCATGGGGTGCATTAAAAGAGGTCTGGATACACATGATGAGAGCATTATACTGCCTCTGTACAAATCCCTAGTTAGACCGCACATGGAGTACTGTGTCCAGTTTTGGGCACCGGTGCTCAAGAAGGATATAATGGAACTAGAGAGAGTACAAAGGAGGGCAACAAAATTAATAAAGGGGATGGGAGAACTACAATACCCAGATAGATTAGCGAAATTAGGATTATTTAGTCTAGAAAAAAGACGACTGAGGGGCGATCTAATAACCATGTATAAGTATATAAGGGGACAATACAAATATCTCGCTGAGGATCTGTTTATACCAAGGAAGGTGACGGGCACAAGGGGGCATTCTTTGCGTCTGGAGGAGAGAAGGTTTTTCCACCAACATAGAAGAGGATTCTTTACTGTTAGGGCAGTGAGAATCTGGAATTGCTTGCCGGAGGAGGTGGTGATGGCGAACTCAGTCGAGGGGTTCAAGAGAGGCCTGGATGTCTTCCTGGAGCAGAACAATATTGTATCATACAATTATTAAGTTCTGTAGAAGGACGTAGATCTGGGGATTTATTATGATGGAATATAGGCTGAACTGGATGGACAAATGTCTTTTTTCGGCCTTACTAACTATGTTACTATGTTACTATTTTATTTTCTTTGGTTTCTAAATTATTCCTGAAAAAAATCATTTTTTTTGTATTTTTTTTTCTCTCAAGTCTCCCTGAAAAAAAAAAAAAAAAATCTGTGGGAGATTCATATTGCCCCTTCTGCTTGTGTGCCAGTCTTGACTCCTGGGTGTGCCATCTCTCTCTCTCTCCCCAATTGTGGGCCATAGAAAGCCTATTAATTTTTTTGCTTGATTTGGGTTCCAAAATCTACCTGAAAAAAATCACTAAATCAATCAGTGGGAGATTAATATTGGCCTCTGGGCTTGTGTGCCACTCCTGACTCCTGTGTGCGTCATCTGTCACTCAGTGGGCCCTAGAAAGCCTATTTTTTGTTTTATTTGTTTTCTAAATTCTCCCTGAAACAATCATTTTATTTTCTTTGGTTTCTAAATTATTCCTGAAAAAAATCATTTTTTTTGTATTTTTTTTTCTCTCAAGTCTCCCTGAAAAAAAAAAAAAAAAAAAAATCTGTGGGAGATTCATATTGCCCCTTCTGCTTGTGTGCCAGTCTTGACTCCTGGGTGTGCCATCACTCTCTCTCTCCCCAATTGTGGGCCATAGAAAGCCTATTAATTTTTTTGCTTGATTTGGGTTCCAAAATCTACCAAAAAAAATCACTAAATCAATCAGTGGGAGATTAATATTGGCCTCTGGGCTTGTGTGCCACTCCTGACTCCTGTGTGCGTCATCTGTCACTCAGTGGGCCCTAGAAAGCCTATTTTTTGTTTTATTTGTTTTCTAAATTCTCCCTGAAACAATCATTTTATTTTCTTTGGTTTCTAAATTATTCCTGAAAAAAAATCATTTTTTTTGTATTTTTTTTTCTCTCAAGTCTCCCTGAAAAAAAAAAAAAAAAATCTGTGGGAGATTCATATTGCCCCTTCTGCTTGTGTGCCAGTCTTGACTCCTGGGTGTGCCATCTCTCTCTCTCTCCCCAATTGTGGGCCATAGAAAGCCTATTAATTTTTTTGCTTGATTTGGGTTCCAAAATCTACCAAAAAAAATCACTAAATCAATCAGTGGGAGATTAATATTGGCCTCTGGGCTTGTGTGCCACTCCTGACTCCTGTGTGCGTCATCTGTCACTCAGTGGGCCCTAGAAAGCCTATTTTTTGTTTTATTTGTTTTCTAAATTCTCCCTGAAACAATCATTTTATTTTCTTTGGTTTCTAAATTATTCCTGAAAAAAATCATTTTTTTTGTATTTTTTTTTCTCTCAAGTCTCCCTGAAAAAAAAAAAAAAAATCTGTGGGAGATTCATATTGCCCCTTCTGCTTGTGTGCCAGTCTTGACTCCTGGGTGTGCCATCTCTCTCTCTCTCCCCAATTGTGGGCCATAGAAAGCCTATTAATTTTTTTGCTTGATTTGGGTTCCAAAATCTACCTGAAAAAAATCACTAAATCAATCAGTGGGAGATTAATATTGGCCTCTGGGCTTGTGTGCCACTCCTGACTCCTGTGTGCGTCCTCTCTCACTCAGTGGGCCCTACAAAGCCTTTTTTTTTTTTTTTTCCTAAATTCTCCCTGAAACAATCATTTCATTTTATTTGTTTTATAAATTCTTCTGTAAAAAATAATTTTTTTTTAATTTTTTTTTTCTGAAGTCTCCCTTTTAAAAAAAACAAACACAAATCAGTGGGAGATAAATATTTACATTTGCGCTTCAGTGACAGTCCTGCGTGTGTGCCATCTCATTTGTTGCCAACAACAACAGAGTGTGTAACATTGTGGCTGATTTTCGTTGTGGTCTCACCCACCTGTAAAGGGGTAGCTAAATCATACTGAAGTTATAGCTCACCGTGTAAGTTGTGTGACAGCAACAAATACCGTTCGTTTGTTAACGTTTTTAAAACAATGAGGAAGTCTGGTGGAAGAGGTCGTGGCCGGGGGCGTTCATTGTCAGCTGGTAATGAGGGTAGTGGTAGTGGTGGAGCATCAGCTGGTCGTGGGAAAAAAAATATTGCACCTAAGTCTGGAGCTGTGGAGCCAGGTTCGTCGTCTGGCTACACAAGGCCTCGAACGCTCCCTTTTCTGGGAGTAGGAAAACCGCTTTTAAAGCCGGAGCAGCAAGAGCAAGTTTTGGCTTATCTTGCTGACTCAGCCTCTAGCTCTTTTGCCTCCTCTCGTGAAACTGGTAAATGTCAAAGCAGCGCGTCGTTAGTGGATGTTCACGGTCAGGGACAAGTCGCTTCCTTGTCCTCTTCAGCAAAAACAACAACAGAGAAGAATGCAGCAGGCGACACAACGGGTTACTCCATGGAGCTCTTTACACATACCGTCCCTGGCTTAGAAAGTGAAGCAGTTAACAGTCCATGCCCATTACAAGTTGAATCTGACATGGAGTGCACTGATGCACAGCCACAGCCAGACTACTATCCTGGTCCTTTGACTCAGACCACAACATTGCCATCGCAGGGTGCTGATCAAGAATCAGACCCTGATGAGACTATGTTGCCCCATCACGAACGCTATACCACCGACCGCCACGGTGACACAGACGAAGTTGCACACGAGCTACAAGAAGAGGTAATAGATGACCCAGTTCTTGACCCCGATTGGCAGCCATTGGGGGAACAGGGTGCAGGCGGCAGCAGTTCTGAAGCGGAGGAGGAGGGGCCGCAGCAGGCATCAACATCGCAACAGGTTCCATCTGCCGGGCCCGTATCTTGCCCAAAACGCGTGGCAAAGCTAAAGCCTGTTGGAGGACAGCGTGGCCATCCGGTTAAAGCTCAGTCTGCAATGCCTGAAAAGGTATCCGATGCTAGAAAGAGTGCAGTCTGGCATTTTTTTAAACAACATCCAATTGATCAGCGCAAAGTCATCTGTCAAAAATGTTCAACTACCTTAAGCAGAGGACAGAATCTGAAAAGTCTCAATACAAGTTGCATGCATAGACATTTAACCACCATGCATTTGCAAGCCTGGACTAACTACCAAACGTCCCTTAAGGTTGTAGCACCCTCGGCCAATGAAGCTAGTCAGCAACGCAACATCCCTTCCGGCAGTGTAGGGCCACCATTTTCCGCACCACCTGCAGTATCTGTGCAGGTTTCTTTGCCAGGCCAAAGCCTTCAGGGTCAGGGAATCACCAGTTTCGTAGTAGGAAACACTGCATCTAGGGCACCGGTGGCAACAATACCATCTCCCACCGTCTCTCAGTCTGCCATGTCCACCGGCACCCCCGCTAGTTCCACGATCTGCAGCTCTCCAGTCCAGCTCACCCTACATGAGACTATGGTTAGAAAAAGGAAGTACTTAGCCTCGCATCCGCGTACACAGGGTTTGAACGCACACATAGCTAGACTAATCTCGTTAGAGATGATGCCCTACCGGTTAGTTGAAAGCGAAGCTTTCAAAGCCCTGATGGACTACGCTGTACCACGCTACGAGCTACCCAGTCGACACTTTTTTTCCAGAAAAGCCATCCCAGCCCTCCACCAGCATGTTAAAGAGCGCATCGTCCATGCACTCAGGCAATCTGTGAGCACAAAGGTGCACCTGACAACAGATGCATGGACCAGTAGGCATGGCCAGGGACGTTACGTGTCCATCACGGCACACTGGTTAAATGTGGTGGATGCAGGGTCCACAGGGGACAGCAAGTTTGGGACAGTTCTGCCTAGCCCACGGTCTAGGAAACAATTGGCTGTAGCCGTTCGCAACCCCTCCTCCTCCTCTTCGTCCTCCTGCAGAAGCGAGAGCTCGTCCACAGACCGCAGTCGCACAACCACTCCATCCGCAGCTGCCACTGTTGCACACCAGGTCTCCCATTATGGGGCAGCTACTGGCAAACGTCAGCAGGCTGTATTGGCTATGAAGTGTTTGGGCGACAACAGACACACCGCGGAAGTTCTGTCCGAGTTCTTGCAGAAAGAAACGCAGTCGTGGCTGGGCACTGTAGATCTTGAGGCAGGCAAGGTAGTGAGTGATAACGGAAGGAATTTCATGGCTGCCATCTCCCTTTCCCAACTGAAACACATTCCTTGCCTGGCTCACACCTTAAACCTGGTGGTGCAGTGCTTCCTGAAAAGTTATCCGGGGTTATCCGACCTGCTCCTCAAAGTGCGTGGACTTTGCTCACATATCCGCCGTTCGCCCGTACACTCCAGCCGTATGCAGACCTATCAGCGTTCTTTGAACCTTCCCCAGCATCGCCTAATCATAGACGTTGCAACAAGGTGGAACTCAACACTGCACATGCTTCAGAGACTGTGTGAACAGAGGCGGGCTGTTATGTTTTTGTGGGAGGATACACATACACGGGCAGGCAGTAGGATGGCAGACATGGAGTTGTCAGGTGAGCAGTGGTCGAAGATTCAAGACATGTGTCAAGTCCTTCAGTGTTTTGAGGAATGCACACGGCTGGTTAGTGCAGACAACGCCATAATAAGCATGAGCATCCCCCTAATGCGTCTGCTGATGCAAAGTTTGACGCACATAAAGGATCAGGCGTCTGCAGCTGAGGAAGAGGAAAGCCTTGATGACAGTCAGCCATTGTCTGGCCAGGGCAGTGTACAGGACGAGGTAGCGGGCGAAGAGGAGGAGGAGGACGAGGAGGATGATGGGGATGATTATATTTTTAATGAGGAAGCTTTTCCGGGGCCACTGGAAATTGGTGGCGCGGCAAGGCCGGGTTCTGGTTTTTTGAGGGACACAAGTGACGTGGATTTGCCTGAAACTGCCCCTCAACCAAGCACAACCGCAGATTTGAGAACTGGAACTTTGGCCCACATGGCGGATTATGCCTTACGTATCCTCAAAAGGGACACACGCATAACTAAAATGATGAATGATGACGATTACTGGTTGGCCTGCCTCCTTGATCCTCGCTATAAAGGCAAATTGCAAAATATAATGCCACATGAGAACTTGGAACTAATATTAGCAACCAAACAATCAACTCTTGTTGACCGTTTGCTTCTGGCATTCCCTGCACACAGCGCCCGTGATCGTTCTCACACGAGCTGCAGGGGCCAGCAGTGTCATGATCCCAATGGCAGGGGATCACAAAAAGGACAAGCACAGATACAAACAAGCTCTAGGGCGATGGAACCTGAGCTGACCGCGACCCTGAACCTAACACACAAATAAAAGTAGCCGGGGAACGTGCCTACGATGATCCTAGACGTCTCGCTCCAGCCGAAGATCTAACTTCCCCTATCAGAAGAAACACAGACCTCTCTTGCCTCCAGAGAAATACTCCACAGCAAATAGCAGCCCCCCACATATAATGACGGTGAAATGAGAGGAAAGCACATACGTAGTATGAAAACAGTTTCAGCAAAATGAGGCCCGCTAATGCTAGATAGCAGAGGATACAAAAGTGAACTGCGCGGTCAGCGAAAAACCCTTCAAAAAACCATCCTGAAATTACTTGAACTCATGTGCCAACTCATGGTACATGAAAAGCAATTTCAGCCCACTAGAGCAACCAGCAGCAGAGAATCACATATCTGCAGGCTGGACTAAAAACCAAATTAAGCAAAACACAAAACAGGAAAATCCAAACTTAGCTTGTCCAGAAGGTTCTAGGAGCAGGGAGCAGAGGTAACAAGACACACTGGATACATTGATAACCGGCGAGGAAATGCCAGCAAAGCCAGGTTAAATAGGAAACTCCCATATGCTGATGGAACAGGTGGAACCCAGAAACCCAGGAAAGACAAGTCACCCAGTACCATCAGTAACCACCAGAGGGAGCCCAAAAACAGAACTCACAACAGTACCCCCCCCTTGAGGAGGGGTCACCGAACCCTCACGAGAACCACCAGGGTGACCAGGATGAGCCCTATGAAAAGCGCGAACCAAATCATCAGCATGAACATCCGAGGCAACCACCCAAGAATTATCCTCCTGACCATAACCCTTCCACTTGACCAAATACTGGAGTTTCCGTCTGGAAACACGAGAATCCAAGATCTTCTCCACAACATACTCCAATTCTCCCTCCACCAGCACTGGAGCAGGAGGCTCAAGAGAAGGAACAACAGGTACCTCATACTTCCGCAACAACGACCGATGAAACACATTATGAATAGCAAACGATGCCGGGAGATCCAAACGAAACGACACAGGGTTAAGAATTTCCAAGATCCTATAGGGACCGATGAACCGAGGCTTGAACTTAGGAGAAGAGACCTTCATAGGAACAAAACGAGAAGACAACCACACCAAGTCACCAACAAGAAGTCGAGGACCCACGCGGCGACGGCGATTAGCAAACTGCTGAGCCTTCTCCTGGGACAACTTCAAATTGTCCACCACATGACTCCAAATCCGATGCAACCTATCCACCACCATGTCCACTCCAGGACAATCAGAAGGTTCCACCTGACCAGAGGAAAAACGAGGATGAAACCCCGAATTACAAAAGAAAGGAGAAACCAAGGTAGCAGAACTAGCCCGATTATTAAGCGCAAACTCGGCCAGCGGCAAAAAGGTAACCCAGTCATCCTGATCAGCAGAAACAAAACACCTTAAATAAGTTTCCAAGGTCTGATTAGTTCGTTCAGTCTGGCCATTCGTCTGAGGATGGAATGCAGACGAAAAGGACAAATCAATGCCCATCTTAGCACAGAAAGTCCGCCAAAATCTAGACACAAACTGGGATCCCCTGTCAGAAACGATGTTCTCCGGAATCCCATGCAAACGAACCACATTCTGAAAAAACAGAGGGACCAACTCAGAGGAGGAAGGCAACTTAGGCAAGGGTACCAGATGAACCATTTTAGAAAAGCGATCACACACAACCCAGATGACGGACATTTTTTGAGAGACAGGGAGATCCGAAATAAAGTCCATGGAAATGTGCGTCCAAGGCCTCTTCGGGATAGGCAAAGGTGACAACAATCCACTGGCCCGAGAACAGCAAGGCTTAGCCCGAGCACAAACCTCACAAGACTGCACAAAAGAACGCACATCCCTCGACAAGGAAGGCCACCAAAAAGACCTGGCCACCAAGTCTCTAGTACCAAATATTCCAGGATGACCTGCCAACGCAGAAGAATGGACCTCGCAGATGACTCTACTGGTCCAATTATCCGGAACAAACAGTCTCTCAGGCGGACAACGATCAGGTTTAGCCACCTGAAACTCCTGCAAAGCACGTCGCAAGTCTGGGGAGACAGCAGACAAAATCACCCCATCCCTAAGGATACCAGAGGGCTCAGAATTTCCAAGGGAGTCAGGCACAAAACTCCTAGAAAGAGCATCCGCCTTCACATTCTTTGAACCTGGCAGGTATGAAACCACAAAATTGAAACGAGAGAAAAACAGTGACCAACGAGCCTGTCTAGGATTCAGACGCCTGGCAGACTCAAGGTAAATCAAATTTTTGTGATCAGTCAAGACCACCACACGATGTCTAGCACCCTCTAGCCAATGACGCCACTCCTCAAATGCCCACTTCATGGCCAAAAGTTCCCGATTACCAACATCATAATTCCGCTCAGCCGGCGAAAACTTTCTAGAAAAAAACGCGCATGGCTTCATCACTGAGCCATCGGAGCTTCTCTGTGACAAAACCGCCCCCGCTCCAATCTCGGAAGCATCAACCTCAACCTGAAAAGGGAGCGAAACATCTGGCTGACGCAACACAGGAGCAGAAGAAAACCGGCGCTTAAGTTCCTGAAAGGCCTCCACAGCCGCAGGAGACCAATTAGCAACATCAGCACCCTTCTTAGTCAAATCCGTCAAAGGCTTAACAACACTAGAAAAATTAGTTATAAAACGACGATAGAAATTAGCAAAGCCCAAGAACTTCTGTAGACTCTTAAGAGATGTAGGCTGCGTCCAGTCACAAATAGCCTGAACCTTGACGGGATCCATCTCAATAGTAGAAGGGGAAAAAATATACCCCAAGAAAGAAATCTTCTGGACTCCAAAGAGACACTTTGAGCCTTTTACAAACAAGGAATTGGCCCGCAGGACCTGAAACACCTTCCTGACCTGCTGAACATGAGACTCCCAGTCATCAGAAAAAACCAAAATATCATCCAAATACACAATCATAAATTTATCCAGATATTCACGGAAAATATCGTGCATAAAGGACTGGAAGACTGAAGGAGCATTAGAAAGTCCAAAAGGCATTACCAAATACTCAAAATGGCCCTCAGGCGTATTAAATGCGGTTTTCCACTCATCACCTTGCTTTATTCGTATAAGATTATACGCACCCCGAAGATCAATCTTAGTGAACCATTTAGCCCCCTTAATGCGAGCAAACAAATCAGTCAACAATGGCAAAGGATACTGATATTTTACGGTAATCTTATTCAAAAGACGATAATCTATACAAGGCCTCAAGGAACCATCTTTCTTGGCCACGAAAAAAAAACCTGCTCCCAAAGGGGACAAAGATGGACGGATATGTCCCTTTTCCAAGGACTCCTTAACATAATCCCGCATAGCAGTATGCTCTGGCACTGACAGATTGAACAAACGACCTTTAGGAAATTTACTGCCCGGAATTAAATTTATAGCACAATCGCAATCCCTGTGAGGAGGAAGCGAACTGAGCTTAGGCTCCTCAAAAACATCCCGATAGTCAGACAAAAACACAGGAATCTCAGAAGGAGTAGATGAAGCGATAGAAATCGGAGGTGCATCATCATGAACCCCCTGACAACCCCAGCTTAACACAGACACTGATTTCCAGTCAAGGACTGGATTATGAGTTTGTAACCATGGCAGACCAAGTACTAGAACATCATGCAAATTATACAGTACCAGGAAGCGAATCACCTCCTGATGAACGGGAGTCATACGCATGGTCACTTGTGTCCAGTACTGAGGTTTATTCATAGCCAAAGGTGTAGAGTCAATTCCCTTCAAAGGAATAGGGACTTCCAGAGGCTCCAGACTAAACCCACAGCGATTGGCAAATGACCAATCCATAAGACTCAGGGCAGCGCCTGAATCCACATAGGCATCGACGGAAATGGATGATAATGAACAAATCAGAGTCACAGACAGAATGAACTTAGACTGTAAAGTACTAATGGCAACAGACTTATCAACCTTTTTTGTGCGTTTAGAGCATGCTGATATAACATGAGCTGAATCACCACAATAAAAGCACAACCCTTTTTTCCGCCTATACTTTTGCCGTTCACTTCTGGACTGAATTCTATCACATTGCATTATCTCAGGTGACGGTTCAGACGACACCGCCAAATGATGCACAGGTTTGCGCTCCCGTAAACGCCGATCAATCTGAACAGCCATAGTCATAGACTCATTCAGACCAGCAGGCGCAGGGAACCCCACCATAACATCTTTAATGGCCTCAGAAAGGCCATCTCTAAACTTTGCAGCCAGAGCGCACTCATTCCACTGAGTAAGTACCGACCACTTCCGAAATTTTTGACAATAAATTTCTGCTTCATCTTGCCCCTGAGAGAGGGCCAACAAAGCTTTTTCAGCCTGAATCTCTTGGTTAGGTTCCTCATAGAGCAAACCCAATGCCAGAAAAAACGCATCTGCATTAAGCAACGCAGGGTCCCCTGGTGCCAATGCAAATGCCCAATCCTGAGGGTCACCCCGCAGGAAAGATATAATTATCTTGACTTGCTGAGCAGGGTCTCCAGAGGAGCGAGATTTCAAAGAAAGAAACAACTTGCAATTGTTCCTAAAATTCAGAAAACGAGATCTATCTCCAGAAAAAAACTCTGGGACAGGAATTCTAGGTTCAGACATAGGAGCATGTACAACAAAATCCTGTATATTTTGAACCTTAGTGGCAAGATTTTCAGGCTGGAAGCCAAACTCTGGACGTCCATGATAAACAGCTGAGATCAGAGCCATTCAAAGATTAAGAGGAGGAGGAAGTAGCCAGGCTGCAATAAGGCTAGGCAGCAAACTCTGAGGGGAAAAAAAAAAAAAAACTTCCTCAGACTACTTATCCTCCTACTTCAGCCAATACAATTAACACTTTGTTGGCCGGTTATACTGTCATGATCCCAATGGCAGGGGATCACAAAAAGGACAAGCACAGATACAAACAAGCTCTAGGGCGATGGAACCTGAGCTGACCGCGACCCTGAACCTAACACACAAATAAAAGTAGCCGGGGAACGTGCCTACGATGATCCTAGACGTCTCGCTCCAGCCGAAGATCTAACTTCCCCTATCAGAAGAAACACAGACCTCTCTTGCCTCCAGAGAAATACCCCACAGCAAATAGCAGCCCCCCACATATAATGACGGTGAAATGAGAGGAAAGCACATACGTAGTATGAAAACAATTTCAGCAAAATGAGGCCCGCTAAAGCTAGATAGCAGAGGATACAAAAGTGAACTGCGCGGTCAGCGAAAAACCCTTCAAAAAACCATCCTGAAATTACTTGAACTCATGTGCCAACTCATGGTACATGAAAAGCAATTTCAGCCCACTAGAGCAACCAGCAGCAGAGAATCACATATCTGAAGGCTGGACTAAAAACCAAATTAAGCAAAACACAAAACAGGAAAATCCAAACTTAGCTTGTCCAGAAGGTTCTAGGAGCAGGGAGCAGAGGTAACAAGACACACTGGATACATTGATAACCGGCGAGGAAATGCCAGCAAAGCCAGGTTAAATAGGAAACTCCCATATGCTGATGGAACAGGTGGAACCCAGAAACCCAGGAAAGACAAGTCACCCAGTACCATCAGTAACCACCAGAGGGAACCCAAAAACAGAACTCACAACACAGCAGACCAGAGGAGTTAGAGGGGCAGAAATCAGAAGTGGCGTTGGCCAGAGGGGTTTTCTGACCAGGTTGTGGAGTGATTTTGCTATGACCGCAGACAGGACAGGTACTGCAGCATCAATTCAAAGTGACAGGAGACAACATTTGTCCAGTATGGTTACAAACTATTTTTCATCCCTTATCGATGTTCTCCCTCAACCGTCATTCCCATTTGATTACTGGGCATCAAAATTAGACACCTGGCCAGAATTGGCAGAATATGCATTGCAGGAGCTTGCTTGCCCGGCAGCTAGTGTCCTATCAGAAAGAGTATTCAGTGCTGCAGGTTCAATACTAACAGAAAAAAGGACTCGTCTGGCTACCCAAAATGTAGATGATCTAACCTTCATTAAAATGAACCACAACTGGATTTCGAAATCTTTTGCCCCACCTTGCCCGGCTGACACCTAGCTTTCCTATGAAAAGGTCTTGCCTGTGGACTATTCTGAATGCCTTTTCCAATCTCGTAATTTTCAGCACCTGATTGTCCAGCATACGACATGTTTACACCTCACTAAATGGCCAAACTCCCCACACGGGGCCGTGGTATCGACACTTGGCGACAGCACCCGTGAGAGTGCAGTTTGTCTGAAGAGGTGGGTGAGCCCGCTTTTGGTCGACGGCACTGCCACTGGGTCCCTCCTAGTACAATAAAGTGTCTCTGGCGGTGGTGGTGCGCACCCAACGTCAGACACACCGTTGTAATATGAGGGGCCCTGGGCCTGTACCGCCGGCCACAAGACAGTTTCCCCCCACCCCAGCTCAAACAGTGCTCTACCACTTGCAAAATTATCTCACAGCTCCACCAATGTTTAGTCTATGCGCTGACATCCTTCAATGCCTGCCACTGACAATACCATTGTATTGACATTTTTGTTATGTTAGGCCTTCGATGCCTGTCTGTGGTCACTCCTTCCACTAGGCCTCCACTGACCACACCACTGCTGCCCGTGTACCCCTGGAACCAATTTAAAATTGCCTACAGCCATGTGTTATTATTTTAGGCCTTCGATGCCTGTCTGCGGTGACTCCTTCCACTAGGCCTCCACTGACCACACCACTGCGGCCCGTGTACCCCTGGAACCAATTTAAAATTGCCTACAGCCATGTGTTATTATTTTAGGCCTTCGATGCCTGTCTGCGGTGACTCCTTCCACTAGGCCTCCACTGACCACACCACTGCTGCCCGTGTACCCCTGGAACCAATTTAAAATTGCCTACAGCCATGTGTTATTATTTTAGGCCTTCGATGCCTGTCTGCGGTGACTCCTTCCACTAGGCCTCCACTGACCACACCACTGCTGCCCGTGTACCCCTGGAACCAATTTAAAATTGCCTACAGCCATGTGTTATTATTTTAGGCCTTCGATGCCTGTCTGCGGTGACTCCTTCCACTAGGCCTCCACTGACCACACCACTGCTGCCCGTGTACCCCTGGAACCAATTTAAAATTCCCTACAGCCATGTGTTATTATTTTAGGCCTTCGATGCCTGTCTGCGGTGACTCCTTCCACTAGGCCTCCACTGACCACACCACTGCTGCCCGTGTACCCCTGGAACCAATTTAAAATTGCCTACAGCCATGTGTTATTATTTTAGGCCTTCGATGCCTGTCTGCGGTGACTCCTTCCACTAGGCCTCCACTGACCACACCACTGCTGCCCGTGTACCCCTGGAACCAATTTAAAATTGCCTACAGCCATGTGTTATTATTTTAGGCCTTCGATGCCTGTCTGCGGTGACTCCTTCCACTAGGCCTCCACTGACCACACCACTGCTGCCCGTGTACCCCTGGAACCAATTTAAAATTGCCTACAGCCATGTGTTATTATTTTAGGCCTTCGATGCCTGTCTGCGGTGACTCCTTCCACTAGGCCTCCACTGACCACACCACTGCTGCCCCTGTACCCCTGGAACCAATTTAAAATTGCCTACAGCCATGTGTTATTATTTTAGGCCTTCGATGCCTGTCTGCGGTGACTCCTTCCACTAGGCCTCCACTGACCACACCACTGCTGCCCGTGTACCCCTGGAACCAATTTAAAATTGCCTACAGCCATGTGTTATTATTTTAGGCCTTCGATGCCTGTCTGCGGTGACTCCTTCCACTAGGCCTCCACTGACCACACCACTGCTGCCCGTGTACCCCTGGAACCAATTTAAAATTGCCTACAGCCAGCCCAATTTTTTTATTTTAGGCCTTCGATGCCTGTCTGCGGTCCATTCTTTCAACTACTACTACACTGACCAGGGCACTGCTGCCCGTGTACCCCTGGAACCAACATCAGAAAATATAAAAATAAGTATTTTGCTTACAAAAAAGAAAATACTGGAGAGATGTCAAATGCAGACATTTTAACATTAAAAACAAACACACAACTAAAATCTGGTACAGTACTAAAAATGGCCACCAGCTACAATTACTTTCTCCTACAAGTAGTTAACTGAAAGGTTTTTTCAATTGAAAACACACATATGGCATCCACCGAGTGTT
The DNA here is from genome assembly GCF_032444005.1 of Ranitomeya imitator. NCBI lineage: Eukaryota > Metazoa > Chordata > Amphibia > Anura > Dendrobatidae > Ranitomeya > Ranitomeya imitator. Next base: position 146,249,482 of record NC_091288.1, on the reverse strand, counting down.
GTCCTGTCGCGTCTTCTTTATATTATTGCCGAGAAGATGCAAAACAATGAAAATAATAAAATCATTAATTACCAAAATAATAGAGAAAGTCAACACCACATTGCAAATAAACATTCATTCCAAATAAAGAAGCAGGGCGCGTCCGAGGGTGAGTATATACCTAATAAGAATATAATCACCCTCTGACGCGCAATGCTTATTTCCAACAGCCTTCCTTCCTAAGAATCAGCCCTTCCGTGGTGTAGAGAGACGTTGTGTTACACTCCAAGGTGTTCCCCAGGTTGCCTTTCCTGAGCTTCGATCTTCCGGCTGTCGTTTAGTAGTTCTTGGAAACTACACTGCATTAGGCCTTCAAATTGGGTATGGGGTGTAGAGAGAGGGTGTGTTCCACTCCAAGGTGTTCCCCAGGTTGCCTTTCCTGAGCTTCGATCTTCCGGCTCTCGTTTAGTAGTTGTTGGAAACTGCGCTGCATTAGGCCTTCAAATTGGGTATGGGGTGTAGAGAGAGGGTGTGTTACACTCCAAGGTGTTCCCCAGGTTGCCTTTCCTGAGCTTCGATCTTCCGGCTCTCGTTTAGTAGTTCTTGGAAACTACACTGCATTAGGCCTACAAATTGGGTATGGGGTGGAGAGAGATGGTGTGTTACACTCCAAGGTGTTCCCCAGGTTTCCTTGCCATTGCTTCGGTCTTCCGACTCTCGTTTAGTAGTTGTAGAAAAGTACACTGCATTAGGCCTACAAAATGGGTATGGGGTGGAGAGAGATGGTGTGTTACACTCCAAGGTGTTCCCCAGGTTGCCTTTCCTGAGCTTCTATTTTCAGGCTCTCATTAAATTGTGGTTAAATGGAACAACTGCATTTGGCGTACTAGTTGGTTTGGGGCCTACTATCGGTGTCTGCCACTCCTTGCTGTTCTCCTGTTTTCCTGTCCTGAAGTTCCATTTTCAGGCTCTCGTTAAGTAGTTGTTAATGTTAGACTGCATTTGGCCTACTAGTTGGGTTGGGGCCTACTATCGGTGTCTGCCACTCCTTGCTGTTCTCCTCCACTGAACAAAGCTGTGCCGCCTGTTTACTACGGTTGCCAATTTTGAACTGCATTTCGACTACTTACTGATTTGGCCCTACTCTCTGTGTCAGCCTCTCATTCCAGTTGTCCTCCACTGCAATGCCCCCTGGTTATTCCTGTGTTACCAATTTTGAACTGCATTTAGCCCACTTTATTCTTTGGGCCTATATCTGTGTTTCCACTTCATCGTGCCCATTGCCCAGCCAGTGATAGATGAGTCTGCTGGTACATTGACCCATAACGCAACATTCCCCGTGCATGCTACACAACAACATTGTGACCCTGCTGAAAGTCAGGTTGCTCTTCCCGCATACCATACCACCTTACACGGGGACAAAGAGGAAGGTGCAGATGAAAGTGCAGGTTCCTTGATCAGGTGGGGGGAGGAATACTAGTTGGCGACGTCACTGGCACAGGGCCTCTCATAGTACGCAAAAGTGTTGCTGCCGGTGGGAGGCGCCCCCGCCGTGCAAACACACCGCTGTACTTTGAGGGGCCCTGTGCCAGTGCCAATGCCAACAAGTGGGCCCCCCCCTGCTTGCTCAGGATCACAGCACTTGCAAAGTTGAAATACTTACCTCTCCCTGCTCCACTGCCGTGACGTGGTCCAGATTTCCTGGGCCCACTCATTACTTGAACCAGCCCTACCCCACACAACTTTAGCCAAATGACCCCCAATTTCAAATGCCTTCCAATTATTATAAGGTAAATTACGCTTGACAAGCTTCATTAAGAAGAATGGATGGTTTTTACATTAAAATGGGCACTCTAGGTGTTTTCCTGGCCCCCACTCACTGCCGACTATGCTGCCCCATTGACTTGCATTGGGTTTCGTGTTTCGGTCGATCCCGACTTTACGTCATAATCGGCCGATTTCACTCGACCCGACTTTTGAGATAGTCGGGTTTCGCGAAACCCGGCTCGACTCTAAAAAGGTCAAGGTCGCTCAACTCTAGTCCTGAGTGCGATTATACACAATATGTGGGGGGAACCACTGTTTGGGCGCATGGGAGGGCTCGGAAGGGAAAGAGCGCTATTTGGAATGCAGACTTAGATGGAATGGTCTGCAGGTGTCACATTGCGTTTGCAGAACCCCTAATGTACCTAAACAGTAAACCATTTTGGAAAGTAGACCCCCTATGGAACTTATCTAACTGTGTGGTGAGCGCTTTGACCCACCAAGGGCTTCACAGAAGTTTATAATGCAGAGCCGTAAAAATAAAAAATCTTTTTTTTTCCCACAAAAATTATTTTTTAGCCCCCAGTTTTGTATTTTCCCGAGGGTAACAGGTGAAATTGGACCCCAAAATTTGTTGTCCAATTTGTCCTGAGTGCACTGATACCCCATAAGTGGGGGGGAACCACTGTTTGGGCGCATGGGAGGGCTCGGAAGGGAAGGAGCTCCATTTGGAATGCAGACTTAGATGGAATGGTCTGCAGGTGTCACATTGCGTTTGCAGAGCCCCTAATGTACCTAAACAGTAGAAACCCCACACAAGTGACACCATTTTGGAAACTAGACACCCTAAGGAACTCATCTAGATGTGTTGTTAGAGCTGTGAACCCCCAAGTGTTTCACTACAGATTGTAACGCAGAGCCGTGAAAATAAAAAAATAAAAACTTTCCCCCAAAAATTATTTTTTAGCCCCCAGTTTTGTATTTTCCCGAGGATAAGAGGAGAAATTCGACCCCAAAAGTTGTTGTCCAATTTGTCCTGAGTACGCTTATACCCCATATGTGGGGGGAACCGCTGTTTGGGCGCATGGGAGGGCTCGGAAGGGAAGGAGTGCCATTTGGAATGCAGACTTAGATGGAATAGTCTGCAGGCGTCACATTGCGTTTGCAGAGCCTCTAATGTACCTAAACAGTAGAAAACCCCCACAAGTGACCCTATATTGGAAACTAGACCCCCACAAGGAACTCATCTAGATGTGTTGTGAGAACTTTGAACCCCCAAGTGTTTCACTACAGTTTATAACGCAGAGCCGTGAAAATAAAAAATCTTTTTTTTTCCCACAAAAATTATTTTTTAGCCCCCAAGGGTAACAGGAGGAATTGGACCACAAAAGTTGTTGTCCTATTTGTCCTGAGTACGCTGATACCCCATATGTTGGGGTAAACCCCTGTTTGGGCACACGGGAGAGCTCGGAAGGGAAGGAGCACTGTTTTACTTTTTCAACGCAGAATTGGCTGGAATTGAGATCGGACGCCATGTCGTGTTTGGAGAGCCCCTGATGTGCCTAAACAGTGGAAACCCCCCAATTATAACTGAAACCCTAATCCAAACACACCCCTAACCCTAATTCCAACGGTAACCCTAACCACACCTCTAACCCTGACACACCCCTAACCCTAATCCCAACCCTATTCCCAACTGTAAATGTAATCTAAACACTAACCCTAACTTTAGCCCCAACCCTAACTGTAGCCCCAACCCTAACCCTAACCCTAGCCCTAACCCTAACCCTAGCCCTAACCCTAGCCCTAACCCTAGCCCTAACCCTAGCCCTAGCCCTAACCCTAGCCCTAACCCTAACCGTCGCCCTAACCCTAACCCTCGCCCTAACCCTAGCCCTAATGGGAAAATGGAAATAAATACATTTTTTTAATTTTTCCCTAACTAAGGGGGTGATGAAGGGGGGTTTGATTTACTTTTATAGCGATTTTTTTAGCGGATTTTTATGATTGGCAGCCGTCACACACTGAAAGACGCTTTTTATTGCAAAAAATATTTTTTGCGTTACCACATTTTGAGAGCTATAATTTTTTCATATTTTGGTCCATAGAGTCATGTGAGGTCTTGTTTTTTGCGGGACGAGTTGACGTTTTTATTGGTAACATTTTCGGGCACGTGCCATTTTTTGATCACTTTTTATTCCAATTTTAGTGAGGAAGAATGACCAAAAACCAGCTATTCATGAATTTCTTTTGGGGGAGGCGTTTATACCGTTCCGCGTTTGGTAAAATTGATAAAGCAGTTTTATTCTTCGGGTCAGTACGATTACAGCGACACCTCAATTATATCTTTTTTTATGTTTTGGCGCTTTTATACGATAAAAACTATTTTACAGAAAAAATAATTATTTTTGCATCACTTTATTCTCAGGACTATAACTTTTTTATTATTTTGCTGATGATGCTGTATGGCAGCTCGTTTTTTGCGGGACAAGATGACATTGTCAGTGGTACCATGGTTATTTATATCTGTCTTTTTGATTGTGTGTTATTCCACTTTTTGTTCGGCGGTATGATAATAAAGCGTTGTTTTTTGCTTCGTTTTTTTTTTTCTTACGGTGTTTACTAAAGGGGTTAACTAGTGGGCCAATTTTATAGGTCGGGTCGTTACGGACGCGGCGATACTAAATATGTGCACTTTTATTGTTTTTTTTTTATTTAGATGAAGAAATGTATTTATGGGAATAATATATATATATTTTTTTCATTATTTAGGAATATTTTTTTTTTACACATTTGGAAAATATTTTTTTTACTTTTTTACTTTGACCCGGGGGGGACATCACAGATCGGTGATCTGACTGTTTGCACAGCACTCTGTCAGATCACCGATCTGACTTAGAGTGCTGCAGGCTTCACAGTGCCTGCTCTGAGCAGGCTCTGTGAAGCCACCTCCCTCCCTGCAGGACCCGGATCCGCGGCCATCTGGGATCCGGGTCTGGAGCAGGTAGGGAGGGAGGTAAGACCCTCGCAGCAACGCGATCACATCGTGTTGCTGCGGGGGGCTCAGGGAAGCCCACAGGGAGCCCCCTCCCTGCACGATGCTTCCCTGTACCGTTGGCACATCGCGATCATCTTTGATCGCAGTGTGCCGGGGGTTAATGTGCCGGGGACGGTCCGTGACCGCTCCTGGCACATAGTGCCGGATGTCAGCTGCGATAAGCATGAGCGCTGCCGATAGCATATGACATACTATCCCGTCGAGGGTCAGATAGGCCCAGGGCACCTCGACAGGATTGTACGTCTAAGGTCAGAGAGGGGTTAAACTTTTATTTTTTTTTATTTTTTTCATATTTTTAAAAACTTTTTTTTTAACTTTGGCCATGCTTCAATAGCCTCCATGGGAGGCTAGAAGCTGGCACCACTCGATCGGCTCTGCTCATCAGATCGCTGCTATGCAGCAGAAATGCAGGCTTGCTATGAGCGTCGACCACAGGGGGGTGCTCACAGCAGGCCGGCATCAGTAACCATAGAGGTCTCAAGGACCTCTATGTTTACCATCCTGATGCATCGCTGACCCCCGATCATGTGACGGGGGTCGGCGATGCGCTCATTTCCGGCCGCGAGGCCGGAAGCTGCAGTTAAAGGCCGCTGTCAGAATTTGACAGCGGCATTTAACAAGTTAATAGCGGCAGGTGAATCACGATTTCACCCACCGCTATTGCGCGCACATGTCAGCTGTACAAAACAGCTGACATGTTGTGACTTTGATGTGGGCTCATCGCCGGAGCCAACATCAAAACAGGGGACCCGACATGCGCCGTACTAGTACGGCGCATGTCAGGAAGGGGTTAAAATATATCTTTTAACCCCTTGATGACAGGAGGTATTTTCGTTTTTGTACTTTTGTGTTTTGCTCCCCTTTTTCCAAGAGCCATAACTTTTTTTTTTCAGTCAAAATGGCCATGTGAGGGCTTGTTTTTTGAGGGACAAGTTGTACTTTTGAAAGACACCATGGATCTAACATATCTTGTACTGCAAAGTGGGAAAAAAATTCCGGTGCGGTGAAAATGCAAAAAAAGTGCAAAAAATGTCTAGATTCTTTTTTAAGTTTTGAAAAAAAATCCAAACTTTGTTAGAAAAAAAAGGCATCATTTTCCGAGACCTCTAGCATCTCCATTTTTCATGATTAGGGGCTTGGTGAGGGCGGCGACCAAAAAAACGTAATTCTGGCTTTTTGAATTTTTTTTTGTTACACCATTTACCGATCGGGTAATTTTTTTTATGTTGATAGATGGGGCGATTCTAAATGCGGTGATACCAAATATGTTTATGTGTGATTTTTATTGTTTTATTTTGAATGGGGCGAAACGAGGGCGATTTGAACTTTTATATTTTTTTATTTTTTAATATTTTTAAAAACTTTTTTTACTTTTGGCATGCTTGAATAGTCTCCATGGGAGACTAGAAGCTGCACTTGTCTGATCACCTTTGCTACACACAGAGATTGACAGTGGCATTCAACAGGTTAACAGCTGTGAGTGGATCGCAATTCCATCCTCGGCTGTTAGAGGCACTTGTCAGCTGTTCAATACAGCTGACATGTCAGGAAAGATGTGGGCTCAGTTCCAGAGCCCACATCAGGCTGGTTTCACACGTCAGTGGCTCCGGTACGTGAGGTGTCAGTTTCCTCACGTACCGGAGACACTGACTCACGTAGACACATTAAAATCAATGTGTCTCTGCACATGTCAGCGTGTTTTCACGGGCCGTGTGTCCGTTTGAAAAACACAGAGACATGTCAGTGTTCGTGGGAGCGCACGGATCACACGGACCCATTAAAGTCAATGGGTCCGTGTAAAACACGTACCGCACACGGATGCTGTCCGTGTGCCGTGCAGGAGACAGTGCTACAGTAAGCGCTGTCCCCTAGCTTGTGGTGCTGAATCCCCATTCATTTCTTCTCTCCAGCAGTGTTCATTGGAGCGAAGGAATGAAAAATCATTGTTTTTTTTTTTGTTAAAATAAAGTTCCCGGTAATCTCCCCCCTCCCACCCGCTGTGCGCCCGCCTGCTGGCATTAAAATACTTACCTAGCTCCGTCGATGCTTCCTCTCAGCATCGCAGCTCTTCCTGTATGAGCGGTCACGTGGTGCCGCACATTACAGTGATGAATATGCGGCTCCACCTCCCATAGGGGCGGGGCCGCATATTCACCACGTGCCCGCTCATACAGGAAGAGCTGCGACACAGAGGAAGCATCGAGGGAGCTGGGTAATTATTTGAATGCCAGTGGGCGGGCACACAGGGGGTGGGAGGGGGGAGATTACCAGGATCTTTATTTTAACAAAAAAACAAAAAAAACAATGATTTTTCATTTCTTCTCTCCAGCGAACCTGCTGGGAAGAAGGAATGAATTCTGGATTCAGCACCCAAAGCAGGGGACAGCGCTTAACTCTAGCGCTGTCTCCTGCATGGTGCGTGTGGTACCCAGTCGGCACACGGACGGCACACGGCTGCCACATGTGTGCCACACTGATGTGCCACATGAGCACATGGACACACAGACACGGATAACTCCGGTACCGATTTTTCCGGTTCCGGAATTATCTGGACGTGTGGGACAGGCCTCAAAGGAAGGGATTCCGATGTGGGAGTACCGTTATGCCCAACGTCGGAAAGAGGTTAATAAATGTTTTGGTTTTCTACATTTTCTCATCTTTGTCTTCATTGTGACAGCGCCCACCACAACATTTTTTTTCTTATGTTTTGCCCTGCAATTTTTTAACTGCTTAGTGTCTTTGTAATTCTGAAGTGGTCTTATGTAAAGATTAAAAGTTTTCAAGCTTCTATTACCTATTAAGCAGTAAAAATGGAAGCAATTAAGATGTAAATCAGATGATATGTATTGTTGACTTGAATGGGCATTTTAAATGCAAAAGAAAATATAATCTTTTTTTGGACAATTGATCTACAAACAAATGCGTGTAAACATGCCTATAAACTATAATAGGTAGATCTTATATCCAAATAAAAATAAGACTGATAGAACACGTACATGAGACTGTTGCCTTATGGAAAACATTTAAAAGTTTAAAACTAAGATGTAAACATAATGATTTATATTTTTATATTTTTATGCACTTTTTCTACCATCCATTAATAGGTTTCCCCTTGTTTTGTTTACTATTAGTATTGTGCAGTTTACAAATATAGGCCCCTTACCCAAAAATAGCAGGAGCCTACTTTGAAATTATGTACAAAGAAAAGATACTTTTGTAGAAATACCTATGTATTTGATGAAGGCAGTAGTAGCAATCTTATGGCATGGATCACTGCTGCAGCTCCATGCTGAAATAATCTATCATATGACCCGGTAATTGTTACATTACCATAAATGATACGTAGTAGAGAAGAAGAAAATATGCGGCACTCACCCCAAATTGGCTGTGAAGATTGTGGTCTTTATTGGAGAAAAAGTATAAATTACATCCGTCAGGACATCAGGTATGTACGACGGCCGTTTCGCACACCCGTCGAAGCACCTGTGTGTGCGAAACGGCCATCGTCCGAGCTCCTATACCGCACCCTCGTACATACCTGATGTCCTGACGGATGTAATTTATATTTTTTCTCCAATAAAGACCACAATCTTCACAGCCAATTTGGGGTGAGTGCCGCATATTTTCTTCTTCTCTACTACGTATGGATTGCTTGTTGGATATTTGTGCAGAGCACCGGTTCCCTCGGTGATTGTGGCGCCTGAATACACAGCTGTCCTTCCATAAGTCCTGTGTTTTGGATGCACTCTACCCTAGTGCCGTTCTACTTCATATTTGTATTACCATAAATGACCATTCAGGATTATTCTGCACTCTGTTCTCCAGTGATGGAATCAATAACTTGCCAAGACTTTTGTTAATATTCTTTATTATTATTGGTATAGATGAACTAATGAAATTGAATTGAATTACATTCTGTTAGCATTTTACAAAAATTATCATTTACTAAATTGTGGATGTTTGCTTTGGAATTCACTTTTGCATGGATCCAGCAAAATGATGGCTGTTGGTTTTTCTGAACCATAAAGGGCTGTTAATAAATGTCCTCATGCTCACTTTACTGCTCACCTCTCTGACGCTTCAGCTCCTCATCATCACCCATCCGGTCGGAATTTTGCCTGACCTGTTCATCTCTACCCATAGAGCTTATATATAAAGCACAAACTGTTTTTTTCATCTACGACTAGGATACTTTGTCAGGTGACGGTTACATTTTAATCAATACTTTTATGTGTCATTCCGATTTATGCAAATAACAAAGAATCCTATCAAAAGTCTTGGTAATTTATCAATTCTAATTCTGGAGAACAGAGCGCCGAAAGATCCTGAACTATCACTCATTTTTTATGATATTTGTGACTGTTCTTACAAATAGCCATTTCTAGACTTCGGAGATCACTTGTCACCTCTGACCATGAATCAAGAATCTTATAGGCTGACTGGTTAGATAACATACTGTAGTATATACAGCATGTGTTGTAGTGTATTATGAATGTGCTCAAAAGATTGAAGGTTTCCTATTAGTGACCACCACCGTCTTTTTACTGACCTGCAATATAAATGACTAGCATCCCCCCACTGGTGACAATCCAGCAGCTGTCTGCTGTACTCTATAGCTGACAACTTGATGCATCAGCAACGATCATTGTTGGTACCGACTATAGCCATTTAACCCTTTCAATGCTGCTGTTAATAATGACTAATGACTACAGCATCCAGATGGTTACAGCATGTGTAGGCTCCCTCTTTAACTTCACCGGCACCCTGAGATTATGGTTGTGTGGTCCTGAAGTTTGCCATGGCAATTTATGGCCAAATAATAGCCTTTGAGTCTGCAGGCTGTAGCAGCATGTTCACAAGTTATCAGCATTTAAATGGTAAAAATACATTTCTTCATTCCTGTCATGCCACTTTGCATTAATTCCTGTAAAGCATCTGAAGAGTTAATAAACTTCCTGATAGTAATTTTGAATGCATTGAGAGGTGCGGATTTAAAATAACATCACTTTTGGGGGTTTCCGCTATGCAAGTCCCCTAAAGTCATTTCAAAACTGAATTGGTCCCTAAATAAAAAATGGTTTTGTAAATTTCCTCCTAGGGGGTGGGAGGGGGTTGGGGACAGGGACCTATTTCTTAACCCCTTCAAGACCCAGCCTATTTTGACCTTAAAGACCTTGCCGTTTTTTGCAATTCTGACCAGTGTCCCTTTATGAGGTAATAACTCAGGAACGCTTCAACGGATCCTAGCGGTTCTGAGATTGTTTTTTCGTGACATATTGGGCTTCATGTTAGTGGTAAATTTAGGTCAATAAATTCTGCATATATTTGTGATAAACACGGAAATTTGGCGAAAAGTTTGAAAATTTCGCAATTTTCACATTTTGAATTTTTATTCTGTTAAACCAGAGAGATATGTGACACAAAATAGTTAATAAATAACATTTCCCACATGTTTACTTTACATCAGCACAATTTTGGAAACAAAATTTTTTTTTGTTAGGAAGTTATAAGGGTTAAAATTCGACCAGCGATTTGTCATTTTTACAACGAAATTTACAAAACCATTTTTTTTAGGGACCACCTCACATTTGAAGTCAGTTTGAGGGGTCTATATGGCTGAAAATACCCAAAAGTGACACCATTCTAAAAACTGCACCCCTCAAGGTACTCAAAACCACATTCAAGAAGTTTATTAACCCTTCACAGCAGCAGAAGCAACATGGAAGGAAAAAATGAACATTTAACTTTTTAGTCACAAAAATTATCTTTTAGCAACAATTTTTTTATTTTCCCAATGGTAAAAGGAGAAACTGAACCACGAAAGTTGTTGTCCAATTTGTCCTGAGTACGCTGATACCTCATATGTGGGGGTAAACCACTGTTTTGGCGCACGGCAGGGCTTGGAAGGGAAGGAGCGCCATTTGACTTTTTGAATCAAAAATTGGCTCCACTCTTTAGCGGACACCATGTCACGTTTGGAGTGCCCCCGTGTGCCTAAAAATTGGAGCTCCCCCACAAGTGACCCTATTTTGGAAACTAGACGCCCCAAGGAACTTATCTAGATGCATAGTGAGCACTTTGAACCCCCAGGTGCTTCACAAATTGATCCGTAAAAATGAAAAAGTACTTTTTTTTTCACAAAAAAATTCTTTTAGCCTCAATTTTTTCATTTTCACATGGGCAACAGGATAAAATGGATCCTAAAATGTGTTGGGCAATTTCTCCTGAGTACACCAATACCTCACATGTGGAGGTAAACCACTGTTTGGGCACATGGTAAGGCTCGGAAGGGAAGGAGCGCCATTTGACTTTTTGAATGAAAAATTATTTCCATCGTTAGCGGACACCATGTCGCGTTTGGATAGCTCCTGTGTGCCTAAACATTGGCGCTCCCCCACAAGTGACCCCATTTTGGAAACTAGACCCCCCAAGGAACTAATTTAGATGCCTAGTGAGCACTTTAAACCCTCAGGTGCTTCACAAATTGATCTGTAAAAATGAAAAAGTAATTTTTTTTCACAAAAAAATTCTTTTCGCCTCAATTTTTTCATTTTCACATGGGCAGTAGGATAAAATGGATCATAAAATTTGTTGGGCAATTTCTCCCGAGTACGCCGATACCTCATATGTGGGGGTAAACCACTGTTTGGGCACTCGGCAGGGCTCGGAAGAGAAGGCGCGCCATTTGACTTTTTGAATGGAAAATTAGCTCCAATTGTTAGCGGAAACCATGTCGCGTTTGGAGAGCCCCTGTGTGCCTAAACATTGGAGCTCCCGCACAAGTGACCCCATTTTGGAAACTAGACCCCCCAAGGAACTTATCTAGATGCATATTGAGCACTTTAAACCCCCAGGTGCTTCACAGAAGTTTATAACGCAGAGCCATGAAAATAAAAAATAATTTTTCTTTCCTCAAAAATGATTTTTTAGCCTGGAATTTCCTATTTTGCCAAGGATAATAGGAGAAATTGGACCCCAAATATTGTTGTCCAGTTTGTCTTGAGTACGCTGATACCCCATATGTGGGGGTAAACCACTGTTTGGGTGCACGGCAGGGCTCGGAAGGGATGGCACGCCATTTGGCTTTTTAAATGGAAAATTAGCTCCAATCATTAGCGGACACCATGTCACGTTTGGAGAGCCCCTGTGTGCCTAAACATTGGAGATCCCCCAGAAATGACACCATTTTAGAAAATAGACCCCCAAAGGAACTAATCTAGATGTGTGGTGAGGACTTTGAACCCCCAAGTGCTTCACAGAAGTTTATAACGCAGAGCCATGAAAATAAAAAAAAAAATTATTTTCTCAAAAATGATCTTTTAGCCTGCAATTTTTTATTTTCCCAAGGGTAACAGGAGAAATTTGACCCCAAAAGTTGTTGTCCAGTTTCTCCTGAGTACGCTGATACCCCATATGTGGGGGTAAATCACTGTTTGGGCACATGCCGGGGCTCGGAAGTGAAGTAGTGACGTTTTGAAATGCAGACTTTGATGGAATGCTCTGTGGGCGTCACGTTGCGTTTGCAGAGCCCCTGATGTGGCTTAACAGTAGAAACCCCCACAAGTGACCCCATTTTGGAAACTAGACCCCCAAAGGAACTTATCTAGATGTGTGGTGAGCACTTTGAACCCCCAAGTGCTTCATAGAAGTTTATAATGCAGAGCCGTGAAAATAATAAATACGTTTTCTTTCCTCAAAAATAATTATTTAGCCCAGAATTTTTTAATTTTCCCAAGGGTAACAGGAGAAATTTGACCCCAATATTTGTTGTCCAGTTTCTCCTGAGTACGATGATACCGCATATGTGGGGGTAAACTACTGTTTGGGCACATGCCGGGGCTTGGAAGTGAAGTAGTGACGTTTTGAAATGCAGACTTTGATGGAATGCTCTGTGGGCGTCACGTTGCGTTTGCAGAGCCCCTGATGTGGCTTAACAGTAGAAACCCCCACAAGTGACCCCATTTTGGAAACTAGACCCCCAAAGGAACTTATCTAGATGTGTGGTGAGCACTTTGAACCCCCAAGTGCTTCATAGAAGTTTATAATGCAGAGCCGTGAAAATAATAAATACGTTTTCTTTCCTCAAAAATAATTATTTAGCCCAGAATTTTTTAATTTTCCCAAGGGTAACAGAAGAAATTTGACCCCAATATTTGTTGTCCAGTTTCTCCTGAGTACGATGATACCCCATATGTGGGGGTAAACTACTGTTTGGGCACATGCCGGGGCTTGGAATTGAAGTAGTGACGTTTTGAAATGCAGACTTTGATGGAATGCTCTGCGGGCGTCACGTTGCGTTTGCAGAGCCCCTGATGTGCCTAAACAGTAGAAACCCCCCACAAGTGACCCCATTTTGGAAACTAGACCCTGAAAGGAACTTATCTAGATGTGTGGTGAGCACTTTGAACCCCCAAGTGCTTCATAGAAGTTTATAATGCAGAGCCGTGAAAATAATAAATACGTTTTCTTTCCTCAAAAATAATTATTTAGCCCAGAATTTTTTATTTTCCCAAGGGTTACAGGAGAAATTGGACCCCAAAAGTTGTTGTCCAGTTTCTCCTGAGTACGCTGATACCCCATATGTGGGGGTAAACCACTGTTTGGGCACACGTCGGGGCTCAGAAGGGAAGTAGTGACTTTTGAAATGCAGACTTTGATGGAATGGTCTGCGGGTGTCACGTTGCGTTTGCAGAGCCCCTGGTGTGCCTAAACAGTAGAAACCCCCCACAAGTGACCCCATTTTAGAAACTAGACCCCCCAAGGAACTTATCTAGATATGTGGTGAGCACTTTGAACCCCCAAGTGCTTCACAGACGTTTACAACGCAGAGCCGTGAAAATAAAAAATCATTTTTCTTTCCTCAAAAATTATGTTTTAGCAAGCATTTTTTTAGATTCACAAGGGTAACAGGAGAAATTGGACCCCAGTAATTGTTGCGCAGTTTGTCCTGAGTATGCTGGTACCCCATATGTGGGGGTAAACCACTGTTTGGGCACACGTCAGGGCTCGGAAGTGAGGGAGCACCATTTGACTTTTTGAATACGAGATTGGCTGGAATCAATGGTGGCGCCATGTTGCGTTTGGAGACCCCTGATGTGCCTAAACAGTGGTAACCCCTCAATTCTAACTCCAACACTAACCCCAACACACCCCTAACCCTAATCCCAACTGTAGCCATAATCCTAATCACAACCCTAACCCCAACACACCCCTAACCACAACACTAACCCCAACACACCCCTAACCCTAACCACAACCCTAATTCCAACCCTAACCCTAAGGCTATGTGCCCACGTTGCGGATTCGTGTGAGATATTTCCGCACCATTTTTGAAAAATCTGCGGGTAAAAGTCACTGTGTTTTACCTGCGGATTTTCCGCGGATTTCCAGTGTTTTTTGTGCGGATTTCACCTGCGGATTCCTATTGAGGAACAGGTGTAAAACGCTGCGGAATCCGCACAAAGAATTGACATGCTGCGGAAAATACAACGCAGCGTTCCCGCGCAGTATTTTCCGCACCATGGGCACAGCGGATTTGGTTTTTCATATGTTTACATGGTACTGTAAACCTGATGGAACACTGCTGCGAATCCGCAGCCAAATCCGCACCGTGTGCACATAGCCTAATTCTAAAGGTATGTGCACACGCTGCGGAAAACGCTGCGGATCCGCAGCAGTTTCCCATGAGTTTACAGTTCAATGTAAACCTATGAGAAACAAAAATCGCTGTACACATGCTGCGGAAAAACTGCACGGAAACGCAGCGGTTTACATTCCGCAGCATGTCACTTCTTTGTGCGGATTCCGCAGCGGTTTTACAACTGCTCCAATAGAAAATCGCAATTGTAAAACCGCAGTGAAATGCGCAGAAAAAAACGCGGTAAATCCGCCATAAATCCGCAGCGGTTTAGCACTGCGGATTTATCAAATCCGCAGCGGAAAAATCCGCAGAAGACCAGAATACGTGTGCACATTCCTAACCCTAACCCTAGCCCTAACCCTAGCCCTAACCCTAACCCTACCCCTAACCCTACCCCTAGCCCTACCCCTAACCCTACCCCTAACCCTACCCCTAACCCTAACCCTACCCCTAACCCTAACCCTATTCTAACATTAGTGGAAAAAAAAAAATTTCTTTATTTTTTTATTGTCCCTACCTATGGGGGTGACAAAGGGGGGGGGGGTCATTTATTATTTTTTTTATTTTGATCACTGAGATAGATTATATCTCAGTGATCAAAATGCACTTTGGAACGAATCTGCCGGCCGGCAGATTCGGCGGGCGCACTGCGCATGCGCCCGCCATTTTGGAAGATGGCGGCGCCCGGGAGAAGACGGACGGGACCACGGCTGGATCGGTAAGTATGATAGGGTGGGGGGGACCACGGGGGGGGACCACGGGGGGGGGATCGGAGCACGGGGGGGGGATCGGAGCACGGGGGGGGAATCGGAGCGCGGGAGGGGTGGAACGGAGCGCGGGGGGCGTGGAACGGAGCACGGGGGGGCTGGAATGGAGCACGGGGGGGTGGAACGGAGCACGGGGGGGTGGATCGGAGTGCAGGGGGGGTGATTGGAGCACGGGGGGGTGATTGGAGCACGGGGGGAGCGGACACGAGCACGGGGGGGAGCGGAGCACAGGGCGGAGGGGAGCCGGAGCAGTGTACCGGCCAGATCGGGGGGGTGGGGGGGCGATCGGAGGGGTGGGGTGGGGGCACACTAGTATTTCCAGCCATGGCCGATGATATTTCAGCATCGGCCATGGCTGGATTGTAATATTTCACCCGTTATAATGGGTGAAATATTACAAATCGCTCTGATTGGCAGTTTCACTTTCAACAGCCAATCAGAGCGATCGTAGCCACGAGGGGGTGAAGCCACCCCCCCTGGGCTAAACTACCACTCCCCCTGTCCCTGCAGATCGGGTGAAATGGGAGTTAACCCTTTCACCCGATCTGCAGGGACGCGATCTTTCCATGACGCCGCATAGGAGTCATGGGTCGGAATGGCACCGACTTTCATGACGCCTACGTGGCGTCATGGGTCGGGAAGGGGTTAAACACCCAAAAAAAAAAGATTTTTCATATCTTCTCTCCAGCGAACGCTGCTGGAGAGAAGAAATTAATGGCGGCTTCAGCACCACGCTTGGGGGGACAGCGCTTACTGTAGCGCTGTCTCCTGCACGGCGCTGATTACAGTCATGAATATGCGGCTCCACCTCTGATAGGGGTGGAGCCGCATATTCATTACTGTAATGGGCGGCCCCACGTGACCGCATACAGGAGAAGCTGCAGCGAGGACAGGACACTGCGAGGGAGCCGGGTGAGTATTTTATTAACAGCGGGCGGGCGCACAGGGGGTGGGAGGGGGGTCTGGGACAGGGATCTTTATTTTAAACACGAGAAAAACAAAAAAAATGATTATTCATATCTTCTCTCCAGCGAACGCTGCTGAAAAGAAGATATGAATCGCGGCTTCAGCACCATATGCAGGGGACAGCGCTTATCTCTACCGCTGTCTCCTGCACGCTCCGTGTGGTACCCAGTCGGCACACGGGCCGCACGTGTGCCACACTGATGTGCCACATAAACGCACGGGCACACGGACACAGATAATTCCAGTACCAATTTTTCCGGTACCGGAATTATCTGGATGTGTGAGACTGCCCTTAAACAAATCTTTGTTTTTTATACTTCTTGACTATTCACTTTGATAACCTTATTGATACAGTCAGGTGCAGATTACTTGCTTCTTTGATTGGTTTCCACTGAGGAAACGCACTAAAACTGCATGTGCATTTTTTTACATGTGCAATGTTTTTTCATTTAAAGCAAATCTTTAGGGAAAATCTGCCGATAATACTCAGCATATCTGTGCGACAAAATTGACATATTGCAGGCTTGAAACATGCACTGCAGGTGAGTTTACTCTGTGTTAAAAAGACACACAATAGGCAGGAGATTCCTGTACATCTCATCCACTTTGCTGGAATTTAAAAATGCTGTAGCTTTGATCCAGCAAAAATACCCAGCGTCAAAAACAAAGTCACCAAAAACTCATTATGGTCACAGAGCATAAAAATATAGCAACCGATTTTTTTAAAGTGTTTTTTCCTTGTTCAAAATTAATAAAGCATAAAAGATATAAAATACGTATCACTGTAATCATATTGACTCAAAGGACATAGGCGAATTACTGCACAATGAAAAAAATTAAAGAGTAATCAAAAAGTTGTATGTATCCAAAAATGATACCAGTAAAAAAAGTATAGTTTGTTCCACAAAAAAACAAAAAATCGTCAATAGCTCCATCTTTTGGAAAATAAGAAAGCTATGGGTATCAGAATATAGTGACAAAAAAATATGTTTTTTGCTCAAAAATAGCAAAACAAAAAACTTGGTATTTTTGTGACTGTATAAAAGTGCAGAATTAAGATGACATAACAAATGTACCCAATGGTGAAAAGTATTTTGAAAAAATAAATAAAATAGAATTGTTGTTTCTTTGCTTATTTCGTATCCCAAAGAGTGCAATAAAACCTGATCAAAAGGTTGGATATATCACAAAATGGCACTAATTAAAACAACAGCTTGTCACACAAAAAAACCCTCATATACAGAAGCTCCTCAGGCAGAAAAATTGTGAAACTTATGGCTCTTAGAATATGGCATTCTATGAAAAAAATATTTGATTTCAAAGAGTGTACAAGCATCCTAAAAAATAAATAGAACATGAGAAATGTGATGTTGCCATATTCATTATGTTAACACTTTATTTCTGCAGCATGGCTAATACCATTCAGCTTAAACCTCAAAACAGGCAGAATTGCTTTTCGTTTTGTTTAAATTCCTTCCCATAAACAGTTAATAAAAGTTTGATGAGTTATATGTATCCCAAATTATTGCAACTGACAAACACAGCTCATATAGCAGTAAAAGCATCACATGACTATAGCATTGAAAAAATAAAAAAGTTATAGATCCTGGAAAACCACAATAAGAAAATGATAAAAAGGTCTGTCATGAAAGTCACACCTGGATGTGATGCAAGGGTGGATTAAGGGTAGCCAGGGCCCCGACCTGTTCAGACACTGTGGGCCCCCCCGGTCATGTGATGGGGGTCATGTGACGGGGGTCATGTGACATACCTGAACCAGATTATTCCAGAAAAATGGCCGGGCCCTACTCTACTGTAACCTATTAAATATTTGTTAAAATCTGCAATACAATTTAGGTATATTTTGATTTATTTTTCAATTTTTAAAATAACCAATATCACAAACAAGGAACACATACCACCGCACCATGGCCACACCATAAATTACAACCACAGTGATCGAATAATATCACATACAAGGAAGAAATACCACCTCACCATGTCAAGACCACATATTACCACCACTTGGTGACCAAATAGCACATACAAGGGACAAATACCGTAACACCATTTCCAGACCACATATTACCACCACATAGTGATTGAATACTTCAATACTGATCAGTAATAAAAAAAAAACAACGCTATCACCATAAGTGCCAGTATTCACAGGAGATCTGTACTTAGTATGCAGTGTCTGTGAAGAGGTAATACAGAGATCACTGGTGGTATTATACACAGGAGCTCTGTATATAATGAATAGGTATTACAGTGATCACTGGTGACATTGTACACAGGACCTCTGTATATAGTATACAGTGTATAGTGTCAGTGTATAGGTAACACTGACTCACCAGTGACGTCTCTAGGTGAAGTCCTTCATCTTTCATCCAGCACAGACTGCCATCATTTCTTCCAGCCAGAACTCTTTTCTGCAGGAAATAACACAGTTATCTCAAGCTCCGCTTGCAGAACACATTATTTAATTTTTCACAACTTCTACATTACACCACATGAAGAAAAAAGGCAATATAGTGTCACTCTACACAGTAACAGGACCGCCCCCCCATTTAAAACAGTATACTAAAAAAATAAAATAAATACATCACTGCAGTAATAATATCCCTTAATTAGCCCCTAAGGTAATAATATTCCCCATCCTGGCCCCGTTTATCTCATTCCTGGCTCCAGCCATATGTTCTCGCAACCTGACCTCATGAGTTTCCATTCTACCACATATGATCTCCCCATCCTGCCCCATCTGTCTCCATCGTATCCATCCTGCCCCATGATCCAATCCTGCCCCATGTCTTTCATTCTGCCCCGTGTCTCCAATCATGCCCCATATCTACATTCTGTCCATGCCGCCAGTCCTGCCCCCAGTGTGTCCAGCAATCTGCCTCAGTGTGTCCAGCATATTACCCCTAGTGTGTCCAGCATATTACCCCAGTGTGTCCAGTAATCTGCCCCAGTATGTCCAGCATATTGCCCCAGTGTCCAGCAATCTGCCCCAGTGTGTCCAGCATTGCCCCCAGACAGAGTGTCCAGCAATCTGTCCCAGTGTGTCCAGCATTGCCCCCAGTGTGTCCAGCAATCTTCCCCAGTGTGTCCAGCATTGCCCCCAGACAGTGTGTCCAGCAATCTGCCCCAGTATGCCCAGCATTGCCCCCAGACAGTGTGTCCAGCAATCTGCCCCAGTGTGTCCAGCATTGCCCCCAGACAGTGTGTCCAGCAATCTGCCCCAGTGTGTCCAGCATTGCCCCCAGACATTCTGTCCAGCAATCTGCCCCAGTGTGTCCAGCAATCTGCCCCAGTGTGTCCAGCATTGCCCCCAGACAGTGTGTCCAGCAATCTGTCCCAGTGTGTCCAGCATATTACCCCCAGTGTGTCCAGCAATCTGCCCCAGTATGTCCAGCATATTGCCCCAGTGTGTCCAGCACTGCCCCCAGACAGTGTGTCCAGCAATCTGCCCCAGTGTGTCCAGCTTTGCCCCCAGTGTGTCCAGCAATCTGCCCAAGTATGTCCAGCATTGCCCCAGTGTGTCCAGCAATCTGCCCCAGTATGTCCAGCAATCTGCCCCAGTATGTCCAGCTATCTGCCCCAGTGTGTCCAGCATTGCCCCCAGACAGTGTGTCCAGCAGTCTGCCCCAGTGTATCCAGCATTGCCCCAGTGTGTCCAGCAATCTGCCCCAGTGTCTCCAGCATTGCCCCCAGTGTGTCCAGCAATCATCTGCCCCAGTGTGTCCTCCTGCATATTGCCCCCAGACAGTGTCCAGCATTCTGGCCCACCCGGGCCCCCCGGATTGCCATTAGCAAAGAAAAAAAAAACGAGTTCTCCTCACCTGACCTGCGCTCCAGGCAGCAAACTCCCTCCAGCAGCACGCACTCGCCAGCGACTGACAATGACGTCAGACGCCAGCGACGTGTGCGCTGCGCCTGCGGCCAACTTCAGCTGCCAGCCTCCAATTGGCTGGCGGCTGTTGTTAACTATTGACGTGCGGGTGCATGCCTGCACGTCAATAGATGAAACTGCCGCAGCGCCGGTAGGAGCCGGGTGAGCAGACAAGATGGGGCCCGATGCGGGTCCCCTCTGCCCACCGGTCCAATATGCCAGTCAGGGCAGTAATGCCCTGATGGTGGCGGGCAATCTGAGCGGCAGTCCAGGGCCCCCCCACACCACTGGGCCCTGGCTACCGCCCAGATTGACCCTATTATAATCCGCCCCTGATGTGATGTCATAAAGATTAAACATAGTAAACCAAATTAGTACAGTATATTAGCAGACATTTTTCATACTTTGGAAAAGGTTAGAAAAAGCTGACCACAAGCTTTAAAGTTAATGTCTCATTTTCCATCTTCAGGAGTGCACTGGCTCTCTCCCTTCCAGCTTTCTGCTAGTCATGGCAAAGTACTGATGATTGACAGCATGGGCTGTTTGCAGATATGCAACAGATACAGATTTATTTGTGTGCAGGAGGAGTTTACACTTTTCTGACAGTAGATAGTGATGTTTTTACTGTTATATGCTTAGTTTAATGTAATGCATATACTTATATAATGTTACGCACACCGGCGCTCCCAAAAGTGTTAAATATATGTTAAAGCTACTGGTGCCTAGACAGCTGCTGCGCTCAGTCTGTCAATACCAAAGAACAATGAACCAAAGCCTCAAGGTTAATATAGAAACGGTCTTTTTAACCAACTATTTATTCTATTCTGAATAGGGTAACTGTTGTGAATTCTGTGGCTGAGTTCACTTCTGTGGTCACAAGTGGTATTGCAGTCTCTGGGCTTCCTCCCTCAGGTGTTTTGGTGAGCTCGTTGGCTGCCTTGCTATTTAGCTCCACCTGAGTCTGTCTTCCTTGCTCCTTGTCAATGTTCCAGTGTTGGATCTGAGCTACTGCATCTTTCCTTGGGCCTGCTGCTCTGCTAGATAAGTGCTTCTAGTTTGTTTTCTGTTTTTTCTGTCCAGCTTGCTATTCACTTTTGCTGGAAGCTCTGAGAAGCAAAGGGGTGCACCGCCGTGCTGTTAGTTCGGCACGGTGGGTCTTTTTGCCCCTTTGCGTGGTTTTCGTTTTAGGGTTTTTTGTAGACTGCATAGTTCTCTTTGCTATCCTCGCTCTGTCTAGAATATCGGGCCTCACTTTGCTGAATCTATTTCATTCCTACGTTTGTCTTTTCATCTTGCTAACAGTCATTATATGTGGGGGGCTGCCTATTCCTTTGGGGTATTTCTCTGAGGTAAGTCAGGCTTGTATTTCTATCTTCAGGCTAGTCAGCTCCTCAGGCAGTGCCGAGTTGCATAGGTAGTTGATAGGCGCAATCCACTGCTGCTTATAGTTGTGTGAGGATAGATCAGGTACTGCAGTCTACAGAGATTCCACGTCTCAGAGCTCGTCCTATTGTTTTTGGTTATTGCCAGATCTCTGTATGTGCGCTGATTACTGCACGCTGTGTTGCCTGATTGCCAGCCATAACAGTACAAGGAGCCCTCCAATGATTTCCAATAGAGGGAAAAAAGAAATCCTGACATCATTTTTTTTTCTTAGCTCTGTCTTCAGTCTTTTTTTTCCCCTAGACATTAGAGTGCTTCAGGACACAGCTGTGGACATGGATATTCAGGCTCTGTGCTCCTCAATGGATAATCTCGTTGTAAATGTACAAAAGATTCAAGATACTATTGATCAGAAATCGATGCTAGAACCAAGAATTCCGATTCCTGATTTGTTTTTTGGTGACAGAACTAAGTTCCTGAGCTTCAGAAATAATTGTAAGCTATTTTTGGCCTTGAAACCTCATTCTTCTGGTAATCCTATTCAACAGGTTTTGATTATTATTTCTTTTTTGCGCGGCGACCCACAGGACTGGGCGTTTTCTCTTGCACCAGGAGATTCTGCATTGAGTAATGTTGATGCATTTTTCCAGGCGCTGGGATTGCTTTACGATGAGCCTAATTCAGTGGATCAAGCTGAGAAAAATCTGCTGGCTTTATGCCAGGGTCAGGATGATGTAGAAGTATATTGTCAGAAATTTAGGAAATGGTCAGTACTCACTCTGTGGAATGAATCTGCACTAGCGGCTTTGTTCAGAAAGGGTCTCTCTGAAGCTCTTAAGGATGTAATGGTGGGATTTCCTATGCCTGCTGGTTTGAATGAGTCTATGTCCTTGGCCATTCAGATCGGTCGTCGCTTGCGCGAGCGTAAATCTGTGCACCATCTGGCGGTATTGTCTGAGAGTAAGCCTGAGCCTATGCAGTGCGACAGGACTATGACTAAAGTAGAACGGCACGAACACAGACGTCTGAACAGACTGTGTTTCTATTGTGGTGATTCTACTCATGCTATTTCTAATTGTCCTAAACGCACTAGGCGGTTCGATAGCTCTGCCGTTATTGGTACTGTACAGTCCAAATTCCTTTTGTCCATTACCTTAATGTGCTCTTTGTCATCATATTCTGTCATGGCGTTTGTGGATTCAGGCGCTGCCCTGAATCTGATGGATTTGGATTATGCTAAACGTTGTGGATTTTTCTTGGAGCCTTTGCGGTGTCCTATTCCGTTGAGAGGAATTGATGCTACACCTTTGGCCAAGAATAAGCCTCAGTACTGGGCCCAGCTGACCATGTGCATGGCTCCTGCACATCAGGAAGTTATTCGCTTTTTGGTACTGCATAATTTGCATGATGTGGTCGTGTTGGGGTTGCCATGGCTACAAACCCATAATCCAGTATTGGATTGGAACTCTATGTCGGTAACCAGCTGGGGTTGTCAGGGAGTACATGGTGATGTTCCATTTTTGTCTATTTCGTCATCCATTCCTTCTGACATCCCAGAATTCTTGTCGGACTTTCAGGATGTATTTGAAGAGTCCAAGTCTGATGCCCTACCTCCGCATAGGAATTGTGATTGTGCTATCGATTTGATTCCTGGTAGTAAATTCCCTAAGGGTCGTTTATTTAATTTGTCCGTACCTGAACACACCGCTATGCGCAGTTATGTGAAGGAGTCCCTGGAGAAGGGACATATTCGCCCATCGTCGTCACCATTGGGAGCAGGGTTCTTTTTTGTAGCCAAGAAGGATGGTTCGCTAAGACCGTGTATTGATTACCGCCTTCTTAATAAGATCACTGTGAAATTTCAGTATCCCTTGCCATTGATTTCTGACTTGTTTGCTCGGATTAAGGGGGCTAGTTGGTTTACTAAGATTGATCTTCGTGGTGCGTATAATCTGGTGAGAATCAGGCAGGGAGATGAATGGAAAACGGCATTTAATACGCCCGAGGGTCATTTTGAGTATCTGGTGATGCCGTTCGGACTTGCCAATGCTCCATCTGTTTTTCAGTCTTTTATGCATGACATTTTCCGTGAGTATCTGGATAAATTCTTGATTGTTTACTTGGATGACATTTTGATCTTCTCAGATGATTGGGAGTCTCATGTGAAGCAAGTCAGAATGGTTTTCCAGGTACTGCGTGCTAATTCCTTGTTCGTGAAGGGATCAAAGTGTCTCTTCGGTGTGCAGAAAGTTTCATTTTTGGGGTTCACCTTTCCCCTTCTACTATCGAGATGGATCCGGTTAAGGTTCAGGCCATCCAGGATTGGACTCAGCCGACATCTCTAAAAAGTCTGCAGAAATTCCTGGGCTTTGCTAATTTTTATCGTCGCTTCATCTGTAATTTTTCTAGCATTGCCAGACCATTGACCGATTTGACCAAGAAGGGTGCTGATTTGGTTAATTGGTCTTCTGCTGCCGTGGAAGCTTTTCAGGAGTTGAAGCGTCATTTTTGCTGTGCCCCTGTGTTGTATCAACCTGATGTTTCTCTTCCGTTCCAGGTCGAGGTTGATGCTTCTGAGATTGGTGCAGGGGCGGTTTTGTCACAGAGAGGTTCTGGTTGCTCAGTGTTCAAACCATGTGCTTTCTTTTCCAGGAAATTTTCTGCTGCTGAGCGTAATTATGATGTGGGCAACCGAGAGTTGCTGGCCATGAAGTGGGCATTCGAGGAGTGGCGTCATTGGCTTGAGGGTGCTAAGCATCGCATGGTGGTTTTGACTGATCATAAGAACCTTACTTATCTTGAGTCTGCCAAGCGCTTGAATCCTAGACAGGCCCGTTGGTCGTTATTTTTTGCTCGTTTTGATTTTGTGATTTCATACCTTCCGGGCTCTAAAAATGTGAAGGCGGATGCTCTGTCTAGGAGTTTTGTGCCCGACTCTCCGGGGTTATCTGAGCCGGCGAGTATCCTCAAGGAAGGAGTCATTGTGTCTGCCATCTCCCCTGATTTGCGGAGAGTGTTGCAGAAATTTCAGGCTAATAAACCTGATCGTTGTCCGGCCGAGAAACTGTTCGTCCCTGATAGGTGGACTAGTAAAGTTATCTCTGAACTTCATTGTTCGGTGCTGGCCGGTCATCCAGGAATCTTTGGTACCAGGGAGTTGGTTGCTAGATCCTTCTGGTGGCCATCTCTGTCACGGGATGTGCGTGCTTTTGTGCAGTCCTGTGGAATTTGTGCTAGGGCTAAGCCCTGCTGTTCACGTGCCAGTGGGTTGCTTTTGCCCTTGCCGGTCCCGAAGAGGCCTTGGACACATATTTCGATGGATTTCATTTCTGACCTTCCCGTTTCTCAAAAAATGTCGGTCATTTGGGTGGTCTGTGATCGCTTTTCTAAAATGGTCCATCTGGTGCCCTTGGCTAAATTGCCTTCCTCCTCTGATTTGGTGCCTTTGTTCTTCCAGCATGTGGTTCGTTTACATGGCATTCCTGAGAATATTGTTTCTGACAGAGGTTCCCAGTTTGTCTCGAGGTTCTGGCGAGCCTTTTGTGGTAGGATGGGCATTGACCTATCTTTTTCCTCGGCCTTCCATCCTCAGACTAATGGCCAGACCGAACGAACCAATCAGACCTTGGAAACATATCTGAGATGTTTTGTTTCCGCTGACCAGGATGATTGGGTGTCATTTTTGCCGTTGGCTGAGTTCGCCCTTAATAATCGGGCCAGCTCGGCTACCTTGGTCTCTCCATTTTTCTGCAATTCTGGGTTCCATCCTCGTTTCTCTTCAGGACAGGTTGAGTCTTCGGACTGTCCTGGTGTGGATTATGTGGTGGACAGGTTGCAGCAGATCTGGACTCAGGTAGTGGACAATTTGACCTTGTCCCAGGAGAAGGCTCAGCTTTTCGCTAATCGCAGACGCCGTGTGGGACCCCGACTTCGTGTTGGGGATCTGGTTTGGTTATCTTCTCGTCATATTCCTATGAAGGTTTCCTCTCCTAAATTTAAACCTCGTTTTATTGGTCCGTATAGGATTTCTGAGATTCTCAATCCGGTGTCTTTTCGTCTGACCCTCCCAGACTCCTTTTCCATACATAATGTATTCCATAGGTCGTTGTTGAGGAGATACGTGGCACCTATGGTTCCATCTGTGGAGCCTCCTGCCCCTGTTTTGGTGGAGGGGGAATTGGAGTATATTGTGGAGAAGATTTTGGATTCTCGTGTCTCTAGACGGAAACTCCAGTATCTGGTCAAATGGAAGGGTTATGCTCAGGAAGATAATTCCTGGGTTTTTGCCTCTGATGTCCATGCCCCAGATCTTGTTCGTGCCTTTCATGTGGCTCATCCTGGTCGGCCTGGGGGTTCTGGTGAGGGTTCGGTGACCCCTCCTCAAGGGGGGGGTACTGTTGTGAATTCTGTGGCTGAGTTCACTTCTGTGGTCACAAGTGGTATTGCAGTCTCTGGGCTTCCTCCCTCAGGTGTTTTGGTGAGCTCGTTGGCTGCCTTGCTATTTAGCTCCACCTGAGTCTGTCTTCCTTGCTCCTTGTCAATGTTCCAGTGTTGGATCTGAGCTACTGCATCTTTCCTTGGGCCTGCTGCTCTGCTAGATAAGTGCTTCTAGTTTGTTTTCTGTTTTTTCTGTCCAGCTTGCTATTCACTTTTGCTGGAAGCTCTGAGAAGCAAAGGGGTGCACCGCCGTGCTGTTAGTTCGGCACGGTGGGTCTTTTTGCCCCTTTGCGTGGTTTTCGTTTTAGGGTTTTTTGTAGACTGCATAGTTCTCTTTGCTATCCTCGCTCTGTCTAGAATATCGGGCCTCACTTTGCTGAATCTATTTCATTCCTACGTTTGTCTTTTCATCTTGCTAACAGTCATTATATGTGGGGGGCTGCCTATTCCTTTGGGGTATTTCTCTGAGGTAAGTCAGGCTTGTATTTCTATCTTCAGGCTAGTCAGCTCCTCAGGCAGTGCCGAGTTGCATAGGTAGTTGATAGGCGCAATCCACTGCTGCTTATAGTTGTGTGAGGATAGATCAGGTACTGCAGTCTACAGAGATTCCACGTCTCAGAGCTCGTCCTATTGTTTTTGGTTATTGCCAGATCTCTGTATGTGCGCTGATTACTGCACGCTGTGTTGCCTGATTGCCAGCCATAACAGGTAACGTGGTGACCTTTGTTTTAACGTAATGCATATACTTGTTGTACTTTGGTTTCATGTTCTCTCTGGTAAAAGGTCCTTCAGACTTTGTGTTAGGCCAGTCTCACACGTCCTGATAATTCCGGTACCGGAACTATCCATGTTCGTGTGTCCGTGTGCTCATTTGGCACATCAGTGTGGCACACGTGCAGCATCCGTGTGCCGCCCGTGTGCCGACTGGGTACCACACGCACTGTGCATGAGAAAGCGCTACAGTTAAGCGCTGTCCCCTGCATCTGGTGCTGAAGCCGCCATTCATTTCTTCTCTCCAGCAGCGTTCGCTGGAGAGAAGATATGAAAAATCTTTTTTTTTTTCTTTTTTTTTGGTGTTTAAAAAAAAGATTCCTGTCCCCAACCCTCTCCCACCCCCTGTGCGCCCCCCCCCCCCCCCCGCTGTTAATAAAATACTTACCCGGCTCCCTCGCTGCTTCTTCTCCTCGCCGCAGCTTCTCCTGTATGAGCGGTCATGTGGTGCCACACATTACAGTAATGAATATGCGGCTCCACCCCTATGGGAGGTGGAGCTGCATATTCATGACTGTAATGGGCGGCCCCACGTGACCGCTCATACAGTAGAAGGTGCGGCCAGGACAGGAAGCAGCGCCAGCCAGCAAGGGAGCCCGGTGAGTATTTTAATAACAGCGGGGGGGCGCACAGGGGGTGGGAGGGGGGTGTGCACATGGAGCTTTATTTTAAACACGATTATTCATATCTTCTCTACAGCAAAAGCTGCTGCAGGGAAGATGTGAATTGCGGCTTCAGCACCAGTGGGGGGACAGCGCTTACAGTAGCGCTGTCTCCTGCACGGCACACGGACTGCACACGGACAAGTCCGTGTGCGGTACGTGTTTTACACGGACCCATTGACTTTAATGGGTCCTTGTAATCCGTGCGCTCCCATGAACACTGACATGTCTCCGTGTTTGGCATACGGAGACATGGTCCGCAAAAATTCAATGACATCTGCACAGATGCATTGATTTTAATGTGTCTACCTGTGTCAGTGGCTCCGGTACGTAAGGAAACTGTCACCTCACGTACCGGAGCCACTGACGTGTGAAACCGGCCTTAAAAAACTGATGCATGTACCTCTTGTTCTGTGTAGATAAAAGTTGAATTACCCCATATAATCTACTCTCACAAGTTTCTTCTGCAACCAAACTATGTAACATGGGCCAGCGGAGCTATGGGCCTAAACTTTGCATTTTTTAATGCTGCTAGCAGATTCAGCTTTACCTCTGCTGCATGGGAGAAGCTTGAGACACTGTATGTGACCAGATCCATGGTCTGGCTAGATTCAGATCAAACAGCTTGCAGGTGCGTCCTACTTGCCTAGAGACTGGCCACCTCTAAGGCCAGCCTCACACTAGCGAGTTTTACGGACGTAAGAGCGCAGAAACTACGTCCGTAAAACTCGCATAAAATATGGCACAATTATTCTCTATGCCCCTGCTCCTATCTGCCATATTTTCCTGATCAGTATTATACGGCTTTCTACGGCCGTAGAAAATCGCAGCATGCTGCATTTGTCACCGTATTGCGCAAATAAAACGTCAATGAAAGTCTATGGAAGCCCCAAAAATACGGATCACACACGGACCAGCAGTGTGACTTGCGAGGAATACGCAGCTGAGTTAGAGAGAAAAGCCGGCAATTCAGTGCGGTGTACAGTAAAATCACACTGACAGCTTACAGTAGAATAGGTAGAATAAATGTCTACACATAGAATAGGTATATATATATATATATATATATATATATATATGTCAGTAGACACATATATGTATATATATTATTACTTCATCCAGCGCGATATAGCAGAAAGCCGGTAATTCAATTACCGGCTTTTGCTTTCTCCTTCCTAAACCCGACATGATATGAGACATGGTTTACATACAGTAAACCATCTCATATCCCCATTTTTTTTGCATATTCCACACTACTACTGTCAGTAGTGTGTCTATGCAAAATTTGGCCGTTCTAGCTAGTAAATTAAAGGGTTAAATGGTGGAAAAATTGGCGTGGGTTCCCGCACAATTTTCTCCGCCAGAGTAGTAAAGCCAGTGACTGAGGGCAGATATTAATAGCCTGGAGAGGGTCCACGGTTATTGCCCCCCCCTGGCTAAAAACACCTGCCCCCAGCCACCCCAGAAAAGGCACATCTGGAAGATGCGCCTATTCTGGCACTTGGCCACTCTCTTCCCATTCCCGTGTAGCGATGGGATATGGGGTAATAAAGGGTTAATGCCACCTTGCTATTGTAAGGTGACATTAAGCCAAATAAATAATGGAGAGGCGTCAATTCTGACACCTATCCATTATTAATCCAATACTAGTAAAGGGTTAAAAAAAACACACACACATTATTACAAATTAATTTAATGAAAAAAATCACAAAGGTTGTTGTATTAATTTATTCTACTCTCAATCCACTCACTGAAGACCCTCGATCTGTAAATAAAAAAAAAATAATAAACCAACAATATACATACCTTCCGAGGATCTGTCACGTCCAACGATGTAAATCCATCTGAAGGGGTTAAAATATTTTGCAGCCACGAGCTTTGCTAATGCAACGTTGCTCATGTCTGCAAAACCCCGGAGAATGAAGGTAAACTAGGTCAATGACCTATATTTACCTGCATTTGCGGTGAGGCGCCCTCTGCTGGCTGTTCCTAGATCGTGGGAACTTTCCTAGAAAGCTCCCTGGCTCGAGTTCAATAGCAAGGTGGCATTAACCCTTTATTACCCCATATCCCACCGCTACACGGGAATGGGAAGAGCGTGGCCAAGTGCCAGAATAGGCGCATCTTCCAGATGTGCCTTTTCTGGGGTGGCTGGGGGCAGATGTTTTTAGCCGGGGGGGGGGGCAATAACCGTGGACCCCCTCCAGGCTATTAATATCTGCCCTCAGTCACTGGCTTTACAACTCTGGCGGAGAAAATTGTGCGGGAGCCCACGCCAATTTTTTCCGCCATTTAACCCTTTAATTTACTAGCTAGAACGGCCAAATTTTGCATAGACACACTACTGACAGTAGTAGTGTGGAATATGCAAAACAAATGGGGATATGAGATGGTTTACTGTATGTAAACCATGTCTCAGATCATGTCGGGTTTAGGAAGGAGAAAGCAAAAGCCGGTAATTGAATTACCGGCTTTCTGCTATATCGCGCTGGATGAAATATTAATATATATACATATATGTGTCTACTGACATATACATATATATATATATATATATATAAATATATATATATATATATATATATATATATATAGACAGTGTATATGTTATTTTTTTTTTTTACACATGGATCCCTTGTATAGCCGCATGTCGGTTTTGCAAGCCTGCGATAAAAACACGCAGTACGGATGACAAACGGATTACATACGGAGGATGCCATGCGCAAAAAACGCTGAAACACCCTGCCTACAGAGAAGCTACGGACCACTATTTTTGGGACTTTTCAGCGTATTACGGCCGTAAAAAACGGACCGTATTTTCATACGCTGAGTGTGAAGCCGGCCTAAGAACGCGAACAGTAAAATGTAGAATAAAAACAATCCCTATATTCTTGAGAACTAAGAACATTTTTAATAAAAGATAAGTTGCAAAGTTGCTTTGTTTTCACAAACTGCAATACTCCCAATTTTATAAGATAAGGCAGCCCCTTTAAGCCGAAGAAAGGCAACATAAAATCATAACAAAAAAAGCCACTAAATGTGTCACCTTACATTTGTTGAACAATATGAAACTATGCACTCACTTCAGAAGTTATGAAATTGCAATTGTTATTCATTTCACACACATTTTTTACTGCTGCTAGAAGCTTTTTCTTCTATTGATAAAAATGCTTCTTTTTTTTCATAATAAGACAGCAGCAGAAAGATATATCCCAAAGGGTATAAATGATGTACAGATTTTCCTTAACATTTTGGGAATCAAAATAAAAAAAGCACAGATCAAAATTAATTAAGCACGGCCCAAAGGCTAAACCTTGTTGCAATGGTTTACCATTTTGTACATTTTTTTATAAACCAGATCATAGATGTGTAAACATTAGTGCTTTCATATTATCAAACTTCATTAATGTCGCAATTTTTTATGTTTTGAACATTAAACTCTTTTAATTTAGATAACAATGATCAAGAAGTTAAAGCAATTTCATCATTTTAGCCTGATGTAATAATTTGACTTGAATTAATGCTAAAGGGAACCTGTCAGCATAAAAATGCATAAAATCTGCAGACACGATGCTATAGAGCAAGGGGAGCCGAGCAGATTGGTATAAATATATGTGAGAAATATTAAGCACAGCAGGTGTTTTAACCATTTAATCCTTTGTTTTTTTTCTGGTATTTTCAGACTCCCGGGTGGTCATATCATTGATTGACAGCTAACTCTGTCTGCACTTTCATACATAGAAAGCTGTCAATAACTGATGGGACCAACTAATGGACTGAAAATACCAGAAAAAGCAGAGTTTAAAATGATAAAAACACGGGTTATGCTGAATATCACAAAACTAGCTTCCCCTGTTCTGTAACATGGTGATTGTAGATTGCACCGTGTTTCCATGTTGACAAGTTCCCTTTGAAAGAACAGTGCCATTTCTTCTGCTCTGCCATATGAGATGTGAACTTATCAAGCTTTTCTTGTCTGGTCCTTTTGAGAAAAGGCGTTTGTTTTTGTTTTTCTCCTAAAGTAATGACAAAGTTACATTTTTGATTAACTATTTTTTTATTTGTTTCATTAACAGATTATTGCATAAAGGTATGTGTCCACGTTCAGGACTGCATCAGGATTTGGTCAGGATTTTATGCAGGTAAAATCCTGACCAAACCTGCACCTGAGGTCACTGGCAGGTCACCTGCGCTGTCCTTGCGTTTTTTCTGCAATGGAAGGACATGCTGTATTCTTAAAAGACGCGCCGCATGTGCATTTTCGCGGGTCTGCCGCATGCATCTTTTAATGCATAGTGGAGACGGGATTTCATGAAATCCCCTCCACTATGCTGTAACATCTGCATGCTGCGTTTTTGACGCTGCGGCTCAAGAGTTTCATGAACGTGGAAACGTACCCTAACAGGTTCCCATTGTTACATATGTATATTCAATAAAACAGCATGGTATTATATTGTTACTATTAGAAAACTTGTACAAATGTAAAACATTAACAGAATACTACAAAGTTTGTGTGAGGTTTCTTTTGCAAACATATTGTTTTTCCCAAGAGCCCATATGAACATAAAGGCAAAAATCTTGTTACCAGAGTATACATATCAACAACATATAGTACAGTGGTAGCTGACAAAATTTAGAGCTTCCAATCCTAAAACAACTGAATGACTTAAACAATTTGAACAGTTTGCTGCCAAAATGAACACGAGTGAAATTAAAAAGGGTAACCTTTGTTAGGTTGGTCTGCAAGTCAGACCATCAGATATATTGGATGGCTGCCAAAACGAGGGTGCTAGAGCAGTGATGGGACAGAGACAGAGTGATCTGTTTCCAACGCCATAAAGTTTATTTAATCACATCTGCCCTTATATACTCTGTTGAGGGGGCATATACATTCTGGTCATGCGCACATCAGGTGTTTATTACAAACTAGATGGTGGCCCAATTCTAACGCATCGGATATTCTAGAATATGTATGTAGTTTATTTATGAAGATTTTAGAATACATTGAATACACAGGATTCGGCCGGCCGTGACCAATTAGCGAAGCGCGGTTCAAATCCCGCGCCAATTCGGGGCCGTACTGCACCAGTCGCTAATTGTTTGCGGCCGGCCACATTGCTTATAGCACAGCCACATAGCATATAACAGCCTGCGTAGTATATAGCATAGCCCACGGAGTATATAGCACAGCCCACGGAGTATATAGCACAGCCCATGGAGTACATAACAGCTTTGAAAAAGAACTCATTGTTCGAAACGCGTAGCCTGCTGCTACTCATTCTCCTGTGAACCATGTCATTGGACTTTGGATTTTATCCTCAATAAATCTTGATATTTTTGGAAGCTGGATTTCTTTTCCTGTTTGCCTTAGTGTATAACACAGCCCACGTAGTGTATAGCACAGCCACGTAGTATATTGCACAGCCCACGTAGTATATTGCACTGCCCACATAGTATATTGCACAGCCACATAGTTTATTGCACAGCCCATGTAGTATATTGCACAGCCACATAGTATATTGCACAGTCCACGTAGTATATTGCTCAGCCCACTTAGTATATTGCCCAGCCATGTAGTATATTGCACAGCCCATGTAGTATATTGCACAGCCACGTAGTATATTGCGGCATAACGCGGTGTAACGCAGCCATTAACCCTGTGTGAGCGTTGCCTGTATGGAGTATGGAGCGGGCACTGACTGCAGGGAGTAAGGAGCGGCCATTTTGTCACCGGACTGTGCCCGTCGCTGATTGGTCGTGGCTGTTTTACCGCGAACAATCAGCGACTTGGGATTTCCGTGTTGTGAATTCTGCTCTTGGGTTCCCTCCAGTGGTTGTAGGTGGGAATGCAGTTGTCTCTGAGTCACAGTCTTGGCCAGGTGTATCTGCTAATTGTTGTTCGGACTGGGATATTTAAGTGTGCAGGATTCATTAGCCCTTGCCAGTTGTCAATGTTTCTTGTGAAGTGATGGTTTGAAAAAGAACTCATTGTTCGAAACGCGTAGCCTGCTGCTACTCATTCTCCTGTGAGCCATGTCATTGGACTTTGGATTTTATCCTCAATAAATCTTGATATTTTTGGAAGCTGGATTTCTTTTCCTGCTTGCCTTAGTGTATAACACAGCCCACGTAGTGTATAGCACAGCCTCGTAGTATATTGCACAGCCCACGTAGTATATTGCACTGCCCACATAGTATATTGCACAGCCACGTAGTATATTGCACAGCCACATAGTTTATTGCACAGGCCATGTAGTATATTGCACAGCCACATAGTATATTGCACAGTCCACGTAGTATATTGCTCAGCCCACTTAGTATATTGCCCAGCCATGTAGTATATTGCCCAGCCCATGTAGTATATTGCACAGCCCATGTAGTATATTGCACAGCCACGTAGTATATTGCACAACCCATGTAGTATATTGCACAGCCCACATAGTATATTGCACAGCTATGCAGTATATTGCCCAGCCACATAGCATATTGCACAGCCCACGTAGCATATTGCACAGCCATGTAGTATATTTCACAGCCCATGTAGTATATTGCACAGCTCACGTAGTATATTGCACAGCCACGCAGTATATTGCCCAGCCACGTAGTATATTGCCCAGCCCATGTAGTATATTGCCCAGCCACATAGCATATTGCACAGACCACATAGTATATTGCACAACCATGCAGTATATTGCACAGCCACGTAGTAAATTGCCCAGCCCACGTAGTATATTGCACAGCCACGTAGTATATTGCACAGCCTATGTAGTATATTGCACAACCCACGTAGCATATTGCACAGCCATGCAGTATATTCCCCAGCCACGTAGTATATTGCCCAGCCCATGTAGTATATTGCACAGCCCACGTAGCATATTGCACAGCCATGTAGTATATTTCACAGCCCATGTAGTATATTGCACAGCTCACGTAGTATATTGCACAGCCACGCAGTATATTGCCCAGCCACGTAGTATATTGCCCAGCCCATGTAGTATATTGCCCAGCCACATAGCATATTGCACAGACCACATAGTATATTGCACAACCATGCAGTATATTGCACAGCCACGTAGTAAATTGCCCAGCCCACGTAGTATATTGCACAGCCACGTAGTATATTGCACAGCCCATGTAGTATATTGCACAACCCACGTAGCATATTGCACAGCCATGCAGTATATTCCCCAGCCACGTAGTATATTGCCCAGCCCACATAGTATATTGCCCATCCACGTAGTATATTGCACAGCCACATAGTATATTGCACCGCCCACGTATTATATAGGAATGTGGACACCATATCCCAGTTAAAAAAATAATTAAAATAAAAAATAGTTATATACTCATCTTCCGTTGGCCCCCGGATCGAAGCGGTCACCGATGCTCCTCGCGCACTCCAGTCTGAAGAGTGCATTGCGGTCTCGCGAGATGATGACGTAGCGGTCTCATGAGACAGCTACGTCATCATCTCGTGAGATCGCAATGCATGGAGTGGTCACCGGAGCATCGCGAGTCCGAGGGTGATTATATTCTTATTAGGTATATACTCACCCTCGGACGCGCCCTGCTTCTTTATTTGTAATGAATGTTTATTTGCAATGTGGTTTTGACTTACTCTATTTTTTTGGTAAATAATGATTTTATTATTTTCATTGTTTTGCATCTTCTTGGCAATAATATAAAGAAGACGCGACAGGACAACACTCGGTGGATGCCATATCTGTGTTTAAAATTGAAAAAACCTTTCAGTTAACTACTTGCAGGAGAAAGTTATTGTAGCTGGTGGCCATTTTTAGTACTGTACCAGATTTTTGTTGTATGTGTTTGTTTTTAATGTTAAAATGTCTGCATTTGATATCTCTCCAGTATTTTCTTTTTTATAAGCAAAATACTTATTTTTATATTTTCTGATGTTGGTTCCAGGGGTACACGGGCAGCAGTGGTGTGGTCAGTGGAGGCCTAGTGGAAGGAGTGACCGCAGACAGGCATCGAAGGCCTAAAATAATAACACATGGCTGTAGGCAATTTTAACCCCTTAGCGACCGCCGATACGCCTTTTAACGGCGGCCGCTAAGGGTACTTAAACCACAGCGCCGTTAATTAACGGCGCTGTGGAAAAAGTGTATAGCGCCCCCCACAGGCCGATTTTCTCCGGGGTCTCGGCTGCCGAGGGTAGCTGAGACCCCAGAGAACATGATTCGGGGGTTTTTTAACCCTCCCCGCATTTGCGATCGCCGGTAATTAACCGTTTACCGGCGATCGCAAAAAAAAAAAAAAAAAAGCGATCTCTTTTTAATTTCTCTGTCCTCCGATGTGATCGCACATCGGAGGACAGAGAAAAGGGGTCCCAGGTGGCCCCCCAATACTCACCTAGCTCCCCCGATGCTCCTCGTGTCTCCCGGTGGGCGCCGCCATCTTCAAAATGGCGGGCGCATGCGCAGTGCGCCCGCCGGCCGGCACCGGGAGAATCTTTGGGGTCTCGGCTGCCTGGGGTAGCCGAGACCCCAAAGAGCATGATCGGGGGTCGGTTTTAGCGACCCCTGTTTTGCGATCGCCGGTAATTAACTGTTTACCGGCGACCGCAAAAAAAAAAAAAAAAAAAAAAAAGTAAAGTGTAATTCTCTGTCCTCTGATGTGATCGCACATCAGAGGACAGAGAAATAGGGGGATTCGGGGACCCTAGCATACTCACCTAGGTCCCTGGATCCTCTTGCTGCTCCTCCTGGCCGCCGGCAGAAGAACATGGCGGACGCATGCCCAGTGCGCCCGCCATCTGTCTCCATCTGCCGGCCGGCAGGAGAACAGCAGTTAGGGCTAAAATTAGGGTTAGGGGTAGGGTTAGGGGTAGGGTTAGGGGTAGGGTTAGGGTTAGGGTTAGGGGTAGGGTTAGGGGTAGGGTTAGGGGTAGGGTTAGGGGTAGGGTTAGGTTAGGGGTAGGGTTAGGGGTAGGGTTAGGGGTAGGGTTAGGGTTAGGTTAGGGGTAGGGTTAGGGGTAGGGTTAGGGGTAGGGTTAGGGTTAGGGTAGGGGTAGGGTTAGGGCTAGGGTTAGGTTAGGGGTAGGGTTAGGGGTAGGGTTAGGGGTAGGGTTAGGGTTAGGGTTAGGTTAGGGGTAGGGTTAGGGGTAGGGTTAGGGGTAGGGTTAGGGTAGGGGTAGGGTTAGGGGTAGGGTTAGGTTAGGGGTAGGGTTACGGCTAGGGTTAGGTTAGGGGTAGGGTTAGGTTAGGGTTAGGGGTAGGGTTACGGCTAGGGTTAGGTTAGGGGTAGGGTTAGGGGTAGGGTTAGGGGTAGGGTTAGGGGTAGGGTTGGGGCTAAATTTAGGGTTAGGGTTGGGGCTAAATTTAGGGTTAGGGTTGGGGCTAAATTTAGGGTTAGGCTTCTTTCACACTTACGTCGGTACGGGGCCGTCGCAATGCGTCGGCCCGACATACCGACGCACGTTGTGAAAATTGTGCACAACGTGGGCAGCAGCTGTAGTTTTTCAACGCATCCGCTGCCCAATCTATGTCCTGGGGAGGAGGGGGCGGAGTTACGGCCACGCATGCGCGGTCAGAAATGGCGGATGCGACGTACAAAAAAACGTTTCATTGAACGTTTTTTTGTGCCGACGCTCCGCCAAAACACAACTGATCCAGTGCACGACGGACGCGACGTGTGGCCATCCGTCACGATCCGTCGGCAATACTATGGGCAAAAAACGCATCCTGCGGGCACATTTGCAGGATCCGTTTCTTGTCCAAAACGACGGATTGCGACGGAATGCCAAACAACGCAAGTGTGAAAGTAGCCTTAGGGTTAGGGTTGGGGCTAAAGTTAGGGCTAGGGTTGGGGCTAAAGTTAGGGTTAGAGCTGGGATTAGGTTTAGGGTTTGGATTAGGGTTGGTATTAGGGTTAGGGTTGGCATTAGGGTTACGCTTGGGATTAGGGTTAGGTTTGGGATTAGGGTTAAGGTTAGGGTTGTGATTAGGGGTGTATTGGGATTAGGGTTAGGGTTGAGATTAGGATTAGGGGTGTGTTGGATTTAGGGTTTTGATTAGGGTTATGGTTAGGGTTGACATTAGGGTTGTTTTGGGGTAAGGGTTGTGATTATGGTTAGGGTTAGTGATTAGGATTATGGATCAGGTTGGGATTAGGGTTAGGGGTTGGAGCTAGAATTGGGGGGTTTCCACTGTTTAGGTACATCAGGGGGTCTCCAAACACAACAGCCAATTTTGCGCTCAAAAAGTCAAATGGTGCTCCCTCCCTTCTGAGCTCTGCCGTGCGCCCAAACAGTGGGTTACCCCCACATATGGGGCATCAGCGTACTCGGGATAAATTGGACAACAACTTCTGGGGTCCAATTTCTCTTGTTACCCTTGTGAAAATAAAAACTTTTGGGCTACAAAATCTTTTTTGTGAAAAAAAAAAATATTTTTTTATTTTCACGACTCTGCATTCTAAACTTCTGTGAAGCACTTGGGCATTCAAAGTTCTCACCACACATCTAGATAAGTTCCTTGGGGGGTCTAGTTTCCAAAATGGGGTCACTTGTGGGGGGTTACTACAGTTTAGGTATATCAGGGGCTCTGCAATCGCAACATAATGCCCACAGACCATTCTATCAAAGTCTGCATTCCAAAAAGGCGCTCCTTCCCTTCCGAGCTCTGCCGTGCGCCCAAACAGTGGTTTACCCCCACATATGGCACATCAGCGTACTCGGGATAAATTGGACAACAACTATTGCAGTCCAATTTCTCCTGTTACCCTTGTGAAAATAAAAACTTGGGGGCTACAAAATCTTTTTTGTGAAAAAAAAAATATTTTTTATTTTCACGACTCTGCATTCTAAACTTCTGTGAAGCACTTGGGCATTCAAAGTTCTCACCACACATCTAGATAAGTTCCTTGGGGGGTCTAGTTTCCAAAATGGGGTCACTTGTGGAGGGTTTCTACTGGTTAGGTACATCAGGGGCTCTGCAAATGCAACATAATACCCGCAGACCATTCTATCAAAGTCTGCATTCCAAAACGGCGCTCCTTCCTTCCGAGCTCTGCCGTGCGCCCAAACAGTGGTTTACCCCCACATATGGGGTACCAGCATACTCAAGACAAATTGGACAACAACTTTTGGGGTCCAATTTCTCTTGTTACCCTTGTAAAAATAAAAACTTGGGGGCTACAATATCTTTTTTGTGGAAAAAAAAAATATTTTTTATTTTCACGGCTCTGCATTATAAACTTCTGTGAAGCACTTGGGCATTCAAGGTTCTCATCACACATCTAGATAAGTTCCATGGGGGGTCTAGTTTCCAAAATGGGGTCACTTGTGGGGGATTTCTACTGTTTAGGCACATCAGGGCTCTCCAAACGCGACATGGCGTCCGATCTCAATTCCAGCCAATTCTACATTGAAAAAGTAAAACGGCACTCCTTCTCTTCCAAGCTCTGCGGTGCGCCCTAGCAGTGGTTT
This sequence comes from Ranitomeya imitator, assembly GCF_032444005.1. Lineage (NCBI taxonomy): Eukaryota > Metazoa > Chordata > Amphibia > Anura > Dendrobatidae > Ranitomeya > Ranitomeya imitator. Next base: position 146,210,714 of record NC_091288.1, on the reverse strand, counting down.
ACCCCCACATATTGGGTATCAGCGTACTCAGGAGAAATTGCACAACAACTTTTGTGGTCTAATTTCTCCTGTTACCCTTGTGAAAATAAAAATTTGTGGGCAAAAAGATCATTTTTGTAGAAAAAATGCGATTTTTTTTTTTCACGGCTCTACGTTATAAACTTCTGTGAAGCACATGGGGGTTCAAAGTGCTCGCCACACATCTAGATAAGTTCCTTAAGGGGTCTAGTTTCCAAAATGGTGTCACTTGTGGGGGGTTTCCACTGTTTAGGCACATCAGGGGCTCTCCAAACGCGACATGGCGTCCAATCTCAATTCCAGCCAATTCTACATTGAAAAAGTAAAACGGCGCTCCTTCACTTCCAAGCTCTGCGGTGCGCCCAAACAGTGGTTTACCCCCACATATGGGGTATCGACGTATTCAGGAGAAATCGCACAACAACTTTTGTGGTCTAATTTCTCCTGTTACCCTTGTGAAAATAAGAATTTGTGGGCAAAAAGATCATTTTTGTGTAAACAAAAGCGATTTTTTTATTTTCACGGCTCTACGTTATAAACTTCTGTGAAGCACTTGGGGGTTCAAAGTGCTCGCCACACATCTAGATAAGTTCCTTAAGGGGTCTAGTTTCCAAAATGGTGTCACTTGTGGGGGGTTTCCACTGTTTAGGCACATCAGGGGCTCTCTAAACGTGACATGGCGTCCGATCTCAATTCCAGCCAATTCTGCATTGAAAAAGTCAAACGGCGCTCCTTCACTTCTAAGTTCTGCGGTGCGCCCTAACAGTGGTTTACCCCCACATATGGGGTATTGGCGTATTCAGGAGAAATTGCATAACAAAATTTATGGTTACATTTCTGTTTTTACACTTGTGAAAATAAAAAAAATGGTTCTGAATTAAGATGTTTGCAAAAAAAAGTTAAATGTTCATTTTTTCCTTCCACATTGTTTCAGTTCCTGTGAAGCACGTAAAGGGTTAATAAACTTCTTGAATGTGGTTTTGAGAACCTTGAGGGGTGTAGTTTTTAGAATGGTGTCACACTTCATTATTTTCTATCATATAGACCCCTCAAAATGACTTCAAATGTGATGTGGTCCCTAAAAAAAAATGGTGTTGTAAAAATGAGAAATTGCTGGTCAACTTTTAACCCTTATAACTCCCTAACAAAAAAAAATTTTGTTTCCAAAATTGTGCTGATGTAAAGTAGACATGTGGGAAATGTTATTTATTAACTATTTTTCGTGACATATCTCTCTGATTTAAGGGCATAAAAATACAAAGTTTGAAAATTGCAAAATTTTAAAAATTTTCGCCATATTTCCGTTTTTTTCATAAATAATCGCAAGTAATATCGAAGAAATGTTACCACTAACATGAAGTACAATATGTCACGAAAAAACAATCTCAGAATCAGCGGGATCCGTTGAAGCGTTCCAGAGTTATAACCTCATAAAGTGACAGTGGTCAGAATTGCAAAAATTGGCTCGGTCATTAAGTACCAAATTGGCTCTGTCACTAAGGGGTTAAATTGGTTACAGGGGTACACGGGCAGCAGTGGTGTGGTCAGTGGAGGCCTAGTGGAAGGAGTGACCGCAGACAGGCATCGAAGGCCTAAAATAATAACACATGGCTGTAGGCAATTTTAAATTGGTTACAGGGGTACACGGGCAGCAGTGGTGTGGTCAGTGGAGGCCTAGTGGAAGGAGTGACCGCAGACAGGCATCGAAGGCCTAAAATAATAACACATGGCTGTAGGCAATTTTAAATTGGTTCCAGGGGTACACGGGCAGCAGTGGTGTGGTCAGTGGAGGCCTAGTGGAAGGAGTCACCGCAGACAGGCATCGAAGGCCTAAAATAATAACACATGGCTGTAGGCAATTTTAAATTGGTTCCAGGGGTACACGGGCAGCAGTGGTGTGGTCAGTGGAGGCCTAGTGGAAGGAGTCACCGCAGACAGGCATCAAAGGCCTAAAATAATAACACATGGCTGTAGGCAATTTTAAATTGGTTACAGGGGTACACGGGCAGCAGTGGTGTGGTCAGTGGAGGCCTAGTGGAAGGAGTGACCGCAGACAGGCATCGAAGGCCTAAAATAATAACACATGGCTGTAGGCAATTTTAAATTGGTTACAGGGGTACACGGGCAGCAGTGGTGTGGTCAGTGGAGGCCTAGTGGAAGGAGTGACCGCAGACAGGCATCGAAGGCCTAAAATAATAACACATGGCTGTAGGCAATTTTAAATTGGTTCCAGGGGTACACGGGCAGCAGTGGTGTGGTCAGTGGAGGCCTAGTGGAAGGAGTCACCGCAGACAGGCATCGAAGGCCTAAAATAATAACACATGGCTGTAGGCAATTTTAAATTGGTTACAGGGGTACACGGGCAGCAGTGGTGTGGTCAGTGGAGGCCTAGTGGAAGGAGTGACCGCAGACAGGCATCGAAGGCCTAAAATAATAACACATGGCTGTAGGCAATTTTAAATTGGTTACAGGGGTACACGGGCAGCAGTGGTGTGGTCAGTGGAGGCCTAGTGGAAGGAGTGACCGCAGACAGGCATCGAAGGCCTAAAATAATAACACATGGCTGTAGGCAATTTTAAATTGGTTCCAGGGGTACACGGGCAGCAGTGGTGTGGTCAGTGGAGGCCTAGTGGAAGGAGTCACCGCAGACAGGCATCGAAGGCCTAAAATAATAACACATGGCTGTAGGCAATTTTAAATTGGTTACAGGGGTACACGGGCAGCAGTGGTGTGGTCAGTGGAGGCCTAGTGGAAGGAGTGACCGCAGACAGGCATCGAAGGCCTAAAATAATAACACATGGCTGTAGGCAATTTTAAATTGGTTACAGGGGTACACGGGCAGCAGTGGTGTGGTCAGTGGAGGCCTAGTGGAAGGAGTGACCGCAGACAGGCATCGAAGGCCTAAAATAATAACACATGGCTGTAGGCAATTTTAAATTGGTTCCAGGGGTACACGGGCAGCAGTGGTGTGGTCAGTGGAGGCCTAGTGGAAGGAGTGACCGCAGACAGGCATCGAAGGCCTAAAATAATAACACATGGCTGTAGGCAATTTTAAATTGGTTCCAGGGGTACACGGGCAGCAGTGGTGTGGTCAGTGGAGGCCTAGTGGAAGGAGTGACCGCAGACAGGCATCGAAGGCCTAAAATAATAACACATGGCTGTAGGCAATTTTAAATTGGTTACAGGGGTACACGGGCAGCAGTGGTGTGGTCAGTGGAGGCCTAGTGGAAGGAGTGACCGCAGACAGGCATCGAAGGTCTAAAATAATAACACATGGCTGTAGGCAATTTTAAATTGGTTCCAGGGGTACACGGGCAGCAGTGGTGTGGTCAGTGGAGGCCTAGTGGAAGGAGTGACCGCAGACAGGCATCGAAGGCCTAAAATAATAACACATGGCTGTAGGCAATTTTAAATTGGTTACAGGGGTACACGGGCAGCAGTGGTATGGTCAGTGGAGGCCTAGTGGAAGGAGTGACCGCAGACAGGCATCGAAGGCCTAAAATAATAACACATGGCTGTAGGCAATTTTAAGTTGGTTACAGGGGTACACGGGCAGCAGTGGTGTGGTCAGTGGAGGCCTAGTGGAATGAGTGACCGCAGACAGGCATCGAAGGCCTAAAATAATAGCACATGGCTGTAGGCAATTTTAAATTGGTTACAGGGGTACACGGGCAGCAGTGGTGTGGTCAGTGGATGCCTAGTGGAAGGAGTGACCGCAGACAGGCATCGAAGGCCTAAAATAATAACACATGGCTGTAGGCAATTTTAAATTGGTTACAGGGGTACACGGGCAGCAGTGGTGTGGTCAGTGGAGGCCTAGTGGAAGGAGTGACCGCAGACAGGCATCGAAGGCCTAAAATAATAACACATGGCTGTAGGCAATTTTAAATTGGTTCCAGGGGTACACGGGCAGCTGTGGTGTGGTCAGTGGAGGCCTGCATTTGGCCTACTAGTTGGGTTGGGGCCTACTATCGGTGTCTGCCACTCCTTGCTGTTCTCCTCCACTGAACAAAGCTGTGCCGCCTGTTTACTACTGTTGCCAATTTTGAACTGCATTTCGACTACTTACTGATTTGGGCCTACTCTCTGTGTCAGCCTCTCATTCCAGTTGTCCTCCACTGCAATGCCCCCTGATTAGTCCTGTGTTACCAATTTTGAACTGCATTTAGCCCACTTTATTCTTTGGGCCTATATCTGTGTTTCCTCCTCATCCTGCCCATTGCCCAGCCAGTGATAGATGAGTCTGCTGGTACATTGACCCATAATGCAACATTTCCCGTGCACGCTACACTGCAAGATTGTGACCCTGCTGAAAGTCAGGTCCCCCTTCCCGCATAGCATACCACCTTACACGGGGACAAACAGGAAGGTGCAGATGAAAGTGCAGGTTCCTTCATCAGGTGGGTGGAGGAATACTAGTTAGCGACGTCACTGGCACAGGGCCTCTCATGGTACGCAAAAGTGTTGCTGCCGGTGGGAGGCGCCCCCGCCGTGCAAACACACCGCTGTACTTTGAGGGGCCCTGTGCCAGTGCCAATGCCAACGAGTGGGCCCCCCCTGCTTGCTCAGGTTCACAGCACTTGCAAAGTTGAAATACTTACCTCTCCCTGCTCCACTGCCGTGACGTGGTCCAGATTTCCTGGGCCCACTAATTACTTGAACCAGCCCTACCCACCACAACTTTAGCCAAATGACCCCCAATTTCAAATGCCTTCCAATTATTATAAGGTAAATTACGCTTGACAAGCTTCATTAAGAAGAATGGATGGTTTTGACATTAAAATGGGCACTCTAGGTGTTTTCCTGGCCCCCACTCACTGCCGACTATGCTGCCCCATTGACTTGCATTGGGTTTCGTGTTTCGGTCGATCCCGACTTTACGTCACAATCGGCCGATTTCACTCGACCCAACTTTTGAGATAGTCGGGTTTCGCGAAACCCGGCTCGACTCTAAAAAGGTCAAGGTCGCTCAACTCTAGTCCTGACCACCAGGTCATAACACCACCCCCCCCCGTGCTCCGTTCCACCCCCCCGTGCTCCGTTCCACCCCCCCATGCTCCGTTCCACCCCCGTGCTCCGTTCCACCCCCCGTGCTCCGTTCCACCCCCCCGCGCTCCAATACACCCCCCATGCTCCGATCCCCCCCCGTGCTCCCCCCACCCCATCATACTTACCGATCCTGCCGGGGTCCGTGCGTCTTCTCCCTGGGCGCCGCCATCTTCCAAAATGGCGGGCGCATGCGCAGTGCGCCCGCCGAATCTGCCTGCCGGCAGATTCGTTCCAAAGTGCATTTTAATCACTGAGATATAATCTATCACAGTGATCAAAATAAAAAAAATAATAAATGACCCCCCCCTTTGTCACCCCCATAAGTAGGGGCAATAAAAAAATAAAGATTTTTTTTTCCACTAATGTTAGAATAGGGTTAGGGTTAGGGCTAGGGTTAGGGTTAGGGTTAGGGGTAGGGGTAGGGTTAGGGTTAGGGTTAGGGGTAGGGTTAGGGGTAGGGTTTTGGTATGTGCACACGTATTCTGGTCCTCTGCGGATTTTTCCGCTGCGGATTTGATAAATCCGCAGTGCTAAACCGCTGCGGATTTATGGCGGATTTACCGCGTTTTTTCTGCGCATTTCACTGCGGTTTTACAACTGCGATTTTCTATTGGAGCAGTTGTAAAACCGCTGCGGAATCCGCACAAAGAAGTGACATGCTGCGGAATGTAAACCGCTGCGTTTCCGTGCAGTTTTTCTGCAGCATGTGTACAACGATTTTTGTTTCCCATAGGTTTACATTGAACTGTAAACTCATGGGAAACTGCTGCGGATCCGCAGTGTTTTCCGCAGCGTGTGCACATACCTTTAGAATTAGGCTATGTGCACACGGTGCGGATTTGGCTGCGGATCCGCAGCGGATTGGCCGCTGCGGATTTGCAGCAGTGTTCCATCAGGTTTACAGTACCATGTAAACCTATGGAAAACCAAATCCGCTGTGCCCATGGTGCGGAAAATACAGCGCGGAAACGCTGCGTTGTATTTTCCGCAGCATGTCAATTCTTTGTGCGGATTCCGCAGCGTTTTACACCTGTTCCTCAATAGGAATCCGCAGGTGAAATCCGCACAAAAAACACTGGAAATCTGCGAAAAATCCGCAGGTAAAACGCAGTGCCTTTTACCCGCGGATTTTTCAAAAATGATGCTGAAAAATCTCACACGAATCCGCAACGTGGGCACATAGCCTTAGGGTTAGGGTTGGAATTAGGGTTGTGGTTAGGGTTGTGATTAGGGTTATGGCTACAGTTGGGATTAGGGTTAGGGGTGTGGGGGGGGGGTTAGTGTTGGAGGTAGAATTGAGGGGTTTCCACTGTTTAGGCACATCAGGGGTCTCCAAACGCAACATGGCGCCACCATTGATTCCAGCCAATCTTGTATTTAAAAAGTCAAATGGTGCTCCCTCAATTCCGAGCCCCGACGTGTGCCCAAACAGTGGTTTACCCCCACATATGGGGTACCAGCATACTCAGGATAAACTGCGCAACAATTACTGGGGTCCAATTTCTCCTGTTACCCTTGTGAAAATAAAAAAATGCTTGCTAAAACATCATTTTTGAGGAAAGAAAAATGATTTTTTATTTTCACGGCTCTGCGTTGTAAACGTCTGTGAAGCACTTGGGGGTTCAAAGTGCTCACCACATATCTAGATAAGTTCCTTGGGGGTCTAGTTTCTAAAATGGGGTCACTTGTGGGGGGTTTCTACTGTTTAGGCACACCAGGGGCTCTGCAAATGCAATGTGACGCCCGCAGACCATTCCATCAAAGTCTGCATTTCAAAAGTCACTACTTCCCTTCTGAGCCCCGACGTGTGCCCAAACAGTGGTTTACCCCCACACATGGGGTATCAGCGTACTCAGGAGAAACTGGACAACAAATATTGGGGTCAAATTTCTCCTGTTACCCTTGGGAAAATTAAAAAATTCTGGGCTAAATAATTATTTTTGAGGAAAGAAAACGTATTTATTATTTTCACGGCTCTGCATTATAAACTTCTGTGAAGCACTTGGGGGTTCAAAGTGCTCACCACACATCTAGATAAGTTCCTTTCGGGGTCTAGTTTCCAAAATGGGGTCACTTGTGGGGGGTTTCTACTGTTTAGCCACATCAGGGGCTCTGCAAACGCAACGTGACGCCCACAGAGCATTCCATCAATGTCTGCATTTCAAAACGTCACTACTTCACTTCCGAGCCCCGGCATGTGCCCAAACAGTGGTTTATCCCCACATATGGGGTATCAGCGTACTCAGGAGAAACTGGACAACAGCTTTTGGGGTCAAATTTCTCCTGTTACCCTTGGGAAAATAAAAAATTGCAGGCTAAAAGATCATTTTTGAGAAAATGTATTTTTTTTTTTCATGGCTCTGCGTTATAAACTTCTGTGAAGCACTTGGGGGTTCAAAGTCCTCACCACACATCTAGATTAGTTCCTTTGGGGGTCTAGTTTCCAAAATGGGGTCATTTGTGGGGGATCTCCAAAGTTTAGGCACGCAGGGGCTCTCCAAACGTGACATGGTGTCCGCTAATGACTGGAGCTAATTTTCCATTTAAAAAGCCAAATGGCGTGCCTTCCCTTCCGAGCCCTGCCGTGCGCCCAAACAGTGGTTTACCCCCACATATCGGGTATCAGCGTACTCAGAACAAACTGGACAACAATATTTGTGGTCCAATTTCTCCTATTACCCTTGGCAAAATAGGAAATTCCAGGCTAAAAAATCATTTTTGAGGAAAGAAAAATTATTTTTTATTTTCATGGCTCTGCGTTATAAACTTCTGTGAAGCACCTGGGGGTTTAAAGTGCTCAATATGCATCTAGATAAGTTCTTTGGGGGGTCTAGTTTCCAAAATGGGGTCACTTGTGGGGGAGCTCCAATGTTTAGGCACACAGGGGCTCTCCAAACGCGACATGGTGTCCGCTAACAATTGGAGCTAATTTTCCATTCAAAAAGTCAAATGGCGCGCCTTCCCTTCCGAGCCCTGCCGTGTGCCCAAACAGTGGTTTACCCCCACATATGAGGTATCGGCGTACTCGGGAGAAATTGCCCAACAAATTTTATGATCCATTTTATCCTATTGCCCATGTGAAAATTGAGGCGTAAATAATTTTTTTGTGAAAAAAAAGGACTTTTTCATTTTTACAGATCAATTTGTGAAGCACCTGAGGGTTTAAAGTGCTCACTAGGCATCTAGATAAGTTCCTTGGGGGGTCTAGTTTCCAAAATGGGGTCACTTGTGGGGGAGCTCCAATGTTTAGGCACACAGGGTCTCTCCAAACGCGACATGGTGTCCGCTAACGATGGAGATAATTTTTCATTCAAAAAGTCAAATGGCGCTCCTTCCCTTCCAAGCCCTGCCGTGCGCCCAAACAGTGGTTTACCCCCACATATGAGGTATCAGCGTACTCAGGACAAATTGGACAATAACTTTCGTGGTTCAGTTTCTCCTTTTACCATTGGGAAAATAAAAAAATTGTTGCTAAAAAACAATTTTTGTGACTAAAAAGTTAAATGTTCATTTTTTCCTTCCATGTTGCTTCTGCTGCTGTGAAGTACCTGAAGGGTTAATAAACTTCTTGAATGTGGTTTTGAGTACCTTGAGGGGTGCATTTTTTAGAATGGTGTCACTTTTGGGTATTTTCAGCCATATAGACCCCTCAAACTGACTTCAAATGTGAGGTGGTCCCTAAAAAAAATGGTTTTGTAAATTTCGTTGTAAAAATGAGAAATCGCTGGTCAAATTTTAACCCTTATAACTTCCTAGCAAAAAAAAATTTTGTTTCCAAAATTGTGCTGATGTAAAGTATACATGTGGGAAATGTTATTTATTAACTATTTTGTATCACATAACTCTCTAGTTTAACAGAATAAAAATTCAAAATGTGAAAATTGCGAAATTTTCAAAATTTTCGCCAAATTTCCTTTTTTATTACAAATAAACGCAGAATTTATTGACCTAAATTTACCAATAACATGAAGCCCAATATGTCACGAAAAAACAATCTCAGAACCGCTAGGATCCGTTGAAGCGTTCCTGAGTTATTACCTCATAAAGGGACACTGGTCAGAATTGCAAAAAACGGCAAGGTCTTTAAGGTCAAAATAGGCTGGGTCATGAAGGGGTTAATTCTGTTTATAAAATATAGTAATAAATACTATCTTTTTAGAAATAAAAAATTCTTTCTATAAATTAGTACGTTTCTGGAAAGTAAAGGTTCGATTTCTACTCTATAATTATTCATGTGTTTGTAAGGATTGCAGCTTGTAGTGGAACAGCATATTTTGCTTTAGAATTATGCCCATGGACTTGATTTCCAACAATTCCCACACTTGCTATTTGATGTGCAATATTTTAGTACAACAGTTTACATTTTATTACCTGTCCCTTTGGATTTCACAAGTAAGAGTTCTTACTGCACTGATTTCTTTTTATTTCTATTTTTTATCTTGAAGAGGAAAGCACAGTCCTCAAACCATCACCAATCACTCAAGAGATGACAGAGAAATGTGTGCTTGGGAGATGGAAGCAAAAATCACCTGTTTGTACTTGCACACAGAGTGGAGTATTGATACAGTATAAAATCATAGGTTTTGAAGGAGGCATCATGACCTGGACCACCACCAATGTCTAGGCATGTAAAGTGCTTTCTAAATATAGAAAAAAATATATAAAATGTAGTTGTTCATAAAGAAATGAACAGATTTTAATGGTAATTCCCATTTTTAAATGTTAATGTTATACTTTTTCTTTTTTAATGTCATAATCTTTTTTTAAGTCTCTTTTGGAGCATAAACCTGGGACTGACAGACCATTTAATGTAAATACTGCAAAGCAATGGCATTACAGGATATAGAGAAATTCACAGTCATCACAGGAGTACAGTGTGGCAGATGCAAGGACCTTCAGCCGGACCCCAACTGCCATGGAAACAAAATGATCTTGTCAGAATGGTGTGCCCCCTAGCAAATGTTAAGTCCTATTGTTATAGATTTACAGTGGCATTAAATGGGTTAATAGCAGCAATCAGTCCTCAACTTTGATAATTTCTATTAGGCCGGCGTCACACTCAGCGTATGAAAATACGGTCCGTTTTTTACGGCCGTAATACGCAGAAATGTTCCCAAAATAGTAATCCGTATGTCATCCGTAGGCAGGGTGTGGCAGCGTATTTTGCGCATGTCATCCTCCATATGCAATCCGTATGGCATCCGTACTGCGAGATTTTCTCGCAGGCTTGCAAAACGGACATACAATGGATCCATGGGCTCAAAAATTCGTTAAAACATATATACTGTATATATATATATATATATATATATATATATGTCAGTGAGACACATATATATATATATTAATATTTCATACAGCGCTAGATAACATAAAAGCCCATAATTCAATTGCCGGCTTTTCTATCTCCTTCCAAAACCCGACATGATATGAGACATGGTTTACATACAGTAAACCATCTCATATCCCTTCTTTTATTACATATTCCTTGGGTTAAATTTTGGGGGCTCTAGCTATTAAAGGGTTAAATCACAGAAAAAAATTGGCGTGGGCTCCCGTGCAATTTTCTCCGCCAGAGTGGTAAAGCCAGTGACTGAGGGCAGATATTAATAGCCTGGAGGGGGTCCATGGTTATTGCCCCCCCCTGGCTAAAAACATCTGCCCCCAGCCACCCCAGAAAAGGCACATCTGGAAGATGCGACTATTCTGGCACTTAGCCTCTCTCTTCCCACTCCCGTGTAGCGGTGGGATATGTGGTAATGAAGGGTTAATGTCACCTTGCTATTGTAAGGTGACGTTAAGCCAGATTAATAATGAAGAGGCATCAATTATGACACCTATTCATTATTAATCCAATAGTACGAAATGGTTAATAAAACACACACACATTATTACAAAGTATTTTAATGAAATAAATTAATCCACCTGAAGACCCTTGTCACCTGAAACAAAGTTAAACAAAACAACCAACAATATGCCATACCTTCCGTCGTTCAGTCATGTCCCACGCTGTAAATCCATCTGAAGGGGTTAAATCATTTTACACCTAGGAGCTCTGCTAATGCAGCTGTGCTCGTGGCTGTAAAAACCCAGGGAATCAATGGAATGCAGGGGAATGACCTGTAGTTACCTCGAATCGCGGTGATGTGCCCTCTGCTGGATGTCCTCATATGAACTCAAGCATGGGAAAATATTCTGAAAAGTTCCCAGCCTCAAATTCACCATTGCACATTTGGAATTGTGTTCAGATTCCCGACCTTTTTTCCTAAAAATTGGAAAAAGTCGCCCAATGTTTGATAAATGACCTAGTTCACTAAGGGCACTTTCAAGCATCAGTGTTTCCGATAGCAGCATGGGCTGCAAAATGTCCCGCGTACGTGCACTTTACTGACACACGGATGGCATTCTTGTGTCATTAGTGTGACACGTATTGGTGCCTGGGAATCAGCGGTCCTGTTCACGCTGTTCCCTGGCACCATAAGCTCACATCACTGTCCCCTGCTCGCACTGCAATCAGCTGGGTTTTTATGAAATTTTTATGAATTTTGCATCACATGGCCTTACCTAACGATGATAGTGAATAAGCCATAATCCTAACAGTCATGTTAAGGTCTGAAGACTTGTTCAAAGTTTTCTGAGCATAAATCTCCAAGGGAGCCCATTTTACTTTTTGTATTTTTTTTAATGTAAAAAATGACTATGTATAATCACATATTTTTGGTCAAAAATACAAAGTAAATGTGTCATCCTTAACTTTAGGCCTTTTAGAGATAATTTCAGCTTCAACATGCTTAACTGCTCACAATAAAAGTAATTTTGCCCAAGAGTGCCCAAACTTTTATGTGTCACTGTAGGCATGTATACTCTATGTTCCTGGTCTGATGCAGTCTGGTTTATCCTGCTGCACTATCCAGAACATTTGTTATAGCAGCTGATGCCTTAATTCCACAAATCTGATTATGGAGGATGGGTATAGCCTCTTTGTCAAATTATATTAAGGCTGTGTGCCCACTTTGCATTTTTTAATGTATTTCCTCCTCGTTTTTTGCTGCAGCAGAAATGCTTAAAAACACATCCCCATGCAATTCTATGGAATGCCGCAGTTGCTGTGCCCATGCTGCGGATTTTCCAGCTACGGAATTGCAAAGCGGTAAAATCCGCAGCATGTTCATTATTTCTGTGGAATCGCAGCAATTGCACTGCCATAGGATTGCATTGAAATGCTCACCTTACGCATGGGGCTATGCTCACCGGGAGTTGGAAGTTTCGCCCCCAGCAGTTCGCCCCCAGCATTTCGCCCCCAGCAGTTCGCCCCCAGCAGTTCGCCCCCAGGTACACTTCGCCCCCGAACATTTCGCCCCCAGGAAGTTTCGCCCCCGCACATTTCGCCCCCAGCAGTTCGCCCCCGGATGTTTCGCCCCCGGATGTTTCGCCCCCAGCAGTTCGCCCCCGGATGTTTTGCCCCCAGTAGTTCGCCCCCGGATGTTTTGCCCCCGGATGTTTCGCCCCCGGATGTTTCGCCCCCAGCAGTTCGCCCCCGCACATTTCGCCCCCAGCAGTTCGCCCCCGGATGTTTCGCCCCCGGATGTTTTGCCCCCAGCAGTTCGCCCCCGGATGTTTCGCACCCAGCAGTTCGCCCCCGGATGTTTCGCCCCCGGATGTTTCGCCCCCGGATGTTTCGCCCCCAGCAGTTCGCCCCCGGATGTTTCGCCCCCAGCAGTTCGCCCCCGGATGTTTCGCCCCCGGATGTTTCGCCCCCAGCAGTTCGCCCCTGGATGCTTCGCCCCCGGATGCTTCGCCCCCAGCAGTTCGCCCCCGGATGTTTCGCCCCCAGCAGTTCGCCCCCGGATGTTTTGCACCAGCAGTTCGCCCCCGGATGTTTCGCCCCTGGATATTTCGCACCCAGCAGTTCGCCTCTGGATGTTTCGCCCCCAGTAGTTCGCCCCTGGATGTTTCAACTCCAGATGCTTCGTCCCCAAGCAGTTCGCCCCCCGGATGTTTCGCCCACAGCAGTTCGCCCCCGGATGTTTTGCCCCCGGATGTTTCGCCCCCGGATGTTTGGCCCCCGGATGTTTCGCCCCCAGCAGTTCGCCCCCGCACATTTCGCCCCCAGCAGTTCGCCCCTGGAAGTTTTGCCCCCAGCAGTTCGCCCCCGGATGTTTCGCCCCCGGATGTTTCGCCCCCGGATGTTTCGCCCCCGGATGTTTCGCCCCCAGCAGTTCGCCCCCGGATGTTTCGCACCAGCAGTTCGCCCCCGGATGTTTCGCCCCCGGATATTTCGCACCCAGCAGTTCGCCTCTGGATGTTTCGCCCCCAGTAGTTCGCCCCTGGATGTTTCAACTCCAGATGCTTCGTCCCCAAGCAGTTCGCCCCCGGATGTTTCCCCCCAGCAGTTCGCCCACGGATGTTTCACCCCCAGATGTTTTGCCCCCAGCAGTTCATCCCTGGATGTTTTGCCTCTAGCAATTTGCTCCTGGATCTTTCGCATCTGGGAAAGACCTGCCTGAACTGAACATTGGCAGGTTTGCTTATCACTAATAATACACCATATGAGTCTAAGATATATAATTCTGAACAAATTAGTTTTTTTATTTTAAAACTTTGTTTTCTAGATGAGTCATTTTACAAACAGACAGGAAAATAGTAGGATTTCATTGGTTACTAAGGAGGTCGTGCCCCCTTGGTAGCAGAACGGATCCTGGCTCCCTATGATACATTCAGGGCTGCTTGTTCACAGCCCTATGCAAAGCTCCCTTTCACCCTCCGCTCATGTGCTCTTTCCTGGACAAGAGGAGGGCCTGTGTAAAGCCATTACAGGATGGAACACATAGGGGGGCTTTGCAGAGGGCTGTAAACCAGCAGCCCTTTATACATCATAGGGAATATATTGTTAGTTGCATGCTCCTGTGCAGCCACACCCTCTAGAATCCATCCACAAGTACTGCTACTAAAGAGAAACAACCTCCTTAGCAACCACTGAAATCCTGCAGCACATGGAGCTTTAACTTGGATGAGACTTTTCACACAGAAGTGAAGCTGCTGGAAGGTCTCCTTTGGAAATGAATATCATGGGCACAGGTACTATAACATAACATATTTTTTGTTGAGTTATGCTTTAACTGTATGTATCAAAACTGTTTAAACAAGAAACATAAAAAGGTATAGAGGGGAAGGATTAGAGAAAAAGAGAAAATACAAATTACAGGTTATAATGCTTGAATTATTTTACAGCTAAGAACACTGCTCTCAAAACATACAATATGTGACCATGAACTAAAATTCAAAGCTGTAGGCAATGCCTCTCAGATAATCCATCAAGCTTCTATTATTGAAATCTTGCACGATACGTTTAACCCTTGCTGAAATTGCAGCATACTTTTTGTTTCTTGCAGCAATGGGATTTCCTGCTATTATCTGAATAATTTCAAAACTATGGAGCTCTTGCTGATGTTTCAGACAGTTAATGAACCGGTATATATTTTGGAAAAGAGTACCACATGTTTATCGAAAGCTACGGTGCCATCCTTCGACATCATTATTTGTTCGCTGTTGATCATTCAATGTTCGCTCATACACATTCCAGAATTGAATTGGAAACAAAGGTGCTTGACGTCCTCTGCGATTCATTCGACCGATATAGCTGTCTTCAAAATAGTTAGCAATAGGTATTGCTTCTTGTGGAAAGTCAGGATCTTCCACCAACTCTTCAAATGATTGCACAACATTCTGTGGTGGTAGAAAGGCCAGGGCAGGTATCATGCATATCCAACGGGCAAATTCATGGTCACCTTGGTATTGCATCTTGAGTCCTTCATTTTGAACTTTACGCCAAACCGACTGTGATAAGTGGAAAAAGCAACCAGTCTTCACAAGGTTGGGGAACTCACTTTCAAATGCCTGTATTGCAGCTAGTTCAAAATCCAACATCAGGTTGTCTGGCTGCAGTCCAGGCTGCAAGTTCTTCAGCTCTTGCAACAACCTCTGGTATGTAGAACGGCTCTTGTCTGTCAGCAAGGTGTACACTAGCGGAACAACAAGGCCGCTGTGGACTACATGGATTGTGTAAAGTTGCTTAAACAAGGCTGGTGTAGTGAAAAACATGCCATCAGCAAACCACTCTTTACTTTGTGCCAGTAGATGGAGATTGTCTCTTGTTCCAAATATCAACATACAGCTGTGCCCATTTCCTAATTTAAAAAGAAAGTATTAGTAGAGGAAATAACAGAAAAAGTGTAACAAGCAGCAGACAGAGAATTTTGGGATAAATTCACAAAAAAAAATATCCTAATCAGAAGCCTCTGTTCATATCTCACATTAAAAGCTCACATTTTGCTCCAGATTTTCGGATTTCATAATAAAAAACTGAAGCAAAATCTAGTGTGAAGGGGCCAACCAATAGTTTTTTACAACATATATTGTCCCAGTGGAAAATGATATATTTTTGTTTAAAATTAAAATTACTTCCAAACTTGAAATAGGTCACATTTTTAGGGTACCTTTAGACCCTTCAACTAGACGGCCGTTCAGCACGGCCGATCGCCGCCATGCTGAACAGCTGTCTAGTTGACAGCCGCATCCAGACGCGGCGTGCGGCTAGACGTCTGAATGAACGACTGGGAGGGCCGAATGAGGTGTTCCATTCAAGCGGATGGACGCGCTAGTCGTCGGGTGGGCAGGGCGGATGTTCGTGACTATGCTGTCTCATTGAGAGGATTGTGCAGGATGCAAAAAACGCCAGTAAAATCACCAGTGTGCTTTTGGCCTAAGGCATAACTGAATGGTCCATTAGGCTGGGGTCATATGCAGCATTAATGTGTAAATCCCATCCACATGCTGATGAAAAAATTTTGTTTACAAAAAAAAACATGCAGTGCAGCATGTCAATGTATGCTGCCATTATGCAAAGAAAATTCCAGCCATTTAGATAAGAGGCTGAAATCCTGCACTAAAACGTGCACCTAAATCCATAGAGTTAAGTGAAGATTTTGATACAGAATTAGGGTACCACAATAGTGGCCACAATTGCAGGCACAAATAGATTCCTGTGGGATCTGCAGTTGCTACCGCAATTACAGCCGCTGCGGAGATGCTGCTCCGCAATCCCCTTCCATCAGTGGGCACGAGGCCTCAGGCTTTATCCAGACAAGCTGGATTTACAGGCGTATTCCGTGCTGTGTTTCCTGAATGAAACCCGCCCTTTCATGTCTATGGTGCGGGTTACGGGCAGATTCCGGCTGGGGCCAGAAAACGCCCCACCGGAAAATAGCTTTAAAGCTATTTTCCGGCGGATCCCGTGCTTAACTTGCCCATTCAAGGGAATGGGCAAGAGGGAAACCTCCTGAAAAATGCCTGCAAACCAATGGAAAAACGCTCGGTTTAGGCAATAGCAAGGCATGGCCACGCCCATAGCAGAGCTTGGCCACGTCCCCTATTTGCAGAAGCGTTTTGCCAAAGCGCTTAAAAAGTGCTTGCAAGCAGCAGGCAAAATGCCTCTGCAAATCATGGCGTATCTCTCACCTGAGCTCCGGAGTTCAGCCCGACCTGTCCACGGATCTGCAGGACTGAACTACGAGAGCCGAGGAATCAGCCGGCGATGGCAGTTCAGCCCGTGCATGCCCCAGACAGGCAAGGCTGAACTCCGGGGCAGCATCCAGGACAGGTATGGCCAGTACAATGCTGCATATTTGGAATTAGTGCTGGCCGATCCGATCACTGAAGATCGTAATTTATTACGATTTACAGGCTGATCGTTATTTTACGATCCGATTTGTAGCCAGATCATGATGATGATCAGAATTAGAAATCGGAATCCTCCGTAATCTGAAAACACTGTCCGGGCATACATGTGTGCATATATATATATATACGCACACACTGTACGGGCGTACAGCATGTGTGCATATTTAGCTTTAGTAATTGGCACCAGGCTGCGCTGTTAAAAAATAAACAAACCCAGTTACTCACCTCTTTCTCCAGTGTCCAGTACTGGCTCCGGCTCCTAACCCAGCAGTGCAGGGAATCCCGAAATCCGGGTGGCGCATCGCCGCCTCTGTGCCTGCCGTACTATAACTACAATGGAGAGTGATCCCAGGACCGCTCACTAGACGGTCCTGGGAAAGCACCACATCACGTCACAGAACAACCCAGAATGCATAGCGTTGGGATTTCGGAATTCCCTGCGCTGCCGGAGACAGCACTGGACACCGGAGAGAGTTGAATAACTGGGTTTGTTTATTTTTTAACAGCGCAGCTTGGAGCCATTATACAGTACAGACCAAAGTTTGGACACACCTTCTCATTTAAAGATTTTTCAGTATTTTCATGACTATGAAAATTGTACAATCACACTGAAGGCATCAAAGCTATGAATTAACACATGTGGAATTATATACTTAACAAAAAAAAGTGTGAAACAACTGTAAATATGTCTTATATTCTAGGTTCTTCAAAGTAGCCACCTCTTGCTTTGATGACTGCTTTGCACACTCTGGGCATTCTCTTGATGAGCTTCAAGAGATCGTCACCGGGAATGGCCTTCCAATAATCTTGAAGGAGTTCCCAGAGATGCTCAGCACTTGTTGGCCCTTTTGCCTTCACTCTGCGGTCCAGCTAACCCCAAACCATCTCGATTGGGTTCAGGTCTAGCGACTGTGGAGGCCAGGTCATCTGGCATAGCACCCCATCACTCTCCTTCTTGGTCAAATAGCCCTTACACAGCCTGGAGGTGTGTTTGGGGTCATTGTCCTGTTGAAAAATAAATGATGGTCCATCTAAACGCAAACCGGATGGAATAGCATGCCGCTGCAAGATGCTGTGGTAGCCATCCTGGTTCAGTATGCCATCAATTTTGAATAAATCCCCAACAGTGTCACCAGCAAAGCACCCGCACACCATCACACCTCCTCGTCCATGCTTCACGGTGGGAACCAGGCATGTAGAGTCCATCTGTTCACCTTTTCTGCGTCGCACAAAGACACGGTGGTTAGAACCAAAGATCTCAAATTTTGACTCATCAGACCAAAGCACAGATTTCCACTGGTCTAATGTCCATTCCTTGTGTTCTTTAGCCAAAACAAGTGTCTTCTGCTTGTTGTCTGTCCTTAGAAGTGGTTTCCTAGCAGCTATTTTACCATGAGGGCCTGCTGCACAAAGTCTCCTCTTAACAGTTGTTGTAGAGATGTGTCTGCTGCTAGAACTGTGTGTGGCATTGACCTGGTCTCTAATCTGAGCTGCTGTTAACCTGCGATTTCTGAGGCTGGTGACTCGGATAAACTTATCCTCAGAAGCAGAGGTGACTCTTGGTCTTCCTTTCCTGGGGTGGTCCTCATGTGAGCCAGTTTCTTTGTAGCACTTGATGGTCTTTGCAACTGCACTTGGGGACACTTTCAAAATGTTCACAATTTTTCAGACTGACTGCCCTTCATTTCTTAAAGTAATGATGGCCACTCGTTTTTCTTTACTTAGCTGCTTTTTTCTTGCCATAATACAAATTCTAACAGTCTGTTCAGTAGGACTAACAGCTGTGTATCCACCAGACTTCTGCACAACACAACTAATGGTCCCAACACCATTTATAAGGCAATAAATTCCACTTATTAAACCTGACAGGGCACACTCGTGAAGTGAAAACCATTCCCGTGACTACCTCATGAAGCTCATCAAGAGAATGCCAAGGTTGTGCAAAGCAGTCATCAAAGCAAAGAACCTAGAATATAAGACATAATTTCAGTTGTTTCACACTTTTTTGTTAAGTATATAATTAAACATGTGTTAATTCATAGTTTTGATGCCTTCAGTGTGAATGTACAAATTTCATAGTCATGAAAATACAGAAAAATCTTTAAATGAGAAGGTGTGTCCAAACTTTTGGTCTGTACTGTATATATGCAAGAAAACTGGAAGAAGAGTGGCTCAACTGAGATTGTTGCTGAGGACTCAGTGTGCTGCTAGAGCAGGGGTTGGTTTCCGCCCGTACTTAACATGCATCCATGAAGAAATACCTCCGCACTGCTGAAGTCCTATACAAATCCTTTATTGCATTACAAAGTTCCAAAAGTGCCAGACGACCATCACCCACCCACATATATACACATATATACACACACACTGTTTCGGCGTACAGTGTGTATAAATATATATATATATATATATATATATATATATATATATCACCGCAAAAAAGTAAAAAAAAAAAAAAAAAGTAAGAAAGTAAAAAACTGAGCGGCACCGACCTTTAATCAACTGTAATAATGAACTCTATTCAGGGATATCAGATGTGACTCCTCGCTATGCCGCTAAAGGTACCTTCACACTAAACGACGCTGCAGCGATCCAGACAACGATCCGGATCGCTGCAGCGTCGCTGTTTGGTCGTTGGAGAGCTGTCACACAGACAGCTCTCCAGCGACCAACGATGCCGGTAACCAGGGTAAACATCGGGTTACTAAGCGCAGGGCCGCGCTTAGTAACCCGATGTTTACCCTGGTTACCATCCCAAAAGTAAAAAAAACAAACGCTACATACTTACCTACCGCTGTCTGTCCCCGGCGCTGTGCTTCTCTGCTCTGGCTGTGAGCGCCGGGCAGCCGGAAAGCAGAGCGGACCATCAAATTAGGTTAGCTATTAAAAAGAACTAGCACCTGTTAGAGAGAGATAAGGAGTTAGCCGACGTAGCAGCAAGAGGCCCCTTAATAGCCAATAGAAGAAGTGCAAGGTTAAGAGATAGATTGATAAGAAACCGCTTCACTAAATCAAATACTAATTGGCTAAATGGGATGTCCCCTAAAGGCAATTTTAGGTGCGGCCATTGCTCGTGCTGTCAGCAGCACCTTACAGAGCGGTTTCTCCGTATAGGTGCAGTGTCACACACGGTTAATGATTTCATCACGTGTAAAACTGATCATGTAGTGTATATTGTATTCTGTCCTTGCAAGCGATATTATATCGGCAAAACTATCCGCCCGATGTATGTCCGTTTTCGAGAGCATTGCAGGTCAGTAGCATCAGGAAAAGGTGTCCCGCGATTCATTTCCCATGTGAGGGAGAAACACGGTGGTAGGATTGAATGTCTTACCTTTGCTGGCATCGAAAAGGTGAATTTGCCTGCCCAAGGTGGTGATTTGGACAATCTGCTCTTGAGATGTGAAGCCAGGTGGATCCTGCGCTCTAATGCCATGGGTCCGATTGGTTTCAATGACAGAGTCGATATGTCCATTTTTCTGTAGTTGTCTTATGAGTAGTGTTGAGCGATACCGTCCGATACTTGAAAGTATCGGTATCGGATAGTATCGGTCGATACCCGAAAAATATCGGATATCGCCGATATCCGATACCAATACAAGTCAATGGGACATCAAGTATCGGAATGTATCCTGATGGTTCCCAGGGTCTGAAGGAGAGGAAACTCTCCTTCAGGCCCTGGGATCCATAGGGATGTGTAAAATAAAGAATTAAAATAAAAAATATTGATATGCTCACCTCTCCGGCGGCCCCTGGACATCACGCTGGTAACCGGCCGGCTTCTTTGTTTAAAATGAGCGCATTTAGGACCTGCGAATGACGTCGCGGCTTCTGATTGGTCGCGTGCCGCTCATGTGACCGCCACGCGACCAATCAGAAGCTGCGACGTCATTCGCAGGTCCTAAATTCCTAGAATTAGGAGTTTAGTGAATGAGAATGACGTCGCGGCTTCTGATTGGTCGCGTGGCGGTCACATGAGCGGCACGCGACCAATCAAAAGGCGCGACGTCATTCGCAGGTCCTAAACGCGCTCATTTTAAACAAAGAAGCCGGCCGGTTACCAGCGTGATGTCCAGGGGCCGCCGGAGAGGTGAGCATATCAATATTTTTTATTTTAATTCTTTATTTTACACATCCCTATGGATCCGATACCGATACCCGATACCACAAAAGTATCGGATCTCGGTATTGGAATTCCGATACCGCAAGTATCGGCCGATACCCGATACTTGCGGTATCGGAATGCTCAACACTACTTATGAGCGCAGTGTCACGTATAGTGAACACAATTGACAGGTCATAGAGCGATAATTTGGTATAGCATTTGCTGACATCTCTTCAGTAGCGATTTGTGTTCCATGTCATATATGTACTCCATAAGCCTTGTATTGTTTTTAACTTTAGTTTTTAATATGTGCTTTTTGTATTTCTATGGTTTGTGGGAGGGATTTGGTGGCGGTGTGTGTCTGGCCGGTGCACTATATCCGCTGTCTGTCCTGAGCACAAATCGACCCGTAGAAGTGCAGGCATAGCGCAAAACGGCCGTCGTCCTCCCCTGCTCACACGAGCTTCAGCTCCCTCTCCCCCGGCCATGACTTTTATCTGGAGTTGTCGTTGTTAATAAAGAAGTAACTTTACCGAAGACTGGTGAGTGCCCTCATTTTTTACTTACAAGGAGCGTATATATATATATATATATATATATATATATATATATATATAGCTCTGGAGAATTAATTCCAATCTTTTGGTATGATCAGCCCGATCTGATCCTATCTTTCCAGTGATCGGCCAACACTAGTTGGAATCAGTAGGCCTCACTACATTATATTACCCTCAAAGTTTCCCTTGAAGGCAAAAATCACATAGTATTTTATATCAGCACCTTACAGTCTAGCATTTTTCACATTTGTGCAAAATAAACTTTGCAATAATTATGCATAATGGAATTGTTTTAATACAATGTTAAATGGTTAAGTAGCTTACCAGAGTCATGCAGAAGGAACTGCTGCTGGACACCATCAATACTGATCTCCTGGAACTCCAGGGGGATAACAAGTTGATCAAAGGTTTGAGGTAACCTTGGGATATTGCCAAGTTGCCTTGCTAATCGTATTGTCCTCTTCAGTGATGCTTTCCTTGGGAGAAGTGCTGCAACATTAGAATGGGCTCCTGAAACGACATCTGTGAGAATCTGTTGTGGTGTCTCCTGTGTTGTCCTTGCCCTGGTGACTGCCTCATTAACAAGTCGGATTGCTTCAGGTCTTGCAGCTTGTGCTGCGTGACTGAGAAGATTGACTACTTTCACAACTTCGCCAGATTCTTCATTGGTCCAAAAAATCGTCCCTTGCAAGTCGACCGTTTTTCACATACCCAGATGGAATGGACATCATCAGCGGTTCGTTTGGAAAATAAGTAAATGTGATTCTCATGGACCAACTTCCTCCTTCCACGTTTGGACAGAACTGAATTCATAGTTGTAGAAAGTGAATTGCTGTGGAAGCTGACTGATTTTTTGTGGCAGTACACTTCTCTCTTTGTGGAGATTTCAGACACTGCTATATTCTGATGTACAGGTGGAATAAAAGCTAGTCTAATGTAACTTGCAGGACATGTGACCTGCTACTTGTTACATCTGCAACAAAACTTGCAGCAAAGCAGGTCAGTGCTGGGTCAACTTGCAACAAAGCAGGTCAGTGCTGGGTCAGGTAAAAGTTCAAAATTGTTTAGATTTAAGGCCTCTTGCACACTGTAATTTTAGAGTGGTTTCACACTTGTGTTTGTGGCCGCCAGAGGTCAATCCGCTCTGGATCTGACATCCAGCTGACCCCAGGGCAATGCTGGCGGAATGCTGGCATTCCGCTCGCATTGCCCATAGAAGTGAACGGCTCGGTTCCGTGATCTGCAGCCGCCCGTTCGCTTTCATAATGCTGCATTCCGCTATCAGTGTCGGAATAAAAAGAAGAGCTTTTTCTTCTTTTCGTTCCACTGCAGGTTAGCGGAATGCGGCATCACAGAAGCGAACGGGCGGCCTGTAGTGCATATGTAGCGGAAGTGTAAAAGCACCCTTATGCTGCCACTGTTTTAGAACTCCAAAGCACGTGCTTTACTGGCATTTTTCAGAGCGCTTTTGTGAGCGCTCTCGGTAATGACCCAAAAGATACAGGCTATTGATGAATGCTAAGTGCTCAAAAATAGCTCCTGTAATAAAATAAAAAGAGCTGGCCGAAACAACACCTCGCTTTTCCAGCCATTGACTTATTTACTATATAACTGTCTAAGGGTCTCTTTCGTCTTTCTGTCTGTAACGTTTTATTCGTATATTCATTTGTCGCGGGGTCTGTCTGTCTGTCAAGTCGCTGATTGGTCATGGCAAAACACCCACGACCATTGCCACGACCAATCAGCGATGGTCACAGGCTGCCAGAAAAATGGCCACTGCTTCACTGCCCTGCACTCACCGCTGACCGCTCACACAGGGTTAATGCCAGCGTTAATGGATCGCGGTGTACCGCACTCCGTTAATGCTGCTATTAACCCTGTGTGACCAACTTTTCACTATCGATCGTGCCTATGCAGCATCAATAGTGAAAAGATGTAATGTTAAAAATAAAAAAAAATTAAAAAAAGTTATTCTCACCCCCTCCGATGTCGCGCTGTCCTCCGCGCCTCTCTCCAGTGCACGCCGTGCCTTCCGGTCCGAACGATGCTATGCGTCCAGGACCTGCGATGATGTCACGGTCAAGTGACCGCAACATCATCGCAGGTACTATGCTCAGACCGGAAGCCACTGCCAGCACTGCAGAGAGGCGCGAGGACTTCAGGGCCCGTGGCTGAGGTGAGTATATCTTTATTATTTTTTTTTTAACACGAATATAGTGCCCACATTCCTAGACTATGTGGGCAGTGCAATATACTACGTGACAAGTGCAATATACTATGTCGGCTGGCCAATATACTACATGTGCTGTGCAATTTACTACGTGGACTGTGCAATTTACATGCGCTGTCCAAAATACTACTTCGGCTGTCCAATATACTACATGGCCTGTGCAATGTTCTACGTGGACTGTCCAATATACTACATAACCTGTGCAACATACCACGTGGCTGCGCCTTCTAGAATACCCAATACGTTAGAATCGGGCCACCATCTAGTATATTCAAAATTGGCAATCTTCTTAGCGATTTTCCAGTGCTTAGCACTTGGGAAAGTGGCTACTGTGAAAGAGGTCTTAGGGCTAAAACACAAGGCCAAAATTCCCTGCCGGGGGCAAAACATCCGGGGGCGAACTGCTGGGGGCGAAACATCCGGGGGCGAACTGCTGGGGGTGAAACATCCGGGGGCGAACTGCTGGGGGCGAAACATCCGGGGGCGAAACATCCGGGGGCAAAACATCCGGTGGCGAAACATCCGGGGGCGAACTGCTGGGGGCGAAACATCCGGTGCGAAACATCCGTGGGGTGAACTGCTGGGGGCGAAATGTGCGGGGGCGAACTGCTGGGGGCGAAACATCCGGGGGCGAAACATCTGGGGCGAAACATCCGGGGGCGAACTGCTGGGGACAAAATGTGCGGGGGCGAACTGCTGGGGGCGAAACATCCGGGGGCGAAACATCTGGGGGCGAAACATCCGGGGGCGAACTGCTGGGGCGAAATGTGCGGGGGCGAACTGCTGGGGGCGAAACATCCGGGGGCGAAACATCCGGGGGCGAACTGCTGGGGGCGAAATGTGCGGGGGCGAAACATCCGGGGGCGAAACATCCGGGGGCGAAACATCCGGGGGCGAACTGCTGGGGGCGAAATGTGCGGGGGCGAACTGCTGGGGGCGAAACATCCGGGGGCGAAACATCCGGGGGCGAAACATCCGGGGGCGAAACATCCGGGGGCGAACTGCTGGGGGCGAAATGTGCGGGGGCGAACTGCTGGGGGCGAAACATCCGGGGGCGAAACATCCGGGGGCGAACTGCTGGGGGCGAAATGTGCGGGGGCGAACTGCTGGGGGCGAAACATCCGGGGGCGAAACATCCGGGGGTGAAACATCCGGGGGCGAAATGTGCGGGGGCGAAATGTGCGGGGGCGAAACATCCTGGGGGCGAAATGCTGGGGGCGAAATGTTCGGGGGCGAAGTGTACCTGGGGGCGAACTGCTGGGGGCCAAATTCTGGGGGCGAACTGCTGGGGGCGAAACTTCCTAAAACCCTTATTTACATTCCGATATTTGTGTCCTATTGACTTGCATTGGTATCAGGTATTGGTATCGGCGATATGCGATATTTTTTGGATATCAGCCGATCCAATCCGATACCGATACTTCAGGATATCGGAAGGTATCGCTCAACACTCCCTCTGAGTCATTAGCTGCTATGGGCATAAAAGGAGATAAACTCAGGGTGTGGCCACTATCTTCCCCTGACCTCAACCTGAACCTGAACCTTTGGAGTATTATCAAGCAAAAGATCTATGAGGGTGGGAGGCAGTTCACATCAAAACAGCATCTCTGAGAGGCTAGTCTGACTTCATGCAAAGAAATTCAAGCAGAATCTCTCCAAAAAATTGGGAGTTGGGACATTTCCACAGCATTTCTGCCTAACACTTGATATTCTTGAGAGTGCAGGTTATTGTTTACTCTAGCACTCTCTGAACCGATTTGGTTTCTTGCTTATGAAAACATAATTTTTTATTAAATTGACAGACGCATGTTGAAATATGTAGATACCAGCACATGAATAGAAGGGCTTCATATTTTTTATGGTACTCTTGACTGCACTGGTGGTACTACATTAGCATTATGGGACAATTATGAAAATCTGTAATGGATTAGGAACCATGCTGTTTTTATAATGATTATTGTATTTTACTCATTACTCGCATGAATAGTACAGTATTCAGGCTATTAGTTACTCTGCGAGTAATTAGGTATTCACCTCGGTATATTCGAGTGACCTGCATGTTTGGCGCTTTATTTGCAGCCAATGAACATGCTGGGCTGGCTTGCCAATCACAGTAATGCCGATGCCATCTTTGGTGTGGCATTACTGGATTGGCTGGCCTTTCAGTGTCATAGGGACTATTTAAAGTCTGCCGGCTCCATTTTGCACACATTGCAGCCAGAAACAGCATAGGGAGAGTATAGTTTCAGTGTAGGGACAGTTAATGGAGCATAGGGACAGTGTTAGAAAGTTATAGTGAGCATTATTTATTCCAAAAAGCTCTTTTAAGAGCTGAAGACTGACAAGAATACTTGTTTTTGATTGTTAGGTGGGGACTTAGTAGGGAGATATTTAATAGGAGGGAGAGAGGGTTGGTGGAAGGTAGACAGGCACCTGGGTGTTGTCATCATTGTAAGTACATGCTGTAGCTCTCTGCTATTTTCTACTTAAAATAGAAAACCAAAGGAAAATGGATGCCTTAGCTGCATGAAAATCTCAATCATTTTTATTAACAGAATCATAAAACAGATAATAAATGCAATATAGACAAAGACAAATTTAAAAACAGGAGGCGACACCAAAGTGCCACGTCCAAGCAGGAAGAACAATAAAGGAGCCTATTTGTAAAAACTGAGCAATATCAGTTGGGATTGGTGTATACAATGAGGGTTTAACCCCTTAGCGACCGCCGATACGCCTTTTAACGGCGGCCGCTAAGGGTACTTAAACCACAGCGCCGTTAATTAATGGCGCTGTGGAAAATGTGTATAGCGCCCCCCAGTGTCCGATTTTCTCCGGGGTCTCGGCTGCCGGGGGTAGCTGAGACCCCAGAGAACATGATTCGGGGGGTTTTTTACCCACCCCGCATTTGCGATCGCCGGTAATTAACCGTTTACCGGCGATCGCAAAAAAAAAAAAAACGCGATTTGCGTTGAGTTTCTCTCCCCTCTAATGTGATCGGACATTAGAGGGGAGAGAAATAGGGTCCCCCGAGCCCCCCATGGTACCTAATGTACCGGTGAAGGTGCCCCCCCGGTCCCCGACCCTCCTCCTTCCGGTGCGGGCTCTAAAATGGCGGGCGCAAGTGCAGATGCGCCCGCCAAAACCTAGCTTCCCCCGGTGTATTGGGGTCGGTTTTTACCGACCCCTGGAGCGATCGCAATCCCGGGGGTCTTTACAGACCCCCGGGGTTGCGATCGCTGCAAATAGTTTGTGAAAAAAAAAATGCTTTGCATTTCTCTCCCCTCTGATGTGATCGCACATCAGAAGGGAGAGAAATAGAGCCCCCGAGCCCCCCACCATACCGCCTGCACATCAGAGCTCCTGTCCCCGGTCCCCGGTCCTCAGTCCATGGTCCCCGGTCCTCAGCCCACGGCTCCTGGCCCCCCTTCTTCTTCTCTGCTGGAAGAAAATGGCGGGCGCATGCGCAATGCGCCTGCCATGATCTGCCAGCAGAGACCCAGCAACCTATGAGAATTTTCTCATTGGCTGCTGGGTTTTGATTACTGTAATATGTCCAATTACAGTGATCAAAACCCCTAATATTTGATAAACATGGCAGCACTTGGGCTGTACCTTTCTCTTCTCTCCTTGTAGTTGTTCTAGGAGAGAAGAGAGAGAGACTACAGTTCAAGTGCTGCCATGTCAGTTACAAAAAACATAATATCTGCCTACGCCAGCATCCAATTTACCCACCCCCGTTCTCCGTAATCCCTGCATCATCAGCAGAGGATTATTAAAAAAAAAAAGAAAAAAAAAATTATAATTTTTTTTTTTTAATTTTTTTTAGGGTTAGGGTTAGGGGAGGAATTAGATAAAATGGCCCGCAGAACTTTTAGAGCGGAGCAAGCTTACAGCCTGCTTTGCTCCGGCAGCTCCGGCAGCGAAACAGATTCTGCCCCTGAAGTTGAGCAGTTTTCAGACAGTGATGACGACTCTTCCTCCACGGGATCCCCCAGCCCGGTGGTAGTGGAGTCGGTCGTCACTGCTGAAGCTTCAAAGGCAGGACCAAGTACCGCAGTCCCCCCACTGCTGTGGTATAATGACACCTCATTTTCCCCTCAAATTCCCCCTTTTTCTGCAGTCCCTGAAATAAAAGTAGATGTCGCCAATTTTACCCCCATTGATTTTTTTGAAATTTTCATTAGCCCCAAAGTCCTGCAATTAATCGTCCACCAAACAAATCTATATGCCCGGCAATATATTTCCCAAAAACCCACTGCCTTTCATTCCCGTTCCTGGATCCCCACAAATGTCCCTGAAATAAAAAAATTCTTAGGCCTCACCCTGAATATGGGTATAGTAAAAAAAACCACTCTCCGCTCTTACTGGGCAACAAAAGCTGTCCACTGCACCCCTGTATTTGCAGCCATCATGTCCCGAGCCCGTTACGAAGCCCTGATGAGATTCCTCCACTTCAGTGACAATTCCTAAGCTCTCCCAAGAACTGACCCCAACTACGATCGGCTAAATAAATTAAGACCCCTAATTTCCCTCCTAAAAACTTCCTTTCTAAATTCCTATACCCCAGAGCAAAATATTGCAGTCGACGAGTGCATGAGCTACAAGGGCCGTCTGTTACTCCGCCAATTTATTCCCTCCAAGAGAGCCAAATACGGCGTAAAATTATATAAAGCTTGCGAGAGCTCATCAGGGTACACGTCCACCTTCCTAATTTATGAAGGTAGGGACCGCCAAATAAACCCCCCAAACTGCCCCCAGACAATTGGTATCCCAGGCAAAATTGTCTGGGAGCTAATGACGCCCTTTCTCAATCAAGGGTACCACGTGTATACCGATAACTATTACACGAGTATCCCCCTATACAAATCCCTCCATGCTGCAAATACAGGGGCCTGTGGGACAGTGAGGAAAAACAGAGTGGGGTTTCCGTCACAGTTGGTGTCCAGACGTTTGGAGAGGGGGGCGTCATTTTCACTTGCAAGCGACCAACTTCTTGCAGTGAAGTGGAAAGACAGGAAGGACGTCTATATGCTTTCCACACTGCATACGGACACCACTGTGACGGTCAGAGAGAGGGGTGCCACCAGGGACAAAGAAAAACCAGTCTGCGTCACAGACTATAACAGACATATGGGTGGCGTAGACCTGTCAGACCAGGTTCTGCAACCATACCTGGTCAAGAGGAAGACCAGGGCGTGGTATAAAAAGGTGGGAATCTATCTAATTCAGACTGCCACCTACAACAGCTTTGTCCTATATAAAAAATCTCAAGGACCGCTAACTTTCCTGCACTTTCAGGAAAAAGTAGTAGAGAGCCTCATATTTGAGTCCATGGCACCGGGGGAAGCCTTCGACTCTGAGGATTCCCGGAGACTGTCAGAACGCCATTTTCCTCACCCTGTCCCTGTCACTCCCACCCAAAGGTATCCTCAAAAAAGGTGCCGAGTTTGCAGAAAGCATGGCAGGCGGAGTGATTCCCGATTCTATTGCCCCACATGCCCATCCCAACCAGGCCTTTGTATCTCCCCCTGTTTTGAGACCTACCACACCACCTACAATTATTAGTTTGCTTTTTTTCAATAATTTTTATTTTCTGCTTAGTGGCCCCAGTAGTACAATCGACCAATCAGAGACCGGCACAGCATCGACGTAGAAATCCCGCGTCTGATTGGTCGAGGCCGCCAGGCCTCGACCAATCAGCAACGGGCACAGCGACGATGATGTCATAAAGGACGTAGACATCTCACGTTTCTGATTCAGCGACGGGCACAGTATCGACGTAGATGTCATAATGGTTGCCATGGCGACGATGATGTCATAAAGGTTGCCTCGACCAATCAGTGACGGGCACAGTGTGCCGCGAATTCTGGAATCATCATTGTCCATATACTACGGGGACATGCATATTCTAGAATACCACCATATATACCATATACACCATCTTATATATATAATTGTCTAAGGGTTTTTCCGTCTGTCTGTCTTTCTGTCTGTCTGTCTGTCTTTCTGTCTGTCTGTCTGTCCTGGAAATCCCGCCTCTCTGATTGGTCGAGGCCGCCAGGCCTCGACCAATCAGCGACGGGCACAGCATCGACGTAGAAATCCCGCGTCTCTGATTGGTCGAGGCCAGGATTGGCCTCAACCAATCAGCAACGGGCACAGCGACGATGATGTCATAAAGGATGTAGAAATCCCACGTTTCTGATTCAGCGAAGGGCACAGTATCGACGTAGATGTCATAATGGTTGCCATGGCGACGATGATGTCATAAAGGTTGCCTCGATCAATCAACGACGGGCACAGTCTGCCGCGAATTCGCCTCGACCAATCAGTGACGGGCACAGTATCGACGTAAATGTTATAATGGTTGCCATGGCGACGATGATGTCATAAAGGTTGCCTCGACCAAGCAGCGACAGGCACAGTCTGCCGCGAATTCTGGAATCATCATTGTCCATATACTACGGGGACATGCATATTCTAGAATACCCGATGCGTTAGAATCGGGCCACAATCTAGTTGATAAATAATATTTTAATTAGTAGATCCCATTTTACCCCATTTCACAATTAATTCCAGAACTTGATCAATCCCATACCAAACTACTATCCCAACAAATTCTCGTCCACGTACCCACGTCTGTACGCTCTAGAGTGTGGACCCCACAAATGTTCTTGCAAAGTCAGGTCATCTGAAAATTCTACGACTCGATCAATCCCATGCCAAACTACTATCCCAACAAATTCTCATCCACGTACCCACGTCTGTACGCTCTAGAGTGTGGACCCCACAAATGTTCTTGCAAAGTCAGGTCATCTGAAAATTCTACGACTCGATCAATCCCATACCAAACTGCTATCCCAACAAATTCTCATCCACGTACCCACGTCTGTACGCTCTAGAGTGTGGACCCCACAAATGTTCTTGCAAAGTCAGGTCATCTGAAAATTCTACGACTCGATCAATCCCATACCAAGCTACTATTCCAACAAATTCTCGTCCACGTACCTATGTCAATAAGCGTTAGAATGTGGACCCCAGAAATGATCTTGAAAAGTGAAATCATCTGAAAATGAATTCTAGGACTTGATTACTCACAAACATTTTTGACCATTTATCTAACTTTGACTGCTTTATGACTCTTGCTGCACAAAACTTTGGCTTCCATTTATATTACTTATATTTATGTTGATGATACGGGCATGATCATTTTATTGTAGGATTTCTAAAAAAATTAGGAAGTTCCGTACTTATACACTATGGGCTTTACTTTATGGTTCTTGCCGAACCTCTGGTACCAGACAATACTTTCTATAGAGAACTGGTTGTTTTGTGCATATAGCGGTTCTGACCTTGGCGGGTGGGAGCTTGCTATGGTGTACCACGTCTATTGGCACATTCGTCTCTCATATAGGGATTGATGGAGCTAAAAGGACGTTGTACAACCAGTCTCTGAAAGTGTCTGCCATTCTAGCCCTGATGGTGTTCTTTCATCTTTGGAACAAACTCCGCTTTGCCACATAGTTGGCTGCATTTTCCTACACATTTTGCCCTTCATTCCAGTACAGTTTATTCTTCCTGCTACAATATACGCAAATGCGGGACAACTGTTTTGTTAGCAAGACCAATTTTATAGTCAGCCATTGTGTTTTAGGAGCATGCCTCCCTCTGTGAGTAATAATTCCTGGAAGGATTTTCTTTTTTGCTCAATGTCTCTAGAAGCTTTGAATGGGTCCTGGATCTTCAATTTCAAATAAAGCCAAATTTGTCACATTGTGCCCCTTTCTGTCCAAGCCCTGCCATTTGTCCAAACAGAACTTTTTGACTACATATGGGATATCGCTGCGCTCATAATAAAGTGGGTAACGAATTGTGGGGTCCACTTTTTGATGTTATTTCTGAAAAAGTGAGACATTCAGGTCTAAAACAAGATTCTCGTGGAAAAAAATGAATTTTTTCAATATGACGACCTAATGTTATCAAACTCTGTGTCATACATGTGGGTTCAAATTGCTCAATATACCCCTGATTAAAATCTTTGAGGGGTGTAGTTTCCAAAATGGGGTCAGTTGTGGGGGGTTTCTGCTGTTAGGCACATCTACAAACCCAAAATGGCGTCCGCTCTCACAATTAAGAGATTAAAAATTCAAACGGCGCTCCTTCCCTTCCAAGCTCCGCAGTGCGCCCAAACAGAGGTTTACCCCCACATACGGGGTATCAACATACTCAGGACAAATTGCACAACAACTTTTGGGAACCAATTTCTCTTGCTACCCTTAGGAAAATAAAAAATTGGGGGTGAAAAGATCATTTTTGTGAAAAAAAATGATTTTTAATTTTTTCGGCTCTACGTTATAAACTTGTGTGAAGCACTTGGGTGTTCAAAGTGTTGACCACACACCTAGATAAGTTCCTTAGGGGGTCTAGTTTCCAAAATGGTGTCACTTGTGGGGGGTTTCCACTGTTTAGGCACATCAGCGGCTCTCCAAACGTGACATGGTGTCCGATCTCAATTCCAGAGAATTCTATGTTGAAAAAGTCAAATGGCGCTCCTTCCCTTCTGAGCTCTACTGTGCACCCAAACAGAGGTTTACCCCCACATACGGGGTATCGACATACTCAGGACAAATTGCACAACAACTTTTGGGGTCCAATTTGTCTTGCTACCCTTGGGAAAATAAAAAATTGGGGGTGAAAAGATCATTTTTGTGAAAAAAAAAAAGATTTTTAATTTTTTCGGCTCTACGTTATAAACTTGTGTGAAGCACTTGGGTGTTCAAAGTGTTGACCACACACCTAGATAAGTTCCTTAGGGGGTCTAGTTTCCAAAATGGTGTCACTTGTGGGAGGTTTCCACGGTTTAGGCACATCAGCGGCTCTCCAAACGCGACATGGTGTCCGATCTCAATTCCAGAGAATTCTATGTTGAAAAAGTCAAATGGCGCTCCTTCCCTTCTGAGCTCTACTGTGCACCCAAACAGAGGTTTACCCCCACATACGGGGTATCGACATACTCAGGACAAATTGCACAACAACTTTTGGGGTCCAATTTGTCTTGCTACCCTTGGGAAAATAAAAAATTGGGGGTGAAAAGATCATTTTTGTGAAAAAAAAATGATTTTTAATTTTTTCGGCTCTACGTTATAAACTTGTGTGAAGAACTTGGGTGTTCAAAGTGTTGACCACACACCTAGATAAGTTCCTTAGGGGGTCTAGTTTCCAAAATGGTGTCACTTGTGGGGGGTTTCCACTGTTTAGGCACATAAGCGGCTCTCCAAACGCGACATGGTGTCCGATCTCAGTTCCAGAGAATTCTATGTTGAAAAAGTCAAATGGCGCTCCTTCCCTTCTGAGCTCTACTGTGCACCCAAACAGAGGTTTACCCCCACATACGGGGTATCAACATACTCAGGACAAATTGCACAACAACTTTTGTGGTCCAATTTGTCTTGCTACCCTTGGGAAAATAAAAAATTGGGGGTGAAAAGATCATTTTTGTGAAAAAAAAAAGATTTTTAATTTTTTCGGCTCTACGTTATAAACTTGTGTGAAGCACTTTGGTGTTCAAAGTGTTGACCACACACCTAGATAAGTTCCTTAGGGGGTCTAGTTTCCAAAATGGTGTCACTTGTGGGGGGTTTCCACTGTTTAGGCACATCAGCGGCTCTCCAAACGCGACATGGTGTCCGATCTCAATTCCAGGGAATTCTATGTTGAAAAAGCCAAATGGCGCTCCTTCCCTTCTGAGCTCTACTGTGCACCCAAACAGTGGTCCTTCCCCACATATGGGGTATCGGCATTCTCCGGACAAATTGCACAACAAATTATGTGGTTCATTTTCTTTTTTTACACTTGTGAAAATAAAAAAAATTGGTTCTGAAGTAAAATGTTTGTGAAAAAAAGTAAAATGTTCATTTTTTTCTTCCACATTGCTTCAGTTCCTGTGCAGCAACTGAAGGGTTAATAAACTTCTTGAATGTGGTTTTGCGCACCTTGAGGGGTGCAGTTTTTAGAATGGTGTCAATTTTGGGCATTTTCTGCCACATAGACCCCTGAAACTGACTTCAAATGTGAGGTGGTCCCTAAAAAAAATGGTTTTGTAAATTTTGCTGTAAAAATAAAAAATTGCTGTTCAAATTTTAACCCTTATAACTCCCTAATAAAAAAAAAATTTTATTCCAAAATTGTGCTGATGTAAAGTAGATATATGGGAAATGTTATTTATTGACCATTTTGTGTGACATATCTCTTTGATGTAAGGGAATAAAAATTCAAATTTTGAAAATTGCTAAATTTTCAAAATTTTCGCCATATTTCCGTTTTTTTAATAAATAATCGCAAGTAATATCGAAGAAATGTTACCACTAACATGAAGTACAATATGTCACGAAAAAACAATCTCAGAATCAGCGGGATCCGTTGAAGCGTTCCAGAGTTATAACCTCATATAAAGTGACAGTGGTCAGAATTGCAAAAATCGGCTTGGTCATTAAGTACCAAATTGGCTCTGTCACTAAGGGGTTAAATACAGAGGATATGATAAAAATATTGGAGATAAATACTACGTTTAATTAAAGTGATATATAAAGAGTTTATACAAAGATATATAAACCCAATGACATAATTATAGATGATATATATAACTGTGCCCCAGTAATTTAAATCTGCATATATAAAAAAAAATTGTAGAAAGCTCAAAACACAATCAAATTTCAACATTGTAAGTAGGTTCAATAAAGTGCATAGTGCCATTGTGCCATACAAAGTAATGAATGATATAACCACAATAGGCTAAAGAGATAAATATTTTTTTATATATGTATGGGCGTCAAATAGTAAAAGAAGGAAATAAAGACCTAATCGTATAGGAGACTCCGCAACCATATGAGAGACACTGCAAAGCTAGGATAACATCAATTGTAAATGACAAATTATTGCAGATAGCCCGACCTGCAGAGGACTTGGAGAAAGGGAGACCCCCAACACGCGTTTCTCACAATGCTTCTTCGGGGGGCGTTCTACTTAAAATGCCTAATATTTGTCTAGTAGTTGTGCGACTGGCGCAATCTGGGTAGAGACAATCGTACATGACAATTTAACAGGGGCAATAATCTTCACTACACCGCATTTGAAATGTGTTAGCAAGACGATTGAAAAAATATAATAATTTTCTATTGTTCTAAAAAATTGCGTTTCTGTACCAAGCAGTTGTGTGAATGGTGCAATCTAGGTAGAAATAATAATCGTCCGTGACATTTTAGCAGGGGCAATAATGTTGATTACTCCACATTTGGAGTGTGTCAGCAAATAGATAGAAAAAAATCATAATTTTCTATTGTTTCAAAAAATAGCGTTTCTGTATCTAGCACTTATGCGACTGATGCAATCTGGGTGCAGATAATCTAATGTGAAAATTTAGCATGGGCATGAATCTTCATTACTCCACTGCTGGAGTGTGTCAGCGAGGTAATCAATAGGGAGTACCAGTTTCACCATTGCACAATGTGCCAAGTTTTCGCAAATTACAAAACATTAGCCACGTGGGGTTTACATACAGCTCTGGCAAAAATTAAGACACCACCACATCAAAACCCTGTCACGGGCGGCCCAATCTCCAGACCTGAACCCCATTGAAAACCTCTGGAATGTAATCAAGAGGATGATGGATAGTCATAAGATATCAAACAAAGAAGAAATGCTTACATTTGCCAGAAGCAGTGTGAAAGACTGGTGGAAAGCATGCCAAGATGCATGAAAGCTGTGACTAAAAATCATTGTTATTCCATAAACTATTGATTTCTGACATTTTCCTGAGTTAAAACATTAGTATTGTTGTTTCTAAATGATTATGAACTTGTTTTCTTTGCATTATTTGAGGTCTGAAAGCACTGTTTTTTAATTTTGATTGTTTTTTTTGTCAGAAAAAAATACAAAATGTATTGCTTGGAAATTCAGAGACATGTTGTCAGAAGAAGTTTATAGACTAGAAGAACAATTTACATTTTACTCAAAAATATACCTATAAAGAGAAAAAATGAGACAAGCTGAACATTTTGCAGTGGTCTCTTAATTTTTGCCAGAGCTGTATATGATCACTAAGTACTAGGGTTGAGTGAAACGGATCGGACATTTTCAAAAGTCGCCGACTTTCGGCAAAGTCGGGTTTCGGGAAACCCGACCCGATCCTAGTGTGGGATCGGCCATGAGGTCGGCGATCTTCGCACCAAAGTCGCGTTTCGTATGATGGTTTCAGCGCCATTTCTCATCCAATGAAGGAGGACGCAGAGTGTGGGCAGCGTGATGACATAGGTCTCGGTCCCCACCATCTTAGAGAAGGGCATTACAGTGATTGGCTTGCTTTCTGCGGCGTCACAGGGGCTACAAAGGGGCGTGCACGCCGACCGCCATCTTACTTCTGCCGATCGTAGCATAGGGAGAGGTTGCTGCAGCTTCATCAGAAGAAGGGATATAGTTAGGGAGGGAAGATTAACCCCCAAACTGCTTGTGCTGTAGCGATTTCCACTGTCCAACACCACCTTTTCTTTGCAGGGACAGTCGAGTTATTTTTTTGTGCATCAGCTCTGTAGCTCATTGGGCTGCCCTAGAAGGCTCCCTGATAGCTGCATTGCTGTTTGTACGCTGCTGTGCAAACCAACTGCTTTTTTAAAAGCAAAAATCCAGCTGCTCCTTTCTGCACAGTTCTCTTGTTTCTTTGTCCACACTTTTGTGTGCAGCAGTCCTTTTTATTGCTGCCATACTTGTCCTGAGATCATTCTAGGGAGATTGAAATTGTATCTTCCAGCCACGTTCTGCCACTTACATTGTGTAGTGTAATACACTGGGCCTGAGTTTTGGTGCATTCTCCCCCCAAAAAAGGAAGATTGAAATTGGCACTAAGTGGATCTACGTCACACTTGTGTTAGTTTGTCGTACATCTTCCAGCCACGTTCTGCCACTTACATTGTGTAGTGTAATACACTGGGCCTGAGTTTTGTTGCAGTCTCCCCCAAATAAAAGGGAGATTTAAATTGGCATTAAGTGGATCTACGTCACAGTTCTGTTAGTTTGTCGTACATCTTCCAGCCACGTTCTGCCACTTACATTGTGTAGTGTAATACACAGGGCCTGTTTTCTGCTGCAGTCTCCCCCCAAAAAAAGGGAGATTTAAATTTCCAACAAGTTTATATATGTCAATTCTGTTAGTCGTATATCTGCCAGCCACGTTCTGCCACTTACATTGTGTGGTGTAATACACAGGGCCTGTTTTTTGCTGCAGTCTCCCCTCCAAAAAAGGGAGATTTAAATTGGCACTATCTGGATCTACGTCACAGTTCTGTTAGTTTGTCGTACATCTTCCAGCCACGCTCTGCCACTTACATTGTGTAGTGTAATACACTGGGCCTGAGTTTTGGTGCAGTCTCCACCAAATAAAAGAGTCACCAACCACGTCCAAATCCTTGTCCCAGTGCAGCGTTCAGTTGTCCCTACCCCAGACTTTTAACAGAAAGCAGAATTATGCAGAACTGGCTCAAAAGCTAAACACACACATAGCCAAATTGCTTCCCCTGGAAATGTTTTTGTTTCAACTTGTGGGAAATGAGTATTTCCTCAACCTTTTGGCAGTGGCAGCTCCATGGTACTTAAGCCGCCACTATTTTTCTCAGTGTGCCATCCCTGCATTACAAAAGCACGTGTTACACAAGATTAGCTGTGCTCTGGCCAACAGAGCCACAGGGAAGGTCCACCTAACCAGAGGCACGTGGAGAAGTTCTTGTGGACAGGAATGATGCAGTTCCCTGATGGCACACTGGCTGAACCTGGTGGAGTCTAGAACAGAGTCAGATGCTGGGACATCAAACATCTTATCCACACCAAGAATAGTGGGCCCAACTTCCATCAGGGTTTCAGATTCCTCGTAGTCCAGTTTTGTATCTCCTCCTCCTCCTCAGCAGAACTAGCTTCCCCATCACCCCCCCAGCTGGGAAGTCTGCAGCACTGCCTTGGCGAAGCAGCCGCATGCTCTGCTGAAGCTCATCTGTTTAGGCGATAAAGCTCACAGAACAGCCAAGCTGTTGAAAGGGAAATAAGAACACAACCTGGTTGTGTGTGATAATGGACGTAACTTGGTGGCGGCTTTAAAGCTTGGCAAGTTGGCACATGTTTCATGCATAGCCCATGTGCTGAACTTGGTTGTACAGCATTTTTTTAAAACATACCTTGACTTGGAGGACCTACTTGCCATGTTACATCGTGTCATCGCACATTTCCAAAAGTCCTCTCAGGCTTTGGTCGGTCTAACTTCGCTGCAGCAGTGCTTTAATTTGCCTCATCCCCAACTGATTTGTGACCTGACAACATGCTGGAATTTGACTTTTCATATGTTGACAAGGTATAGTGAGCAGCAGAGTGCAGTGTCTGAATTCCAGCTTCTCAATGCCCATCAGGGTAACACTCAGCCCCCATATAAAACAACTACCGAGTGAGTGTGAATTGCTGACATATATAAGGTTCTTCAAAACTTTGAGTACTGCACCAAGATGGTGAGCGCTGATAAAGCTGTTATCATCATAACCATGCCGCTGTTCTGTCTATTAAAACATTTACTGCAGAATCTCAAAGAGGAAGTTTTGAATGCTGAGCATGTGGCTATATAGAAAGATTTTACAGTGACTGATACCACACAGCCCTGCCTCACACAATATTCTCAGGCCACAGTGGGTGATGATGAGGAACAGGAGGAGGAGGAGGAAGAACAGGAGTTTTTGGTCTGTGCAACAGAGGGGACTCCCATTTCCAGCTTCATGCCTGACCAGTATGGATGGCCTGAAGAAGAGGAGGAGCAGGAGGCTATGCGTCATGAGGAGGAGGGGATGGTTAGTGTTCTTCCTGCTGAGGACACTGAAAGTTTAAATTTTTTTAGTCTACCACACATTGCCCAGTTCATCTCCAGTTGCTTTTCCCAAGACCCACGCGTGAAGCACATTTTGTCCAACATTAAATACTCACAAGGAAAAGAATAGCCTATGCATAAATAAGCGCACACCTAAATATATAAGAAACACAATCTTTATTATAGACATAAACAAGGACAAAAACACATAAATCCATTAAAATCAATTAAAACCATGTGGAAAAAACCACCCTTCCCCCTGAGAGAATGATATGACCAAAGTGAGGTCTAATCCCGCATACAAAAGTATACACCAAAATCACACACTATAGCATATGGATATAGACAAGTGCAAAACAATAACATATAACTGATACCTATCCAGCAATATAGCGCACATGGGGCGTCCCTGTCATAATCAATCATAAACCATAAAGGAACAAATAATAACAATTGCTAAAGGACCCTAAATGCAGAAATATTGGTTGCTAAAACTAGCAGCAGCAAAATATCCATATAGCTGGGCATGAAAATACATCCACAAAAAAAGAGGATATGGGGTCACAAAATATAGTGAATAAATAGTGCTACCCAAGAGGGCGCTATAGGATCCCCAAATCCATCTAAGAAAAGATCCGAGCAATGTGCCAGTATCGGGAATGCCTAGAGCTCAAAGACATACAGTGGGGCAAAAAAGTATTTAGTCAGTCAGCAATAGTGCAAGTTCCACCACTTAAAAAGATGAGAGGCGTCTGTAATTTACATCATAGGTAGACCTCAACTATGGGAGACAAACTGAGAAAAAAAAATCCAGAAAATCACATTGTCTGTTTTTTTAACATTTTATTTGCATATTATGGTGGAAAATAAGTATTTGGTCAGAAACAAACAATCAAGATTTCTGGCTCTTACAGACCTGTAACTTCTTCTTTAAGAGTCTCCTCTTTCCTCCACTCATTACCTGTAGTAATGGCACCTGTTTAAACTTGTTATCAGTATAAAAAGACACCTGTGCACACCCTCAAACAGTCTGACTCCAAACTCCACTATGGTGAAGACCAAAGAGCTGTGAAAGGACACCAGAAACAAAATTGTAGCCCTGCACCAGGCTGGGAAGACTGAATCTGCAATAGCCAACCAGCTTGGAGTGACGAAATCAACAGTGGGAGCAATAATTAGAAAATGGAAGACATACAAGACCACTGATAATCTCCCTCGATCTGGGGCTCCACGCAAAATCCCACCCCGTGGGGTCAGAATGATCACAAGAACGGTGAGCAAAAATCCCAGAACCACGCGGGGGGACCTAGTGAATGAACTGCAGAGAGCTGGGACCAATGTAACAAGGCCTACCATAAGTAACACACTACGCCACCATGGGCTCAGATCCTGCAGTGTCAGACGTGTCCCACTGCTTAAGCCAGTACATGTCCGGGCCCGTCTGAAGTTTGCTAGAGAGCATTTGGATGATCCAGAGGAGTTTTGGGAGAATGTCCTATGGTCTGATGAAACCAAACTGGAACTGTTTGGTAGAAACACAACTTGTCGTGTTTGGAGGAAAAAGAATACTGAGTTGCATCCATCAAACACCATACCTACTGTAAAGCATGGTGGTGGAAACATCATGCTTTGGGGCTGTTTCTCTGCAAAGGGGCCAGGACGACTGATCCGGGTACATGAAAGAATGAATGGGGCCATGTATCGTGAGATTTTGAGTGCAAACCTCCTTCCATTAGCAAGGGCATTGAAGATGAAACGTGGCTGGGTCGTTTAACATGACAATGATCCAAAGCACACCGCCAGGGCAACGTAGGAGTGGCTTCGTAAGAAGCATTTCAAGTTCCTGGAGTGGCCTAGCCAGTCTCCAGATCTCAACCCTATAGAAAACCTTTGGAGGGAGTTGAAAGTCCGTGTTGCCAAGCGAAAAGCCAAAAACATCACTGCTCTAGAGGAGATCTGCATGGAGGAATGGGCCAACATACCAACAACAGTGTGTGGCAACCTTGTGAAGACTTACAGAAAACGTTTGACCTCTGTCATTGCCAACAAAGGATATATTATAAAGTATTGAGATGAAATTTTGTTTCTGACCAAATACTTATTTTCCACCATAATATGCAAATAAAATGTTAAAAAAACAGACAATGTGATTTTCTGGATTTTTTTTTCTCAGTTTGTCTCCCATAGTTGAGGTCTACCTATGATGTAAATTACAGACGCCTCTCATCTTTTTAAGTGGTGGAACTTGCACTATTGCTGACTGACTAAATACTTTTTTGCCCCACTGTACCCTAAACGCCATGGAAAATGCGGGAAGCCTCCAACAAGTAAGGAAGCAAAAAGCATCAGGGGGAGGGAGGGAGTTGGAGGCTTCCCGCATTCTCCATGGCGTTTAGGGTATGTCTTTGAGCTCTAGGCATTCCCGATACTGGCACATTGCTCGGATCTTTTCTTAGATGGATTTGGGGATCCTATAGCGCCCTCTTGGGTAGCACTATT
Source organism: Ranitomeya imitator (assembly GCF_032444005.1). Taxonomy (NCBI): domain Eukaryota; kingdom Metazoa; phylum Chordata; class Amphibia; order Anura; family Dendrobatidae; genus Ranitomeya; species Ranitomeya imitator. The sequence continues at coordinate 146,169,624 of NC_091288.1, read as the reverse complement.
TATTCACTATATTTTGTGACCCCATATCCTCTTTTTTTGTGGATGTATTTTCATGCCCAGCTATATGGATATTTTGCTGCTGCTAGTTTTAGCAACCAATATTTCTGCATTTAGGGTCCTTTAGCAATTGTTATTATTTGTTCCTTTATGGTTTATGATTGATTATGACAGGGACGCCCCATGTGCGCTATATTGCTGGATAGGTATCAGTTATATGTTATTGTTTTGCACTTGTCTATATCCATATGCTATAGTGTGTGATTTTGGTGTATACTTTTGTATGCGGGATTAGACCTCACTTTGGTCATATCATTCTCTCAGGGGGAAGGGTGGTTTTTTCCACATGGTTTTAATTGATTTTAATGGATTTATGTGTTTTTGTCCTTGTTTATGTCTATAATAAAGATTGTGTTTCTTATATATTTAGGTGTGCGCTTATTTATGCATAGGCTATTCTTTTCCTTGTGGCTATGCTGTTTCTATGCATTTTTGCAGCACCCTATAGAATTTATTTAGTTATGTTTATTACTTTTCTTTAGATATATGATTTATATATAGGCAGTGCACCTGTGATCCTTTGACCAACATTAAATACTGGCTGTTGACCTTTCTTGTCCCACGGTAAAAGGAGAAATTTCATTCTCTCATGTCGGCGGCAGACGTGTCATTTTCAGTGCATGCATGCCAGATGGCCTTTGTGGAACATTTGCTCAAAAGGAAACCCTCAGACAAAGCTGCTGGCAGAGGTACTAGCACTTTTCACCCACAAGGGTTGCAGGGGAGGGTCACGTACACCAGGTGCAGCTCAGGGGGGATAATGTCCACCAACTGACACATTTTCATGAGACCATCACATCAGAAAGGGCTATCTGTGGGTGTAACTATGACGAGGAGTGAGAAGTTGACCAAGATGGTGAAAGACTACTTAAGTGACCATACCAGCGTCCTTCCATCTTCAGTGCCCTATAACTATTGGTTGTCCAAGCTACACCTTTGGCCCACCCTCTCCTTCTACGCCTTGGAAGTGCTGCCATGCCCTGATACAAGTGTGTTATCTGAATGGGGTTTTAGATCGGCTTGTGAAATCATAACAGATAGGTGTATGCGGCTGTCAACGGAAAATGCAGACAGGCTGACTCTTCTAAATTTGACCAAGAACTCAATTTCCTTTGTAAGCCCTACTGATGAAAGCAATGTAACGTGAATGCAACTCAAATGTTTTTTTGGGAAGTTGTCTTAATGTCCAACTCTTACCATCCAAACCCATTTTGTTCAGGAAATCACTTCTTCCTCCTCTTCCTGATTCTGCAACAAGTAATTAGTGATGATGCATGTATACCCCGCGTGGGTAATGTTTTTTACTTTTTGAAAACTTTGCACATTGTGCAAAGATGAAACTTGTACTCCATATCTCTACCTATGTTAATAACTGCAAAATGTATTGTGAGGTCCCCATCATGGTTTCTTTCAGCTTGTATGATACAGACCCCTTGGGTAATTTTTTGAAAACTTTGCACTTTGTGAAATGGGCAAAATTGTACTTATCTCTAGCAGTGATGGTAACTGCAAAATGTATTATGAGTTCCCCAGCACAGTCTCTTTCACCATTTATCTGGTAGCCTGATCTTGACTTTTGAGTCTGCACTTGGAAATTTTGGAACATCAATGTATTAATATGCTCCACACACTTCTTCTGGTTTCTGCCTTACACAGAATACCGTATATACTCGAGTATAAGCCGACCCGAGTATAAGCCGACCCCCCTAATTTTGCCACAAAAAACTGGGAAAACTTATTGACTCGAGTATAAGCCTAGGGTGGAAATTCAGCATTTACCGGTGAATTTCAAAAATAAAAATAGATCATTATTTCCCCATAGCTGTGCCATATAGTGCTCTGCACCGTTCATATTTCCCCATAGGTGTGAACCATATAGTGCTCTGCACCGTTCATTGTGCCCCCTAGCTGTGCCATATACGGTGCTCTGCACCGTTCATTGTGCCCCATAGATGTGCCATATACGGTGCTCTGCACCGTTCATTGTGCCCCATAGCTGTGCCATATACGGTGCTCTGCACCGTTCACTGTGCCCCATAGCTGTGCCATATACGGTGCTCTGCACCGTTCACTGTGCCCCATAGCTGTGCTGTGCCATATACGGTGCTCTGCACCGTTCACTGTGCCCCATAGCTGTGCCATATACGGTGCTCTGCACCGTTCACTGTGCCCCATAGCTGTGCTGTGCCATATACGGTGCTCTGCACCGTTCACTGTGCCCCATACATAGCTGTGCTGTGCCATATACGGTGCTCTGCACCGTTCACTGTGCCCCATAGATGTGCTGTGCCATATACGGTGCTCTGCACCGTTCACTGTGCCCCATAGCTGTGCTGTGCCATATACGGTGCTCTGCACCGGTCACTGTGCCCCATAGCTGTGCTGTGCCATATACGGTGCTCTGCACCGTTCACTGTGCCCCATAGCTGTGCCATATACGGTGCTCTGCACCGTTCACTGTGCCCCATAGCTGTGCTGTGCCATATACGGTGCTCTGCACCGTTCACTGTGCCCCATACATAGCTGTGCTGTGCCATATACGGTGCTCTGCACCGGTCACTGTGCCCCATAGCTGTGCTGTGCCATATACGGTGCTCTGCACCGTTCACTGTGCCCCATAGCTGTGCTGTGCCATATACGGTGCTCTGCACCGGTCACTGTGCCCCATAGCTGTGCTGTGCCATATACGGTGCTCTGCACCGTTCACTGTGCCCCATAGCTGTGCCATATACGGTGCTCTGCACCGTTCACTGTGCCCCATAGCTGTGCTGTGCCATATACGGTGCTCTGCACCGGTCACTGTGCCCCATAGCTGTGCTGTGCCATATACGGTGCTCTGCACCGTTCACTGTGCCCCATAGCTGTGCCATATACGGTGCTCTGCACCGTTCACTGTGCCCCATAGCTGTGCTGTGCCATATACGGTGCTCTGCACCGTTCACTGTGCCCCATAGCTGTGCTGTGCCATATACGGTGCTCTGCACCGTTCACTGTGCCCCATAGCTGTGCCATATACGGTGCTCTGCACCGTTCACTGTGCCCCATAGCTGTGCCATATACGGTGCTCTGCACCGTTCACTGTGCCCCATAGATGTTCCACATAAATTTGTGCCGCCGCTGCCGCAATAAAGAAAAAAAAACACATACTCACCTCCGTTGATTGCAGCTCCCGGCGTCTCGTTCCGGCGCCTCCATCTTCCCGGCGTCTCTGCTCTGACTGATCAGGCAGAGGGCGCCGCGCACACTATATGCGTCATCGCGCCCTCTGCCTGAACAGTCAGAGAGCAGAGACGCCGGGAAGATGGAGGCGCCGGCCGGGAAGATGGATCGGCGCCCGGCGGCTGGAACGAGGACAGGTGAATATAACATACTCACCTAGTCCTGGCGATCCTCGCGCTGTCCCTCTGCCTGGTCTTCGGTGCCGCAGCTTCTTTCTCTATCAGCGGTCACCGGCACCGCTGATTAGAGAAATGAATAAGCGGCTCCGCCCCTATGGGAGGTGGAGCCGCTTATTCATTTCTGTAATGAGCGGTCCCACGTGACCGCTGAAGAGAGGAAGAAACTGCAGCGCCAAAGCCCGTGGGACGGCAGGGACAGCGCGAGGATCGCTGGGACTAGGTAAGTATACCCCAGCGCCCTCAGCCCCTCACCTGCCGACCCCACCGCTACCGTGACTCGAGTATAAGCCGAGGGGGGCACTTTCAGCCCAAAAATTTGGGCTGAAAATCTCGGCTTATACTCGAGTATATACGGTAATAATATGAGTAATGAAACATGCTTTATGTATATACTGCTAGTTCCAAAATCTTACCCACACATCCCTTTATAAAGGGAATGTCTACATAATACCTATGTTAGTATATGCCATATACTGCTTACATACGCAGCACCCCATTAGGTGGGCGGAATGCCTATGTGCAAAATCTGTGTCTGAGGGTGAAGCCACTAGCCCTTCCCCTGTGTTATGGCCTTTCCAATCTGCTGTTATGGATGGAGGCACTGATGTCTGCTGCCCACAACCTTCAGTTGCACAGACAAAACAGTCAGCGACCATGTCCAGTTCATTGTCCCAGAGCAGCGTTCAGTTGTCCCTTGTCAGCAAATATGTCTGTTCACAATTTGTTAGTTAGATAGGGCATACATATTCATTTCCACTTTACATTTTCCATTTTCTAAACTTGGGTCCTATAAAAAAACAGGTGGTGGGGTATTGGCCAGTTTCTGTATATTTTAAGCATGTCTAAGAGACTGGGTTAATACGCTCCACAGACCCATTCAGGCCACACACTTACACATATTGATACATGGTCATTGCCATTGTCAATGGCCACACTAAGCTGAATGCCCCTGTCCTCGTCAGAACGCACATGCTAAGGTCTTTACCTAAGCTCTGTAGCACTGCTTGTCACGTGAGTAATACACTCCACAGATCTTATCACTCTCTGGGACATATCCTGTAATTAATCAACTGTTGCTCAAAACCATGCCAACGATGCATTCTGCCTGGTTGTGTAGTTTCCAGAAGTGCGTAGCGTTTTGCAGATTGGTCAATGGTATTGGCATTCCTGTCTTTTTCACGTGAACAGGCTGTTTCCTAGTAAAATCAGGCTTGTATATGCTCATGACATGGGTTTCAGGCCTGACAGACCGACAATAGAGGCCCTCGCTTACATGCACTGTATTCCAAATTTAATTCTAATGCATTTGTTGCCTGGTAGAATCCAAATTACTGACCTTGAGCATAGAGCTCCCCCAACTCCTGTATTATATTTATTTTTACCTTACAGTGGCTTTACCCGCTATTACAGAGGCTCCACCTGCTATGACAGAGGCTACATTTGGATCCGGTGGCCAAAATGAATTGTGGAGCTCAAAAAATTCAGGTTTCACAGCACCTGCTGGCACTATGAAAATGTGAAGCAGGGGATACATAATTACATGGCGGTAGATGTGGTGGTGGTGGCGGGCGAAGCCCAAAATTCAAATGGGCATGTTTTAGCTGGCATTGCAAAGTGATGTGGAATATGTATTCCATTATCTAGCTAGCAATTTGGAATGAGGGAGGGACCTCCCAAATGTAGGAGTGAGAGCCTTCACAAATGTTAAAGGAAAAAATAAAGCTAAAATGCTAAAGAGGAGGTATAATTTTGTAATATATTTTTTTTAATTTTACGTTATATACATGTTATATGAATAAAGCAATGTTTATTACCATTTTTCCCTTTAAAAAAAATTAGATTTGGTTTGGTAGGTCTTATAAATCCGTAAAACCGACACAATAATCTGACAACTTCATTCCCAGATACCATATGTGAGTCAGAAAGGCACGTAGGCATCTTCTCTATGCTGTTCCATTTAGTTTTAGCTCTTTCCCATCCATTTCACCTTTTTTCTCATGCCCCAGACCTGTTGTTGGGTCCAGCAGAAAAATATTCGGCTTGCCCATTGATTTGCATTGGATTCGTTATTCGGTGTGAATACATGGATATTAGAAAGCATTTGTGCCGATTTTCCCGGATCCGAATATTTCACTATTGGCTCATCACTATTAAACATTCATTTCTATGATTATTTTTTCTATCTAGATTTTTTTTTATTTTAGCATCTGTTTTTTTATCTATGATAGTCTTGTAAGTATACTGTAGGTTTGCATGCTTCCTATGAGAGGAGGTTTTAATTTCCTAATTCAATCACCGAGAGCCATGAATTACTGTACTGTGGAGTCTGGAGCATGGAAAAGTAATAGAACTTTTCAGTCTCCTTTGCCTCCATGCATACTGTATTAATACCCTTTTTTCACTTTCCAAATATACTATATAAAATTGCATTCTCGCAAGTCAAACTTTAAGAGGTAGTATTCTCAGTTGTACTGTTTCTTGCTATGCTTCTGCTCAAGCACTGTTCTATTCCTGACAAGGGTAAAATGAATTTTTATAAGCTGCTGTTAAGTGACCAACTGGATCACTACAAGGAGAAAGGAAGGAACATTCGGCTGTGGTGAGAGTTTATGCAGTATGCGCCAGCACTCGGCTCATTAGATGAGCATGCAGATTGATACACAGTTTGAACATTTTGTAGTTCCATATTTTGTAAGTTAATGTACAATTCTTCAAAGGATACATCTAAATGCATGTAAATATTAAATATTGGTAAGCTTTCACATATACTGGTTAGACAAACCATTTAAGAAATGTCTAAAAGTTATTTAATTGAATACAGTAAAGCAACATAAACTATATAATGAGCTTCTTTAAGATATCTGAAAAATATGGTTTGTATTTGAACCAACTCCAGTTACATTTCTTTAAATTGCATGTCACGATTGGACTGGCGGGTAAACTGGGACCAGGGGCACCTTTCCTGGCCCTATCTCCGGGGGCACCCTAACTCGCCCTGTTCCCCGGGATACCTCAGATGGTGAGGATGCCGCGGCCTCTGCCCTCGCCCTGTCTCCTGACTGCCGCCCTGCGTCTGTCCCCCTCCCCACCCGGGGAAGAGAGGCGCTACCGTGTACAACAGTACACCAACCCAACAAACAGGGCAACAAAGACAAGGGTAAAAAGAAAACTCCACTCACACAAATATACTCTCACAAATAACAGAGGTATCCACCAGGGTGTGAAGGACGGGGAAGGTAAATAAAGAAGGTAAGGATGAGGAATTTTCCAAGTGTACAAACCATACAACTGTCGCAGAATAAATTCCTCCAGCTCTCCAAACACCAGCTCCTCACTACTCCAGGTCTATCAAGCAAGTGCTCAAGTAAATAAGGCAGCACACTGCAGCGCTAAAACATGCAAACATGAAACACGAAAATTGAACTGCATTACTGCACTAGAAATATGAAAAATGAGAGCGTTTAGCGCATAAAAATGGCCAATTTTATGTGTACCTGGTAGCCACTTTACGGCATTTCTCTTATACCAGGTCCTACACTTGCCTTTCCTCGCTGAGAATAAACGTCTCCATCTGAATGGGTACATGTGAAACCTCTTCTTGGACTCAAATTCTCTCTCTCTGTGGAGGGGTATTGGACCTGCTGTAATTAAAACACCTGAAGCTAGGAGGCGGAGTGCTCGATCAGAAGGCTAAAGAATACATTTCAAAAACTGACCGTCACATCCAAACATAGACTAAGTGTGAACAGGTGCTGAACCTTGAGTCGCCAACTCGTATATAGTCAAGTAAATAAGGCAGCACACTGCAGCGCTAAAACATGCAAACATGAAACACGAAAATTGAACTGCATTACTGCACTAGAAATATGAAAAATGAGAGTGTTTAGCGCATAAAAATGGCCAATTTTATGTGTACCTGGTAGCCACTTTACGGCATCTCTCTTATATCAGGTGCTACACTTGCCTTTACTTGACTATATACGAGTTGGCAACTCTAGGTTCAGCACCTGTTCACACTTAGTCTATGTTTGGATGTGACGGTCAGTTTTTTTAAATGTATCAAGCAAGTGCTATCTCAGACAAAGATCTGACCAGAAGGCCTAGCTTTTATAGGAGAGAGGAGTGGCTAACAGAGCACAGCTGAAAGCAGGAATTTCCACATAACCTATTAACCCCTGTCCTGCTGAAAGAAAACAAAACACCTTTAATACACAGGAGAAGTGCTTCTTCTCAGCGAAGAAGCAGAAGCCGTCAGACGCCGTGGTCTTCTGGTACTGCTCTGTCGCGGTAACTCCGTGACATTGCAATTCCTTTATTTCATGAGCTAGGCAATGTTGTTGCTTACATAATACCTTTTTTAATACATTTGATGATGAAGCCTATTTGACTAATTGCTCCCAGTCTCACCTGTCATTCAAGCGTAATGCAACCTGCCACTCAAACACCTAACAATTCATTCATATTTAATTCTAATTAGTGATGGGAAATATTAGTTAATCATTCCTTCCAACGTTAAATCAATATTTCATTATTACAGTAATGGATTGCAATCTCTGCATATCTTTATGTACAATTAGTGTTCACATTTGATTTATATACAGCCCCCCATATTAGAGTTTCACATGTTTAATCAACCTTTTAATATTATTTTACTATCCAAGTCATTGGCACTTTAAAAAAGAGTGTTTCATATTTATTTCCAGTAAACATTAAGAAATCCATGTGCAGGACTTAGAGTGATGTGTTCAATAATTATGTAATTTATGCAGTGTGTTTTAAGCCAATTAGCTATAATGAGTATTGCAATTACTGACTGATTGGCAATTTAGAATTCTGCTTGATTGAGAGCTAAAGGATATACAACATTATAAACACACAGCAAGAAAAACAGAAAAAAACACATTGTAATTATATAAAAGTATTAAAGATTAATAATTACAGCAAAGAAGTGAAGTGTCTTGACATATTACAAATGCAAGAAGTTAGATCTTGGCTTTTGCATAAGATACTTGTAAGTAACCCCTTACTGTAATTGACTGGAATGATGTGCGCAGAATGAGCCAACTCAAAAATATTTACGGTACACCACAAATCAAAGAACACAGGAATGAAACAGGAATTTATGAAACATATGTCCATCTTTGGAACCACTTTTTGTTTTTTTTTAAATATTAATCTAGATATATCATTGAGACTGTTTTAAATATAATGCAATAGTTACAGTGACCTTTACCAGGGCCGGCTCCAGGTTTTTGAGGGCCCTGGGCGAAAGAGTCTCAGTGGGCCCCCCAATTTCACACATACCACAATTCATGATGCACAGATATAGCAGAGACATATAGCACAGACATGTAGCATATACCACAGCCCATGTAGTATATAACACAGCCCACATAGCATAAAGCACAAACATGTAGCATATAACACAGCCCACGTAGTATATAACACAGCCCACGTAGCATATAGCACAGCCATGTAGCATATAACAGCCCACGTAGTATATAACACAGCCCATGTAGCATATAGCACAGCCACATAGCATATAACACAGCCACATAACATATAACACAGCCACATAGCATATAACACAGCCACGTAGTATATTGCACAGCCCATGTAGCATATAACACAGACCACGTAGTATATAGCACAGCCATGCAGCATATACACAGCCCACATAGTATATAACACAGCCACATAGTATATAACACAGCCACGTAGTATATAACACAGCCATATAGTATATAGCACAGCTCACATATTATATAACACAGCCACATAGTATATAACACAGCCACATAGTATATAACACAGCCCATGTAGTATATAACACAGCCCACGTAGTATATAACAGCCCACGTAGCATATAACACAGCCACATAGTATATATCACAGCCCAAGTAGTATATAACACAGCCCACATAGTATATAGCACAGCCCCGTGATGTAGTATATAAAACAGACCACGTAATGTATAACACAGGCAGCCCACTAGTATATAACAGCCCACGTAGCATATAACACAGCCACATAGTATATATCACAGCCCAAGTAGTATATAACACAGCCCACGTAGTATATAGCAAAGCCCCGTGACGTAGTATATAAAACAGACCACGTAATGTATAACACAGGCAGCCCACGTAGTATATAGCACAGCCAGCCATGTAGTATATAGTCTATAAGTCCCACCCACACCCAGCATCACTCAGATGCCATACTGTAAGTCTCTGGTGGCCCCGTACAGTCACACCTTGTCCCAGGCTTCATCCCCCCGCAATGCTTTGGTTTGGTAGTTGGGACCAGCTTGGAACTTGGAAGGGAGACTCACTGCTTTCACCGCCACGCCGTCAACCCCGATGTGGACACAGGGATGACCCAGGTGCACTGTTCACTGACTGCTGGCTGCTCGTTGTCGTCTTTCTGCTTGGAGCTGGACCTGGCTGGACGGTGGACGTGGACGATCTCTGAGCTCACCTGGAAGTGACGACACAGACGACCACCGGCCCAGAAGTGACTCTTCGTATCCTTGTTAATGGTGTGGTGAGTATTCTAGCAGCTGCGCAGCAAAACTCAGTCACAGAGAGAGCTCTGTGCCGCACCTGCTGCTGGGGATGGCTCTGCCTCTGAGTTCTGGCTGGGAGATGGAGATCATGGAGTTGATCATGATGTAATACTAATACACACAGCACAGCCGGATGTAGTCCAGCTGCGGGGGCCCCCCAGGAGCGCATCAGTGTAGTATAGTACCATACAGTTACTACCTTAAATGGGCTCCCCGTCTCGCCAGGGCCCTGGCACTTGCCCGGGTGCGCCGGGTACTGGCGCCGGCCCTGACCTTTACAGTTCCCAAACTGTTGCATGGATTATAACTCAGAGCTGCACATTCAACACTGGAGACTGCAGAGCTGAAATCTTCCAGAATACTGTTGTCTCAACAATATTGATGAAAGCATCTGTGGAAGTTTGGGTTTGTCGTGTTCGACCGAACTTTAGTCAAAAGTTTGGTGTAGTTACCAGAACTGTACTCAAACTAAAACATAAATAGCATAGAAATCAATAAGACCCGAACTTTGGAGCTGAAAAAAATCTTTATCTCTCTCTTTCCTTCCCAAACTCTTGAACTGTAAGGCTATGTGCCCACATTGCAGAAAGGCTGCGGAAATGTCCGCAGCATTTCCACAACTTCCTGCCCCTGTTAAAATGCATGAGGAATTTGCATGCGTTTTCCCACAAAATACAAATGTTTTACAAGTGTTTTTAGAATGCAGAATGCTTGCGCTTTGCAAGCGATTTGAAACATCGCTTGGAAAAGTGATTGACGGGTTGGTCACACTTGTCAAGCATAGTGCTTTATAAGTATGACCAACTTTTTACTATTGATGGTTATTCTCACCTTCCAACTGCCCCGATCTCCTCAGTGGCACTCCCGGTACGTTCCGTTCCATTCCCAGGGATGCATTGTGCAAAGGACCTTTATGACATAATGGCTGCATGACCGTAATGTTATCTCATGTGATTCGCGCCATGCATCCCTGGGAACAGAAGCCACCGTGTGCACCGCTGAGAGGTGGGAGGACTCCGGGGGCCATCAGAAGGTAAGTATATCCCTATTTTTTGTTTTAATTCTTTTTTTTACAGGAATATTGTACCCAGGGCTTGAAGGAGAGTCTCCTCTCCTCCAAACCCTGGATACCATAGCCACATGCATAAACTGAGTGTTTCAATGCAATCCTATAGCATCGGAATCGCTGCGATTCTACAGAAATAATGAACATGCTGCAGATTTTACCACTATGCGATTCCACAGCGAGAAAATCCGCAGCATGGCCACAGCAACTGCGGAATCCCATAGGATTGCATGGGAATGCATTTTTAAGCATTTTTTAAGCGTTTCCGCTGCGGCAAAAAACACAGCGGAAACAAATAAAAAATGCACACAGCCTTAAACAGAATTCTAGGAGTAATCCATATTCAGATTTCTACTTTACACTTGTGATACAAATGGGACAAGATTGATTGTATGGATGTAATAGATAGGTATCCAGACTTATATAGTGATCAATATGGTTTCTTGCTTTAGAGTATAAGTACAAAGTTATTATAGGACAAAATACGGCTGCAGAAGGAGAATAGTCTAGTTGAAACTATCTCTTATCACTAGTGTTGAGCGATACCTTCCAATATTTGAAAGTATCGTATCGGATGGTATCGGCCGGTATCCAAAAAATATCGGATCTCGCCGATACCGATACCCGATAAGTAACATAGTAACATAGTAACATAGTTAGTAAGGCCGAAAAAAGACATTTGTCCATCCAGTTCAGCCTATATTCCATCATAATAAATACCCAGATCTACGTCCTTCTACAGAACCTAATAATTGTATGATACAATATTGTTCTGCTCCAGGAAGACATCCAGGCCTCTCTTGAACCCCTCGACTGAGTTCGCCATCACCACCTCCTCAGGCAAGCAATTCCAGATTCTCACTGCCCTAACAGTAAAGAATCCTCTTCTATGTTGGTGGAAAAACCTTCTCTCCTCCAGACGCAAAGAATGCCCCCTTGTGCCCGTCACCTTCCTTGGTATAAACAGATCCTCAGCGAGATATTTGTATTGTCCCCTTATATACTTATACATGGTTATTAGATCGCCCCTCAGTCGTCTTTTTTCTAGACTAAATAATCCTAATTTCGCTAATCTATCTGGGTATTGTAGTTCTCCCATCCCCTTTATTAATTTTGTTGCCCTCCTTTGTACTCTCTCTAGTTCCATTATATCCTTCCTGAGCACCGGTGCCCAAAACTGGACACAGTACTCCATGTGCGGTCTAACTAGGGATTTGTACAGAGGCAGTATAATGCTCTCATCATGTGTATCCAGACCTCTTTTAATGCACCCCATGATCCTGTTTGCCTTGGCAGCTGCTGCCTGGCACTGGCTGCTCCAGGTAAGTTTATCATTAACTAGGATCCCCAAGTCCTTCTCCCTGTCAGATTTACCCAGTGGTTTCCCGTTCAGTGTGTAATGGTGATATTGATTCCCTCTTCACATGTGTATAACCTTACATTTATCATTGTTAAACCTCATCTGCCACCTTTCAGCCCAAGTTTCCAACTTATCCAGATCCATCTGTAGCAGAATACTATCTTCTCTTGTATTAACTGCTTTACATAGTTTTGTATCATCTGCAAATATCGATATTTTACTGTGTAAACCTTCTACCAGATCATTAATGAATATGTTGAAGAGAACAGGTCCCAATACTGACCCCTGCGGTACCCCACTGGTCACAGCGACCCAGTTAGAGACTATACCATTTATAACCACCCTCTGCTTTCTATCACTAAGCCAGTTACTAACCCATTTACACACATTTTCCCCCAGACCAAGCATTCTCATTTTGTGTACCAACCTCTTGGAAAAATCGAGATATACCACGTCCAATGACTCACCGTGGTCCAGTCTATAGCTTACCTCTTCATAAAAACTGATTAGATTGGTTTGACAGGAGCGATTTCTCATAAACCCATGCTGATATGGAGTTAAACAGTTATTCTCATTAAGATAATCCAGAATAACATCCCTCAGAAACCCTTCAAATATTTTACCAACAATAGAGGTTAGACTTACTGGCCTATAATTTCCAGGTTCACTTTTAGAGCCCTTTTTGAATATTGGCACCACATTTGCTATGCGCCAGTCCTGCGGAACAGACCCTGTCGCTATAGAGTCACTAAAAATAAGAAATAATGGTTTTTATCTATTACATTACTTAGTTCTCTTAGTACTCGTGGGTGTATGCCATCCGGACCCGGAGATTTATCTATTTTAATCTTATTTAGCCGGTTTCGCACCTCTTCTTGGGTTAGATTGGTGACCCTTAATATAGGGTTTTCATTGTTTCTTGGGATTTCACCTAGCATTTCATTTTCCACCGTGAATACCGTGGAGAAGAAGGTGTTTAATATGTTAGCTTTTTCCTCGTCATCTACAACCATTCTTTCCTCACTATTTTTTAAGGGGCCTACATTTTCAGTTTTTATTCTTTTACTATTGATATAGTTGAAGAACAGTTTGGGATTAGTTTTACTCTCCTTAGCAATGTGCTTCTCTGTTTCCTTTTTGGCAGCTTTAATTAGTTTTTTAGATAAAGTATTTTTCTCCCTATAGTTTTTTAGAGCTTCAATGGTGCCATCCTGCTTTACCAATGCAAGTCAATGGGACACAAATATCGGAATGTATCCTGGATGGTTCCCAGGGTCTGAAGGAGAGGAAACTCTCCTTCAGGCCCTGGGATACATATTAATGTAAAAAATAAAGAATAAAAATAAAAAAATATGGATATACTCACCCTCTGACGAACCCTGGCTGTCACCGCTGCGAGCGTCTCCCTCCGTTCATAAGAATGCAGAGAGTGAAGGACCTTCGATGACGACTCCTCCAGACCCTGGGAACCACACACACCGGACACGCCGAAGATGACTAGGAACTTCCGGTTCCGATTTCCGATATCACAAAAATATCGGAACTCAGTATCGGAATTCCGATACAGCAAATATCGGCCGATACCCGATACTTGCAGTATCGGAATGCTCAACACTACTTATCACTCACAAAACAGGAGTATAAAAACCTTGAAAAGAACAAAATAAGCTGATAAGACCCTTGGAAAAACAACTAACTAAGCAGACCTTAAAAGATAATCACGTGATAGAAGGTTCTGGAAGTCTTCATTGTGCATGACAGTGCGTGATGAATTATGTAACGATTTTGCAGAATGTACTGCGCAGAAGCGGATATAGTCGAAAAGAATATAAAAGAAGGGGATGATTTAGTGGGGTATGGAGTTTCTTCAGACAGGTGAAGCAGACGTGCTGCCCATCTTGATGTTATCCTGGAATTTTCCCCCTCACTGAGTCGAGCTCCCTCCGATTGAGGAATATATCCGGTGATGTATTGATGCTTATTAATTCCTATGTAATTTGTTGCATGTTTATGACATGACTCTGATAGTCACTAGAGTTGGGTTTCGCGAAAACTGACTTTCTCAAAAGTCGGGTCGGGTGAAATAGGACGATTATTGTGAAAAATCGGGGGCCGACTGAAACACGAAACCCAATGCAAGTCAATGGGGAATCAGAGTCGGCAATGAGTGGAGGACAGGAAAACACCTACAGTGCCCATTTTAATGCCAAAAACATCAATTCGTATTACTGAAGCTTGTCAATCTTAATTTACTTTATAATAATAGTTAGGCATTGAAAACTTGGGGTCATTTGGCAAAAGTTGCGGGGGGTAGGGCTGGCTCAAGATTTTCGTGGGCCTAGGAAATGCGGAATATGTCACGGCAGTGGAGCAGGGAGAGGTAAGTATTTCAACTTTGCAAGTGCTGTGATCCTGAGCAAGCAGTGGGGGCCCCTCATTGGCATTGGCACTGGCACAGGGCCCCTCATAGTACGGCGGTGTGTTTGACGGCGGGTGGCGCCTCCGACCGACAGAGACACTTTTGTGTACTATGAGGGGCCCTGTGCCAGTGACATCGCCAATGAGTATGACCCCCACCTGTTGAAGGAACCTGCACTTTCATCTGCACCTTCCTCTTTGTCTCCGTGTAAGGTGGTAGAGTATGCGGGAAGGGGAACCTGACTTTCAGCAGGGTCAGATTCTGGCTGAGTAGAGTGCAACGGGAATGTAGTGGTCTGGGTCAATGTACCAGCAGACTCATCTAGCAGTGGCTGGGCAATGGGCAGGATGAGGAGGAAACACAGATATAGGCCCAAATAAGAAAGTAGGCTAAATCCAGTTCAAAATTGATAACAGGACTAAACAGGCGGCATTGCTTTGTTCAGTGGAGGACAACTGTAAAGAGAGGTTGACACAGTTAGTAGGCCCAAATAAGTAAGTAGGCTAAATGCAGTTCAAAATTGGTAACAGGACTAAACAGGTGGCATTGCTTTGTTCAGCGGAGGACAACTGTGATGAGGGGCAGACACAGTTAGTAGGCCCAAATAAGAAAGTAGGCTAAATGCAGTTCAAAATTGGTAACAGGACTAAACTGGCGTCATTGCTTTGTTCAGAGGAGGACAACTGTAAGGAGTGGCTGACAGTTTCTAGGCCCAAATAAGTAAGTAGGCTAAATGCAGTTCAAATTTGGTAACAGGTCTAGAAAGGCGGCATTGCTTTGTTCCGCGGAGGACAACTGTAATGAGAGGCTGACACAGTTAGTAGGCCCAAAAAAGTAAGTAGGCTAAATGCAGTTCAAAATTGCTAACAGGACTAAACTGGCGGCATTCCTTGGTTCAGCGGAGAACAACTGTAATGACAGGCTGACAGTTAGTAGGCCCAAAAAAGTAAGTAGGATAAATGCAGTTCAAAATAGCTAATAGGACTAAACAGGCGGCATTGCTTTGTTCAGTGGAGGAAAACTGTAATGAGTAGCAGACACAGTTACAAGGCCCAAATAAGTAAATAGGCTAAATGCAGCTCAAAATTGGTAACAGGACTAAAAAGCCGGCATTGCTTTGTTCCGCGGAGGACAACTGTAATGAGAGGCTGACACAGTTAGTAGGCCCAAAAAAGTAAGTAGGCTAAATGCAGTTCAAAATTGGTAACAGGACTAAACAGGTGGCATTGCTTTGTTCAGTGGAGAAAAACTGTAATGAGTGGCAGACACAGTTACTAGGGCCAAATAAGTAAGTAGGCTAAATGCAGTTAAAAATTGGTAACAGGACTAAAAAGGCGGCATTGCTTTGTTCAGTGGAGGAAAACTGTAATGAGTGGCAGACACAGTTACTAGGCCCAAATAATTAAGTAGGCTAAATGCAGTTCAAATTGGTAACAGGACTAAAAAGGCGGCATTGCTTTGTTTAGCGGAGGACAAAGGTAATGAGAGGCTGAAACAGTTAGTAGGCCCAAAAAAGTAAGTAGGCTAAATGCAGTTCAAAATAGCTAACAGGACTAAACAGGCGGCATTGCTTTGTTCAGTGGAGGAAAACTGTAATGAGTGGCAGACACAGGTACTAGGCCCAAATAAGTAAGTAGGCTAAATGCAGTTCAAAATTGGTAACAGGACTAAAAAGGCGGCATTGCTTTGTTCAGCGGAGGACAAGTGTAATGAGAGGCTGACACAGTTAGAAGGCCCAAAAAAGTAAGTAGGCTAAATGCAGTTCAAAATGGTAACAGGACTAAACTGGCGGCATTGCTTTGTTCAGCAGAAGACAACTGTAAGGAGTGGCTGACAGTTACTAGGCCCAAATAAGTAAGTAGGCTAAATACAGTTGAAAATTGGTAGCAGGACTAAAAAGGTGGCATTGCTTTGTTCAGCGGAGGACAACTGTAAGGAGTGGCTGACAAAGTTACTAGGCTAGGCCCAAATAAGGAAGTAGGCTAAATGCAGTTCAAAAGTGGAAACAGGACTAAAAAGGTGGCATTGCTTTGTTCAGCGGAGGACAACTGTAAGGAGTGGCTGACACAGTTAGTAGGCCCAAATAAGAAAGTAGGCTAAAAGCAGTTCAAAATTGGTAACAGGACTAAACAGGCGGCATTACTTTATTCAGTGGAGGACAACTGTAATGAGTGGCTGACACAGTTAGTAGGCCCAAAATATAAAGTGGGCTAAATGTCTGCCCAAAAATTGTTCATAAATAAATAGGTGGCATAGCTACGTACAGGGGTGGGCTCCTCTGCTGAGTAGCAGACAGTGGTAGTTAACGCAAAGTATTAACTGGTCTAAATGGAGGCCAGGGCCCCTGTTTATTTTAACTGTCATCTATCATTTCAACAAATTTGTATTGGCAGTGCCATTGAAGGATTTAACAGTACAGACTACACAGTGGTGGAGCAGGGAGAGGAAAGTATTGCATATGGTAAAGCATTGTTCGAGCTGGGAGAAAACACTCTCTTGTGGGCGGCGGTACTGGCACAGGGCCCCTCATATTATGACGGTGTGTCTGACATTGGTTGTGCACCACCACCATCAGAGACACTTCATTGTACTATGAGTGACCCTGTTCCAGTGCCGTCACCCAAGAGTAGGCACACCCACCTGTCTAGGCAAATGGCACTCCCACGGGTGCTTGCACCAAGTGGTGACCACCGGCCCTGTGGGGGGAGTCAGCCCATTTAGAGTGGTATAAAAATGGCCTATAGGGGACATTCAGCAGCTGCAAATGGAGGATTTGGAGCAGTCAGAAAGAGGAGGCCAAAAGCAAGAAATTTTTCAAGCAAGCTACGTGTCAGCAGGGGAAGGTGGGGCAAAATAATTTGAAATCCATGATTGGTTCATTTTAATGAAGGTTAGATCATCAACATTTTGGGTAGCCATACGTGTCCTTTTTTCGGTCAGTATTGAACCAGCAGCACTGAAGACTTTCTGATAGCACACTAGCAGATGGGCAAGCGAGCTCCTGTAATGCATATTCTGCCAAATCAGGCCAGGTGTCTAATTTTGATGCCCAGTAATCAAATGGGAATGACGGTTGAGGAAGAACATCGATAAGGGAGGAAAAATAGTTCGTAACCATACTGGACAAATGCTGTCTCCTGTCACTTTGAATCGATGCAGCAGTACCTGTCGTGTCTGCGGTCATTGCAAAATCACTCCGCAACCTTGTCATAAAACCCCTCTGTCCAACGCCACTTCAGATTTGTGCACCTCTAACACCTCTGCCATGTTGTCCCCTACAGCTCGTGTGAGAACCATCACCGCTGCTGTGTGCTGGGAATGCCTGAACCAAACGGTCTACAAGAGTTGCTTGTTTGGTATCCAATATTTTCTGAAGGTTCTCATGTGGCATGATATTTTGTAATTTTCCTTTATATCATGGATCCAGGAGGCAGGCCAACCAGTAATCGTCATCGGTCATCATTTTGTGCAATCCAGCTATCAGGGAGCCTTATAGGGCAGTTAAATATATCTCAAGGCACGGTGCACATAGCAATTGTACATGGGAGGAGACTATATATATATATATATATATATATATATATATATACAGTGGGGCAAAAAAGTATTTAGTCAGTCAGCAATAGTGCAAGTTCCACCACTTAAAAAGATGAGAGGCGTCTGTAATTTACATCATAGGTAGACCTCAACTATGGGAGAGAAACTGAGAAAAAAAATCCAGAAAATCACATTGTCTGTTTTTTTTATCATTTTTTTTTCATATTATGGTGGAAAATAAGTATTTGGTCAGAAACAAACAATCAAGATTTCTGGCTCTCACAGACCTGTAACTTCTTCTTTAAGAGTCTCCTCTTTCCTCCACTCATTACCTGTAGTAATGGCACCTGTTTAAACTTGTTATCAGTATAAAAAGACAACTGTGCACACCCTCAAACAGTCTGACTCCAAACTCCACTATGGTGAAGACCAAAGAGCTGTCAAAGGACACCAGAAACAAAATTGTAGCCCTGCACCAGGCTGGGAAGACTGAATCTGCAATAGCCAACCAGCTTGGAGTGAAGAAATCAACAGTGGGAGCAATAATTAGAAAATGGAAGACATACAAGACCACTGATAATCTCCCTCGATCTGGGGCTCCACGCAAAATCCCACCCCTTGGGGTCAGAATGATCACAAGAACGGTGAGCAAAAATCCCAGAACCACGCGGGGGGACCTAGTGAATGAACTGCAGAGAGCTGGGACCAATGTAACAAGGCTTACCATAAGTAACACACTACGCCACCATGGACACAGATCCTGCAGTGCCAGACGTGTCCCACTGCTTAAGCCAGTACATGTCCGGGCCCGTCTGAAGTTTGCTAGAGAGCATTTGGATGATCCAGAGTAGTTTTGGGAGAATGTCCTATGGTCTGATGAAACCAAACTGGAACTGTTTGGTAGAAACACAACTTGTCGTGTTTGGAGGAAAAAGAATACTGAGTTGCATCCATCAAACACCATACCTACTGTAAAGCATGGTGGTGGAAACATCATGCTTTGGGGCTGTTTCTCTGCAAAGGGGCCAGGACGACTGATCCGGGTACATGAAAGAATGAATGGGGCCATGTATCGTGAGATTTTGAGTGCAAACCTCCTTCCATCAGCAAGGGCATTGAAGATGAAACGTGGCTGGGTCTTTCAACATGACAATGATCCAAAGCACACCGCCAGGGCAACGAAGGAGTGGCTTCGTAAGAAGCATTTCAAGGTCCTGGAGTGGCCTAGCCAGTCTCCAGATCTCAACCCTATAGAAAACCTTTGGAGGGAGTTGAAAGTCCGTGTTGCCAAGCGAAAAGCCAAAAACATCACTGCTCTAGAGGAGATCTGCATGGAGCAATGGGCCAACATACCAACAACAGTGTGTGGCAACCTTGTGAAGACTTACAGAAAACGTTTGACCTCTGTCATTGCCAACAAAGGATATATTACAAAGTATTGAGATGAAATTTTGTTTCTGACCAAATACTTATTTTCCACCATAATATGCAAATAAAATGTTAAAAAAACAGACAATGTGATTTTCTGGATTTTTTTTTCTCAGTTTGTCTCCCATAGTTGAGGTCTACCTATGATGTAAATTACAGACGCCTCTCATCTTTTTAAGTGGTGGAACTTGCACTATTGCTGACTGACTAAACACTTTTTTGCCCCACTGTATATATAGATATCTATAACCACCAATGTGCACCAATGGAAGGTGTATCGGACAAATCGGAAAAACATAGAAATAACGAAGAAAAAAACGAAACAAAGTCCAAAATGCAGTATAAATTACAATATTTATTAAAATATATATAATATAGTGTAACGGTGGGAAAAAATACCATAAAAAGTACAACACCAGGGACATGTAAATGGCAGCACTAAAAATAAGTTAAATATATAACCACAGTGTAAGAACAACATATATGTGCATACCTGTGTCAATAAGCCATAAAATATATAGCAAGCAGATTTACCAAATGAATATTATAAAGTGCACGTGCAAATTTAATTAATTGGTGGCAAAAAGGAGACCGAATAGAGATGCTGATAATAAATATTGGTGCAATCTATTGGCGCTAAATCCGGCCGGTATATAGTATAATAGTCATAGTGACCAGTGAGCTATAAAGCACCCAGCGGGCAAGCAAACAAAAAAAAAAATGCCCAAAAAAACATAATAAAAATCGGAGTAGAGGTCAAAAAGAAGCCATCTGGTATTACCTGCTGAATGGGATCAACGTCCCTGGGATGTGCCGAACCCCGACGCGCGTTTCGGCGTCTGCCTTCGTCAGCCTTATAGGGCAGCCTAATAAGCTACAGAGCTGATGCACAAAAATATAAACTCCACTGTCCCTGCAAAGAAAAGGTGGTGTTGGACAGTGGAAATCGCTACAGCACAAGCAGTTTCGGGGTTAATCTTCCCTCCCTAACTATATCCCTTCTTCTGATGAAGCTGCAGCAACCTCTCCCTATGCTAAGATCAGCCGAAGTAAGATGGCCGTCGGCGTGCACGCCCATTTATAGCCCCTGTGACGCCGCAGAAAGCAAGCCAATCACTGTAATGCCCTTCTCTAAGATGGTGGGGACTGAGACCTATGTCATCACGCTGCCCACACTCTGCATCCTCCTTCATTGGATGAGAAATGGCGCTGAAAAAGTCATACGAAACGCGACTTTGGTGCGAAGATCACCGACCTCATGGCCGATCCCACACTAGGATCGGGTCGGGATTCATGAAACCCGACTTTGCCGAAAGTCGGCGACTATTGAATTTGTCCGATCCATTTCGCTCAACTCTACTAACTACCAAACGTCCAGTACTGTTGGTGCACCTGCTCAGAATGAAGGTAGTCATCACGCTGCCCACACTCTGCGTCCTCCTTCATTGGATGAGAAATGGCGCTGAAAAAGTCATATGAAACGCGACTTTGGTGCGAAGATCACCGACCTCATGGCCGATCCCACACTAGGATCGGGTCGGGTTTCATGAAACCCGACTTTGCCGAAAGTCGGCGACTTTTGAATTTGTCCGATCCGTTTCGCTCAACCCTACTAACTACCTAACGTCCAGTACCGTTTGTGCACGTTCTCAGAATGAAGGTAGTCAGCAACGCTACATTGCTTCCAATAAAACAAGAAAAAAGCAGCAACGCTCCACTTCTTGGTGACATGGACAAGGTATTACGGGTAAAAGAAGTGCAGGTTATGCAGGCAAATGAAGCAGGACGACGGCCGTGTCCACCACCACCCCGCTAGTTCCACCATATGCAGCTCTCCAGTCCAGCTCACTCTACAAGAGACTCTCGTTAGGAAAAGAAAGTACTCATCCTGTCATCCGCGTACACAGGGTTTGAACGCCCACATTGCTAGACTAATCTCGTTAGAGATGATGCCCTACCGGTTGGTTGAAAGCAAAGCTTTCAAAGCCCTGATGGCCTACGCAGTACCACAATATGACCTACCCAGTCGACACTTCTTTGCAAGAAAAGCCATCATAGCCCTCCATCAGCATGTCAAAGACCGCATTGTCCATGCACTGAGGCAATCAGTCAGTAGAAAGCTGTACCTCACAACAGATGCATGGACCAGTAGGCATAGCCAGGGACTTGGCGTGTCCATCAAGGCACACTGGGTTAATGTGGTGGATGCAGGGTCCACAGGGGACAGCCATACTGGGACAGTTCTGCCCAGCCCACGGTCTAGGAAACAGTTTGCTGTAGGCGTTTGCCACCCCTCCTCCTCCTCCAGAAGTGAAAGCTCATCCACAAAGCGCAGTCGCACGACCACTCCATCTGCAGCTGCCAGTGTTGCACACGAGGTGTCCCATTATGGAACAGCTAGTGGTAAGTGTCAGCAGGCTGTGCTACAAATGAAATGTTTGGGCGACAACAGACACACCGCGGAAGTACTGGCCGAGTACTTGCAGCAAGAAACTCAGTCATGGCTGGGCAGTGAACATCTTGAGGCAGGTAAGGTAGTCAGTGATAACGGAAGGAATTTTATGGCTGCCATAGCACTTTCAGAACTGAAACACATACCTTGCCTGGCTCACACCTTGAACCTGGTGGTGCAGTGCTTCCTGAAAAATTATCCGGGGTTACCAGCCACGTAGCTTGCCTGAAAAATGTCTTGCTTTTGGCCTCCTCTTACTGACTGCTCAAATTCCTCCACTTGCAGCTGCTGAATGTCCCCCATAGGCCATTTTTATACCTCCCTAAATGGGCTCACTCCCCCCACAGGGCCGTGGTCACCACTTGGCGCAAGCACCCGTGCGAGTGCCGTTTGCCTGGACAGGTGGGTGTGCCCACTCTTGGGCGACGGCACTGGCACAGGGTCCCTCATAATACAATGAAGTGTCTCTGATGGTGGTGGTGCACAACCAACGTCAGACACGCCGTCGTAATATGAGGGGCCCTGTGCCAGTACCGCCGCCCACGAAAGAGTGTTCCCCCCAGCTCAAACAGTGCTCTACCACTTGCAAAACTTACCTCTCCCTGCTCCACCACTGTGTAGTGTGTGCTGTTAAATCCTTCAATGGCACTGCCAATACAAATTTGTTGAAATAATAGATGATAGTAAAAATTTACAGGGGCCCTGGCCTCCATTTAGACCAGTTAATACTTTGTGCCAATTACCACTGTTTGCTACTCAGCAGAGGAGCCCACCCCTGTACCTAGCTATGCCACCAGTTTATGTATGAACATTTTTTTGGCTGACATTTAGCCCACTTTATTATTTTGGCCTACTAACTGTGTCAGCCACTTATTACAGTTGTCCTCCACTGAACAAAGCAATGCCACCTGTGTACTCCTCTTACCAATTTTGAACTGCATTTAGCGTACTTACTTATTTGGGCCTGGTAACTGTGTCAACCTCTCATTAGAGTTGTCCTCCTCCGCTGAACAAAGCTATGCCGCCTGTATACTCCTGTTACCAATTTTGAACTGCATTTAGCCTACTTTTTTATTTTAGGCCTACTAACTGTGTCTGCCCCTCATTACAGTTGTCCACCACTGAACAAAGCAATGCCGCCTGTTTAGTCCTGTTACCAATTTTGAACTGCATTTAGCCTACTTTCTTATTTGGGCCTACTAACTGTGTCTGCCCCTCATTACAGTTGTCCTCCGCTGAACAAAGCAATGCCGCCTGTTTAGTCCTTTTACCAATTTTGAACTGCATTTAGCCTACTTTCTTATTTGGGCCTACTAACTGGGTCTGCCCCTCATTACAGTTGTCCTCCACTGAACAAAGCAATGCCGCCAGAGTAGTCCTGTTAGCAATTTTGAACTGCATTTAGCCTACTTACTTTTTGGGGCCTACTAACTGTGTCAGCCTCTCATTACAGTTGTCCTCCGCTGAACAAAGCAATGCCGCCAATTTAGTCCTGTTACCAATTTTGAACTGCATTTAGCCTACTTTCTTATTTGGGCCTACTAACTGTGTCTGCCCCTCATTACAGTTGTCCTCCACTGAACAAAGCAATGCCGCCTGTTTAGTCCTTTTACCAATTTTGAACTGCATTTAGCCTACTTTCTAATTTGGGCCTATATCTGTGTTTCCTCCTCATCCTGCCCATTGGCCAGCCACTGCTAGATGAGTCTGCTGGTACATTGACCCAGACCACTACATTCCCCTTGCACTCTACACAGCCAGAATCTGACCCTACTGAAAGTCAGGCTCCCCTTCCCGCATACTATACCACCTTACACGGGGACAAAGAGGAAAGTGCAGATGAAAGTGCAGGTTCCACCATCAGGTGGGGGGGCATACTCGTTGGCACTGGCACAGGGCCCCTCATAGTACACAAAAGTGTCTCTGGCAGTGGGAGGTGCCACCCGCCATCAAACACACCACCGTACTATGAGGGGCCCTGTGCCAGTGCTAACTAGTGCCCCCCCCTGCTTGCTCAGGATCACAGCACTTGCAAAGTTGAAATACTTACCTCTCCTTGCTGCACCGCCGTGACGTATTCCGCGTTTCCTGGGACCACGAAAATCTTGAGCCAGGCCTACCCCCTCACAACTTTAGCCAAATGACCCCGTTTTCAATGTCTAACTATTATTATAAAGTAAATTAATATTGACAAGCTTCAGTAATACAAATTGATGTTTTTGGCATTAAAATGGGCACTGTAGGTGTTTTCCTGTCCTCCACTCACTGCCGACTTTGATTCCCTATTGACTTGCATTGAGTTTCGTGTTTCAGTCGGCCCCCGATTTTTCACAATAATCGTCCGATTTCACCCGACCCGACTTTTGAGAAAGTCAGTTTTCGCGAAACCCGACTGAATCCTAAAAAAGTAAAAGTCGCTCAACTCTAGTAGTTAGTCCAGGCTTGCAAGTGCATGCTGGTTAAATGTCTAAGCATGCACGTTGTATTTAAATTTTGAAGATTCTTCCCTCTGCTAAAGGTCTTTGAGCATTTCTTACAGATAACTTTTGACTGATCATTCGGATCTTGGTTAAAAAATTGCCACACTGCACTCTTCCTACTATGGAATACCTTTTCAGGTATTGCACGCTGTGCTACTTTCAACTGATGGCCACGCTTTTCTAAAACTGTTTTTGTTTTTGACAATTGTTTTTGGGCTGATATTTGCCTGCCTGTTGACAGCTGTTGCGATGTAGATGGCTGCTGCGGATCATCCTCCTCCACTTCTGAGCTACTGGCAGCGGCACGCTCTTCCCCCAGTGGCTGCCAATCTGGGTCAACAACTGGGTCATCTATCACCTCCTCTTTAATGTCATGTGCACCTTCCTCTGTGTCACCGTGTAAGGTGCTTTAGCATTCGGGACGGGGCACCATAGTCTCATCAGGGTCAGATTCTGGCTCAGTACACTGCGAGGGCAATGTAGGGATCTGAGTCAGTGGAAGAGCATCATAATCTAGCTGTGGCTGTGCATCTGTGCACTCCATGTCCAATTCATCTTGTAATGGGCAGTTAACAATTTCCCGTTCTAACCCAGGCGCAGTATGTGTAAAGAGCTCCATGGAGTAAACTGTAGTGTCACCTGACGCATCCTTCTCTTTTGGTTTGGGTGAAGGACACAAGGAAACGTCTTGTTCCTGACCGGAAGAATCCATTGATGACTTGCTGCTTTTATATTTGGAACTTTCTGAAGAGGAGGCAAATGAGCTAGAGGCTGAGTCAGCAAGGAAAGCCAAAACTTTTTCCTGCTGCTCCGGCTTTAAAAACTGTTTTCCTACTCCCAGATAAGGGAGCCTTCAAGGCCTTGTGCAGCCAGACGATGATGCTGGCTCAACACCTCCAGCCTTAGGTGCTATTGTGCTTTTGCCACTACAACCAGATGCAGCACCACCACCATCAGTACCAGCTCGCAACCACCGCCCACGGCCTCTTCCACCTGACTTCCTCATTTTTTGGAGAATCTAACCGAAATTACATCCATTATATGGTACTGTAAAACAAAGTAGGAGGTGTGTATAAACGTGTTGAGATTTCAAATCTCCCTTTTTTGGGGGAGACTAAACAAAAAATCAGGCACTGTGCAAAAAACAATACAATGTAAGTGGCTGAATGTGGCTGGCTGATATACGACAAACTAACAGGACAGAAGTATATCCACTTTGTGAGAATTTGAATCTTCCCTTTTCTTTGGGAGACTGAACCACAACTTAGGCCCAGTGTATATAGCAACGCAATCTAAGTGGCAGAAAGTGGCTGGCTGATATACGACAAACTAACAGAACAGAAGTATATCACTTTGTGAGAATTTGAATCTCCCTCTTTTTTTTGGGAGACTGAACCACAACTTAGGCCCAGTGTATATAACAATGCAGTCTAAGTGGCAAAAAGTGGCTGGCTGATATACGACAAACTAACAGGACAGAAGTATATCCACTTTGTGAGAATTTGAATCTCCCCTTTTTTTGGGGAGACTGAACCACAATATAGGCCCAGTGTATATAACAACTCAATCTAAGTGGCAGAAAGAGGCTGGCTGATATACGACATACTAACAGGACAGAAGTATATCCACTTTGTGAGCATTTGAATCTCCCATTTTTTTGGGAGACTGAACCATAACTTAGGCCCAGTGTTTATGGATTGCTCCCGGGGCCCATGGGGTATTCGGTACTTGGCCCTGTTCTGTTCTCAGTAGGGATGTCACGGCGGCTGACCCGGTCCATGGCCCTCGGGAGGTCCATTGGTGAAATGGGGGAAAGGTCTTTAAAGGGATAGTATTCGTGATGCCACCTGTGGTATTTGGTCAGGGTGACCGACGCTGCTTAGGGGTCCACTGGGGTGATGTTATGGCAGCTAGATGGTATACCTTCCCAAAGGTGAAGTATGTCCCCAGGGCTTCCCAGAGTGTAGATGGTGGATGCTGCAAGGCGCAGTGAATAACGAGGACACAGGGGTGCAGTCTCTTTACTTTTACTGAAGGCTCCACAGTCCAGGGTAGGGACCACAGGGTAGGTAGAGTCCAACTGGTCTGAAGGCAATATCCAGAGTGCCCTTATCCAGGAGGAATTCAAGAGCCTTCCCCTAGCGCACAGTAACTCAGTAGGTCCCTACTTGCATAAGCTACCATAAGGTCCTCACTGTTGTTACTCCTCTCTGTCCACCAGATGGTACGGATAGGACAAAACCCATATGACTGATGGCCTGAGGCTTGTTTATAGGGACCCTAGAGACGCCCCAACCCCCACAAGTTGCCACCGTGTCTTCTTAGGTATAAAGGTCGGACAGCCAACTTGGAATTAACTGTCCTGTCAGTCTCTGAAGTAACGGCATAGAGCTCTTTACTCCCTCAGTATTCTGGCTACCGGATCTGCGCTTCAGATGGAGGCAGCCTGCTTCTAGCTGGTCTCCCACTGATGTTTCACTCCTGTTGCTATGACTTCTTTTCTCACTCACTACAGCACAATTCCTTTCTTATCCTTTCTTACGATGCTGCCGCATGGGTTGCAGGCGCAGCTCCGTGTCCTTCTTCCTCCTCAGACTTCAATCTGGATCTGACTAGAGATCACCCTAGCCAGCTCGACCGGGAGATCTTTCCTCGTCGGTCCGCAGCCAGGAACTCTCCTCAGACCTCTCGTCCTGACTCTGACTAACTTCCTAACCAAACCTCCAGTTTCACCCTAATGAGAGGAGTGGCCTAATAGATAGAACCCTTAGCTCCCCCCTGGTGGACTGGCGTGTGAAGTGTGAGTGTGGCTGGGATACCTTGACAGAAGATCTCCTTCATTGCCTTCAGATGTAACATCACTCCCCCTGGTGGCAGAATAACATTACTTCAACGAACCAGGACTCTGGGGCGCTGCACCCCCCACTCCACCCCCCCTCCCCCCCGCATAAAATCCAGTACTCCCAGACTGGGAAAAAAGAAAACAATACATGTTAGCAAAAGACATGCAAAATTTTTGTAATGCTATAAACAAATTAATTTAACAATGCTTCCCTTTATGGGATGCGAGAATACTTCAACGTTACAAACAATAACATATTCACATTGTGCATACGACTTTTAAAGGCAAATATAAATCAATTACTATCTATTTAGGAAACATAATTACCCATACAGGTATTCTATTTTACTAAGTGTGAGTACCCTCTAAGGGTAAACTATCATTAACCCTTAAGGTGCTTATCAACATTTTCTTTATCTCTCTTCTACATATGCAGGACTATCTGCCTACTGCATTTTCTTTCCTAAAACCTATCATTTTATTTAAAGTACATCATTTTCTAGCTTCTTAAGGCAAAATGCAACAAGTAAACATTCCCTTTAAGAGGAAAACTCAAGTCTTTTCTGAGGCAGTGCAAACAATTTACAAGTCAGTTATAAACTTTAAGACAATAGAAACTTTCACGTCGTCATCAGGAACAGTTTCTTCGCAAAGTCTTCTTTCTTGTAAAACCAGTAGAGAGCACCTTTAAGAAGGTGCAAGCTATGTACAAGCAAGTTCCAATCATGCACAGTTCATGATTCCAACGTTCCTTAAACAATGATCAAATTGCCAAACTTAGAACAATAGAGATCCCAGGTAAACAAAGGGATCCCTTTGAGTGTTAACCCTGGACGGGTTTTAAGCAAAGAAACAGGAAAGGTTTTAAAAGAACTATTTACAGGTTGCGGTTTTCCGAGGTTTAATCAAGTCCTGGAGGTAGCAATGGTCGAGGTAGCCCAGCTTGATACTGGCGGCTACTAGGTGCTACATAGGGGGCTCCCTCACTCCAGATAGGGGCTTGCGCACCCGCAATGTTCTGTTCAGGGGCAACTGAAGCATTGGCCACGCTGGGAGTTGGTTCTGTAACCACTACAGTGGTAGCTGGATATACGATAGGAGTAATGATAATTTGCAGGACCCTCGAGGTTTCAACTGC
Organism: Ranitomeya imitator; assembly: GCF_032444005.1. Lineage (NCBI taxonomy): Eukaryota > Metazoa > Chordata > Amphibia > Anura > Dendrobatidae > Ranitomeya > Ranitomeya imitator. Next base: position 146,140,882 of record NC_091288.1, on the reverse strand, counting down.
TGTAGTGGTCAGGACCGTTTCCTTGTCACTAGGCGGCGCTGTTAATGGCACACACCTCTTAACTTTTCGAGCGTACCATCCGTTTTCCCCCCAGTGATGGGAGTAATTCACCGGATCTCCGGGGTACAAGTCTCGGTCCGGATGTCCCCTTCTAAGGTGAGACGTTACTTCCCTTTTGTCAACCCGAACCTTGGGCACTATCCCGGATTCCTGAATGAAACCCCTCCCTCTTTGGAGGTGGTAGGTCACCACTATGCCATAGCTCGCCGGGGGACTGTCACCTCACCGGGTTTTAGCGGTCGTTGTGCCACTTTGAGCGTTCTGTTTATCCCGCTCCTTCCATTGCGACACCAGGCAATGTTTGTATTCTTCCCATTTGAGGATAACAATATAGGAACCCGCTTGTTTGGACCCGTCCAGTCTAATCCTTGGAGCATCCCATTTGAAGATCACCCCCTCAGGGCTCACGTCCAGCGGTATGCCCATGGATGTCGGTAGCGGGTGTTATGATCTGGTGGTTTAGGAGCAACATGGACCGAGCTCTGAAGGAAGTGATATCTGTACTGACCGCAGTCCCTAAGCTCAACACAACACTAGAAGTAGCCGTGGGATGCTCCTAACACTCCCTAGGCACCTCGTCACAGCCTGAGAACTAACTACCCCTAAAGATAGAAACAGGAAAACTATCTTGCCTCAGAGAAAATCCCCAAAGGATAGATAGCCCCCCACAAGTAATGACTGTGAGTGGAGAGGGAAAAGACATACACAGAATGAAACTAGGATGAGCATAGGAGGCCAGTCTAGCTAGATAGATAGGACAGGATGGAATACTGTGCGGTCAGTATAAAACACTACAAAAAATCCACACAGAGTTTACAAAAATCTCCACACCTGACTAAAGGTATGGAGGGTAAATCTGCTTCCCAGAGCTTCCAGCATCACAGAATTAATTCATACTGACAAGCTGGACAAACATAGAAAGCACAGAACGGATAAGTCCACAACCTGTGGACAGAAAAGAGCAAGCAAGGACTTAGCTTTGCTGAACTGGTCAGGATAACAGGGAAATCCAAAGAGATGTGAATCCAACCAGGAACCATTGACAAGTGGCACAAGCTGAAGGAAAGAGCCAGGCTAAATAGCCGAGCAGAAAAGACAATCAGTGGAAGCAGCTGCTGACAGCTAAATCCAAGGAGCAGCCATACCACTTAAAACCACTGGAGGGAGCCCAAGAGCAGAACTCACAAAAGTGCCACTTACAACCACCGGAGGGAGCCCAAGAGCGGAATTCACAACAGTACCCCCCCTTGAGGAGGGGTCACCGAACCCTCACCAGAGCCCCCAGGCCGATCAGGACGAGCCAAGTGAAAAGCACGAACCAAATCGGTGGCATGGACATCGGAGGCAACAACCCAAGAATTATCCTCCTGGCCATAACCCTTCCACTTGACAAGATACTGAAGCCTCCGCCTCGAAAAACGAGAATCCAAAATTTTCTCAACCTCATATTCCAACTCTCCCTCAACCAACACCGGGGCAGGAGGATCAACTGAGGGAACAACGGGCACCACATATCTCCGCAACAAAGATCTATGGAAAACATTATGAATGGCAAAAGAGGCTGGAAGAGCCAAACGAAAAGACACCGGATTAATAATTTCAGAAATTTTATAAGGACCAATAAACCGAGGCTTAAACTAAGGGGAAGAAACCTTCATAGGAGCATGACGAGAAGACAACCAAACCAAATCCCCAACACGAAGCCGGGGACCAACACACCGACGGCGGTTAGCAAAACGTTGAGCCCTTTCCTGAGGCAACGTCAAATTGTCCACCACATGAGTCCAAATCTGCTGCAACCTGTCCACCACAGAATCCACACCAGGACAATCAGAAGGCTCAACCTGCCCAGAAGAAAAACGAGGATGAAAACCAAAATTACAAAAGAAAGGTGAAACCAAAGTAGCTGAACTAGCCCGATTATTAAGGGAAAACTCGGCCAATGGCAAGAAAGCCACCCAATCATCCTGATCAGCAGACACAAAGCATCTCAAATAGGTCTCCAAGGTCTGATTAGTTCACTCAGTTTGGCCATTAGTCTGAGGATGAAACGCCGAAGAAAAAGACAAATCAATGCCCATCCTAGCACAAAAGGCCCGCCAAAACCTAGAGACAAACTGAGAACCTCTGTCAGACACAATATTCTCCGGAATGCCATGCAAACGAACACATGCTGAAAAAACAATGGAACCAAATCTGAGGAGGAAGGCAACTTAGGCAAAGGTACCAGATGGACCATTTTAGAGAACCGGTCACAAACAACCCAGATAACAGACATCTTCTGGGAAACAGGAAGATCCGAAATAAAATCCATGGAAATATGCGTCCAGGGTCTCTCAGGGACCGGCAAAGGCAAAAGCAACCCACTAGCGCGGGAACAGCAAGACTTGGCTCGGGCGCAAGTCCCACAGGACTGCACAAAAGCACGCACATCGCGCGACAAGGAAGGCCACCAAAAGGACCTAGCAACCAAATCTCTGGTACCAAAAATCCCAGGATGACCAGCCAACACTGAACAATGAACCTCAGAAATCACCTTACTTGTCCATCCATCAGGAACAAACAGCTTCCCCATTGGACAGCGGTCAGGCCTATCAGCCTGAAATTCCCGAAGCACCCACCGCAAATCAGGGGAGATGGCAGAAAGAATCACCCCTTCCTTAAGAATGCCAACCGGCTCAAGGACTCCAGGAGAATCAGGCGAAAAACTCCTAGAGATGGCATCAGCCTTAACATTCTTAGATCCCGGAAGATACGAGACCACAAAATCAAAACGGGAGAAAAACAGGGACCATCGAGCCTGTCTAGGATTCAGCAGCTTGGCCGACTCGAGGTAAATCAGATTCTTATGATCAGTCAAGACCACAACGCGGTGCTTAACTCCCTCAAGCCAATGTCGCTACTCCTCAAATGCCCACTTCATAGCCAACAACTCCCGATTGCCGACATCATAATTGCGTTCCGCAGGTGAAAACTTTCTGGAAAAAAAAGCACACGGTTTCATCAAAGAACCATCAGAATCCCTCTGAGACAAAACGGCCCCTGCCCCAATCTCAGAACCGTCAACCTCAACCTGAAAAGGAAGAGAAACATCCGGCTGACGCAACACAGGGGCAGAAGTAAATAAGCGTTTAAGCTCCCGAAAGGCCTCAACAGCCGCAGAGGACCAATTCGTCACATCAGCGCCTTTCTTCGTCAAATCAGTAAGGGGCTTAACCACACTGGAAAAGTTGGCAATGAAATGGCGATAGAAATTAGCAAAGCCCAAAAATTTTTGAAGGCTCTTCACAGATGTGGGTTGAATCCAGTCATGAATAGCTTGGACCTTAACAGGATCCATTTCCATAGACGAGGGAGAAAAAATAAAACCCAAAAAAGAGACCTTCTGAACTCCGAATAGGCACTTAGACCCCTTCACAAATAAAGCATTGTCACGAACGATCTGGAACACCATCCTGACCTGCTTCACATGAGACTCCCAATCATCGGAAAAAATCAAAATATCATCCAAATATACAACCATGAATTTAACAAGATAATTGTGGAAAATATAATGCATGAAGGATTGGAACACAGATGGAGCATTAGAGAGCCCGAATGGCATCACAATGTAATCAAAATGGCCTTCGGGCGTATTAAATGCAGTTTTCCTTTCGTCACCCTGTTTAATACGAACAAGATTATATGCCCCTCGGAGGTCAATCTTAGTAAACCAAGTAGCCCCCTTAATCTGAGCAAACAAATCAGAAAGCAAAGGCAAGGGGTATTGGAATTTGACCGTGATCTTATTAAGAAGACGATAATCTATACAGGGTCTCAAGGAGCCATCCTTCTTAGCAACAAAGAAGCCCTTTCTCCAAAGATTCCTCAACATAGCTCCGCATGGCGGCATGCTCTGGCACAGACAGATTGAAAAGTCGGCCCTTAGGGAACTTACAACCAGGAATCAAGTTAATAGCACAATCACAGTCCCTATGTGGAGGAAGGGAACTGGACTTGGGCTCATCAAATACATCCTGGAAATCCGACAAAAACTCAGGGACCTCATAAGAGGGGGAAGAGGAAATTGACATCAAAGGAACGTCACTATGTACCCCTTGACAACTCCAACTAGTCGCAGACATAGTTTTCCAATACAGCACTGGATTATGTTCCTGTAACCATGGAAAACCCAGTACAACAACATCATGCAGGTTATGCAACACCAGAAAACGGCAATTTTCCTGATGTGCAGGAGCCATGTACATGGTCATCTGCGTCCAGTACTGAGGTTTATACTTGGCCAATGGAGTAGCATCAATGCCCCTCAAAGGAATAGGGCTCTGCAAAGGCTGCAAGGAAAAACCACAGCGCCTGGAGAATTCTAAGTCCATTAAGTTCAGGGCAGCGCCTGAATCCACAAATGCCATGACAGAAAAGGACGACAATGAGCAAATCAGGGTCACAGATAAAAGAAATTTAGGCTGTACAGTACTAATGGTGACAGACCTAGCGACCCTCCTAGTACGTTTAGGGCAATCAGAAATAACATGAGCAGAATCAGCACAGTAAAAACACAGCCTATTCTGACGTCTGAATTCCTGCCGTTCTGTTCTAGTCAAAATCCTATCACATTGCATAGGTTCAGGACTCTGCTCAGAGGACACTGCCATATGGTGCATAGCTTTGCGCTTGCGCAAACACCGATCAATATGAATGGCTAGAGACATAGATTCGCTCAAACCAGTAGGCGTAGGGAAGCCCACCATAACATCTTTAAGGGCTTCAGAAAGACCTTTTCTGAAAATAGCAGCCAGAGCATCCTCATTCCATTTAGTGAGCACAGACCATTTCCTAAATTTCTGGCAGTATAATTCTGCCGCTTCCTGACCTTGACACAAGGCCAACAGGGTTTTTCTGCATGATCCGCAGAATTAGGTTCGTCATACAATAATCCGAGCGCTTGAAAAAATGCGTCTACATTCAGCAATGCCGGATCCCCTGATTCAAGGGAGAATGCCCAGTCCTGAGGGTCACCACGCAGCAAGGATATGATGATTTTAACTTGCTGAATGGGATCACCAGAAGAACGGGGTTTCAAAGCAAAAAATAATTTGCAGTTATTTTTAAAGTTCAAAAACTTGGATCTGTCTCCAAAAAACAAATCAGGAGTAGGAATTCTAGGCTCCAAAGCCGGAGTCTGGACAACATAATCTTGGATACTCTGTACTCTTGCAGCAAGTTGATCCACACGACAAAACAAACCCTGAACATCCTTGCCAGAGCATAAATCCTGAACCACCCAGAGATCAAGAGGAAAAAAAAGACAAAAGAGAGCACAGAAAAAAAATGGCTCAGAATTTCTTCCTTCTTTTGAGATGCATTTAATTCATTTTTGACCACTTGTACTGTTATGATCTGGTGGTTTAGGAGCAACATAGAATGAGCTCTGAAGGAAGTGGCATCTGTACTGACCGCAGTCCCTAAGCTCAACACAACACTAGAAGTAGCCGTGGGATGTTCCTAACACTCCCTAGGCACCTCATCACAGCCTGAGAACTAACTACCCCTAAAGATAGAAACAGGAAAACTATCTTGCCTCAGAGAAAATCCCCAAAGGATAGATAGCCCCCCACAAGTAATGACTGTGAGTTGAGAGGGAAAAGACATACACAGAATGAAACTAGGATGAGCATAGGAGGCTATTCTAGCTAGATAGATAGGACAGGATGGAATACTGTGCGGTCAGTATAAAACACTACAAAAAATCCACACAGAGTTTACAAAAATCTCCACACCTGACTAAAGGTATGGAGGGTAAATCTGCTTCCCAGAGCTTCCAGCATCACAGAATTAATTCATACTGACAAGCTGGACAAACATAGAAAGCACAGAACGGATAAGTACACAACCTGTGGACAGAAAAGAGCAAGCAAGGACTTAGCTTTGCTGTACTGGTCAGGATAACAGGGAAATCCAAAGAGATGTGAATTCAACCAGGAACCATTGACAAGTGGCACAAGCTGAAGGAAAGAGCCAGGCTAAATAGCCGAGCAGAAAAGACAATCAGTGGAAGCAGCTGCTGACAGCTAAATCCAAGGAGCAGCCATACCACTTAAAACCACTGGAGGGAGCCCAAGAGCGGAATTCACAACAGCGGGGCAGTGTCTCGTGGGCCGTGTTGGGAGTCATTAGGACCAGAATGGTGGCTGGGGGTCGGTCACAGTCGGGACGGGGAGTGGTCGTTGGAGCAGGGTCGGTCGGAGGGGCAGGAACGTTTTCCGTACCTGCATCTGATGTGGTTCCACCGATGTCGATCCGCTCCGCTAATGAGGACGCTGGAGTCGACTGCTGCTCGGAGCACGGTTCTTCCAGTGCGACCTTCCTGCACAGCTCCGACTTCCATTTCTTCACTGCTGTCGGCTCTGCGTCCGAGAGGGGACGGCTCAACTCCTCCACCTGCGGATCCAGAAAGTCCAGATCCTCCGGCGGCGGCGAGCTCAGGTTCGCCTCCGGTCGCCTGAGATGATCCTGGGTCACTTCGTCAATGCTCAGGTAGCCGCTGGTTACCATCTCTGCTCCAGGACATTCGTTCACTCTCACATGCTTCTCCTCCTGGATTCCTGAGCTCGTCATCCTGCAGCCGCAGTCAGAGGGGGCGGTCGTCACTTTTGGCGCCGCTTTCGCGGTCTCCTCCCATGGCACGCCCTCCTTCTCCAGCGCTCCTCGTGGTGCGGTAATGGCGGCGGTTTTGGTGGGAATTTTTGGCGGTAAATGGCAATACACAGTCCTTGCAATAAATCACAGTTCCAATACAGCTCTGGCACAGTCCTTAGGTGCACATGACCCGATTCCTCAGGCTTAAGTAGATCCTATTCGTGAAGCCAAAGTTGGATCGCCCCCGGGGGCAGTGGGGTACTCGGTACCGGGCCCTCTTCTGTTCTCAGTAGGAATGTCACGGCGGCTGACCCGGTCCGTGGCCCTCGGGAGGTTCATTGGTGAAATGGGGGAAAGGTCTTTAAAGGGATAGTATTCATGACGCCACCTGAGGTATTTGGTCAGGGTGACCGACGCTGCTTAGGGGTCCACTGGGGTGATGTTATGGCAGCTAGATGGTATACCTTCCCAAAGGTGAAGTATGTCCCCAGGGCTTCCCAGAGTGTAGATGGTGGATGGTGCAAGGCGCAGTGAATAATGAGTACACAGGGGTGCAGTCTCTTTACCTTTACTGGAGGCTTCAGCATCCACAGTCCAGGGTAGGGACCACAGGGTAGGCAGTGTCCAACTGGTCTGAAGGCAATATCCAAAGTCCCCTTATCCAGGAGGAATTCAATAGCCTTCCCCTAGCGCACAGTAACTCAGTAGGTCCCTACTTGCATAAGCTACCATAAGGTCCTCACTGTTGTTACTCCTCTCTGTCCACCAGATGGTACAGATAGGACAAAACCTGTATGACTGATGGCGCGAGGCTTGTTTATATGGACCCTAGAGACGCCCCAACCCCCAAAAGTTGCCACCATGTCTTCTTAGGTATAAAGGTCGGACAGCCAACTTGGAATTAACTGTCCTGCCAGTCTCTGAAGTAACGGCATAGAGCTCTTTACTCCCTCGGTATTCTTGCCACCGGATCTGCGCTTCAGATGGAGGCAGCCTGCTTCTAGCTGGTCTCCCACTGATGTTTCACTCCTGTTGCTATGACTTCTTTTCTCACTCACTACAGCACAATTCCTTTCTTGTCCTTTCTTAAGATGCTGCCGCATGGGTTGCAGGCACAGCTCCATGTCCTTCTTCCTCCTCAGACTTCAGTCTGGATCTGACTAGAGATCACACTAGCCCGCATGGGTTGCAGGCGCAGCTCCATGTCCTTCTTCCTCCTCAGACTTCAGTCTGGATCTGACTAGAGATCGCCCTAGCCAGCTCGACCGGGAGACCTTTCCTCGTTGGTCCCCAGCCAGGAACTCTCCTCAGACCTCTCATCCTGACTCTGACTAACTTCCTAACCAACCCCCCAGTTTTACCCTTAGGGATGGAGTGGCCTAATAGATAGAATCCTTAGCTCCCCCTGGTGGACTGGCGTGTGAAGTGTCTGTGTGGCTGTGATATCTGGACAGAAGATCTCCTTCATTGCCTTCAGACGTAACATCACTCACCCTGGTGGAAGAATAACATTACTGCAACGAACCAGGACTCTGGGGCGCTGCATATATAACAATGCAATCAAAGTGGCAGAAAGTGGCTGGCTGATATACAACAAACTAACAGAACAGAAGTATATCCACTTTGTGAGAATTTGAATCTCCCTCTTTTTTTGGGAGACTGAACCACAACTTAGGCCCAGTGTATATAACAACGCAATGTAAGTGGCAGAAAGTGGCTGGCTGATATACGACAAACTAACAGGACAGAAGTATATCCACTTTGTGAGAATTTGAATCTCCCTCTTTTTTTTTGGGAGACTGAACCACAACTTAGGCCCAGTGTATATAACAACGCAATCTAAGTGGCAGAAAGTGGCTGGCTGATATACGACAAACTAACAGGACAGAAATATATCCACTTAGTGAGAATTTGAATCTCACTTTTTTGGGGGGAGACTGAACCAAACTCAGTGTATAAAGCAACACAAAGTAAATGGCAGAGAGTGGCTGGAAGATATATGAAAAAATACAAGGACTGTAGTACAATTTCAATCTCCCTACAATTATCTCATGAAAAGTACGGTAGCAATATAAGGACTGCTGCACACAAAAGTGTGGACAAATAAACAAGATAACTGTGCAGAAAGGAGCAACAGGATTTTTGCTTTTAAAAAAGCAGTTGGTTTGTACAGCGGCGTGCAAACAGCAATGCAGCTATCAGGGAGCCTTATAAGGCAGCCTAATAAGCTACAGAGCTGATGCACAAAAATATAGCTTCCACTGTCCCTGCAAACAAATGGTAGTGTTGGACAGTGGAAATCGCTACAGCACAAGCAGTTTGGGGGGTTAATCCTCCCTCCCTAACTATATCCCTTCTTCTGATGAAGCTGCGGCAACCTCTCCCTATGCTACGATCGGCAGAAGTAAGATGGCGGTCGGCGTGCACGCCCCTTTATAGCCCCTGTGACGCCGCAGAAAGCAAACCAATCACTGTCATGCCCTTCTCATCACGCTGCCCACACTCTGCGTCCTCCTTCATTGGCTGAAAAATGGTGCTGAAAGCGTCATACGAAACGTGACTTTGGCGCGCAGATCCCACACTAGGATCGGGTCGGATTTCATGAAACCCGACTTTGCCGAAAGTAGGCGATTTTTGCATTTGTCCGATCCGTTTCGCTCAACCCTCATTGTGACCACATCTGTAGGAAAATTTCATATGTAACCAGGTTTTATTATCTTTGCAAATGTCAAAATGTGGAGATAGTAAATTACCAATTGTAGGTTCTTTCCTAGCAGCAAAATTCACTGAATCAGAAAGTAAATGTTTAAATCACCTATCTTGATACAACATAGGTTCATGATCTCAGTGAATTGGGGGCTCAATAAGTAACTAAAAGTGACCTTGTTATAGTTAATTCTGTCTTATATTTTTTAAATTAACATATTATTTCTGAAAATGTTTTGTACAATATCGTTGGCTCATTGTAGCATCCAATCTAGGGAGTAGCAACAAAATAGATTTCTACAATAAAGTACTGTATATCCTGACATCTCTACTTCAAACATATTGGGACATTTGATACAGTAAGTGTAACCCCATTGAACTCAACACTGTGGACATGTGTTATAAAACTCCAATTGGGAATGCTTTTGGATTTATAGAATGAAGAGTTTATACCCAGATAGTTTCAAGTATGAATAAGTCAGCATAGATACATACCACCTCTTTTGTTCTTTCATTCCACATGTCCTTGATGCAACGTCCAAAGCCAACCATCCAATGTTATTAATTAAAAAATAATAACTGGACTTTACTTTGAATTAATATTTTTTATTTTAATCATTATCATCTTTTGAATAGTCTTTTCTAGGAAGGAATCTATCAATAGCATATTAAATCACCTGTCTGCTATTGCCTACAACTATAAGTCCATAATGTATATACAGTACAATAACTATAAAATAAGTAAAAGGAAACTATTGAAACTCCAAGTCCATACAATAGTGAAACATCTACTAAATTAGATGGACAATGAAGACACAAAAGAGAATAGTAAAACCAAAAACACTCAGTTTGAAAAAATGTTGCAGTAATCCGCAAGTGCTAGTAAAAGATGTAAAAAACAGGGTATTTGGTTGATACGTTTTTTGCAAAAAATGTATACTAAGCTGCTCTACCAATCTTCACGGTATACCCTTATCAGAGCAGTCCTAACTAATGTATGCAATCCCTATCTGATGTATTTAAAAACCTGATCATCTGTATATAACCTGTGTGAACAGGGTTCAGAGAGGAAAAATCCATGTGTGCATACAGGGTAGAACAGCTTTTGTGCAGATAGCCCAAGAGGAGTGGTGGAACTCCCCAGTCTTGTAGACACAAGAGAACAATTATGGAAACAGGAACACATGGGCTACTTGCACAGTGAACAAGTCTGTATGATCATGTTCACACACCACCAAGAAACCTGAAGACACAAAAGAGAATAGTAAAACCAAAAACACTCAGTTTGAAAAAATGTTGCAGTAATCCGCAAGTGCTAGTAAAAGATGTAAAAAACAGGGTATTTGGTTGATACGTTTTTTGCAAAAAATGTATACTAAGCTGCTCTACCAATCTTCACGGTATACCCTTATCAGAGCAGTCCTAACTAATGTATGCAATCCCTATCTAATGTATTTAAAAACCTGATCATCTGTATATAACCTGTGTGAACAGGGTTCAGAGAGGAAAAATCCATGTGTGCATACAGGGTAGAACAGCTTTTGTGCAGATAGCCCAAGAGGAGTGGTGGAACTCCCCAGTCTTGTAGACACAAGAGAACAATTATGGAAACAGGAACACATGGGCTACTTGCACAGTGAACAAGTCTGTATGATCATGTTCACACACCACCAAGAAACCTGAAGACACAAAAGAGAATAGTGAAACCAAAAACACTCAGTTTGAAAAAATGTTGCAGTAATCCGCAAGTGCTAGTAAAAGATGTAAAAAACACTGGGGAGTTCCACCACTCCTCTTGGGCTATCTGCACAAAAGCTGTTCTACCCTGCATGCACACATGGATTTTTCCTCTCTGAACCCTGTTCACACAGGTTATATACAGATGATCAGGTTTTTAAATACATCAGATAGGGATTGCATACATTAGTTAGGACTGCTCTGATAAGGGTATACCGTGAAGATTGGTAGAGCAGCTTAGTATACATTTTTTGCAAAAAACGTATCAACCAAATACCCTGTTTTTTTACATCTTTTACTAGCACTTGCGGATTACTGCAACATTTTTTCAAACTGAGTGTTTTTGGTTTCACTATTCTCTTTTGTGTCTTCAGGTTTCTTGGTGGTGTGTGAACATGATCATACAGACTTGTTCACTGTGCAAGTAGCCCATGTGTTCCTGTTTCCATAATTGTTCTCTTGTGTCTACAAGACTGGGGAGTTCCACCACTCCTCTTGGGCTATCTGCACAAAAGCTGTTCTACCCTGTATGCACACATGGATTTTTCCTCTCTGAACCCTGTTCACACAGGTTATATACAGATGATCAGGTTTTTAAATACATCAGATAGGGATTGCATACATTAGTTAGGACTGCTCTGATAAGGGTATACCGTGAAGATTGGTAGAGCAGCTTAGTATACATTTTTTGCAAAAAACGTATCAACCAAATACCCTGTTTTTTACATCTTTTACTAGCACTTGCGGATTACTGCAACATTTTTTCAAACTGAGTGTTTTTGGTTTTACTATTCTCTTTTGTGTCTTCAGGTTTCTTGGTGGTGTGTGAACATGATCATACAGACTTGTTCACTGTGCAAGTAGCCCATGTGTTCCTGTTTCCATAAATTAGATGGACAAGGAGAAAGCTTTTCTATATAACTTGAGTAATGAAGGATTCCAAGTCCATGCAATAGTAACACAGCTGCTAAATTATTGATTAAAAGATAAAAAATTGGTTTTCCTGCGGCACTGCTGTTTCCGTGCTCCGGATTCCAGTCTGCATGTGGGTGAACTGACAAAACAACTTTTTTTTTTCTCATCTGTATACTTGAGTGCTGTCTTGCCCCCCCATATTATTGTTTCTACATATGGTATAAATAATTCATACTCCAATTACTATTGGAAGTTTTTCTTGACATATTTTGATCACAGATTGAGCATTTTTTTAAGGCATGTCACAGCCTACTTCTACCGAGGCTGCAGATCCGTTAACCTCCCACCTGCATTGTGATGTTAACGATGTTCAGAGACACAATAAAGTCGCTCTGATATTTTCTTTTAAACTGGATGAACACTTCCAACCAGACACAGATCTTAATTTGCATATGTACAAAATGGAAAATCTTCTAACAAAAGACTTGAAAATTTGGTGGGATTGCACCACTCTCCAATCATATTTGGAGAAACATATGATTCTTCGGGGCCTTAGATTAAAGAAAATAGCCACAACTGTTTATTCAGATTCTTTAAAGGGACTCTGTCACCTGAATTTGGAGGGAACAATCTTCAGCCATAGGGGCGAGGTTTTCGGGTGTTTGATTCACCCTTTCCTTACCCGCTGGCTGCATGCTGGCTGCAATATTGGATTGAAGTTCATTCTCTGTCCTCCGTAGTACACGCCTGCGCAAGGGCACTGCTCGCAAACGTACAAACTATGAGGAAAAGGGGAGACACGAGAGGTAGATGGTAACAATTGCTTTAGTTATTCGGACCAGCCATAGTGTAAGGCTCGGGTGTAAAGCTGCATGAACCAGTTAACTGGGTTTTCATTGTCTGTAAGCTATAATCATCAACATTAACAAAAATAAACACTTGAAATAGATCACTCTATTTGTAATGACTCTATATAATGTATGAGTTTCACTTTTTGTATTGAAGAACTGAAATAAATTAACTTTTTGATAATATTCTAATTTTTGAGATGCACCTGTAGTCCTAGAAAAATCCAAATAAAGCATAAAATACTTCAAGCCAAAAATTGCTACTGAATTGGTGTGTGCTGGCACTAAAACATTGCATAATGCTATGGAGGGCTGATAGTGTAAAAATGCATAGAGGTACATTATTAACCCCTTCGCGCCATGCGCCGTACTAGTACTGCGCTGCCGGCACTGCATTTGTGCCAGCAGCAGTACTAGTACGGCGCACCGATCACCGCGGTCTCGCGCTGAGCGCCGCGGTGATCGGGTGCGGGTGTCAGCTGTATATGACAGCTGACACCCCGCAGCAATGCCCACGATCGGCGCTATCGCCGATCGCGGGCATTTAACCCCTCTGATGCCGCTGTCAGTAGTGACAGCGGCATAGAGGGGGATCGCGCAGGGACGGGGGCTCCCTGCGCTCTCCCACCGGAGCAACGCAATGAGATCGCGTTGCTCCGGTGACCCGGAAGGAGTCCCCGGATCCAAGATGGCCGCCGGACTCCTTCCGGGTCATGAAGTGACCTGGCTAGCCGGCGCCTGCTGAGAGCAGGCGCTGGAAAGCCAGCTAAACTGCCTGTCAGATCGTTGATCTGACAGAGTGCCATGCACACTGTCAGATCAACGATCTGATCTAATACAGTGATGTCCCACCCTGGGACAATGGTAGAAAGTTAAAAAAAAAAAAAATAGAATGTATAAAAAAAAAAAAAAAAAATCCCCAAATAAAAAAAAAAAAACATTTCCCAGTAAATCCATTCATTTATGTAAATTAAAAAAAACAATAAAAGTACACATATTTGGTATCGCCGCGTCCGTAACGTCCCGCTCTATAAAACTATCCCACTAGTTAACCCCTTCAGTGAACACCGCAAAAAAATAAATAAAAAACAAGGCAAAAAACATTGCTTTATTATCATACAGGCGAACAAAAAGTGGAATAATACGCGATCAAAACAACGGATATAAATAACCATGGTACCGCTGAAAATGTCATCTTGTCCCGCAACAAAAAAGCCGCCATACAGCATCATCAGCAGAAAAATAAAAAAGTTATAGCTCTCAGAATAAAGCGATGCAAAAACAATTATTTTTTTTATATAAAATAGTTTTTATTGTGTAAAAGCGCCAAAACATAAAAAAAATTACATAAATGAGGTATCGCTGTAATCGTACTGACCTGAAGAATAAAACTGCTTTATCCATTTTACCACTCGTGGAACGGTATAAACGCCTTCCCTAAAAGAAATTCAGGAATTGCTGGTTTTTGTTCATTCCGCCTCCCAAAAAATCGGAATAAAAAGCGATCAAAAAATGTCATCTGCCCAAAAATGGTACCAATAAAAACATCAACTCGTCCCGCAAAAAACAAGATCTCACATGACTCTGTGGGCCAAAATATGGATAAATTATAGCTTTCAAAATGTGGTGATGCAAAAAATATTTTTTGCAATAAAAAGCGTCTTTTAGTGTGTGACGGCTGCCACTCATAAAAATCCGCTAAAAAACCCACTATAAAAGTAAATCAAACCCCCCTTCATCACACCCTTAGTTAGGGAAAAATAATAAAATGTAAAAAAATGTATTTATTTCCATTTTCCCATTAGGGTTAGGGCTAGGGTTAGGGTTAGGGTTGGGGTTGGGGTGGGGGCTAGGGTTAGGGTTGGGGTTAGGGTTTCAGTTATAATTGGGGAGTTTCCACTGTTCAGGCACATCAGGGGCTCTCCAAACGCGACATGGCGTTAGATCTCAATTCCAGCCAATTCTGCTTTGAAAAAGTAAAACAGTGCTCCTTCCCTTCCGAGTTCTCCTGTGCGCCCAAACAGTGGTTCCCCCCAACAAATGGGGTATCAGCGTTCTCAGGACAAGTTGGACAACAACTTTTGGGGTCCAATTTGTCCTGTTACCCTTGGAAATATAAAAACATAGGGGATAAAATATCATTTTCGTGGAAAAAAAAATATTTTTTATTTTCACGGCTCTGCGTTATAAACTGTAGTGAAACACTTGTTGGTTCAAAGCTCTCACAACACATCTAGATAAGTTCCTTGGGGGGTCTAGTTTCCAATATGGGGTCACTTGTGGTGGGTTCCTACTGTTTAGGTACATCAGGGGCTCTGCAAATGCAACATGACGCCTGCAGACCAATCCATCTAAGTCTGCATTTCAAATGGCGCTCCTTCCCTTCCGAGCTCTGCCGTGCACCCAAACAGTGGTTCCCCCCCACATATGGGGTATCAGCGTACTCAGGACAAATTGGACAATAACATTTGTGGTCCAATTTCTCCTGTTACCCTTGGGAAAAAAATTGCGGGCTAAAACATCATTTTGTGGAAAGAAAAAATGATTTTTTAATTTTCACAATGCTACATTCTAAACTTTAGTGAAACAATTGGGGGTTAAAAGTGCTCACCACACATCTAGATAAGTTCCTTAGGGGGTCTTCTTTCCAAAATGGGGTCACTTGTGGGGGGTTTCCACTGTTAAGGCACGTCAGGGGCTCTCCAAATGCGACATGGCGTCCGATCTCAATTCCAGCCAATTTTGCATTGAAAAGTCAAATGGCACTCCTACCCTTCCGAGCTCTGCCATGCGCTCAAACAGTGGTTTATCCCCATATATGAAGTATCAGCGTACTCAGGACAAATTGCACAACAAATTTTGTGGTCCAATTTATCCTGTTACCCTTGGGAAAATAAAAAATTTGGGGCAAAAAGATCATTTTTTGTAAAAATTAATATGGAATTTTTTTTACGGCTGTACATTATAAACTTCTGTGAAGCACTTGGAGGTTCAAAGTGCTCACCACACATCTAGATTAGTTCCTTAGGGGGTCTACTTTCCAAAATGGTGTCACTTGTGGGGGTTTCCACTGTTTAGGCACGTCAGGGGCTCTCCAATCGTGACATGGGCTCCGATCTCAATTCCAGCAAACCTTGCATTGAAAAGTCAAATGGCGCTCCTTCCCTTCCGAGCTCTGCCATGTGACCAAACAGTGGTTTACCCCCACATATGGGGTATCGTCGTACTCAGGACAAATTGTACAACGACTTTTGTGGTCCAATTTATCCTTTTACCCTTGGTAAAATGAAACAAATTGGACCTGAAGTAAAAATTTTGTGAAAAAAAAGTTAAATGTTCAATTTTTTTAAACATTCAAAAAATTCCTGTGAAGCACCTGAAGGGTTAATAAACTTTTTGAATGTGGTTTTGAGTACCTTGAGGGGTGCAGTTTTTAGAATGGTGTCACTTTTGGGCATTTTCTGTCATATAGACCCCTCAAAGTCACTTCAAGTGTGAGGTGGTCCGTAAAAGAAATGGTTTTGCAAATTTTGTTGCAAAAATGAGAAATCGCTGGTCAACTTTTAACCCTTATAACTCCCTAACTTAAAAAATTAGGTTTCCAAAATTGTGCTGATGTAAAGCAGACATGTGGGAAATGTTGTTTATTAACTATATTATGTGATATAACTCTCTAATTTAAGGGCATAAAAACTAAGAGTTTGAAAATTGCTACATTTTCATAATTTCCGACAAATTTTTGTTTTTTTCACAAATAAATGCAAGTTATATCGAAGAAGTTTTACCACTATCATGAAGTACAATATGTCACGAGAAAACAGTGTCAGAATCACAAGGATCCGTTGAAGCATTTCAGCGTTATGACCTCATAAAGTGACAGTGGTCAGAATTGTAAAAATTGGCCCTGTCACTTAGGTGAAAACAGGCTTTGGGGTGAAGGGGTTAATAGACGTGAATGTCACAGTTGTTGTTAGGTTATGCAGTCTAAATGCCAAGATTTCATGAGTGATTATTTACTATTCTATTTTTGTGTACAGATGTCTCTATCAGTTTAACCAGATCTTTATATTTCTGTTCTAGCTTTACGTGGGTTGCCAGCTTGCATATTGTGGCCATAATATTAACTAATACCTTACATATTTTGATATGTACTATGCCGGAGATGGACTGTTATGCCAGAAGCGGTGCTGTACAAGAGTGGACCTACTGGACCGTGATACCGAACCTCCTCCAAGTGAGCGAACCAGTATGGATAACCCCTATACAGGGACAGTTAGGAAGCAAACTCGGAGGCCTCAAGTACCATGGATGCCGGGACCAGGGATCGGCTCAGGAAAGGAGGGAACAAGGACGAGACAGGAGAACTGGACAAGGAACGTCGCGGAGGACGTATGGGAGAGGTGACCAAGGAAGCGGTGAACAGAGAAACCAGAAGATACAGAGGAAAAGGGAGTGTATGGAATGAGGAGCTGGGGAAGAGGTAAAGAGACTGCGATCAGACTACCTCAGCTTGTAGGCTACATTATTAATATGGTGGAGGACTTCGAATGGACCGATGTAACGAGGACCCAACTTGTAGGAAGGTATCTTTAGTCTGATATATTTTGATGAGAGCCAAGCCTTCTCGCCCGGCCGATAGATTGGAGCATCCAGACGTCTCTTGTTGGCTTGTTTCTTCATATGTTCTCCCGCTCTCTTGAGTGCCTCTTTAGTCTCAAGCAAGATACTGGAAAATTCCAAGACCTCGGAATCAGCTGCAGGAATCCCAGAGGATGCAGAAATCGGCAAGGGAATATTAGGATGCACGCCAAAAACGACAAAGAATGGCGACTTGGCAGAAGACTCATTGGGATGATTATTATAGGCGAACTCTGCCCACGGAAGTAGACCGGACCAGTCATCCTGATGAAAGTTGGAGAAATGACGTAGGTAGGAAGACAACACTTGATTAATACGCTCCACTTGACCGTTGGTTTGCGGATGATATGCGGAGGAGAAGTCCAATTTCACCTCTAAGAGACCACACAAGGCCTTCCAGAATCGAGACGTGAATTAGACTCCATGATCATAAACAATATGTTGAGGGAATCTATGAAGTCAGAATATGTGCTGGACGAAGACTTCAGCTAATTCGAGAGTGGAGGGCAGTCCAGGTAGAGGAACAAAGTGCGCCATCTTTGAGAACCGGTCTGAGAAAGGCATCAGCCGAAACGCACGTCGGGGGGGGGGGGGGACAGGGGTGAGGTGCCAGTCCACGCCAGGGTTGATCTCCACACTAACCGGTATGTATATTAGTCATACTTATTGTGCATGTGCTTTTCTATATATTTCTTTGGATCTGTGTGTCCAATGTATGTAGTTATACTTCATTAGTCTGGCGCAATTCTTTGATTGTTTTGAAATACCTGATATGGTTACTGTGCGGACCCCTTTGTACTGGAGGCACCTGCCCCCTGTCCGTTTAGGTGCGTGCTGAGGACAGCACGGGGATTGTTTCCATCTGTCGTTTTTTATCTGGTATTATTATTAATAAAGTTTTTTCTATATTTATACTTTGACTATATGCTGCTTTTGTTCTCTGCTGGGTTTTTGTCTATCGTATGGCAGTTGGTCCGCTATGGTCCTTTTTCCCGGTCCCATTGTTTCTATATAGAACATACCCCATCTGGGTTAAATAATAATTTTGGTAACCTCATGTTTTTCCACTATAGTGTTTTGTTTATTCACCACCAGAATAGTAGTATATCCGGAAGAGCGAAGCAGGTCAGTAATAAAATCCAGGGCGATATGTTGCTATGGGGACGATGGAACAGGTAACGGAAGCAGAAGCCCAGATGGTAGACACCAGGGAACCTTGACTTTGGCACAGGAAGAACATGAGGCCATGAAGTCAATCACATCTTGACAGAGAGAAGGCCACCAGTAGAACCGAGAAATGAGTTCCAGAGTCTTCTTAACACCGACATGCCCAGACATCTTGGAAGAATTAGAGTAGAGGCAAGGCGCACAGCTATATAAATGTAACATAAGCTAGGAGGGTGCAAAGAGCAGTAATAAGCAGAACCAGAAAAAACATGTAGAAAAAGCATCAGTAATAAGCAGAACCAGAAAAAACATGTAGAAAAAGCATCAATAAGCAGAACTAGAAAAAACATGTAGAAAAAGCATCAATAAGCAGAACCAATAAAAACATGTAGAAAAAGCATCAAGATCTTGGAAGAATCTCCCCAACGCAAGATTGTTCTTCTATCAGCCTCCAGAATGAAGGTTTTGCCAGGAGGTGGGGTGATCAGGTTTATGGGAGCCACAGTGACAATTTTGGATGGATCCAAAATGTGGCAGGGTTCCTCCTCGAAGTCAGAAGGCTGGAGAGAGCAAGATAACGCATCAGCCTTGATGTTCTTTGACCCTGGATGAAAGTGCAACTCGAAATCAAAATGGGAAAAAAACAAAGATCACCTGGCTTGTCTGGGATTGAGCCTCTGGGCAGACTGAAGGTAGGAAAGATTCTTGTGGTCAGTGAAGATAGTAAAAGGATGGACTGCTCCTTCCAATAAATATTGCCACTCCTCCAGAACCATTTTAATGGCCAACAGCTCCTGATCCCCGATGGAACAGTTGCACTCCGCAAATGAAAAGGCCTTAGAAAAGAACCCACAAGGTGACCAACCGGCCGGTAGAAGACCTCTGAGACAGCACCGCGCCAGCACCATGGAAGATGCGTCCACTTCCAGAACAAAAGGTTTGTTTGCCTCTGGTCGATGTAGAATAGTAGCAGCCGCAAAAGCATGTTTTAGACTAAGGAAAGCATCTTCAGCCTCCGGGGACCAAGTTGCGGGCCCTAGTCCTCTCCGCGTAAGATTCGAGACTAGCTTAGTTACAGACGAGAAGTACGGAACAAACTGTCGATAGTAGTTGGCAAAACCGAGAAAGCGTTGGATAGCCTTTACTCCCCCCCGGACGAGGCCACTGGAGTATTGCAGAGAGTATCTCCGTATCCATTTCCAGTCCAGTCTCAGAGACAATAAACCCTAAGAAGGGCAGAGAGGCTTGCTTGAAGATGCATTTTTCCATCATAGCGTATAACCGGTTCTCCCGCAGACGTTGCAGCACAAGACAAACACTCCTCCGGTGGGAAGATAAATCCGGAGAGAAAACGAGGATGTCATCAAGATATACCACAACACAGGAGTATAGCAAATCTCGGAAGATGTCATTGACAAACTCCTGCAACACTGCGGGAGCATTACACAGACCGAAGGGCATGACAAGGTACTCATAGTGACCTTCCCGGGTGTTGAAGGCGGTCTTCCATTCATCTCCCGGGTGGATTCAAATGAGGTTGTAGGCTCCACATAAGTGTAATTTAGAGAACACACGAGCCCCTCTCAGACGGTCGAAAAGTTCAGGAATAAGCGGTAGAGGATACTTATTCTTTATTGTAATAGCATTCAGACTCCGGTAATCTATGCATGGCCGAAGAGAACATCTTTCTTTTTAACAAAGAAGAAGCTGGCACCTGCGGGTGAGGAGGATTTACATATAAATCCCTTGGCAAGGTTTTCACGGATATACTCCGACATAGCTGAAGTCTCAGCCAGAGAGAGTGGATAGATTCGACCCCTTGGCGGGGTAGTCCTTGGACGTAGTTCAACTGGACAGTCATAGGGAAGATGAGGTGGCAAAGTCTCCGCTTCCTTTTTTATCAAAAACGTCCGCATAAGACCAATAGGCAGAAGGCAGGCTGACTGGACCAGAAGAAGGTTGAGAAGGAGCGACCGGATGGACTGAGACTAAGCATCTTTCTTGACAAGGATGTCCCCACTGGAGGACCTCTCCGAAACGCCAATCCAGAATGGGTTATTGGGTCCGAAGCCACGGAAGACCAAGAAGCAGCGCATGAGACAGATTGGGCAAGACATAGAAGGCAATTTTCTCTTGATGTAAGGCCCCGACTTGAAGAACACACCTTCATCAAAGAATCAATAAGGTCCACTATTAAACTTTTGTTTCCTAGGTGCTTTATGACGGGTCTAGAATTGAAGGATGCGTACTATCATCTTCCCATTTTTGCAGAGCACCAAAAATACCTCAGGGTGGCGGTAGACCGACAAGGCCAGATCCGTCACTTCCAATTTACAGCCATGCCATTCGGCCTTTCTATGGCTCCTTGGGTTTTCACAAAAGTTATGCTCGAGGTGATGGCTTATTTGCGTCATCCGGATACGCTAATTGTGCCTTATCTAGATGACTTCCTAATAATTGGAAATTCAGCCTCTCAATGTAAAGAACGATTGACTAATACCATTTCATCGTTACAGGCTTTAGGTTGGATTGTGAACTTCAAAAAGTCCAGACTACATCCGCAAACCCTTCAATCCTTCCTAGGACTAATTTTGGACTCTGTAAGTCAAAAATGTCTCTTACCAGAATCCAAAAAGTTAACCATAATCTCAAAGTTACTATGGCAATGTCTAATCTTCAAATGTCCCTCAGAGATGCCATGTCTCTCTTGGGTTCACTCTCCTCCTGCATTCCTGTGGTCCAATGGGCCCAATATCATACTAGAACCTTGCAACACCAGATACCGTATGCACAATCACATTGCCATGGTCATTTAAATACAAAAATTACCCTATCTAAAGGCGTACTTAATTAAAGAAAAAGTCTACAACATTAATATATAGCAGAGTATGGAGAAAATTCCTCAGTTTCTACACAAAACCCTTCTCTAATAAGGTTCCTATTAAAACCATCCTAGAATTTCTACAAAAAGGCCATGTGCTGGGCTTATCAGTCAATACCTTAAGAGTTCAGGTGTCTGCCTTAGGAGCCCTTTATACTGCTAACATAGTTGGTGACAGGTGGAAAGCAAGATTTATTAGAGCATGTGAAAGATGTACACCAGTACATATTCCACGTTTCCCGCCCTGGGACTTGAATCTAGTCCTTGATGCTTTGACTGATCCTCCTTTTGAGCCCTTACATTCTATTTCTCTAAAAAATTTCACATATAAAGTAGCCTTGTTGATAGCTTTAACTTAGGCCAGAAGAGTGGGAAACATCCAGTCTCTCTCCATAGACCCTCCATTTTTAATGACATACCAGGACAGGGTAGTTCTCAAACCAGATCCATCATATCTCCCCAAAGTAGCAACAAACTACCATAGATCTCAGGAGATTTTTCTGCCTTCCTTTTATGACAATCCATGAAATCCAGAGGAAGAGAAGCTACATATGTTGGATGTAAAAAGATCAGTCTTAAATTACATAGAGAGAACCCAGTCCTGCAGACAGAGTACGGCTCTGTTTGTATCTTTTCAGGGTCACCGAAAAGGCCACGGGGGTCACAAAAGCTACTTTGTCCCGCTGGATCAGAGAGGCCATCCATCTTGCATATTTATCAAAAGGCAAAGATCCTCCAGAAGGAGTAAAAGCACATTCAGCTCAGGCCGTCTCATCCTCTTGGGCGGAGAACAAAGACATCTCCATTGATCTCATATGTAAGGCCGCAACCTGGTCGCCACCTTCAACTTTCTATAAACATTATAGGCTTGATCTATCTTCTGCATCTGACTTGGCATTCGGGAGAGCTGTCCTTAGTTCGGTAATCCCACCCAGGTGAAGGTTCTCTGTAAATCTCTCATTGTGGGTGCTGTCATGGTGAAGGGTAAAAAGCCGGATTACTTACCGGTAATGCCCTTTTAATGAGCCACGACAGCACCCTGTCACTTCCCACCCTAGTTAGTTATGTATAGTTATTTATACAAATATTCTCATGGGTGAATATAGATAAGATAAATTGTACAAACAAATTACGGACATATATACTAATTTAACAACGGCGGTTCCTCTCGTACTCTGAAAAACAACTGAGGAGGAGATAGGGACCGCCCTTTTATCTCTGTAGGTTTCCTGTTCCTATGGGCGGGTCCCTCTCTCATTGTGTGTGCTGTTGTGGCTCATTAAAAGGGCATTACCGGTAAGTAATCCGTCTTTTTCACCAAATTTCCATTTTTTTCACAAACAAACACAGGTAATATCAAAGAAATTTTACCACTATCATGAAGTACAATATGTGACAAGAAAACAATGTCAGAATCACCAGGATCCCATGAAGCGTTCCAGAGTTATAACCTCATAAAGGGACAGTGGTCAGAATTGCAAAAATTCGCCTGGTCATTAACGTGCAAACCACCCTTGGGGTAAAGGGGTTAATAAGGAAGGATCCTACTTACAGATGCCCTTCAAAGTATAAGTGGAAATCTAAAATTCAATACAGTGCTTTCTTTTTTCAATATGTAGAATTGTTTGGTTAAGGTGTTTTTCTAGCATTTTTATATTATAAAATGCATATGAAAAATGTTACAAAATATAATATTCTAACAAAAAATGCTTGAAATTCACACCTGGTTTGTCCTATTGGTTACCTTTTAAATCTTCCCTCTATTACATCGTAAACATTGATAAGTTTGCTCATCATTTTAATTTGAAAGTGAGATGTTAGATTTTTTTGTAAGTGATAAAACTGAACAAATACAACTATAAAAGTGTCATAGAAGGCACTGATAAGTTAAAATAAAGATCTACACCACATTTTGACTTTTAACCCATAAGGCCACAATACGCATTGATTTTCCTTCTAGACAATACGTCTAGAATAGATGATATCGGCTAAACTGTCAAACATGTTATAATTTTTTGCTCTACATTTGTGTGGTTGACTTAATATTCTACACGGTCTACTCTGCACAGTTAAACATTAATTACATCTATTTTGAAGTGCAAAACAATTAAATTTTTTTTCCCGGCAATTTTCGTTTTACAAATGACACATTTGCCCTTTGATTCTGGTAAAAATGTATAGTTTGTTTATTTGTGTTTTAGTCCTGTTGAGCTGACCTTGACAATATAGATTTTTTAGAACATAGTGTACAAAAAAAATAATTGCACAGTACAAACAATAGTTTTAGAACATTACTTTATTTTACAGTTTTATTGCAAAAAAAGAACAGTTTTGAAAAAATGTACACTAGAATGAACAATTACAAACATATTTTTATTAAATACTGTTTTTTTGTTAACCTATTTAGACTAAATGTTCCTCCACCACTTGGGCTATGTTCACATTTTTGATGTGTTTTTCAATTTTACCATTGCTTTCAACCAATTCAAATGCATTCACTGGGAAATGTCATTGTAACATTTAACAACTCTAGCTGGCCATGTGGTGAGTGACACATAAGGAGACACATCTTGTTTCATTTATGAAGGAGTGACTCTTAAAGTAACAAAGCCTATTTTTAGAGGATCATCAGGCGGCATTAATATTCTTAAAGGGCCATTAATAAACTGTTATTGCCTATGCAGTGAGTGGCTGGGCTGCCAAAAATTACAACGCACCCCAATACCCCTTTCACGAGAGGTACAGGAGGGCTTCCTGAAAAAATGTTGCATTGAATGCAAGGCCTGCCCTGCTACCAAGTCATATGCACCCCAATAAGCCTTTGAACCCAGGTACTGGATGGCCACAAGAAAACCCACTTCACATTCTTCAGTTGGTCCTGCCATACTGTTATGCATTGAATGCAAGGGCCGCCTTGACCCAAATTTGCACGCACTCCAATGCCCCCTTGGAGGAAACATGGAAGAGAGCCTCATAAAAAAACTGCCCCATTCCACAGAAGTGGGTCTCCTAGACTCATAATGCCCATGCACGAAACAGATGAACCCTGGTGATCTAGTGATGGAAAATGATGAGAGGTGAAAGAAGGCCTCATTAAAAACTATGCCCAATTTAAGGGATCGGGTCTCCCCCGAAGGGGGATACATTTTTTAAAAATATACAATTGGCATCATAGACACCCTTGCCAAAAATTGGACTGCCTGTGGTGGCACAGAAGACGTTAAGCCTGGTGATCTAGTGGTGGAGAATGAGGAGACAAAGAAAAATCATACTGAAATAAAAAAAAGGATGTGAATCCACCGATGAAAGTAAATAACAAAAGGGAGATGCAAAATCAGGTTCATATATATGTGATGCCAGATTGTGTACAACGAGATATGTTTGTCCCTAGCAACAGCTCAGAGACAGGGATATAAAAAATATATATATAATAGTATTTCAATATTTTCGTATTGCAGAGATATGCACTGGGTCATGAAAGAATGTTGCAGAGATATTAAAACTGGTATATATAAGAATAAATGGGGAAAATATATGTACATCTCATGTTGATGACAGTTCCCCCTGGGGAGTTTGTTTTTTTTTCTAATTATTAACGGCATCATAAAAACACCCTTTCACAAAGATTGAGTAACTTTTGCATCACGGAATGCATTCACCCTTGTGTTGTACTGATTGTGGATGATGAGGATGAGGATAAGGAAGAGGATAACACCAAACAGACAAAATCAGGAAGCGGATAGCTATGTGTGGTTGGGGAGAGGTGCATGACAATACACCTCCACAAAAAAGACAATGTATTAGAGGTTATGTTTCACTGTTTTCACTTGGTGGTGTACAGAAATATTGCCCAATCTAGCCCTTGCTCATTTTTATAAGAGTCAACTGACAATGCTCACAGGCGTATGTGCTTATCTGTTATAATTCCACCAGTGGAACTAAAAACACGCTCTGACAGAATGCTAGCAGCAGGGCAGGCCATGACCTCCAAGGCATAGAGAGCCAGTTCATGCCACATGTCCAGCTTGGATACCCAATAATTAAAAGGCACAGAGGAATTATGGAGGACATTTGTACGATCTGCAAGGTACTCCCTCACCATCTTCCCAAACATTGCACTTCTTCTGACAGCACCCCTTGCCTCTGTGCCAGTATGATGGGAGGGTCTGAGAAAACTGTCCCAGAGCATTGCCATTGTTCGCCTGCCTGAGCTGGATTGTACTTCTGTCTCTCTCGCTTGAACTCCTTGGTTGCACAACAATCTCTGACGTCTGTTGCCAGTATTCTCACATGGGAACTTTCTAAGTAATTCCGCTACAAGGGCCCTCTGGTACTGCAACATTTTAGTACACCTCTCTGTCTCTGGCAGAAGAGATTGAAAGTTCTCCTTGTAGCCTGGGTCTAGAAGTGTCACCAACCAGTAAAGAATGTCACCCAAAAAATTTTTAATGCGAGGGTCATGTGAAATGCAGTGCAACATAAAGTCAGCCATGGTGCTAGACTGCTAACAGGAAAGTATTCTGAGTCCTCAGCAACAAGACAACTGAGCATGCTGTCCTCCGCCCTTTCCTCAGGCCATTCCTGCAGAACAGACGGTATGACAGCTGTGCTTGTAGTACCGTCTATAGCGCATGAATGTAGCTCATGTTCTTCCTCCTCCTCCTCCTCCTTCTCTTCCTCATTGCCTATCAATCCACGTTGGGAAGACATGAGGCTGGGCTGAGTGTAATCCCCTTGTATGGTTCCTTGCTCCATGTCCTCGTGCTCTACCTGCAATGCATCCTCTTTAATTGTGAGCAGAGAGGTTTTCAGAATGCTGAGAAGTGGGATGGTGATACTAATTATGGCATCATCGCTGCTCACCATCTTGGCACAGTCCTCAAAGTTTTGGAGGATGTTACATATGTCTGACATCCATGTCCACTTCTGAGGTCTTATGTGTGGAGTCTGAACTGAATATCGACAGCATTGTGGATGTTGGTAGTCAACTGCCCTCTTTTTTCACAAATCCTTTCCAACATATGCAGCATAGAGTTCCAATGCGTGGGAACATCACACACCAGTCGGTGAGCCGGGAGCTGCAAATGCTGCTGAAGCACGGCAAGGGTAGCTGAAGCTGTAGTTGACTTTCTAAAATGTGCAGACAGATGGCGTACTTTCACTAGCAAATACGGCAGCTTTGGGTAGCTTTCCAGAAAATGTTGAACCACGAGGTTAAGCACATGGGCCAGGCAAGGTACGTGTGTGAGCTCACCTTGCTTCAGAGCTGCCACCAGGTTCCAGCCATTGCCACACAACCATGCCTGGCTGTAGGTTCAGCGGTGTCATCCAAACATCTGACTGCTCTTTCAGCGCTGTCCACAACTCTTCTGCATTGTGCGGTTTGTCACCTATGCAGATTCGCTTCAGCACAGCCTGTTACCTCTTGGATGAGGCAGTGCTGCAGTGCTTCCAGCTTCTGACTGATGTGTTGATTTCAGAGGTGGAGGCTGAAGATGAGGAGGAGGAGATGCAGGAGCTGTAGACTGTGTTGGCAACCCTGATTAATGCAGGGCCCGCAGTCCTCGGTGTAGGGAAGATGTGTTCCATCCCAAGGTCTTACAGGGTCCCGGCTTCCACTATGTTAACCCCGTGTGCCATCAGTGAGATTTACCATCCCTCCCCACAAGCACTTGTCCACGTGTACGTTGTTAGGTGGACTTTCCCAGTAACAGCATTGTTGAGGGCACGGGTAATGTTGTGGGACACATGCTGGTGTAATCCCGGTATGGCTCACCGAGAGAAATAGTGGCAACTGGGGACCAAATACCTTGGGACGGCAGCTGCCATCAGATTGGGGAAAGCTTCTTTCTCAATGAGCCTAAAAGGCAACATTTCGAGCACAAGCAGAAGAGAAATGTTAGAATATAGTACTGTGGACTGTGGGGCATTGGCTTGGTATTTCCACTTGCTTTCCAATGACTGGGGTGCAGACAACTGAAGGCTGTGCTGGGACAAGGATGTGGATGGGCTTGATGATGGTGCTACTTGACTGTGGGCTACAACAGATGCAGGGCTAGAGGCATCTTCACATGCACTGTGGACTGGGCATTGGCTTCTGCGCAAAACATTGGAAGAAACAGTGTTGTCACCTGCAGACAGTGTTCCTGGAGCCTGGGTTTCGGCCCACAAAGTCAGGTGCTTTGCTTACATATGCCTGATCATGCTGGTGGTGGTCAGGCTGGTAGTTTCTCTACCCCTGCTAATGCAGGCATGGCAGGTGCTGCAAATGGCCTGTTTAGGGTTAACGGCAGAGTCTTTAAAAAATAACCAGACTTTGGAAGACCTAACAGTTGGAATGGCAACTTCACTCATATTGGTGTTGCGGGGAACAGATGCACGCCTTCTGTCTGTGGCCACCACACTGCTTCTTCCTGCCTGTTGGGGTGATATGCCTCCTTCCCCATGTGTGCTGCTGTCCATGCTCTGCATGTCCTCCTGCCAGGTTGTGTCAGTCAGAAGGTAATCCACCACCTCGTCTTCCACATCCACACCTTGCTCCTCCTCCTGACTTTATGGCAATTGTGTCTCATCATCGTCCACCTCTTGTGACACTTTCCCACCATCACTTTCTTGTGACCATGGCTGGTCAAAGCTTTGGGCATCACTGTATGCGATCTCATCTGGCCCCACTTCAAGTTTACCTGCCGAGAGTCTGGATGTTATGGAACTGCAACACAGAACTAGGATAGAAGGGGGAAAACTGATCCTGCACTGAGACTAGGCTGATACTCTACAATGGAGTGGGCGACCAATTCCTTGCGGATAGACCCACCGGCGATCCTAGGTTACTCTCAGCGAAGACCTATAGATAGGGGGAATGAAGTCCCTGAAAGATCCAAGGACTGGGTATAAAAAACAGGTCACCTCCTAATAGAAAACACAGAGAAGGCAGCTGAAACCAACTGAAAGCAGAAACTAAAGATAGCAGAACCAGAGGTCCCAGAACTGCTTAAAATCCAACACAGAAAGCTATCAAAGCTCCTAGCCAGAACTCTAGCAGATTAATACTGTTGTCCAGCAAGGACTGGGGGCAGGTGCTGGGTATTAAAGGGTTATACAGTCACCAGACCTAAGACAACCCAGCACCAGGGGAAAAAGACCAGCAGCCAGAAAACCATAAAAAGGTGGTGGATGGTCAAAAACAAAACAGATTCTAACACCGGAATCCTGAAAGGGAAAGCTGAACAGCTCTTCGGAGTGTCTAAGTGTGGGATCAGTTGTCTCAGGGCACTTGGCATGATGGGACGAAGGAGGAACAGGGTGAGGAATATCCAGTCCACACTCACGGCTACTTAGACTTAACCGTGTGGAAGACATGGTGGTGGTGGCGGCAAAGTGACTGGAAGCATTATCCGCTATCCAACCAACAACAATTTCACACTGCTCTAACTTCAATATTGGTGTGTTGTGAACCCTTAGAAACTGGGACAGGAAGGTCAAACGAGAAGATGTGGGTCTTTGTTGTGGCCCACCTTCAGCTTTGCCACAGCCTCATCCTCTGCATGCACCATCAGCATCATGTCCACTTCCCCATCCCTTGCCCATTTTAAATGGACTACTGAACTATTTCAAAAGCTCAGCACAAATGTATTTATTTGGAGCAAAATGATATCTTATCAATATGCCTTCAAAGCTATGATTTTTCCACCACAGATACACCAGGCCGCAGCCACAGATAACAGACTATAATTTTTTTTCTCTTGTATGTGAAAATTGGCAACAAATTAAAAATGAGTACAACAAGGCTAGCAGACAGAACTATGAATCTTATGCCTGCAAAGCTATAATTTTTCCACCACAGATACACCAGCTGTCAGCCTCAGATAACAGACTGATCTAAATGTGGCCTTGATTTTTTTGGGCACAAATAAATTGTGTCAACAAGTTGGCTATGACACACACAAAAAAAGATTTTCTGGTGCACTCACATCTGGTGTCTGGGACACAGAAAAAATGGTACATTTGCACATTCTTTGATTTCAATAACTTGGCTGCAGTAGGCAGCATGACCAAGGAAATAAATGTAGAAACAAGGGGTCTACGGATTGCTTTAGAATAAAAGGAGAAGGTATCAGGTTTTGAAAACAAAAAGCCACAGAAAACTGCAGCTATATATATATTAAATAAGCAGCAGCAGCAGACAGTAATGGAGCTTTTGGAGGTATGCAGTGAGAGCTATGTACTCACATACAGTGCCTGCAGGCCTTGCACTGATGTGGATATGTGCACATAGACTCCCCTTCCTACCTAGCGCTGCAGTCTCTGGACCCCTGACTTAGCGCTAAAAAGGACTGTTGGTTTCTCAGGATTTCTGGACTGAACAGTTGCAGACCTACATTAACTATTAAAAGCACGATTCTGACCCTATCTCAGCAGCAGCTCTCCTTACACTTGCTAAGTCCGGAGCAGAATGTGGCGAGCAGGGCGGCGCCAGGTCTCTTATAGACCTGATGATGCTTTTAAACAAAGAATCGTGAAGCATAAACGTGGTTTATGGCCGAGAGCAATATAGTGCAGCTCTCCCAAAAACAGTATCCAGAAACACAGGTTCACCAGGACAACTCCAGCGATCATGTACTACAGCAAAGAAACGGAGTATAAAAATCCCAAGGATCATAATAGAAAAGATAATTTTATTGATACAAGAACACATAACAAGAAGATATGACCAATTAAAATCATGCACCAAAACAGGTAGTAAATAGAGAGAAACTCTAGGTATACTGGTGTGAATGGGGGACACTAAATATATCCGGGGGTTAGTATGCTGCTAGCGATGCGGCTATTGCAAAATCCTATCATAATAAGGTAGTTCCTGCAAAGTCCCCAGGTGTCAGAGACACTACCCCATGAGGAACATGCCTGATAAGTAAATAAATAAATAACAGCCTATGCGTGTTTACCCATAGTATAACCGGACAGCTCACCCACTGTGCACCAGGAGCCCCTTGACGCACGTTTCGCCGCTAAGCTTTTTCAAAAGGGGTCCTGATGATGCTGTGCGGCCAGCCAATCACTGTAATACCACAACAAAGATGGCTGCGGCATTACAGTGCATGGCTGACAATCCCTGCATTGTCATTGGCGCTCTAAAGAGTGCCAGAATTGCAGGGCAGAGACCCGAGGTACCGCCAGGTAATCCCAGAAATACTTGGTGCTCACTGAGTATACTGAGCATAGTGATACTCGAGGGAGTACTGATTAGTGGCAAGCACGTTCTCTCATCACTAGTCCTCAGCTGTGCGACCACCCTGTGCCAGGTTCTTTATCTTAGCCTCAGCGACCAGCATTCTGTCGGGTTCGTCATAGATCAGACCTAAACTGTCTAAAAAGGCATCAATGGAAAACAGTTCTGGGGCTTGTGGGGACAAAGAAAGTGCCCAGGTATGAGGACCACCTCGCAGTAGGGACATGATTATTCCCACCCGCTGGAACTCCTCCCCTGACGACCGGGGCACAGGGTAAAAAATAACTTACAGCTCTTCCTGAATACCCCAAACTGGTCTTTCTCTCCTGAAAATGTATCAAGGAGTCATATGACAGGTTTGGGAGAGACCAGCTGTACATCAGAGGATACTGATGTCACAACCACTGCCAGCAGTAGGGGTTATGGAGAGGTCTTTATTAAGTTATTTATCTGACCCTGCAACTGATATTGCTATGACTCTAGACTCTGGCAATCCTTCGCCAGATCCTGAGTTATCTGCATCAAATTTGCCACCTGGTCACAAAGCACGTGAACAGGATTCATACTGGCGAAAAAAAAACGTAGCCGCCAGATGTAATGTGATGCTATTCATTTCTTCACTTCTTATGGCTAAGCTGTGAGTCAGAGTGGTCAGGGTGTCCAAGGTCAGAAGCCAGGAAGGTATGTCAAACACAAGGAAGAGACAAAAGCGTAGTCACGTAACGTTCCAAGGTCAGAGAACTGGGAGGATAATGGATCAGAGCTGAAGGGTTTAACAGGCGAATGGTGAGAACGAAGTCCAAAGTCAGGCAACAGATCAAGCATGAAGACACAAAAGAGAATGGTAAAACCAAAAACACTCAGTTTGAAAAAATGTTTGCAGTAATCCGCAAGTGCTAGTAAAAGATGTAAATAACAGGGTATTTGGTTGATACGTTTTTTGCAAAAAATGTATACTAAGCTGCTCTACCAATCTTCACGGTATACCCATATCAGAGCAGTCCTAACTAATGTATGCAATCCCTATCTGATGTATTTAAAAACCTGATCATCTGTATATTACCTGTGTGAACAGGGTTCAGAGAGGAAAAATCCATGTGTGCATACAGGGTAGAACAGCTATTGTGCAGATAGCCCAAGAGGAGTGGTGGAACTCCCCAGTCTTGTAGACACAAGAGAACAATCATGGAAACAGGAACACATGGGCTACTTGCACAGTGAACAAGTCTGTAAGAACATGTTCACACACCACCAAGAAACCTGAAGACACAAAAGAGAATGGTAAAACCAAAAACACTCAGTTTGAAAAAATGTTTGCAGTAATCCGCAAGTGCTAGTAACAGATGTAAATAACAGGGTATTTGGTTGATACGTTTTTTGCTAAAAATGTATACTAAGCTGCTCTACCAATCTTCACGGTATACCCATATCAGAGCAGTCCTAACTAATGTATGCAATCCCTATCTGATGTATTTAAAAACCTGATCATCTGTATATTACCTGTGTGAACAGGGTTCAGAGAGGAAAAATCCATGTGTGCATACAGGACAGAACAGCTTTTGTGCAGCTAGCCCAAGAGGAGTGGTGGAACTCCCCAGTCTTGTAGACACAAGAGAACAATCATGGAAACAGGAACACATGGGCTACTTGCACAGTGAACAAGTCTGTAAGAACATGTTCACACACCACCAAGAAACCTGAAGACACAAAAGAGAATGGTAAAACCAAAAACACTCAGTTTGAAAAAATGTTTGCAGTAATCCGCAAGTGCTAGTAAAAGATGTAAATAACAGGGTATTTGGTTGATACGTTTTTTGCAAAAAATGTATACTAAGCTGCTCTACCAATCTTCACGGTATACCCATATCAGAGCAGTCCTAACTAATGTATGCAATCCCTATCTGATGTATTTAAAAACCTGATCATCTGTATATTACCTGTGTGAACAGGGTTCAGAGAGGAAAAATCCATGTGTGCATACAGGACAGAACAGCTTTTGTGCAGCTAGCCCAAGAGGAGTGGTGGAACTCCCCAGTCTTGTAGACACAAGAGAACAATCATGGAAACAGGAACACATGGGCTACTTGCACA
Source organism: Ranitomeya imitator (assembly GCF_032444005.1). Taxonomy (NCBI): domain Eukaryota; kingdom Metazoa; phylum Chordata; class Amphibia; order Anura; family Dendrobatidae; genus Ranitomeya; species Ranitomeya imitator. The sequence goes on along the minus strand of NC_091288.1, from coordinate 146,107,974 downwards.
GTGAACAAGTCTGTAAGAACATGTTCACACACCACCAAGAAACCTGAAGACACAAAAGAGAATGGTAAAACCAAAAACACTCAGTTTGAAAAAATGTTTGCAGTAATCCGCAAGTGCTAGTAAAAGATGTAAATAACAGGGTATTTGGTTGATACGTTTTTTGCAAAAAATGTATACTAAGCTGCTCTACCAATCTTCACGGTATACCCATATCAGAGCAGTCCTAACTAATGTATGCAATCCCTATCTGATGTATTTAAAAACCTGATCATCTGTATATTACCTGTGTGAACAGGGTTCAGAGAGGAAAAATCCATGTGTGCATACAGGACAGAACAGCTTTTGTGCAGCTAGCCCAAGAGGAGTGGTGGAACTCCCCAGTCTTGTAGACACAAGAGAACAATCATGGAAACAGGAACACATGGGCTACTTGCACAGTGAACAAGTCTGTAAGAACATGTTCACACACCACCAAGAAACCTGAAGACACAAAAGAGAATGGTAAAACCAAAAACACTCAGTTTGAAAAAATGTTTGCAGTAATCCGCAAGTGCTAGTAAAAGATGTAAATAACAGGGTATTTGGTTGATACGTTTTTTGCAAAAAATGTATACTAAGCTGCTCTACCAATCTTCACGGTATACCCATATCAGAGCAGTCCTAACTAATGTATGCAATCCCTATCTGATGTATTTAAAAACCTGATCATCTGTATATTACCTGTGTGAACAGGGTTCAGAGAGGAAAAATCCATGTGTGCATACAGGACAGAACAGCTTTTGTGCAGCTAGCCCAAGAGGAGTGGTGGAACTCCCCAGTCTTGTAGACACAAGAGAACAATCATGGAAACAGGAACACATGGGCTACTTGCACAGTGAACAAGTCTGTAAGAACATGTTCACACACCACCAAGAAACCTGAAGACACAAAAGAGAATGGTAAAACCAAAAACACTCAGTTTGAAAAAATGTTTGCAGTAATCCGCAAGTGCTAGTAAAAGATGTAAATAACAGGGTATTTGGTTGATACGCAAGATTGTTCTTCTATCGCAAGATTGTTCTTCTATCAGCCTCCAGAATGAAGGTTTTCCCAGGAGGTGGGGTGATCAGGTTTATGGGAGCCACAGTGACAATTTTGGATGGATCCAAAATGTGGCAGGGTTCCTCCTCGAAGTCAGAAGGCTGGAGAGAGCAAGATAACGCATCAGCCTTGATGTTCTTTGACCCTGGATGAAAGTGCAACTCGAAATCAAAATGGGAAAAAAACAAAGATCACCTGGCTTGTCTGGGATTGAGCCTCTGGGCAGACTGAAGGTAGGAAAGATTCTTGTGGTCAGTGAAGATAGTAAAAGGATGGACTGCTCCTTCCAATAAATATTGCCACTCCTCCAGAACCATTTTAATGGCCAACAGCTCCTGATCCCCGATGGAACAGTTGCACTCCGCAAATGAAAAGGCCTTAGAAAAGAACCCACAAGGTGACCAACCGGCCGGTAGAAGACCTCTGAGACAGCACCGCGCCAGCACCATGGAAGATGCGTCCACTTCCAGAACAAAAGGTTTGTTTGCCTCTGGTCGATGTAGAATAGTAGCAGCCGCAAAAGCATGTTTTAGACTAAGGAAAGCATCTTCAGCCTCCGGGGACCAAGTTGCGGGCCCTAGTCCTCTCCGCGTAAGATTCGAGACTAGCTTAGTTACAGACGAGAAGTACGGAACAAACTGTCGATAGTAGTTGGCAAAACCGAGAAAGCGTTGGATAGCCTTTACTCCCCCCCGGACGAGGCCACTGGAGTATTGCAGAGAGTATCTCCGTATCCATTTCCAGTCCAGTCTCAGAGACAATAAACCCTAAGAAGGGCAGAGAGGCTTGCTTGAAGATGCATTTTTCCATCATAGCGTATAACCGGTTCTCCCGCAGACGTTGCAGCACAAGACAAACACTCCTCCGGTGGGAAGATAAATCCGGAGAGAAAACGAGGATGTCATCAAGATATACCACAACACAGGAGTATAGCAAATCTCGGAAGATGTCATTGACAAACTCCTGCAACACTGCGGGAGCATTACACAGACCGAAGGGCATGACAAGGTACTCATAGTGACCTTCCCGGGTGTTGAAGGCGGTCTTCCATTCATCTCCCGGGTGGATTCAAATGAGGTTGTAGGCTCCACATAAGTGTAATTTAGAGAACACACGAGCCCCTCTCAGACGGTCGAAAAGTTCAGGAATAAGCGGTAGAGGATACTTATTCTTTATTGTAATAGCATTCAGACTCCGGTAATCTATGCATGGCCGAAGAGAACATCTTTCTTTTTAACAAAGAAGAAGCTGGCACCTGCGGGTGAGGAGGATTTACATATAAATCCCTTGGCAAGGTTTTCACGGATATACTCCGACATAGCTGAAGTCTCAGCCAGAGAGAGTGGATAGATTCGACCCCTTGGCGGGGTAGTCCTTGGACGTAGTTCAACTGGACAGTCATAGGGAAGATGAGGTGGCAAAGTCTCCGCTTCCTTTTTTATCAAAAACGTCCGCATAAGACCAATAGGCAGAAGGCAGGCTGACTGGACCAGAAGAAGGTTGAGAAGGAGCGACCGGATGGACTGAGACTAAGCATCTTTCTTGACAAGGATGTCCCCACTGGAGGACCTCTCCGAAACGCCAATCCAGAATGGGTTATTGGGTCCGAAGCCACGGAAGACCAAGAAGCAGCGCATGAGACAGATTGGGCAAGACATAGAAGGCAATTTTCTCTTGATGTAAGGCCCCGACTTGAAGAACACACCTTCATCAAAGAATCAATAAGGTCCACTATTAAACTTTTGTTTCCTAGGTGCTTTATGACGGGTCTAGAATTGAAGGATGCGTACTATCATCTTCCCATTTTTGCAGAGCACCAAAAATACCTCAGGGTGGCGGTAGACCGACAAGGCCAGATCCGTCACTTCCAATTTACAGCCATGCCATTCGGCCTTTCTATGGCTCCTTGGGTTTTCACAAAAGTTATGCTCGAGGTGATGGCTTATTTGCGTCATCCGGATACGCTAATTGTGCCTTATCTAGATGACTTCCTAATAATTGGAAATTCAGCCTCTCAATGTAAAGAACGATTGACTAATACCATTTCATCGTTACAGGCTTTAGGTTGGATTGTGAACTTCAAAAAGTCCAGACTACATCCGCAAACCCTTCAATCCTTCCTAGGACTAATTTTGGACTCTGTAAGTCAAAAATGTCTCTTACCAGAATCCAAAAAGTTAACCATAATCTCAAAGTTACTATGGCAATGTCTAATCTTCAAATGTCCCTCAGAGATGCCATGTCTCTCTTGGGTTCACTCTCCTCCTGCATTCCTGTGGTCCAATGGGCCCAATATCATACTAGAACCTTGCAACACCAGATACTGTATGCACAATCACATTGCCATGGTCATTTAAATACAAAAATTACCCTATCTAAAGGCGTACTTAATTAAAGAAAAAGTCTACAACTTTAATATATAGCAGAGTATGGAGAAAATTCCTCAGTTTCTACACAAAACCCTTCTCTAATAAGGTTCCTATTAAAACCATCCTAGAATTTCTACAAAAAGGCCATGTGCTGGGCTTATCAGTCAATACCTTAAGAGTTCAGGTGTCTGCCTTAGGAGCCCTTTATACTGCTAACATAGTTGGTGACAGGTGGAAAGCAAGATTTATTAGAGCATGTGAAAGATGTACACCAGTACATATTCCACGTTTCCCGCCCTGGGACTTGAATCTAGTCCTTGATGCTTTGACTGATCCTCCTTTTGAGCCCTTACATTCTATTTCTCTAAAAAATTTCACATATAAAGTAGCCTTGTTGATAGCTTTAACTTAGGCCAGAAGAGTGGGAAACATCCAGTCTCTCTCCATAGACCCTCCATTTTTAATGACATACCAGGACAGGGTAGTTCTCAAACCAGATCCATCATATCTCCCCAAAGTAGCAACAAACTACCATAGATCTCAGGAGATTTTTCTGCCTTCCTTTTATGACAATCCATGAAATCCAGAGGAAGAGAAGCTACATATGTTGGATGTAAAAAGATCAGTCTTAAATTACATAGAGAGAACCCAGTCCTGCAGACAGAGTACGGCTCTGTTTGTATCTTTTCAGGGTCACCGAAAAGGCCACGGGGGTCACAAAAGCTACTTTGTCCCGCTGGATCAGAGAGGCCATCCATCTTGCATATTTATCAAAAGGCAAAGATCCTCCAGAAGGAGTAAAAGCACATTCAGCTCAGGCCGTCTCATCCTCTTGGGCGGAGAACAAAGACATCTCCATTGATCTCATATGTAAGGCCGCAACCTGGTCGCCACCTTCAACTTTCTATAAACATTATAGGCTTGATCTATCTTCTGCATCTGACTTGGCATTCGGGAGAGCTGTCCTTAGTTCGGTAATCCCACCCAGGTGAAGGTTCTCTGTAAATCTCTCATTGTGGGTGCTGTCATGGTGAAGGGTAAAAAGCCGGATTACTTACCGGTAATGCCCTTTTAATGAGCCACGACAGCACCCTGTCACTTCCCACCCTAGTTAGTTATGTATAGTTATTTATACAAATATTCTCATGGGTGAATATAGATAAGATAAATTGTACAAACAAATTACGGACATATATACTAATTTAACAACGGCGGTTCCTCTCGTACTCTGAAAAACAACTGAGGAGGAGATAGGGACCGCCCTTTTATCTCTGTAGGTTTCCTGTTCCTATGGGCGGGTCCCTCTCTCATTGTGTGTGCTGTTGTGGCTCATTAAAAGGGCATTACCGGTAAGTAATCCGTCTTTTTCACCAAATTTCCATTTTTTTCACAAACAAACACAGGTAATATCAAAGAAATTTTACCACTATCATGAAGTACAATATGTGACAAGAAAACAATGTCAGAATCACCAGGATCCCATGAAGCGTTCCAGAGTTATAACCTCATAAAGGGACAGTGGTCAGAATTGCAAAAATTCGCCTGGTCATTAACGTGCAAACCACCCTTGGGGTAAAGGGGTTAATAAGGAAGGATCCTACTTACAGATGCCCTTCAAAGTATAAGTGGAAATCTAAAATTCAATACAGTGCTTTCTTTTTTCAATATGTAGAATTGTTTGGTTAAGGTGTTTTTCTAGCATTTTTATATTATAAAATGCATATGAAAAATGTTACAAAATATAATATTCTAACAAAAAATGCTTGAAATTCACACCTGGTTTGTCCTATTGGTTACCTTTTAAATCTTCCCTCTATTACATCGTAAACATTGATAAGTTTGCTCATCATTTTAATTTGAAAGTGAGATGTTAGATTTTTTTGTAAGTGATAAAACTGAACAAATACAACTATAAAAGTGTCATAGAAGGCACTGATAAGTTAAAATAAAGATCTACACCACATTTTGACTTTTAACCCATAAGGCCACAATACGCATTGATTTTCCTTCTAGACAATACGTCTAGAATAGATGATATCGGCTAAACTGTCAAACATGTTATAATTTTTTGCTCTACATTTGTGTGGTTGACTTAATATTCTACACGGTCTACTCTGCACAGTTAAACATTAATTACATCTATTTTGAAGTGCAAAACAATTAAATTTTTTTTCCCGGCAATTTTCGTTTTACAAATGACACATTTGCCCTTTGATTCTGGTAAAAATGTATAGTTTGTTTATTTGTGTTTTAGTCCTGTTGAGCTGACCTTGACAATATAGATTTTTTAGAACATAGTGTACAAAAAAATAATTGCACAGTACAAACAATAGTTTTAGAACATTACTTTATTTTACAGTTTTATTGCAAAAAAAGAACAGTTTTGAAAAAATGTACACTAGAATGAACAATTACAAACATATTTTTATTAAATACTGTTTTTTTGTTAACCTATTTAGACTAAATGTTCCTCCACCACTTGGGCTATGTTCACATTTTTGATGTGTTTTTCAATTTTACCATTGCTTTCAACCAATTCAAATGCATTCACTGGGAAATGTCATTGTAACATTTAACAACTCTAGCTGGCCATGTGGTGAGTGACACATAAGGAGACACATCTTGTTTCATTTATGAAGGAGTGACTCTTAAAGTAACAAAGCCTATTTTTAGAGGATCATCAGGCGGCATTAATATTCTTAAAGGGCCATTAATAAACTGTTATTGCCTATGCAGTGAGTGGCTGGGCTGCCAAAAATTACAACGCACCCCAATACCCCTTTCACGAGAGGTACAGGAGGGCTTCCTGAAAAAATGTTGCATTGAATGCAAGGCCTGCCCTGCTACCAAGTCATATGCACCCCAATAAGCCTTTGAACCCAGGTACTGGATGGCCACAAGAAAACCCACTTCACATTCTTCAGTTGGTCCTGCCATACTGTTATGCATTGAATGCAAGGGCCGCCTTGACCCAAATTTGCACGCACTCCAATGCCCCCTTGGAGGAAACATGGAAGAGAGCCTCATAAAAAAACTGCCCCATTCCACAGAAGTGGGTCTCCTAGACTCATAATGCCCATGCACGAAACAGATGAACCCTGGTGATCTAGTGATGGAAAATGATGAGAGGTGAAAGAAGGCCTCATTAAAAACTATGCCCAATTTAAGGGATCGGGTCTCCCCCGAAGGGGGATACATTTTTTAAAAATATACAATTGGCATCATAGACACCCTTGCCAAAAATTGGACTGCCTGTGGTGGCACAGAAGACGTTAAGCCTGGTGATCTAGTGGTGGAGAATGAGGAGACAAAGAAAAATCATACTGAAATAAAAAAAAGGATGTGAATCCACCGATGAAAGTAAATAACAAAAGGGAGATGCAAAATCAGGTTCATATATATGTGATGCCAGATTGTGTACAACGAGATATGTTTGTCCCTAGCAACAGCTCAGAGACAGGGATATAAAAAATATATATATAATAGTATTTCAATATTTTCGTATTGCAGAGATATGCACTGGGTCATGAAAGAATGTTGCAGAGATATTAAAACTGGTATATATAAGAATAAATGGGGAAAATATATGTACATCTCATGTTGATGACAGTTCCCCCTGGGGAGTTTGTTTTTTTTTCTAATTATTAACGGCATCATAAAAACACCCTTTCACAAAGATTGAGTAACTTTTGCATCACGGAATGCATTCACCCTTGTGTTGTACTGATTGTGGATGATGAGGATGAGGATAAGGAAGAGGATAACACCAAACAGACAAAATCAGGAAGCGGATAGCTATGTGTGGTTGGGGAGAGGTGCATGACAATACACCTCCACAAAAAAGACAATGTATTAGAGGTTATGTTTCACTGTTTTCACTTGGTGGTGTACAGAAATATTGCCCAATCTAGCCCTTGCTCATTTTTATAAGAGTCAACTGACAATGCTCACAGGCGTATGTGCTTATCTGTTATAATTCCACCAGTGGAACTAAAAACACGCTCTGACAGAATGCTAGCAGCAGGGCAGGCCATGACCTCCAAGGCATAGAGAGCCAGTTCATGCCACATGTCCAGCTTGGATACCCAATAATTAAAAGGCACAGAGGAATTATGGAGGACATTTGTACGATCTGCAAGGTACTCCCTCACCATCTTCCCAAACATTGCACTTCTTCTGACAGCACCCCTTGCCTCTGTGCCAGTATGATGGGAGGGTCTGAGAAAACTGTCCCAGAGCATTGCCATTGTTCGCCTGCCTGAGCTGGATTGTACTTCTGTCTCTCTCGCTTGAACTCCTTGGTTGCACAACAATCTCTGACGTCTGTTGCCAGTATTCTCACATGGGAACTTTCTAAGTAATTCCGCTACAAGGGCCCTCTGGTACTGCAACATTTTAGTACACCTCTCTGTCTCTGGCAGAAGAGATTGAAAGTTCTCCTTGTAGCCTGGGTCTAGAAGTGTCACCAACCAGTAAAGAATGTCACCCAAAAAATTTTTAATGCGAGGGTCATGTGAAATGCAGTGCAACATAAAGTCAGCCATGGTGCTAGACTGCTAACAGGAAAGTATTCTGAGTCCTCAGCAACAAGACAACTGAGCATGCTGTCCTCCGCCCTTTCCTCAGGCCATTCCTGCAGAACAGACGGTATGACAGCTGTGCTTGTAGTACCGTCTATAGCGCATGAATGTAGCTCATGTTCTTCCTCCTCCTCCTCCTCCTTCTCTTCCTCATTGCCTATCAATCCACGTTGGGAAGACATGAGGCTGGGCTGAGTGTAATCCCCTTGTATGGTTCCTTGCTCCATGTCCTCGTGCTCTACCTGCAATGCATCCTCTTTAATTGTGAGCAGAGAGGTTTTCAGAATGCTGAGAAGTGGGATGGTGATACTAATTATGGCATCATCGCTGCTCACCATCTTGGCACAGTCCTCAAAGTTTTGGAGGATGTTACATATGTCTGACATCCATGTCCACTTCTGAGGTCTTATGTGTGGAGTCTGAACTGAATATCGACAGCATTGTGGATGTTGGTAGTCAACTGCCCTCTTTTTTCACAAATCCTTTCCAACATATGCAGCATAGAGTTCCAATGCGTGGGAACATCACACACCAGTCGGTGAGCCGGGAGCTGCAAATGCTGCTGAAGCACGGCAAGGGTAGCTGAAGCTGTAGTTGACTTTCTAAAATGTGCAGACAGATGGCGTACTTTCACTAGCAAATACGGCAGCTTTGGGTAGCTTTCCAGAAAATGTTGAACCACGAGGTTAAGCACATGGGCCAGGCAAGGTACGTGTGTGAGCTCACCTTGCCTCAGAGCTGCCACCAGGTTCCAGCCATTGCCACACAACCATGCCTGGCTGTAGGTTCAGCGGTGTCATCCAAACATCTGACTGCTCTTTCAGCGCTGTCCACAACTCTTCTGCATTGTGCGGTTTGTCACCTATGCAGATTCGCTTCAGCACAGCCTGTTACCTCTTGGATGAGGCAGTGCTGCAGTGCTTCCAGCTTCTGACTGATGTGTTGATTTCAGAGGTGGAGGCTGAAGATGAGGAGGAGGAGATGCAGGAGCTGTAGACTGTGTTGGCAACCCTGATTAATGCAGGGCCCGCAGTCCTCGGTGTAGGGAAGATGTGTTCCATCCCAAGGTCTTACAGGGTCCCGGCTTCCACTATGTTAACCCCGTGTGCCATCAGTGAGATTTACCATCCCTCCCCACAAGCACTTGTCCACGTGTACGTTGTTAGGTGGACTTTCCCAGTAACAGCATTGTTGAGGGCACGGGTAATGTTGTGGGACACATGCTGGTGTAATCCCGGTATGGCTCACCGAGAGAAATAGTGGCAACTGGGGACCAAATACCTTGGGACGGCAGCTGCCATCAGATTGGGGAAAGCTTCTTTCTCAATGAGCCTAAAAGGCAACATTTCGAGCACAAGCAGAAGAGAAATGTTAGAATATAGTACTGTGGACTGTGGGGCATTGGCTTGGTATTTCCACTTGCTTTCCAATGACTGGGGTGCAGACAACTGAAGGCTGTGCTGGGACAAGGATGTGGATGGGCTTGATGATGGTGCTACTTGACTGTGGGCTACAACAGATGCAGGGCTAGAGGCATCTTCACATGCACTGTGGACTGGGCATTGGCTTCTGCGCAAAACATTGGAAGAAACAGTGTTGTCACCTGCAGACAGTGTTCCTGGAGCCTGGGTTTCGGCCCACAAAGTCAGGTGCTTTGCTTACATATGCCTGATCATGCTGGTGGTGGTCAGGCTGGTAGTTTCTCTACCCCTGCTAATGCAGGCATGGCAGGTGCTGCAAATGGCCTGTTTAGGGTTAACGGCAGAGTCTTTAAAAAATAACCAGACTTTGGAAGACCTAACAGTTGGAATGGCAACTTCACTCATATTGGTGTTGCGGGGAACAGATGCACGCCTTCTGTCTGTGGCCACCACACTGCTTCTTCCTGCCTGTTGGGGTGATATGCCTCCTTCCCCATGTGTGCTGCTGTCCATGCTCTGCATGTCCTCCTGCCAGGTTGTGTCAGTCAGAAGGTAATCCACCACCTCGTCTTCCACATCCACACCTTGCTCCTCCTCCTGACTTTATGGCAATTGTGTCTCATCATCGTCCACCTCTTGTGACACTTTCCCACCATCACTTTCTTGTGACCATGGCTGGTCAAAGCTTTGGGCATCACTGTATGCGATCTCATCTGGCCCCACTTCAAGTTTACCTGCCGAGAGTCTGGATGTTATGGAACTGCAACACAGAACTAGGATAGAAGGGGGAAAACTGATCCTGCACTGAGACTAGGCTGATACTCTACAATGGAGTGGGCGACCAATTCCTTGCGGATAGACCCACCGGCGATCCTAGGTTACTCTCAGCGAAGACCTATAGATAGGGGGAATGAAGTCCCTGAAAGATCCAAGGACTAGGTATAAAAAACAGGTCACCTCCTAATAGAAAACACAGAGAAGGCAGCTGAAACCAACTGAAAGCAGAAACTAAAGATAGCAGAACCAGAGGTCCCAGAACTGCTTAAAATCCAACACAGAAAGCTATCAAAGCTCCTAGCCAGAACTCTAGCAGATTAATACTGTTGTCCAGCAAGGACTGGGGGCAGGTGCTGGGTATTAAAGGGTTATACAGTCACCAGACCTAAGACAACCCAGCACCAGGGGAAAAAGACCAGCAGCCAGAAAACCATAAAAAGGTGGTGGATGGTCAAAAACAAAACAGATTCTAACACCGGAATCCTGAAAGGGAAAGCTGAACAGCTCTTCGGAGTGTCTAAGTGTGGGATCAGTTGTCTCAGGGCACTTGGCATGATGGGACGAAGGAGGAACAGGGTGAGGAATATCCAGTCCACACTCACGGCTACTTAGACTTAACCGTGTGGAAGACATGGTGGTGGTGGCGGCAAAGTGACTGGAAGCATTATCCGCTATCCAACCAACAACAATTTCACACTGCTCTAACTTCAATATTGGTGTGTTGTGAACCCTTAGAAACTGGGACAGGAAGGTCAAACGAGAAGATGTGGGTCTTTGTTGTGGCCCACCTTCAGCTTTGCCACAGCCTCATCCTCTGCATGCACCATCAGCATCATGTCCACTTCCCCATCCCTTGCCCATTTTAAATGGACTACTGAACTATTTCAAAAGCTCAGCACAAATGTATTTATTTGGAGCAAAATGATATCTTATCAATATGCCTTCAAAGCTATGATTTTTCCACCACAGATACACCAGGCCGCAGCCACAGATAACAGACTATAATTTTTTTTCTCTTGTATGTGAAAATTGGCAACAAATTAAAAATGAGTACAACAAGGCTAGCAGACAGAACTATGAATCTTATGCCTGCAAAGCTATAATTTTTCCACCACAGATACACCAGCTGTCAGCCTCAGATAACAGACTGATCTAAATGTGGCCTTGATTTTTTTGGGCACAAATAAATTGTGTCAACAAGTTGGCTATGACACACACAAAAAAAGATTTTCTGGTGCACTCACATCTGGTGTCTGGGACACAGAAAAAATGGTACATTTGCACATTCTTTGATTTCAATAACTTGGCTGCAGTAGGCAGCATGACCAAGGAAATAAATGTAGAAACAAGGGGTCTACGGATTGCTTTAGAATAAAAGGAGAAGGTATCAGGTTTTGAAAACAAAAAGCCACAGAAAACTGCAGCTATATATATATTAAATAAGCAGCAGCAGCAGACAGTAATGGAGCTTTTGGAGGTATGCAGTGAGAGCTATGTACTCACATACAGTGCCTGCAGGCCTTGCACTGATGTGGATATGTGCACATAGACTCCCCTTCCTACCTAGCGCTGCAGTCTCTGGACCCCTGACTTAGCGCTAAAAAGGACTGTTGGTTTCTCAGGATTTCTGGACTGAACAGTTGCAGACCTACATTAACTATTAAAAGCACGATTCTGACCCTATCTCAGCAGCAGCTCTCCTTACACTTGCTAAGTCCGGAGCAGAATGTGGCGAGCAGGGCGGCGCCAGGTCTCTTATAGACCTGATGATGCTTTTAAACAAAGAATCGTGAAGCATAAACGTGGTTTATGGCCGAGAGCAATATAGTGCAGCTCTCCCAAAAACAGTATCCAGAAACACAGGTTCACCAGGACAACTCCAGCGATCATGTACTACAGCAAAGAAACGGAGTATAAAAATCCCAAGGATCATAATAGAAAAGATAATTTTATTGATACAAGAACACATAACAAGAAGATATGACCAATTAAAATCATGCACCAAAACAGGTAGTAAATAGAGAGAAACTCTAGGTATACTGGTGTGAATGGGGGACACTAAATATATCCGGGGGTTAGTATGCTGCTAGCGATGCGGCTATTGCAAAATCCTATCATAATAAGGTAGTTCCTGCAAAGTCCCCAGGTGTCAGAGACACTACCCCATGAGGAACATGCCTGATAAGTAAATAAATAAATAACAGCCTATGCGTGTTTACCCATAGTATAACCGGACAGCTCACCCACTGTGCACCAGGAGCCCCTTGACGCACGTTTCGCCGCTAAGCTTTTTCAAAAGGGGTCCTGATGATGCTGTGCGGCCAGCCAATCACTGTAATACCACAACAAAGATGGCTGCGGCATTACAGTGCATGGCTGACAATCCCTGCATTGTCATTGGCGCTCTAAAGAGTGCCAGAATTGCAGGGCAGAGACCCGAGGTACCGCCAGGTAATCCCAGAAATACTTGGTGCTCACTGAGTATACTGAGCATAGTGATACTCGAGGGAGTACTGATTAGTGGCAAGCACGTTCTCTCATCACTAGTCCTCAGCTGTGCGACCACCCTGTGCCAGGTTCTTTATCTTAGCCTCAGCGACCAGCATTCTGTCGGGTTCGTCATAGATCAGACCTAAACTGTCTAAAAAGGCATCAATGGAAAACAGTTCTGGGGCTTGTGGGGACAAAGAAAGTGCCCAGGTATGAGGACCACCTCGCAGTAGGGACATGATTATTCCCACCCGCTGGAACTCCTCCCCTGACGACCGGGGCACAGGGTAAAAAATAACTTACAGCTCTTCCTGAATACCCCAAACTGGTCTTTCTCTCCTGAAAATGTATCAAGGAGTCATATGACAGGTTTGGGAGAGACCAGCTGTACATCAGAGGATACTGATGTCACAACCACTGCCAGCAGTAGGGGTTATGGAGAGGTCTTTATTAAGTTATTTATCTGACCCTGCAACTGATATTGCTATGACTCTAGACTCTGGCAATCCTTCGCCAGATCCTGAGTTATCTGCATCAAATTTGCCACCTGGTCACAAAGCACGTGAACAGGATTCATACTGGCGAAAAAAAAACGTAGCCGCCAGATGTAATGTGATGCTATTCATTTCTTCACTTCTTATGGCTAAGCTGTGAGTCAGAGTGGTCAGGGTGTCCAAGGTCAGAAGCCAGGAAGGTATGTCAAACACAAGGAAGAGACAAAAGCGTAGTCACGTAACGTTCCAAGGTCAGAGAACTGGGAGGATAATGGATCAGAGCTGAAGGGTTTAACAGGCGAATGGTGAGAACGAAGTCCAAAGTCAGGCAACAGATCAAGCATGAAGACACAAAAGAGAATGGTAAAACCAAAAACACTCAGTTTGAAAAAATGTTTGCAGTAATCCGCAAGTGCTAGTAAAAGATGTAAATAACAGGGTATTTGGTTGATACGTTTTTTGCAAAAAATGTATACTAAGCTGCTCTACCAATCTTCACGGTATACCCATATCAGAGCAGTCCTAACTAATGTATGCAATCCCTATCTGATGTATTTAAAAACCTGATCATCTGTATATTACCTGTGTGAACAGGGTTCAGAGAGGAAAAATCCATGTGTGCATACAGGGTAGAACAGCTATTGTGCAGATAGCCCAAGAGGAGTGGTGGAACTCCCCAGTCTTGTAGACACAAGAGAACAATCATGGAAACAGGAACACATGGGCTACTTGCACAGTGAACAAGTCTGTAAGAACATGTTCACACACCACCAAGAAACCTGAAGACACAAAAGAGAATGGTAAAACCAAAAACACTCAGTTTGAAAAAATGTTTGCAGTAATCCGCAAGTGCTAGTAACAGATGTAAATAACAGGGTATTTGGTTGATACGTTTTTTGCAAAAAATGTATACTAAGCTGCTCTACCAATCTTCACGGTATACCCATATCAGAGCAGTCCTAACTAATGTATGCAATCCCTATCTGATGTATTTAAAAACCTGATCATCTGTATATTACCTGTGTGAACAGGGTTCAGAGAGGAAAAATCCATGTGTGCATACAGGACAGAACAGCTTTTGTGCAGCTAGCCCAAGAGGAGTGGTGGAACTCCCCAGTCTTGTAGACACAAGAGAACAATCATGGAAACAGGAACACATGGGCTACTTGCACAGTGAACAAGTCTGTAAGAACATGTTCACACACCACCAAGAAACCTGAAGACACAAAAGAGAATGGTAAAACCAAAAACACTCAGTTTGAAAAAATGTTTGCAGTAATCCGCAAGTGCTAGTAAAAGATGTAAATAACAGGGTATTTGGTTGATACGTTTTTTGCAAAAAATGTATACTAAGCTGCTCTACCAATCTTCACGGTATACCCATATCAGAGCAGTCCTAACTAATGTATGCAATCCCTATCTGATGTATTTAAAAACCTGATCATCTGTATATTACCTGTGTGAACAGGGTTCAGAGAGGAAAAATCCATGTGTGCATACAGGACAGAACAGCTTTTGTGCAGCTAGCCCAAGAGGAGTGGTGGAACTCCCCAGTCTTGTAGACACAAGAGAACAATCATGGAAACAGGAACACATGGGCTACTTGCACAGTGAACAAGTCTGTAAGAACATGTTCACACACCACCAAGAAACCTGAAGACACAAAAGAGAATGGTAAAACCAAAAACACTCAGTTTGAAAAAATGTTTGCAGTAATCCGCAAGTGCTAGTAAAAGATGTAAATAACAGGGTATTTGGTTGATACGTTTTTTGCAAAAAATGTATACTAAGCTGCTCTACCAATCTTCACGGTATACCCATATCAGAGCAGTCCTAACTAATGTATGCAATCCCTATCTGATGTATTTAAAAACCTGATCATCTGTATATTACCTGTGTGAACAGGGTTCAGAGAGGAAAAATCCATGTGTGCATACAGGACAGAACAGCTTTTGTGCAGCTAGCCCAAGAGGAGTGGTGGAACTCCCCAGTCTTGTAGACACAAGAGAACAATCATGGAAACAGGAACACATGGGCTACTTGCACAGTGAACAAGTCTGTAAGAACATGTTCACACACCACCAAGAAACCTGAAGACACAAAAGAGAATGGTAAAACCAAAAACACTCAGTTTGAAAAAATGTTTGCAGTAATCCGCAAGTGCTAGTAAAAGATGTAAATAACAGGGTATTTGGTTGATACGTTTTTTGCAAAAAATGTATACTAAGCTGCTCTACCAATCTTCACGGTATACCCATATCAGAGCAGTCCTAACTAATGTATGCAATCCCTATCTGATGTATTTAAAAACCTGATCATCTGTATATTACCTGTGTGAACAGGGTTCAGAGAGGAATAATCCATGTGTGCATACAGGACAGAACGTATCAACCAAATACCCTGTTATTTACATCTTTTACTAGCACTTGCGGATTACTGCAAACATTTTTTCAAACTGAGTGTTTTTGGTTTTACCATTCTCTTTTGTGTCTTCAGGTTTCTTGGTGGTGTGTGAACATGTTCTTACAGACTTGTTCACTGTGCAAGTAGCCCATGTGTTCCTGTTTCCATGATTGTTCTCTTGTGTCTACAAGACTGGGGAGTTCCACCACTCCTCTTGGGCTAGCTGCACAAAAGCTGTTCTGTCCTGTATGCACACATGGATTTTTCCTCTCTGAACCCTGTTCACACAGGTAATATACAGATGATCAGGTTTTTAAATACATCAGATAGGGATTGCATACATTAGTTAGGACTGCTCTGATAAGGGTATACCGTGAAGATTGGTAGAGCAGCTTAGTATACATTTTTTGCAAAAAACGTATCAACCAAATACCCTGTTATTTACATCTTTTACTAGCACTTGCGGATTACTGCAAACATTTTTTCAAACTGAGTGTTTTTGGTTTTACCATTCTCTTTTGTGTCTTCAGGGTTCTTGGTGGTGTGTGAACATGTTCTTACAGACTTGTTCACTGTGCAAGTAGCCCATGTGTTCCTGTTAACAGATCAAGCATATAGAACTCAAGACACAGGGAGAACAAACCTCACAAGATGAATATATAACATGTGGCAGTGGTCTGGGAGAAGCTGCTCAGTTAAGAAGGCATTGAGTTGCAGGATACCCCGGTCACATGAGAGCGCACAGGACACAGATGAAAGGATTAAAAGTTTCTTTGTTTATTTAAATCCACAACGCGTTTCGACGGAACAGCTCCGTCTTCATCAGGTGACCGAAGTATCCTGCAACTCACTGTTTATTCCTCTCCTGAGGCACCCCGCAGGAGCTGCATCGGACCTTTCTCAATCAACATCTTCCCTGACCACCAGCCTGGCGCTCCGTTAGCCTGTCTTCTCAGTATCTATTTGCAGTTAAGTAGGCATGGCCATTACCCGGGATAGTGAACACCTGAGACAGCCGACGGCTCTCATTCACAGATTGGCTATCTGAGCTGTCAATCAACACACCAACAGTTCAGCATTCCCCTGAACCAGACTGGATGGTCATGCTGTCAAAGTACTGACAGCTTCAGCATGCCACTGTACCAGATTGGATGGCCGAGCTGTCAGTAACTGCATCCCAGACACCCTGAGGGGTGGAACCATGACAACATGCTCACAAACACAAACTTTCAAAGTCCGTGTAGTAAGCACAATATATATTAGAGGACATGGGCACATAGCACAATAGACCACTGCCATTGTGGAACATGAACTGGATTTAGTATTTCTAAATTCCTTAAGGCCGCCTGAGGAACTGAAGTTGGTAGATCACTCCATATTGGGGCATGCCACACACTTACCGCAGTGGGAATACCCCGATCTTGTGGTTCGTTTGTGTACAAAGGGCAATATCAGCTTATTGCTCTTGTTGTAGTGACTCTAGAAAATCCCTCAAATTATTACTACATCTAGCAGTTATATCCGATATAGGTGACAAATATTGTTTAAGGGTTTTGTCAGCCAAAAGGATCGGCCAGTGTCTTTCGATTGATCTCCTCATCAGATGCCAGTGAGAGTGATATTTGGTAATCATCCGCAATTTGGCATCGGCCGGACGTACATGGGGGCTATGGACAAGACTATGGTGACCAGAATGTTTCGCCGTATTGTATGCACGTTTAATAGAGCAGTTACTATACCTGCATTCACAGAACCTACTCTTTAATTCTTCAGCTATTCTCAAAATCCATGTCCGATGAACAGATCTGTCGGACCCTCAAAAATTGACCTATTGGCATGGAATTGATCACATGTGCCAGATATGAGGAAGAGGCATGAAGAACGGTTTTAGGGTAAGTTCACACAGGGCATTTTTACTGTGTTTTTCTTCTGCAGCAAAACTTGATCATCTTGGCAGGAAAGAAGCTGAGCCAAAAACGCAAGTTTAGGTGCATTTTTGGTGCTTTTATTTCCATGCATTTTTTTTTGTGCATACCAATAAAGTTGAGTGCACACAGCGAAAAAAAAACAGCTTCCTGTATTAATAATAAATAATAATCTTTATTTTTATATAGCGCTAAGATATTCCGCAGCGCTTTACAGTTTCGCACACATTATCATCACTGTCCCCGATGGGGCTCACAATCTAAATTCCCTATCAGTATGTCTTTGGAATGTGGGAGGAAACCGGAGAACCCAGAGGAAACCCACACAAACGCGGGGAGAACATACAAACTCCTTGCAGATGGTGTCCAAGGTGGGATTAGAACTCAGGACTCCAGCGCTGCAAGGCTGCAGTGCTGTCCACTGAGCCACCGTGCTGTATCAACGCATATACAGTGACATAAGCTTAGCGTAGTAATGAAAATGAAAAAAATCCCAATATTATATAAGAAATACAATACCATAAACAGAATGAGATACACAATTGCTATGCCAGACACACATAACTGGAACCCAATAATATAAGAATACAAAAGGAACTTTTTGCCATGATTCGACCATGGTCATATGTCCATCAGATGTTATGATATTCTTAAGGAAAAAGGTTCCATAAAGTTTGCTGTCCCAGTACAAAGGAAAATATAAACAGGATCTCATTAAGCCCATATGGCTGAACAGAGTTTATTTTAGAGATCCATCTTGCCTCTAATTGGGCTAGATTCTTATCCCAATCATCACCCCTCTGATCTATGTGGACCTTATCGATATCTATCACCTTTAGGAGTTTCGCATTGCACTCATGATTTAGCCTAAAGAGTCTAGGTATGGGTTTTAATGCTGAAACATCCTCGACATCCCTTGAGTTTACAATGTCTTTGTAATGTTCCCTTACACGTGTCTTAGAGGTCTTGATGTTAGCCCAACGTATATCTTTTTTACAGGGACAAGTGGCGTAGTATACCACACTAATACTATTACATGTAATGTGTTGGGTGATTGTGTAAGTCTGATTACTATCACTAGACAGAAAAATGCTGGCTCGAGACATATTGGGGCAGGCTATGCAATCATTGCTGGGAAAAAATCCCCATTTAGGGCCTTTGGATCCAAAGGCTTTCTCCGGGGTTTGTCCCGAGTGGTAGCTGTGGACCAGTATAACTCTAAGGTTTTTCGCTCTTCTGTATGTGATCGAAGGCTGATCATTGAGATATTTAGCCAGAGTTTTATCCATTTTCAACATTGGCCAGTACTTCTCCAATGCTTCTCTCATAGCCAAGCCTTTGTCACTGTATGTAGAGATACACCTCACCGTTTGATCTGATGGGGGTTTAACGTTAGTTCATAATAGATCTTCCCTTTTTGCCTGGATTGCCTTCTTCCGGCCTCTCTTAATGCTTCATTTGGAGTAGCCTCTGTTTTCAAATCTTGCAGACAGAGCTTCAGCTTGTTCATTAAAAGATTCCTCTCTGAAAAATATTCTTTTAATTCTTAAAAACTGTCCTGTTGGTATACCATTTATTAATTGCCTAGGATGAGCACATGACGCATGCAGTAAAGAGTTCACGGCTGTATCCTTCCGGAATACACTCGTCTCAATACAATCGTTCACTCCTTTTTCAACCATGACGTCCAAAAATTTGAGATTGCTTTGACTATACTTGCACGTAAGTTTTACATTTATCCCGTTGTTATTAAGGATTTCCAGGAAAGAGAGAAGGTCCTGTTCAGTGCCCTGCCAAATCAGAAAAATATTGTCAATAAACCATACCCAGAACAGGACCTTCTCAATGAAGTCAATGGGTCTGGTAAAGAAAATAGATCTCTCCCATAGACCTAAAAATAAGGATGCCCCCATCGCTGTACCCTGGTTTTGCAAGTAGATGGTTTCTTTAACCCTCCGTCAGGAACAATGGATCTGACAGGCGCAGCTCTTCTACTTTCATTTCTCCCCTCTCACCAGATTTTCAGGAAACCCCCTCCCTCTAGATAGTCTCCTGGCTCTAGCTGCTGTGTGAAACCTGATATTATGTTGGTCTGCAGAGCTTCAGGAAGGAAGATATAGCTGTGCTGGCTTCTCAGGCTCATTGGTCCTGAACACATAAGGTTGGTATGTAATGTTTTTAGTCATTACTATTGTTTATTTAGCTTGTATTATGAATGGATAGAGAATGGTTTGTGGATATTTCATATAAATAAGGCAGATTTTCTTACAAATGAAAGTGTGCTTCTCAGGCACATTGTTCCCTAATGCATATTCTCTCTCTTGCTTCAGATTATCTTCTGAAATGGAGAAGAAAATGTATGATCTTTCAAAACCTCATCATGTTGAGGAAGTGAGAAACATGCTGTTAGATGTTGATGATGATGCAGACCCCACAATGAATGAGGATTTTGAAGAAAGTGAGATTGATTCTCATGATGAGGTGGAAGTCTGTGAACTAAATTCTGAAACAGAGCAAGATGGTGACAGTGATGAGGAGGAAGAAGATATAGAATCTTATTATATGGGAAAAGATTAAAAAAAATGGAACAAGAATCCACCCATAAAAAAACGTATGGAACCTCATAACATTATCACTCACCTTCCTGCAGTTATGGGAACAGCACGTAATGCAAAAATGCAGCTGAATGCTGGAATACTTTTTTCACAGATGACATTCTGGACTCTATTGTCTTATACACTAATCAATATATAGACAATATAAAGCACAAGTTCATCTGTGACAGAATCCTGAAGCCCATGGATGAAATCGAACTGCGTGCATTTTTTTGGATTATTATATCTTGCAGGAGCTTATAGGGCAAATTGGCAAAGTTTGGAGGAACTTTGGGGTATAGAAAGTGATGGAATTGAAAAATTTAGCCTTGTTATGTCTCTAAAAAGATTCAAGATTCTAATTCGTTGCCTTCGGTTTGATGACAGAACTACCCAAATTGAACGTAAAACATATGACCGGCTTGCTTCAATTCACGATGTATTTCAAAAATTTGTGGAAAACTGTAAGATAAACTATTGCCCTGGGGCAAATGTCACAATTGACAAAATGCTCCCTGGTTTTCGTGGCAGATGCGCATTTCGTCAATACATACCATCAAAACCTAGCAAATACGGAATAAAAATGTATGCCCTTGTTGATGCCAGTAAGACCTACACATACAACATTGAAATTTATGCTGAAAGACAGCCAGATGGTCCTTACTATGTCAGCAACAAACCCACTGATGTTGTGAAAAGAATGTCTGAGCCCTTATTTGGATCAGGTCGCAATATACCTGCTGATAATTGGTTTTCAAATTGTGATCTTATTGATTATCTAAAAATGCAGAAGCTTTCATATGTCGGAACTGTAAGAAAAACTAAAAAAGAATTGTCGCCACAGCTTGTTACTGTGACAGGGAGAAAGCAGTACAGCAGTATGCTTGCATTCCATGATGGAAAGGTTTTGGTTTCCTATGTACCACGCGAAAAAAAAAATGTACTTCTTCTCTCAACGCTTCATAATGATGATGCCATCGATCCTAAATCTGAAGCACAACAAAAAACAGAGATTATTACATTTTATAATGAAACCAAAGGGGGTGTTGATACAGCTGATCAGATGAGCTCAACTTTCAGCATCAGCAGAAACACCAAGCGCTGGCCAATGGTCATATTTTTCGCTATGCTAAATTTTGGTGGTATAAATTCACAAATCATTTACCTTGAAAACCAGCTTGAACCACTCTGTAGACGATTGTACCTGAAAAAATTGGCCCATGAACTAATGCTTGGAGAGCTACGCAGGAAAAGTATGAAAACCATTGGCATCCCCTCTGGCCTTCAAGTTAGGCTCAAAAGATCCCGCCCAGATATTGATACTGAAAATCCAACACCTGTACCACCTCCCAAAAGAAGGAGATGCACCATGGAAAGCTGGAACAGAAGGCTTTCTAGTTATGAATGTCTCAAATGTCATCATGCAATCTGCCTGACACATCCAAAAATGTATTGCAATTCTTGCTCTTTGCTTTGCAAATATGCTTTTTCTGGGGAACCTTCATGATCTAATTCAGATTAATTCTATGTGTAATATTATTCTAGGTGCCTAGAAAATGTTTTTGTGCCAAAAGTTTCTCTTTTTAATAACTGTTACTTGATATCATTGGGGGCTATTTGGTGGGAGTTTTGAAATTTGTGTATATCAAACTTATTACTTTTATGTTGAGTAAATGGGTTTGTTTTGCACCTGATAATGTGTAGTCTCTTTTATTACATCACTATGAATGTCTATGATCTCTTTTAGATCACTGAAATTGAGAAAATTTGATATTCTAGGCATTTTTTACTAGCCTGTGCTTGACAGGCACATTGTCCCATTACGAGCTAGTGCGAATATTGTTCCTGACGGAGGGTTAAAAATAAAAAAGTTGTGTGTCAAAGCAATTTCAAGAAGGGTAATCAAAAATTGGATAAATTCTGTGCTATAATGAGTCATAGATAGGGTTGAGCGAAACGGATCGTTCATTTTCAAAAGTCAGCCATTCGGCCATGCGGTACACGACTTTCGCGCCAAAGTCGCGTTTCAATGACGCGAAAAGCGCCATTTCGCAGCCAATGAAGGTGGACGCAGAGTGTGGGCAGCGTGATGACATAGGTCCTTTCCCCACCATCTTAGAGAAGGGCATTGCAGTGATTGGCTTGCTGTCTGTGGCGTCAAAGGGGCTATAAAGGGGCGTTCCCGCCGACCACCATGTTACTGCTGCTGATCTGAGCATAGGGAGAGGTTGCTGCCGCTTCGTCAGAAGCAGGGATAGTGTTAGGCAGGGTCCATTAACCCCCAAACCGCTTGTGCTGTAGCGATTTCCACTGTCCAACACCACCTTTTGTTTGCAGGGACAGTGGAAGCTACATTTTTTCCTCAGCGCTGTAGCTCATTGGGCTGCCCTAGAAGGCTCCCTGATAGCTGCATTGCTGTGTGTACGCCGCTGTGCAAACCAACTGCTTTTTTCAAAGCACAAATCCTGTTGTTCCTTCCTTTCTGCACAGCTATTTTGTTTGTTTGTCCACACTTTTGATGTAATTTGTGCAGCAGTCCACTCCTTGTTATTGCTGCCTGCCATACCTGGCTGAGATTACTGCAGGGAGATAGTAATTGTAGGACAGTCCCTGTTTTTTTTTTTTTTTAATTCTCTCTGAAAAAAAAGAAATAGTGGGAGATTAATCTTGGCATTTGTGCTTGAGTGCTAGTCGTGTGTGCCATCTCTCTACAATTGTGGGGCACAGAAAGCCTAGTGTCTATAATCCTTTTTTTTTTTTGTTAGTTCTCCCTAATAAAAAAAAATAGTGGGAGATTAAGATTGGCATTTCTGCTAGAGTGCCAGTCCTGTGTGTGCCATCTGTCTCCAATTTTGGGGCACAGAAAGCCTAGTGTGTAATACTGGCCCTGATTTCTTGGCAATTCTCCCTAACAAAAAAAAGGAGTGGGAGATTAAGATCGGCATTTCTGCTAGAGTGCCAGTCCTGTGTGTGCCATCTCTCTCCAAGTTTGGGGCACAGAAAGCCTAGTGTCTTTTTTTTATTTTGGTTTTTAAATTCTCCCTGAAAAAACAATAAATAGTGGGAGATTAATATTGGCCTTTGTGCTTCTGTGCCATTCCTGTGTGCCATCTTTCTCAAATTGTGGGCCACAGAAAGCCTAGTGTCTGTTTTTTTTATTTGGTATTTAAATTCTCCCTGAAAAAAAAAAAGTGGGAGATTAATATTGGCCTTTGTGCTTCTGTGCCAGTCCTGTCTGTCCCACCTCTCTCAAATTGTGGGCCACAGAAAGCCTAGTGTCTGTTTTTTTATTTTGGTTTTTAAATTCTCCCTGAAAAAAAAAATAGTGGGAGATTAATATTGGCCTTTGTGCTTCTGTGCCAGTCCTGTGTGCCATCTCTCTGAAATTGTGGGCCACAGAAAGCCTAGTGTCTGTTTTTTATTTTGGTTTTTAAATTCTCCCTGAAAAAAACAATAAATAGTGGGAGATTAATATTGGCATTTGTGCTTGAGTGACAGTCCTGCGTGTGTGCCATCTCTCTCATTTTGTGCCACAGAAAACCGAGTGTGTAACATTGTGCCTGATTTTCCTTGCAGTCTCACCCACCTATAAAGGGATATCTATATCCTACAGAAGTTTTAGTTCACCTTGTAAGTTGTTTAACAGTAACAAATACCGTTACTTTGGTTACGTTTTTAAAACAATGAGGAAGTCTGGTGGAAGAGGTCATGGCCGTGGGCGTTCATTGCCAGCTGGTAATGATGGTAGTGGTGGTGGAGCATCAGGTGGTCGTGGGAAAAATAATATAGCACCTAAGTCTTGAGCTGTGGAGCCAGGTTCGTCGTCTGGCTACACAAGGCCTCGAACGCTCACTTTTCTGGGAGTAGGAAAACCGCTTTTAAAGCCGGAGCAGCAAGAGCAAGTTTTGGCTTTCCTTGCTGACTCAGCCTCTAGCTCTTTTGCCTCCTCTTCTGAAACTGATAAATGTAAAAGCAGCGCGTCGTTAGTGGATGTTCACGGTCAGGGACAAGTCGCTTCCTTGTCCTCTTCAGCCAAAACAACAACAGAGAAGGATGCGTCAGGCGACACAACGGGTTACTCCATGGAGCTCTTTACACATACCATTCCTGGGTTAGAAAGTGAAACAGTTAACAGGCCATGCCCATTACAAGTTGAATCGGACATGGAGTGCACAGATGCACAGCCACAGCCACATTACTATGCTGTTCCTTTGACTCAGACCACAACATTGCCCTTGCAGTGTACTGATCCAGAGACTACGGTGCCCCGTCACGAACGCTATACCACCGGCTTACACGGTGACACAGACGAAGTTGCACACGAGATAGAAGAGGAGGTCATAGATGACCCAGTTGTTAACCCCGATTGGCAGCCATTGGGGGTACAGGGTGCAGGCGGCAGTAGTTCTGAAGCGGAGGAGGAGGGGTCGCAGCAGGCATCAACATCGCAACAGGTTCCATCTGCCGGGCCCGTATCTGGCCCAAAACGCGTGGCTAAGCCAAAACCTGTTGGAGGACAGCGTGGCCATCCGGTTAAAGCTCAGTCTGCAATGCCTGAAAAGGTATCCAATGCTAGAAAGAGTGCAGTCTGGCATTTTTTAAACAACATCCAATTGATCAGTGCAAAGTCATCTCTCAAAAATGTTCAACTACCTTAAGCAGAGGTCAGAATCTGAAAAGTCTAAATACAAGTTGCATGAATAGACATTTAACCACCATGCATTTGCAATCCTGGACTAACTACCAAACGTCCCTTAAGGTTGTAGCACCCTCGGCCAATGAAGCTAGTCAGCAACGCTACATCCCTTCCGTCACTGTAAGGCCACCATTTTCCGCACCACCTGCAGTATCTGTGCAGGTTTCATTGCCATGCCAAAGCAGTCAGGGTCAGGGAATCACCAGTTTCGTAGTTGGAAACACTGCATGTAGGGCACCGTCAAGAATACCGTCTCCAACCGTCTCTCAGTCTGCCACGTCCACCGGCACCCCCGCTAGTTCCACGATCTCCAGCTCTCCAGTCCAGCTCACCCTACATGAGACTCTCGTTAGAAAAAGGAAGTACTTAGCCTCGCATCCGCGTACACAGGGTTTGAACGCCCACATAGCTAGACTAATCTCGTTAGAGATGATGCCCTACCGGTTAGTTGAAAGCGAAGCTTTCAAAGCCCTGATGGACTATGCTGTACCACGCTACGAGCTACCCAGTCGACACTTCTTTTCCAGAAAAGCCATCCCAGCCCTCCACCAGCATGTTAAAGAGCGCATCGTCCATGCACTCAGGCAATCTGTGAGTACAAAGGTGCACCTGACAACAGATGCATGGACCAGTAGGCATGGCCAGGGACGTTACGTGTCCATCACGGCACACTGGGTGAATGTGGTGGATGCAGGGTCCACAGGGGACAGAAATTTTGGGACAGTTCTGCCTAGCCCACGGTCTAGGAAACAGTTGGCTGTAGCCGTTCGCGCCCCCTCCTCCTTGTCCTCCTGCAGAAGCGAGAGCTCATCCACAGAATGCAGTCGCACAACCACTCCATCCGCAGCTGCCACTGTTGCACACCAGGTGTCCCATTATGGGGCAGCTACTGGCAAGCGTCAGCAGGCTGTATTGGCTATGAAGTGTTTGGACGACAACAGACACACCGCGGAAGTTCTGTCCGAGTTCTTGCAGAAAGAAACGCAGTCGTGGCTGGGCACTGTAGATCTTGAGGCAGGCAAGGTAGTGTGTGATGACGGAAGGAATTTCATGGCTGCCATCTCCCTTTCCCAACTGAAACACATTCCTTGCCTGGCTCACACCTTAAACCTGGTGGTGCAGTGCTTCCTGAAGAGTTATCCAGGGTTATCCGACCTGCTCCTCAAAGTGCGCGGACTTTGCTCGCATATCCGCCGTTCGCCCGTACACTCCAGCCGTATGCAGACCTATCAGTGGTCTTTGAACCTTCCCCAGCATCGCCTAATCATCGACGTTGCAACAAGGTGGAACTCCACACTTCACATGCTTCAGAGACTGTGCGAACAGAGGCGTGGTGTTATGTTTTTGTGGGAGGATACACATACACGGGCAGGCAGTAGGATGGCAGACATGGAGTTGTCAGGTGTGCAGTGGTCGAAGGTACAAGACATGTGTCAAGTCCTTCAGTGTTTTGAGGAATGCACACGGCTGGTTAGTGCAGACAACGCCATAATAAGCATGAGCATCCCCCTAATGCGTCTGCTGATGCAAAGTTTGACGCACATAAAGGAGCAGGCGTCTGCAGCAGAGGAAGAGGAAAGCCTTGATGACAGTCAGCCAATGTCTGGTTAGGGCAGTGTACAGGACGAGGTAGCGGGCGAACAGGAGGAGGAGGAGGACGAGGAAGATGATGGGGATGAGTATTTTTTTAATGAGGAAGCTTCTCCGGGGCCAATAGCAACTGGTGGCATTGCAAGGCCGGGTTCTGGTTTTTTGAGGGACACAAGTGACGTATATTTGCCTGAAACTGCCCCTTAACCCAGCACGACCGCAGATTTGACAACTGGAACTTTGGCCCACATGGCGGATTATGCCTTACGTATCCTCAAAAGGGACACACGCATTATTAAAATGATGACTGATGACGATTACTGGTTGGCCTGCCTCCTTGATCCTCGCTATAAAGGCAAATTGCAAAATATTATGCCACATGAGAACCTGGAACAAATATTAGCAACTAGGGTTGAGCGAAACGGGTCGAAATTGTTCAAAAGTCGCCGACCCCCCAGTGGGGGGTCGGCCATGAAGTCGGCGATCTTTTGAATCTGGAATCGGAATTCCGATCCCGATTCCCGATATGTTTAAGATATCGGGAATTGGTATCGGAATTCAGATTAAAGTGTAAAATATAGAATTAAAATAAAAAATATTGCAATACTTACCCTCTGACGCACCCTGGTACTAACCGGCAGCCTTCCTCCTTCGAATCCGCGCTTCTAGGACCTTGCCGTGACGTCGCGGTGACGTCGCGGCTTGTGATTGGCCGCGCGGCCGCCCATGTGACCGCTCGCGCGGCCAATCACAAGCCGCGACGTCACCCGCGACGTCACCGAAGGTCCTGGAAGGGCTGATTCTTAGGAAGGAAGGCTGTCGGAAGGAAGCAGGGCGCTTCCGAGGGTGAGTATATACCTAATAGGAATATACTCACCCTCGGAAGCGCCCTGCTTCCTTCCGACAGCCTTCCTTCCTAAGAATCAGCCCTTCCAGGACCTTCGGTGACGTCGCGGGTGACGTCGCGGCTTGTGATTGGCCGTGCGAGCGGTCACATGGGCGGCCGCGCGGCCAATCACAAGCCGCGACTTCACCCGCGAAGTCACCGAAGGTCCTGGAAGGCTGATTCTAAGGAAGGAAGGTTCCCGGTTAGTACCAGGGCGCGTCAGAGGGTAAGTATAAGGATATTTTTTATTTTAATTCTATATTTTACACTTAAATATGGATCCCAGGGCCTGAAGGAGAGTTTCCGCTCCTTCAGACCCTGGGAACCATGGAAACCCAATGCACTGCATTGGGTTTCGAGTTTCGGCCGACCCCGACCCCGACTTTTTTATAGGATCGGCCGATTTCACTCGACCCGACTTTTCCAAAAGTCGGGTTTCGTGAAACCCGACCCGATCCTATAAAAGTGAAGGTCGCTCAACCCTATTAGCAACCAAACAATCAACTCTTATTGACCGTTTGATTCAGGCATTCCCAGCACACAGCGACGGTGAGCGTTATCATACGAGCTGCAGGGGGCAGCAGGCCAGAGGTGTTAGAGGTGCACAAATCAGAAGTGGCATTGGACAGAGGGGTTTTCTGACCAGGTTGTGGAGTGATTTTGCTATGACCGCAGACAGGACAGGTACTGCAGCATCAATTCAAAGTGACAGGAGACAACATTTGTCCAGTATGGTTACTAACTATTTTTCATCCCTTATCAACGTTCTCCCTCAACCGTCATTCCCATTTGATTACTAGGCATCCAAATTAGACACGTGGCCAGAGTTGGCAGAATATGCATTGCAGGAGCTTACTTGCCCAGCAGCTAGTGTCCTATCAGAAAGAGTATTCAGTGCTGCAGGTTCAATATTAACCGAAAAAAAGACTCGTCTGGCTACCCAAAATTTTGATGATCTAACCTTCATTAAAATGAACCACAACTGGATTTCGAATTCTTTTGCCCCACCTTTCCCGGCTGGCACCTAGCTTTCCTATGAAAAGGTCTTGCTTGTGGACTGCTCTGACTGACTTTTCCAATCTCGTAATTTGCAGCAGCTGTTTGTCCAGCATATGACATGTTTACACCTCCCAAAATGGCCAAACTCCCCCCACGGGGCTGTGGTCTCGCCACTTGGCGCAAGCACCCGTGAGAGTGTCGTTTGTCTTAAGAGGTGGGTGTGCACGCTTTTTCGCGATGGCACTGCCACTGGGTCCCTCATAGTACAATAAAGTGTCTCTGGCGGTGGTGGTGCGCACCCAACGTCAGACACACCGTTGTAACATGAGGGGCCCTGGGCCTGTACCGCCGGCCACAAGAGAGTTCCCCCCCAGCGCAAACAGTGCTCTACCACTTGCAAAATTATCTCTCACAGCTCCACCAATGTTTAGTCTATGCGCTGACATCCTTCAATGCCTGGCACTGACAATACCAATGTGTTGACATGTATTATTATTATTATTATTATTATTATTATTTATTATTATAGCGCCATTTATTCCATGGCGCTTTACATGTGAGGAGGGGTATACATAATAAAACAAGTACAATAATCTTGAAAAATACAAGTCACAACTGGTACAGGAGGAGAGAGGACCCTGCCCGCGAGGGCTCACAATCTACAAGGGATGGGTGAGGATACAGTAGGTGAGGGTAGAGCTGGCCGTGCAGCGGTTTGGTCAATCGGTGGTTACTGCAGGTTGTAGGCTTGTCGGAAGAGGTGGGTCTTCAGGTTCTTTTTGAAGGTTTCGATGGTAGGCGAGAGTCTGATGTGTTGTGGTAGAGCATTCCAGAGTAGGGGGGATGCACGAGAGAAATCTTGTATGCGATTGTGGGAAGAGGAGATAATAGGGGAGTAGAGAAGGAGATCTTGTGAGGATCGGAGGTTGCGTGCAGGAAAGTACCGGGAGACGAGGTCACAGATGTATGGAGGAGACAGGTTGTGGATGGCTTTATATGTCATGGTTAGGCTTTTGTACTGGAGTCTCTGGGTGATGGGGAGCCAGTGCAGGGATTGACAGAGGGGAGAGGCCGGGGAATAGCGGGGGGACAGGTGGATTAGTCGGGCAGCAGAGTTTAGAATAGATTGGAGGGGTGCAAGAGTGTTAGAGGGGAGGCCACAGAGCAGGAGGTTACAGTAGTCAAGGCGGGAGATGATGAGGGCATGGACTAGGGTTTTTGCAGATTCTTGGTTTAGGAATGTGCGGATCCGTGAAATATTTTTGAGTTGGAGGCGGCAGGAAGTGGAAAGGGTTTGGATATGTGGTTTAAAGGAGAGATCAGTGTCAAGGATTACCCCAAGACAGCGGGCTTGTAGGACTGGGGAGAGTGGGCAGCCGTTTACTGTAATGGATAGGTTCGTTGGGGAGATCGCGTGAGATGGGGGAAAGATGATGAATTCTGTTTTGTCCATGTTAAGTTTTAGAAATCTAGTGGAGAAGAAGGATGAAATAGCAGACAGACATTGAGGGATTCTGGTTAGTAGGGAGGTGATATCTGGTCCAGAGATGTAGATCTGTGTGTCGTCAGCATAGAGATGATACTGAAAGCCGTGAGATTCTATGAGCTGTCCCAGGCCAAAGGTGTAGATGGAGAAGAGCAGGGGTCCTAGAACTGAACCTTGCGGGACTCCGACAGATAGGGGGCGAGGTGAGGAGGTGGTGTGTGAGTGGGAGACGCTGAATGTACGGTCAGTTAGGTATGATGAGATCCAGGATAGGGCCAATTCTGTGATGCCAAGGGATGAGAGGGTCTGCAGCAGCAGGGAATGGTCCACTGTGTCAAAGGCAGAGGACAGGTCCAGGAGGAGGAGGACAGAGTAGTGTCGCTTGCTCTTGGCGGTTAATAGGTCATTGGTGACCTTAGTTAGGGCAGTTTCAGTGGAGTGGTGTGACCGGAAGCCTGATTGAAAGCGGTCGAAGAAGGAGCAGGAAGATAGATGGGAGGACAGTTCAATATGGACATGTTGTTCCAGTAGTTTTGAGGCAAAGGGGAGAAGTGATATAGGGCGATAGCTAGATACAGAGGATGGGTCAAGAGAGGGCTTTTTGAGGATAGGTGTGATTGTGGCATGTTTAAAGCTTGAGGGGAAAATGCCAGTTGTTAGTGATAGGTTAAAGAGATGGGTTAGGGTTGGGATGAAGACTGTGGTGAGGTTTGGGATGAAGTGGGATGGGAGTGGGTCAAGTGCACAGGTGGTGAGATGCGATCTTGAGAGTAGAGTGGAGAGTCCGTCTTCTGTAATGGTGGAGAAGTTGGTTTTGGAGGTGGAGGGCTGGGTAGTTGGGAGGAAGGGTTCTGGGGGTTGTTTACTAAAATTGTCTCTGATGTTCTCAATTTTCTGCTTGAAAAATGAGGCGAAGTCTTCAGCTGAGATGAGTGGGGAGGGAGGAGGTGCTGGGGGACAGAGGAGAGAGTTGAAGGTGTTGAATAACTGTTTGGGGTTGTGAGACAGGGAGGATATGAGAGATGAGAAGTAGGTTTGTTTTGCTGTGGCGAGCATGGTTTTGAAAGCAGTGAGGGACTGTTTGAATGCGATGAAGTGCTCGATGGAGTGGGATCTTTTCCATCTGCGCTCAGCAGCTCGGGAAGCTCGCCTCAGTTCTTTTGTCATGCTGGTGTGCCAGGGTTGTCTGTTGATTTTGCGAGCTTTGGTATGTGTGAGAGGGGCAAGAGATTCCAAAGCTGCAGCTATTGTGGTGTTATATAGAGCGGCAGCATCATCCGCATTGTGTAGGGAGCTTATGTCTGTGAGAGGGAGGAGGGATTCAGAGAGTGAGTGAAGATCAAGGTGTTTAAGATTTCTGCGAGGGTGTGAGAGTTTGTGGGGTGGGGGTTGTAGACAAGGAGTGGAAAGGGAAGAGAATGTAAGTAGGTTGTGGTCAGAAAGAGGAAGAGGTGAGTTTGAGAGGTTAGATAGGGAGCAGAGGCGGGTGAGAATGAGGTCCAGTGTGTGACCATCTTTGTGGGTGGCTGTAGAAGACCATTGAGTGAGGCCAAAGGAGGAAGTGAGAGATAGAAGTTTAGTGGCAGCTGAGAGGGAAGTGTCAATGGGGATGTTGAAGTCGCCCATGATGATAGTGGGGATGTCAGCGGCGAGGAAGTGGAGTAGCCAGGTGGTGAAGTGGTCGAAGAAGGTGGTGGCTGGCCCTGGGGGACGGTAGATGACAGCCAGTTGGAGGTTGGAGGGGGAGTAGATGCGCACAGAGTGCACCTCAAAGGAAGGGAGGATAACAGAGGGTGGCAGTGGGATTGGGGTGAAGGAGCAGTTATCTGACAGGAGAAAACCAACTCCTCCGCCATGCTTGCTGCTGGGGCGGGGTGTGTGAGAAAGGTGGAAGCCACCGTAAGAGAGTGCCGCAGGGGAGGCTGTGTCAGAAGGGGTGAGCCAGGTTTCAGTGATGCCGAGGAAGGAGAGTTTGTTATTGATAAAGAGGTCATGGATAAATGGAAGTTTATTGCAGACAGAGCGTGCGTTCCATAGTGCTCCAGATAGGGAAATTGGGGGAGTGGGGGCAGGATGAATGGGTATGAGGTTACTGTGGTTGCGAGGACGTGTAGAGGATCGTGGCAGGGGATTAGAAATGAATGTGGGGATGTGATGAGGAGGGCCAGGATTTGGGGATATGTCGCCAGCAATGAGGAGCAGCAGACAGAGCGTTAGAAGGTGTGAGCTGGATAGGTCATGATGTGGCCGTGTGTGCCTGGCGAGAAAGGATTGTATGTGGAGGAATAGTTCTGTGGAGGAGGTGAGATGACTGGGGAGGATGGAGGGAGAAATGACTAGTTCTTTACTGGGTGGAGGGACTACAGGAGATAGGAAGAAATAGAGTAGTATGGGGGTGAATGTGAAAAGAAACCGAAACATTATAGTGGTTTTCTATTCCTTTACCTTCCAGTCAATTCCAGTCCAATTCTAGTCTAATTCATAGCAATTAAAAAACTGCAATTTAAAAATGCAATTTCTAAGATGGTCAGACACGTCTGGTCAGACTCATGGCTATGAATTTATGGGCACCTAAGGGATCACAGCTGAGAGGGAGGATGTGGGCGTGTGTGTCTAGAGCACATGTTCACAGTTAAGCCAGGTCATAAAGAGGGGGTGGGGTAGATGGCCACTCAGGTATGCAAGCAAGAAGCAAGGGAAGTGAAATACGAATGGATAGAAAACAATGGGTAAGCAAAGCATACCAGGTGGGAATTATATGCAGTTCACATAAACACACATTGCAGGAAAGGCAGAGTAGATGGACAGCAGCATACCAGGTGGGAATTATATGCAGTTCACATAAACACACATTGCAGGAAAGGCAGAGTAGATGGACAGCAGCATACCAGGTGGGAATTATATGCAGTTCACATAAACACACATTGCAGGAAAGGCAGAGTAGATGGACAGCAGCATACCAGGTGGGAATTATATGCAGTTCACATAAACACACATTGCAGGAAAGGCAGAGTAGATGGACAGCAGCATACCAGGTGGGAATTATATGCAGTTCACATAAACACACATTGCAGGAAAGGCAGAGTAGATGGACAGCAGCATACCAGGTGGGAATTATATGCAGTTCACATAAACACACATTGCAGGAAAGGCAGAGTAGATGGACAGCAGCATACCAGGTGGGAATTATATGCAGTTCACATAAACACACATTGCAGGAAAGGCAGAGTAGATGGACAGCAGCATACCAGGTGGGAATTATATGCAGTTCACATAAACACACATTGCAGGAAAGGCAGAGTAGATGGACAGCAGCATACCTGTGGGTAGACAAAAGAGCTTGATTAGAGGATACAGGTGGTGATGAGGATGATGAAAGTACAGCAGTGATGAATGCTCAAATGCCCCATGGAATTCTAGTCTAATTCATAGCAATTAAAAAACTGCAATTTAAAAATGCAATTTCTAAGATGGTCAGACACGTCTGGTCAGACTCATGGCTATGTATGATGCTACTTAAAATAGTCAGGGGCAGTGTCCTATATTTACACCAGTAAATACTTTGCGCCAAATTACTAGGTCTGAAACTCAGCAGAGGAGCCCACTCCTGTACCTAAGTATGCCACCGTTTTGTCTTTTGGTTTTGTTGTATTGCGAGACATTAACATCTATTTATTTTTGGTGAGTAATAACTGTCAGACACTCATTACAATCGGCCTCCGATGACAACACCAATGCTGCCTGTGTACCCCTGCAAGATAATTCCAAGTGTCTACAGCCTACTTTTGTTATGTTAGGCCTACTAAGCCTGTCTGCGGTCCATTATAGAAATTGTCCTTCACTGACCAGACCACTGCTGCCCTTGTACCCCTGGAACCTATTTTAAATTGCATAGAGCATCCGTTTTTTAATTGTAGGTGTACTAAGTCTGTCTGCGGTCCATAATTGAAATTGTCCTCCACTGACCAGAGCAATGCTGCCTGTTTACCCCTGTAACCTTTTTTAAACTGCATTGAGACAAATTTTTTGTTTAAGGCCTACTACCTGTGTCTGTCTGCGCCACTCAATACAGCTGTCCTCCTCTGAAAAAAGCTGAGCGTCAATAGTCTGGACTTCAGCCTATAGGAATTTGAAAACTGCATTGGGGCTACTACTTCGGTAGGGCCTACTAACGTTGTCTGCCGCTCCAAGGTGTTCTCCAGGTTGCCTCTCCATAGCTTCGATCATCTAGCTCTCGTTAAGTAGTTGTTGAAACAACACTGCATTAGGCCTACAAGTTGGGTCTGGGTTGTAGAGACAGTCTCTTCCGCTCCAAGGTGTTCTCCAGGTTGCCTCTCCATAGCTTCTGTCTTCTAGCTCTCGTTAAGTAGTTGTTGAAACAACACTGCATTAGGCCTACAAGTTGGGTCTGGGTTGTAGAGGCAGTGTCTGCCGCTCCAAGGTGTTCTCCAGGTTGCCTCTCCATAGCTTCGATCTTCTAGCTCTCATTAAGAAGTTGTTGAAACAACACTGCATTAGGCCTACAAGTTGGGTCTGGGTTGTAGAGACGGTGTCTTCCGCTCCAAGGTGTTCTCCAGGTTGCCTCTCCATAGCTTCTATCTTCTAGCTCTCGTTAAGTAGTTGTTGAAACAACACTGCATTAGGCCTACAAGTTGGGTCTGGGTTGTCGAGACGGTGTCTTCCACTCCAAGGTGTTCTCCAGGTTGCCTCTCCATAGCTTCTATCTTCTAGCTCTCGTTAAGTAGTTGTTGAAACAACACTGCATTAGGCCTACAAGTTGGGTCTGGGTTGTAGAGACGGTGTCTGCCGCTCCAAGGTGTTCTCCAGGTTTCCTCTCCATAGCTTCGATCTTTTAGCTCTCGTTAAGTAGTTGTTGAAACAACACTGCATTAGGCCTACATGTTGGGTCTGGGTTGTAGAGACAGTGTCTTCCGCTCCAAGGTGTTCTCCAGGTTGCCTCTCCATAGCTTCTATCTTCTAGCTCTCGTTAAGTAGTTGTTGAAACAACACTGCATTAGGCCTACAAGTTGGGTCTGGGTTGTAGAGACGGTGTCTGCCGCTCCAAGGTGTTCTCCAGGTTGCCTCTCCATAGCTTCGATCTTCTAGCTCTCGTTAAGTAGTTGTTGAAACAACACTGCATTAGGCCTACAAGTTGGGTCTGGGTTGTAGAGACGGTGTCTGCCGCTCCAAGGTGTTCTCCAGGTTGCCTCTCCATAGCATCGATCTTCTAGCTCTCGTTAAGTAGTTGTTGAAACAACACTGCATTAGGCCTACAAGTTGGGTCTGGGTTGTAGAGACGGTGTCTTCCGCTCCAAGGTGTGCTCCAGGTTGCCTCTCCATAGCTTCGATCTTCTAGCTCTCGTTAAGTAGTTGTTGAAACAACACTGCATTAGGCCTACAAGTTGGGTCTGGGTTGTAGAGACAGTGTCTTCCGCTCCAAGGTGTTCTCCAGGTTGCCTCTCCATAGCTTCTGTCTTCTAGCTCTCGTTAAGTAGTTGTTGAAACAACACTGCATTAGGCCTACAAGTTGGGTCTGGGTTGTAGAGGCAGTGTCTGCCGCTCCAAGGTGTTCTCCAGGTTGCCTCTCCATAGCTTCGATCTTCTAGCTCTCATTAAGAAGTTGTTGAAACAACACTGCATTAGGCCTACAAGTTGGGTCTGGGTTGTAGAGACGGTGTCTTCGCTCCAAGGTGTTCTCCAGGTTGCCTCTCCATAGCTTCTATCTTCTAGCTCTCGTTAAGTAGTTGTTGAAACAACACTGCATTAGGCCTACAAGTTGGGTCTGGGTTGTAGACACGGTGTCTGCCGCTCCAAGGTGTTCTCCAGGTTTCCTCTCCATAGCTTCGATCTTTTAGCTCTCGTTAAGTAGTTGTTGAAACAACACTGCATTAGGCCTACATGTTGGGTCTGGGTTGTAGAGACAGTGTCTTCCGCTCCAAGGTGTTCTCCAGGTTGCCTCTCCATAGCTTCTATCTTCTAGCTCTCGTTAAGTAGTTGTTGAAACAACACTGCATTAGGCCTACAAGTTGGGTCTGGGTTGTAGAGACGGTGTCTGCCGCTCCAAGGTGTTCTCCAGGTTGCCTCTCCATAGCTTCGATCTTCTAGCTCTCGTTAAGTAGTTGTTGAAACAACACTGCATTAGGCCTACAAGTTTGGTCTGGGTTGTAGAGACGGAGTCTGCCGCTCCAAGGTGTTCTCCAGGTTGCCTCTCCATAGCATCGATCTTCTAGCTCTCGTTAAGTAGTTGTTGAAACAACACTGCATTAGGCCTACAAGTTGGGTCTGGGTTGTAGAGACGGTGTCTTCCGCTCCAAGGTGTGCTCCAGGTTGCCTCTCCATAGCTTCGATCTTCTAGCTCTCGTTAAGTAGTTGTTGAAACAACACTGCATTAGGCCTACAAGTTGGGTCTGGGTTGTAGAGACGGTGTCTTCCGCTCCAAGGTGTTCTCCAGGTTGCCTCTCCATAGCTTCTATCTTCTAGCTCTCGTTAAGTAGTTGTTGAAACAACACTGCATTAGGCCTACAAGTTGGGTCTGAGTTGTAGAGACGGTGTCTGCCGCTCCAAGGTGTTCTCCAGGTTGCCTCTCCATAGCTTCGATCTTCTAGCTCTCGTTAAGTAGTTGTTGAAACAACACTGCATTAGGCCTACAAGATGGGTCTGGGTTGTAGAGACGGTGTCTTCCGCTCCAAGGTGTTCTCCAGGTTGCCTCTCCATAGCTTCTATCTTCTAGCTCTCGTTAAGAAGTTGTTGAAACAACACTGCATTAGGCCTACAAGTTGGGTCTGGGTTGAAGAGACGGTTTCTGCCGCTCCAAGTGTTCTCCAGGTTGCCTCTCCATAGCTTCGATCTTCTAGCTCTCGTTAAGTAGTTGTTGAAACAACACTGCATTAGGCCTACAAGTTGGGTCTGGGTTGTAGAGACGGTGTCTGCCGCACCAAGGTGTTCTCCAGGTTGCCTCTCCATAGCATCGATCATCTAGCTCTCGTTAAGTAGTTGTTGAAACAACACTGCATTAGGCCTACAAGTTGGGTCTGGGTTGTAGAGACGGTGTCTTCCGCTCCAAGGTGTTCTCCAGGTTGCCTCTCCATAGCTTCGATCTTCTAGCTCTCGTTAAGTAGTTGTTGAAACAACACTGCATTAGGCCTACAAGTTGGGTCTGAGTTGTAGAGACGGTGTCTGCCGCTACAAGGTGTTCTCCAGGTTGCCTCTCCATAGCTTCGATCTTCTAGCTCTCGTTAAGTAGTTGTTGAAACAACACTGCATTAGGCCTACAAGATGGGTCTGGGTTGTAGAGACGGTGTCTTCCGCTCCAAGGTGTTCTCCAGGTTGCCTCTCCATAGCTTCTATCTTCTAGCTCTCATTAAGTAGTTGTTGAAACAACACTGCATTAGGCCTACAAGTTGGGTCTGGGTTGAAGAGACGGTTTCTGCCGCTCCAAGTGTTCTCCAGGTTGCCTCTCCATAGCTTCGATCTTCTAGCTCTCGTTAAGTAGTTGTTGAAACAACACTGCATTAGGCCTATAAGTTGGGTCTGGGTTGTAGAGACGGTTTCTTCCGCTCCAAGGTGTTCTCCAGG
Source organism: Ranitomeya imitator (assembly GCF_032444005.1). Classification (NCBI taxonomy): domain Eukaryota; kingdom Metazoa; phylum Chordata; class Amphibia; order Anura; family Dendrobatidae; genus Ranitomeya; species Ranitomeya imitator. Next base: position 146,070,609 of record NC_091288.1, on the reverse strand, counting down.
TTGCCTCTCCATAGCTTCTATCTTCTAGCTCTCGTTAAGTAGTTGTTGAAACAACACTGCATTAGGCCTACAAGTGGGGTCTGGGTTGTAGAGACGGTGTCTGCCTCTCCAAGGTTTTCTCCAGGTTGCCTCTCCATAGCTTCGATCTTCTAGCTCTCATTAAGTAGTTGTTGAAACAACACTGCATTAGGCCTACAAGTTGGGTCTGGGTTGTAGAGATGGTGTCTTCCGCTCCAAGGTGTTCTCCAGGTTGCCTCTCCATAGCTTCTATCTTCTAGCTCTCATTAAGTAGTTGTTGAAACAACACTGCATTAGGCCTACAAGTTGGGTCTGGGTTGTAGAGACGGTGTCTTCCGCTCCAAGGTGTTCTCCAGGTTGCCTTTCCTGAGCTTCTATCTTCAGGCTCTTGTTAAATAGATGATAAATGGAACAACTGCATTTGGCCTACTAGTTGGGTTGGGGCCTACTAACAGTGTCTGCCGCTCCTTGCTGTTCTCCTGGTTTCCTGTCCTGAAGTTCCATTTTCAGGCTCTCGTTAAGTAGTTGTTAATGTTAGACTGCATTTGGCCTACTAGTTGGGTTGGGGCCTACCACCGGTGTCTGCTGCTCCTTGATGTTCTCCTCCACTGAACAAACCAGTGCCGCCTGTTTACTTCTGTTACCAATTTTGAACTGCATTTAGCCTACTTACTGACTTGGGCCTACTCATTGTGTCAGCCTCTCATTACAGTTGTACTCCACTGAACAAAGCAATGCCCCCTGGTTAGTCCAGTTACCAATTTTGAACTGCATTTAGCCCACTTTATTCTTTGGGCCTATATCTGTGTTTCCTCCTCATCCTGCCCATTGCCCAGCCAGTGATAGATGAGTCTGCTGGTACATTGACCCATAACGCAACATTCCCCGTGCACGCTACACAGCAAGATTGTGACCCTGCTGAAAGTCAGGTTCCTCTTCCCGCATACCATACCACCTTACACGGGGACAAAGAGGAAGGTGCAGATGAAAGTGCAGGTGCCTTCATCAGGTGGGGGGAGGAATACTCGTTGGCGACGTCACTGGCACAGGGCCTCTCATAGTATGCAAAAGTGTCGCTGCCGGTGGGAGGCGCCCCCGCCGTGCAAACACACCGCCGTACTTTGAGGGGCCTTGTGCCTGTGCCAATGCCAACGAGTGGGCCCCCCCTGCTTGCTCAGGATCACAGCACTTGCAAAGTTGAAATATTTACCGTATATACTCGAGTATAAGCCGAGATTTTCAGCCCAAATTTTTGGGCTGAAAGTGCCCCTCTCGGCTTATACTCGAGTCAAGGTGGGTGACAGGGTCGGTGGGTGAGGGGGAGAGGGCGCTGAGGCATACTCACCTAGTCCCAGCGATCCTGGCGCTGTCCCTGCCGTCCCATGGTCTTTGGTGCTGCAGTTCTTCCCCACTTCAGCGGTCACGTGGGACCGCTCATTAGAGAAATGAATAGGCGGCTCCACCTCCCATAGGGGTGGAGCCGCGTATTCATTTCTCTAATCAGCGGTAACGGTGACCGCTGATAGAGAAAGAAGCTGCGGCACCGAAGACCAGCTGTCCGGGGGAAGGAGCCGGACGCCGGGACCAGGTAAGTATGTAATATTCACCTGTCCGCGTTCCAGCCGCCAGGCGCCGCTCCATCTTCCCGGCGCCTCCATCTTCCCGGCGTCTGCGCTCTGACTGTTCAGGTCAGAGGGAGCGATGATGCATATAGTGTGCGCGGCGCCCTCTGCCTGATCAGTCAGTGCACAGACGCCGGGACGAGACGCCGGGACCGGACGCTGGGAGCTGCAAGCAAGAGAGGTGCGTATGTGTTTTTTTTTTTTATTGCAGCAGCAGCGGCGGCACAGATTTATGTGGAGCATCTATGGGACAAAATGAACGGTGCAGAGCACTGTATGGGGCACAGCTATGGGACAAAATGAACGGTGCAGAGCATTGTATATGGGGCACAGCTATGGGACAAAATGAACGGTGCAGAGCATTGTATATGGGGCACAGATATGGAGCAATAATGAACGGTGCCGAGCACAGTATGGGGCACAGCTATGGGACAAAATGAACGGTGCAGAGCACAGTATGGGGCACAGCTATGGGACAAAATGAACGGTGCAGAGCACTATATGACACAGCTATGGGACAAAATGAATGGTGCAGAGCACTATATGGGGCAGAGCTATGGGACAAAATGAATGGTGCAGAGCATATATGGGGCACAGCTATGGGACAAAATGAACGGTGCAGAGCACAGTATGGGGCACAGCTATGGGACAAAATGAATGGTGCAGAGCATATATGGGGCACAGCTATGGGACAAAATGAATGGTGCAGAGCATATATGGGGCACAGCTATGGGACAATATGAACGGTGCAGAGCACTATATGGGGCACAGCTATGGGACAAAATGAACGGTGCAGAGCACAGTATGGGACACAGCTATGGGACAAAATGAACGGTGCAGAGCACAGTATGGGGCACAGCTATGGGACAAAATGAACGGTGCAGAGCACTATATGGGGCACAGCTATGGGGAAATATGAACGGTGCAGAGCACTATATGGCACAGGTATGGGGAAATAATGATCTATTTTTATTTTTGAAATTCACCGGTAAATGCTGCATTTCCACCCTAGGCTTATACTCGTGTCAATAAGTTTTCCCAGTTTTTTGTGGCAAAATTAGGGGGGTCGGCTTATACTCGGGTCGGCTTATACTCGAGTATATACGGTACCTCTCCCTGCTCCACTGCCGTGACATGGTCCAGATTTTCTGGGTCCACTAAATACTTGAACCAGCCCCCACAACTTTAGCCCAATGACCCCCAATTTCCAATGCCTTATTATTATTATAAGGTAAATTAAGATTGACAAGCTTCAGTAACAAGAATGGATGTTTTTGCCATTAAAATGGGCACTGTACATGTTTTCCTGGCCTCCACTCACTGCCGACTATGCTTCCCCATTGACTTGCATTGGGTTTCGTGTTTCGGTCGATCCCCGACTTTTTGCGATAATCGGCCGATTCCACTCGACTCGGCTTTTGAGATAGTCGGGTTTCGCGAAACCCGACTCGACCCTAAAAAACTAAAAGTCGCTCAACCCTACATGGCAGTACCTCCATTGGGCAACCAATAGATAAAGGTCACTGAAGAATCAGGAAAGATGCTGGTATGGTCACTTATGTACTCCTTCTCCATGCTGGTCAACTTCTCCTTCCTCATCATAGTTACACCCACAGATAGCCCTTTGCTGATGTGACAGTTTCATGAAAATAGCACAGTTGGTGGACAATTTCCCACTGTGTTGCATCTAGTGTGCGTGTCCCTCCCCAGCAATCCTTGTGGGTGAAAAGTGCCATTGCCTTTGCTAGGAGTGTTGTCTGAGGGTAATCTTTTCAGCAAGTCTTCCACAACGGCCCTCTGTGTTGCATCATTGAAAATGGCATGTCTGCCTCTGACATGAGAGAAGGAAATTTCTCCTTACAGCGCGCGTCAAGAAAGGTGCACAGCCAGTATTTCATGGTGGACAAAATGTCTTTCACGTGAGGGTCTTGGGAAAGGCATCTGGACATGAACTGTGGCAGACTATAAAGAGTGAAACTTCAAATTTTTATATTGCCTTTATGACACACGCCAACAGCAAACTCAGGGAAGTTACTGGTAAATAGTGATGTTTGCTTATCTCTGCATGCTTTATACAAGTAGCACAACCACTAGGTAAATATAAACTATTAATTTAACCAATAGATTTTTTTATATTGCCTTTATGATACATGCTAACAGCAGACTCAGGAAAATAATTGGTACTGGTAAATTTGAAGTTTGCGTATCTCTGCAGAGTTTGCGATAGTCGCACAACTGCTAGATAAAGATACGCTATTTGTTTAATCAATAGAAAATTAGTATTCTTTAAGATTGCCTTTCTGACACATGGCAACAGTAGACTAAGGAAAATATTGGCACTGGTAAATTGTGACATTTGCGGATCTCTGAACGGTTTATGCCAGTCGCACAAATGCTAGATAAAAATGCGCAATTTATTTAACCAATAGAAAATTTGGATTTTTTTAAATCGCCTTTCTGACACATGGCAACAGCAGACTAAGAAAAATTATTGGCATTGGTAAATTGTGACATTTGCGTATCTCTGCTGTGATGCCTTGAACCCTGTTACAGGTAAGGGGCGCTGCATGGTCTCCTCAGAATATGTATGGAGGCGTATTGAGACCATGGGAATGCATGGCAGTTGTGGGCATATCTATGATGGTGAAACAGGGTCCAGCATGATTGTAAATGGCCGGTATGTGTCGCAGAGAGAGTCTATGCTGTAAGCCTGAAGTAATGTTAATCTGAGAACTGTAGTCCCACAAATATTTGTGTAGCTTTTTCAGGGAGACTTACAGGGTTAGTCAGAGAGCTGGGCGGGTCTGACTAACCACACACACCTCCCACCTATGGGAGTGGTTACAGATATATAATGTGACTGAGGACTGGTCACATGAGAAAGAATGTATGGACCTGATTGGTCTGTGTGTAAGGTCCTTGAAGGTCTATGTGTTGGAGGTGCTAACTTCCTGAAGAGCACATGTTGAGGCTTTGGACCTGGTGGCCAGTGTGCTGGATGGTTCCAAGTGGGGATGGACATCCTGAACAGCACACAGAGAGGCTGTTTTTGCAGAGTAAGTAATGGAACTGTGTTTTGGGGAGCTATCGCCCATCTGAGGATCTGGACTGTCGGGAGTGCACTGTCACAGGGATGGTGATCCCAGTTCGGCAGCTTCCCCAGGAGAGACAGGAGATCAGCGTGTGGTAGTGTCATGTACTGACGAGAGTCAGTTAATGAACTGTGCGGTCACCCTTGGCATGCTTAGTGACCGAAACTTAGTGTCATGTTCCGATACAGTGTGTAATGGACTGTTCGTGGTATGGTTTATCACTGTATAATAAATCATGTAGATTGTTTAAAGTGGAAAGTGTTTCTGTGTGCCTTAAATATCGCTGCCATGCGAGTATTCAATATACTAGTTAAAAATGACATAACCCAATACACACAGACAAACATGTATAATACCAACAGTTGGTCAAACAGTTATCCAAGGAAATCACAGAGAAACGGTACTTAAAGCAGAAAAATACTCAAATTTACAACTGCTTCTCCTGCTAGCATGTCCTAACCCAAAGCTCCAAAAAAACGGCTGAAGGAGGGTATATAATAATGCTGCTATTTGTACCTGTGTGCTTTTGCTCAGAAATGTGACATCAAAACAGTATAATCAATTCTCACTGCATCTGCAAAAGTCACTAACACAAAAAATGCACCATAAAGTATGGAACAATCTCAACCGTTCCTCACGCACTCAATCTTTTAGAGAAAAGGGGTAAATTAAAGTTGTTCATTAAGTCCTGCAGGGTAGATGGATCCCAGTTTGTATATCCATCTGGTTTCGTGTTGGAGGATCACCTTGTCCCAATCATCGCCCCGTACAGGTCTAGGAACCTTTTCTATGCCCATAAACTTGACGGCCGTCAGATCTCCTCCATGGGCCGAATTTATGTATCTTGCTAAAGGGGTATCTCTTTTTTTCACTATATCCCTCAAATGCTCTCCTACCCTCCTTCTCAGCTCTCTAATTGTTTTGCCAACATATATAGGATTGCAACTACAGATAACTATAGATAACTCCTTCGCTTTTGCAATTGATGAAAGATCTAGTTTCAAATTTCTCAAGATTGTTTGTTGAAAAGAAAAAACTGCCAACTTCAATGTTTTTGCAAGCCACACACCCACTGCATCTAAAGCAACCAACTACATTAGAGGTTAACCAGGATTTCTGTGGGGGCTCTGAGAAATGACTGTGTACCAGCCTGTCTTTGATGGATCTCCCTCTCTGAAATGTAATCTGAGGCGATGGTGGCAACAGTGTCCCAATGTCCTGATCCATTTTTAAAACTGACCAATGTTTATTAAGGATTTGTCTTAAGTGATTTGCACCGTTGTTAAATGTAGTTATAAAGCGTAGGCCCGAAGAGTACTATAACAATCTTTGTCTCGCAAGATCCGTAAGCACATCTGTTTATAGTCTGAGGTATTCACTGTTGGTATTATACATGTTTGTCTGTGTGTATTGGGTTATGTCATTTTTAACTAGTATATTAAATGTTATATTTTAGGTCCCTTTATTGTGCTATTTACATTCATATTTTTGGGTACCCTTGGCTTTTATAAAAATTGTGGTTGGTTTCAACCTTTTGCTGTTTTCCCATGCGAGTATTCCCCAACCTGCTAGTGATCGCTGCATCACACTGCACACTTTGTGCTTGATAAAGACACAACTGCTAGATAAAGATGCACTATTGTGACACTTGCGTATCTATGCGGGGTTTGCAACAGTTGCACAGCTGATAGATAAAGATATCCTATTTATTTAATGAATAGAATTTTTTTATATTGCCTTTATGAGACACACCAACAGGCGGGAAAATACTAGTAAATAGTGATGTTTCCATAGCTCAGCAGTTTTTGCCACGCCCCCTACACACCGCTACTGCTCCGGCGTTGCTTCTGGCAAGGGCACGCTAGGAGTTGGTGGTTCCTGTCCCTTCTAGACGCTTAGCGAGCAGTGACCTCCTGGAGATAGCCGGTCCCGGCACCTCTCCGCTACCTCACGGTGCAATCCGGCACACTAACCCACAAGGAGTATGGACATTTACTGATCCTCGCAGCTACCCTCATCTCTGCAACCAGTAAGTGTATGTTTGTATGCTAACCAGCACCTCGGCACTATCAGTTATTAACGGACAAGTCATCACCCCGCTGGGATCAGGAGTGTTTTAGCATACACACAGTTCTGAGACACAGCCAGATTATTAAATCTGATACTTTAAACAAGAGCGTACCTTGTTCTGTTTTCTTTGGTGTAAGCGTGCATGCACCATCAGTACTACTCCATAAGCGCAGGTGATATATCGATATATTTTATATTGATTTTGATAATGAAGTGAGGGCTGGTGCTTGCACACCAATATAAGCACAACTTATTTTGATCAGGAAATGTGTACTCCTTCCTGCACCCTAATATAAGCCCAAACAATTTTGGTTAGTTAATGTGATCTTCTGAGTCTTGACTGCAGCACAGTATTAGCCCAAATGATTTGGATTAGGAAATGGGGTCTGGTGCCTACACTTTAATATTAGCATAAACAATTTTGATTAGTAAATGGGACCTCCTGATTCCAGACTGCAACACAGTGTTTGCCAAACAAATAAGTTAATAAGTTAATTGGATAATTGGATAAGTTAATAGAGCCTGGTGCCTGCAACCCAATATTAGGCAAAATGATTTTGATTTGCAAATGTAACCTCCTTAAGATACTGTCACACTCAGTGACGCTGCAGCGATATAGACAACGAGCCGATCGCTGGAGCGTCGCTGTTTAGGTCGCTGTAGAGACGTCAAACACAGCAACTCCAAAACGATGCAGGAGCGATCCAGTGACGTAACGGCGACTCACTTATCGTTCTCGCTGGTTGTTAGCTCCGTGTAAAGCATTGCTGGCAGCGTTGCTTTTGATGTCAAACATGACGATACACGCCGACCTGACGATGAAATAAAGTTCTGGACTTCTAGCTCCGACCAGCGATGGCACAGCGGGATCCAGATCGCTGCTGCGTGTCAAACACAACGAGATCGCTATCCAGGATGCTGCAACGTCACGGATCGTTGTCGTTCTCGTTGCAAAGTTGCTGAGTGTGACGGTACCTTTAGTCCTGACTGCATCACAGTTTTAGCCCAAATGAAAAGGATTAGGAAATGTGGCCTGGTGCCTGCACACCAATATTAGCACAAATTATTTTGATTAGAAAATGTGGACTCCTGCCTACACCCCAATATTAGTCCAAGCAATTTTGATTAGTAAATGTGAACATCTGAATCCTGATTGCAACACCGTATTAGTCCAAAATGATTTGAATTAGGAAATGTGAACTCCTGTCTGCACAACACTATTAGCAGAAACTAGTCCGATGCTGAATGGTGTATTTCACACAGGAAAGGATTCTATCTAACTATATGACAACTTGCAACAGTAACAGCCTGAGAAAAGGGCACCAGCAAAACAAAACTTTTTATATGGAGAAGGACATGTGACTTTGGCAGCCAATTACAGAAACTCTTGCGGCTGGACATTGTGGATGGTTTCTGTGCCCTTAATGGCTGCTGAAATGTACACACTTTAAGTTAATTTTTTTTAAATTACTCCGCACCACTCTTTTGACATATACTCACCCCTCCCCTCATAAAACATGTGCCCCACACTCATCATACAGCACCACTATCCTATCCAGAGTTCTAACAAAAGCATTAGTGGAAACAAAAAATCATTTACTAAACTGTTGCCGAATTTTGATGACTTTGAGGGAAAATGCTTGGGAATCTGAACACATATCCAAATGAGCTACATTATTTCCGAATTTGAGACTGGCAAACATTTCCAGAAGAAGTTTGCTCATCTCTGACCTGTACTCAAAAATTCATCAAAGCTGCCAGTGTTACTTGTGATACTCCAGAGTTTGCAGTAAACAACCCCAAAATGTCTTTGAACATCCACCATATTGTAACTACTGTGTTCTTTAATTTGTAGGCCTCATTCCATTTATAGTAAGCAGTAGAATAATGTGCTTTACCAAAAAACTTTACCTTGGGGTCATCTGTCCACAAGATGCCTGCTGGCCCTCTAAAAATGGTGGGGACCACTTGCTGGCCCTCTATAAATTGTGAGGTGAGGGCCACTTGCTGGTCTTTCTAGTTTCAAACTTTACAGTATTAATACAAAAAAGAAAATTGGCCCACCTCAGATGGATAAATTATATTGCAGTAAAAATATATGGCTTTGCAAACCATAGCTGTCTGCTGGCCCTCCAAAAATGCTTAGTGACGGCTGCCTGATGGCCATCTGGCAATAGTGAGGCCCACCTGCTGGCACTTTAACAACATAAAGGGCTGCCTGATTGCCCTCTACAAGGATAATTTTTTTCTCTTATTTATTTTGTTTTATACACAAGTGATTATCCTGGAAAGAATGTTTCTTAGCATTTTTTCTAGTCAAATCTATTAAAACTGCGGTTTTGTATGTTTTATTGTCAGTCCATAAGAGTGGAGTAATACTCTGGCAACATTGTTCTCAGCAGTGAGCTGGGATTCAGAGATGCTTCTAGGGGTCTTCTCCATGCTGTTCCCATGCCATTTCAGTGCTGTTTCCATCATTTTCAACAATTTTTAGACCCCCATTACTACTTGCTCGACTCGAGTAGCGAGTACCCAAGCATTTAGTGCTCGCTCATCACTACACTAGACCTTTACTGTATTTATGCTGCCATTTTTTATAAAATCACTTTTATTTGCTGCAGATCTACCAGTTCTCTGAATGCTGAGCTCTCCATCCATGCAACTGATTTACAGCTTTCTGTATCCAACTAGAATGGGTAGAAAGCTGTGAATCAGTGGTGAAAGCGGCATTATAGAGAGCTCATGAATATAGAGGACTATATGGCAGCAGATTTACTACTTCTCTAAAAATAACCTCTTGCTGAGAAAACAGTGATTTTATCAAAACTACAGCAAGCAACCCAGTAAGTAAGAAGTCAGGGTGTCTATCTCTACATTATACCCTTTATAGATATACACTTTAGTTAACCTTTCCTTTTACCAATGATTTAATTGCTAAATTTGCTTTGAATTGCAAATTTCACTCTCAATTTTTCAGATGCCCTTTGATGAATGAAATCAGCAACCTGATTAATTACAATGTCCAATTACATAATTTTTTCTTATGCACTCATTTTGTAACAAGTAGCAAAATGTGGTTTAAAAAATTATACAAGTACTTTACACTACATTTATGTAGAAGCTGTAATTGAATTTTACAAGCAATGTATAAGCTTCTTCACATTGTTGTACATCGCCTTCCATATGTATTTTTAGAAGTTATATGTTACTGACTTTTACAACGACTGTAGCAAAATAAATTGTTTTAAATGCTCTCTAGTGTTTTCTCTAGCTGCACTATCTGGAGCATTGAAACTACCAGCCCAAGGCAAACTAGGCTACAGCTAGCTCACCTTTCTATTTTCTGCATCAACTGTCTGGAACAAGACAACAAAATACTTCCCCTCAATGATGACCTAGCTGTACAGCCTATGTACTCAAGCATTTTATACCATGCTCTAGAAAAATTAGATAAATGATATACAAAACCACAGCTGGCAAATAGGAGTGTGTGTTAATAAATAAAAAATGAATTTATGCATGGGTGTATATACAGTAGATAAATAAATATATTTTTCATGCATTTATTTTTATTTATTCATTTTAAGACTTTTTGCTTGAAAATTAATTTGTTTTTCGGACCACCCCTTTAGGCAAGAGTGCTTAACTTATTCATGTCAATAACTGTAGTATAAAAAACAGGGACAAAATATGGCGACTAGGCAAAATTCTGGATCAGGTACCTGGAGATCGGCAAGAGAAAAGTCAAACAAACCAAGTTCAAGGCCTAGGGAAGTTCAGGAATCAGACGAAATCCATATCACAGACAAGATCAAGTTCAAGACAGCAGGAATACTGCAGCAGAGTTATAGAAGTAAGCCAAATAATGAAGCTGCTCTATTGACCACAGAAAAAAACTAATAATACCTGTTGATTACAAATCTAATTACCCAGCAAGGCCAGCATTGCAAATGATTTTCAAAAATTTTGTGGTAAATTTGCTAATCACAATGCTAAACAGTCTATGATTGCTCTAAAAGTAGGTGTACAATAGTGATGAGCGAATTAGTTCAGAACCGCAGACAGTTATATATCACCACAGCACTAAATGACAAGGTGGGATACAGCTGGCTGTTTGAGATTTAGCTTGTGAAAAAATATTAATTAGAATACTATACTCATGCATGGAGTACAATAGAAGCAGTGCACTTGTAGGACATGTGCCCCGCCGGCTTTGTCTGTGCACCTCAGTAATGATAAAGAATGCTGGATGGTAAATTTAACAGCCACACAGGATATTATCTAGCTACACTATCTGACTGATATACAACCACCTAGCTAACTAGCTAAAATGTGGGATACAGCTGGCTATTTCACATTTAGCTAATGAAAAAATATTAATTAGAATGTTATGCTCGTGCATGGAGCACAATAGAAGCTGTGCACAACACACTTGTAGGATAAGTGCCCTGCTGGCTTTCTTTGTGGACCTCAGTAATGTCCAAAAAAGAAAAAGATAAGTGCTGGAAGGTAAATTTAACAGCCACACTGGACAGTAGCTAGCTACACTATCTGACTGATATACAACTGCCTAACGTGCTAAAATCTTGCTGCTAAGAGTGCCTGCGACAGGAGCAACCTCTCTACGCAGTTAGTGTCAAAATGGTGCTAAATCAAGATGTCCGCTATTTATATGAAGAGGGGCATGTGATTTCAGCAGCCAGTGACACAAGCCATTGTGTGAGTGGTTATTTCTAGGCCATGGCATATTAATTTTTTAATTCATTAGATATAGATACTATTGCTTCTCTCTTTTTTACACATTGGCATATTATTATTATTATTTATTTCTATAGCACCATTGATTCCATGGTGCTGTACATGAGAAGGGGTTACATACAAGTTACAAATATCACATACAGTAAACAAACTAACAATGACGGACTGATACAGAGGGGCGAGGACCCTGCCCTTGCGGGCTTACATTCTACAGGCATATGAGATGTATCTAACTATCTTTACAAACTTAAAATTGATTTTTTTTAAGTACTATGGGACCAATTAGTGATATATTTACCCTATGATCTTTTTTGATGTATTACCTCTGCTTTTTTACTTGTTTTTTTATAATTGTTAATTGTTTCAATAAAAATTTGTGTTTTATAATGACTTGTTGTTTGTGGGAGTATTTTTGTAGATTTCATTGGTAATTTATACTCCCATTCACGTAGATGACCCTTATAGGTCTTTAACATAGTTTGTAGCATCTACTGTGTTATAGAGGCCTGATCCAGAGGCCACAAAAAATTCTTCTGTTACTAATGTCCTACAGTAAGGGACCTGACTTTCAAATAGTTTGTAGCATAAATTTTTTGTCATACAGTCCTCATCCAAAAGAGAGACAGCACCACTGCAATAAATGCACACCACATGATTGTATAGAAAATTATTTAACAGTATATTTTATTGGTACGCCACACAAAATATTAAAACATAATTAAAACCAGACAAGAATCAATCCACTCAGAAAAATAAGTACATGGTATAGTGCCCAATGTACACATGTATGCATATAACTAATCTCAGACCTACTGGCTCATGGGGCTATGTGGTGCAACTCTGCAAACCTAATATGGACAATAACATGCCCATCAAGGAAAAGGGCCCCCAAGGTAGGGAAGGACCCAATAGGTAAGACTACAGAAGATAACCAAAGACAATATATATATATAAAAGGTCATCTGCATAATGAAACCAAGAGAACTCAGTAAAAGCCTGAAAGGTAAAGGGTTAAATTATCAAATGCTCCACATGTGAAAGAGGGCAAGACCACTCAAATGCAGGAGCTGAGTGGAATGAAGACAGTGGCCCCACGCGTATCGCCCTAGTGGAAAGGGCTTCATCAGGGGAAGTGGTGGCACACACACTAATGTACAAATAAATAGCAATATGTGGAGTTGCCATAATTACCTGATGAAAAACCCGGGTGCATAGATAGGAGCAGCCCAATAAAGGAAAAAAAATGTGCACATGAGACCGGTACCAGAAAGTGGCCACGCACGATGGAATGCAGGCCCTGTCAGGGCGCCTGCGGGAAGTGGAGTGCAACAAAGTCCAGCGCCATTGCGCAGCTGCAGATGCTGGGACACGGGTCCACTCTTTCCACATGGGCATATGAGATGTATCTAACTATCTATACAAACTTAAAATTGAATTTTTTGAAGTACTCTGGGACCAATTAGTGATATATTTACCCTATGATCTTTTTGATGTAATACCATTGCTTTTTTGCTTGTTTTTTATAATTGTTAATTGTTTCAATAAAAATTTGTGTTTTATAATGACTTGTTGTTTGTGGGAGTATTTTTGTAGATTTCATTGGTAATTTATACTCCTATTCATGTAGATGACACTTATAGGTCTTTAACATAGTTTGTATCATCTAGTGTGTTATAGTGGCCTGATCCAGAGGCCACAAAGAATTCTTCTGTTACTAATGTCATTAGTCATACAGTAAGGGACCTGACTTTGAAATAGTTTTTAGCATAAATTCTTTGTCATACAGTCCTCATCCACTCTCAAACTATTATTTTTTCTTTGACCAACACGATACAGCACGCCATATTTCAACTTGGAATTTACTGTTGCTTAAATTCAGCTGTTTGCAGAGGTGGTGCAGAGTTTAAAATCTAATTTCTTGTTGCTAATACTGGCTCCTACCACACTATCTGAGCTGCATGACTGGGAAAAAGCGAGGCCACGGTGGAAAGAAGTTAGGCTTGGTGTTTAAGGTGTGCATATAATGTTTGTGAAAACACTAGTGAAGCAATGTCACGTCCTGTGCAAAGACAACTGACAACTTGTCGTAAGGATGGCTTTTATGTTATTTTTGATCAAAAACAGTATTACTAAGAACCCTAAGTTAATAGAATGCACTTACTTTTTACTTATTTAGTTACTGTAGGGTTTTTTGCTAATTTTGTTTTTTGTAGGTTTTGTGCGCTTTATGGCCAATGTGAACATGCGTTTATGTGCTGCATGTATACCAACTTTATCCAATCTCAATTTTTTTTTTACCTTTATAAAGATTGTTGATATTTTTAGGCCGCACCCTCTGTTATTACACAAATATGCATGCACATATAATTTCAACATGAATACAATAAAACTAGGCATGTCATTAACAGTATCTGGATTTAAACTCTATTTCTCAGCATGTGTCTCTCCCTTTGTCTTTTCATGCAATTAAACCCTGTTACCTCTTCTGCCTATATCAGGCAGACAGAACAAAATAGGTAAAGCCCATAGGCTGTACTTCAGCCTGTACTATGTACAGCCTATTAAAATGTTCCTTTCCTCACTCTTTTGACTTTAGCCAGTGTGAAGAAGGGGAGAAGTGGCAGTGAGGGAGGCTGCATGGAATTGAGAAATAACTTTGATGTGTGATCCTTCTTTTGTCCTTGAGCAAGAATGTATTATATGTGAATCATATTAAAAAAGTAATAAAGTTTAGAAAAATAAATGAAATGTAGAAAAACTTAACAAGCCATTTTTCTTTTATAGGGAACCTATCAGAAGGATTGTGCTGAGTAACCTGCAGACAGTGTCAGTTTGGCGCCGTTATACTGATTAAAATGATACCTTGGCTGGTGAAATCCATCTTGTGGTTGTTGTTTAAACTTTATTTTCAGTTTTGAGTTAATGATATGCTCGTGCTTTGGGGCGGGGTTGTAGGAGGGGTGTTCATGTGGTGCTCTGATTAGGTATTCATCAGCATGGCTGATTACCTGCTCCCTAGTTTACATGATGAATATTATATATATATATATATATATATATATATATATATATATATATATATATATAAAATAAAAAATCACTTTCTGGAGGCAGGCGGCGACGTCTGTGTTGCAGCATGATCGCATCTATAATGTGTATTTAATTATTGTTTTTAATGGCATACAGAAAATTAAAAAAAAATCAGTCTGAAAATGGTGCCGGCCGTGCCTGCACAGAGGCAGCTACTGGCGATCCAATAGATGCTACTGCGCAGGCACCGGCGGCACCATCTTGGAGGAGGTAATTTTTTTTCTCAAGCATTCTCTAGCAAATTTATATATACCATCAAAAACAATAATTAAGTACACATTATAGATGAGATCATGCTGCTCGGCAGGTGCCGCCGCCAGCACCTGCCTGCAGAACGTGATTTAAAAATATATATATACAGTTAGGTCCATATATATTTGGACAAAGACAACATTTTTCTAATTTTGGTTATAGACATTACCACAATGAATTTTAAACAAAACAATTCAGATGCAGTTGAAGCTCAGACTTTCAGCTTTCATTTGAGGGTATCCACATTAAAATTGGATGAAGGGTTTAGGAGTTTCAGCTCCTTAACATGGGCCACCCTGTTTTTAAAGGGACCAAAAGTAATTGGACAATTGACTCCAAGGCTATTTCATGGACAGGTGTGGGCAATCCCTTCATTATATCATTCTCAATTAAGCAGATTAAAGGCCTGGAGTTGATTTGAGGTGTGGTGCTTGCATTTGGAAGGTTTTGCTGTGAAGTAAACATGCGGTCAAAGGAGCTCTCCATGCAGGTGAAACAAGCCATCCTTAAGCTTCGAAAACAGAAAAAAACCCATCCGAGAAATTGCTACAACATTAGGAGTGGCAAAATATACAGTTTGGTACATTCTGAGAAAGAAAGAAAGCACTGGTGAACTCATCAATGCAAAAAGACCTGGGCGCCCACGGAATACAACAGTGGTGGATGATCGCAGAATAATCTCCATGGTGAAGAGAAACCCCATTCACAACAGCCAACCAAGTGAACAACACTCTCCAGGAGGTCGACGTATCAATATCCAAATCTACCATAAAGAGAAGACTGCATGAAAGTAAATACAGAGGGTTCACTGCACGGTGCAAGCCACTCATAAGCATCAAGAATAAAAAGGCTAGACTGGACTTTGCTAAAAAACATCTAAAAAAGCCAGCACAGTTCTGGAAGAACTTTTTTTTGGACAGATGAAACCAAAATCAACCTCTACCAGAATGATGGAAAGAGAAAAGTATGGCGAAGGCATGGTAAAGCTCATGATCCAAAGCATGCCAAATCATCTGTAAAACACGGCAGAGGCAATGTGATGGCTTGGGCATGCATGGCTGCCAGTGGCACTGGGTCACTAGTGTTTATTGATGATGTGACACAGGACAGAAGAAGCCAAATGAATTCTGAGGTATTCAGAGACATACTGTGTGCTCAGATCCAGCCAAATGCAGCCAAACTGATTGGTCGTCGTTTCATACTACAGATGGATAATTACCAAAAACATAAAGCCAAAGCAACCCAGGAGTTTATTAAAGCAAAGAAGTGGAATATTCTTGAATGGCCAAGTCAGTCACCTGATCTCAACCCAATTGAGCATGCATTTCACTTGTTAAAGACTAAACTTCAGACAGAAAGGCCCACAAACAAACAGCAACTGAAAACCACCGCAGTGAAGGCCTGGCAGAGCATCAAAAAGGAGGAAACACAGCTTCTGGTGATGTCCATGAGTTCAAGACTTCAGGCAGTCATTGCCAACAAAGGGTTTTCAACCAAGTACTAAAAATGAACATTTTATTTAAAATTATTGAATCTGTCCAATTACTTTTGTTCCCTTTAAAAACAGGGTGGCACATGTTAAGGAGCTGAAACTCCTAAACCCTTCATCCAATTTTAATGTGGATACCCTCAAATGAAAGCTGAAAGTCTGAACTTCAACTGCATCTCAATTGTTTTGTTTAAAATTCATTGTGGTAATGTCTATAACCAAAATTAGAAAAATGTTGTCTCTGTCCAAATATATATGGACCTAACTGTATAATATTCATTACGTAAACTAGGGGGAAGGTCAGTGAGGTGTTATGATCTGGTGGCCTAGGAGCAGCATGTGACGTACTCTGGAGAAGGTGGTACCTGTACTGACCGCAGACCCTGAACTAGCACCGCAACTAGAAGTAGCCGTGGGATGTACCTAACACTCCCTAGACACCTCAACACAGCCTAAGGACTAACTTCCCCTAAAGATAGAAATGGGAAAACTATCTTGCCTCAGAGAAAATCCCCTCTATGTACTATGCGGTCAGTATTAAAACACTAGAAAATATCCACCACAGAAAATACAAATCTCCACATCTGACTAAAGACATGGAGGGTATATCTGCATCTCCAGAGATACAACTTGGCTGCAAAAAATCCTTACACAGACAAAGCTGGACAGGACAAAACATGAAAATGCACAGAACTATAAGGCCCACAGCATGTGGACAGCAAAAACAAAGCCAGAACTTATCTTTGTTGAAAAGAACAGCAAAACAGGAGAGACCAGTCAGGGATGTGAATCCTCCAAAAACAATGGACAACTGACACTGACTAAAGGATCAAGCAAGACTAAATAGCCCAGTCCAAATTGCAATAAGTGGACACACCTGATAAATGCTGCGATCCAAAGACCGCAGCACTACCACTCATAACCACCGGAGGGAGCCCAAGAGCAGAATTCACAACAGTGAGGAATCAGTGACCTGTCTGAGGTCATACTAATGAATACCTAATCAAAGCACTACATGAAGACCCTCACACTCCCACCCAGAAGCACGAGCATATCATTAACTCAAAACTGAAATTAAAGATTAAACAACAACCACAAGATGGATTTCATCAACTAAGGTATCATTTTAATCAATATAACGGTGCCAACTTGATACTGTCTGTAGTTTACTTAGCACAATCCTGCTGACAGGTTCCTTTTCAGTCCTTTATTACTGGTGGTGGAAAAAATGACACATTTTTGGCACCCCATAAGCTGTACTGAACAGAATTATAAAACTGGCTACTTACTTAGCCTAAAAAGTGCACTACTTAAACAAGAAAACAATACTATTTTTTGGTCACTTTTCCTAAAAAAAAATAAATGCAAGGAGATCAAAAAGTCTCAAGCCCAATCAAATAAAATGAGTGTATTCCTAGAAAAGAACAAGCCCTCAGGCACCCCCATCACTTAATCAAAATAAAAGCAATGACTGAGTATGCCAACACAATTTTATCTTTGATAGGATTTTATTATTACATACTGTAAGTGATATTGCAATGTCAATAATGAGCCAAATTGTAAATTTAACATGCTTCCAATAAACAACATTAGAAAACAGAATTGCTTTTATGTTTATTTCACTTAAGAAATGTAAATAAAAATAGTTTAAAATGTTTCATGAACACCAAAATGGCAGAAATGAATCTAAACTTTATAAACAAAAGCCTTCACACAGCTGTAAACAAAAAAAATTCTTATGATTATTCCAGTATGGTGACAAATAAAAACATTGTATTTGGAAAGTTGGATATTATTGTACCAAAAAGTCATAAAATATTAAATAACTTATGCATATTTAGTACCACTTTGTCCATAACAATACCTTTACGATTTCACCCATCAGTGTGTCTAGAATGCAGTTACTGATGGCTGAGGTGTCCAATCTGGTACAGGAGCATGCGGAAGCTGTCAGTACTTTGACAGCTAAGTGTCCAGTCTGGTACAGGGATGTGTTGAGCTGTCAGTGTTTTGATTGAATGCTCGACCATCCAATCTGAGACTGGGAGGTCCTGAGCTGTCTCTGGGTGTTCATTGTCCAAGGTGCTTAGTCCCAGACCTCTGCCAAGCATAGCTTCAGTTAAGTGTGGTTAGTTTTCTGTGTACCTAGTGTTTTTTTTTTTCATCTTTCATTCCCTGACCTTGGATATTGTGCTGACCTTCTATCTCTTTAACCCCTTTATTCTGATCCACTATTCTCTTAGTATTTAGACCTTGGACCCTGACTATGCTTTTTCTTTTCCCTTTGTTTATGATATACCATCCTGGCTTTTGACCTTGGACTCCTTGAATATTCCGTCTCATAGCTAGTCCATGAGAAGTGACTCAGCATCACATTACATCTGGCATATAGACTTTTCTTTTTTGCCAATATGGATCCTGTTCACATGCTTAATGGCAAGGTGATGAATTTAACACAGATGCCTCCTGATCTGGCTAAGGAATGCCAGAGTCTGAAATCAGTACAATAGAAGTTGCAGGTTCAGATAATTAATTTTATGAATACTTCCTATAGCCCTCTTGTCATGGTTTGCCTAGCTTGTGGGTAAAGGTAGGTTTAGGGTTAATCTGGACGGTCTCACTTTGGGATTCTGGGAGGCTACTTATAGCCTCATTGTGGGTCCGTTCCTTGTCGCTTATACTCTGACCCTTGGCTGAGTGTGTTTGACCCTGTTGCGCCTGTGCCAGTGCTTTGTGCCTGTAGTACGTTTTGTCTGGTTCTGATTTGGCTGTGTCCCTGTTCCGAGTTTTGTCTGTCCCTTTTGTACTGCGCTGACCTCTCTGTGTATATCCTCTTGGCTACATCCTGACTAACCTCTCACTGCATCTTTTGTACTCCGATGCCCTCTCTGTGTGTGAACCCTTGGCTTCTTTCTGACTATCTGTTCTGTCTTTGCCCCTTTATAACTTTGTCCCGTAGTTATCCTTCTACGAGTTTTCCTTCACCTCCTAGCTCTCTTGAGTTAGGCCATGCCCCCAAAAGTCATGTGCTTCAGGTCCTGTTTGTATGATATTAGAACCCTCTGATACAGTTTCTCTCTCCCGAACCTGTAATGGCCTTCCCTGACAATTTTTGGGGAGAGAAAGATCAGTTTAGGCTGTTCAGGGAGAGCTGTAGGTTATTTTTTACTATGTGCATCTGGTGGTCAGGGGATGAGTTCTAGCGGGTGGGAATAATCATGTCCCTACTGCAAGGAGGTCCTCAGATCTGGGTATTTTACTTGTCTCCATTAGCCCCAGAACAGACTTCTGTGAACGCTTTTTTGGACACTAGGTTTGATCTATGATGAATCCCACAGGTTCCTGGTGACTGAGGCTAAGATCATGAAGCTGGCACGGGGTGTTGTCACACTACTGAGGTGTTATGGACTTACCTGAGTTGGAGTAGTGATATTGTAACCACTAGGGGAAGCAGAACACAGCTAGAAGAGTATAACCCAATGAAATAAAACGTAACTTTTACTTATACTATTAAAACATGGACAAAACAATACAACAAAAAAATAGTGCTCACGCCGAAAACTGTGCTCTAATAAAAAACTGGTTTGGTCTCAAAAATTATGGACGCAGGGTACCCATACCGATGAGGAGGGATCCCTGGGAGGGTCCAGTAGATGTAGGGTGTAACAACAAGGGGGATGGGGGACCTTCTTACTAAACCCCTGTCGTGCCCCAGCAATAACTCCTGTCCTCACAAGGACAGGCCCAAATGTGCCCTACTATGGACTCCCCCCACCATATATAATGTAGTAATTCTCCCTACGCGTTTCTTCTACAGTCATGGAGATTCATCAGGGGAGTTTCCAGTAGCCGAAAGGCCCAAATGTAGAATCAAAAAAGCAGTCCATTCAATTGTCCATAGAGAAGGGGAATATACGCAGTGGTTGTATAGAATTCCCAGCATGGGCAGTCCTGTGTAATGTCTGCCACAGAAGGTGAGTCAGCTAAGTTTGGCGCCCGCTGCCCCTTTATAAATAAGGGGACACTCCTCCCCAAGACTACTCATGTCCCCCCCCTTGTCCCCACCCCCACCAACCTGCAACACCGGAAACGGTCCGGCCGATCAACGCTGCGCTCCAGTGCTGGAACGCACGCCATATTCCCCCATCTCACCCCCATATCGCCATCCTGGTGCGTTCCAAAAGTGGAACGCAAGCACAGAACGCTCCCAAATGACGAGCGTCTGTACTGATAGCTGCACCCCATGTGTCAGTGCCATATTAAATATGTAACTTCCGGTGCGCCGGTATAATAGTGCGTTCCACAAAGTGGAACGCAAGCACAGGGCGCTTCCCCGTGACGTGCGCCTGCACCGAAATCAGTGACGTCCACCTGTCCATTCCCGGTGATGCGCTGCTAGCATCGCCAGACTGACGCTGAGAGCGTTGGCGTCATATTAGAATAGAAGCGCCGGCCGCCTATGCGCTCCAATGTTGGAACGCAACGATAGAGCGCCATATGATGACTAATGCGAACACTCAGTACTTCTAATGGTGCGCTGAAACAAGAACGCCCCAGAGATAGAATGGAGCGCCAGCGGCTACCAAGAAGTTCGCATGGTGATAGATGCTGACCATAGATGCTCACTATGAAAATACTGGTATCTATGGTCCACCAAAACATAAATATATGACATAGTATATTGTGCCCAGTTAAATGCCCCATATGTATAACACACATAACACACAGTATCTATACATGGCTGGAAGTGTCCATGCCAGTAAGTATGCTAGAAATAGGAGGCAATTGCAGGCTGGAAGTCTCCAGATTAAAAAGACAGAGGTACTGTCACGGATATATATATAATAGTATATTATACCCAATAATATGCCCCATGTAAATAACACAATTAACAAAACTGATGGTATCCATGCGTAGCTGAGAGTATCCAGTCAGTATATTAGTAATAAAGGACAATTGTATGCTGGAAATGTCCAGACAAAACAAACAGAGCCACTGTCACACATCTATATATATGTTATAGCATATTACGCCAGTAGACTGCCCCACATGCATAACACATATCACCCAAAACAGGTTTTGATGGTATCTATACATAGCTGGAAATGTCTCTGCCAGTAAGTATGATGGAAAAATGGGACGGTTGAAGGCTGGAAGTGTCCAGACCAATTTGTGAGGTACCGTCACAGACCCCAAATAACTACAGGTGGAGAAAGGGGATAGAATATGAAAAATATGAAAAAGAGGGGGGGAGGGGGGAAGGATACATGAGTCCTGGAGAAGAACAATAAAAATGTACATCTCTGCCACAATTCAATTCCTATCAGCATATAGCGCCACACAAAATTTGTCCATATAGAATGCATCCCTCCGCCCTGGAAACTCATGCGGTACTACATATAAAATTTCCATGAACCGATACCAGGGGAGAAGTCAAGAGGGGAAGAACTTAGCACAGAGTAGTGACCCAATGCCGAAGGAGTGCACGAGTTTTGTTAATTATGGCTATTTCCCGGGACAGAAGGTCCAAGACATGGACTGACAGACATAAGCTATCATACTAAATCTATCAGTTGAAAACAAAAGAAGATAAAAGGAAAATCAGGTAGGCAAGCAGGTGGGGGGAGGGGACAAGGGAAAGAGAGGGGAGGGGAGGGGGGGGAGGTTGGAAGGGGGAGAGGACCACCAGATCAGCGGTGTACACAAAAATCCAAGGGGAAATATTCTAATTTATTGAAAACAACTAAAGTTGAGCTGATCATTGAGTCCATGGGGGTAGCAAGTGTCTAGCAAGAATATCCATCTTGTCTCTCTTTGCAATAAGATCTTGTCAAAATCACCCCCTCTGGGTGGTGGGGTAACCTTGTCGATCCCCATGAAACTCATAGCCTTAGTATCTCCATCATGACAGGTATTGACATGCCTCGAGATGGGGGTATCCCTCCGATTTCGGATATCCCCCAGGTGTTCACCTATTCTTCTAATGGTCTTACCAATATAGGTGACTCCACAGGTACAGGCAGCTCTATAAATTACCCCTTTAGATTTACAGTTAATGAATTCCTTGATGGTATATGTTTTTTGCGTGTGAGTATGATAGAACTCTTTGCCCACCTGTACTGATTCACACGCCACACATGTACCACATCTATAACAACCTCTAGGTCTGTTCGATAGCCAGGTCTCCTTGCTGGATGTGGTTAGATGGCTATGAACCAATCGGTCCCCCAGCGTCTTGCATTTTCTGTATGTGATTTGTGGCTGTATGCCCACGGCATCCCTCAGGTCATCATCCATTGCAAGGATGCCCCAGTGCTTCTTGAGGATAGCCCTGACTGATGGAGCCCCATTGTCAAAAGCACAAATCATCCTGATGGTCTTATGATCCTCCCCTCCCCTATCTCGTGGTGTAAGTAAGTTATTTCTGGCCTGCCCTCTGGCATGATGGTATGCCTCCCTCAGCACCCGATCAGGGTACCCCCTATCCAAAAATCTGGATCTAAGGTCTCTTGCCTTGATTTTAAAATCTGTATCATTGGAGCAATTCCTCCTCAGGCGGAGGTATTGACCCTTGGGGATACCTTTTTTAAGGGAATAAGGGTGATGGCTATCCCACCTCCCTCAACACAGAGTTCGTGGAGGTGGGCTTCCTGAAGATTGTAGTATCTAAGCCCTCACCATCACCAGTTTTAGAGATCATGATATCCAGGAAGGGTAGGTTCTCCTCCTCCATTTCAAAGGTGAACCTAAGACCTATGTTGTTATGATTCAATGATGACATGAAACTTTGAAAGATCTCTCTGGTACCACTCCACAAGACAAAAACGTCGTCTATATAACGAACCCATAGGTCGATATAGACAGTAAATTCCTCATTGTTCTCCGAGAAGACGATACTGTCCTCCCACCAGCCCAGGAACAGGTTGGCGTAGCTGGGCGCACAAGGACTGCCCATAGCGGTGCCCCTGAGCTGGTGGAGGATCCTGCCGTCAAAGCAGAAATAGTTATTATTGAGGACAAAATTCAGAAGGTTCAAAACAAAATCATTGTGGGGGGCATACTGTTGACCCCTCATCCTCAAAAAATGTCGCACTCCCTGTACTCCATAACTGTGTGGAATAGAGGAGTACAGTGACTCTACATCGATGCTTATCAGGAATGACCCCGGTTCCAGGGAAATTCCCTCGAGCCTACGTAAGAGATCCATAGTGTCCCTGATGTAGGAGGGAAGAGAGGTCACAAATGGTCTCAATATCTGGTCAATATATGTTCCTGCATTTTGGCAGATACTCCCTATCCCCGAGACTATGGGTCTCCCTTTCAACGGTTCAATGCCTTTATGGACCTTCGGCAAGGCATAGAAGGTAGCCATAATCGGGTGCTGAGGGAGGAGAAAAAAATATTCCTCTTGACTGATGAGGTTATCCATTCTGGCCTTTTTCAAAATGCCCTCCAAATCCCTCATACAACACGCTGTTGGATTCTGCATTACCCGTGTGTAGGTGGTCTGATCATTTAGGAGGGCCAGGCACATATCCTTATAGTTCCCCACATCCATAACAACCACGTTGCCCCCCTTATCAGAGGGCTTAAATATGACTGATTTATCTGTCTCAAGGTTGTGGAGTGCTGTAATCTGTGCTTTACTAAGATTATGCCTTGGCTGTGTCTGCGTGAGCTGTTTAATATCCTTAGTGGCCAGGTTAAGAAAGACATCAATAGCTGAAACATCCCCTACTGGTGCCATCCTTTTGCTGGGATTCCTTAATTGAGTGAACGGACCAAGACCTCTATCCGTCTGGGGTATGGTCTCTAGGTCTGCCAATAGTTGGACATCCTGTATCATATCAACAGGGATCCCCAAATCCGCTGCAGTCTTTCTGTCCCTTTGTTTATAAAGCTTGTGCCACCTTAATCTCCTAACAAACAAATGCAGATCTTTGATCATATCGAATAATGCAAAATCGGTAGTTGGTATGAAGGAAAGTCCTTTGGAAAGGACTGACATTTCTATGGGATCCAGTTGCCTCTTGGATAAATTGATAATTTGTGGGGCTATTCCCTGTTTTAGGTGTTGCGACTCCTCAACAGGTATGGACGGTCTAAAAAACCAGGCCTGGGAGTTGAAGAATGATATCTCCCTCCCCTCTGATAGCCTCTATTTCTACCTCGTTGCCGCCCTCTAAATGGAGCGACCCTGCCTTCAGTGTCAGAGAGGTCAGTTTCTGTCGAGGAAAGCTCAATGTCCCTATCTACCCTCTCCTGCCGCTCTCCCACCACCTGATAAATCTTGTTATCCTTAAAGTCTTGTAGCTCTCTAAGGTACTGCTTGTGTTTCCTTTCTTTTAAGTTGTACTGAAACTTTTCAATAGTGTTCTGCAGCTGGCTTTCTTTAGCCGTAAAGTCACTTTCTGTGCTAAATTTCTTGGTGATGTCAATCTGCTCTTTAAAGAAGTTGTCCACTACTATAAAGTTTTTTTTTTTTTTCCATAAATCTTGCTATTATGTGCCACTGAAAACATCTACTGTGTTTATTTTAGCAATATTACCTGTTATCATGCTGTAGCAGCACATCTTCAGTGCTGGATTCAGCTCTCATGGGGTTAATCGACAACTTCCTTATTGTGCCCTAATACTACAAGTTCCATGATGCTTTGCAATGCCACTAAGCCCGAATCTAGCACACCCACTCCAAAAACACACCCAAACCCCTCCCTCCTCTTCCTCCTCTCTCTTCAAAAAGATTTGTGGTGTCATTTCTGTCCAACTCCTCTTTTACATTTGTCCAACCCACACTCCATTACACAGATAGATAGATAGATAGATAGATAGATATTAGATAGATAAATAGATAGATGATAGATAGATAGATAGATAGATAAATAGATAGATAATAGATAGATAGATATCAGATAGATAAATAGATAGATACTAGATAGATAGATAGATAGATAGATGTGGGATAGATAGATAGATAGATAGATAGATAGATAGATAGATAGATAGATACATACAGATATATCTATATATCTATTTCCATAGATATGTCCATATCCATGTTTCTAAACCCCTTCACCCCTGGAGCTTTTTTCGTTTATCGCTCCCCTTCTTTCCAGAGCCATAATGTTTCCGTCAATATGGCCATGTGAGGGCTTATCTTTTGCGGGACAAGTTCTACTTTTGAACGACACCATTGGTTTTACCATGTCGTGTAACAGAAAATGTGAAAAAAATTCAAAGTGCGATGAAATTGCAAAAAAAGTGCAATCCTACACTTGTTTTTTGCTTGCCTTTTTGCTCGGTTCACTAAATGCTAAGGCTGTGTGCACACGTTGTGGATTTGATTGCATATCCACAGCGTTTTTTGCCGTACAGAATTGCATTAAATCCACAGTGTTGTGCACAACTAATGTAAGTTTATGGGAGCCGCAGACTTGTTGTGCACATGCTGCGGAAAAGGCCGCACTGAAACGCAGCTTTTTTTTCTCTGCAGCATGTCACTTCTTTTGTGCCGAACTGCAGCGTTTCTGCACCCTTACTCCGGGATCACACACAGCGAGATACGGCCGAGTCTCGCAGGTTAAAACCAAGCTCTGGCACCGGCACTCCGGAGCGGAGCGTGCGGCCGCATAGCAATACATGGAGCCGCACGCTCCGCTCCAGAGTACCGGTGCCAGAGCTTGTATTTAACCTGCGAGACTCGGCCGTATCTCGCTGTAGTGTGACTCCGGCCTTACACTTTCATTGAGATGTAAAACATATCTGCAGTTTTGCTGCGGATGTGGGTCCAAGAAACGCTGCAGTTCAGGAGGAGGGAAGCGTGTGGGTGGTGACCAGGGCCGGACTGGCCTTCGGGCACTTCTGGCAAATGCCAGAAGGACCGGTGCCAGTAGTGGGCCGCTGCACTCTTTCCCCCCTACTCCCGCCAGTGCCGCCGCCGCATTCAACTATACCGGCATCTATGACGCCGGTATAGTTCAATGCAATGATGGAGGAGAGAGCGTCCACTGACGCTCCCTCTCCCATCATTCCCCGCTCTGCCTCTGACACTGCGGGTGTGCGATGACGTCATATCATCACACACCTGCTGTGTCCCGGGCAGACTGCAGCCGCCGAGACAGGAGCAGCGCGGGCAAGAGGAAAGGTGAGGAGAGCGTGGAGCCATTATCGGGGGGATGAGATGTGGGCTGTGCTGTGTATACCACTGTGTGGGCTGTGCTGTGTATGTACCACTATGTGGGCTGTGCTGTGTATACTACTCCGTGGGCTGTGCTGTATATACTACTACGCGTGTTGTGCTGTATTAACTACGACCCGGGCTGTGCTGTATACTACTACACGGGCTGTGCTGTATACTACTACGCGGGCTGTGCTATATTATGTAGGCTGTGCTATATACTATGAAAGTTGTGCTATATTATATGCGGGCTTTGATATATACTATGGGAGGTATATTATATTCTATGGGGGAGGCCGTGTTATATACTATGTGGCTGTGTTATATACTATTGCGGGGGTATATTCTATTTTATGGGGGAGGCTGTCTTATATACTATGTGGGGTATATTATATTCTATGGGGGAGGCTGTCTTATATACTATGGGGGCTGCATTATATTCTATGGGGGCTACATTATATTCAATGGGGGCTACATTATATATTATGGGGAGGTGGGCTGCATTATATTCTATGGGGGGGCTGTATTAGATTTTATGAGGGATGATTGCATCATACTCTTTGATGGGGCTGCATTATATTCTATGGGGAGGTGGGCTGCATTCTATTCTATTCGGGGCTACATTATATTCTATGGGGGGCTGTATTATATTTATATTCTATGAGGGGTGATTGCATCATACTCTATAGGGGCTGCATTATATTATTTGGGGGGTTACATTATACTCTGGGGTAAAAAAAAAAACCCTAAACATAGATGCCCTCTCGGCCAACAGGGGGCGTACCTCTAGGCCTAAACATATACACCTAAAAAAACACACAAACCGCCAAACCCACAAATAATGCCCCGATCCACAGGATCATGAGGGGAGGGGTAATAAACCCAGGTCTGTGCATATAAATTAGAGGTACTACAGAAGTATGCCAATATAATTTTATTAAGGTATAAATATACAAAACAAACAAATATGAAAAATTATATGAAAGAGACAAAAAACGGGTATTCTAGGGGAACAGCTAAAAAATAGCATGTGAAGGATGGAATCACACAATGCTAAAGACAGCAAGAAAAAATATATATAGAGCGCCCTACTCTGACTGCAGACAGATGGAAAGGAAAAAATACTCGGGGACAATGCTCCTAGATGTGCGCAAAATATGAACAGTGGGCAAACCCCTATGTCAAAAACCCTGAAATAAGATAGTAATCAGGGAGCGTGTCACAAGGTGCAAGCAGCATAGTTATGAATACAAGAAGTAAGCTAGAAATGATATGCTATTACCTTGAGACATGACGGCGGTGAATAACCAGGTGCTGCAGGCAGAGAGGGAAAACCTCGATGCGCGTTTCACCTGAATGGCTTCGTCAGGAGGCGTGGTCATTAAAAGGAAAGGCCGGGGTTTAAGTAGGGGGATGGAAGGGCGAGTGGTCCTATCGGCGCACAGACCGGGATGATGTGAGTAACCGCGCACAGCCGGGCGAGCCGCGCGCCATGGAACATGGGCGGGAGGACAGTCGTCATCTCCGCCCATCCCCATGGTAACGCGGCCAACCCCCAATGCCGCCCGGGATATCACAGCGCATGTCCGGAGTGTGCACAAACCAAAAGTCGGGAGGGAGGAGAAAAGATGCTGCGCCGAGTAAGTATGAAGTGCGAGGGCATGCAAGTGTAGCGGTGAACCAAACCGCTAATATCTCTGGCGAATGTTCACCCTCGACAGTGACGCAGAGTGGGTGGAAGTAAACCTGTGATCCCGCCCCTCTGTGTGATAGTACCGACAATGGGCACTTACACTGCTGATGGATAAGAAGGTACATAGTGTGTTAATATATAAAGAGCTGGCACAGAAGGTGTCAGCTGCAGAGAGGGGATTAACGGGGGGAATAAAAAACAGGGAATAACTAAATGAAAATAATCAGTATTATATGAAGCAAACTAAATGACCGTACAGATGTCAGAAGGGAAGGAGCCCCTATCAATTGGGACACGTCTAGATAGAGACCCACGTAGACATGAGCCCCCGTACCATCTACAGAAAAAAGTGCAGGAAGAGAAGGAAACTAAATAATAACACTGCATCAATTATACAAAATATGAATTTAACAATGGCACAGCACCGGTCGTATCAGGCGAACCATCAGACAGGTACGCAGATACATTAGAGTCATTGTAAAACACTGTTATGTAATCCTGCGGCTGTTGAGAAAAAAAAAAAAAAAAACACAAAATACCATGGCACAATAAACTCCATACATAGCGGAGTGGCAGCATATATATATATGTATAGTTGTTAGGAGTTGTTTCTGCCGTGATGTCGTCTGAGTCCTATGAGGCAAAGTCCAAGGAGTTAGAGCAGAGACCAAAAGTAATGCTCCTTTAGCAGTCCCGTTTTGTAGACCCCATGATTGTAAATGGAACGTAAGGCCCAGACGAGGTAAAACGTGGTGGCGTCCTCCGTAAGCATCTCCCAACAAGAGGTATCATGAAGAAAGAAAGATGAGAAAATAACTAGATCAAAAAACCAAAAAACACAAATCATAATCACGCAAATAACACAGACTATATACAAATAGTACAAACAAAGAATGATAAAAAAGCCCCGACCAGACACGATATTAAAAGAAAGCTCATCTATATATTACAAGAAAGACTTGAAGCTGATGGCCTCGTTGAGGCCAGATGGCGAGAGCGTGTTTAGCGTAACCATCCAACGCGTCTCTTTTTGGAGGAGTCTCTGTTTTATGTTTCCACCCCTAATCCCAGAATATACATGATCGATCCCACGAAAATTAAGACCCTTGGGGCTACTATTGTGAGCCTCAAAAAAGTGTCTGGGGATAGATTTTAATAAGGTAGGGTCGGAACACTTCGCGGAGTTGTTGATATCTCTAATGTGCTCTTGGACACGGACCTTGAAAGGCCTTGTAGTCATGCCGATGTAAATCCGATTGCAGGGGCATAAGGCAAAATAGACAATGGCCTCCGTGTTACAGGTAATATGATGTACTATCCTGTAGCTTTTATCCCCAGCAGAGTTAAAAAAATCCTTAGACCTGCAGATATATCTGCAGGCAGAACAATTCCCACAGGGAAAGCAGCCCCAAGGGGGGCCCTTCTGGCTGGAGCCGAAGGGGTTACTTTTCGGGGGTACATAGTGACTATCACACAGTACATCTCCCAATGTAGGGGATTTGCGCCATGTGATGAGTGGGTAGGGGGTAATTTGGCTAGACAGATCCCTATCAGCCAAGAGAATCGGCCAGTGTCTTTTAAAGATGTTATTAATTGCCGACCAGTTTGAGTTAAATTTGGTAATATAACGGGGTGCTGAGTCGGTACTTTTAGATGGTTTCTTTGGCCGACCTACCAGCAGGGAGGGTCTATCAGAGTGTAGAGCCCGGGAATAGCCCTTATTGATGTCTGCATGTCTGTAGCCCCTGTTTTTAAACCGCCGTGTGAGATCAGCTGCCTGTTTATGGAACGCGCCCTCGTCTGAACAGATCCGACGCATCCGCAAGAATTGACCCACTGGTATGGATCTTTTTAATTTAGGTGGGTGAGACGATGAAAAGTGGAGGAGTGCGTTTGTGGAAGTGCTTTTACGGAAGACGTCGGTACTAACGGACCCATCCGAGTTTTTAATAATGAACAGGTCCAGGAAGTTAACCGAATTTTGGCTGTATGTCCAGGTAAGTTTGATATTTAACGGATTAGAATTCAAGTGGCTTAAGAAGGAGTCTAGGGACGACGTGGAGCCCTGCCAGATAAAGAAAATGTCATCGATATATCGCAGCCACGAGATGACGGAGCTGTGACCAGGTGTGTCAAGGACCGTATCCCTCTCCCACAGCCCCAGGAACAAATTGGCGTAAGAGGGCGCACAAGACGCCCCCATCGCCGTGCCCTGGAGCTGTAGGAAGGGGCGGTCCTTGAACACGAAAAAGTTGTGAGTAAGAATAAATCGTAATAGCTCTAAAATGAAATTAATGAGCTCTGGTCCTAAGTTGGTCATATTCAAGAAAAATTTGGCAGCCCGCATCCCGTGGCTGTGACCTATCGATGTATACAGGGACTCCACGTCGCACGTGACAAGCCACATGTCCTCCTCAAGCACAAGACCGTCAATCCTTCTCAGGACATCAGTTGTGTCCTGCACGAAGGATGGAAGGGTCTCCACACACTTTTGTAGATAAAAGTCAATAAATTGGCACGAAGGTTCACAAAGACCCCCCATGCCCGAGACAATGGGTCTGCCCGGGGGGCATGAGGAGTCCTTGTGAACCTTAGGCAGTAGATAGAACGTAGGGACAACGGGGAAGTCAGGACAAAGGGCTTCTTTCATTTTATTCGTAATAGCTGCACATTCAACCCCCTCGTCCAGAAGGCTCTGTAGCTTCTGTTTATATAAGGAGAGTGGGATGGAGTCAAGCTTCTTATAATGTTCAGGACTGTGTAGCTGACGAAATGCCTCGGCCTCATAGAGTGATACCGGCCAGATCACAACATTGCCCCCCTTGTCAGCCCGTTTAATGACTATATCTTTCATTGCTCTGAGTTCTTTAATAGCCTTCCTAAGGGGAGGAGTGAGATTATCTTGGCTAACTACAGAACTCAGATCGTTCAGTTCCTCACGGACTAATTTAACAAAAATCTCCACTGAGGGGCAGGCTGACAAGGGGGGAAAAAACTGTGAGCGTCGGTGTAAAAACACAGGTACTGATGGAGAGCAATCCTGGACATTTTCAGCCTCCAAATCCTCTAGATCAGTCAGAACCTGTAAGTCAGTAGTTGACAGAGTGGGGTCTCGTTTAGGAGCAAAATATTTTTTCAATACAAGCTTTCTGGCAAACAGTTCTAGATCTTTGATCAAAGTGAAGCTATCAGAGCCCTCTATGGGCGAAAAAGAGAGACCCAGAGAGAGTACCTCAAGTTGTGGTTTAGTTAAAGCATGTCGTGATAAATTAATTACCTTCAGAATCTCTTTGCTTTCTTGTCTCTCATGTTGTACTGATGTCTTTTCTTTTTGGTTACTGTTGTAAGGGGAAGTCGCGGATGAGGACCAGAACCCGGTCCGCCGTCTACAGGAATAAATCCCCTGTCTAAAAAATGGTCTCCACATGTTCCCTCTGAGGCTGTAGACAGACTAGAGACTGATTGGGATCTGGATTGTTTTTTAAGTGGTTTTTGGCGCCACCGATACACTCGATTGAGCTGATAGTCCTCGAGATCTCGTAAATACTTTTTGGTTTTATTGTTTTGAATTTCTACTTCCCACTTAGAAAGTTCCTCTTCCAGGGATGAGTCGAATTTTTTACACTCGTCGCCAGAGATGTTGCTTTGAATTTGTTCACGTGTTGTCTCAATCTCTTTTTCAAGAGTTTCAAGGGATCGCTTGTCAACTCCCACCAATAGCTCCAATAGAGTTCTGGAGCACTTGGTGAGAGTTTCCTCCCACTTGGACGTGAAAGAGGAGTCCTCCACGTCCAAAGTTGGGAACAGTTGGACACGCAGCCCTCGAGGAATAATATCTTTTTGTAAATAATTTTCTAGGGCTGCCTTGTTCCACCAGATTTTCGTTCTCTTTTTGAGGAGATCCCTTATTTTCAGCTTCAAGTCTTTCAGATCATGCGTATCTTTGTCATTTAACTGTTTCTCACCGAATACCGTCCCAAGTTGTGTTACCCAGGTTTTGTCCCGCTTCTTAAAATCCATATAGCCTATAGGAGGGTCTGTAGACACAATGAAAAGTCAGAAAAAAACCCTAAACATAGATGCCCTCTCGGCCAACAGGGGGCGTACCTCTAGGCCTAAACATATACACCTAAAAAAACACACAAACCGCCAAACCCACAAATAATGCCCCGATCCACAGGATCATGAGGGGAGGGGTAATAAACCCAGGTCTGTGCATATAAATTAGAGGTACTACAGAAGTATGCCAATATAATTTTATTAAGGTATAAATATACAAAACAAACAAATATGAAAAATTATATGAAAGAGACAAAAAACGGGTATTCTAGGGGAACAGCTAAAAAATAGCATGTGAAGGATGGAATCACACAATGCTAAAGACAGCAAGAAAAAATATATATAGAGCGCCCTACTCTGACTGCAGACAGATGGAAAGGAAAAAATACTCGGGGACAATGCTCCTAGATGTGCGCAAAATATGAACAGTGGGCAAACCCCTATGTCAAAAACCCTGAAATAAGATAGTAATCAGGGAGCGTGTCACAAGGTGCAAGCAGCATAGTAATGAATACAAGAAGTAAGCTAGAAATGATATACTATTACCTTGAGACATGACGGCGGTGAATAACCAGGTGCTGCAGGCAGAGAGGGAAAACCTCGACGCGCGTTTCACCTGAATGGCTTCGTCAGGAGGCGTGGTCATTAAAAGGAAAGGCCGGGGTTTAAGTAGGGGGATGGAAGGGCGAGTGGTCCTATCGGCGCACAGACCGGGATGATGTGAGTAACCGCGCACAGCCGGGCGAGCCGCGCGCCATGGAACATGGGCGGGAGGACAGTCGTCATCTCCGCCCATCCCCATGGTAACGCGGCCAACCCCCAATGCCGCCCGGGATATCACAGCGCATGTCCGGAGTGCGCACAAACCAAAAGTCGGGAGGGAGGAGAAAAGATGCTGCGCCGAGTAAGTATGAAGTGCGAGGGCATGCAAGTGTAGCGGTGAACCAAACCGCTAATATCTCTGGCGAATGTTCACCCTCGACAGTGACGCAGAGTGGGTGGAAGTAAACCTGTGATCCCGCCCCTCTGTGTGATAGTACCGACAATGGGCACTTACACTGCTGATGGATAAGAAGGTACATAGTGTGTTAATGTATAAAGAGCTGGCACAGAAGGTGTCAGCTGCAGAGAGGGGATTAACGGGGGGAATAAAAAACAGGGAATAACTAAATGAAAATAATCAGTATTATATGAAGCAAACTAAATGACCGTACAGATGTCAGAAGGGAAGGAGCCCCTATCAATTGGGACACGTCTAGATAGAGACCCACGTAGACATGAGCCCCCGTACCATCTACAGAAAAAAGTGCAGGAAGAGAAGGAAACTAAATAATAACACTGCATCAATTATACAAAATATGAATTTAACAATGGCACAGCACCGGTCGTATCAGGCGAACCATCAGACAGGTACGCAGATACATTAGAGTCATTGTAAAACACTGTTATGTAATCCTGCGGCTGTTGAGAAAAAAAAAAAAAAAAAAAAACACAAAATACCATGGCACAATAAACTCCATACATAGCGGAGTGGCAGCATATATATATATGTATAGTTGTTAGGAGTTGTTTCTGCCGTGATGTCGTCTGAGTCCTATGAGGCAAAGTCCAAGGAGTTAGAGCAGAGACCAAAAGTAATGCTCCTTTAGCAGTCCCGTTTTGTAGACCCCATGATTGTAAATGGAACGTAAGGCCCAGACGAGGTAAAACGTGGTGGCGTCCTCCGTAAGCATCTCCCAACAAGAGGTATCATGAAGAAAGAAAGATGAGAAAATAACTAGATCAAAAAACCAAAAAACACAAATCATAATCACGCAAATAACACAGACTATATACAAATAGTACAAACAAAGAATGATAAAAAAGCCCCGACCAGACACGATATTAAAAGAAAGCTCATCTATATATTACAAGAAAGACTTGAAGCTGATGGCCTCGTTGAGGCCAGATGGCGAGAGCGTGTTTAGCGTAACCATCCAACGCGTCTCTTTTTGGAGGAGTCTCTGTTTTATGTTTCCACCCCTAATCCCAGAATATACATGATCGATCCCACGAAAATTAAGACCCTTGGGGCTACTATTGTGAGCCTCAAAAAAGTGTCTGGGGATAGATTTTAATAAGGTAGGGTCGGAACACTTCGCGGAGTTGTTGATATCTCTAATGTGCTCTTGGACACGGACCTTGAAAGGCCTTGTAGTCATGCCGATGTAAATCCGATTGCAGGGGCATAAGGCAAAATAGACAATGGCCTCCGTGTTACAGGTAATATGATGTACTATCCTGTAGCTTTTATCCCCAGCAGAGTTAAAAAACTCCTTAGACCTGCAGATATATCTGCAGGCAGAACAATTCCCACAGGGAAAGCAGCCCCAAGGGGGGCCCTTCTGGCTGGAGCCGAAGGGGTTACTTTTCGGGGGTACATAGTGACTATCACACAGTACATCTCCCAATGTAGGGGATTTGCGCCATGTGATGAGTGGGTAGGGGGTAATTTGGCTAGACAGATCCCTATCAGCCAAGAGAATCGGCCAGTGTCTTTTAAAGATGTTATTAATTGCCGACCAGTTTGAGTTAAATTTGGTAATATAACGGGGTGCTGAGTCGGTACTTTTAGATGGTTTCTTTGGCCGACCTACCAGCAGGGAGGGTCTATCAGAGTGTAGAGCCCGGGAATAGCCCTTATTGATGTCTGCATGTCTGTAGCCCCTGTTTTTAAACCGCCGTGTGAGATCAGCTGCCTGTTTATGGAACGCGCCCTCGTCTGAACAGATCCGACGCATCCGCAAGAATTGACCCACTGGTATGGATCTTTTTAATTTAGGTGGGTGAGACGATGAAAAGTGGAGGAGTGCGTTTGTGGAAGTGCTTTTACGGAAGACGTCGGTACTAACGGACCCATCCGAGTTTTTAATAATGAACAGGTCCAGGAAGTTAACCGAATTTTGGCTGTATGTCCAGGTAAGTTTGATATTTAACGGATTAGAATTCAAGTGGCTTAAGAAGGAGTCTAGGGACGTACATTATACTCTGGGGTGGCTGCATTATACTCTGCAAATTCAGATGTAAGGCTACTTTCACACTTGCGTCGGTACGGGGCCGTCGCAAACATTCGGCCAGACGTACCGACGGACGTTATGCTAAATTTAGCACAACATGGGCAGCGGATGCAGTTTTACAACGCATCCGCTGCCCATTGTGATGAGCGTGGAGGAGGGGGCGGAGTTCCAGCCACGCATGCGCGGTCGGAAATGGCAGACGTCGCACAAAAAAAGTTACACTGAACTTTTTTTTGTGCGTTGCGTCCACCAAAACACGACGGATCCGTTGCTAATACAAGTCTATGGGTACAAAACGCATCCTGCGAGCACATTTGCAGGATCCGATTTTTTTCGCCGGATCTTTTTTTTTCCGCCGGATCCGTTTTTTACCACCTGATCGTTTTTTTCCGCCAGATCCGTTTTTTTCTCATAGTGTTGTATTAGCGCCGTAGTGCGTCTGATGGCCACACGTTTCATCCGTTTTTTGCTAGATCAGTCACTGAAAAACCGTTCCTCTGTATGTGTTTTCCGTCCGGTGGAAACAGCTTTTTTGACGGATCCTGCAAAAACGGATTAAACGTGTGGCCACCAGGCGCAATCCGGCGCTAATACAACTCTATGAGAAAAAACAGATCTGGCGGAAAAAAAAACATCCGGTGGAATAAAATGGATCCGGCGGAAAAAAAAGGATTCGGTTGAAAAAAACCGGATCTGGCGGAAAAAAACGATCCGGCGCAAATAAACGGATCCTGCAAATGTGCTTGCAGGATGCGTTTTACCCATAGACTTGTATTAGCGACGGATCGTGACAGATGGCCAGACATCGCCTCCGTCGTGCTACGGATCCGTCGTGTTTTGGCGGACCATAGGCACGAAAAAACGTTCAATAGAAAAAAATTTTGGCTGTCTCGCCCGCCATTTTCTACCGCGCATGTGCGGCAGAATCTCCGCCCCCTCCTCCCCGCAATTCAGAATGGGCAGCGGATGCGTTGAAAAACTGCATCCGCTGCCCACGTCGTGCTCAAATTTCACAACGTGCGTCGGTACGTCGGCCCGACGCATAGCGATGGACCCGTACCGACACAAGAGTGAAAGAGGCCTTAATGAGCGTTGAATTTAAAAAAAATAAAATAAAGCAGAAAAAAAACAGCGTGGGCTCCCGCGCAATTTTCTGCGCCAGAGGGGGAAAGCCGACGGCCAGGGCCAATATCTGTAGCCTGCTATGAATACCAGCCCGCAGCTGTCTGCGTAGCCTTTACTGGCTATTAAAAGAGGGGGACCCCCCCAAAAAAATGACGTGGGGTCCCCCTATATTTTATAGCCAGAAAGGCTACACAGACAGCTGCAGGCTGATATTCATAGCCTAGAGAGGGGCCATGGATATTGCCCCCCCCCCCCCCCCCGGCTACAAATACCAGTCCGCAGCCGCCCCAGAAATGGCGCATCTGTAAGATGCGCCAATTCCAGCACTTAGCCCCTCTCTTCCCACTCCCGAGTAGCAG
Source organism: Ranitomeya imitator (assembly GCF_032444005.1). Taxonomy (NCBI): domain Eukaryota; kingdom Metazoa; phylum Chordata; class Amphibia; order Anura; family Dendrobatidae; genus Ranitomeya; species Ranitomeya imitator. The sequence goes on along the minus strand of NC_091288.1, from coordinate 146,033,749 downwards.
TGGGATATGGGGTAATAAGGGGTTAATGTCACCTTGCTATTGTAAGGTGACATTAAGCCGGGTTAATAACGGAGAGGCGTCAATAAGACGCCTATCCATTACTAATCCAATAGTAAGAAAGGGTTAATAAAACACACACACATTTGGGAAAAAGTATTTTAATATTCTTCATTTAACCATACTTACCATACTTCAGCGCCTGCAAAAAAAGTAAAATAATAAACCGTATACTACCTTTCCGCCGTAGTCCAATTAATAACGAGTGTCCCACGACGATCTCCCCTATAGAAGTGACATCGGGTGATGTCACTGCTCTATAGGACCCACAGTGACACACTGACAGGAGACAATGGCTCCTGCAGTGCATCACTGAGGTTACTCTAGTTCACTGGTCTCACTTTATGGCAATTGCTGCGTGGGAAAATGTCTCACCCAGCAATGCCAATAGTGAGACTAGGGACTATTTTCTCACAGGGGCGTAGGAATACCTTGTGATGAATACATGATGGAAGTATACCTTCCATCATTGTGTTCCTGGAGCCCCTGGAGAGTGGTCGCATCAACTGATGATCCTGCTCTCCACGGGAGATCATCGTGGGACACTCGTTTTAATTGGATTTCTGCGGACAGGGAGTATATTGTTTGTTTATTATTTTAATATTTTTTATAGGTGACAATGGCTTCGGGGAACAAAGTGACAAGTGATGGTGAGTATGTACTCTATGTTATATGTAATGTATGTCTGTAGTATGTATGTATGTACTGTATGTCACATGTTGTTGCATGGTGCATGTTGTCGCATGGTGCATGTCGCATGCCATCGCATGGTGCATGTCGCATGCCGTCACATGGTGCATGTCACATGCCGCTGCATGGTGCATGTCGTCGCATGGTGCATGTCGTCGCATGGTGCATGTCATAGCATGGTGCATGTAGCATGTCGCATGTCGTCGCATGGTGCATGTCATCGCATGGTGCATGTCATCGCATGGTGCATGTCGTCGCATGGTGCATGTCGAATGCCGCTGCATAGTGCATGTCGCATTCCGCTGCATGGTGCATGTCGTTGCATGGTACATGTCGCATGCCGTCGCATGGTGCATGTCGCATGCCGTCGCATGGTGCATGTCGTCACATGGTACATCTCGCATGTCGTCGCATGGTACATGTCGCATGCCGTCGCATGGTGCATGTTTGTCGCATGGTGCATGTCGCCGCATGGTACATGTCGCATGCCGTCACATGGTGCATGCAGCATGTCGTCGCATGGTGCATGTTGTCGCATGGTGCATGTAGCATGTCGCCGCATGGTGCATGTCGCCGCATGGTGCATGTCGTCGCATGGTGCATGTTGCATGCCGTCGCATGGTGCATGTCGCATGCCGTCGCATGGTGCATGTCGCTGCATGGTGCATGTCGCCGCATGTCGCATGGTGTGTGTTGTATGTATGTATGTATGTACTGAGTGTTTTTATTTTTTTTCATTCAACACATTAGCCGGATGATGGAACTACAACTGTCCCATCATTGGCTAATGTGCCAGTCAGTGTAGCAGGCAGAGCCCGATGGGACTTGTAGTCCCATCGGACGATGCCTGCACATACACACACACATATATATACACACACATACACACACATGACAACCCCCCGCAGCAGACCCCGGCGCCGAGCGGCACAGGAGACCCCCGGCGCCGAGCGGCACAGGAGACCCCCGGCGCCGAGCGGCACAGGAGACCCCCGGCGCCGAGCGGCACAGGAGACCCCCGGCGCCGAGCGGCACATGCCGGCACCCAGACCCCAGCGTCAGGCGTCCACACACTCACCCCAGCAGAGCCAGCACAGCCCCGCCCGCCCCCAGCACAGCCCCGCAGGCAGCCCCCAGCACCGCCCACAGTCCAGTCACTCTTGCTGAGTGACTGCTGACTGTGGGGGCTGGTCATGCCTGCTGCTGACGTCACGTCAATTTTCAGAGCCTGGAAATTGACGTGACGTCGACGGAAATGAGCGGCGGCTGCAGTCTGGGGGTCATGTGACCCGTACCCAGCCGCAGCCATAGCGCCGCTCACAGGCAAAAACGACAATGCAAGGTATTTACACAATTCAATAGGGGCCCAGGGGGGGTACATTGGGGGGTTACATGAAAGTAGTGGACAACCCCTTTAAGTTTCAAATTAAGTCTCTCTAGATTGACCTTTTCCTTATTCACCAGAATCTGCATCAGTCTTAGGGAACTAGATGTAGCTTCCTTCTCCCATAAGCTCATAAGTTGTGGTGTTCTACAGCGTACTGCTGGTAATAAGGAGATACGGAGACCCCTAGGTACGATATTATTTGTCAAATAATTCTCTAGGCTCTGCAGCTCCCACCACGACACTATTTGCTCCTTATAAATTCTGGTAAGGTCTTTAAAGACCGAACTATATGTAGGAGTGTATTTCTTTTGTGAAAATGTCTTTTCAGAGAAAAGAGAAGCACCAGCAGGTAGCAATGCCAGGAAATAGCCAATGGTCGGTACACAAAGCAGCAGTATAGTTGGGAGGATAAGCAGAAAGTAGGGTTTTCAATCAGGAGATCACAGGTTTGAGCCAATCAGGAACTCAGGGTGGAGACAATCAGGAACAACACAGGTACCAGTATCTAGTTTAGCAAGGATCTGTCTAGCAAGCTGAATAGCTTAGAGGGAAGAGCTACCACCTGGTGCACAAGAGATGCTGGGTTTGAGACCTGACTGTACTCCCCTCCTTCCAGGATGGCCTCTGGACATGTCAGGCACTGGCTTCTCTGAATATCTCTATTGAAATGCTGTATGCCTTGGTGCATGGACATTGCTCTCTGGTTCCCATGAATTATCTAAAGGTTCATAACCCCTCCATTGCATCAAATATTGAAATCTTCTCAAGTACCAAATTTTATAGACAATGTACTCTTATTCACTGTGAACTTTTTCTGGTGGAGAAGGTGGCTGAGCTCTTCCTCGAAATGGGATCTCACTGAATGGTTTGAGCAAGGATACATGGAATACACGGTGCATTTTCAGGCAGTTAGGAAGTTGTAAACTGAAAGTAACTCGTTAATTTGTGTTGAAATTTAAAAAGGTCCTCTGAATTTTTGACCCGATTGGTACATTAGTTTTCAGATTTTTTGTAGATAGCCAAACCTTGTCAACAACCTGAAGGGCAGGAAGGGCTTTGAAATGTTTATCTGCTGTTTCTTTGTAAACTTCTTGGGACTTTTGTATCATCTCAATTAGTTCTTCCTGTGCTTTCTGCAACTTTTTAAGTCTGTCAGTAACAGCAGGAACCAAAGTATTCAATGGAAGTTTAGCAATAAATATCTAATGCAAGCCATAGTTCTGTAAAAATGGGCTTTGGGATGTAGAACTGTGCTTGAATTATTATAAGCAAATTCTGCAGTTAGTAGACAGTCCATCCAGTCATCCTGCAGGTAAGAAATAAAACAATGAAGGTATTGTTCGAGAGTTCAGTTATTTCAGTCCGTCCATTGCATTGTGGGTGGAAGGCAGTAGACAAATTGACAGTAACTCTTAACCCTGTTAGCAATATCTCCCGCTTTGATTTGGGCTCCGGCGGTGAGCCCGCATCAAAGCCGGGACATGTCAGTTAGTTTGAACAGCTGGCATGTGCTCACAATAGGCAAGGGTGGAATCGCGATCCACCCACGTCTATCAACTAGCTAAATGCCGCTGTCAAAGTCTGACAGCGGCATTTCACAAGTGCTTCCAGCCATCCGTCCAGAAATGCGCGCACAGGTGACCCCCGTCACATGATCCTTGAGACCTCTATGGTTGTTGATGCTGGATTGCCGTGAGCGCCACCCTGTGGTCGGCGCTCATAGCAAGTCTGTAATTTAGCTACATAGAGGCAATCTGAGCATCGCCTCTATGTAGCAGAGCCGATCAAGTTGTGGCAGCTTCTAGCCTCATATGGAGATTATTGAAACATGCCAAAAGTAAGAAAAAATGTTTTTAAAAATATGAAAAAAATATATAAAAGTTCAAATCACTCCCTTTTCACCCCATTCAAAATAAAACAAAAAAATGAATTAAACCTACACAGATTTGGTATCACCGCGTTCAGAATCGCCCGATCTATCAATAAAAAAAGGATTAACCTGATTGCTAAATGGCGTAGTGATAAAAAAAAAGTTAAAGCGCCAGTATTATTTTTTTGGGTCGCCGTAAGATTGCAAAAGTACAGCAAAATATAGGGTATATCTATGTTCAGCAGAAATTGTGGAAATGTAAGTGTAAAATTGTGGAAATGTAAAATTTGGGTGTAATGCAAAATCTTGGTGGTAAAAATGTTAAATATTTTTTCTTCACTGCCCAAAGGTAAAACATTTTGTGACACACTTGTAGTGTAAATATGATCACTGCATGCCTAGAAATTTTTGCGGAGATATGTAGTTTGTAAAATGGGGTCTCATATGGGGGGGTTCTGCTAATCTGGCACCTCAGGGGCTCTGCCAATGTGACATGGAACACTTAAACCAGTGCAGCAAAATCTGCACTGTGATATGGCACTACTTCCCTTCTGAGCTTTGCTCTGTGCCTAAAAATTAGTTTTCAACCACATATGAGGTATCGTGAACTCAAGAGAAATTGCACAACAAATTTTGGGGTCCATTTCATCCTGATGCCCTTGTAAAAATACAAAATTTGGGGCTAAAAAACATTTTTGTGGGAAAATGTGATTTTTTTTTTATTTTCACAGCTTAACGTTATAAACTTCTGTAAAAGCTCCTGGAGGTTCAAGTTGCTCAATACACATCAACATAAGTTCCCTGAGGTGTCTAGGTTCCAAAATGGTGTCTTTGGTGGAGGGTTTCTATTGTTTAGGCACTTTAGGGACTCTCCAAATGTGACATGGCATCCGCTAATTATTCCAGCAAATTATACAGTGGGTACGGAAAGTATTCAGACCCCTTTAAATTTTTCACTTTGTTTCATTGCAGCCATTTGGTAAATTCAAAAAAGTTCATTTTTTTCTCCGGTGTTTAAGAAAGACATAGCTGAACTGGAGCGGGTGCAGAGAAGAGCGACCAAGGTTATTAGAGGACTGGGGGGTCTGCAATACCAAGATAGGTTATTACACTTGGGGCTATTTAGTTTGGAAAAACGAAGACTAAGGGGTGATCTTATTTTAATGTATAAATATATGAGGGGACAGTACAAAGACCTTTCTGATGATCTTTTTAATCATAGACCTGAAACAGGGACAAGGGGGCATCCTCTGCGGTTGGAGGAAAAAAGGTTTAAGCATAATAACAGACGCGGATTCTTTACTGTAAGAGCAGTGAGACTATGGAACTCTCTGCCGTATGATGTTGTAATGAGTGATTCATTACTTAAATTTAAGAGGGGACTGGATACCTTTCTGGAAAAGTATAATGTTACAGGGTATATACACTAGATTCCTTGATAGGGCGTTGATCCAGGGAACTAGTCTGATTGCCGTATGTGGAGTCGGGAAGGAATTTTTTTCCCCAATGTGGAGCTTACTCTTTGCACATGGGTTTTTTTTGCCTTCCTCTGGATCAACATGTTAGGTTAGGCTATGGGTTGAACTAGATGGACATATAGTCTTCCTTCAACCTTAATAACTATGTAACTATGTAACTATGTAACGCCCACTTTGCACCCCATCTTGAATGAAACAAACAGAAATGAAGTAATTTTTGCAAATTTATTAAAAAAGAAAATCTGAAATATCACATGGTCATATGTATTCAGACCCTTTGCTCAGTATTGAGTAGAAACACCCTTTTGAGCAAGTACTGCAATGAGTCTTCTTGTAAATGATGCAACAAGTTTTTCACACCTGGATTTGGGGATCCTCTGCAATTCTTCCTTGCAGATCCTCTCCAGTTCCGTCAGGTTGGATGGTGATCGTTGGTGGACAGCCATTTTCAGGTCTCTCCAGAGATGCTCAGTTGGGTTTATGTCAGGGATCTGGCTAGGCCAATAAAGAATGGTCACAGAGTTGTTCTGGAGCCACTCTGATTTAAGGGCATAAAATTAAAAGTTTTAAAATTACTAAATTTTCAAAATTTTTGCCAAATTTCCAGTTTTGTGACAAATAAACGTAAGTCACATCAAATAAATGTTACCACCACCTTGAAGTATAATCTGTCACACACACACAAAAATCTGAGAATCAGGGGGATCCACTGAACTATTCTAGAGTTATGACCTCATAAAGTGACAGTGGTCAGAATTGAAAAAAAAGACCTGGCTAGGAATTTGAAAATCAGCTTGGGGGTGAAGGTGTTAATGCTAAAAATGTAATAAATGAAATATTTTCAGTTTTTTGCAACCTGTAAAATGTTTGAAAATTTTTTATGCATAATATTTTGGAACAGTGCATTGTGTTTTTTTTTTAACTTGCAAATAAATATTGATATTATTGGGAGGTTTCTGCAATAAAATTTTATTTATGCTCTAATGGTTTATGATTTGAACATTATACTGACTCATTTACATTGACCATTTAGTAAAAACAGAGGAAAATACTATTTTCATAATACCTCGCTATATATACAATGTCTTGTGAAAGTATTCGGCCCCCTTGAACTTTTCAAACTTTTCACACATATCATGCTTCAAACATAAAGATACCAAATGTAAATTTTTGGTGAAGAATCAACAAAAAGTAGAACTCAATTGTGAAGTAGAACGAAATTTATTGGTTATTTTAAATTTTTGTGGAAATTCAAAAACTGAAAAGTGGGGCGTGCAAGATTATTCAGCCCCTTTAACTTAATACTTTGTTGTGCCAACTTTTGCTGCGATTACAGCTGGCTGCAAGTCACTTGGGGTATGTCTCTATCAGCTTTGTACATCGAGATACTGAAATTCTTGCCCATTGTTCCTTGGCAAACAGCTCGAGCTCAGTGAGGTTCGATGGAGATCGTTTGTGAACAGCAGTTTTCATCTCTTTCCACAGATTTTCGATTGGATTGTGGTCTGGACTTTGACTTGGCCATTCGAACATCTGAATACATTTATTTGTGAACCATTCCATTGTAGCTTTTGCTTTATGTTTGGGATCATTGTCTTGTTGGAAGACAAATCTCTTTCCCAGTCTCAGGTCTTTTGCAGACTCCAACAGGTTTTCTTCAAGAATGGTACTGTATTTGGCTCCATCCATCTTCCCATCAATTTTAACCATCTTCCCTGTCCCTGCTGAAGAAAAGCAGGCCCAAACCATGATGCTGCCACTACTATATTTGACAGTGGTTATGGTCTGTTCAGGGTGATGAGCTGTGTTGCTTTTACGCCAAACATATCATTTGGCATTGTTGCCAAAAAGTTCGATTTTGGTTTCATCTGACCACAGCAACTTCTTCCACATGTTTGGTATGTCTCCTAGGAGGCTTGTTGCAAACTTTAAACGACACATTTTGTGGATATCTTTGAGAAATGGCTTTCTTCTTGTCACTGTTCCATAAAGGCCAGATTTGTGCAGTGTACGACTGATTGCTGTCCTATGGACAGACTGTCCCACCTCAGCTGAAGATCTCTGCAGTTCATCCAGAGTGATCATGGGCCTCTTGGCTGCATCTCTGATCAGTCTTGTCCTTGTTTGAGATGAAAGTTTAGAGGGATGGCCGGGTCTTGGTAGATTTGCAGTGGTATGATACTCCTTCCACTTCAATATGATCGCTTGCACAGTACTCCTTGGGATGTTTAAAGTTTTGGAAATCATTTTGTATCCAAATCTGGTTTTAAACTTCTCCACAACTGTATCACGGACCTACCTGTTGTGTTCCTTGGTCTTCATTATGCTCTCTGTGCTTCAAACAGAACCTGAGACCATCACAGAGCAGGTGCATTTATACAGAGACTTGATTACACACAGGTGGATTATATTTATCATCATTAGGCATTTAGGACAACATTGGATCATTCAGAGATCCACAATGAACTTCTGGAGTAAGTTTGCTGCACTGAAAGTAAAGGGGCTGAATAATATTGCATGCCCCATTTTTCAGGTTTTAAATTTCCACAAAAATTTAAAATAGCCAATAAATTTAGTTCAACTTCACAATTATGTTCCACTAGTTGTTGATTCTTCACCAAAAATTTACATTTGGAATCTTTATGTTTGAAGCATGATATGTGGGAAAAGGTTGAAAAGTTCAAGGGGGCCAAATACTTTCGCAAGGCACTGTACTTCTCAAAATTTGGATCAAATGTGGGTTATTTTGGATTTATAAAACTATGCTTTAAACTTTGCAGGAAATAAATTATACAGTACATAAAATTACAATGACATCAAATGACCTTATTTATTTAACTCATTACAATAGTTGTTTGAAAGAAAATCTAAATCTAAATTTCTAGTTTGCAATTAACAATTTAAAACTACCATATTTTCTGCCTAAAAGATGACTGGGCATATAAGATGACCCCCAACTTTTCCAAATAAAATATGGAATTTGGGATATACCCGCCGTATAAGACGGGGTCATCTTATACGCCCAGTCATCTTATACGGCGTGTGCGGTGCATATGGTTCCAAGGGTCGAAAGGAGAGGAGACTCTCCTTCATGCCCTGGGATCCATATTCGTGTAAAAAATAAAGAATAAAGATAAAAGATATGGATATACTCACCCTCGGACGACCCCCGGCTCTCAGCCTTGCAAGCGGCAGTTTCCGTTCCTAAGAATGCATTGAGCGTAGGACCTGCGATGACGTCGCGGTTGCGTGACCGGTCTTGTGACCGCGACATCATCGCAGGTCCTACGCTCAATGCATTCTTATGAACGGAAGCTGCCGCTTGCACCGCTGAGATCCCGGGGCCGTCCGAGTGTGAGTATATCCATATTTTTTATTTTTATTCTTTATTTTTTACATGAATATGGATCCCAGGGCCTGAAAGAGAGTCTCCTCTCCTTCAGACCCTGGGAACATCCAGGAACGCTCCCTGCACATGCCGTACCTGGCGTATAAGACGACCCCCAACTTTTGAGATGATTTTCAGGGGCTAAAAAGTCATCTTATACGCTGGAAAATACGGTAATACCCTAGTATAAAATCTAATGCCTAGAGAGTTATTGTTGATCAAGAACTACTTAAGGATGAAGTGCATCACACATTGCTAAAAGGATGTTGTGGTGTAAGACGTATCCAACAATAACTCTTAAGACACTTACTAGTATTATTAGAGTTTAATGAATGATAAATTAACACTGACAATGTATTTGATATGCCATGCAGAGATAATTTTATAGGATTAACAGGCTTATTTGGCTTCACAATGGTTATTTGCTTCATACAATATGGTTTAGAATCCTGAAAAAGTCATTTATTTTAAATGAGTTTAAATGGGGCCACTGCCAATAGAAAAAAAATAGTTTTTAGCTATATTTAACCCCTTAAGCCCCAAGGGTGGTTTGCACGTTAATGACCGGACCAATTTTTACAATTCTGACCACTGTCCCTTTATGAGGTTATAACTCTGGAACGCTTCAACGGATCCCTGTTATTCTGACAATGTTTTCTCATGACATATTGGGCTTCATGATAGTGATAAAATTTAATTGATATTACCTGCGTTTATTTGTGAAAAAAACAGAAATTTGGCGAAAATTATGAAAATTTCACAATTTTCCAACTTTTAATTTTTATGCCCTTAAATCACAGAGATACGTCACACAAAATACTTAATAAGTAACATTTCCCACATGTCTACTTTACATCAGCACAATTTTGAAACCAAATTTTTTCTTTGTTAGGGACTTATAAGGGTTAAAATTTGACCAGCAATTTCTCATTTCTACACGATTGTTTTAAAGGACCGCATCACATTTGAAGTCAATTTGAGGGGTCTATATGATAGAAAATAACCAACTGGGGCACCATTCTAAAAACTGAACCCCTCAAGGTGCTCAAAACCACATTCAAGAAGTTTATTAACCCTTCAGGTGTTTAACATGAATTTTTGGAATGTTTAAAAAAAAAAAATAAACATTTAATTTTTTTTCACCAAAAATTAAATTCAGCTCCAATTTGTTTTATTTTACGAAGGGTAACAGGAGAAAATGGACCACAAAAGTTGTTGTACAATTTGTCCTGAGTACGCTGATACCCCATATGTGGGGGTAAACCACTGTTTGGATGCATGGCAGAGCTCAGAAGGGTAGAAGCGCCATTTGACTTTTCAATGCAAAATTGACTGGAATTGAGATGGGATGCCATGTTGCGTTTGGAGAGCCCCTGATGTGCCTAAACATTATAACCCCCAAAAGTGACTGACTTCAGTCTGGAGGAGATTTACACCAATAAGAACTACCACACGCCCACAGAGAAGAGAAAATTTGAGACAATATTCAAAAGAAGACCCCCTTAGGAACTTATCTAGATGTGTGGTGAGCACTTTGACCAACCAAGTGTTTCACAGAAGTTTATAATGTAGAGCCGTAAAAATAAAAAATAACATTTTTTCACAAAAATTAACTTTTCTCCCCAAATTTTTCATTTTCCCAAGGGTACCAGAAGAAATTGTACCCCAAAATTTGTTGTCCAATTTGTCCTGAGTACGCTGACACCCCATATGTTGGGGTAAACCCCTGTTTGGGTGCACGGGAGAGCTCGGAAGGGAAGGAGCACGGTTTTACTTTTTCAACACAGAATTGGCTGGACGCCATGTCGCGTTTGAAGAGCCCTGATGTGCCCAAACAGTGGAAACCTCCAATTGTAACTGAAACCCTAATCCAAACACACCCCTAACCCTAATCCCAACCACAATCCTAATTACACCCCTAACCCTAATCCCAACCACACCCCTAACCCCAACCACACCCCTAACTTCAACACACCCCTAACCCTAATCCCAACCCTAACCACACCCCTATCTCCAACACACCCCGAACCCTAATCCCAAACATAACCATAACCACACCCCTAACCCTGACACACCCCTAACCCTAATCCCAACCGTAAATGTAATCCTAACCCTAACTTTAGCCCCAACCCTAACTGTAGCCCTAACCCTAACTTTACCCCCAACCCTAACTGTAGCCCTAACCCTAACTTTACCCCCAACCCTAACTTTAGCCCCAACCCTAAACCTAACTTTAGCCCCAACCCTAACTGTAGCCCCAACCGGAACCCCAACCCCAGCCAAAACCCTAGCCCTGATGCTAGCCCTAACCCTAGCCCTAACCCTAGCCCTAACCCTAACCCTACCCCTAGCCCTAGCCCTAACCCTAGCCTTAACCCTAGCCCTAATGAGAAAATGGAAATAAATACATTTTTTTATTTTATTATTTTTCCCTAACTAAGGGGGTCATGAAGGGGGGGTTGATTTTCTTTTACAGTGTGTTTTTTAGCGAATTTTTATGATTGGCAGCTGTCACACACTAAAAGACGCTTTTTAATGCAAAAAATAGTTATTGCTTTTCCACATTTTGAGAGCTATAATTTTTCCATATTTTGGTCCACGAAGCCATGTGAGGTCTTGATTTTTGCAGGACGAGTTGACATTTTTATTGGTAACATTTTCGGGCGTGTGACATTTTTTGATCGCTTTTTATTCTGATTTTTGTGAGGCAGAATAACCAAAAACCAGCTATTCATGAATTTCTTTTGTGAGGGCCGTTTATACTATTCCATGTTTGGTAAAATTGATAAAGCAGTTTTATTCTTCTGGTCAGTACAATTACAGCGATACCTCATTTATATCTTTTTTCATGTTTTGGCGCTTTTATGCGATAAAAACTATTTTATAGAAAAAATAATTATTTTTGCATCACTTTATTCTGAGGAATATAACTGTTTTATTTTCTCGCTTATGATGCTGTATTGCAGCTCGTTTTTTTCAGGACAAGATGATGTCTTCAGCGGTACCATGGTTATTTATATCCGTCTTTTTGATCGCGTGTTATTTCACTTTTTGTTTGGCGGTACGATAATAAAGCGTTGTTTTTTGCCACATTTTTTTTTACTGTGTTCACTGAAGGGGTTATTTAGTGAGACAGTTTTATAGGTCGGGTCATTACGGATGCGGTGATACTAAATATGTGTACTTTTACTTTTGTTGTTTTTTATTTAGATAAAGAAATGTACTTATGGGAACAATATTTATTTGTTTATTTAGGAATTATTATTATTATTTTTTTTACACATCTAAATATATATTTTTTTAGATTATCACATTATCCCGGGGAAGACATCACTATATAGTGACAGATCACTGATCTGACACTTTGCAGAGCACTGTGTCAGATCAGCGATCTGACGTTCACTGCTCCAGGCTCTGAGCAGGCGCTTGTAAGCCACCTCCCTGCAGGACCCGGAAGTAGCCCCGTGGCCATTTTGGAACCGGGGCCTACAGGGAGGAGACGCTCGGTACAAGGTGAGCACATCACCTTGTACCGAGGGTCTCAAGGAAGCCTGCAGGGAGCCCCCGTGAGCGTGGCAGATTGCATATGACGTACTACCCCGTCACTGGGATTTAAGTCCCAGGTCACCATGACTGGATAGTACGTCATATGGGATTAAGGGGTTAAAAAAAACACTCCAGAGTTCTTATTTTATTACTTCTGTTCTGGAGTGGTGCCACTAATCTAAGTTCCCTAACATTAGTACTATACTCACCAGTCACCATTTTAAGTTCTTCCCAATGCCACTCCATTCTGACCTCAATTTTTGATTGACTTCTGGAACACTGGAGTGATCAAGCTGGTCATAACCTGCAGAAGATGACTGGAGACAGCAGCTGATAAGTTTGATACTAGGTGAAGGGAACTTAGGACTTAGCAGCACCACTCCGGTAGCAATATAAAAAAAATGCCGGTGTGGTGTGTGCCAGGACTAAAATCATGACAGTAATTAATTTAAAGGAAGTTAAGGTTTATTTAATACAAATTATTAAAAAGGATGTATAAAAATCCCAACATACAGACACGAAGACAAAATGATGAGTGAGCCCTTGTGGGAACCCCCAATAATAATAGGCTTCAAGCATAGAAAAGGTATAAACAAAATGTACAGTAACGGCCCCTTCACATTAAGCGACGCTGCAGCGATACCGACAACGATCCGGATCGCTGCAGCGTCGCTGTTTGGTCGCTGGAGAGCTGTCACACAGACAGCTCTCCAGCGACCAACGATCCCGAAGTCCCCGGGTAACCAGGGTAAACATCGGGTAACTAAGCGCAGGGCCGCGCTTAATAACCCGATGTTTACCCTGGTTACCAGCGTAAAAGTAAAAAAAACAAACAGTACATTCTTACCTACCGCTGTCTGTCCCCGGCGCTCTACTTCTCTGAACTCCTCCTGTACTGGCTGTGAGCACAGCGGCCGGAAAGCAGAGCGGAGACGTCACCGCTCTGCTTTCCGGCTGACCGACGCTCACAGCCAGTACAGGAGGAGTGCAGAGCACAGCGCCGGGGACAGACAGCGGTAGGTAAGTATGTAGTGTTTGTTTTTTTTACTTTTACGTTGGTAACCAGGGTAAACATCGGGTTACTAAGCGCGGCCCTGCGCTTAGTTACCCGATGTTTACCCTGGTTACCAGTGAAGACATCGCTGGATCGGCGTCACACACGCCGATCCAGCGATGTCCACGGGAGATCCAGAGACGAAATAAAGTTCTGGACTTTGTTCAGCGACCAACGATCTCCCAGCAGGGGCCTGATCGTTGGTCGCTGTCACACATAACGATTTCATTAACGATATCGTTGCTACGTCACAAAAAGCAACGATATCGTTAACGATATCGTTATGTGTGAAGGTACCTTAAGAGCTATATTAGATGTATGCAGGTGACACATCAAGCATGTATTCCCAAAGGTGCTAAGTGTAGACAAATGCTCAAAATATCTATGTGCCTTACTGAACCGTACCATTTTACGTGATAAAAAAACTTCTCTAGCTGTCCTGAGAGTCGAAGTTAGGCTAACTATGTTAAATCTCCCAGACTATTGATGGTAAGGTAGAGAGCGCATGAAGAGGATTGTCTGAACATTGCTTGCAGAATCCCTTTTTATCATGCTAAATCCTGTTTTCAACATCTATCCTACAAAGGACCACAAATATCAATACCATATACGTTAGCACCACTGAAGAAAAACCATGAAAAAATGTATCAACTCCTAAACTACAAAAAAAAATATTGTATATAATAGTGTTAGGTGTTGAGTTCCCACTGCTGCACAGATTGAATCTCGAACCATGTCCTCTGCAGTCTCCCATTTTTCCCCAGCTGCAAAGGAGCCTGCTGAGCAGAGATGTCGGTCCTAGCGTCTTGCCCATGCTGACGCTGTGCATTTGGTTACCAATGTCATTCCTGATTCTACATGTAGAAAAGCCGCGGAGACACCATCACGTGTTTCTCAACGCAAGCAATAAATAGCCAGGTCATTCACCGGGAAGGAACAACCACAGGAAGGGCAGCATCCAAAAAGGAAAACCACCTATGCCAAAACATGGTATCCATCCACAGACAGTTGTTTCGGGGTATTTGCCCCTCATCAGTGTGGAGTAGGAAACTGGCTATTAGGAGCAGTGCCTAGTAAAATGACTATAAACATAAGAATGAATGACCTTGGGGAGATCAAAACATCCAACATCACGGAGATGAAAGAGAAATACCCCGAAACAGCTGTCTGTGGATGGATACCATGTTTTGGCATAGGTGGTTTTCTGTTGTGAATTCTGCTCTTGGGTTCCCTCCAGTGGTTGTTGGTGGGAATGCAGTTGTCTCTGACTCGCAGTCCTGGCCAGGTGTATCGGATAATTGCAATTCTGACTGGGATATTTGGGTGTGCAGGATCATTTAGCCCTTGCCAGTTGTCAATGTTTCTTTGGAAGTGTTGGATCTCTGCCTGGCCTCTCCTGCTTATCTGCCAGTTCAGCAAAGATAAGTGTCTGTTTATTTTCCTGTGGCACACATGCAGTGTGCTTATTTTCAGTACTGTTCGTTTGTTTTTCTTATGTCCAGATTAGACTGTCTGTGTTATCTCAGTCTGGTTGGTTTCACTGGAGTTGCAGATATATGCTCCTACATCTTTAGTTAGGTGTAGGAAGTTTTTTGCATATTTTGCTGTAGATTTTTTGAAGGGTTTTAATACTGACCGCACAGAACTCTGTCCTATTCTGTCCTATCTAGCTAGAGTGGCCTCCTGTGCTAAATCCTGTTTTTTCTGCCTGTGTATGTTTTTTCCCTTCCGACTCACCGCCAATATTTGTGGGGGGCTGTCTATCCTTTGGGGATTATCTCTGAGGCAAGATAGTATTCCAATTTCCATCTTTAGGGGTATTTAGTCCTCCGGCTGTGACGAGGTGTCTAGGTGTGTTAGGTACACTCCACGGCTACTTCTAGTTGCGGTGTTAAGTTCAGGGTTGCGGTCAGTATAGTGGCCACTTTCTCCAGTGAAAGTTCTCATGCAGCTCCAAGGACACCGGATCATAACAGTACAACTGGACAACAATGAGTTAAATGCATCTCAGAAGAAGGGAAGGAAGCTCTTGAGCCATTTTTTTTTCTCCAGTCTGTTTTGTGTTCTCTTCCCTCTTAATATCTGGGTGGCTGAGGAGCCTGGTGCAAGCATGAATGTTCAGGAATTAGCTTCTCGTGTAGACCAGCTTGCTGCTAGGGTGCAAGGTATTTCTGATTATATTGTTCAGACTCCTGCTTTAGAACCGAAGATTCCTACTCCTGATTTGTTTTCTGGTAACAGGTCTAAATTTTTGAGTTTTAAAAACAACTGTAAACTGTTTTTTGACCTGAGACCTCGATCCTCTGGTGATTCCATTCAGCAGGTAAAAATCGTAATCTCCCTGCTGCGTGGCGACCCGCAGGATTGGGCGTTTTCCCTGGAACCTAGGAATCTGGCTTTGCTTAATATTGACTCCTTTTTTCAGGCTTTAGGACTATTATATGATGAACCTAATTCTGTGGATCAAGCTGAGAAGAACTTGTTGGCCCTGTCTCAGGGTCAAGAGGCGGCAGAATTGTATTGTCAGAAATTCAGAAAATGGTCTGCATTGACTAAATGGAATAATGATGCTTTGGCGGCAATTTTCTGAAGGGGGCTTTCTGAATCCGTTAAAGATGTTATGGTGGGGTTTCCCACGCCTTCCGGTCTGAGTGATTCTATGTCTCTGGCCATTCAGATTGACCGACGCCTGCGGGAGCGCAGAACTGTGCGCGCTGTGGCGTTATCCTCAGAGCAAATTTCTGAGCCTATGCAATGTGAAAGAATTCTGTCTAGAATGGAACGACAAGGTTTCAGACGTCAAAATAGTTTATGTTATTATTGTGGCGATGCTTCTCATGTCATTTCTGTCTGCCCTAAGCGGACAAAGAGGATCGCCAGTTAAATTACCATCAGTACTGTACTAGGTTGTAATTTCTGTTATCTGTGTCCTTGATCTGCTCATTGTGATCATTTTCTGGCATGGCGTTTGTGGATTCAGGCGCCGCCTTGAATTTAATGGATTTTGAGTTTGCCAAGCGTTGTGGTTTTCCCTTGCAGCCATTGTAGAACCCTATTCCTTTGAGAGGCATTGATGCTACACCCTTGGCTAGAAATAAGCCCCAGTTTTGGACACAGGTAACCATGCGCATGGCGCTAGCCCATCAGGAAGATTGTCGATTTCTGGTGTTGCATAACTTGCATGATGTTATCGTGCTGGGTTTTCCATGGTTGCAGGTACATAATCCTGTGTTGGACTGGAAGTCCATGTCTGTGACTAGTTGCGGTTGTCAGGGGGTTCATAATGATGTTCCTTTGATGTCAATCTCCTCTTCTTCACCTTCTGAGATTTCAAAGTTTTTGTCTGATTTTCAGGATGTATTCGATGAGCCCAAGTTCAGTTTTCTTCCACCGCACAGGGACTGTGATTGTGCTATTGACTTGATTCCAGGCTATAAGTTTCCTAAGGGTCGACTTTTTAATCTATCTGTGCCTGAACATACCGCCATGCGGAGCTATTAAGGAGTCTTTGGAGAAAAGGCATATTCGGCCATCTTCTTCACCGTTGGGAGCGGGGTTCTTTTTTGTTGCTAAAAAAGATGGTTCCTTGAGACCCTGTATAGATTATCGCCTCTTGAATAAAATCACGGTCAAGTTTCAATACCCTTTACCTTTGCTTTCCGATTTGTTGCTAGGATTAAGGGAGCTAGTTGGTTTACCAAGATTGACCTTCGAGGGGCATATAATCTTGTTCGTATTAAGCAGGGTAATGAATGGAAAACTGCGTTTAACATGCCAGAAGGCCATTTTGAATACCTTGTGATGCCATTCGGACTCTCTAATGCTCTGTTTTTCAGTCCTTCATGCATGATATCTTCCGGACTTATCTTGATAAATTCTTGATTGTATATTTGGACGATATTTTGATTTTTTCCGATGATTGGGAGTCTCATGTGCAACAGGTCAGGATGGTATTTCAGATCCTTCGTGACAATGCCCTGTTTGTGAAAGGGTCTAAGTGTCTCTTTGGGGTGCAGAAAGTCTCTTTTTTGGGCTTCATTTTTTCTCCTTCGTCTATAGAGATGGATCCGGTTAAGGTTCAGGCCATTCATGATTGGATTCAGCCCACATCCGTGAAGAGCCTTCAGAAATTTTTGGGTTTTGCAAATTTTTATCGCCATTTTATTGCTAATTTTTCCAGCGTGGTTAAACCCTTGACCGATTTGACGAAGAAAGGCGCTGATGTGGCGAATTGGTCCTCTACGGCTGTCTCTGCCTTTCAGGAGCTTAAACGTCGATTTACTTCTGCTCCAGTGTTGCGCCAACCGGATGTTTCTCTTCCATTTCAGGTTGAGGTTGACTCTTCTGAGATTGAGGCAGGGGCCGTTTTGTCTCAGAGGGATCCTGAATGAAACCGTGTGCCTTCTTTTCCCGTAAGTTTTCGCCTGCTGAACGCAATTATGATGTCGGCAATCGGGAGTTGTTGGCTATGAAGTGGGCGTTTGAGGAGTGGCGACATTGGCTTGAGGGAGCTAAGCACCGTATTGTGGTCTTGACCGATCATAAAAGTTTGATTTACCTCGAGTCTGCTAAACGGCTGAATCCTAGACAGGCTCGATGGTCCTTGTTTTTTTCCCGTTTTGATATCGTGGTCTCGTACCTTCCGGGTTCTAAGAATATTAAGGCTGATGCCCTCTCTAGGAGTTTTTTGCCTGATTCTCCTGAGGTCTTAGAGCCGGTTGGTATTCTGAAAGAGGGGGTGGTCCTTTCTGCCATTTCCCCTGATTTACGATGAGTTCTTCAGGAATTTCAGGTTGACAAACCTGACCGCTGTCCTGTAGGGAAATTGTTTGTTCCTGACAGATGGACTAGTAGAGTGATTTCTGAGGTTCACTGTTCCGTGTTGGCCGGTCATCCTGGCATTTTTGGTACCAGCGATTTGGTTGGTAGGTCCTTTTGGTGGCCTTCATTGTCACGTGATGTGCGTTCTTTTGTGCAGTCCTGTGGGAATTGTGCGCGGGCCAACCCTTGTTGCTCACGTGCTAGTGGGTTGCTTTTGCCATTGCCAGTCCCTTTGAGGCCCTGGACGCATATTTCGATGGATTTTATTTCTGATCTTCCAGTCTCCCAGAAGATGTCTGTTATCTGGGTTGTTTGTGACCGGTTCTCTAAGATGGTTCATTTGGTGCCCTTACCTAAATTGCCTTCCTCTTCTGATTTGGTTTCGTTGTTATTTCAGCATGTGGTTCGTTTTCATGGTATTCCGGAGAATATTGTTTCCGACAGAGGTTTCCAGTTTGTTTCTAGGTTTTGGCGGGCCTTTTGTGCTAGGCTGGGCATTGATTTGTCTTTTTCTTGTGCATTTCATCCTCAGACAAATGGCCAGACCGATCATACTAATCAGACCTTGGAGACTTATTTGAGATGCTTTGTGTCTGCTGATCAGGATGATTGGGTGGCCTTCTTGCCATTGGCCGAGTTTGCCCTTAATAATCGGGCTAGTTCTGCTACCTTGGTTTCGCCTTTCTTTTGCAATTTTGGTTTTCATCCTTGTTTTTCTTCTGGGCAGGTTGAGCCTTCTGACTGTCCTGGTGTGGATTCTGTGGTGGACAGGTTGCAGCAGATTTGGGCTCATGTGGTGGACAAGTTGGTGTTGTCTCAAGAGGAGGCTCAACGTTTTGCAAATCGTCGTCGGTGTGTTGGTTCCCGGCTTCGAGTTGGGGATCTGGTCTGGTCGTCTTCCCGTCATGTTCCTATGAAGGTTTCTTCTCCTAAGTTTAAACCTCGGTTTATTGGTCCTTATAGGATTTCTGAGATTATTAATCCGGTGTCTTTTCGACTGGCGCTTCCGGCCTCTTTTGCTATCCATAATGTCTTCCATAGATCTTTGTTGCGGAAATATGTGGAGCCCGTTGTTCCCTTTGCTGATCGTCTGGCCTCTGTGTTGGTTGATGGGGAGTTGGAATATGTTGTTGAGAAGATTTTGGATTCCCGTTTTTCGAGGCGGAAGCTTCAGTACCTGGTCAAATGGAAGGGTTATGGCCAGGAGGATAATTCTTGGTTTTTGCCTCTGATGTCCATGCTGCTGATTTGGTCCGTGCCTTTCATCTGGCTCGTCCTGATCGTCCTGGGAGCCCTGGTGAGGGTTCGGTGATCCCTCCTCAAGGGGGGGTACTGTTGTGAATTCTGCTCTTTGGTTCCCTCCAGTGGTTGTTGGTGGGAATGCAGTTGTCTCTGACTCGCAGTCCTGGCCAGGTGTATCGGATAATTGCAATTCTGACTGGGATATTTGGGTGTGCAGGATCCTTTAGCCCTTGCCAGTTGTCAATGTTTCTTTGGAAGTGTTGGATCTCTGCCTGGCCTCTCCTGCTTATCTGCCAGTTCAGCAAAGATAAGTGTCTGTTTCTTTTCCTGTGGCACACATGCAGTGTGCTTATTTTCAGTACTGTTCGTTTGTTTTTCTTATGTCCAGATTAGACTGTGTCTGTGTTTTCTCAGTCTGGTTGGTTTCACTGGAGTTGCAGATATACGCTCCTACATCTTATTTAGATGTAGGAAGTTTTTTGTATATTCTGCTGTGGATTTTTTGAAGGGTTTTAATACTGACCGCACAGAACTCTGTCCTATTCTGTCCTATCTAGCTAGAGTGGCCTCCTGTGCTAAATCCTGTTTTTTCTGCCTGTGTATGTTTTTTCCTCTCCGACTCACCGCCAATATTTGTGGGGGGCTGTCTATCCTTTGGGGATTATCTCTGAGGCAAGATAGTAATCCAATTTCCATCTTTAGGGGTATTTAGTCCTCCGGCTGTGACGAGGTGTCTAGGTGTGTTAGGTACACTCCACAGCTACTTCTAGTTGCGGTGATAAGTTCAGGGTTGCGGTGAGTATAGTGGCCACTTTCTCCAGTGAAAGTTCTCATGCAGCTCCAAGGTCACCGGATCATAACAGTTTTCCTTTTTGGATGCTGCCCTTCCCATGGTTGTTCCTTCCCGGTGAAAGACCTGGCTATTTATTGCTTGCGTTGAGAAACACGTGATGGTGTCTCTGTGGCTTTTCAACATGCATTTGCATATTTTCCATAAGGGATGGGAGCAGTGTTCTGGATCACTGCGTTGAGAAACACGTGATGGTGTCTTCGCGGTGTTGGATGTTTTGATCTCCCCGAGGTCATTCATCCTTATGTTTATAGTCCTTTTACTAGGCACTGCTCCTAATAGCCAGTTTCTTACTCCACACTGATGAGGGGCAAATACCCCGAAACAGCTGTCTGTGGATGGATACCATGTTTTGACATAGGTGGTTTTCCTTTTTGGATGCTGCCCTTCCCATGGTTGTTCCTTCCCGGTGAAAGACCTGGCTATTTATTGCTTGCGTTGAGAAACACGTGATGGTGTCTCCACGGCTTCTCTACATGCATTTGCATATTTCCCATAAGGGATGGGAGCAGTGTTCCGGATCACTGCATTGAGAAACACGTGATGGTGTCTCCGCGGTGTTGGATGTTTTGATTTCCCCGAGGTCATTTATCCTTATGTTTATATTCCTGATTCTGCAGACGTTCCTGGGACTAAGTCCTGCTTTTTCTCAAACTGAGCTTGGCCATGGGATGACCTCCCATTGAAGGTGAGGGGTCACATGCCCAGGTCCTGAAGCGGCCCTGATTGGACCACTGGAAAGGTCCCAGAAAGACGCAGCTATAAAAGGTTTGCATGACAGCTTGGCCATGGGCTAGTATTAAGCCTAAATAGTGTGTGAGCTTGCATGATTGTATCTGGTGAACGTTCCCTAATGTTCCCCTTTCCTCCAGTTGTTGCTTGGGCTTTATGGGGAGTGGAGCTAAGATACAGCACCAATCAATGGCTAAGCCTCCGCCACACACTAGGTCAGCGTCAGTAGTGGCATAAGCAAGCGCGATGCTGTGCACTCTCTGTGCACTATTGCTTCCTGTTAGCAGTTCGCAGTTGCGTCCACATTAATAATCCGAGCACAATACCTTTGTCAGAGTATGAGTAAAAATACCCAGAAAAACAATAAAATACGCACTGTCACAACCGGGTGCGCAACATACTCCGACAAGAATATAGACAAAAGAGAAACAGGAGTACCAAACCACCAAAAAATAAAATCAATTGTTTATTAATTAATAGTAAATGTAAAACATAAAATACAATATAATATACAAAATTATATACCAAAGGACAGACAAGTTAAAACATGTGAAGGACACAGACAGAAACAACCAAGTTTACATAGTGTAAAAAGGGACCATGGGTGTATAGCATAATATACATATCACCATCTAACACTGGCTATACAGAGAGATCCAAGGAAAAAAGACACATAGATCACCACAAGTGTGGCCCAAGGTTCAATATCCGCAGCCCAGTGTGATGTGAATCAAAGTAGCTAAATTTGTATTTTACCCAACAAGGTCCGTTTACAAGGTTGAACGCAGCTCCAACGCACGTTTCGCGTGGGCTTCCTCAGGGGGCCATGCTTGCTAATGTGTGTCTCTGAACTATAAATACCCAGCGCACCTGTCCCCACTGTGGACACAATCAGCGGCGCATGTCCGTAAGGTCCGCAGGACCGGATGTGACATCAACGCAAAGCGTCCCATGCAACGCACACCGACCCCGGCCATTGCCATGGTGACCGAGGCCGGTGCACGCCGCAATCAGGACGCCGGAGCGATGCCACCGCCTACACACATCGCGGACATGCGCACATGTCCCAGTGCCCTATTCAACGCCTCCCATGACGCCTAGATGAATCCCGGACTTCCGGAAATGACGGATCTAAATAAACTCTGCCCAGGTACGAGTATTATGTAAACATTGACCATGATGATATAAATCGTCACGCACCATTAAGAACGGAGCGGGGATCGCAATGGAGTTATATCCCCTAAATTAATACAAGCCGGATGAGTGACCATAAGCAAAGTGAATAATCATAATTATATAAATAAACATGTAAACTGTGGAATGCATAGCCAGATATAGCCAGACCAACGCTAAGAACAAAAAAGAGTGATAATAAGTTAATAGTGTAAAGTGCTAAGTGCAAAAAATAATAATAAGCAATAATAACAACAATCAATATATCAATATTATTAAAACGTGACATAACAAAGGAAATTCCAATCAACATATAAGGATTTCATACATCCAGCTTGAGTCAAGTAGATTTGAGTCCTTCACTCCATTATCATTTTCCAGTTCTAGTCCATGAACAGGGCAGTGCGGCAAAACTCATTTGTATCTCCACTATAGGGGATCAGGTGAATTCATTCAGGGAACCATATATAATATACATAAAAACTAAAAAAAGAAAAAATTCAGATTAAAATACATAAGAAAATACAGACACACAAGATAAAAGCTAAATCTAAATCATAGGTATGGGGCAAAGCTCAGTTGTTCATTCAGTCCGTTAGGGACCATACTTCCTAGAGTTGCTATCCACTTGCATTCTCTTTGAGCCAGAATCCGCTTATAATCCCCCCCTCTAATTCCCAATCTGACTCTATCGATGCCAAATATTTTTAGACATTTCGGGTCGCAATTGTGTTTATCCCTGAAATGTCTGGGCAGAGTTTTCAGGGTGCTAGCATCCTCCACATTAGTAGCCGCCATGATGTCTCTTACGTGTTCCCGTGTTCTAACACGGAGTTCTCTGGAGGTTAGTCCTACATATATCAATGTTCTCATACACTTTATGCAGTATTAGCCCTCTGTGTCTGTACTGCTACATACTTAGGCAGGTAACTGGTTCATGCAGCTTTACATGAACACCTGAGCCTTACACTATAGCTGGTCCGAATAACTAAAGCAATTGTTACCATCCACCTCTCGTGTCTCCCCTTTTCCCCATAGTTTGTAAGCTTGCGAGCAGGGCCCTCACTCCTCCTGGTATCTGTTTTGAACTGTATTTCTGTTATGCTGTAATGTTTATTGTCTGTACAAGTCCCCTCTATAATTTGTAAAGCGCTGCGGAATATGTTGGCGCTATATAAATAAAATTATTATTATTATTATATCAATGAACACGTACAGCGGGCATAATAAATTACATGAGTAGTACTACATGTAATATGCTCCTTAATTTTAAATTCACGTGAGCTATCACTAGATGTGAAGGATGTGGCCAAAATGATCAATGGGTTTGGCTATATAGTGACTATCCAAACACTGGTCGATATTAAAAACAGATCCTGTCCTGGCAAAACATCTACCTGAGAGACCTATGATGACGGCAAGAAGGTCTAGAAACCTGCGTGATATGCTTGTCGATAGTCACTATATAGCCAAACCCATTGATCATTTTGGAGCAGGGAGACCAAAAACAGGCTTTTTCCCTTGTGGGAATTGTCTGGCCTGTAAGAATTTAACTAGGGCCACATCCTTCACATCTAGTGATAGCTCACGTGAATTTAAAATTAAGGAGCATATTACATGTAGTACTACTCATGTAATTTATTATGCCCGCTGTACGTGTTCATTGATATATGTAGGACTAACCTCCAGAGAACTCTGTGTTAGAACACGGGAACACGTAAGAGACATCATGGCGGCCACTAATGTGGAGGATGCTAGCACCCTGAAAACTCTGCCCAGACATTTCAGGGATAAACACAATTGCGACCCGATATGTCTAAAAATATTTGGCATCGATAGAGTCAGATTGGGAATTAGAGGGGGGGATTATAAGCGGATTCTGGCTCAAAGAGAATGCAAGTGGATAGCAACTCTAGGAAGTATGGTCCCTAACGGACTGAATGAACAACTGAGCTTTGCCCCATACCTATGATTTAGATTTAGCTTTTATCTTGTGTGTCTGTATTTTCTTCTGTATTTTAATCTGAATTTTTTCTTTTTTTAGTTTTTATGTATATTATATATGGTTCCCTGAATGAATTCACCTGATCCCCTACAGTGGAGATACATATGAGTTTTGCCGCACTGCCCTGTTCATGGACTAGAACTGGAAAATGATAATGGAGTGAAGGACTCAAATCTACTTGACTCAAGCTGGATGTATGAAATGCTTATATGTTGATTGGAATTTCCTTTATTATGTCACGTTTTAATAATATTGATATATTGATTGTTGTTATTATTGCTTATTATTATTTTTTGCACTTAGCACTTTACACTATTAACTTATTATCACTCTTTTTTGTTCTTAGCGTTGGTCTGGCTATGTCTGGCTATGCATTCCACAGTTTACATGTTTATTTATATAATTATGATTATTCACTTTGCTTATGGTCACTCATCCGGCTTGTATTAATTTAGGGGATATAACTCCATTGCGATCCCCGCTCCGTTCTTAATGGTGCGTGACGATTTATATCATCATGGTCAATGTTTACATAATACTCATACCTGGGAGGAGTTTATTTGGATCCGTCATTTCCGGAAGTCCGGGATTCATCTAGGCGTCATGGGAGGCGTTGAATAGGGCACTGGGACATGTGCGCATGTCCGCGATGTGTGTGGGCGGTGGCATCGCTCCGGCGTCCTGATTGCGGCGTGCACCGGCCTCGGTCACCATGGCAATGGCCGGGGTCGGTGTGCGTTGCATCGGACGCTTTGCGGTGATGTCACATCCGGTCCTGCGGACCTTACGGACATGCGCCACTGATTGTGTCCACAGTGGGGACAGGTGCGCTGGGTATTTATAGTTCAGAGACACACATTAGCAAGCATGGCCCCCTGAGGAAGCCCACGCGAAACGTGCGTTGGGGCTGTGTTCAACCTTGTAAACGGACCTTGTTGGGTAAGATACAAATTTAGCTACTTTGATTCACATCACACTGGGCTGTGGATATTGAACCTTGGGCCACACTTGTGGTGATCTATGTGTCTTTTTTCCTTGGATCTCTCCGTATAGCCAGTGTTAGATGGTGATATGTATATTATGCTATACACCCATGGTCCCTTTTTACACTATGTAAACTTGGTTGTTTCTGTCTGTGTCCTTCACATGTTGTTAGGGGTCGAGTTCCCGCTTCTGCACAGGGGGAATCTCGAGCCGCCTCCGCTGCGGTCTCCCATTCTTGTCCAGCCGCAGTGGAGTCTGCTCAGCAAAGACGTCGGTCCCAGCGTCTTGCTCATCCTCACTCTGTTCTGAGAGTTACTGCTGCTTCTCCAGTCTCTGCCATTAAAGTCAATGCTGGTCAGCAGCGAGCGGACTTCCCTGGGACTAAGTCCTTGTCTGCACGTACTGAGCATGCCCAGCATAAGGTCTCCCGTTGGAGATCGAGGGTCATGTGCTCAGGCTCTGCAGCACATTCCATTGGTCCTCTTTGCAGGTCCTGGAAGGGCAAAGGTGCTGTGGCCTCTTCCTGTGCTGCTGCTATATAAACTGCGCATGACCGCACGGCCATGCGCTAGTATTGTCTTACAATTGCTTATGTGTGTATGTTGTGAGTGCAAGTCGTCCTTGGAAACCCCTACCCTATTGAATGTCTGTTCGCGGAAGGTGTATGGCTGCTATCTAGCGCCCGACTTAGCCTACAGCACTAAACACACATCTCAGCGTCCTGTAGCTGTGCCTGCCAGTACGGCGCCGTGCGCCTGCCTTGCGCTTTCCATACCCGAGTCTGGGTGGTTAGTGGCGTCCGTTAGTGCGGCATCGCTCGCACTCTTGTGCACATATATTTCTTAAGGTTCTCTACACACCCAGTTGCGGTGTTACGCCAGCAAGGGTCTAATCGGGCTCCAATCCCTTCTGGGGTTAAGTCCGCTGACCACTTGCTCGCGCACTAGTGCGGTACTGCGGTCCTGTGAATTAACAGGATCGCTTTCTTCACGCTGGGTGAGGTTTAACCCATGCGTGTATACTTTAGTGTACCGCCATATTGTCTGCAAATTGCTAGCAGCAGGTTCTCACCTGCACGGTGGATCCCGGACTGCGAACGCACCTTTATCATCTGTCTTGGTGCGTTCCGCCAGTCCTAACAGAATACTAGCGCCAGGGTCTGGCTAGTAAAAATGGCGGACGACCAGTGTTTACAGCGGTACATCCAGCAGCTGGAGGGAAGGTTGGCGGCTCTTGAGCGTACAACCTCAGCTGTGGATGTCACTGCTGTAGCTGTGCAGGCTGCAAGTGTAGCCGCAGCCAGTTTGTCCACTGCCACCCCTGCTCCGACTTTATCCCGTCTCCCACTACCTGACAAGTTTGCTGGCGACAGCAAACATTGTCGTGGATTCGTGAGTCAGTGCTCTATACATCTTGAGCTCCTGGCGTCACGTTTTCCTACGGAGCGGGCGAGAGTGGGATTTATCCTATCTCTCTTGTCGGGCAGGGCGTTGGAGTGGGCAACGCCACTCTGGGAGCGAGATGATCGTGTGGTACAGAGTGCTCCTCTCTTCTTGGACACTCTGAAGCAGGTCTTTTTAGGGCCTCGGGTTACCCACGACACCGCACTCCAATTGTTGTCCATTACACAGGGTACCTCCGTGGTCAGCCAGTTTGCCATTCAGTTCCGGACTCTAGCTTCAGAGTTAGAGTGGCCAGACAAAGTTCTTATTCCGGTGTTCTGGAGGGGACTGGCAGACCACGTGAAAGACGCCTTGGCCACTAGGGAGATACCGCCCACACTGGAGGAACTTATTTCCGTGTCTACCCGCATCGACCTCCGTTTTCACGAGCGGAGGTTGGAGCGGACCCAGTGTAGGCAGAGGTTTCGGCTGGCTCCAACTTTCGCCAGACCTCTGGAATCTCCTGTCTTGGCGTCAGATTCTCATGAGGCCATGGAGGTTTCTCGAGCGGGACCTAAATCTCTAGCCGCTCGAGTACCCGTAGTTTGTAATAACTGTCGACAACATGGACATTACGCCAATAAATGTCCGCGGCGGTCGGGAAACGATCGCGTCTAGTGGCCATTGGGGGAGGTTCACTAGACACAGCAGCATTCTCCTCCAAACTGTCCTTTAAAGGGACAATCCTGTTAGGCTCCTCCACTCTTACAGTCGAGCTTTGTGTGGATTCAGGAGCAGAGGGAAGTTTCATGTCCTCTGCTTTTGCTACACGTCATGCTATACCACTGGTCATGCTCGCCAAACCAATAACGGTTAGAGTTGTGAATGGGGCAACACTCCCACTGCAAATCACGCACCAGACAGTCCCGTTATCGCTGTCCATGTCTCCTTCCCACCAGGATTTTATTTCCCTTCTTGTCCTTCCTGAGGGAATGGATGAGATTTTGCTGGGAATACCCTGGCTCCGTTTCCACTCGCCACATATTGAGTGGTCCTCAGGGAAAATATTGGGCTGGAGTAAGTCATGTTTGGGCACATGTGTGAGTGAGTGTGTACAGGTCTCTACTACCCAGGTACCCGCAGATCTCTCGTCGCTTCCCAGGTATTATTGGTGTTATGCAGACGTGTTCTCTAAAAAGGCTGCTGAGACTCTACCGCCCCATCGCCCTTACGACTGTCCTATCGACCTCTTGCCGGGAGCTGAACCTCCTAGGGGAAGGGTATATCCCCTCTCTCTCCCTGAGACGGAGGCTATGTCTCAATACATTCAGGAGAATTTAGCAAGAGGATTTATAAGGAAGTCAGTGTCTCCGGCAGGGGCGGGATTCTTCTTCGTGCAGAAGAAGAACGGAGAGTTACGTCCTTGCATCGATTACAGGGGTCTCAATGCTATCACTATTAAGAATAAATACCCGTTGCCCCTGATATCGGAGCTCTTTGACAGGTTAAGGGGAGCTAAAATATTCACCAAGTTAGATCTGCGGGGTGCCTACAATCTGATTCGTATCCGTGAGGGGGACGAGTGGAAGACGGCTTTCAATACCAGGGATGGGCACTATGAGTACCTGGTGATGCCTTTCGGGCTCTGTAATGCCCCAGCCGTTTTTCAGGACTTCGTCAACGATATCTTCCGGGATATGCTTTCTACCTCGGTCGTAGTCTATCTGGATGATATTCTCATCTTTTCTCCAGATATTGACTCCCACCGGAGAGATGTTGGCAGAGTCTTCGAACTCTTACGGGCAAATTCCTTGTATGCAAAGTTGGAGAAGTGTGTGTTTGAACAGGAGTCCTTGCCTTTCCTGGGCTATATTGTCTCGGCCCAGGGATTGGCTATGGATCCTGCCAAACTACAAGCAGTGATGGACTGGCAGGAACCCCATTCTCTTAAAGCGGTGCAGCGCTTTATGGGGTTCATAAATTACTATCGCCAGTTCATTCCCCACTTTTCAACTTTGGTAGCTCCCTTGGTATCCCTCACCAAGAAGGGAGCGAATCCCAAATTGTGGTCCGAAGGGGTCTCCAAGGCCTTCTCTTCGATAAAGACCCATTTTGCCAGCGCTCCTATCTTACATCGTCCCGATGTGGGTAAGCCATTCCTTTTGGAAGTGGATGCCTCATCCGTTGGTGCTGGAGCAGTCCTCTATCAAAAGGATGCTCAGGGTCGGAAGCATCCATGCTTCTTTTTCTCTAAGACCTTCACACCAGCGGAGAGAAATTACTCCATCGGGGATAGAGAGTTGTTGGCAATGAAGTTGGCCTTTTCAGAGTGGAGACATCTCTTGGAGGGTGCCCGATTCCCATTCCAGGTTTTCACGGATCACAAGAATTTGGTCTATTTACAAACAGCCCAGCGGCTGAATTCTCGTCAGGCCAGATGGTCCTTGTTTTTCTCCCGGTTCCACTTTACCCTACATTATCTCACCGGGGAGAAGAACATTCGTGCCGACGCTCTCTCTCGCTCCTTCGTGTCAGCTGAGGAGGAGGAGGACGAGCCTCGGTTCATTGTCCCTTCGGAGAGTCTGAGAACTGTAGCTCCGGTTTCGCTGGAGTCTGTGCCCCCGGGCAAGACTTTTGTTCCCATCAATTTGCGTCCGGAGGTTCTCTCTTGGGCTCATTCGTCCAGAGTGGGTGGACACTTTGGGGCTAAAAGGACATCTGAGCTACTGGCGAGGACGTACTGGTGGCCACATATGGTTCGTGACGTCGGAGACTATGTTCGGGCATGAGTCTCTTGTGCCAAGAATAAGTCTTCCCGACAACGGCCAGCTGGTTTGTTATACCCTCTGCCGGTGGCAGACAGGCCCTGGGAGATGGTCGGGATGGATTTTGTTGTGGGTTTGCCCAAGTCTCGTGGCTGTACCATTATTTGGGTAATCACCGACCATTTTTCTAAAATGGTGCATTTGGTGCCACTTCCCCGGTTACCTTCTGCACGGGCCTTGGCAGCGTTGTTTGTCAAATACATCTTTCGTCTTCACGGTATGCCAGACAAAATTGTCAGTGACCGAGGTCCCCAGTTTGCGTCTCGGTTCTGGAGAGAGCTTTGTCGTCTTCTCAGTATCGAGTTGAATCTCTCTTCGGCTTATCATCCCGAGATGAATGGGTTGGTAGAGAGAGCCAACCAGACCTTGGTCACATATCTGCGACATTTTGTTTCTGCTAAGCAGGATGACTGGGCATCTTTGCTACCGTGGGCGGAGTTTGCTCTTAACAATGCTGTCGCTGATTCCACTGGACAGACTCCATTCCTCCTTAACTATGGTCAGCATCCGAGGGTACCTGTGCCCATGCCCGTGTCTTCCGCCGATTCCAGGGTGGCAGACTGGGCTGTGGAGGCACGGGACATTTGGGATCGCACTCAGGATGCTATTCAGGCTTCCAAGGAGAGAATGAGGTCCTCCGCCGATGCACATCGGCGCCCCGCTCCAACCTTTGCTCCTGGCGACTTAGTGTGGCTCTCCGCCCGTAACATCAGGCTGCGAGTTGAGTCCACCAAGTTTGCACCTCGCTACTTAGGTCCTTTTAAGGTCCTCGAACAGGTTAATCCTGTGGTTTACCGTCTGGCCCTTCCTCCACGCCTGGGTATCACCGACACCTTTCACGTGTCACTCCTTAAGCCCGTCTACATGTCCCGGTTTTCTGAGTCATCTACTGAGACGTCGGGTTCGTCTACGGACGATTACGAGGTGAACGCGATCTTGGGGTACAAGGTGGTTCGTGGCAAAAAATTTTATTTAGTGGACTGGAGGGGTTACGGCCCTGAGGATAGATCCTGGGAGCCTGCTGAGCACATTCGGGCTCCGCAGCTCATTGCTGCCTTCGAACGTAGCGAGGCCCAAAGAGGGGGGGGCCCTAGGAGGGGGGGGTAATGTTAGGGGTCGAGTTCCCGCTTCTGCACAGGGGGAATCTCGAGCCGCCTCCGCTGCGGTCTCCCATTCTTGTCCAGCCGCAGTGGAGTCTGCTCAGCAAAGACGTCGGTCCCAGCGTCTTGCTCATCCTCACTCTGTTCTGAGAGTTACTGCTGCTTCTCCAGTCTCTGCCATTAAAGTCAATGCTGGTCAGCAGCGAGCGGACTTCCCTGGGACTAAGTCCTTGTCTGCACGTACTGAGCATGCCCAGCATAAGGTCTCCCGTTAGAGATCGAGGGTCATGTGCTCAGGCTCTGCAGCACATTCCATTGGTCCTCTTTGCAGGTCCTGGAAGGGCAAAGGTGCTGTGGCCTCTTCCTGTGCTGCTGCTATATAAACTGCGCATGACCGCACAGCCATGCGCTAGTATTGTCTTACAATTGCTTATGTGTGTATGTTGTGAGTGCAAGTCGTCCTTGGAAACCCCTACCCTATTGAATGTCTGTTCGCGGAAGGTGTATGGCTGCTATCTAGCGCCCGACTTAGCCTACAGCACTAAACACACATCTCAGCGTCCTGTAGCTGTGCCTGCCAGTACGGCGCCGTGCGCCTGCCTTGCGCTTTCCATACCCGAGTCTGGGTGGTTAGTGGCGTCCGTTAGTGCGGCATCGCTCGCACTCTTGTGCACATATATTTCTTAAGGTTCTCTACACACCCAGTTGCGGTGTTACGCCAGCAAGGGTCTAATCGGGCTCCAATCCCTTCTGGGGTTAAGTCCGCTGACCACTTGCTCGCGCACTAGTGCGGTACTGCAGTCCTGTGAATTAACAGGATCGCTTTCTTCACGCTGGGTGAGGTTTAACCCACGCGTGTATACTTTAGTGTACCGCCATATTGTCTGCAAATTGCTAGCAGCAGGTTCTCACCTGCACGGTGGATCCCGGACTGCGAACGCACCTTTATCATCTGTCTTGGTGCGTTCCGCCAGTCCTAACACATGTTTTAACTTGTCTGTCCTTTGGTATATAATTTTGTATATTATATTGTATTTTATGTTTTACATTTACTATTAATTAATAATCAATTGATTTTATTTTTTGGTGGTTTGGTACTCCTGTTTCTCCTTTGTCAGAGTATGGTGGGAATTCTCGCTTGAACCCAGCTCTGTTAGCGTCACAGGGGAACACAGCTCCCTAACAGAGCAAATACAATCAGTGGTCAGCGAGTAGTAAGCACACAAACACCTCCTCTCCGGGGGAGCCGGAATTCTAATGGCTTTACGCCAGCCCTGAATTCACCATACAAACTCCTCACCGGAGGTGCTGGTATTCTAGTGGCTTATTTCAGCCAGACCCTGACCACAAGCAGACAAGACCACTGAGTAGCTAAAGCTCATAACATAAGCAGATAC
Source organism: Ranitomeya imitator (assembly GCF_032444005.1). NCBI lineage: Eukaryota > Metazoa > Chordata > Amphibia > Anura > Dendrobatidae > Ranitomeya > Ranitomeya imitator. The sequence goes on along the minus strand of NC_091288.1, from coordinate 146,001,768 downwards.
TAGCACATGGCCGTGCGGCCATGCAAACCTTTTATAGCTGCAGCAACTTCAGGACCTTCCTAGTGGACCAATGGGAGATGCTACAGTGCCTGAGCAACTTCTGGACCTTCCTAGAGGACCAATGGGAGCTGCCACAGTACCTGAGCATGAGACCCCTGACCTCCAATGAGAGGTCTTGTCCTGGGCATGCTCAGAAGGGGAAAAGCAGTACTTAGTCCCAGAGACGTCTGCTCGCTGCTGACCAGTACTGGCTACAATGGCTGAGCCTGGAAAGGCAGCAGTAACCATCCGCACAGTATCAGGCTGAGCCAGATGCTGGTACCAACGTCTCCACTGAGCAGACTCCACTGAGGCTGGAGAGGAATGGGAGACCGCAGAGGAGATGGTTCGAGATTCCCCCTGTGCAGAGGTGGGAACTCGACCCTTAACATAGTGCTCTTAATTAATGATTTGGGATTTACAGTTGTTTACTTATCAGTGTATTCAAAAACACTTTGGACTGCCCCGTTGCCAAGGCATATCTTGTTCTTGAAGTTGTTTTCTAGACTATAGAATTGATTGCTATAATGAATGAGACTAGTTAGGCATAATAACTAATAATGCTCACCCTTACCTATTCTCCACAGGTCTGTGCTACTTGGTTCTTTCCTTGGCACAGTAAATGCTTACTCAGACATACGTAACCATTTTAAACTCATCTTGTTAAACTTTAGATATTATATTTTATCCTGATGATGTAATGTTAGGGCATATTTACTAAATATTCTCATACAATCCATGATTATTAATTTTCTGCATTGAGAAGTTCACAAATTCAATAGCAAGGTAAAAAATAAAACACACACTAGATCCATATGCAATGAAAAATTGTGTATTCACACATATATGAAAAGTTTGAAGCAATAAAGTAGAAAATATAGTAAACCGGTATATTCACCATTACATACAATAACAACAATAAATTGTCCACAGGATGCAGGAGCAAGCAAACAGCATTCACAGATGGGAAGTTAACATGGTCCTGCCATGTTTTTGGAGATCACCCATTTTCTGAAGCATCAAAAAGGGAGTGATCCCACAAAATATGGCGGGAGTACATGTGGTTATGTTAACTACTAATCTGTAAAGATTATTTTTTATCACTGATAACCTAGATTAAGTTATTATCTCTCGTTATCAATACTGGTAAAAGATTTGTAAACTATGGCTGTTTAGAGTGGCGAAGGAGTTAAGGATCTGGTATGTGGTTGTGTGCTTACATCTCCAGCCACCCAATTTGATATAAGTTATTGTTAATCTCTATAATAATATTGGTGGTCTATGATAATGAATAGATTAAATATAGATTATTGTATACTGTGTTGCTCTGTTTTACATAGGTGTTAACACTAAATAAGGATGTAAAACCAAGGAACTAAACCATAAGTGGCATTCACATCAGCAGGCCGCAGGTCATGAAGAAAGATTAACAATTTGTATCATCAGGGTTCAGGCTCACATCCCAAATATAATGATAAATAAGCATTGTTTTATGAATATAACAACTTTAAATGCTGCCAGTTTCATTCTGTACGTGATAAAAATAATAGTCAAAGTAGTATTAAAATTTACAAAACTAAATGGCTTCTTGAAGCAAGATTAATTTTGCTGGTGTCATTTTTGCAGTGTACCTGGAACAACTTGAAAACATTCATTCAACCCCCACATACTAAATGCCATTCTTCATGTTTATATCAAATCACCTGATGTTATTTTGAGTTATGAGCTTAACTTCAGAATACACTGTTCAGTATTGTCCAGGGGTATAGCAGTCTAGGTCATCTGTATTAACTGACATTTCTATGATATTCTTTTAACCCTGAAAAAAACATAAGGGAAAAATGGTAGCTCAGATTGTTACTACTTTTATCTGAACCTACTGTTATTATACCTGAACTGGTGAAGTCACAAGAGCAAACATATCAAATATAATCATGACAAACATGATAGCAAGTCTCTGAGTCCCACTGGCTCTTTTACTAACATAATAAAAAAAATGTTTTCAGATAGTAGTGATTTGTCAGACTGATATAGCTTACTACAATTTTTACTAAAAAATCACATGCTCATTTTACTAGTAAATAAATGTTTTGTGATATATGTTAATCTACTCAGTAGTCAGTATATTCAATATTTTTTCTTGCTCACTCTGTAAATGTAGTATCTCAGTCCAAGTACTAATGACTAGTGATGAGCAAGCACTAAAATGCTCGGGTGCGCGTTGCTTGGGTCGAGCAAATTGAAATACTCGGGTGCTCAACCCAAGCCACGAGCCCAATGTAAGTCTATGGGAAACCCGAGTATTTTTACAGCAATCGCTCCTGGGGTCCTTTTAAGATCTAAAAACGTCTGAAAATGATGAAAACACTGCTCAAATTACACAGAAACATCATGGGGATTGCCCCTGGAAGCATTTCCGACTCCTAGGTCACAGCTGTAAGCAATGTTGTCAGAGTTTCACGCCATTTTCACAAGTGCACCCAAAAACATATAAAAACGAAACCAAAATGGATTTTGCTGGGACATATGTTAAGGTACATCCTTTCCAGGCTAATGACTTGTATATAAGGCAAAATAATTTACCCCAGACCAAAATGTTCCTCCACCACTTGGGCTATGTTCACATGCAGCATTTTTGATGCATTTTTCAATCTTAACATTGCTTTCAACCAATACAAATGCGTTCACTGGGAAATTTAACATTTAACAACCCTATGTAACACATAAATAGACACATCTTGTTTCATTTATGAAAGAGGGATTCTTAAAGTCACAAAGCCTATTTTTAGAGGGGCATCATGCGGCATTAATATTCTTAAAGGGCCATTATTAAACAGTGTGTTTCCTATGCTGTTATTGCCTATGCAGTGAGTGGCTGGGCTGCAAAGAATTACAATGCACCCCAATACCCCTTTCACAAGAGGAACAGGAGGGCTTCCAGATAAAATGTTGAATTGAATGAAAGGCCTGTCCTGCTATCAAGTCATATGCACCCCAATAAGCCTTTGAACCCAGGTACTGGATGGCCACAGTAAAACCCACTTCACAGTCTTCAGTTGGTCCTGCCATGCAGTTTCCTTATGCATTGAATGCAAGGACCACCTTGACCCAAATTTGCACGTACCCCAATCCCCCTTTGGAAGAAACATGGAGGAGAGCCTCATAAAAAAATGTCCCAGCGGGTCTACTCCCCCATGGGAGGAATATAAAAAAAAAAAATCAGCCCAAAATAGTGTTTACTGTTTAGAGCTAGGATAACACACAGTAAAAAAAAGGTGAATGGAAGCCTGAAAAGCACTCTTTGTACACCAAAGATAAATGAGGCATGTCACGGAGATACCACACTGTAAAACATGTGGCCTGTGTTTGTATTTTGGCCCCAAAAATAGTGTATAGAAATCAGGAAGAGTCAGCAAATACAGTGGAATGTAGCCCTGAAATACCACAATTTGGAGGCCACAGATACATCTGGCGTTTGCCTGAGATACCAGACTCTTCAATAAGTGGCCTGTATATATTTTTTTAATGCTAAATAGTGCTTAGAGCTAATACAACACAAAAAAAGGAGAATGGAAGCCTCAAAAGCACACTTTGTAGCCCACAGATAGATGAGGCATGTCACGGAACTACCACACTGTAATATACAGTATGTCTTTGTTTTGTTTGGTTTTTACCAAGATAGTGTATAGACCTAGGTTATTGGAAAGACCAAAAATTGGAATGTATGCATGAAAAACAACTATTTTTAGACCACACATAGAACGGGCATCAGACGGAGATTGCAGACTGTTCAATGTGTGGCCTGCATTTTTGCAAATTTTTAAAACCATAAAATACTGTATACAGCAAGGGTATCAGACCAAAAACTGTGATGTATGTCTGAAAAGCCAAGATTTGAAGACCACAGATAGACCAGAGGTGTGACTGAGATAACAGACTGCTTCAATATGTGGGCTGTAATTTTTACAATTTTAAAAACAACAAAATACTGTATACAGCAAGGGTAGCAGACCAAAAAATGCAATATATGCCTGCAAAGCAAGGATTTGGACACCACAAATACACTGTGCATCTGATGGAGATAACAGAGTGTTCAAAATGTGGTCTTGATTATTTGGGGCCCACCAAACTTGTGTCAATAAGTAGGTTAGGATACTAAAATAGAACATTTGTAGTACTAAAATTATACAATATTTAGCGCAATGACATGTGATGCATGTGGCGTACAAGTCACAGTGCTAAATATAAGAACTGTAGCTAAACATTTTTTGCCAGCTAAAGATTTTTTGGCCACCAAAATGTTGACCAAAAATGTTGTAATACATTCCAAAAGAAAATATACACAAAAAAGGCCAGAATTTTATGCGCTCTCACATCTGATGCCTGGGACAAAAATAACCATTTTAAATTGTTAGATTTTAATGCTCTTGTAAAGTACCTGGCTGTACTCTGCAGTGTGACCAAGCCAATAAATGTTCTAAAAAATGGGGCTCTGTATGGCTTTGCAATAACATTTGCAGGTATCAGGTGCCCGAAAAAAAAAATCATGGCCACGGATGATTGCAGCTAGGTATATATAAAATACGCAGCAGCAGACAGTAATGGAGCCTTTTGATGTATGCAGGGAGATCTATAGACTCACATACAGTGCCTGCATGCCTTGCAGTGATGTGGATTTGTGCACATAGACTCCCCTGCCTACATAGCACAATGCAAAACTAGGCCCAATGTAAAAGAGTGCGTCTCCTAGACTTGTAATGCCCATATACAAATTGCATGGGCTAACAAACATTTCCCCATGGGAGATACATATTTTAAAATTATTTTATGGGCATCATAGACACCTTTGAGAAAAATTGGACTGGCTGTAGCAGCACAAAACACTTTAGCCCTGGTGATCTAGTGGCGGAGGATGAGGAGACATTAGAATAATAAATCATACTGAAAGCAAATAAATGAGTAAAGGATGTTAATCCACCTATGAAATAAAATAACAAAAGGGAGGGGCGAACACAGGTTCATAGATATGAAGCCAGAATGTGTCCGACGATGTTAGGGCTAGCGAAACGCACCAAATAATAAGATAGGTAGAATAAGGTGCGTTCGCAGCCCGGGGTCCACCGTGCAGAGATGGAACCTGCTGCCAAGTAATGACGGGCTATATGGCGGTACAATGTGAATACACACGGGTTAACTTCACCCTGTGTGAAAGAAGCAAACCCTGTTAAGTCACAGGGCCCGCGGTACCGCACACAAGAACACAAGCAAGGAGTCTCCGAGCTCAGTCCAAAGACTTGGGATCTGAGTCTGTGAAGACTACTTGCGGTCGACACCGCAAATGGGGTGTCAGCGTAACCGAAATAATAACAAATGAATGCACGAGAGTGCGTGCGGTGCCGCACTGGCGGACGCCACTAACCACCCAGGCTTGGGTCAGGAAAGCGCTGTGAAAGTGCATGGCGCTGCACTGGCGGACACAGCAACTAGACGCTGTATTAGTGTGTAACGTGCTGTTGGATAAGTCGGGCGCTAGATAGCAAACATACACCTTCCGTGAACAGCCATCCAATAGGGAGGGTTATTTAAAGAGCGACTTTCACTCACAACACACACACGTTTACAAATGTACACTAGCGCATGGCCGTGCGGCCATGCGAGCCTTAAATAGCTGCAGCACGTACAGGACCCTTCAAAGAAGGACCAATGGAATTGCTGCAGTACCAGAGCATGTGACCCTAGATCTTCACTGAGAGATCTTGCCCTGGGCATGCTCAGTGTGCAAAGCAGAACTTAGTCCTAATACCTGCAGGACCTTCCGTGAGAAGGACCAGTGGAAGTCTCTGCAGTACCTGAGCATGTGACCCTAGATCTCCACTGAGAGATCTTGCCCTGGGCATGCTCAGTGTGTGCAAAGTAGGACTTAGCCCCAGAAGCGTCTGCTCGCCGTTGCCCAGCACTGGCTTCAATGGCAGAAGCTGGAAAAGCAGCAGTAACCCTATGCACAGAGTGAGACTGAACTAACAACCAACGTAATACGGCAAGGATCAAAGTACCAAAAGATTATACCGAGGCATGGGATGAGGAAAAATATGGCTTTATTAATAGGATGCCTATGATCACACACAAATCAAAAATATATTTTGTATTTAAAAACGTATTCAAACAATAATTAATCGCGCACACTAACAGGATATAAAAAAGCTATATCTGTACCTCTTTATAGCAATAAAACCCACCAAAAAGATATAATATATATATACAAAAAAATTAATCTATATACGGCTGTACCAAAAAATAATAATAAAAATTATAATAAAATTTTATAAGAAATGTGTGAAAGAACGGTTATTTATATATGCAACAAAACCACAGTGTGCAAAATTGCCAAATAAAGTGACCAGGTGCAAAAAAGGAAGGGAGGGGGGGAGCCAAATAGAGATATTAAATTCAAATGGCTCACACCTATAGCACTATTATACTCTGAGGGTGAGTATATACCTAATAGGAATATACTCACCCTCGGACGCGCCCTGCTTCTTTCCGGCATCCTTCCTTCCTAAGAATCAGCGCTTGAAGAACCTTCGATGACGTCGCGGCTTGTGATTGGTCGCGCGAGCGGTCACAAGCCGCGACGTCATCTAAGGCCCTTCACGTGCTGATTCTAAGGAAGGAAGGCTGCCGGTTAGTACCAGGGTGCGTCAGAGGGTGAGTATAGCAACACTTAAATATGGATCCCAGGGCCTGAAGGAGAGTTTCCTCTCCTTCAGACCCAGGGAACCATTGGAAACCCAATGCACTGCATTGGGTTTCGTGTTTCGGCCGACCCCGACCCCGACTTTTTTATAGGATCGGCCGATTTCACTCGACCCGACTTTTGAAAAAGTCGGGTTTCGTGAAACCCGACCCGATCCTATAAAAGTAAAAGTCGCTCAACCCTACTGACTGCTCTTTCAGTGCTGTCCACAACTCTTCAGCATTGTGTGGTTTGTCACGTAAGCAGATTAGCTTCAGTACAGCCTGTTGCCGCTTGGCTGAGGCAATGCTGCAGTGCTTCCATATTCTGACTGATATGTTCATTTCAGAGAAGGAGGTTGAAGAGGAGGAGGTGCAGGATCTGTAGACTGTGGGGGCAACTCTGATTGACTTAGGGCCTGCAATCTTCAGCATGGGGAGGATGTGTTCCATCCCATGGTCCAACTTGGTCCCAGCTTCTGCTATTTTAGCCCAGTGTGCTGTCAGTGAGATATACCTTCCCTACCCACAAGCACTTGTCAACATGTCTGTGGTTAGGTGGACTTTCCCAGTAACAGCATTGCTGAGGGCATGGGTTGTGGGGTGGGACACATGCTGGTGTAATGCCAGTATGGCACACCAGGAGAAATAGTGTTGACTTGACACCAGGTACCTTGTGACGGCCGCCGCCATCAGGTTGCAAAAGCTTTAGTCTCAAAGAGCCTAAAAGGCAACATTTCGAGTGCATGCAGACAAAAAATGTTAGAATTTAGTACTGTGGCCTGTGGGGCATTGGCTGGGTATTTCTGCTTGTGTTCCAATGACTGGGGTATAGACAACTGAAAGCTGGGCTGGGACAAGGATGTGGACGGGCTTGATGATGGTGCTGGTTGACTGTGGGCAACAACAGGTGCAAGGCCCAAGGCATCTTCACAGGGATGGTGAACTGGGAATTGGCTTGTATGCAAAACAGTGGAAGAAGCAGTGTTGTCACCTGCAGACAGTATTCCTGGAGCCTGGGGTTCGGCTCACAAAGTCGGATGCTTTGCTGCCATGTGCCTAATCATGCTGCTGGTGGTCAGGCCGGTAGGTTTGCTGCCCCTGCTGATGCGGGCATGGCAGGTGCTGCAAATGGCCTGTTTGGGGTTATCGGCAGAGTCTTTCAAAAATAACCAGACTCAGAAAGATCTAACAGTTAGAATGGCAACTTCCGGCATGTTGGTGTTACGGGGAATGGATGCACGCCTTCTGTCTGCGACCACCACACTGCTTCTGCTTCTTCCTGTCTGTTGGTGTAATATGCCTCCTTCCCCATGTGTGCTGCAGTCCTTGCTCTGCATGTCCTCCTGTCAGGTTGGGTCAGTCACTATGTTATCCACCACCTCATCTTCCACATCCGCACCCTGCTCCTCCTCCTGACTTTCTGGCAATTGTGTCTCATAATCGTCCACCTATTGTGACACTTTCCCACTATCATCTTCTTGTGACCGTGGCTGTTCAAATATTTGGCTATCGCTACATGCGATCTCATCAGGGCCCCACTTCAAGATGACCGACCAAGAGTACGGAATCTTTTATGGGAAAACTGAACAGCTCTTCGGAGTGTCCAAGTGTGGGCTCAGTTGTCTCAGGGCACTTGCCATGGTGGGAGGAAGGAGGATCAGGGTGAGTAATATCCGGTCGACACTAACTGCTACTTAGACTTGACCGTGTGGAAGACATGGTGGTGGTGGTGGCTAAGTGACTGGAAGCATTATCCACTATCCAACCAACAACCATTTCACACTGCTCTGGCTTCAATAGTGGTGTGCTGCGGTCCCCCAAAACTGGGACAGGAAGGTCGAGTGCAAAGCTGTGGGTCTTTGTTGTGGCCCACTTTCACCTTGGCCATGGCCTCATCCTCTGCATGCATCATCAGCATCATGTCCACTTCCTCGTCCCTTGCCCCTTGCCGTACCCATTTAAAATAAACTACTTAAATATTTGAATACCTCAATACAAATGGATTTTTTTGGAGAAGACTTATATGTGATCAGTATGCCTGAAAAGCAAATATTTGGAGACCACAGATACACTGAGCTTCTGACAGAGAAAACAGACTGTGTATTTTTTTTAATTTTTGAAAACACTAAATACTGAGTAGACCAAGGCTAGCAGATAAAACAATGCAACATATGCCTGCAATGCAAAGATTTTGACACTACAGATACACCAGGCATCTGACGGAGATAAGAGACTGTATACTTTTTTTAATCTTTGAAAACACTAAATACTGAGTAGACCATGGCTAGGAGACAAAACAATGCAACGTATGCCTGCAAAGCAAAGATTTTGACACCACAGGTACAGCAGGTGTCTGACAGAGATAACATACCGTTTAAATGTGAGGCTTTGTTTTTAAAGAAACATTTTTTTAAAACACTAAATAATGATTTGCCGAAGGCTTGCAGACAAAACAATGCAACTTATGCCTCCAAAGCGAAGATTTTGACACCACAGATACACCAGGCGTCTGACGGACATAACAGACCGTATACATTTTTTTATTTTATTTTTTTAATTTTTGAAAACTCTAAATACTGAGTAGACTAATGCTAGCAGACAAAACAATACAACGTATGCCTGCAAAGCAAAGATTTTGACACCACAGATACACCAGGCATCTGACGGAGATAAGAGACTGTATACTTTTTTAATCTTTGAAAACACTAAATACTGAGTAGACCATGGCTAGGAGACAAAACAATGCAACGTATGCCTGCAAAGCAAAGATTTTGACACCACAGGTACAGCAGGTGTCTGACAGAGATAACAGACCGTATAATTGTGTGGCCTTTTTTTAAAGACATTTTTTTTAAAACACTAAATAATGATTAGCCGAAGGCTTGCAGACAAAATAATGCAACTTATGCCTGCAATGCAAAGATTTTGAAACCACAGATGCACCAGGCATCTGACGGAGATGACAGACCTTTTAAATGTGTGGCCTCTTTTTAAGAATTTTTTTTAAAACACTAAATAATAATTAGCTGAAGGCTTGCAGCCAAAACAATGCAACGTTTGCCTGCATTGCAAAGGTTTTGACACCACAGATACACCAGGCATCTGACGGAGATAACTGTTGTGAATTCTGCTCTTGGGCTCCCTCCGGTAGTTGTGAGTGGTAGTGCGGCGGTAGTTGGATCGCAGCATTTATCAGGTGTATCTATTTTTTACAATTTGGGCTGGGCTATATAGCCTTGCTTGATCCTTTAGTCAGTGCCAGTTGTCCATTGTTTTTGGAGGATTCTCATCCCTTCTGGTCTCTCCTGTTTGTTGTGCTTTTCTACAAAGATAAGTTCTGGCTTTGTTTTTGCTGTCCACATGCTGTGGACCTTATAGTTCTGTGCATTTTCATGTTTTGTCTTGTCCAGCTTTGTCTGTGAAGGATTTTTTGCAGCCAAGCTGTGTCTCTGGAGATGCAGATATACCCTCCATGTCTTTAGTCAGATGTGGTGATTTGTATTTTCTGTGGTGGATATTTTCTAGTGTTTTAATACTGACCGCATAGTACTCTGTCCTATTCATTCTTTTTAGCTAATATGGCCTCCTATGCTAAATCCTGATTTCATGTCTGCGTATGTTATTTCCCTCTCCTCTCACAGTCAATATTTGTGGGGGGCTGTCTATCCTTTGGGGATTTTCTCTGAGGCAAGATAGGTTTCCTGTTTCTGTCTTTAGGGGAAGTTAGTTCTTAGGCTGTGTCGAGGGGTCTAGGGAGTGTTAGGTACCCCCCACGGCTACTTCTAGTTGCGCTGCTAGTTCAGGGTCTGCGGTCAGTACAGGTACCACCTTCTCCAGAGTACGTCTCATGCTGCTCCTAGGCCACCAAATCATAACAGACTGTATACATTTTTTTATTTTATTTTTTTAATTTTTGAAAACACTAAATACTGAGTAGACCAAGGCTGGCAGACAAAACAATGGAACATATGCCTGCAGAGTGAAGATTTTGACACCACAGATACACCAGTTGTCTGACGGATACAACAGGCTGTTTAAATTTGTGGCCTTTTTTCAAAGAACTTTTTTTAAAACACCAAATAATGATTAGCCGAAGGCTATCAAATAAAACAATGCAACGCATGCCTGCAATGTGAAAATTTTGACATCACAGATACTCCATTTGTCTGACGGAGATAACAGACTGTATACATTTTTTTATTTTTTTTATTTTTGAAAACACTAAATAATGAGTAGACCAAGGCTAGCAGACAAAACCATGCAATTTATGTTAGGCTTTGAGTTCCTGCCGCTGCACAGAGGGAATTTCGAGCCATGTCTGCTGCGGTCTCCCATTCTTCTCCAGCCGCAGTGGAGCCTGCTCAGCGGAGACGTCGGTCCCAGCTCCTGGCCAGGACAGATACTGCTCGTTTGCTTACTGCTGTCCTTCCAGGTTCAGCCATTATAACTAGTAGGGTTGAGCGAAACGGGTCGTTCATTTTCAAAAGTCGCCTGTGCGGGGTCGGCCATGCGGTACGCGACTTTCGCGCCAAAGTCGCGTTTCAATGACGCGAAAAGCGCCATTTCTCAGCCAATGAAGGTAAACGCAGAGTGTGGGCAGCGTGATGACATAGGTCCTGGTCCCCACCATCTTAGAGAAGGGCATTGCAGTGATTGGCTTGCTGTCTGCGGCGTCACAGGGGCTATAAAGGGGAGTTCCCGCCGACCGCCATGTTACTGCTGCTGATCTGAGCTTAGGGAGAGGTTGCTGCCGCTTCGTCAGAAGCAGGGATAGCGTTAGGCAGGGTCCATTAACCACCAAACCGCTTGTGCTGTAGCGATTTCCACTGCCCAACACCACCTTCAGTGTGCAGGGACAGTGGAAGCTACATTTTTTTTTTTTCCCCCTCAGCGCTGTAGCTCATTGGGCTGCCCTAGAAGGCTCCCTGATAGCTGCATTGCTGTGTGTATGCCGCTGTGCAAACCAACTGCTTTTTTCAAAGCACAAATCCTCTTGTTCCTTCCTTTCTGCACAGCTATCTTTTTGGTTTGTACACACTTTTTATTTAATTTGTGCATCAGTCCACTCCTTATTGCTGCCTGCCATACCTGGCTGAGATTACTGCAGGGAGATAGTAATTGAAGGACACTCCCTGTTTTTTTGTTTTTTTTTGTGGGAGATTAAGATTGACATTTCTGCTAGAGTGCCATCCCTGTCTGTGTCATCTCTTACTCAGTGGGCCATAGAAAGCCTATTTATTTTTTTGCTTGATTTGGGTTATAAAATCTACCTGAAAAAATCACTACATCAATCAGTGGGAGAAAAATATTGGCCTCAGGGCTTGTGTGCCACTCTTGACTCCTGTGTGCATCATCACTCACTCAGTGGGCCATAGAAAGCCTATTTATTTTTTTGCTTGATTTTGGTTCTAAAATCTACCTGAAAAAAATCACTACATCAATCAGTGGGAGAAAAATATTGGCCTCAGGGCTTGTGTGCCACTCCTGACTCCTCTGTGCATCATCACTCACTCAGTGGGCCATAGAAAGCCCATTTTTTTTTTTTTTGCTTTATTTGGGTTCTAAATTCTACCTGAAAAAATCAATAAATCAATCAGTGGGAGATTAATATTGGCCTTTGGGCTTGTGTGCCAGTCCTAAGCGTGCCATCTCTCTCTCTCAGATAGTGGGCCATAGAAAGCCTATTTATTTTATTTTTTTTTTATTGGGTTTATAAATTTTCCCTGGAAAAAAAAAAAAAAGTGGGAGATTAATATTGGCCTCTGGGCTTGTGTGCCAGTCCTGAGCGTGCCATCTCTCTCACAAATAGTGGGCCATAGAAAGCCTATTTATTTATTTTTTTTTGGTTTTATAAATTCTCCCTTAAAAAAAAAAGGGAGATTAATATTGGCCTTTGGGCTTGTGTGCCAGTCCTAAGCGTGCCATCTCTCTCTGTCTCTCAGATAGTGGGCCATAGAAAGCCTATTTATTATTTTTTTTATTGGGTTTATAAATTTTCCCTGGAACAAAAAAAAAAAAGTGGGAGATAAATATTGGCCTCTGGGCTTGTGTGCCACTCCTGACTCCTGTGTGCGTCATCTCTCACTCAGTGGGCCATAGAAAGCCTTTTTTTGTTTTATTTGTTTTCTAAATTCTCCCTGAAAAAATAATTTTATTTTCTTTGGTTTCTAAATTCTTCCTGAAAAAATCATTTTATTCTATTTTTTTTTTTCCTAAAGTCTCCCTGAAAAAAAAAACAAAAAAAAACAAATCAGTGGGAGATTAATATTGCCCTTTCTGCTTGTGTGCCAGTCTTGACTCCTGGGTGTGCCATCTCTCTCTCTCTCTCACCAATTGTGGGCCATAGAAAGCCTATTATTTTTTTAGCTTGATTTGGGTTCCAAAATCTACCTGAAAAAATTACTACATCAATCAGTGGGAGATAAATATTGGCCTCTGGGCTTGTGTGCCACTCCTGACTCCTGTGTGCGTCATCTCTCACTCAGTGGGCCATAGAAAGCCTTTTTTTGTTTTATTTGTTTTCTAAATTCTCCCTGAAAAAATCATTTTATTTTATTTGGTTTCTAAATTCTTCCTGAAAAAATCATTTTATTCTATTTCTTTTTCCTAAAGTCTCCCTGAAAAAAAAAAAAAAAAAAACAAATCAGTGGGAGATTAATATTGCCCTTTCTGCTTGTGTGCCAGTCTTGACTCCTGGGTGTGCCATCTCTCTCTCTCTCTCCAATTGTGGGCCATAGAAAGCCTATTATTTTTTTTAGCTTGATTTGGGTTCCAAAATCTACCTGAAAAAATCACTACATCAATCAGTGGGAGATAAATATTGGCCTCTGGGCTTGTGTGCCACTCCTGACTCCTGTGTGCGTCATCTCTCACTCAGTGGGCCATAGAAAGCCTTTTTTTGTTTTATTTGTTTTCTAAATTCTCCCTGAAAAAATCATTTTATTTTCTTTGGTTTCTAAATTCTTCCTGAAAAAATCATTTTATTCTATTTTTTTTTTTCCTAAAGTCTCCCTGAAAAAAAAAAAAAAAAAAAACAAATCAGTGGGAGATTAATATTGCCCTTTCTGCTTGTGTGCCAGTCTTGACTCCTGGATGTGCCATCTCTCTCTCTCTCTCCAATTGTGGGCCATAGAAAGCCTATTATTTTTTTAGCTTGATTTGGGTTCCAAAATCTACCTGAAAAAATCACTACATCAATCAGTGGGAGATAAATATTGGCCTCTGGGCTTGTGTGCCACTCCTGACTCCTGTATGCGTCATCTCTCACTCAGTGGGCCATAGAAAGCCTTTTTTTGTTTTATTTGTTTTCTAAATTCTCCCTGAAAAAATCATTTTATTTTATTTGGTTTCTAAATTCTTCCTGAAAAAATCATTTTATTCTATTATTTTTTTTTCCTAAAGTCTCCCTTAAAAAAAAAAAAATCAAATCAGTGGGAGATTAATATTTACATTTGTGCTTCAGTGACAGTCCTGCGTGTGTGGCATCTCTCTCATTTGTTGCCACCAACAACAGAGTGTGTAACATTGTGCCTGATTTTCGTTGTGGTCTCACTCACCTGTAAAGGGGTAGCTAAATCATACTGAAGTTATAGCTCACCGTGTAATTTGTGTGACAGCAACAAATACCGTTAGTTTGTTTACGTTTTTAAAACAATGAGGAAGTATGGTGGAAGAGGTCGTGGCCGGGGGCTTTCATTGTCAACTGGTAATGAGGGTAGTGGTAGTGGTGGAGCATCAGCTGGTCGTGGGAAAAAAAATATTGCACCTAAGTCTGGAGCTGTGGAGCCAGGTTCGTCGTCTGGCTACACAAGGCCTCGAACGCTCCCTTTTCTGGGAGTAGGAAAACCGCTTTTAACGCCGGAGCAGCAAGAGCAAGTTTTGGCTTATCTTGCTGACTCAGCCTCTAGCTCTTTTGCCTCCTCTCGTGAAACTGGTAAATGTCAAAGCAGCGCGTCGTTAGTGGATGTTCACGGTCAGGGACAAGTCGCTTCCTTGTCCTCTTCAGCAAGAACAACAACAGAGAAGAATGCAGCAGGCGACACAACGGGTTACTCCATGGAGCTCTTTACACATACCGTCCCTGGCTTAGAAAGTGAAGCAGTTAACAGTCCATGCCCATTACAAGTTGAATCTGACATGGAGTGCACTGATGCACAGCCACAGCCAGACTACTATGCTGGTCCTTTGACTCAGACTACAACATTGCCCTCGCAGGGTGCTGATCAAGAATCAGACCCTGATGAGACTATGTTGCCCCATCACGAACGCTATACCACCGACCGACACGGTGGCACAGACGAAGTTGCACACGAGCTACAAGAAGAGGTAATAGATGACCCAGTTCTTGACCCCGATTGGCAGCCATTGGGGGAACAGGGTGCAGGCGGCAGCAGTTCTGAAGCGGAGGAGGAGGGGCCGCAGCAGGCATCAACATCGCAACAGGTTCCATCTGCCGGGCCCGTATCTTGCCCAAAACGCGTGGCAAAGCCAAAACCTGTTGGAGGACAGCGTGGCCATCCGGTTAAAGCTCAGTCTGCAATGCCTGAAAAGGTATCCGATGCTAGAAAGAGTGCAGTCTGGCATTTTTTTAAACAACATCCAATTGATCAGCGCAAAGTCATCTGTCAAAAATGTTCAACTACCTTAAGCAGAGGACAGAATCTGAAAAGTCTCAATACAAGTTGCATGCATAGACATTTAACCACCATGCATTTGCAAGCCTGGACTAACTACCAAACGTCCCTTAAGGTTGTAGCACCCTCGGCCAATGAAGCTAGTCAGCAACGCAACATCCCTTCCGGCAGTGTAGGGCCACCATTTTCCGCACCACCTGCAGTATCTGTGCAGGTTTCTTTGCCAGGCCAAAGCAGTCAGGGTCAGGGAATCACCAGTTTCGTAGTAGGAAACACTGCATCTAGGGCACCGGTGGCAACAATACCATCTCCCACCGTCTCTCAGTCTGCCATGTCCACCGGCACCCCCGCTAGTTCCACGATCTCCAGCTCTCCAGTCCAGCTCACCCTACATGAGACTATGGTTAGAAAAAGGAAGTACTTAGCCTCGCATCCGCGTACACAGGGTTTGAACGCACACATAGCTAGACTAATCTCGTTAGAGATGATGCCCTACCGGTTAGTTGAAAGCGAAGCTTTCAAAGTCCTGATGGACTACGCTGTACCACGCTACGAGCTACCCAGTCGACACTTTTTTTCCAGAAAAGCCATCCCAGCCCTCCACCAGCATGTTAAAGAGCGCATCGTCCATGCACTCAGGCAATCTGTGAGCACAAAGGTGCACCTGACAACAGATGCATGGACCAGTAGGCATGGCCAGGGACGTTACGTGTCCATCACGGCACACTGGGTAAATGTGGTGGATGCAGGGTCCACAGGGGACAGCAAGTTTGGGACAGTTCTGCCTAGCCCACGGTCTAGGAAACAATTGGCTGTAGCCGTTCGCACCCCCTCCTCCTCCTCTTCGTCCTCCTGCAGAAGCGAGAGCTCGTCCACAGACCGCAGTCGCACAACCACTCCATACGCAGCTGCCACTGTTGCACACCAGGTCTCCCATTATGGGGCAGCTACTGGCAAACGTCAGCAGGCTGTATTGGCTATGAAGTGTTTGGGCGACAACAGACACACCGCGGAAGTTCTGTCCGAGTTCTTGCAGAAAGAAACGCAGTCGTGGCTGGGCACTGTAGATCTTGAGGCAGGCAAGGTAGTGAGTGATAACGGAAGGAATTTCATGGCTGCCATCTCCCTTTCCCAACTGAAACACATTCCTTGCCTGGCTCACACCTTAAACCTGGTGGTGCAGTGCTTCCTGAAAAGTTATCCGGGGTTATCCGACCTGCTCCTCAAAGTGCGTGGACTTTGCTCACATATCCGCCGTTCGCCCGTACACTCCAGCCGTATGCAGACCTATCAGCGTTCTTTGAACCTTCCCCAGCATCGCCTAATCATAGACGTTGCAACAAGGTGGAACTCAACACTGCACATGCTTCAGAGACTGTGTGAACAGAGGCGGGCTGTTATGTTTTTGTGGGAGGATACACATACACGGGCAGGCAGTAGGATGGCAGACATGGAGTTGTCAGGTGTGCAGTGGTCGAAGATTCAAGACATGTGTCAAGTCCTTCAGTGTTTTGAGGAATGCACACGGCTGGTTAGTGCAGACAACGCCATAATAAGCATGAGCATCCCCCTAATGCGTCTGCTGATGCAAAGTTTGACGCACATAAAGGATCAGGCGTCTGCAGCTGAGGAAGAGGAAAGCCTTGATGACAGTCAGCCATTGTCTGGCCAGGGCAGTGTACAGGACGAGGTAGCGGGCGAAGAGGAGGAGGAGGACGAGGAGGATGATGGGGATGATTATATTTTTAATGAGGAAGCTTTTCCGGGGCCACTGGAAATTGGTGGCGCGGCAAGGCCGGGTTCTGGTTTTTTGAGGGACACAAGTGACGTGGATTTGCCTGAAACTGCCCCTCAACCAAGCACAACCGCAGATTTGAGAACTGGAACTTTGGCCCACATGGCGGATTATGCCTTACGTATCCTCAAAAGGGACACACGCATAACTAAAATGATGAATGATGACGATTACTGGTTGGCCTGCCTCCTTGATCCTCGCTATAAAGGCAAATTGCAAAATATAATGCCACATGAGAACTTGGAACTAATATTAGCAACCAAACAATCAACTCTTGTTGACCGTTTGCTTCTGGCATTCCCTGCACACAGCGCCCGTGATCGTTCTCACACGAGCTGCAGGGGCCAGCAGACCAGAGGAGTTAGAGGGGCAGAAATCAGAAGTGGCGTTGGCCAGAGGGGTTTTCTGACCAGGTTGTGGAGTGATTTTGCTATGACCGCAGACAGGACAGGTACTGCAGCATCAATTCAAAGTGACAGGAGACAACATTTGTCCAGTATGGTTACAAACTATTTTTCATCCCTTATCGATGTTCTCCCTCAACCGTCATTCCCATTTGATTACTGGGCATCAAAATTAGACACCTGGCCAGAATTGGCAGAATATGCATTGCAGGAGCTTGCTTGCCCGGCAGCTAGTGTCCTATCAGAAAGAGTATTCAGTGCTGCAGGTTCAATACTAACAGAAAAAAGGACTCGTCTGGCTACCCAAAATGTAGATGATCTAACCTTCATTAAAATGAACCACAACTGGATTTCAAAATCTTTTGCCCCACCTTGCCCGGCTGACACCTAGCTTTCCTATGAAAAGGTCTTGCCTGTGGACTATTCTGAATGCCTTTTCCAATCTCGTAATTTTCTGCACCTGATTGTCCAGCATGCGACATGTTTACACCTCACTAAATGGCCAAACTCCCCACACGGGGCCGTGGTATCGACACTTGGCGAGAGCACCCGTGAGAGTGCAGTTTGTCTGAAGAGGTGGGTGAGCCCGCTTTTGGTCGACGGCACTGCCACTGGGTCCCTCCTAGTACAATAAAGTGTCTCTGGCGATGGTGGTGCGCACCCAACGTCAGACACACCGTTGTAATATGAGGGGCCCTGGGCCTGTACCGCCGGCCACAAGACAGTTTCCCCCCACCCCAGCTCAAACAGTGCTCTACCACTTGCAAAATTATCTCACAGCTCCACCAATGTTTAGTCTATGCGCTGACATCCTTCAATGCCTGCCACTGACAATACCATTGTATTGACATTTTTGTTATGTTAGGCCTTCGATGCCTGTCTGTGGTCACTCCTTCCACTAGGCCTCCACTGACCACACCACTGCTGCCCGTGTACCCCTGTAACCAATTTAAAATTGCCTACAGCCATGTGTTATTATTTTAGGCCTTCGATGCCTGTCTGCGGTGACTCCTTCCACTAGGCCTCCACTGACCACACCACTGCTGCCCGTGTACCCCTGGAACCAATTTAAAATTGCCTACAGCCATGTGTTATTATTTTAGGCCTTCGATGCCTGTCTGCGGTCACTCTTTCCACTAGGCCTCCACTGACCACACCACTGCTGCCCGTGTACCCCTGGAACCAATTTAAAATAGGCCTCCACTGACCACACCACTGTTGCCCGTGTACCCCTGGAACCAATTTAAAATTGCCTACAGTCATGTGTTATTATTTTAGGCCTTCGATGCCTGTCTGCGGTCACTCCTTCCACTAGGCCTCCACTGACCACACCACTGCTGCCCGTGTACCCCTGGAACCAATTTAAAATTGCCTACAGCCATGTGTTATTATTTTAGGCCTTCGATGCCTGTCTGCGGTCACTCCTTCCACTAGGTCTCCACTGACCACACCACTGCTGCCCGTGTACCCCTGGAACCAATTTAAAATTGCCTACAGCCATGTGTTATTATTTTAGGCCTTCGATGCCTGTCTGCGGTCACTCCTTCCACTAGGCCTCCACTGACCACACCACTGCTGCCCGTGTACCCCTGGAACCAATTTAAAATTGCCTACATCCATGTGTATTATTTTAGGCCTTCGATGCCTGTCTGCGGTCACTCCTTCCACTAGGCCTCCACTGACCACACCACTGCTGCCCGTGTACCCCTGGAACCAATTTAAAATTGCCTACAGCCATGTGTTATTATTTTAGGCCTTCGATGCCTGTCTGCGGTCACTCCTTCCACTAGGCCTCCACTGACCACACCACTGCTGCCCGTGTACCCCTGGAACCAATTTAAAATTGCCTACAGCCATGTGTTATTATTTTAGGCCTTCGATGCCTGTCTGCGGTCACTCCTTCCACTAGGCCTCCACTGACCACACCACTGCTGCCCGTGTACCCCTGGAACCAATTTAAAATTGCCTACAGCCATGTGTTATTATTTTAGGCCTTCGATGCCTGTCTGCGGTCACTCCTTCCACTAGGCCTCCACTGACCACACCACTGCTGCCCGTGTACCCCTGGAACCAACATCAGAAAATATAAAAATAAGTATTTTGCTTATAAAAAAGAAAATACTGGAGAGATATCAAATGCAGACATTTTAACATTAAAAACAAACACATACAACAAAAATCTGGTACAGTACTAAAAATGGCCACCAGCTACAATAACTTTCTCCTGCAAGTAGTTAACTGAAAGGTTTTTTCAATTTTAAACACAGATATGGCATCCACCGAGTGGATGCAAAACAATGAAAATAATAAAATCATTATTTACCAAAAAAATAGAGTAAGTCAAAACCACATTGCAAATAAACATTCATTACAAATAAAGAAGCAGGGCGCGTCCGAGGGTGAGTATATACCTAATAAGAATATAATCACCCTCGGACGCGCCCTGCTTCTTTCCGACAGCCTTCCTTCCTAAGAATCAGCCCTTCCGTGGTGTAGAGAGAGGGTTTGTTACACTCCAAGGTGTTCCCCAGGTTGCCTTTCCTGAGCTTCGATCTTCCGGCTCTCGTTTAGTAGTTGTTGGAAACTACGCTGCATTGGGCCTACAAATTGGGTATGGGGTGTAGAGAGATGGTGTGTTCCACTCCAAGGTGTTCCCCAGGTTGCCTTTCCTGAGCTTCGATCTTCCGGCTCTCGTTTAGTAGTTGTTGGAAACTACACTGCATTAGGCCTACAAATTGGGTATGGGGTGTAGAGAGATGGTGTGTTCCACTGTAGAGAGATGGTGTGTTCCACTCCAAGGTGTTCCCCAGGTTTCCTCGCCAATGCTTCGATCATCATGCTCTCGTTTAGTAGTTGTTGGAAACTACGCTGCATTAGGCCTACAAATTGGGTATGGGGTGTAGAGAGATGGTGTGTTCCACTCCAAGGTGTTCCCCAGGTTTCCTCTCCATTGCTTCGATCTTCATGCTCTCGTTTAGTAGTTGTTGGAAACTACGCTGCATTAGGCCTACAAATTGGGTATGGGGTGTAGAGAGATGGTGTGTTACACTCCAAGGTGTTCCCCAGGTTTCCTCTCCATTGCTTCGATCTTCCGGCTCTCGTTTAGTAGTTGTTGGAAACTACGCTGCATTAGGCCTACAAATTGGGTATGGGGTGTAGAGAGATGGTGTGTTACACTCCAAGGTGTTCCCCAGGTTTCCTCTCCATTGCTTCGATCTTCCGGCTCTCGTTTAGTAGTTGTTGGAAACTACGCTGCATTAGGCCTACAAATTGGGTATGGGGTGTAGAGAGATGGTGTGTTACACTCCAAGGTGTTCCCCAGGTTTCCTCTCCATTGCTTCGATCTTCCGGCTCTCGTTTAGTAGTTGTTGGAAACTACGCTGCATTAGGCCTACAAATTGGGTATGGGGTGTAGAGAGATAGTGTGTTACACTCCAAGGTGTTCCCCAGGTTTCCTCTCCATTGCTTCGATCTTCCGGCTCTCGTTTAGTAGTTGTTGGAAACTACGCTGCATTGGGCCTACAAATTGGGTATGGGGTGTAGAGAGATGGTGTGTTCCACTCCAAGGTGTTCCCCAGGTTGCCTTTCCTGAGCTTCGATCTTCCGGCTCTCGTTTAGTAGTTGTTGGAAACTACGCTGCATTAGGCCTACAAATTGGGTATGGGGTGTAGAGAGATGGTGTGTTCCACTGTAGAGAGATGGTGTGTTCCACTCCAAGGTGTTCCCCAGGTTTCCTCGCCAATGCTTCGATCATCATGCTCTCGTTTAGTAGTTGTTGGAAACTACGCTGCATTAGGCCTACAAATTGGGTATGGGGTGTAGAGAGATGGTGTGTTCCACTCCAAGGTGTTCCCCAGGTTTCCTCTCCATTGCTTCGATCTTCATGCTCTCGTTTAGTAGTTGTTGGAAACTACGCTGCATTAGGCCTACAAATTGGGTATGGGGTGTAGAGAGATGGTGTGTTACACTCCAAGGTGTTCCCCAGGTTTCCTCTCCATTGCTTCGATCTTCCGGCTCTCGTTTAGTAGTTGTTGGAAACTACGCTGCATTAGGCCTACAAATTGGGTATGGGGTGTAGAGAGATGGTGTGTTACACTCCAAGGTGTTCCCCAGGTTTCCTCTCCATTGCTTCGATCTTCCGGCTCTCGTTTAGTAGTTGTTGGAAACTACGCTGCATTAGGCCTACAAATTGGGTATGGGGTGTAGAGAGATGGTGTGTTACACTCCAAGGTGTTCCCCAGGTTTCCTCTCCATTGCTTCGATCTTCCGGCTCTCGTTTAGTAGTTGTTGGAAACTACGCTGCATTAGGCCTACAAATTGGGTATGGGGTGTAGAGAGATAGTGTGTTACACTCCAAGGTGTTCCCCAGGTTTCCTCTCCATTGCTTCGATCTTCCGGCTCTCGTTTAGTAGTTGTTGGAAACTACGCTGCATTAGGCCTACAAATTGGGTATGGGGTGTAGAGAGATGGTGTGTTCCACTCCAAGGTGTTCCCCAGGTTGCCTTTCCTGAGCTTCGATCTTCCGGCTCTCGTTTAGTAGTTGTTGGAAACTACGCTGCATTAGGCCTACAAATTGGGTATGGGGTGTAGAGAGATGGTGTGTTCCACTGTAGAGAGATGGTGTGTTCCACTCCAAGGTGTTCCCCAGGTTTCCTCACCAATGCTTCGATCATCATGCTCTCGTTTAGTAGTTGTTGGAAACTACGCTGCATTAGGCCTACAAATTGGGTATGGGGTGTATTGAGATGGTGTGTTCCACTCCAAGGTGTTCCCCAGGTTTCCTCTCCATTGCTTCGATCTTCATGCTCTCGTTTAGTAGTTGTTGGAAACTACGCTGCATTAGGCCTACAAATTGGGTATGGGGTGTAGAGAGATGGTGTGTTACACTCCAAGGTGTTCCCCAGGTTTCCTCTCCATTGCTTCGATCTTCCGGCTCTCGTTTAGTAGTTGTTGGAAACTACGCTGCATTAGGCCTACAAATTGGGTATGGGGTGTAGAGAGATGGTGTGTTACACTCCAAGGTGTTCCCCAGGTTTCCTTTCCATTGCTTCGATCTTCCGGCTCTCGTTTAGTAGTTGTTGGAAACTACGCTGCATTAGGCCTACAAATTGGGTATGGGGTGTAGAGAGATGGTGTGTTACACTCCAAGGTGTTCCCCAGGTTTCCTCTCCATTGCTTCGATCTTCCGGCTCTTGTTTAGTAGTTGTTGGAAACTACGCTGCATTGGGCCTACAAATTGGGTATGGGGTGTAGAGAGATGGTGTGTTCCACTCCAAGGTGTTCTCCAGGTTGCCTTTCCTGAGCTTCGATCTTCCGGCTCTCGTTTAGTAGTTGTTGGAAACTACGCTGCATTAGGCCTACAAATTGGGTATGGGGTGTAGAGAGATGGTGTGTTCCACTGTAGAGAGATGGTGTGTTCCACTCCAAGGTGTTCCCCAGGTTTCCTCGCCAATGCTTCGATCATCATGCTCTCGTTTAGTAGTTGTTGGAAACTACGCTGCATTAGGCCTACAAATTGGGTATGGGGTGTAGAGAGATGGTGTGTTCCACTCCAAGGTGTTCCCCAGGTTTCCTCGCCAATGCTTCGATCATCATGCTCTCGTTTAGTAGTTGTTGGAAACTACGCTGCATTAGACCTACAAATTGGGTATGGGGTGTAGAGAGATGGTGTGTTCCACTCCAAGGTGTTCTCCAGGTTGCCTTTCCTGAACTTCTATCTTCAGGCTCTCATTAAATTGTGGTTAAACGGAACAACTGCATTTGGCGTACTAGTTGGTTTGGGGCCTACTATCGGTGTCTGCCGCTCCTTGCTGTTCTCCTGGTTTCCTGTCCTGAAATTCCGTTTTCATGCGCTCGTTAAGTAGTTGTTAATGTTAGACTGCATTTGGCCTACTAGTTGGGTTGGGGCCTACTATCGGTGTCTGCCACTCCTTGCTGTTCTCCTCCACTGAACAAAGCTGTGCCGCCTGTTTACTACTGTTGCCAATTTTGAACTGCATTTCGACTACTTACAGATTTGGGCCTACTCTCTGTGTCAGCCTCTCATTCCAGTTGTCCTCCACTGCAATGCCCCCTGATTAGTCCTGTGTTACCAATTTTGAACTGCATTTAGCCCACTTTATTCTTTGGGCCTATATCTGTGTTTCCTCCTCATCCTGCCCGTTGCCCAGCCAGTGATAGATGAGTCTGCTGGTACATTGACCCATAACGCAACATTTCCCGTGCACGCTACACTGCAAGATTGTGACCCTGCTGAAAGTCAGGTCCCCCTTCCCGCATACCATACCACCTTACACGGGGACAAACAGGAAGGTGCAGATGAAAGTGCAGGTTCCTTCATCAGGTGCGGGGAGGAATACTAGTTGGCGGCGTCACTGGCACAGGGCCTCTCATTGTACGCAAAAGTGTTGCTGCCGGTGGGAGGCGCCCCCGCCGTGCAAACACACCGCTGTACTTTGAGGGGCCCTGTGCCAGTGCCAATGCCAACGAGTGGGCCCCCCCTGCTTGCTCAGGTTCACAGCACTTGCAAAGTTGAAATACTTACCTCTCCCTGCTCCACTGCCGTGACGTGGTCCAGATTTCCTGGGCCCACTAATTACTTGAACCAGCCCTACCCACCACAACTTTAGCCAAATGACCCCCAATTTCAAATGCCTTCCAATTATTATAAGGTAAATTACGCTTGACAAGCTTCATTAAGAAGAATGGATGGTTTTGACATTAAAATGGGCACTCTAGGTGTTTTCCTGGCCCCCACTCACTGCCGACTATGCTGCCCCATTGACTTGCATTGGGTTTCGTGTTTCGGTCGATCCCGACTTTACGTCATAATCGGCCGATTTCACTCGACCCGACTTTTGAGATAGTCGGGTTTCGCGAAACCCGGCTCGACTCTAAAAAGGTCAAGGTCGCTCAACTCTAATAACTAGTGCTGTTCGGCGGCGAACAGGCGCTCCTGGGACTAAGTCCTGCTTTTCCCCTCCTGAGCATGCCCAGAAGAAATTTTTTTTAAAACACTAAATAATTATTAGCTGAAGGCTATCAGACAAAACAATGCAACGTATGTTAGGACTGGCGGGACGCACCAAGACAGATGATAAAGGTGCGTTCGCAGTCCGGGGTCCACCGTGCAGGTGAGAACCTGCTGCTAGCAATTAGCAGACAATATGGCGGTATACACGCGTGGGTTAAACCTCACCCAGCGTGAAGAAAGCGATCCTGTTAATTCACAGGACCGCAGTACCGCACTAGTGCGCGAGCAAGTGGTCAGCGGACTTAACCCCAGAAGGGATTGGAGCCCGATTAGACCCTTGCTGGCGTAACACCGCAACTGGGTGTGTAGAGAACCTTAAGCAATCTATGTGCACAAGAGTGCGAGCGATGCCGCACTAACGGACGCCACTAACCACCCAGACTCGGGTATGGAAAGCGCAAGGCAGGCGCACGGCGCCGTACTGGCAGGCACAGCTACAGGACGCTGTGATGTGTGTTAGTGCTGTAGGCTAAGTCGGGCGCTAGGTAGCAGCCATACACCTTCCGCGAACAGACATTCAATAGGGTAGGGGTTTCCAAGGACGACTTGCACTCACAACATACACACATAAGCAAATGTAAGAAAATACTAGCGCATGGCCGTGCGGTCATGCGCAGTTTATATAGCAGCAGCACAGGAAGTGGCCACAGCACTTTTGCCCTTCTAGGACCTGCCAAGAGGACCAATGGAATGTGCTGCAGAGACTGAGCACATGACCCTCGATCTCCAACGGGAGACCTTACGCTGGGCATGCTCAGTACAAGCAGACAAGGACTTAGTCCCAGAGAAGTCCGCTCGCTGCTGACCAGCACTGACTTTAAAGGCAGAGACTGGAGAAGCAGCACTAACTCTCAGAACAGAGTGAGAATGAGCAAGACGCTGGGACCGACGTCCTTGCTGAGCAGGCTCCACTGTGGCTGGACAAGAATGGGAGACCGCAGCGGAAGTGGCTCGAGATTCCCCCTGTGCAGAAGCGGGAACTCGACCCCTAACATTACCCCCCCTCCTAGGGCCCCCCCCTCCTTGGGCCTCGCTACGTTCGAAGGCAGCAATGAGCTGCGGAGCCCGAATGTGCTCAACAGGCTCCCAGGACCTGTCCTCGGGGCCATAACCCTTCCAGTCCACCAAATAAAATTTTTTACCACGCACCACCTTGCACCCCAAAATAGCGTTCACCTCATAATCGTCCGTAGACGAACCCGATGTCCCAGCAGATGACTCGGAAAAGCGGGACATATACACGGGTTTCAAGAGGGACACATGAAAGGTGTCGGTGATACCCAGGCGTGGCGGAAGGGCCAAACGATAGACCACAGGATTAACCTGCTCGAGGACCTTGAATGGACCCAAGTAGCGAGGAGCAAATTTAGTGGACTCAACTCGCAGCCTGATGTTACGGGCGGAGAGCCACACCAAGTTGCCAGGAGCAAAGGTCGGGGCGGGGCGCCGATGAGCATCAGCGGAGGACCTCATTCTCTCCTTAGAGGCCCGAATGGCATCCTGAGTGCGGTCCCAAATATCCCGTGCCTCCACAGCCCAGTCTGCCACCCTGGAGTCGGCGGAAGACACGGGCATAGGCACAGGTACCCGTGGATGCTGACCATAGTTGAGGAGGAATGGGGTTTGTCCAGTGGAGTCGGCAACGGCGTTGTTCAGTGCAAACTCTGCCCATGATAGCAAGGATGCCCAGTCATCCTGCCTGGCTGAAACAAAATGTCGCAGGTATGTGACCAAGGTCTGGTTGGCTCTCTCTACCAACCCATTCGTCTCGGGATGATAAGCGGAAGAGAGATTCAACTCAATACTGAGAAGACGACAGAGCTCTCTCCAGAACCGAGACGCAAACTGGGGACCCCGGTCACTGACAATTTTGTCTGGCATACCATGTAGGCGGAAGATATATGTCTGATGAACAACGCTGCCAAGGCCCGTGCAGAAGGTAACCGCGGCAGCGGCACCAAATGCACCATTTTTGAGAAATGATCGGTGATGACCCAAATGATGGTACAGCCGCGAGACTTGGGCAAACCCACAACAAAGTCCATCCCGACCATCTCCCAGGGCCTATCTGCCACCGGCAAGGGATAGAGCAAACCAGCTGGCCTTTGACGCGGAGATTTATTTTTGGCGCAGGAGACACACGCCAGAACATAATCCCTGACATCCCGGACCATATGCGGCCACCAGTACGTCCTCGCCAGTAGCTCAGATGTCCTCTTTGTCCCAAAGTGTCCACCCACCCTGGACGAATGAGCCCAAGAGAGAACCTCCGGTCGCAAATTAATGGGCACAAAAGTCTTGCCCGGAGGCACAGACTCTAGTGAAACCGGCGCCACGGTTCTCAGGCTCTCGGAAGGGACAATAAGCCGAGGCTCCTCTTCCTCCTCCTCAGTTGACATAACGGAGCGAGAGAGAGCGTCAGCACGGATATTCTTCTCCCCGGCGAGATAATGAAGGGAAAAGTGGAACCGGGAGAAGAACAGGGACCATCTGGCCTGGCGAGAATTTAGCCGCTGGGCTGTCTGCAAATAGACCAAATTTTTGTGGTCCGTGTAAACTTGGAAGGGAAACCGCGCACCTTCCAGAAGATGTCTCCACTCCGAAAAGGCCAACTTCATTGCTAGCAACTCCCTGTCCCCGATGGAGTAGTTCCTCTCCGCTGGCGTGAAGGTCTTGGAGAAGAAGAAGCATGGATGCTTCCGACCTTGAGCATCCTTTTAGTAGAGGACTGCTCCAGCACCAACGGACGAGGCATCCACCTCCAGTAGGAATGGCTTATCCACATCGGGACGATGTAAGATGGGAGCGCTAGCAAAGTGGGACTTAATAGAAGTGAAGGCCTTGGAGACCTCTTCCGACCACAATTTGGGATTCGCTCCCTTCTTGGTGAGGGCTACCAAGGGAGCTACCAGAGTTGAGAAGTGGGGAATGAACTGGCGGTAATAGTTTATGAACCCCATAAAGCGCTGCACCGCTTTAAGGGAATGGGGCTCTTGCCAGTCCATCACAGCCTGTAGTTTGGCAGGATCCATAGCCAATCCCTGGGCGGAGATGATATAGCCCAGGAAAGGTAAGGAATCCTGCTCAAACACACACTTCTCCAACTTTGCGTAAAGAGAGTTTGCCCGTAGGAGGTCGAAGACTCTGCCAACATCTCTCCGGTGGGAGTCAATATCTGGAGAAAAGATGAGAATATCATCCAGATAGACTACAACCGAGGTGGAAAGCATATCCCGGAAGATGTCATTGACAAAGTCTTGAAAAACGGCAGGTGCATTACAGAGCCCGAAGGGCATCACCAGATACTCATAGTGCCCATCTCTGGTGTTAAATGCCGTTTTCCACTCGTCCCCCTCACGGATGCGAATCAGGTTGTAAGCACCCCGCAGATCTAGTTTCGTAAACACTCTAGCTCCCCGAAGCCTATCGAAAAGCTCAGAAATCAACGGCAAAGGGTACTTGTTCTTAACTGTGATAGCATTAAGACCCCTGTAGTCTATGCATGGACGTAGTTCTCCATTCTTCTTCTGCACGAAGAAGAACCCTGCCCCAGCAGGTGACACTGACTTCCTAATGAACCCTCTTGCCAGATTCTCTTGTATGTACTGAGACATTGCCTCCGTTTCCGGGAGAGATAATGGATAGACTCGACCCCGGGGAGGCTCAGCACCAGGCAAGAGATCGATAGGACAGTCATAGGGGCGATGGGGCGGAAGGGTCTCCGCCGCCTTCTTGGAGAATACGTCTGCATAAGACCAATATTGCTTGGGGAGAGAGGATAGATCTGCGGGTACCTCAGTAGTAGCAACCTGAACGCACTCTCGGTGACACCTACCCCCACATGATCCACCCCATCCCAGAATTCTGCCTGAGGACCACTCGATGTGAGGAGAGTGGTACCGTAGCCAAGGTATCCCCAACAGGACCTCATCAATACCCTCAGGAATGACGAGCAGAGAAATAATCTCCTGATGGGATGGCGACAGGGACAGAGTAATAGGGATGGTCTGATGTGTTATCTGTGCGGGGAGTGTCGACCCATTCACCACTCGTACCGTTACTGGTTGGGATAGCATAACCAGGGGCATTGCGTGACGTTGGGCGAAGGCAGAAGACATAAAATTGCCCTCCGCCCCAGAATCCACGCAGAGGTCTACCGAGTGGGAGGATGAGCCAAAGGTAATTGTCCCCTTAAAGGACAATTTGGAGGCAAACGTCGCAGTGTCTAGTGCACCTCCACCTACTACCACTAGACTCTGACGTTTCCTCGACCGCTGATGACATCTGGTGGCAAGATGTCCTGACTGTTGGCAAACCTGGCAACCCTGGAGTGCACGAGCAGTCTGGGACTTAGATCCCGCTCGTGACACCACCTTAGGTTCCTGGAACTCAGGAGCCTGAACTGGAGATTCCAAAGGTTTGGCGAAGGTGGGAGCCAGCCGAAACCTCTGCCTACACTGGGCTCGCTCTAACCTCCGCTCGTGAAAACGGAGGTCAATGCGAGTAGATACTGCTATTAACTCCTCCAGTGTGGCGGGAATCTCCCTAGTGGCCAGAGCGTCCTTAACGTGGTCAGCCAGCCCCCTCCAAAATATAGGGATAAGGGCTTTATCCGTCCACTCCAGCTCAGATGCCAGAGTGCGGATATGGACGGCAAAAAGGCTGACCAAGGACGAGCCCTGAGTCAGTGCCAACAGTTGGAGCGCCGTGTCATGGGTGACACGAGGTCCTAGAAAGACCTGTTTCAGAGTGCTCAGGAATAACGGAGCACTCTGCACCACATGATCGCCACGCTCCCACAGCGGCGTAGCCCACTGCAACGCCCTGTCCGACAATAAGGAAATTATAAAGCCCACCTTAGCCCGCTCTGTAGGGAAACGAGAGGCCAGAAGCTCGAGATGTATTGAGCACTGACTCACGAAACCCCTACAGGACTTACTGTCACCAGAAAATTTCTCTGGTAGCGGGAGGCGAGATAGCGTCGGTACAGGAGCGGCAGTGGACAAGGTTGCTGCAGCCACACTTGCAGCCTGAACAGCGACAGCAGTAACATCCACAGCTGAGGTTGAACGCTCAAAAGCCGCCAACCTTCCCTCCAGCTGCTGGATGTACCACTGTAAACGCTGATCGTCCGCCATTTTACTAGCCAGACCCTGGCGCTAGTATTATGTTAGGACTGGCGGGACGCACCAAGACAGATGATAAAGGTGCGTTCGCAGTCCGGGGTCCACCGTGCAGGTGAGAACCTGCTGCTAGCAATTAGCAGACAATATGGCGGTATACACGCGTGGGTTAAACCTCACCCAGCGTGAAGAAAGCGATCCTGTTAATTCACAGGACCGCAGTACCGCACTAGTGCGCGAGCAAGTGGTCAGCGGACTTAACCCCAGAAGGGATTGGAGCCCGATTAGACCCTTGCTGGCGTAACACCGCAACTGGGTGTGTAGAGAACCTTAAGCAATCTATGTGCACAAGAGTGCGAGCGATGCCGCACTAACGGACGCCACTAACCACCCAGACTCGGGTATGGAAAGCGCAAGGCAGGCGCACGGCGCCGTACTGGCAGGCACAGCTACAGGACGCTGTGATGTGTGTTAGTGCTGTAGGCTAAGTCGGGCGCTAGGTAGCAGCCATACACCTTCCGCGAACAGACATTCAATAGGGTAGGGGTTTCCAAGGACGACTTGCACTCACAACATACACACATAAGCAAATGTAAGAAAATACTAGCGCATGGCCGTGCGGTCATGCGCAGTTTATATAGCAGCAGCACAGGAAGTGGCCACAGCACTTTTGCCCTTCTAGGACCTACCAAGAGGACCAATGGAATGTGCTGCAGAGACTGAGCACATGACCCTCGATCTCCAACGGGAGACCTTACGCTGGGCATGCTCAGTACATGCAGACAAGGACTTAGTCTCAGAGAAGTCCGCTCGCTGCTGACCAGCACTGACTTTAAAGGCAGAGACTGGAGAAGCAGCACTAACTCTCAGAACAGAGTGAGAATGAGCAAGACGCTGGGACCGACGTCCTTGCTGAGCAGGCTCCACTGCGGCTGGACAAGAATGGGAGACCGCAGCGGAAGTGGCTCGAGATTCCCCCTGTGCAGAAGCGGGAAATCGACCCCTAACAACGTATGCCTGCAAAGCAAAGATTTTGACACCACATGTTGTGAATTCTGTGGTCAAGCTCCCTCCTGTGGTCATGAGTGGTACTTCGGCTGGTTCTATCTATGAGCTTCCTCTGGTGGATGTGAGTGGGGCTGCGGCTTCTGAGTTTCCTTCCTCAGGTGACGAGGTTAAGTCGTTAGGTGCTGCTCTATTTAACTCCACCTAGTTCTTTGTTCCTGGCCTCCAGTCAATGTTCCAGTATTGGTCTTGCTTTCTCCTGGATCGTTCTTATGGCCTGTCTGCCCTGCATAAGCTAAGTTTTGCTTGTGTTACTTTTGTTTGCTATATTTTTTGTCCAGCTTGCTATATTGGTTTTTCTTGCTTGCTGGAAGCTCTGAGACGCAGAGGGAGCACCTCCGTACCGTTAGTCGGTGCGGAGGGTCTTTTTGCCCCTCTGTGTGGTTGTTTGTAGGTTTTTGTGTTGACCGCAAAGCTATCTTTCCTATCCTCGGTCTATTCAGTAAGTCGGGCCTCGCTTTGCTAAAGTCTATTTCATCTCTGTGTTTGTATTTTCATCTTAACTCACAGTCATTATATGTGGGGGGCTGCCTTTTCCTTGGGGAATTACTCTGAGGCAAGGTAGGCTTATTTTTCTATCTTCAGGGCTAGCTAGTTTCTCAGGCTGTGCCGAGTTGCATAGGAGCGTTAGGCGCAATCCACGGCTACCTCTAGTGTGGTATGATAGGATTAGGGATTGCGGTCAGCAGAGTTCCCACGTCTCAGAGCTCGTCCTATGTTAGTAACTATCAGATCACTTTGTGTGCTCTTAACCACTAGGTCCATTGTGGTTTTGAATCACCTGTTCATAACAACCACAGATACACCAGGAGTCTGACGGAGATAACAGACCATTTAAATTTGTGGCCTTTTTTTAAAACAATTTTTTTTAAAGCACTAAATAATGATTAGCCAAAGGATATCAGATAAAACAATGCAACGCATGCCTGCAATGCGACAATTTTGATACATCATTCGTCTGATGGAGATAAAAGACTGTATAATTTTTATTTTTTTTTTTTAATTTTTGAAAACACTAAATACTGAGTAGACCAAGGCTGTCAGACAAAGCAATGCAATGTATGTTAGGACTGGTGAAACGCACCAAATAAGAGGATATTAGGTGCCTTCGCAGTCTGGGGTCCATGTGCAGAAAAGACACCTGCTGCTCGGTAATGACGGACTGTATGGAGGTATAATGTGAATACACACACGGGTTAGCTTCATCTGGTGTGAAGGAAGCAAACCCTGTTGCGTCACAGGGCCGTGGTACCGCACAAAGAGAGCAAGCAAAGAGTCACAGAACTCTGTCCCAAGACTCAGGGAAAGAATTCTTCTAGACCTCTTGCGCTTGACACCACTACTGGGGTGTCAGAGATTAATCTGAACTAAGAATTTACTGCACAAGAGTGCGTGCAGCGCCGCTCTGGTGGACGCCACTAACCACCCAAACTTGGGCCAGGAAAGCGCACTATAAGCGCAAGGCGCCGCACTGGCAGTCACTGCTGACAGATGCAGTATCATGTGCTAGATGTGCAGGATAGAACTGTCAGGCGCTAGGTAACTTCCATCATTCGCGAGCAGTCAACAATTCTAGGAATGGGAATGATTTGGAGCTTTCATCCATCGACAGGCATACATCCACACACACGTTAGCAAGTTTACACTAGTGCATGGCCGAGCGCCATGCTAGCCTTTTTTGTAATAGTAGCGCTCCGGGACCTTCCTGGTGGTCCAATAGGAGCCACAACAGGACCTGAGCATGTGACCACCGACCTCCAATGGGAGGTCATCCCATGGGCATGCTCAATATAAGAAAAGCAGAACTTAGTCCCTGAAAGGCCTGCTCGCTGCTGATAATTGCTGGCTACAAAGGCAGAGCCTGGAAAGGCAGCAGTAACCATTTGCACAGTATCAGCTTGAGCCAGATGCTGGCACTGATGTCTCTGATGAGCAGGTTTCACTGCGGATGGAGGAGAATGGGAGACCGTAGTGGACTTGGTTCGAGATTCCCCTTGTGCAGCTGTGGGAACTTGACACCGAACAAAGTATGCCTGAAAAGTGAAGATTTTGACACCACAGATACACCATTTGTCTGACGGAGATAACAGGCTGTGTACATTTTTTTATTTCTTTTTTTAATTTTTCAAAACACTAAATACTGAGTAGACCAAGGCTAGCAGACAAAACAATGCAATGTATACCTGCAAAGCGAAGATTTGGACGCAACAGATACACCATTCGTCTGACGGAGATAACAGACTGTATACATTTTTTATATATTTTTTTAATTTTTGAAAACACCAAAGACTGAGTAGACCAAGGCTAGCAGACCAAACAATGCAACGTATGCCTGCAAAGCGAAGATTTTGACACCTCAGATACACCATTCGTCTGACGGAGATAACATACCATTTAAATGTGTGGCCTTTTTTTAAAGACTTTTTTTTAAATACTAAATAATGATTAGCCAAAGGCTATCAGATAAAACTATGCAAAGTATGCCTGCAATGCGAAAATTTGGACACCACAGGTACACCAAGCACCTGACGGAAATAGCAGACTGTATACATTTGGTTTTTTTTTTTAATTTTTGAAAACACTAACTACTGAGTAGTCCAAGGCTAGCAGACAAAACAATGCAAGGTATGCCTGCAAAGCGAAGATTTTGACACCACAGATACACCATTCGTCTGATGGAGATTACAGACCATTTAAATGTGTGGCCTTTTTAAAGAAAACATGTTTTAAAACACTAAATAATGATTAGCCAAAGGCTTGCAGACAAAACAATGCAATTTATGCCTGAAAAGCAAATATTTTGACACCACAGATACACCAGTGATAAATATAAGAACTGTAGCTAAATATTTTTGGGCCAGCTACAGATTTTTGGGGCAGAAAAATGGTGTCAAAAAATGTTGTAAGACACTACAAAAAATTATATAGTACCAAAAAAAGGCCAGATTTTTCTGTGCACTCACATTCAACTCTGTTTGTTTCAGATTGAACAGAATATAACATTGTACCATTGAAACCCTTCAGTTGTAATATTGGACATTGTCGCTTTATTGTTAAGGTATATATTCCATGTCCATGTCTAAATAATATAGACACACTGTTGTTTACATTTCTAATGGCTTCTGTTGTGGTGCGCGTGTACTGGCTGGCGGTCTGTGCTTGCCCCCCCTCTGACCGGCGAAGTTTTGCTGCGGGCACGACTGGGACTCACTAGTGCCCACTTGTGCGTGCGGTGGGGAAGGTCCGGGCAGGGGTGGGTTAACCCGGACGGCGGCCGGGGCATGCGCCACACTAACACAGTGGTGATTGCAAGAAGTCAGGTGATAGTCACATGATGAGTTTCCATGGATACTTAAGGTCCTGTAGACAGCCCAAACCACACTCCTCTTGAGAAAGCGAGTGCTGACAGCGGCGAAACGCGTGTCGGGGTACGTGCAGTGGGCCCCACATTCATAGGTGAGACATGCTTCCCTAGCATCCATATGCTTACCCACCAGGCCGGGTACTTTTACGGCTAGAGGTTTTACAATAGCTGGTGGTGTGCGGTATCCACACTCCCATAGGTTATTACAAGAAATGGTCTGTGTACTAATGATTTTTACCGCTCATGATTGGGGGTTGCGGCTACCTGTGATATTTCTGGGAGCATTTGTTTTTTCACCAGTTATATTTATATCAATGCACTGAGGCAATTACCTATGTATTTTGAGGGCCACTCATAATCTGGTGTCTTTGTTTAAATAGCACTTTCATGACATTGTTTGTGTTTTTTTAAAATGTTTATATTTGTTAATAAAGCTTTGTGACATTTTTATACAAAAACAAAAGCTTCCGCTGTTTCTTCGGTATTTTCAATAATGAAAATTTGCCTAGTCTTAAAGAAGTAAATATGCAGTTTTATCATAAATATAGAGTAAATAGAACTAATAAATAAACACTTGTAGAATTTTTTTTCTTATACTATGAGCACATTTTTTTCTTAGCTTAAATGATTCAGAACCAAATGACCTACTGTTACCATCTGCAAAAATGAAATGCAAATATTATTATAAATTAATGAGCTTCTAATTATGAAATTTGCTTAATCTTATTTAACTTTAAACAGTTGGTATATTTTTAGAAAGCAATTATCATTATATAGTATACCGAAGCATAAAGAGGAAAATCTTTCAAGGTGACACATTCCTTTCCCTCACTGTGGGTTAATGAAGAGCAAGATTAAGAATATTCGCACAAGAACTGTGAAAATTTGTTCATACATTGTTGTTGTTAGGCAAATTCAGGACAAAAATACATTTTTAGGAACTTATTCTATAAAAACTACCAATGGCCACAAAAGGTCATCATGAGAAAGTAGCCTAAATGTTCCACAAATAAACTTAAGCTCTGGAAACATTTTAAAAGAATGAGAAAATTTACGGTCGCATGACCCTTGCTTCACAGTTGTTCCTAAATTACCCATAAGCTCTCTGATCATCCACAGAATGACTGTAACATATCTCTACAAAAAAAAAACTTCATACCTCCTGGCATTGGTATGATTAGTGATGAGCGAGCACAAAAATGCTCAGGTGCTCGTTGCTTGGGTCGAGTAAATTGGAATGCCCGGGTGCTCGACCGAGCAACAAGCCTGTTGTGAACAGGTAATTCAGAACCACAATGGACCTTGAAGTTCAGAGCACACAAAGTGACCTGACAATTACCAAAAACATAGGACGAGCTCTGAGACGTGGGAACTCTGCTGACCGCAATCCCTAATCCTATCATACCACACTAGAGGTAGCCGTGGATTGCGCCTAACGCTCCCTATGCAACTCGGCACAGCCTGAGAAACTAACTAGCCCTGAAGATAGAAAAATAAGCCTACCTTGCCTCAGAGAAATTCCCCAAGGAAAAGGCAGCCCCCCACATATAATGACTGTGAGTTAAGATGAAAATACAAACACAGAGATGAAATAGATTTAGCAAAGTGAGGCCCCACTTACTGAATAGACCGAGGATAGGAAAGATAGCTTTGCGGTCAACACAAAAACCTACAAACAACCACGCAGAGGGGCAAAAAGACCCTCCGCACCGACTAACGGTACGGAGGTGCTCCCTCTGCGTCTCAGAGCTTCCAGCAAGCAAGAAAAACCAATGTAGCAAGCTGGACAGAAAAAATAGCAAACAAAAGTAACACAAGCAGAACTTAGCTTATGCAGGGCAGACAGGCCACAGGAACGATCCAGGAGGAAGCAAGACCAATACTAGAACATTGACTGGAGGCCAGGATCAAAGCACTAGGTGGAGTTAAATAGAGCAGCACCTAACGACTTAACCTCAGCACCTGAGGAAGGAAACTCAGAAGCCGCAGTACCACTCTCATCCACCAAAGGAAGCTCATAGACAGAACCAGCCGAAGTACCACTCACGACCACAGGAGGGAGCTTGGCTACAGAATTCACAACACAAGCCCAATGTAAGTCTATGGGAAACGCAAGCTTTTTTGCTGTGACCCCCCCAGAAGGTCTTTTGAGGGTATAAAAACTGCAGAGATCCATGAGAAAAGTGCTGAAATGACATGGGAACAGCATGGGGAAGACCCCTGGAAGCATTTCTGACTCCCAGGTCACTGTTGTGAATAATGTTGCATTTTTGAAATTTAGCGGAGAATATTTGTGTCTGTCTGCGGCTGTCTGCATGTGGATGTGGCAATCTGTGTGTGTGTGCAGTTGTCTGCGTGGGTGTCTGTGTGTGTGTGCATTTGTGTGTGTGCAAGTGTGTGTGGGTGTCTTTGTGTGTGTGTGTGCGCGAGTGTCTGGGTGTGTGCGCGTTTGTCTATGTGGGTGGGTGTCTGTTATGGCTGGCAATCAGGCAACACAGCGTGCAGTAATCAGCGCACATACAGAGATCTGGCAATAACCAAAAACAATAGGACGAGCTCTGAGACGTGGAATCTCTGTAGACTGCAGTACCTGATCTATCCTCACACAACTATAAGCAGCAGTGGATTGCGCCTAACAACTACCTATGCAACTCGGCACTGCCTGAGGAGCTGACTAGCCTGAAGATAGAAATACAAGCCTGACTTACCTCAGAGAAATACCCCAAAGGAATAGGCAGCCCCCCACATATAATGACTGTTAGCAAGATGAAAAGACAAACGTAGGAATGAAATAGATTCAGCAAAGTGAGGCCCGATATTCTAGACAGAGCGAGGATAGCAAAGAGAACTATGCAGTCTACAAAAAACCCTAAAACGAAAACCACGCAAAGGGGCAAAAAGACCCACCGTGCCGAACTAACAGCACGGCGGTGCACCCCTCTGCTTCTCAGAGCTTCCAGCAAAAGACAATAGCAAGCTGGACAGAAAAAAACAGAAAACAAACTAGAAGCACTTATCTAGCAGAGCAGCAGGCCCAAGGAAAGATGCAGTAGCTCAGATCCAACACTGGAACATTGACAAGGAGCAAGGAAGACAGACTCAGGTGGAGCTAAATAGCAAGGCAGCCAACGAGCTCACCAAAACACCTGAGGGAGGAAGCCCAGAGACTGCAATACCACTTGTGACCACAGAAGTGAACTCAGCCACAGAATTCACAACAGTACCCCCCCCTTGAGGAGGGGTCACCGAACCCTCACCAGAACCCCCAGGCCGACCAGGATGAGCCACATGAAAGGCACGAACAAGATCTGGGGCATGGACATCAGAGGCAAAAACCCAGGAATTATCTTCCTGAGCATAACCCTTCCATTTGACCAGATACTGGAGTTTCCGTCTAGAGACACGAGAATCCAAAATCTTCTCCACAATATACTCCAATTCCCCCTCCACCAAAACAGGGGCAGGAGGCTCCACAGATGGAACCATAGGTGCCACGTATCTCCTCAACAACGACCTATGGAATACATTATGTATGGAAAAGGAGTCTGGGAGGGTCAGACGAAAAGACACCGGATTGAGAATCTCAGAAATCCTATACGGACCAATAAAACGAGGTTTAAATTTAGGAGAGGAAACCTTCATAGGAATATGACGAGAAGATAACCAAACCAAATCCCCAACACGAAGTCGGGGTCCCACACGGCGTCTGCGATTAGCGAAAAGCTGAGCCTTCTCCTGGGACAAGGTCAAATTGTCCACTACCTGAGTCCAGATCTGCTGCAACCTGTCCACCACAGAATCCACACCAGGACAGTCCGAAGACTCAACCTGTCCTGAAGAGAAACGAGGATGGAACCCAGAATTGCAGAAAAATGGAGAGACCAAGGTAGCCGAGCTGGCCCGATTATTAAGGGCGAACTCAGCCAACGGCAAAAATGACACCCAATCATCCTGGTCAGCGGAAACAAAACATCTCAGATATGTTTCCAAGGTCTGATTGGTTCGTTCGGTCTGGCCATTAGTCTGAGGATGGAAGGCCGAGGAGAAAGATAGGTCAATGCCCATCCTACCACAAAAGGCTCGCCAGAACCTCGAGACAAACTGGGAACCTCTGTCAGAAACAATATTCTCAGGAATGCCATGTAAACGAACCACATGCTGGAAGAACAAAGGCACCAAATCAGAGGAGGAAGGCAATTTAACCAAGGGCACCAGATGGACCATTTTAGAAAAGCGATCACAGACCACCCAAATGACCGACATTTTTTGAGAAACGGGAAGGTCAGAAATGAAATCCATCGAAATATGTGTCCAAGGCCTCTTCGGGACTGGCAAGGGCAAAAGCAACCCACTGGCACGTGAACAGCAAGGCTTAGCCCTAGCACAAATTCCACAGGACTGCACAAAAGCACGCACATCCCGTGACAGAGATGGCCACCAGAAGGATCTAGCAACCAACTCCCTGGTACCAAAGATTCCTGGATGACCGGCCAGCACCGAACAATGAAGTTCAGAGATAACTTTACTAGTCCACCTATCAGGGACTAACAGTTTCTCGGCCGGACAACGATCAGGTTTATTAGCCTGAAATTTCTGCAACACTCTCCGCAAATCAGGGGAGATGGCAGACACAATGACTCCTTCCTTGAGGATACTCGCCGGCTCAGATAACCCCGGAGAGTCGGGCACAAAACTCCTAGACAGAGCATCCGCCTTCACATTTTTAGAGCCCGGAAGGTATGAAATCACAAAATCAAAACGAGCAAAAAATAACGACCAACGGGCCTGTCTAGGATTCAAGCGCTTGGCAGACTCGAGATAAGTCAAGTTCTTATGATCAGTCAATACCACCACGCGATGCTTAGCACCCTCAAGCCAATGACGCCACTCCTCGAATGCCCACTTCATGGCCAGCAACTCTCGGTTGCCCACATCATAATTACGCTCAGCAGCAGAAAATTTCCTGGAAAAGAAAGCACATGGTTTGAACACTGAGCAACCAGAACCTCTCTGTGACAAAACCGCCCCTGCACCAATCTCAGAAGCATCAACCTCGACCTGGAACGGAAGAGAAACATCAGGTTGACACAACACAGGGGCACAGCAAAAACGACGCTTCAACTCCTGAAAAGCTTCCACGGCAGCAGAAGACCAATTAACCAAATCAGCACCCTTCTTGGTCAAATCGGTCAATGGTCTGGCAATGCTAGAAAAATTACAGATGAAGCGACGATAAAAATTAGCAAAGCCCAGGAATTTCTGCAGACTTTTTAGAGATGTCGGCTGAGTCCAATCCTGGATGGCCTGAACCTTAACCGGATCCATCTCGATAGTAGAAGGGGAAAAGATGAACCCCAAAAATGAAACTTTCTGCACACCGAAGAGACACTTTGATCCCTTCACGAACAAGGAATTAGCACGCAGTACCTGGAAAACCATTCTGACTTGCTTCACATGAGACTCCCAATCATCTGAGAAGATCAAAATGTCATCCAAGTAAACAATCAAGAATTTATCCAGATACTCACGGAAAATGTCATGCATAAAAGACTGAAAAACAGATGGAGCATTGGCAAGTCCGAACGGCATCACCAGATACTCAAAATGACCCTCGGGCGTATTAAATGCCGTTTTCCATTCATCTCCCTGCCTGATTCTCACCAGATTATACGCACCACGAAGATCAATCTTAGTAAACCAACTAGCCCCCTTAATCCGAGCAAACAAGTCAGAAATCAATGGCAAGGGATACTGAAACTTAACAGTGATCTTATTAAGAAGGCGGTAATCAATACACGGTCTTAGCGAACCATCCTTCTTGGCTACAAAAAAGAACCCTGCTCCCAATGGTGACGACGATGGGCGAATATGTCCCTTCTCCAGGGACTCCTTCACATAACTGCGCATAGCGGTGTGTTCAGGTACGGACAAATTAAATAAACGACCCTTAGGGAATTTACTACCAGGAATCAAATCGATAGCACAATCACAATTCCTATGCGGAGGTAGGGCATCAGACTTGGACTCTTCAAATACATCCTGAAAGTCCGACAAGAACTCTGGGATGTCAGAAGGAATGGATGACGAAATAGACAAAAATGGAACATCACCATGTACTCCCTGACAACCCCAGCTGGTTACCGACATAGAGTTCCAATCCAATACTGGATTATGGGTTTGTAGCCATGGCAACCCCAACACGACCACATCATGCAAATTATGCAGTACCAGAAAGCGAATAACTTCCTGATGTGCAGGAGCCATGCACATGGTCAGCTGGGCCCAGTACTGAGGCTTATTCTTGGCCAAAGGTGTAGCATCAATTCCTCTCAACGGAATAGGACACCGCAAAGGCTCCAAGAAAAATCCACAACGTTTAGCATAATCCAAATCCATCAGATTCAGGGCAGCGCCTGAATCCACAAACGCCATGACAGAATACGATGACAAAGAGCACATTAAGGTAATGGACAAAAGGAATTTGGACTGTACAGTACCAATAACGGCAGAGCTGTCGAACCGCCTAGTGCGTTTAGGACAATTAGAAATAGCATGAGTAGAATCACCACAATAGAAACACAGTCTGTTCAGACGTCTGTGTTCTTGCCGTTCTACTTTAGTCATAGTCCTGTCGCACTGCATAGGCTCAGGTTTACTCTCAGGCAGTACCGCCAGATGGTGCACAGATTTACGCTCGCGCAAGCGACGACCGATCTGAATGGCCAAGGACATAGACTCATTCAAACCAGCAGGCATAGGAAATCCCACCATTACATCCTTAAGAGCTTCAGAGAGACCCTTTCTGAACAAAGCCGCTAGTGCAGATTCATTCCACAGAGTGAGTACTGACCATTTCCTAAATTTCTGACAATATACTTCTACATCATCCTGACCCTGGCATAAAGCCAGCAGATTTTTCTCAGCCTGATCCACTGAATTAGGCTCATCGTAAAGCAATCCGAGCGCCAGGAAAAATGCATCAACATTACTCAATGCAGAATCTCCTGGTGCAAGAGAAAACGCCCAGTCCTGTGGGTCGCCGCGCAAAAAAGAAATAATAATCAAAACCTGTTGAATAGGATTACCAGAAGAATGAGGTTTCAAGGCCAAAAATAGCTTACAATTATTTCTGAAGCTCAGGAACTTAGTTCTGTCACCAAAAAACAAATCAGGAATCGGAATTCTTGGTTCTAGCATCGATTTCTGATCAATAGTATCTTGAATCTTTTGTACATTTACAACGAGATTATCCATTGAGGAGCACAGAGCCTGAATATCCATGTCCACAGCTGTGTCCTGAAGCACTCTAATGGCTAGGGGAAAAAAAGACTGAAGACAGAGCTAAGAAAAAAAAATGATGTCAGGATTTCTTTTTTTCCCTCTATTGGGAATCATTGGTGTGGCTCCTTGTACTGTTATGGCTGGCAATCAGGCAACACAGCGTGCAGTAATCAGCGCACATACAGAGATCTGGCAATAACCAAAAACAATAGGACGAGCTCTGAGACGTGGAATCTCTGTAGACTGCAGTACCTGATCTATCCTCACACAACTATAAGCAGCAGTGGATTGCGCCTAACAACTACCTATGCAACTCGGCACTGCCTGAGGAGCTGACTAGCCTGAAGATAGAAATACAAGCCTGACTTACCTCAGAGAAATACCCCAAAGGAATAGGCAGCCCCCCACATATAATGACTGTTAGCAAGATGAAAAGACAAACGTAGGAATGAAATAGATTCAGCAAAGTGAGGCCCGATATTCTAGACAGAGCGAGGATAGCAAAGAGAACTATGCAGTCTACAAAAAACCCTAAAACGAAAACCACGCAAAGGGGCAAAAAGACCCACCGTGCCGAACTAACAGCACGGCGGTGCACCCCTCTGCTTCTCAGAGCTTCCAGCAAAAGACAATAGCAAGCTGGACAGAAAAAAACAGAAAACAAACTAGAAGCACTTATCTAGCAGAGCAGCAGGCCCAAGGAAAGATGCAGTAGCTCAGATCCAACACTGGAACATTGACAAGGAGCAAGGAAGACAGACTCAGGTGGAGCTAAATAGCAAGGCAGCCAACGAGCTCACCAAAACACCTGAGGGAGGAAGCCCAGAGACTGCAATACCACTTGTGACCACAGAAGTGAACTCAGCCACAGAATTCACAACAGGTGTCTATGTGTGTGGGTGTCTGTGTGTGTGTGTGTGGGTGTGTGTGTGTGTGCGAGTGTCTGTGTGTGTATGTTTGTCTGTGTGTGTGCAAGTGTGTGCGGGTATCTGTGTGTGTGTGCGGGTGTCTGTGTGTGTGTGTGCGGGTGTCTGTGTGTGCGGTAATGCTACCAATGGTACTGTTGGTTACAGCGCTGTGGGATCATGCTGACAGATGTCAGCGTGATTCCGCAGCTGACTATGACTCGCAGCGGTGAAGCAGACTTGGCCCGATGAGACTACTGCTCCCATCCGGCTATGTCTGGTGTCACTGATAACAGTGACAGCAGGTGTCGCTGATGGGAGAGTAGTATCATCTGCCGGTGCCTAGGCTAATGAGACTACTTCTCCCATCCGGCTATGTCTGGTGTCACTGATAACAGTGACAACAGGTGCCGCTGATGGGAGCGTATCATCTGCTGGCACCTGTACTCAAAAAAAAAAAGTAAAATTACAAAATTTGCTGTTTTTCCGCAGCTTCTTTCCTGCCAAGAAATCAGGTGTCAATAACTTCACTAAGGCTATGTGCACACATTGCGGATTTGCTTTTGGAAATTTCTGCGCAGTTTCTGCCTCTCTTGGCAGAAAACGCAGTTGAAATTCTATGCAGATTTGATGCGTTTTTGATGTGGATTTGATGCAGATTTTCATGCGGATTTGTAGGCGGATTTGAAGGCTAAACAAAGATATATTATTATTATAAAAAAAAAAAATTCATGTAATTTCCTTGTTCAACCTCTTCTTTTTCATTCTCCATTGAAGACCATAATATCATTACATACCATGTTCAAATATAATGTCTACACACAAAACAAATATAAGTGACTATTATATATATATTTTTATATATATGTAATACCAAGCCCAAGATTTAATAATGAACAGGTGTCATGCAGATTGCCTCATTAATAAAATGGTAAATAAAGAGTTAAATAAACACACACACACACACGAAATCTGTGTGAAATGCAATATGTTTATTTTTCAAAACATTCAAAGAAAATTTGCATGGACTCTTGCGTAATTTTCATAACAAGCACAGGGAAAGCAGACAGCTGAGGTCTGATATTAATATTATGGGAAGGAGCCAATAGCCATAAAGGTTCCCAGGCTATTAATATCAGCTCACAGATGTTTGCTTAGGCTTTACTGGCTATTTTACAGGGGAACCCCAGAAAAAAATTGACATGGGGTCCCCCTATAAAATCAAATCAGCAAATGCTAGGCAGACAGCTTCGGGCTGATATTAACAGCCTTGGAAGAGGCCATGAATATTGCCCCCCAGGTTAAAATCATCAGCTCTCAGCCCCCCAGAAATGGCGCATCTTATAGATGTGCCAATTTTGGCACTTAGCCTCACTCTTCCCACTTGCCCTGTAGCAGTGCCAAGTGGGGTAATATTTGTAGAGTTGATGTCAACTTTGTATTGCCCGGTGGCATCAAGCCCACTGCTTAGTAATGGAGAAGCATCTATAAGACACCTATCCATTACTAATCCTATAGTTATATGGTCAATAAAGACACAGCCAGAATAAAGTCCTTTATTAATCTTAATTTACCATACCTACTGCATCACCTAATCCCTGACTCCCTCAATCTCCTGCAGCAAAAATAAAACAATAAACAGCATATAATACTCCGTGTCCACTATATTCCATTTATCGACTCTCCCACTACGATCTCAGGTGTGGAACAGTACCTGGCATTTGGTGATACACTGGCAGAAGCTAATATCTCCCACAGTGTAACACGGAGCTGCACTGAGAGCTCACCGGAGTTCATCACTCCATGCTCTCACTTTACGGTAGTACCGCTGTGTGAGATCTTTCCCACACAGCATCGGAGCAGATCAGCTGGGCGATTAGCTCCTGTCAGTGTATCGCTGTTCGGGTAGAGGTCACATCTCCCAATGTGACTGTTCTACACGTGAAGTCGCAGTGGGACAATTTAGATTACCT
The DNA here is from genome assembly GCF_032444005.1 of Ranitomeya imitator. Classification (NCBI taxonomy): domain Eukaryota; kingdom Metazoa; phylum Chordata; class Amphibia; order Anura; family Dendrobatidae; genus Ranitomeya; species Ranitomeya imitator. The sequence continues at coordinate 145,957,418 of NC_091288.1, read as the reverse complement.
TGGACTATGGTGTACAGGGAGTATATGTTGGTTTATTATTTCACGTTACTTCGAGGAGATGAGGGCATTGGGGATTTGGTGTGCGGTGCGCGATTATAATGTGTTTTTATTTCTATGTGAATATGTATATATTATGTATCAATATGTACAGTGTGTATTATGTGAATAATGAACATATATGTAATTTTACTTTTTTTTTTAACACTGAGCACAGGTGCAGGCAGATGATACTACTCTCCCATCAGCGGCACCTGCGGATCACAGTCAGCTGTGGAATCATGCTGACATCTGCCACTGTGACTGACACACACGCACACACACGCAAGCACACACAGACACCCACACACAGCCACACAAACACGCAGACACCTGCACAGATCCGCACACGCAGACCCAGCATGTGACGAGCATGGAAGCGCCAGGTCTGAAATAGACCTGATGACGTTGTGCGGCCAGCCAATCATTGTAATGCCGCAACCAACATGACTGTGGAATTACAGGGTGTGGCAGACAATCCCTGCATGTTCATTGGCTCTCTAAAGAGCGTCAAACATGCTGGGCAGGGTCCCGAGCTCCAGCCATGCAACCCCTTTAGTTCTCGGCAATCTCCGAGCATTGTGAGCACTGCGATGCTTGGGAGAACAGCAAATAGTGGCAAGCATGCTCTCCTATCATCAAGTATGATAAAAAAAAGTGTAGGTTTAAATTTCCATTAAGAATATTTACTGCATTTTTTATGCTTTTTGCAGAAATTTGCTACATTAAATTGTCTCATTTTGGTATTCATATTTTAAATAAGAATGATTTATTTTAGAAAGCGGGGACCCAGTTTGTAAGAGGGCATCTTCAGACGAATATATTTGGAGGAGAGCCATACCTTATCCCCTGGCCGGAAGGAAGGAGCCTCCAGACGTCTTTTGTCTGCATGCTTCTTCATACGTAGAGAAGCTCTCTCTAAGGCAACCTTGGTGTCACTCTATACTTTCGAGAATTCTTCCATAAAGGTATCAGCTGCAGGAATGCCAGAAAACCCAGAGATGAGAAGCGGAATCCTGGGTTGGAGCCCAAACACAATCTGAAAGGGAGATTTACCAGAAAACTCACTTACTTGATTGTTGTACGAGAATTCTGCCCAAGGCAGCAACTTGATCCAGTTATCATGATGTACGTTGACGAAGTGACATAAGAATCCTGTCAGAATTTGATTGCTCCTCTCTACTTGCCCATTGGGTTGAAGGTGATATGCGGAAGAGAAGCCCAGCTCCACTTGTACAGACTTAAAAAGTGCTCTCCAGAATTTAGAGGTGAACTGGACACCCCTGTCGGATACGATATGGAGAGGAAACCCGTAAAGATGGAAGATATGTTGAATGAAATGATCAGCGAGCTCTGAAGCAGACGGAAGACCAGGTTACGGAACAAAATTCGCCATCTTCGAAAAACGATCCACCACAAGCCAGATGACTGAACATCCAGAGGAGATGGGAAGATCAGTAATAAAGTCCATTACGATGTGCTGCCAGGGTACTGAAGGAACAAACAGAGGTAATAACCGCCTGGAGGGCAAACGCGTATCAGTCTTGTTGCAAGCACACGCAGGACAGGCAGCAACATACTCCTGAACATCTTTGCCCATGGTAGGCCACCAGTAGTAATGGGAGATGAGTTGCAGAGTCTTCCTTTGTCCGGCATGACCGGCCAATTTAGAAGAATGACCCCACCGAAGAACTCATTTACAATCTGAGGTAGATAAAAAGGTCTTACCGGGAGGGAGTCGAGCAAGGTTAACTGCGGCCACGGATACTAATCTGGACAGTTCAATGATGTGGTGCGGTTCTTCCACAAAATCGGGAGGCAAAAACGCTCTGCAAAGTGCATGGGCTTTAATGTTCTTATCAGCTGGTCGGAAATAAAGAATAAAATTAAATCGAGCAAAAAACAATGGCCCACCGGGCTTGACGAGGATTCAGCCTCTGAGCAGATTGAAGATAAGCAAGATTCTTATGATCTGTGAAAATGATAACCTGATGAGCAGCACCCTCAAGAAGATGACGTCAGTCCTGCAGAGCTAACTTGATACTGTAGCTAATAATTCACGATCTCCTACGGAGTAATTCCTCTCCGAAACAGAAAAGACTTTCGAGAAAAATCCACAAGTGACCATCCGGCGGGACGATGACTTCTGGGTGAGAACTGCACCAGCACCTATGGAGGAAGCATCTACCTCAAGCAAAAATTGTTTTTTGGAGTCCGGTCGATGAAGTACGGGTGCGGAAGAGAAGGCCTGCTTTAAGGAAGTAAAAGCCTCCTCAGCCTCAGGTGTCCATCCCTTGGCATTCGCGCCTTTCCGGGTCAAAGCCAAAATGGGTGCTACTCGAGTGGAAAAATTTGGAATGAACAAGCGGTAATAGTTGGCAAACCCCATGAACCGTTGTATTGCCTTCAAACCGCATGGACGAGGCCACTTTAGAATGGCAGACACCTTCTCAGGATCCATCTTTAAACCTGCGGCTCACAGTGCGCAGGCGCCGCCTACGCTGGAGTGATTGGCCGGTTCACAACATGTGACCGGCCCCACAATCACCACCAATGGGGTATAAAAGGTCCTTGCAGGGACATAGAGCTATCCCCTTGATAAAGCTGACATACTAAAAAGCGAAACGTACGTTGGGGCGCTCTTGGATGCGATCTAGTGCCACTTCCCCCATCTATCCGTTGGTGAGTTTTGTTCCTGCTGCATATTTGCACATTTTTTACCACTTGGTCAGAACATATATATATATATATATATATATATATATATATATATATATATATATATATATATATATATATATATATATATATATATTGGAACATACTTTCCCCTTTACCTCTCACTATGTATTATGTACTATTGGGGCATAGATGGCGCTATTGATCTGGCACATCATCCGGTTTTAGTATCACTTTTTGGAATATATTTATATGACTTGATATGTTTTTGTAATAAAGCTTACTATTTTTTAACCCTAAATACTCCTGTTTCCTCCGATCTTCTCCATCTTTAAACCTGTAGACGAGACGATATAACCACGGAAAGGCAGAGAGGATTGTTCAAAGAGACACTTTTCAGCTTTAGCATAAAGTCTGTTCTCCCTGAGTCTCAGTAAGACCATATGTACATGTTTCCGGTGGGAAGCTAAATCAGCAGAGAAGATCAGAATGTCGTCCAGGTAAACAACAACACAAGAATAAAGCAGATCTCTGAAAATGTCATTTACAAATTCCTGAAACACTGCTGGTGCATTACTTAGCCCAAAAGGCATTACCAGGTATTCATAATGTCCATCCTGGGTGTTAAAGGCGGTCTTCCATTCGTCTTCCTTACGAATGCGTACCAGATTGTAAGCCCCCTGAGATCCAGTTTGGTGAAAATTTTAGACCCCCTAAGACGATCAAACAATTCTGAAATTAACGGCAACGGATACCTGTTCTTTACTGTAATCAGGTTCAGACCCCTGTAATCGATACAGTGTCGCATAGATCCATCCTTTTTCTTCATGAAGAAGAATGCAGCTCCAGCAGGCGAGGAAGACTTCCGGATGAATCCTCTGTCCAGGTTCTCCTGAATGTATTCAGACATAGACTGAGTCTCTGCTTGAGAAAGAGGATAAATCCGTCCACGTGGAGGAGACGCTCCGGGAAGCATATCAATGGGGCAATAATATGACCTGTGTGGAGGTAAACTCTCTGCCTCCCGAAGACATCAGCAAAGGACCAGTAAGGAGACAGCAAACCCGGCAGGGTTTTAGGTTGTACTAGAGGAAGAGCAGGACAAACCGGAATGATACATCAATTAACCCCTTTCTGCCATTAGACGTACTATTGCGTCCATGTGGGGTGGGCTTTACTTCCCAAGGATGCAATAGTATGTCATATGCGATCGGCAGCGCTCACGGGGGGAGCGCCGCCGATCGCGGCCGGGTGTCAGCTGCCTATCGCAGCTGACATCCGGCACTATGTGCCAAGAGCGGTCAAAGACCGCCCCCGGCACATTAACCCCCGGCACACCGCGATCAAAGATGATCGCGATGTGCCGGCGGTGCAGGGAAGCACCGCGCAGGGAGGGGTCTCCCTGCGGGCTTCCCTGAGCCCCCCGCAGCAACGCGATGTGATCGCGTTGCTGCGAGGGTCTCACCTCCCTCCCTCCCTGCTCCAGGCCCGGATCCAAGATGGCCGCGGATCCGGGTCCTGCAGGGAGGGAGGTGGCTTCACAGAGCCTGCTCAGAGCAGGCACTGTGAAGCAGCCTGCACTCCTATCAGATCGGTGATCTGACAGAGTGCTGTGCAAACTGTCAGATCACCGATCTGTGATGTCCCCCCCTGGGACAAAGTAAAAAAATTAAAAAAAAATTTTTTTCAAATGTGTAAAAAAAAATAAAAAAAAATATTCCAAAATAATGAAAAAAAATATATATATTATTCCCATAAATACATTTCTTTATCTAAATAAATAAAACAAAACAATAAAAGTACACATATTTAGTATCGCCGCGTCCGTAACGGCCCGACCTATAAAACTGGCCCACTAGTTAACCCCTTCAGTAAACACCGTAAGAAAAAAAAAAAAAAAACGAGGCAAAAAACAACGCTTTATTATCATACCGCCGAACAAAAAGTGGAATAACACGCGATCAAAAAGATGGATATAAATAACCATAGTACCGCTGAAAGCGTCATCTTGTCCCGCAAAAACGAGCCGCCATATAGCATCATCAGCAAAAACATAAAAAAGTTGTAGTCCTGAGAATAAAGCGATGCAAAAATAATTATTTTTTCCGTAAAATAGTTTTTATCGTATAAAAGCGCCAAAACATAAAAAAAATGATATAAATTAGGTGTCGCTGTAATCGTACTGACCCGAAGAATAAAACTGCTTTATTAATTTTACCAAACGCGGAACGGTATAAACGCCTCCCCCAAAAGAAATTCATGAATAGCTGTTTTTTGGTCATTCTTCCTCACAAAAATCGGAATAAAAAGCGATCAAAAAAGTCACGTGCCTGAAAATGTTACCAATAAAATCGTCAACTCGTCCCGCAAAAAACAAGACCTCACATGACTCTGTGGACCAAAATATGGAAAAATTATAGCTCTCAAAATGTGGTAACGCAAAAAATATTTTTTGCAATAAAAAGCGTCTTTCAGTGTGTGACGGCTGCCAATCATAAAAATCCGCTAAAAAACCCGTTTTAAAAGTAAATCAAACCCCCCTTCATCACCCCCTTAGTTAGGGAAAAATTAAAAAAATGTATTTATATCCATTTTCCCGTTAGGGTTAGGGCTAGGGTTAGGGTTAGGGCTAGGGTTAGGGTGGGGGCTAGGGCTAGGGTTAGGGCTAGGGTTAGGGTTAGGGTTAGGGCTAGGGTTAGGGCTAGGGCTAGGGTTAGGGTTAGGGTTGGGGCTACAGTTAGGGTTGGGGCTACAGTTAGGGTTGGGGCTAAAGTTAGGGTTTAGATTACATTTACAGTTGGGAATAGGGTTGGGATTAGGGGTGTGTCAGGGTTAGGGGTGTGGTTAGGGATACCGTTGGAATTAGGGTTAGGGGTGTGTTTGGATTAGGGCTTCAGTTATAATTGGAGGGTTTCCACTGTTTAGGCACATCAGGGGCTCTCCAAACACGACATGGCGTCCGATCTCAATTCCAGCCAATTCTGCGTTGAAAAAGTAAAACAGTGCTCCTTCCCTTCCGAGCTCTCCCGTGTGCCCAAACAGGGGTTTGCCCCAACATATGGGGTATCAGCGTACTCAGGACAAATAGGACAACAACTTTTGGGGTCCAATTTCTCCTGTTACCCTTGGGAAAAAACAAACTAGGGGCTAAAAAATAATTTTTGTGGGAAAAAAAAAAGATTTTTTATTTTCACGGCTCTGCGTTATAAACTGAAGTGAAACACTTGGGGGTTCAAAGTTCTCCCAACACATCTAGATGAGTTCCCTGGGGGGTCTAGTTTCCAATATGGGGTCACTTGTGGGGGGTTTCTACTGTTTAGGTACATTAGGGGCTCTGCAAACGCAATGTGACGCCTGCAGACTATTCCATCTAAGTCTGCATTCCAAATGGCACTCCTTCCCTTCCGAGCCCTCCCTTGCGCCCAAACGGTGGTTCCCTCCACATATGGGGTATCAGCGTACTCAGGACAAATTGGACAACAACTTTTGGGGTCGAATTTCTCCTCTTACCCTCGGGAAAATACAAAACTGGGGGCTAAAAAATAATTTTTGTGGGAAAAAATTTTTGTTTTATTTTTACGGCTCTGCATTATAAACTTCTGTGAAGCCCTTGGTGGGTCAAAGCGCTCACCACACATCTAGATAAGTTCCTTAGGGGGTCTACTTTCCAAAATGGTGTCATTTGTGGGGGGTTTCTACTGTTTAGGTACATTAGGGGCTCTGCAAACGCAATGTGACACCTGCAGACCATTCCATCTAAGTCTGCATTCCAAATGGAGCTCCTTCCCTTCCGAGCCCTCCCATGCGCCCAAACAGTGGTTCCCCCCCACTTATGGGGTATCAGCGCACTCACGACAAATTGGACAACAATTTTTGGGGTCCAATTTCTCCTGTTACCCTCGGGAAAATACAAAACTAGGGGCTAAAAAATAATTTTTGTGGGAAAAAATTTTTGTTTTATTTTTACGGCTCTGCATTATAAACTTCTGTGAAGCCCTTGGTGGGTCAAAGCGCTCACCACACATCTAGATAAGTTCCTTAGGGGGTCTACTTTCCAAAATGGTGTCACTTGTGGGGGGTTTCTACTGTTTAGGCACATCAGTGGCTCTCCAAACACAACATGGCGTCCCATCTCAATTCCTGTCAATTTGCATTGAAAAGTCAAACGGCGCTCCTTCCCTTCCGAGCTCTCCCATGCGCCCAAACAGTGGTTTACCCCCACATATGGGGTATCAGCGTACTCAGGACAAATTGTACAACAACTTTTGGGGTCCAATTTCTTCTCTTACCCTTGGGAAAATAAAAAATTGGGGGCGAAAAGATAATTTTTGTGAAAAAATATGATTTTTTATTTTTACGGTTCTCCATTATAAACTTCTGTGAAGCACTTGGTGGGTCAAAGTGCTCACCACACCTCTAGATAAGTTCCTTAAAGGGTCTACTTTCCAAAATGGTGTCACTTGTGGGGGTTTTCAATGTTTAGGCACATCAGTGGCTCTCCAAACGCAACATGGCGTCCCATCTCAATTCCTGTCAATTTTGCATTGAAAAGTCAAACGGCGCTCCTTCCCTTCCGAGCTCTCCCATGCGCCCAAACAGTGGTTTACCCCCACATATGGGGTATCAGTGTACTCAGGACAAATTGTACAACAACTTTTGGGGTCCAATTTCTTCTCTTACCCTTGGGAAAATAAAAAATTGGGGGCGAAAAGATAATTTTTGTGAAAAAATATGATTTTTTATTTTTACGGTTCTGCATTATAAAGTTCTGTGAAGCACTTGGTGGGTCAAAGTGCTCACCACACCTCTAGATAAGTTCCTTAGGGGGTCTACTTTCCAAAATGTTGTCACTTGTGGGGGGTTTCAATGTTTAGGCACATCAGGGGCTCTCCAAACGCAACATGGTGTCCCATCTCGATTCCAGTCAATTTTGCATTGAAAAGTCAATTATTGGTAAAATAAAACAAATTGGAGCTGAATTAAATTTTTTGTGAAAAAAAGTTAAATGTTCATTTTTATTTAAACATTACAAAAATTCCTGTGAAGCACCAGAAGGGTTAATAAACTTCTTGAATATGGTTTTGAGCACCTTGAGGGGTTTAGTTTTTAGAATGGTGTCACACTTGGGTATTTTCTATCATATAGACCCCTCAAAATGACTTCAAATGAGATGTGGTCCCTAAAACAAAATGGTGTTGTAAAAATGAGAAATTGCTGGTCAACTTTTAACCCTTATAACTCCCTAACAAAAAAAAATTTTGGTTCCAAAATTGTGCTGATGTAAAGTAAACATGTGGGAAATGTTACTTATTAAGTATTTTGTGGGACATATATCTGTGATTTAATTGCATAAAAATTCAAAGTTGGAAAATTGCGAAATTTTCATAATTTTCGCCAAATTTCCGTTTTTTTCACAAATAAACGCAAGTACTATCAAAGAAGTTTTACCATTGTCATGAAGTATAATATGTCACGAGAAAACAATGTCAGAATCACTGGAATCCGTTGAAGCGTTCCAGAGTTATAACCTCATAAAGGGACAGTGGTCAGAATTGTAAAAATTGGCCCGGTCATTAACGTGCAAACCACCCTTGGGGGTAAAGGGGTTAAAGCAAGAATCTCCCCAGTGCAGGATCTCTCGCATCCTCCAATTTAGAACAGGTTCATGCATCCGGAACCAGGGTAGACCTAGAAGCAAGGGGTGAGACAAATCTGGCAACACATAAAAACAGATTCTTTCAGAATGGGTTAGACCTACCCGAAGTTCCAAAGGCACAGTCTGAAACCATATGGACTCCAACAGGGGTCTGCAATCCACAGATGTCAATTGCAACGGTTCCGATAAACGCTGGACTGGAATCTGATAACGATCCACAACCGCCTGCCAAATAAGGTTCCCCGTGGCACCAGAATCCAGGTGACAGAACTCCGAAAATCTTGTTTTGCCGATGATCACAGAGACTGTTATTTGCAAAGCTGGAGAGAGATGATCCTTTCCTAGGGTAGCCTCTCCTTCAGACCCTAGGCACTGGAGTTTCCCAGTCTCTTAGGACAGGAGCGGATATAATGCTTGGCACTGCCACAGTAGAAACAGCTCCCCTCCAGGCGACGTGCCTCCTGGCGACGGTTGACCTGATTTACACGATCCACCTCCATAGCCACAGGAGCGGGAGACAAAGTTGGAGAGTTTGCAGATTTAGGAGCACAAGCAACCTGGTGATAGGATTCTTTTTCACATCTGATCTCGTTGGAGTGTTCCTGAAACCGTAGATCAACCCGAACTGTCAGGGAAATCAGGTCATCCAGAACCGTAGGCAAGTCTCGTCCCACCAACTCATCCTTAACTTGTCCAGAGAGTCCCTGCCAGAAGGTAGCCACCAAAGCCTCATTGTTCCAGGAAAGTTCTACGATACGATACGATACGATACCATAATTTCCCACGGGATCAATAAAGTGTATCACAGCAGCACAACTTAAATCATAAAAATCATAAAGGAATTGCATAGTTGACATGACAGTTTGTTGACAGAAGAACATTATACATTAGAATAGGACATACACAACGAGTGAACTGAAATGTAGAGAAATAAGTGGACATTCACCTTGGTGGTTTAACCCTAATGTTATTGTTGTACATTCCCATGGCAATTGGCACAAACGATTTCCTATATTTTTCCTTCTTACACCTCAGGAGTTTAAGCCGGTTACTGAAGGTGCTCTTCTGTCTCATGAATAGCTCATATAATGGATGTGCATTATTGTTCATAATTGTCATACACTTTTTCAGAGTTCTTTTCTCCACTACCTCCCCAAAAGAGTCCAGATTGCAGCCCACAGCAGAACTTGCCTTCTTGATAATCTTATTCAGCTTATTAGCATCAGAGGCCCGCACACTACTACCCCAGCATGTGATTGCAAAAAAGATGGCACTTGCCACCACAGATTGGTAGAACATTTCTAACATTTTGCTACACACATTAAAAGACCTCAGTTTCCTTAGGAAATACAGTCTGCTCATCCCCTTCTTGTAGACAAACTCTGAGTGGCATCTCCAGTCCAGTTTGCTATCCAAATGGACCCCCAAATATTTGTAACTCTCCACCTGCTCGACCTCCTGACCAGCAATAGTGATCGGTAAGCATTCCATCTTAATCCTGCTATAGTTGGCCACCAACTCCTTGGTTTTCTTAACATTTAGCTGCAGATAGTTACCATTGCACCAATCCACGAAATTCGACACCACCCTTCTATATTCCTCATCCCCCTGATCTCCCCTAATGCATCCCACAACCACAGAGTCATCCGAAAATTTTTGAAGGTGGCAAAGTTCAGATTTATACTGAAAGTCTGAAGTATACAGTGTGAATAGGAAGGGCGCAAGCACCGTTCCCTGGGAGGCACCTACACTGCTCAATAATCTGCTTGACACCACTGCTCCCATCTGTACAAACTGTGGCCGATCTGATAGGTAGTCAGTTATCCAATTTCTCATCCCCTCCTCAACCTTCATATCAGTCATCTTTTTGTGTAGTAAAAGTGGCTGCAGGGAGTTAAATGCACTCGAGAAATCGAAGAACATCGCTCGCACCGTGGTTCCGTCATTCTCCAGAAATGAATGTACCCTATGTAACAGAGAAAGAATAGCATCATCCACCCCCAATCTATGTCGGTAAGCAAACTGAAGGGGATCAATAAAAGCATTGACCCTCGGTCTTAAGTCAGCAAGCACTAATCTTTCCAAGGCCTTCATAGCGTGAGATGTTAAGGCTACAGGACGACAGTCATTTAGGGTTGCAGGAGAAGAAGTCTGTCTGGTACCGGCACCAGACAGGAAGTTTTCCATAACACAGGTACCCTCTGTGTTTGTAGACTTCCATTAAATAGGCGCATAAAGACAGTACACAGCTGGTCTGCACAAACTCTGATGAAAGAGTACGGAACTGCACTGCATACTTAGGCACCGTAAGTGCCTCCTATCGTAGTCGAAGCAGAGCAGAAGCTGTCGACGTAGTACGACCAGGTTCGTCAAAGGTCTTGCGAAATGCCTCTAGAAAAGACTGGAGATTAGTAACCAACGGATCCACCCTCTCCCACAGCGGAATCATCCAGGCAAGCGCCTCTCCATCAAGGTGGGACATGATGAAGCCAACTTTGGCCAAATCAGAAGCAAACCTATGCCCCAATAGTTTGAAGTGCAGTGTGCACTGATTTATGAACCCTCGACACAAAACGGGGTCGCCTCGGAAGCGGGTGGGAGCCGCTAAGCGAGAATCCTTACTTGCTGTACAGTTCGATACCTGGACACAGGTGACAGGAGCAGGTGCAATCAAAGAAGCCAGACTATCCAGGCAAGCAGATACATTGTGCAGGAAAGGCATGATCTTATCCTGTTGATCCTTCAGCTGGGAGATCTCCTGACATAACTCCATAACTGGTGATTTCTGGGATCCAGCGGGTTCCATGGCCGGAGCAATCTGTAACGAATGGAAACGGAGGCACAGATGTAGAAGTTCACATTCGTATATATTAAGGTTTGATGTGGAACCGCTAGACCACAGTCCGGGGGGCTCCGAAGGGGACGTTACTGCATTAGCCCCAGACACCCGTAGTAAGTCCCCTCGAACAGGGACAGAATGGAATGCCTGGAAGACACGGGTGCTACCTTCAGTTAGACCCCGTACTCGTGGCGGCTGTCCCAGTGGAATAGACGGACCAGCAAGGTTAGTGGGTATTGCCAGGTTGACTGGAGGATACCGGGTGTAGAAGCCGGCACCAGGGGTCCTGGCGTGGTCCGGAAGTGAGGCTGGCGGACTGGCAGGACTAGACGGGTCCAGCGTAGATACTGCGGGTGCAGTCCAGAATAGCCAGGTAACTGGTAGCAGAAGATCTGTGGAGACAGACAGAATAAGCAGAATTCCTTGCAGATACTTCAGAAACAGAAGCGCAAGATAACAGGAACCGGAAGTTAGCAACAGTAGATACTTGTTGCTCCGGCACCCTCCCTATGGTGGAAGGGCTAGAAATAATAGACAAACACACGCCATTGGTTAGAGGCAACATTTGGAAAATGCACACTGTCTCTTTAAGAGACAGGGAGGGAGCACGCGTGCAACCTAAGAACCCTGCCCGGGAACCCACTGGCTGCACGCCAGGAAGCAGGAGAGGAAGGAGGGGTGGGGACTGCGTCCAGGCAGCGTGAAGCCAGTACAGAGCGAGAGTCCTGACGGAGACCCCCTGGAGGTACAGTAAACAGACCGGGTGTAACAGTATCCCCCTCTTTATGCCCCCTCTTTTTCAAGCCTGCGTAGAATTTTTTCAGAAGAAGAGGAGCTCAAATATTCTCTCTAGGCTCCCATGACCTCTCCTCAGGACCGAAGCCCCTCCAATCCACCAAAAAATAGCTCTTACTCCTTATCCTTTTAGTGGCCAAGATATTCTCTACCTCAAAAACATCCTCCTCACTGACGGGATCCGGAGTGGAACCAGGATCTTTAAAAAATGAACTCAAAAGTACAGGTTTGAGGAGGGAAACATGAAAAGAATTAAGCACACGTAAGGAAGCCGGCAGTTTCAATTTGTACGAGACTGCGGTAATCCGTTTCAGGACTTCAAAAGGACCGATCAAGCAGGGACCCAGTTTGTAAGAGGGCATCTTCAGACGAATATATTTGGAGGAGAGCCATACCTTATCCCCTGGCCGGAAGGAAGGAGCCTCCAGACGTCTTTTGTCTGCATACTTCTTCATACGTAGAGAAGCTCTCTCTAAGGCAACCTTGGTGTTGCTCCATACTTTCAAGAATTCCTCCATAAAGGTATCAGCTGCAGGAATGCCAGAAAACCCAGAGATGAGAAGCAGAATCCTGGGTTGGAGCCCAAACACAATCTGAAAGGGAGATTTACCAGAAAACTCACTTACTTGATTGTTGTACGAGAATTCTGCCCAAGGCAGCAACTTGATCCAGTTATCATGATGTACGTTGACGAAGTGACGCAAGAATCCTGTCAGAATTTGATTGCTCCTCTCTACTTGCCCATTGGGTTGAGGGTGATATGCGGAAGAGAAGCCCAGCTCCACTTGTACAGACTTAAAAAGTGCTCTCCAGAATTTGGAGGTGAACTGCACACCCCTGTCGGATACGATATGGAGAGGAAACCCGTGAAGACGGAAGATATGTTGAATGAAATGATCAGCGAGCTCTGAAGCAGACGGAAGACCAGGTTACGGAACAAAATTCGCCATCTTCGAAAAACGATCCACCACAACCCAGATAACTGAACATCCAGAGGAGATGGGAAGATCAGTAATAAAGTCCATTACGATGTGCTGCCAGGGTACTGAAGGAACAAACAGAGGTAATAACCGCCTGGAGGGCAAATGCTTATCAGTCTAGTTGGAAGCACACGCAGGACAGGCAGCAACATACTCCTGAACATCTTTGCCCATGGTAGGCCACCAGTAGTAATGGGAGATGAGTTGCAGAGTCTTCCTTTGTCCGGCATGACCGGCCAATTTAGAAGAATGACTCCACCGAAGAACTCATTTACAATCTGAGGTAGATAAAAAGGTCTTACCGGGAGGGAGTCGAGTAAGTTTAACTGCGGCCACGGATACTAATCTGGACAGTTCAATGATGTGGTGCGGTTCTTCCACAAAATCGGGAGGCAAAAACTCTCTGAAAAGTGCATCGGCTTTAATGTTCTTATCAGCTGGTCGGAAATGAAGAATAAAATTAAATCGAGCAAAAAACAATGGCCCACCGGGCTTGACGAGGATTCAGCCTCTGAGCAGATTGAAGATAAGCAAGATTCTTATGATCTGTGAAAATGATAACCTGATGAGCAGCACCCTCAAGAAGATGACGTCAGTCCTGCAGAGCTAACTTGATACTGTAGCTAATAATTCACGATCTCCTACGGAGTAATTCCTCTCCGAAACAGAAAAGACTTTCGAGAAAAATCCACAAGTGACCATCCGGCGGGACGATGACTTCTGGGTGAGAACTGCACCAGCACCTATGGAGGAAGCATCTACCTCAAGCAAAAATTGTTTTTTGGAGTCCAGTCGATGAAGTACGGGTGCGGAGGAGAAGGCCTGCTTTAAGGAAGTAAAAAGCCTCCTCAGCCTCAGGTGTCCATCCCTTGGCATTCGCGCCTTTCCGGGTCAAAGCCAAAATGGGTGCTACTCGAGTGGAAAAATTTGGAATGAACAAGCGGTAATAGTTGGCAAACCCCAGGAACCGTTGTATTGCCTTCAAACCGCATGGACGAGGCCACTTTAGAATGGCAGACACCTTCTCAGGATCCATGTTTAAACCTGCGGCTCACAGTGCGCAGGCGCCGCCTACGCTGGAGTGATTGGCCGGTTCACAACATGTGACCGGCCCCACAATCACCACCAATGGGATATAAAAGGTCCTTGCAGGGACATAGAGCTATCCCCTTGATAAAGCTGAGATACTAAAAAGCGAAACGTACGTTGGGGCGCTCTTGGATGCGATCTAGTGCCACTTCCCCCATCTATCCTTTGGTGAGTGTTGTTCCTGCTGCATATTTGCACATTTTTTACCACTTGGTCAGAACATAGATATATATATATATATATATATATATATATATATATATTGGAACATACTTTCCCCTTTACCTCTCACTATGTATTATGTACTATTGGGGCATAGATGGCGCTATTGATCTGGCACATCATCCGGTTTTAGTATCACTTTTTGGAATATATTTATATGACTTGATATGTTTTTGTAATAAAGCTTACTATTTTTTATCCCTAAATACTCCTGTTTCCTCCGATCTTCTCCATCTTTAAACCTGTAGACGAGACGATATAACCACGGAAAGGCAGAGAGGATTGTTCAAAGAGACACTTTTCAGCTTTAGCATAAAGTCTGTTCTCCCTGAGTCTCTGTAAGACCATATGTACATGTTTCCGGTGGGAAGCTAAATCAGCAGAGAAGATCAGAATGTCGTCCAGGTAAACAACAACACAAGAATAAAGCAGATCTCTGAAAATGTCATTTACAAATTCCTGAAACACTGCTGGTGTTTACTTAGCCCAAAAGGCATTACCAGGTATTCGTAATGTCCATCCTGGGTGTTAAAGGCGGTCTTCCATTCGTCTTCCTTACGAATGCGTACCAGATTGTAAGCCCCCTGAGATCCAGTTTGGTGAAAATTTTAGTCCCCCTAAGACGATCAAACAATTCTGAAATTAACGGCGACGGATACCTGTTCTTTACCGTAATCAGGTTCAGACCCCTGTAATCGATACAGTGTCGCATAGATCCATCCTTTTTCTTCATGAAGAAGAATCCAGCTCCAGCAGGCGAGGAAGTCTTCCGGATGAATCCTCTGTCCAGGTTCTCCTGAATGTATTCAGACATGGACTGAGTCTCTACTTGAGAAAGAGGATAAATCCGTCCATGTGGAGGAGACGCTCCGGGAAGCAGATCAATGGGGCAATAATATGACCTGTGTGGAGGTAAACTCTCTGCCTCCCGAAGACATCAGCGAAGTACCAGTAAGGAGACGGCAAACCCGGCAGGGTTTTAGGTTGTACTAGAGGAAGAGCAAGACAAACCGGAATGATACATCAATTAAAGCAAGAATCTCCCCAGTGCAGGTTCTCTCCCATCCTCCAATTTAGAACAGGTTCATGCATCCGGAACCAGGGTAGACCTAGAAGCAAGGGGTGAGACAAATCTGGCAACACATAAAAACAGATTCTTTCAGAATGGGTTAGACCTACCCGGAGTTCCAAAGGCACAGTCTGAAACCATATGGACTCCGACAGGGGTCTGCAATCCACAGATGTCACTTGCAATGGTTCCGATAAACGCTGGACTGGAATCTGATAACGATCCACAACCGCCTGCCAAATAATGTTCCCCGTGGCACCAGAATCCAGGTGACAGAACTCCGAAAATCTTGTTTTGCCGATGGTCACAGAGACTGTTATTTGCAAAGCTGGAGAGAGATGATCCTTTCCTAGAGTAGCTTCTCCTACAGACCCTAGGCACTGGAGTTTCCCAGTCTCTTAGGACAGGAGCGGATATAATGCTTGGCACTGCCACAGTAGAAACAGCTCACCTCCAGGCGACATGCCTCCTGGCGACGGTTGACCTGATTTACACGATCCACCTCCATAGCCACAGGAGCGGGAGACAAAGTTGGAGAGTTCGCAGATTTAGGAGCACAAGCCACCTGGTGATAGGATTCTTTTTCACATCTGATCTCGTTGGAGTGTTCCTGAAACCGTAGATCAACCCGAACTGTCAGGGAAATCAGGTCATCCAGAACCGTAGGCAAGTCTCGTCCCACCAACTCATCCTTAACTCGTCCAGAGAGTCCCTGCCAGAAGGTAGCCACCAAAGCCTCATTGTTCCAGGAAAGTTCTGATGAAAGAGTACGGAACTGCACTGCATACTGAGGCATCGTAAGTGCCCCCTGTCGTAGTCTAAGCAGAGCAGAAGCTGTCGACGTAGTACGACCAGGTTCGTCAAAGGTCTTGCGAAATGCCTCTAGAAAAGACTGGAGATTAGTAACCAACGGATCCACCCTCTCCCACAGCGGAATCATCCAGGCAAGCGCCTCTCCATCAAGGTGGGACATGATGAAGCCAACTTTGGCCAAATCAGAAGCAAACCTATGCCCCAATAGTTTGAAGTGCAGTGTGCACTGATTTATGAACCCTCGACACAAAACGGGGTCGCCTCGGAAGCGGGTGGGAGCCGCTAAGCGAGAATCCTTACTTGCTGTACAGTTCGATACCTGGACACAGGTGGCAGGAGCAGGTGCAATCGAAGAAGCCAGACTATCCAGGCGAGCAGATACATTGTGCAGGAAAGGCATGATCTTATCCTGTTGCTCCTTCAGCTGGGAGATCTCCTGACATAACTCCATAACTGGTGATTTCTGGGATCCAGCGGGTTCCATGGCCAGAGCGATCTGTAACGAATGGAAACGGAGGCACAGATGTAGAAGTTCACATTCGTGTTTATTAAGGTTTGATGTGGAACTGCTAGACCACAGTCCGGGGGGCTCCGAAGGGGACGTTACTGCATTAGCCCCAGACACCCGTAGTAAGTCCCCTCGAACAGGGACAGAATGGAATGCCTGGAAGACACGGGTGCTACCTTCAGTTAGACCCCGTACTCGTGGCGGCTGTCGCAGTGGAATAGACGGACCAGCAAGGTTAGCGGGTATTGCCAGGTTGACTGGAGGATACCAGGTGTAGTAGCCGGCGCCAGGGGTTCTGGCGTGGTCCGGAAGTTAGGCTAGCGAACAGGCAGGACTTGACGTGTCCAGCTTAGATACAACAGATGCAGTCCAGAATAGCCGGATAACTGGTAGCTAGGGTTGAGCGACTTTTCTTTTTATAGGATCGGGTCGGATTTCACGAAACCTGACTTTTTCAAAAGTTGGGTCGAGTGAAATTGGCCGATCCTATAGAAAAGTCGGGGTCGGGGTCGGCCGAAACACGAAACCCAATGCAGTGCATTGGGTTTCTAATGGTTCCCAGGGTCTGAAGCAGAGGAATCTCTCCTTCAGGCCATGGGATCCATATTTAAGTGTAAAATAAAGAATCAAAATAAAAAATATTGCTATACTCACCCTCGGACGCGCCCTGGTTCTTACCGGCAGCCTTCCTTCCTAAGAATGAGCGCCTGAAGGGCCTTCGATGACGTCGTGGCTTATTTTTATTCTTTATTTTACACTTAAATATGAATTCCGATACCGATTCCCGATATCTTAAACATATCGGGAATCGGTATCGGAATTCCGATTCCAGATCAGAAGATCGCCGACCTCATGGCCGACCCCACACAGGGGTCGGGTCGGGTTTCATGAAACTCGACTTTGCCAAAAGTCGGCGATTTCTGAATCTGGCCGACCCGTTTCGCTCAACCCTACTGGTAGCAGAAGATCTGTGGAGACAGACAGAATAAGCGGAGTTCCTTGCAGATACTTCAGAAACAGAAGTGCAAGATAACAGGAACCGGAAGTTAGCAACAGAATATACTTGTTTCTCCGGCGCCCTCCCTATGGTGGAAGGGCTAGAAATAATAGACAAACACACACCATTGGTTAGAGGCAACATTTGGAAAATGCACACTGTCTCTTTAAGAGACCGGGAGCGAGCACGCGTGCAACCTAAGAACCCTGCCCGGGAACCTGTTGGCCGCACGCCAGGAAGCAGGAGAGGAAGGAGGGGTGGGGGCTGCGTCCAGACAGCGTGAAGCCAGTACAGAGCGAGAGTCCTGACGGAGACCCCCTGGAGTTACAGAAAACAGACCGGGTGTAACAGTGTGCTGCCACTTTGTGAAGGCGGTGCTGCAGACCTCCCAGCTTGGGAGTGATGGGGAGGCTACTTTAGGTGAGGAGGAGGAGAGGGACAGGAACTGTAATACGAGGAGACTGAAACCCTGATGGAAGTTGGGCCCGTTATTCTTGGTGTGGGTAAGATGTTGATGTCCCAGCCTCTGACTCTATCTCAGACTCCACCAGGTTCAGCCAGTGTGCCATAAGAGAAATATAGCATCCCTTTCCATAAGAACTTGTCCATGTGTCTGTGGTAAAATAGACCTTCCCTGTGACTGCATTTCCCAGAGCATGGCTGATATTGTGTAACACGTCCTTATGTAACTCGTTGATGGCACAACGGGAAAAATAGTGCTGAATGGTAATTTATTACCATGGGGCTGCCACCACCAAGAAGGCGCTGAAATACTCAGTTCCCAAAAGTCGAAATGGCAACATTTCCAGGGCTAACAATCTGGCTATGTGGGTGTTTAGCATTTTGGCCTTTGGGTGTGTCGATATTTTTGCTTTCTGTTAAATGTCTGGGATAGAACAAGTGAACACTGTGCTGGGACAACAAACTGGACATGGTTGTTGACTGCTGTGTTTGTGCAACTGCAGGTTGTGAGCAGGAGGCTTACTGACGAAGGCAGCGTGCCGAAACGCGCATTGGGGAGGGCGCCATCAAGGAAACCTGGATCACTCGAGCACTGTGAATATGTTATTATTATGATCACATTATGTTTTATATTATCATCAGTCTCTTTTCCTGTGTGTTAACAATTGCGGTTGTTAACACTGACACCTAGTGGTATTTTTGTACACTCCACAATCCCTTATGTATTCATTTTGCCCTACATATTGCTTTACACTTAAGCACTTTCTCCATATGAGATTACCTTCTTGATGGAGTTTCAGATATATATTTTTTTATAATAATTTTTTCACACTTTGTATGGCAATTAGTAATCTATATTTATTGTAATCCTGGTTAGGTGCGCCCTTTATTTATTTATTTATTCATTGTACATCGTGATTATTAAATTTTCCCTGTATTGTTCTTTATTTATTTTTGATATTTACCTGATGTATTAATAAAATTTAACATAATTTTGAACTATTATTCTGGACTCCTGGTCGGGTTTTTTCTTTTTTTTCTGTTTGGCAATTTTTCCCGATTGTCATTCACTTTCTGAGTCTTAGCTTTCCTAGTAGATATGCACAATTATACTTTGTAATATTATCATTATTATGCTTATTACATATTATTCTATATCATTTTATTTATATTTACCTTTCTACTTAGGGCAGTCCCCTCATTTTGATATTTCTACTTCATGGACAGCAGATTGGAAAGGCCGTAAAACAGGGGGAAGAGGCAGTGGTTTCACCATCAGACACAGATTTTGTA
The DNA here is from genome assembly GCF_032444005.1 of Ranitomeya imitator. Classification (NCBI taxonomy): domain Eukaryota; kingdom Metazoa; phylum Chordata; class Amphibia; order Anura; family Dendrobatidae; genus Ranitomeya; species Ranitomeya imitator. The sequence continues at coordinate 145,937,980 of NC_091288.1, read as the reverse complement.
CCCAGGTGTTCTGTCCACCTACTGGGGTGCTTGGCTACCATGTGATTTGCATGCTAGTGGTGCTCAATTTGGCAGTGTTCTTGCCTCTTCTTAGCTTGTTTTGGCAGATGATGCAAATTACACTTGTTTTGTCTGAAGGAATTTAAAAAAAATTGTCATACAGGGGAACAACACACCCTTGACCTGGTATCTAGCTGAGTGCGTGGGGCTAAGAGAAATGTAAGCCCGCAAGGGAAGGGTTCTCTCCCGTCTGTCATTGTTAGTTTGTTTACTGTAAGTGATATCTTTAATTTGTATGTAACCCCTTCTCATGTACAGCACCATGAAATCAATGGTGCTATATAAATAAATAATAAAAATAACAGTTGACCGAGTTCTCCCTGTGGTCAAACCACAACCTCTTCTTGCCTATTTTTGTGTTATGGACCAATTCCTGTATGCACTGCTGTGCTCATTAGGTGTGCCACCATGCCAGGTTGCATCAGTGGCCTCATCATCGACCATGTCATCCTGCAATTCCTCAATCTGATTCTCCTTCTGAGTTGTGATTTTAGGCTGACCTGATGGCAACTGTGTATCATGATTATCCTCCACTTCTGCAGACATAAATTGACCTTCCTCAATATGACTTTCTCCTGGCCGTGGGTGCTCAAATGTTTGGGCATCACTGCACTCCACCTCCTCATGACCCTCTTTAATGGTGCACTTTGAGAGTCCTTGCAAATTACAAGGGCACGTAAACAGTTCCTCAGAGTGGGCAGCATTAAGGTCTTATGTCTCCTAAGACCCTTGATGGTGGGAGAAAGGAGGACCAGGTTGAGTATTCAGGGGCCCAGCTTCTTGGCTACTGAGACTGGACCATGTGGAAGACTTTGTGGGCTGCTTGTCAACATACTGGAGCCTTTGTCTGTCATCCAACCCACAGCATCCTGGCAATTGTCTGGGTTCATCAGTGATGTACCGCGCTGACCACATTTTGACAGGAAGCTAGAACAAGATCCATTCACCTTCTGATCTGTAGCACGGCCTTGTTGGGCTCCACCACATCTACATCTCTTAATGTCACTCTCTCTCATATTGAATGCTTTATACTTATGAAAAAAAATGCCTGGCTTTATTTTTGATATATACCCCCAGAGGTGTTATGTACAAATTCAATATATCTAGCAATGTGTGGCAATATTATTTAAAGATATCAGCTTTATTACACATGGCAACAGAAGACTCATGAAAATTAGAGATAAATAGTGACGTTTGCATTTCTCTGCAGGCTTTGAGACAGTCACACAACTGATAGATAAAGATACTCTGTTTATTAAACAAAAATAATATGCATTGGCTTGTGTAGATTTGTCAATGGCACTCCTGTCTCTTTCCCTTGAGGAGGCTGCTTTCAAGTAAAATGAGGCTTGTACATGTTCTTGACATGGGTTTCAGGTCTGAAAGACTGACCACAATTCAGGCCCTCACTTGTATACACTGTATTCTGAATTTAATTCTAATGCTTTTGGTGTCTGGTAGAATCCAATTTACTCACATTGATCATACAGCTCCCCCAACTCCTGTATTATATTCACCTCACAGTGGCTTCACTCGCTGTGACAGTTGTTCCATTGGTATCATTGGTATTGGCAAAAATGAACCGTGGAGCTTACAAAATGCCGGTTTCAAAGTACCTGGTGGCCCTCTGCTAATTGTCAGCTAGGGCTGCATAATGACATGGCGGTGGACATGGTAATGGTGGCGACAAAGCCCAAAATTCAAATGGGCATGTTTTAGCTGGCTTTGTAAAGTGATGGGGAATATGTATTGCACTATCTGGCTATCCATTTGGCATGATGGACGGACCTTCCGAATGTAGGAGTGAGAGCTCTCCGAAATGTATGATACAGGGCCACCTGAGGGCCCTTACCAAACCTAGGTTTCACGACACCTGCTGGCACTCAACTAATTCTCATCTAAGGCCACATAAAGATATGGCAGTGGACATGGTTTTGGTGGGCAAAGCCCAAAATTCAAATGGGCATGTTTCAGCTGCCATTGTAAAGGGATGATGAATATGTATTCCACTATCTTGCTAACTATTTGGCATGAGGGAGGGTCCTCCCAAATGTAGGAGTGAGAGCCCTCACAAATATTAAAGTAAAAAATAGAGCCAAAATGCTCCATGTGAACATATGCTAAAGGTCAGGTATATATTTTTTTTACATTTTTATTTTGTGTTACTTACATGTAATTATGAAGGAAATGTTTCTTAGCATTTTTCCCTTTAAAAAAAATGTTTTAGTTTGGTTTGGTAGAACCGATGCAATAGTTGCATAGTTACGTGGGTTGAGCAAAGACCTAGGTCCATAAAGTTCAACTTTTCTAGTCTGAAAACATTATTGCCAGATACCATATGTGAGTCAGAAAGGCATGCAGGCATCTTCTCCATGCTGTTCCCATTTAGTTTTAGTTTTTTTCCATCAATCTCAGCTTGTTTCCCATGCCCGCAGAACTGTTTGTTGGGGCCTGCAGAAAAATATTCGGCTTTCCCACTGACTTCCATTGAAATTCTTATTCAGTACAAATATGCGGATATTAGAATTATGTGTGCATACTTTCCCGAACCTGAATATTTCACTATTTGATCATCACTTTTACTAACGTCATACAGTAGGGTTGATTCCCTTCTGTTACTAACATCATACAGTAGAGGAGACATAATTTTGAAATTGTTATACAGGCCTCTTTCACCTCAAACAATTATTTGCTCTGTGACTAATGCGATTCAGCACACCATATTTCATCTTGTCATTTAGTGCCGATTTAGTGCCGCTGAAATTCAACTGTTTGCAGAGCTGATGCAAAAAGAGTTAAAAAAAATCTAATTTTTGGTTGCTAGTACTGTGCTCCTAAAACACTATCTAAGCATGATGACTTTAAAAAAGAGAGGTCTTGGTGGAAGGGGAATTAGGCTTGGTGTTCAAGGTGGGCATGGGGGTAGGTGGTAATGCTTGTGAAAGCACTAGTGAATCAACAACGTCACGTCCTATACAAAGACAACTGACAACTTCTGTTACTGGATGGGCTATTCCACTACCTTTCTTTGGCAGATACCCATTGGTACACCTAGTTGATGAGGCCCAGAAACAGCATGTGCTCGAGTGAATACGATACGATACGATACACTTTATTGATCCCGTGGGAAATTATGGAATCACAGCAGCACAACTTAAATCATAAAAATCATAAAGGAATTACATAGTTGACATGACAGTTTGTTGACAGAAGAACATTATACATTAGAATAGGACATACACAACGAGTGAACTGAAATGTAGAGAAATAAGAAGACTATCACCTTGGTGGTTTAACCCTAATGTTATTATTGTACATTCCCATGGCAGTTGGCACAAACGATTTCCTATATTTTTCCTTCTTACACCTCAGGAGTATAAGCCGGTTACTGAAGGTGCTCTTCTGTCTCATGAATAGCTCATATAATGGATGTGCATTATTGTTCATAATTGCCATACACTTTTTCAGAGTTCTTCTCTCCACTACCTCCCCAAAAGAGTCCAGATTACAGCCCACAGCAGAACTTGCCTTCTTGATAATCTTATTCAGCTTATTAGCATCAGAGGCCCGCACACTACTACCCCAGCACGTGATTGCAAAAAAGATGGCACTTTCCACTACAGATTGGTAGAACATTTCTAACATTTTGCTGCACACATTAAAAGACCTCAGTTTCCTTAGGAAATACAATCTGCTCCAGTTTGCTATCCAAATGGACCCCCAAATATTTGTAACTCTCCACCTGCTCGACCTCCTGACCAGCAATAGTGATCGGTAAGCATTCCAACTTAATCCTGCTATAGTTGGCCACCAACTCCTTAGTTTTCTTAACATTTAGTTGCAGATAGTTACCATTGCACCAATCCACGAAATTCGACACCACACTTCTGTATTCCTCATCCCCCTGATCCCCCCTAATGCATCCCACAACCACGGAGTCATCCGAAAATTTTTGAAGGTGGCAAAGTTCAGATTTATACTGAAAGTCTGAAGTATACAGTGTGAATAGAAAGGGTGCAAGCACTGTTCCCTGGCAAGTGCAGTTTCAAGTGGCCTGGACGGCAGCCATGCAAGGGCAAAACAATGAGTGGTAATGTTAGAATATACCACTCCTTCTGTCCAGGAGAAATGGATCCTTTGATCCTATAGGAAGCTATCTAACTGGGACAAAGGAAGGACGAATTTGGTGAGATCGCACCAGTTTTCTAATTTGAGCACTGTTGATTTGGAGCACTTTCACTTTAATTGTTGGTTTCATTGTTTATGCATTATGGCATTTGGCCTTTTATTCATGTAATATATTAAAGGTTACGTTTTATTCTAATTACCTACCCTGCTGCTATTGTTGAAAAATGTTTGGGAAGGTGCTGAGGCTCAGGGTACATATGAAGCACAGGTTGCTATTATTCTGGCCTTTAGCAGTAGGCCTCCGAGACCGGCAGGTCTCCACTGGAAAAAGCAGTATGGAAAGCTGAATGACGTACCTATAGGAAAAATAAAGAAATAAACATGATGATTAGAGTGCGATGGTGGAAGATTTCAAGGTACAATCTGTACATATCGTATTAAAATCTAGTATAATTCATAGCTGCAGGCTTCTATGTTGCAGTGGATGGGGCACTGGGCAGACTGACATCTTGCAGAGGTACTGTTTGCAAATTAGCAAGTGCAAGTAGCAGAGCATTTCAGAATAGGAACATCATGCCAACAGTAAATTATGATGGTGGTAGTGTGATGGTCTGGGGTTGTTTTGCTGCTTCAGGACCTAAAAGACTTGCTGTAGTATATTGAACCATGAATTCTGCTGTTTACCAAAAAATCCTGAAGGAAAATGGCAGGCCATCTGTTTGTGACCTCAAGTTGAAGCTCACTTGAATTATGCAGCAGGATAATGATCCAAAACACCAGAAAGTCCACCTCTGAATGCTTAAGAAAATAAAATTAACCTTTTGGAGTGGCCTAGTCAAAATACTGACCTTAAAACGATTGAGATGCTGTGGCATGACCTTAAAAAGGCGGTTCATGCTCGGAAACCCTCCAATGAGGCTGAATTACAACTATTCTGCAAATATGAGTGGGCCAAAATTATTCCAGAACATTTTAAAAGACTCATTGCCTGTTATCACAAACTTTTGATTGCAGTTGTTGCTGCTAAGGATGGCCCAACCAGTTATTAGGTTTAGGCGGCTTTCACTCTTTCAAACAGAGCCTTGTAGGTTTGGATTTCTTTTTCCCTTAATAATAAAGACCTTTATTTAAAAACTGCATCTGATGTTTACTTGTGTTATTTTGTCTGATAATTAAATTTGTTTGGTGATCTGAAACATTTAAGAGTGAAAAGCATGCAAAAGAAAAGGAAATCCAGAAGGTGGCAAACACTTTTTCACACAACTCTATCTATCTATCTATCTATCTATCTATCTATCTATCTATCTATCTATCTATCTATCTATCTAAGAATATTTTCTTTGAAAACTATCTTTAAATGACATAGCTGATTACTCTTTGCAAAAGCTAATATTAAAATCGCCTTGGATACGGATTGCATTTGCATGTCATGCAGATGCCAGCTGATAAACATTGCATTGCACTCACATGAAAATCCCATGCCACTTGCATGACTCTCATCAGACTTTTCTGGATCAACATCGGATTGAATTTTTAAACAATAGTTTGTCTACGTCATCAGGGCATTTGCACATGGGGATCTTTTAGGAGCTCTCTGAAGCGCGCCTTCTTCAGAAATTCTAAAACATTATTTAAAAAATGCTTTCTAACTATTACTACAGGAAAACAACTTTGCAGTTCATACTTTTAGTAATTTTTTTTTTCTGCTTCAGGTTATGAAAAATGCCCAATGGGAGAAAAGAAAGTACATGTCACGTCTTTAAAGTCTCTACTGATAGAATTTTCTCTACTCTGGGCACTGTCTAAACAAAAAATCCTCCAAACTCATAAAAACTTCTTCAGAGATCTCCTTAAAAAAATGAAAAACTCCTTCAAACAGAATTAAAGTTTCTGAAGCGGCTTCCACTAAAAAACATGTAATTTTTGAATGCCTCAAAAACACTCCACATGCAAATGCCTTTGGCTTTGTGAATACTGCATCTTTTAGACACCAGAGAAGACAGCACATTTTTTCAGTGAAGCTACCCACTCTCAATTTCCTGAAACAACTTCTCCCTCTGCTGTCTTTTTTGTTGCTGCTCCGAGGCCAGCATCTTTTATACTATACTGTGAAGGAAAAATAACCATCTAGGGCTGGTTTCACATTTCCGGTTGTGTCCGCAGCGTTTCTGATGAATACATTCACATGCTTCTTGATTTCCTATCTTTAACATTGTAGAGGCAGGTGCATGCATTTGCATCCGTTCAGTCGCCTTTCCTTACGCAAGTGTTTTTTTTGCGGTGTGCGGCAAGGCGTGGAATTTTTGAGGTGGTAAATTTTCGTCAAATATGCGCAGGCATGCGCATTCAGATGAGTGCGTTAAAAATGGATTACTGTCTATGGGAACGCATGCGTATGCCTGTCCTTGCGTACGCATGCGTTCGTTGCGCTTGTGTACTTTGGACTGTGCATGTCCAGGAATTGATTTGGACACAACCATTGAGACACGCCCTCCTGGAAATATCAAACGCATGCGCATAAGAAGCGCAAACGCATGTAAAAACGCATACAAATGCTGCGTTCTTTTGGCTGTCATCCGTAAGCTGATGCGGATAAAAAACACTGCGCTATCATGCGTTTGCATGCGTTTTTGCATGGGTTTGCATTTGCAGATGATACGCTGCGGACACAACCGCAAATGTGAAAACAGCCTAACTTATGTGAACTGCTGCAGAGGTATTTCCAAACCATAAAGCAATTAAAGAAGAGACCGAAGGCATCACATTAACATAGCAATGTCATTTTGACATTGCTGTGCATAATGATCAATTTTTGAAGGTGCCTCACCAACATATTTGTTCTATACATTCAAGCTTATAAATGAAGCCACAAGAAGCATGAAAATGTTACTCATTTTAACAACCACAAGGTTTATGAATCCTGATTGTGTTAAAAGAAGTGACATAAGATGGAAAATGTGCACAGCAATATTGCTTTAACATTGTTATGTATTATGTTTAATATTTCGAATTCCGGTTGGAATATGAGTGAAAAGATTATGTGTGCACATACTCTTAAGGCCCCTTCACATTAAGCGACGCTGCAGCGATACCGACAACGATCCGGATCGCTGCAGCGTCGCTGTTTGGTCGCTGGAGAGCTGTCACACAGACCGCTCTCCAGCGACCAACGATGCCGGTAACCAGGGTAAACATCGGGTAACTAAGCGCAGGGCCGCGCTTAGTAACCCGATGTTTACCCTGGTTACCATGCTAAAAGTAAAAAAAAACAAACAGTACATACTTACCTACCGCTGTCTGTCCTCCAGCGCTGTGCTCTGCTTCTCTGCTCTCCTCCTGTACTGTCTGGGAGCCGGAAAGCAGAGCGGTGACGTCACCGCTCTGCTTTCCGGCTCACAGACAGTACAGGAGGAGTGCAGAGCGCAGCGCTGGAGGACAGACGGCGGTAGGTAAGTATGTACTGTTTGTTTTTTTTTACTTTTAGCATGGTAACCAGGGTAAACATCGGGTTACTAAGCGCGGCCCTGCGCTTAGTTACCCGATGTTTACCCTGGTTACCAGTGAAGACATCGCTGGATCGGTGTCACACACGCCGATCCAGCGATGTCCACGGGAGATCCAGCGACGAAATAAAGTTCTGGACTTTGTTCAGCGACCAACGATCTCCCAGCAGGGGCCTGATCGTTGGTCGCTGTCACACATAACGATTTTATTAACGATATCGTTGCTACGTCACAAATAGCAACGATATCGTTAACGATATCGTTATGTGTGAAGGTACCTTTAGACTATGGTATGTTAAATCTTGCCTATGGATCTTTTATTAACCCCTTAATGACAGCCAATACGTCTTTTAACTGACCTGAGATATAAGAGAATAGCCTCCCCATACAGGTGACAATCCAGCAGCTGTTGGCTGTACACTATAGCTGACAACTTGCTGTATCACCCACGATCAGTGTTTGCACCGTCCATATCTGTTTACCCCCTAGATGCTGCTGTCAATAGTGACTACATCATTATAAATGGTTAACAGAGTGTGAGGGCTTCCTCTTTACCTAAAATGGTGCCCTCAGATCTTGATTTTGTGGTCCTGATGTTTGCCACGGCAGTTCATGACCAAATAGCGGCCTTATAGTCTGATAGCAATCTGTTCAGAAGTTAGAGACTTTTAGGTGGTAAAAATAAACATTTTCATTTCTGTCATGCCACTTTGCATTAATTCCTGTAAATCACCTGAAGGGTTAACAAACTACCTGACAGCAGTTTTCAATATGTCAGGGGGTGCTGTTTTTAAAATGGTATCACTTTTGGGGTTTTCCCAATATATGGGACCCCTAATGTCACTTCAAACATGGATATGTCAATAAAGAAATACATTTTGTAAATTTCCTTGAAAAAATGCTGCTACATTTTTAACCCCTTCATGACCGTGGGATTTTTCGTTTTTCCGTGTTCGTTTTTCACTCCCCTCCTTCCCAGAGCCATAACTTTTTTATTTTTCTGTCAATTTGGCCATGTGAGGGCTTATTTTTTGCGGGACGAGTTGTACTTTTGAACATCATTGGTTTTAGCATGTCGTGTACTAGAAAACGGGAAAAAAATTCCAAGTGCGGTGAAATTGCAAAAAAAGTGCAGTCCCACACTTGTTTTTTGTTTGGCTTTTTTGCTAGGTTCACTAAATGCTAAAACTGACTTAACATTATGATGCTCCAGGTCAGTACGAGTTCGTAGAAACCTAACATGACTAGGTTATTTTTTATCTAAGTGGTGAAAAAAAATTCCAAACTTTGCTAAAAAAAAAAAAAATTGCGCCATTTTCCGATACTCGTAGCGTCTCCATTTTTCGTGATCTTGGGTCGGTTGAGGGCTTATTTTTTGCGTGCCGAGATGACGTTTTTAATGATAGCATTTCGGTGCAGATATGTTCTTTTGATCGCCCGTTATTGCATTTTAATGCAATGTCGCGGCGACCAAAAAAAACGTAATTCTGGTGTTTCTAATTTTTTTCCCGCTACGCTGTTTAGCGATCAGGTTAATGCTTTTTTTTAATTGATAGATCGGGCGATTCTGAGCGCGGCGATACCAAATATGTGTAGATTTGATATTTTTTTATTGATTTATTTTGATTGGGCCGAAAGGGGGGTGATTTAAACTTTTATAATTTTTTTTATTTTTTTCTACATTTTTTTCAACTTTTTTTACTTTTGCCATGCTTCAATAGCCTCCATGGGAGGCTAGAAGCAGGCACAACCCGATCGCCTCTGCTACATAGCAGCGATCTGCTGATCGCTGCTATGTAGCAGAAATGGAGGTGTGCTGTGAGCGCCGACCACAGGGTGGCGCTCACAGCCACCGGTGATCAGTAACCATAGAGGTCTCAAGGACCTCTATGGTTACAATGGAGACGCATCGCCGATCCCCGATCATGTGACGGGGGTCGGCGATGACGTCATTTCCGGCCGCCCGGCCGGAAGCGGTAGTTAAATGCCGCTGTCTGCGTTTGACAGCGTCATTTAACTAGTTAATAGGTGCGGGCAGATCACGATTCTGCCCGCGCCTATTACGGGCACATGTCAGCTGTTCAAAACAGCTGACATGTCCCGGCTTTGGTGCGGGCTCACCGCGGAGCCCTGCATCAAAGAGGGGCTTCTGACCTTGGACGTACTATCCTGTCCAAGGTCAGAAAGGGGTTAAACCTCCTAAAATGCTAACAAAATAAAATAACATTTTACATATGGTGCTGATGTAAAGCCGACATGTGGGAAATGTTATTTATTAATGGTTTGCTGTGGTATGACCATCTGGATTAAAGGGATAGTCATTCAAATTTAGAAAATTGCTAATTTTTTAACATTTTTCTCAAATTTGTGAAATTTTTTATAAATAAACACAAAACATATTGACCTAATTTTACCATTATCATAAAGTGTAATGTGTCAGGAAAAAAAATTCTCAAAATCACTGGGATTTGTTGAAGCGTTGCGGAGTTATTACCACATAAAGTGACACTGGTCAGATTTCAAAAATATGGCTCCGTCAGTAAGGGGTTAAATAACCAAATAAAGAAGAACACGCTTATAGCGTTAACATTCTTTTGAACTCTAGGAAGATGTGTTAAACCAACAGTTTTATTCTATAAAACAGCTAAGTAATGATGAGAACAATTATGCATAATCATTGAAATATTTTTCGTGAAAATGTTACTTTTGAGAAAAACACTCATGTCTAAAAAGCTGAGGCATAAAACCAATATATTAAGTTGCTGGCTAATTTTCTTAATGAGTTTCTGCTGGATTTCAGGTAGCTATTACAATTCAGCTTAGTAACAGTTATTGATTATAATCAAGTCACAATCAAATTACTTAAAGTATTTGTGCATCATTTAAATACAAAATGGTGAACAGCTAGAAATTTTTAGCTGCGTTTGCAAACCGCATAAAAATGATGTGTTGGGACAGACCTACAAATCCCACCAATGACATATATTTTTGTGCTTTATTTTTCAATTAAGTGTGAATGCAGCAGCAGATTTTATTCATTGTATTGTAATCAATAAAATAACTCGTACACTGTGGAAAATCCATGGCATTTTCACAACCAAAACGGCACGTTGCAGATTTGAATATTTGAATCATACATATTGGAGGAACCTGTCAATGGAAATTTACCCCTGTCATGCATAAGCATCTGTTACTACAGTCTATGTAAAAAAATGTTTACTCGTTCACGGGCCTACAGTCACAATATTGGCCTACATAGATTTGACTTCTTTAAATATTTGCAAATAAGATCCTTTTCTCAAAAGAATATGAGGTCAGACTTTAAGCTCCCATGAATAGTATTAGAGCACATGCAAAAATCCATGGATTTCAGTTTGATCTCAGACTGCAATTCACAGATTTTCCATGGGTCTCCCAACCTAAACGTGACAGCTTCATTAAAATATATAGCCGGAGATCCGTGACCAGTCTGTGCATTAGCGGTCTATGCTTGGAATGATTAGCACAAACGTTTGAATTAGCCCTTAGTTTATCGACCTTCACTAATGCAAAAATGAAGGGTACAAGGATCTGCACATCCACCACCTATTCAAATCAATAGACGCTGGATGTACAATACCCACGTCCACTATTAGAAGACATAGCAGCTCCACAATTCAGTAGTGCTGGGTGGTGGCTGCCGACATTGAGAACAGCTGTTGTGGTCCAACAGCAGTGGTGTTGGACCACAATCAATCAGACATTGATGACTTTGTCAAAGGATAGACAATCAATGATAAATTACTGGAGAACCTCTTTAACCTTCTTCACTACCTTGGATGTATCTATGCGTTCTGTTTGGGAAGGGGTTCCCGACCTCGGAAATATGGATATATCCAGGCGATCATGCAGGCACAGGAGTTGTGAACGCTCGATCGCCACCGGGAATTCCTCTAACATGACAGCAGACACCGTGCTCTCATAGCCAGGAGTGGTGCCTGCACAACTCCAGCTGTTAAATCCCCTAAATGCTACAATTGATATTGATGGCAACATTTAGGAGGCAGTGAGAGGGATGGAGCTCTCTCTCCCATCCAATCAGTGCCCCAGTGACATCATTGCGAAGGTCCAATTGTTGACATGGTGACACAAGGTCATTATGATAACATCAGGGACACCAGGTTGCGGAAAGCTTGTTAGACCATGCTCAGAGCATGGTCTAAGAGGCTTCTGTCAGTGCACCACTGAAAGGTATAAAGGATTGCAAATCTATAGCTTTACAATGCATTATACCAGTGATCAGACTGCTGCAAGTTAAAGTCCCATAAAAGGACTAAGTAAGAAAGTTAAAATAAAGTTAAAAAAATAGAAAAATATTTTAAAAATAAATAAATAAACGATATCCATAAATGTATAATAAAAAGAACAAAAAAGTACACATATTTGGTATTGCCACATCCGGAAAAAATTGCCTGTAAAACTGTCAAACTACTTAACACCTTCAGTAAACAACATAAGAATAAGAGACAAAAAACTATGTTTTTTTCATTATACTGCTGAACCAAAAGCCAAATAAAACATAATCAAAAATATAAATGTAAATAAAAATACTACAGTTGAAAATGTCATCTTGTTGAAAAAAAAGCTGCCATGTAGCTCCTTCAGTGGAAAAATAAAAGAGCTATAGCTGTCAGAATCCAGTGATGCAAAAATAATATTTTATCCTATAAAAGTTTTAATTAGGTAAAAGTGGCAAAACATTAAATGTGCAATCTCTGTAATCGAATTTACCTGAAGTATAAAGATACCTTATCAATTTTACCATTCTTATAGGGGTCTAGTTTCCAAAATTGGGTCACTTGTGGTTGGTTTCCACTGTGTTAGGAGTCGAGTTTCCTCTGCTGCACAGGGGGTTCTCGAACAGGTTAATCCTGTGGTCTACCGCCTGGCTCTTCCTCCACGCTTGGATATCACCGACACCTTTCATGTGTCCCTCTTGAAACCCGTATACATGTCCCGGTTTTCCGAGTCATCTGCCGGGACATCAGGTTCGTCTACGGACGATTACGAGGTGAACGCTATTTTGGGGTGCAAGGTGGTACGCGGCAAAAAGTTTTATTTGGTGGATTGGAAGGGTTATGGTCCAGAGGACAGGTCTTGGGAGCCTGCTGAAAACATTCGGGCCCCACAGCTCATTGCTGCCTTCGAGCGTAGCAAGGCCCAAGGAGGGGGGGGCCCTAGGAGGGGTAATGTTAGGAGTCGAGTTTCCTCTGCTGCACAGGGGGAATCTCGATCCGTCTCCGCTGTGGTCTCCCATTCTCCTCCAGCCGCAGTGGAGTCTGCTCAGCAGGGACGTCGCTCCCAGTGTCTTGCTCGCTCTCACTCTGTACAGAGAGTTACGGCTGCTTCTTCAGCTCCTGCCATTAAAGTCAGTGCTGGTCAGCGGCGAGCGGACTTCCCTGGGACTAAGTCCTTGCTTGCGCACACTGAGCATGCCCAGAGCAAGATCTCCCGTTGGAGATCGAGGGTCATGTGCTCTGGCTCTGCAGCGCATTCCATTGGTCCTCTTGGCAGGTCTTGGAAGGGCAAAGTTTCTGTGGCCACTTCCTGTCCTGCAATTATATAAACTGCGCATGACCGCACGGCCATGCGCTAGTGTACAATTGAATACGTGTGTTTGTTGTGAGTGCAAGTCGTTCATTAAATACCCCTACCCTATTGTATGACTGTTCGCGTATGGAGTATGGCTGCTATCTAGCGCCCGACAAATCACTCAACGTGTCACACACGTATCAGCGTCTATTGCTGTGACCGCCAGTGCGGCGCCACGCGCCAGTAGTGCGCTTCCTGACCCACGTCTGGGTGCTTAGTGGTGCCTGCCAGCACGGCACAGTTCGCACTTCGGTGCTCTAATTATAAGAGTTGCCTAACACACCCTGTTGCGGTGTTGTGTCAGCAAGTGGTCTAATCGGACTTCAATCCTAGTTGGGGTTAAGTTCGCTGACTGCTTGCTCGCCTTCTATGTGCGGTACCGCGATCCTGTGACGCAACAGGTTCGCTTCCTTCACGTTGGGTGAAGTTTAACCCACGCGAGTATACTTATGAGTACCGCCATAAAGTCCGTCATTACTCAGCAGCAGGTTCCATCTCTGCACGGTGGACCCCGGGCTACGAACGCACCGTACACTATCAGTCTTATTATTTGGTGCGTTCCGCTAGCCCTAACATTACACTAGCGCCAGGGTCTGGATAGTGATGACGGACAAACAGCAATCCCTGCGGTATATACAGCAGCTGGAGGGTAGGTTGGCGGCTCTCGAGAGCGCAACCTCAGCTGTGGATGTTACCGCAGTTGCTGTACAGGCTGCCAGCGTGGCTGCAGCAACTTTGTCCATTGCCACCCCTGTTCCGACATTTTCTCGCCTCCCGCTGCCAGAAAAATTTTCTGGTAATAGCAAATTTTGTAGGGGATTCGTGAGTCAGTGCTCTATTCATCTCGAGCTTCTGGCTGCACGTTTCCCCACAGAGCGGGCTAAGGTGGGATTTATTGTGTCTCTATTGTCGGACAGGGCGTTGGAATGGGCTACGCCGCTGTGGGAGCGTGGCGATCATGTGGTGCAGAGTGCTCCTCTGTTTTTGAGCACTTTAAAACAGGTCTATTTAGGACCTCAAGTCACTCATGACACTGCGCTCCAACTGCTGGCATTAACTCAGGGTGAGTCCTTGGTCAGTCATTTTGCTGTCCAATTCCGCACTTTAGCATCTGAGCTGGCATGGTCGGATAAAGCTCTTATCCCCATATTTTGGAGGGGCTTGGCTGACCATGTAAAGGACGCTCTGGCCACTAGGGAGATTCCTGCCACACTGGAGGAGTTAATAACAGTCTCCACTCGAATTGACCTCCGTTTTAACGAGCGGAGGTTAGAGCGAGCCCAGTGTAGGCAGAGGTTTCGGCTGGCTCCTACTTTCGCCAAACCTCTGGAATCTCCGGTCCTGGTTCCTGAGTCACATGAGGCCAGGGAAGTGTCACAAGCGGGACCTAAGTCCCGGACCGCTTGTGCACTCAGGGTCTGTCATGTTTGCCAGCAGTCTGGACATTTAGCCACCAGATGTCCTCAGCGGTCGAGGAAACGTCAGCGTCTAGTGGTCGTAGGTGGAGGTACACTAGACACGGCGATGTTTGCCTCTAAATTGTCCTTTAAGGGGACAATTACTATAGGCTCATTCTCCCACTCGGTAGAGCTCTGCGTGGATTCTGGGGCGGAGGGCAATTTTATGTCTTCTGCCTTCGCCCAACGCCACGCAATACCTCTGGTTATGCTAGCTCAGCCTGTAACGGTACGAGTGGTGAATGGGTCGACTCTGCCCTCACAGATAACTCACCAGACCATCCCTTTTACTCTGTCCATGTCGCCATCTCATCAGGAGATTATTTCTCTGCTCATCATTCCAGAGGGAATTGATGAGGTCCTGTTGGGAATACCTTGGCTACGGTACCACTCTCCTCATATCGAGTGGTCCTGAGGCAGAATTCTGGGATGGGGTGAATCTTGTGGGGGTAGGTGTCAGAGGGAGTGCGTTCAGGTAGCTACAACTGAGGTACCCGCAGATCTTTCCTCTCTCCCCAAGCAGTATTGGTCGTATGCAGACGTATTCTCCAAAAAGGCGGCGGAGACCCTTCCGCCCCATCGCCCCTATGACTGTCCTATTGACCTCTTGCCTGGTGCTGAGCCTCCCTGGGGTCGAGTCTATCCGCTATCTCTCCCGGAGACGGAGGCAATGTCACAGTACATCCAGGAAAATCTGGCAAGAGGGTTCATCAGGAAGTCAGTGTCACCTGCTGGGGCAGGGTTCTTCTTCGTGCAGAAGAAGAGTGGGGAATTGCGTCCATGCATAGACTACAGGGGTCTTAACGCCATCACCGTTAAGAATAAATACCCTTTGCCTTTGATATCTGAACTGTTCGATAGGCTTCGGGGAGCAAGGGTATTTACTAAATTAGATCTGCGGGGTGCTTACAACCTGATTCGCATCCGTGAGGGGGACGAATGGAAGACGGCTTTTAACACCAGGGATGGGCACTATGAATATCTGGTGATGCCCTTTGGGCTCTGTAATGCCCCAGCCGTTTTCCAAGACTTTGTGAACGATATCTTCCGGGATATGCTTTCCACCTCGGTCGTAGTCTATCTGGATGATATTCTCATCTACTCTCCAGATATTGACTCCCACCGGAGAGATGTTTGCAAAGTCTTCGACCTCCTACGGGCAAACTCCCTCTATGCCAAGTTGGAGAAGTGTATGTTTGAGCAGGAGTCCTTACCTTTCCTAGGCTACATCATCTCAGCCCAGGGATTGGCTATGGATCCTGCCAAACTACAGGCTGTGATGGACTGGCAGGAACCCCATTCTCTTAAAGCGGTGCAGCGCTTTATGGGGTTCATCAATTATTATCGCCAGTTCATTCCGCACTTCTCAACTTTGGTAGCTCCCTTGGTTGCCCTCACCAAGAAGGGGGTGAATCCCAAATTGTGGTCTGAGGAGGTCTCCAAGGCCTTTATCTCTATAAAGTCACACTTCGCTAGCGCTCCCATTCTTCATCGCCCCGATGTTGATAAGCCATTTATCATGGAGGTGGATGCCTCTTCTGTTGGTGCTGAAGCAGTCCTCTTCCAAAAGGATGCTCAAGTTTGGAAGCATCCTTGCTTCTTTTTCTCCAAGACCTTCGCACCAGCAGAGAGGAATTATTCCATCGGGGACAGGGAGTTGCTAGCCATAAAGTTGGCTTTCTCGGAGTGGAGACATCTCTTGGAGGGAGCACGTTTTCCCTTCCAAGTCTTCAAAGATCACAAAAATTTGGTGTATCTGCAGACAGCTCAGCGGTTGAATTCTCGCCAGGCCAGACGGTCCTTGTTCTTCTCTCGGTTTCATTTCACCCTCCATTTCCTTTCTGGGGAGAAGAACATTCGGGCCGACGCTCTCTCTCGCTCCGTTGTGTCATCTGCGGAGGAGGAGGAGGAGCATCGGCTTATTGTGCCCACCGAGAGTTTGAGAACCGTGGCCCCGGTTTCGCTGGAGTCTGTGCCCCCGGGCAAGACTTTTGTTCCATCTAGTTTGCGACCGGAGGTTCTCTCTTGGGCGCACTCGTCCAGGGTGGGTGGACATTTTGGTACCAAAAGGACATCTGAGTTACTGGCGAGGACATACTGGTGGCCGCATATGGCTCGTGATGTCGCGGAGTACGTTCGGGCGTGTGTCTCTTGCGCCAGGAACAAGACTCCTCGGCAACGGCCAGCTGGTTTGCTTTATCCTCTGCCCGTGGCTGACAGGCCCTGGGAGATGGTCGGGATGGACTTTGTGGTTGGCTTACCCAAGTCTCGTAATTGCACTATTATCTGGGTGATCACCGATCATTTTTCCAAAATGGTGCATTTGGTGCCTCTTCCACGGCTACCATCTGCACGGGCGTTGGCTGTCTTGTTTATCAAGCATATCTTTCGCTTACACGGTATGCCAGACAAAATTGTTAGTGACCGGGGTCCCCAGTTTGCGTCTCGATTCTGGAGGGAGCTATGTCGTCTACTCAGTATTGAGTTAAATCTCTCTTCGGCATATCATCCCGAGACGAATGGGTTGGTAGAAAGGGCCAACCAGACCTTGGTCACATATCTGCGACATTTTGTTTCTGCCAGACAGGATGACTGGGCATCCTTGCTACCGTGGGCAGAGTTTGCACTTAACAATGCCGTAGCCGACTCCACCGGTCAGACTCCATTCCTATTAAATTACGGCCAGCATCCGCGTGTTCCTGTGCCCATGCCTGTGTCTTCCGCTGATCCCAGGGTGGCAGACTGGGCTGTGGAGGCACGGGACATTTGGGATCGCACGCAGGATGCCATTCGGGCCTCCAAGGAGAGAATGAGGTCCTCCGCCGATGTTCATCGGCGCCCCGCTCCGACTTTTGCCCCTGGCGACTTGGTGTGGCTCTCCGCCCGTAACATCAGGCTGCGAGTTGAGTCCACTAAGTTTGCTCCTCGCTACTTGGGTCCCTTCAAGGTTCTCGAACAGGTTAATCCTGTGGTCTACCGCCTGGCTCTTCCTCCACGCTTGGATATCACCGACACCTTTCATGTGTCCCTCTTGAAACCCGTATACATGTCCCGGTTTTCCGAGTCATCTGCCGGGACATCAGGTTCGTCTACGGACGATTACGAGGTGAACGCTATTTTGGGGTGCAAGGTGGTACGCGGCAAAAAGTTTTATTTGGTGGATTGGAAGGGTTATGGTCCAGAGGACAGGTCTTGGGAGCCTGCTGAAAACATTCGGGCCCCACAGCTCATTGCTGCCTTCGAGCGTAGCGAGGCCCAAGGAGGGGGGGGCCATGTTAGGAGTCGAGTTTCCTCTGCTGCACAGGGGGAATCTCGATCCGTCTCCGCTGTGGTCTCCCATTCTCCTCCAGCCGCAGTGGAGTCTGCTCAGCAGGGACGTCGCTCCCAGTGTCTTGCTCGCTCTCACTCTGTACAGAGAGTTACGGCTGCTTCTTCAGCTCCTGCCATTAAAGTCAGTGCTGGTCAGCGGCGAGCGGACTTCCCTGGGACTAAGTCCTTGCTTGCGCACACTGAGCATGCCCAGAGCAAGATCTCCCGTTGGAGATCGAGGGTCATGTGCTCTGGCTCTGCAGCGCATTCCATTGGTCCTCTTGGCAGGTCTTGGAAGGGCAAAGTTTCTGTGGCCACTTCCTGTCCTGCAATTATATAAACTGCGCATGACC
Organism: Ranitomeya imitator; assembly: GCF_032444005.1. NCBI lineage: Eukaryota > Metazoa > Chordata > Amphibia > Anura > Dendrobatidae > Ranitomeya > Ranitomeya imitator. The sequence goes on along the minus strand of NC_091288.1, from coordinate 145,919,539 downwards.
GCACGGCCATGCGCTAGTGTACAATTGAATACGTGTGTTTGTTGTGAGTGCAAGTCGTTCATTAAATACCCCTACCCTATTGTATGACTGTTCGCGTATGGAGTATGGCTGCTATCTAGCGCCCGACAAATCACTCCACGTGTCACACACGTATCAGCGTCTATTGCTGTGACCGCCAGTGCGGCGCCACGCGCCAGTAGAGCGCTTCCTGACCCACGTCTGGGTGCTTAGTGGTGCCTGCCAGCACGGCACAGTTCGCACTTCGGTGCTCTAATTATAAGAGTTGCCTAACACACCCTGTTGCGGTGTTGTGTCAGCAAGTGGTCTAATCGGACTTCAATCCTAGTTGGGGTTAAGTTCGCTGACTGCTTGCTCGCCTTCTATGTGCGGTACCGCGATCCTGTGACGCAACAGGTTCGCTTCCTTCACGTTGGGTGAAGTTTAACCAACGCGAGTATACTTATGAGTACCGCCATATAGTCCATCATTACTCAGCAGCAGGTTCCATCTCTGCACGGTGGACCCCGGGCTACGAACGCACCGTACACTATCAGTCTTATTATTTGGTGCGTTCCGCTAGCCCTAACACACTGTTTAGGTACATCGGGTCTCTGCAATCGCAGCATTGTGTCTGCTATCTATTTAGGCAATTTTGTGCTCTAAAAGACAAACTGTTCTCCTTCTCTTCTGAGTCCTGCTGTGTGCACAAACAGTAGTTCACCCCCCATTTGGTGTATTGGTGTACTGAGGAGACATTGCAGAAAAAAAAGTTGGGTCCATTTTCTCCGTTTACCTTTATAAAAATAAAAATTTGGAACTAAAGTAAAGTTTTTGTGAAAAATAGATAAATATTTATCTTTTCTTTCTAGAATTGACAGTCCTCAGTGGTTGATACCTTTTAACCCCTTTCTGACATGGGACGTACTATCCCGTCGAGGTGGGGTGGGCCCCCATGACCACGGACGGGATAGTACGTCCAGCACGATCGGCGTCGCTCACGGGGGGAGCGCCGCCGATCGCGGCCGGGTGTCAGCTGCCTATCACAGCTGACATCCGGCACTATGTGCCAGGAGCGGTCACGAACCGCCCCCGGCACATTAACCCCTGGCACACCGCGATCAAAGATGATCGCGATGTGCCGGCGGTGCAGGGAAGCATCGCGCAGGGAGGGGGCTCCCTGCGGGCTTCCCTGAGCCCCCCGCAGCAACGCGATGTGATTGCGTTGCTGCGAGGGTCTCCTCACCTCCCTACCTGCTCGAGCCCCGGATCCAAGATGGCCGCAGATCCGGGTCCTGCAGGGAGGGAGGTGGCTTCACAGAAGCCTGCTCAGAGCAGGCACTGTGAAGCAGCCTGCACTGCTATCAGATCGGTGATCTGTCAGAGTGCTGTGCACACTGTCAGATCACCGATCTGTGATGTCCCCCCCTGTGAAAAAGTAAAAAAGTTTAAAAAAAAATTTTCAAATGTGTAAAAAAAAAAAAAAAAAAAAAAAAATTCCAAAATAATGAAAAAAAAAATATATTATTCCCATAAATAAATTTCTTTAAATAAAAAAAAAACAATAAAAGTACATATATTTAGTATCGCCGCGTCCGTAACAGCCCGACCTATAAAACCGGCCCACTAGTTAACCCCTTCAGTAAACACCGTAAGGAAAAAAAAAAAAACGAGGCAAAAAACAACTCTTTATTATCATACCGCCAAACAAAAAGTGGAATAACACGCGATCAAAAAGACAGATATAAATAACCATGGTACCGCTGAAAACGACATCTTGTCCCGCAAAAAAGGAGCCGCCATACAGCATCATCAGCAAAAAAATAAAAAAGTTATAGTCCTGAGAATAAAGCGATGCAAAAATAATTATTTTTTCTATAAAATAGTTTTTATCGTATAAAAGCGCCAAAACATAAAAAAATGATATAAATGAGGTGTCGCTGTAATCATACTGACCCAAAGAATAAAACTGCTTTATCAATTTTACCAAACGCGGAACGGTATAAACGCCTCCCCCAAAAGAAATTCAAGAATAGCTGGTTTTTGGTCATTCTGCCTCACAAAAATCATAATAAAAAGCGATCAAAAAATGTCACGTGCCCGAAAATGTTACCAATAAAAATGTCAACTCGTCCCGCAAAAAACAAGACCTCAAATGACTCTGTGGACCAAAATATGGAAAAATTATAGCTCTCAAAATGTGGTAACGCAAAAAATATTTTTTGCAATAAAAAGCGTCTTTCAGTGTGTGACGGCTGCCAATCATAAAAATCCGCTAAAAAACCCGCTCTAAAAGTAAATCAAACCCCCATTCATCACCCCCTTAGTTAGGGAAAAATTAAAAAAAATGTATTTATTTCCATTTTCCCATTAGGGCTAGGGTTAGAGTTAGGGTTAGGGCTAGGGTTAGGGTTAGGGTTAGGGCTAGGGTTAGGGCTAGGGCTAGGCTTAGGGCTAGGGTTAGGGCTAGGGCTAGGCTTAGGGCTAGGGTTAGGGCTAGGGTTAGGGGTAGGGTTAGGGCTAGGGTTAGGGCTAGGGCTCGGGTTAGGGCTAGGGTTAGGGCTACAGTTTGGGTTGGGGCTAAAGTTAGGGTTAGGGTTTAGATTACATTTACAGTTGGGAATAGGGTTGGGATTAGGGTTAGGGGTGTGTCAGGGTTAGAGGTGTGGTTAGGGTTACTGTTGGGATTAGGGTTAGGGGTGTGTTTGGATTAGGGTTTCAGTTATAATTGGGGGGTTTCCACTGTTTAGGCACATCAGGGGCTCTCCAAACGCAACATAGTGTCCGATCTCAATCCCAGCCAATTCTGCGTTGAAAAAGTAAAACAGTGCTTCTTCCCTTCCGAGCTCTCCCGTGTGCCCAAACAGGGGTTTACCCCAACATATGGGGTATCAGCGTACTCAGGACAAATAGGACAACAACTTTTGGGGTCCAATTTCTCCTGTTACCCTTGGGAAAATACAAAACTGGGGGCTAAAAAATAATTTTTGTGGGAAAAAAAAGGATTTTTTATTTTCACGGTTATAAACTGTAGTGAAACACTTGGGGGTTCAAAGTTCTCACAACACATCTAGATTAGTTCCCTGGGGGGTCTAGTTTCCAATATGGGGTCACTTGTGGGGGGTTTCTACTGTTTAGGTACATTAGGGGTTCTGCAAACGCAATGTGACGCCTGCAGACCAATCCATCCAAGTCTGCATTCCAAATGGCGCTCCTTCCCTTCCGAGCTCTGCCATGCGCTCAAACGGGGGTTCCCCCCAACATACGGGGTATCAGCGTACTCAGGACAAATTGGACAACAACTTTTGGGGTCGAATTTCTCCTCTTACCCTCGGGAAAATACAAAACTGGGGGCTAAAAAATAATTTTGGGGGGAAAGATTTTTTTTTTTTAATTTTCACGGCTCTGCGTTACAAACTGTAGTGAAACACTTGGGGGTTCAAAGCTATCACAACACATCTAGATAAGTTCCTAAGGGGGTCTACTTTCCAAAATGCTCACTTGTGGGAGGTTTCTACTGTTTAGGTACATTAGGGGCTCTGCAAACGCAATGTGACACCCGCAGACCATTCCATCTAAGTCTGCATTCAAATGGCACTCCTTCCCTTCCGAGCCCTCCCATGTGCCCAAACAGTGGTTCCCCCCACATATGGTGTATCATCGCACTCAGGACAAATTGGGCAACAAATTTTGGGGTCCAATTTCTCCTGTTACCCTCGGTAAAATACAAAACTGGGGGCTAAAAAAATAATTTTTGTGAAAAAAATATGATTTTTTATTTTTACGGTTCTACATTATAAACTTCTGTGAAGCACTTGGTGGGTCAAAGTGCTCACCACACCTCTAGATAAGTTCCTTAGGGGGTCTACTTTCCAAAATGGTGTCACTTGTGGGGGGTTTCAATGTTTAGGCACATCAGGGGCTCTCCAAACGAAACATGGCGTCCCATCTCAATTCCAGTCAATTTTGCATTGAAAAGTCAAATGGCGCTCCTTCGCTTCCGAGCTCTGCCATGCGCCCAAACAGTGGTTTACCCCCACATGTGGGGTATTGGCGTACTCAGGACAAATTGTACAACAATGTTTGGGGTCCACTTTCTCCTGCTACCCTTGGTAAAATAAAACAAATTGGAGCTGAATTAAATTTTTTATGAAAAAAGTTAAATGTTCATTTTTATTTAAACATTCAAAAAATTCCTGTGAAGCACCAGAAGGGTTAATAAACTTCTTGAATATGGTTTTGAGCACCTTGAGGGGTTTAGTTTTTAGAATGGTGTCACACTTGGGTATTTTCTATTATATAGACCCCTCAAAATGACTTCAAATGAGATGTGGTCCCTAAAAAAAAATGGTGTTGTAGAAATGAGAAATTGCTGGTCAACTTTTAACCCTTATAACTCCCTAACAAAAAAAAATTTTGGTTCCAAAATTGTGCTGATGTAAAGTAGACATGTGGGAAATATTACTTATTAAGTATTTTGTGTGACATATCTCTGTGATTTAATTGCATAAAAATTCAAAGTTGGAAAATTGCGAAATTTTCATAATTTTCGCCAAATTTCCGTTTTTTTCACAAATAAACGCAGGTACTATCAAAGAATTTTTGCCATTGTCATGAAGTCCAATATGTCACGAGAAAACAATGTCAGAATCACTGGGATCCATTGAAGCGTTCCAGAGTTATAACCTCATAAAGGGACAGTGGTCAGAATTGTAAAAATTGGCCTGGTCATTAACGTGCAAACCACCCTTGGGGGTAAAGGGGTTAATGGCTAACTGAAAAGATGGTAACAAATTGCAAGCTTTCGAGACTACACAGGTCTCTTCATCAGGCAAAGACTAAAAGAAATTCTGAAGAATCACATATTTATGCACAACATAGCACAAAAAAAAAAACCCATGGATAAGCCAGGTGACATGAAGCAGAATTACTGTGAGTGATAAAGAGTTATGTCCATAAATATTGGACCAGTTCTTAGATAAGGAATGTTTTATTGTCCTCTGATTGGGGTCTGGTTCTGTTGTGATGACCCCTCATAGTCTGAGGGGCAAGTTCCTAAGTTGATGCAAAAAGACATAAATCCATGCGACACATTCATTCCTGCACTAAGACTGTCAAAGGTCGTCATCAGTTTATATTCCCATACTTCTTCTGTCTCTCTTAGATTTGAAGCTACCATTTAACACAAGCAATTTCATGTCCATAATAATATGATTTGGGACACAAAAATGTATTGCCACATGTAGATCCATTCTTTTTTCTCTTATTGTGTGGCGGTGAGAATTTATTCTTGTTCTAAGCTTTTGCCCTGTCTCCCCCACATACAGACCCCCAGTTGGACATTTAGTACAAATAATTAGGTACACCACATTAGGAGTGTCGCAGCTGAAAGTACCTGGTAACTTGTAGTGCTGATGTGAATTGGGGATCTTTATCTTGTTCGTGGTCATTATAAATTGACAGGTTTTATATTTTTTCTGATTGCAAGGAAAGGTACCTGCAGCTGTTGGAGAGGACAGGGACCTCTTGACAATGATGCTTCTTAGATTTGGGGACTGCCTAAAACACAGTAGTGGGGGGTCTGGAAAAATGGATTGTAAGCGGGCATCTTTTTGTAGTAAAGGTTGTAATTTCCATGCAGCTTCCCTTAGCACCTCCAGATTTGGATTGTAGGTAACTACTAGAGGTACCCGGTTATTTTCTTCTTTAGCTTTGTAATGTAGCAGGTGATTCCTTGATATTCTAGTGGCTCTTATAATCTGGTTTTCAATTGTTCTTGGATGGTAGCCCTGATTCAAAAAGGTCTTTCTGAGGCGACCAAGGTGTTCATCCCTATCCATTGGGTTGGAACACCTTGGTCGCCTCAGAAAGACAGGGAGACAGGGCGAAAGCTTAGAACAAGAATAAATTCTCACCGCCACACAATAAGAAAAAAAGAATGGATCTACATGTGGCAATACATTTTTGTGTCCCAAATCATATTATTATGGACATGAAATTGCTTGTCTTAAAAGGTAGCTTCAAATCTAAGAGAGACAGAAGAGTATGGGAATATATACTGATGACGACCTTTGACAGTCTTAGTGCAGGAATGAATGTGTTGCATGGATTTATGTCTTTTTGCATCAACTAAGGAACTTGCCCCTCAGACTATGAGGGGTCATCTGTTATGGCTGGCAATCAGGCAACACAGCGTGCAGTAATCAGCGCACATACAGAGATCTGGCAATAACCAAAAACAATAGGACGAGCTCTGAGACGTGGAATCTCTGTAGACTGCAGTACCTGATCTATCCTCACACAACTATAAGCAGCAGTGGATTGCGCCTATCACTACCTATGCAACTCGGCACTGCCTGAGGAGCTGACTAGCCTGAAGATAGAAATACAAGCCTGACTTACCTCAGAGAAATACCCCAAAGGAATAGGCAGCCCCCCACATATAATGATTGTTAGCAAGATGAAAAGACAAACGTAGGAATGAAATAGATTCAGCAAAGTGAGGCCCGATATTCTAGACAGAGCGAGGATAGCAAAGAGAACTATGCAGTCTACAAAAAACCCTAAAACGAAAACCACGCAAAGGGGCAAAAAGACCCACCGTGCCGAACTAACAGCACGGCGGTGCACCCCTTTGCTTCTCAGAGCTTCCAGCAAAAGTTAATAGCAAGCTGGACAGAAAGAACAGAAAACAAACTAGAAGCACTTATCTAGCAGAGCAGCAGGCCCAAGGAAAGATGCAGTAGCTCAGATCCAACACTGGAACATTGACAAGGAGCAAGGAAGACAGACTCAGGTGGAGCTAAATAGCAAGGCAGCCAACGAGCTCACCAAAACACCTGAGGGAGGAAGCCCAGAGACTGCAATACCACTTGTGACCACAGAAGTGAACTCAGCCACAGAATTCACAACAGTACCCCCCCCTTGAGGAGGGGTCACCGAACCCTCACCAGAACCCCCAGGCCGACCAGGATGAGCCACATGAAAGGCACGAACAAGATCTGGGGCATGGACATCAGAGGCAAAAACCCAGGAATTATCTTCCTGAGCATAACCCTTCCATTTGACCAGATACTGGAGTTTCCGTCTAGAGACACGAGAATCCAAAATCTTCTCCACAATATACTCCAATTCCCCCTCCACCAAAACAGGGGCAGGAGGCTCCACAGATGGAACCATAGGTGCCACGTATCTCCTCAACAACGACCTATGGAATACATTATGTATGGAAAAGGAGTCTGGGAGGGTCAGACGAAAAGACACCGGATTGAGAATCTCAGAAATCCTATACGGACCAACAAAACGAGGTTTAAATTTAGGAGAGGAAACCTTCATAGGAATATGACGAGAAGATAACCAAACCAGATCCAACACGAAGTCGGGGTCCCACACGGCGTCTGCGATTAGTGAAAAGCTGAGCCTTCTCCTGGGACAAGGTCAAATTGTCCACTACCTGAGTCCAGATCTGCTGCAACCTGTCCACCACAGAATCCACACCAGGACAGTCCGAAGACTCAACCTGTCCTGAAGAGAAACGAGGATGGAACCCAGAATTGCAGAGAAATGGAGAGACCAAGGTAGCCGAGCTGGCCCGATTATTAAGGGCGAACTCAGCCAACGGCAAAAATGACACCCAATCATCCTGGTCAGCGGAAACAAAACATCTCAGATATGTTTCCAAGGTCTGATTGGTTCGTTCGGTCTGGCCATTAGTCTGAGGATGGAAGGCCGAGGAGAAAGATAGGTCAATGCCCATCCTACCACAAAAGGCTCGCCAGAACCTCGAGACAAACTGGGAACCTCTGTCAGAAACAATATTCTCAGGAATGCCATGTAAACGAACCACATGCTGGAAGAACAAAGGCACCAAATCAGAGGAGGAAGGCAATTTAACCAAGGGCACCAGATGGACCATTTTAGAAAAGCGATCACAGACCACCCAAATGACCGACATTTTTTGAGAAACGGGAAGGTCAGAAATGAAATCCATCGAAATATGTGTCCAAGGCCTCTTCGGGACCGGCAAGGGCAAAAGCAACCCACTGGCACGTGAACAGCAGGGCTTAGCCCTAGCACAAATTCCACAGGACTGCACAAAAGCACGCACATCCCGTGACAGAGATGGCCACCAGAAGGATCTAGCAACCAACTCCCTGGTACCAAAGATTCCTGGATGACCGGCCAGCACCGAACAATGAAGTTCAGAGATAACTTTACTAGTCCACCTATCAGGGACGAACAGTTTCTCGGCCGGACAACGATCAGGTTTATTAGCCTGAAATTTCTGCAACACTCTCCGCAAATCAGGGGAGATGGCAGACACAATGACTCCTTCCTTGAGGATACTCGCCGGCTCAGATAACCCCGGAGAGTCGGGCACAAAACTCCTAGACAGAGCATCCGCCTTCACATTTTTAGAGCCCGGAAGGTATGAAATCACAAAATCAAAACGAGCAAAAAATAACGACCAACGGGCCTGTCTAGGATTCAAGCGCTTGGCAGACTCAAGATAAGTAAGGTTCTTATGATCAGTCAAAACCACCACGCGATGCTTAGCACCCTCAAGCCAATGACGCCACTCCTCGAATGCCCACTTCATGGCCAGCAACTCTCGGTTGCCCACATCATAATTACGCTCAGCAGCAGAAAATTTCCTGGAAAAGAAAGCACATGGTTTGAGCACTGAGCAACCAGAACCTCTCTGTGACAAAACCGCCCCTGCACCAATCTCAGAAGCATCAACCTCGACCTGGAACGGAAGAGAAACATCAGGTTGACACAACACAGGGGCACAGCAAAAACGACGCTTCAACTCCTGAAAAGCTTCCACGGCAGCAGAAGACCAATTAACCAAATCAGCACCCTTCTTGGTCAAATCGGTCAATGGTCTGGCAATGCTAGAAAAATTACAGATGAAGCGACGATAAAAATTAGCAAAGCCCAGGAATTTCTGCAGACTTTTTAGAGATGTCGGCTGAGTCCAATCCTGGATGGCCTGAACCTTAACCGGATCCATCTCGATAGTAGAAGGGGAAAAGATGAACCCCAAAAATGAAACTTTCTGCACACCGAAGAGACACTTTGATCCCTTCACGAACAAGGAATTAGCACGCAGTACCTGGAAAACCATTCTGACTTGCTTCACATGAGACTCCCAATCATCTGAGAAGATCAAAATGTCATCCAAGTAAACAATCAAGAATTTATCCAGATACTCACGGAAAATGTCATGCATAAAAGACTGAAAAACAGATGGAGCATTGGCAAGTCCGAACGGCATCACCAGATACTCAAAATGACCCTCGGGCGTATTAAATGCCGTTTTCCATTCATCTCCCTGCCTGATTCTCACCAGATTATACGCACCACGAAGATCAATCTTAGTAAACCAACTAGCCCCCTTAATCCGAGCAAACAAGTCAGAAATCAATGGCAAGGGATACTGAAACTTAACAGTGATCTTATTAAGAAGGCGGTAATCAATACACGGTCTTAGCGAACCATCCTTCTTGGCTACAAAAAAGAACCCTGCTCCCAATGGTGACGACGATGGGCGAATATGTCCCTTCTCCAGGGACTCCTTCACATAACTGCGCATAGCGGTGTGTTCAGGTACGGACAAATTAAATAAACGACCCTTAAGGAATTTACTACCAGGAATCAAATCGATAGCACAATCACAATTCCTATGCGGAGGTAGGGCATCAGACTTGGACCCTTCAAATACATCCTGAAAGTCCGACAAGAACTCTGGGATGTCAGAAGGAATGGATGACGAAATAGACAAAAATGGAACATCACCATGTACTCCCTGACAACCCCAGCTGGTTACCGACATAGAGTTCCAATCCAATACTGGATTATGGGTTTAAAAAACTCAACCACAACCTCACCTAGATAGCCAGAAAAATGTATCCACACAGAGAACTATTAAATATAAGCCTTTATTTATATTGGCAAATAGGCACAAAAAATAAACTATTAAAAACAATACATAGTACGCGAATATAACAGGACAATAAAAAACATATATATATAAAAATAATTTTCGGATATAAATGGGCGACCTGGGTAAAAAATTGGATATAATCTATATATATTTCATATGATGATAGCTAAAAAAATTATTTAAAAGCATTACATCAAAAATAATATAATGTATATAGTAAAGTGCACTTAAAAAAATTAAATATCTAAAAAATTAATTAAATTGTTGGTGAACATATACAAAGGACTAGGGATGTGTTACCACACAAAAGATAAAAATAAAAATAATAATAATGTGAAATCATATGTCAAAATCTCAACAAGGCACCATACGTGCTGCAGTGAAAAAAAAAAAAAAAAAAATATATAATAATATAACCCCCACTAAAAGTGCAGATGTGCTAAGTAACCGCCGAAGTATAGTACGTTCCAACAATCAAGTTAATCAGCGAAACCTAAAAAAAGTGCAAAGTGCTATATGCAAAATATAAGCAGACAATCAATGCATAGAGTGTCTATAAAATATACTATATACACAAGTCAGTGGGAAGACCAAAAGTGCAATTGTGCACTGTGCAAAGTAATGCTATCAATCAAATTAACAAAGGATGATATATCTCTATCAAACAGTACACAGGATGTATATGAGGTATACTATGTGCCACAAATTAGTGGATAAACCACACAGCCAAAGTGCAATGTGCACTGTGCAAAGTAATATAATCAATAAATATCCAGAGGGAAATGTGTTTCTATCAATAATTATACCGAGCAACTACAGCGTGTACTGCATGCCACAAATTAGTGGATAAACCACACATCCAAAGTGCAATGTGCACCGTGCAAAAAAGGAAATGCTATCAATACATATGAAAAGGGTAATGTATTATACCTTATCCCAAGGGTCACAGTGTCCCGCTATCGCGCACCCCGACGCGCGTTTCGGAACTCGTCCTTCGTCAGGGGACGAAGGACGAGTTCCGAAACGCGCGTCGGGGTGCGCAATAGCGGGACACTGTGACCCTTGGGATAAGGTATAATACATTACCCTTTTCATATGTATTGATAGCATTTCCTTTTTTGCACGGTGCACATTGCACTTTGGCTGTGTGGTTTATCCACTAATTTGTGGCACATAGTATACCTCATATACATCCTGTGTACTGTTTGATAGAGATATATCATCCTTTGTTAATTTGATTGATAGCATTACTTTGCACAGTGCACAATTGCACTTTTGGTCTTCCCACTGACTTGTGTATATAGTATATTTTATAGACACTCTATGCATTGATTGTCTGCTTATATTTTGCATATAGCACTTTGCACTTTTTTTAGGTTTCGCTGATTAACTTGATTGTTGGAACGTACTATACTTCGGCGGTTACTTAGCACATCTGCACTTTTAGTGGGGGTTATATTATTATATATTTTTTTTTTTTTTTTTTTCACTGCAGCACGTATGGTGCCTTGTTGAGATTTTGACATATGATTTCACATTATTATTATTTTTATTTTTATCTTTTGTGTGGTAACACATCCCTAGTCCTTTGTATATGTTCACCAACAATTTAATTAATTTTTTAGATATTTAATTTTTTTTAAGTGCACTTTACTATATACATTATATTATTTTTGATGTAATGCTTTTAAATAATTTTTTTAGCTATCATCATATGAAATATATATAGATTATATCCAATTTTTTACCCAGGTCGCCCATTTATATCCGAAAATTATTTTTATATATATATGTTTTTTATTGTCCTGTTATATTCGCGTACTATGTATTGTTTTTAATAGTTTATTTTTTGTGCCTATTTGCCAATATAAATAAAGGCTTATATTTAATAGTTCTCTGTGTGGATACACTTTTCTGGCTATCTAGGTGAGGTTGTGGTTGAGTTTTTTACTCTGAGTGTTCAATCACTTTCTTCTTTTCACAAACACCATCGGGTTCTATTGATATTTTTAGACATATATATATATTTATTTATATGGTTTTTATTAGATATCCGTTGTTACTTTGTGTTACATAATTGGATTATGGGTTTGTAGCCATGGCAACCCCAACACGACCACATCATGCAAATTATGCAGTACCAGAAAGCGTATAACTTCCTGATGTGCAGGAGCCATGCACATGGTCAGCTGGGCCCAGTACTGAGGCTTATTCTTGGCCAAAGGTGTAGCATCAATTCCTCTCAACGGAATAGGACACCGCAAAGGCTCCAAGAAAAATCCACAACGTTTAGCATAATCCAAATCCATCAGATTCAGGGCAGCGCCTGAATCCACAAACGCCATGACAGAATACGATGACAAAGAGCACATTAAGGTAATGGACAAAAGGAATTTGGACTGTACAGTACCAATAACGGCAGAGCTATCGAACCGCCTAGTGCGTTTAGGACAATTAGAAATAGCATGAGTAGAATCACCACAATAGAAACACAGTCTGTTCAGACGTCTGTATTCTTGCCGTTCTACTTTAGTCATAGTCCTGTCGCACTGCATAGGCTCAGGTTTACTCTCAGACAATACCGCCAGATGGTGCACAGATTTACGCTCGAGCAAGCGACGACCGATCTGAATGGCCAAGGACATAGACTCTGTTGTGAATTCTGTGGCTGAGTTCACTTCTGTGGTCACAAGTGGTATTGCAGTCTCTGGGCTTCCTCCCTCAGGTGTTTTGGTGAGCTCGTTGGCTGCCTTGCTATTTAGCTCCACCTGAGTCTGTCTTCCTTGCTCCTTGTCAATGTTCCAGTGTTGGATCTGAGCTACTGCATCTTTCCTTGGGCCAGCTGCTCTGCTAGATAAGTGCTTCTAGTTTGTTTTCTGTTTTTTTCTGTCCAGCTTGCTATTGTCTTTTGCTGGAAGCTCTGAGAAGCAGAGGGGTGCACCGCCGTGCTGTTAGTTCGGCACGGTGGGTCTTTTTGCCCCTTTGCGTGGTTTTCGTTTTAGGGTTTTTTGTAGACTGCATAGTTCTCTTTGCTATCCTCGCTCTGTCTAGAATATCGGGCCTCACTTTGCTGAATCTATTTCATTCCTACGTTTGTCTTTTTATCTTGCTAACAGTCATTATATGTGGGGGGCTGCCTATTCCTTTGGGGTATTTCTCTGAGGTAAGTCAGGCTTGTATTTCTATCTTCAGGCTAGTCAGCTCCTCAGGCAGTGCCGAGTTGCATAGGTAGTGATAGGCGCAATCCACTGCTGCTTATAGTTGTGTGAGGATAGATCAGGTACTGCAGTCTACAGAGATTCCACGTCTCAGAGCTCGTCCTATTGTTTTTGGTTATTGCCAGATCTCTGTATGTGCGCTGATTACTGCACGCTGTGTTGCCTGATTGCCAGCCATAACAGTACAAGGAGCCTCACCAATGATTCCCAATAGAGGGAAAAAAGAAATCCTGACATCATTTTTTTTTCTTAGCTCTGTCTTCAGTCTTTTTTTTCCCCTAGACATTAGAGTGCTTCAGGACACAGCTGTGGACATGGATATTCAGGCTCTGTGCTCCTCAATGGATAATCTCGTTGTAAATGTACAAAAGATTCAAGATACTATTGATCAGAAATCGATGCTAGAACCAAGAATTCCGATTCCTGATTTGTTTTTTGGTGACAGAACTAAGTTCCTGAGCTTCAGAAATAATTGTAAGCTATTTTTGGCCTTGAAACCTCATTCTTCTGGTAATCCTATTCAACAGGTTTTGATTATTATTTCTTTTTTGCGCGGCGACCCACAGGACTGGGCGTTTTCTCTTGCACCAGGAGATTCTGCATTGAGTAATGTTGATGCATTTTTCCTGGCGCTCGGATTGCTTTACGATGAGCCTAATTCAGTGGATCAGGCTGAGAAAAATCTGCTGGCTTTATGCCAGGGTCAGGATGATGTAGAAGTATATTGTCAGAAATTTAGGAAATGGTCAGTACTCACTCTGTGGAATGAATCTGCACTAGCGGCTTTGTTCAGAAAGGGTCTCTCTGAAGCTCTTAAGGATGTAATGGTGGGATTTCCTATGCCTGCTGGTTTGAATGAGTCTATGTCCTTGGCCATTCAGATCGGTCGTCGCTTGCGCGAGCGTAAATCTGTGCACCATCTGGCGGTACTGCCTGAGAGTAAACCTGAGCCTATGCAGTGCGACAGGACTATGACTAAAGTAGAACGGCAAGAACACAGACGTCTGAACAGACTGTGTTTCTATTGTGGTGATTCTACTCATGCTATTTCTAATTGTCCTAAACGCACTAGGCGGTTCGATAGCTCTGCCGTTATTGGTACTGTACAGTCCAAATTCCTTTTGTCCATTACCTTAATGTGCTCTTTGTCATCGTATTCTGTCATGGCGTTTGTGGATTCAGGCGCTGCCCTGAATCTGATGGATTTGGATTATGCTAAACGTTGTGGATTTTTCTTGGAGCCTTTGCGGTGTCCTATTCCGTTGAGAGGAATTGATGCTACACCTTTGGCCAAGAATAAGCCTCAGTACTGGGCCCAGCTGACCATGTGCATGGCTCCTGCACATCAGGAAGTTATTCGCTTTCTGGTACTGCATAATTTGCATGATGTGGTCGTGTTGGGGTTGCCATGGCTACAAACCCATAATCCAGTATTGGATTGGAACTCTATGTCGGTAACCAGCTTGGGTTGTCAGGGAGTACATGGTGATGTTCCATTTTTGTCTATTTCGTCATCCATTCCTTCTGACATCCCAGAGTTCTTGTCGGACTTTCAGGATGTATTTGAAGAGTCCAAGTCTGATGCCCTACCTCCGCATAGGAATTGTGATTGTGCTATCGATTTGATTCCTGGTAGTAAATTCCCTAAGGGTCGTTTATTTAATTTGTCCGTACCTGAACACACTGCTATGCGCAGTTATGTGAAGGAGTCCCTGGAGAAGGGACATACAGTCATGGCCAAAAGTATTCACACCCCTGCAATTCTGTCAGATAATACTCCGTTTCTTCCTGAAAATGATTGCAAACACAAATTGTTTGGTATTATTATCTTCATTTAGTTTGTCTTAAATGAAAAAAACACAAAAAGAATTGTCCTAAAGCCAAATTGGATATAATTTCACAAACATAAAAAAGGGGGTGGACAAAGGTATTGGCACCCTTTGAAAAATCATGTGATGCTTCTCTAATTTGTGTAATTAACAGCACCTGTAACTTACCTGTGGCACCTAACAGGTGTTGGCAATAACTAAATCAGGAAAGAGAAGGAGATCCAGCTCAACGAAATAGTGAAAAATACATAATTTATTTCACTTAAAATATAGTGAAAGGACAAAACATCAGCATACAAAAAAAAATTCCACGCCCTGACACAGCGGTTCCGTGCTCCGAGTTCCTGGGAATGTCAGTATGGTGAGCTGGATTTTGTTTTTTCTAATAACTAAATCACACTTGCAGCCAGTTGACATGGATTAAAGTTGACTCAACCTCGGTCCTGTGTCCTTGTGTGTACCAAATTGAGCATGGAGAAAAGAAAGAAGACCAAAGAACTGTCTGAGGACTTGAGAAACCAAATTGTGAGGAAGCATGAGCAACCTCAAGGCTACAGGTCCATCTCCAAAGACCTGAATGTTCCTGTGTCTACCGTGCTCAGTGTCATCAAGAAGTTTAAAGCCCATGGCACTGTGGCTAACCTCCCCTAGATGTGGACGGAAAAGAAAAATTGACAAGAGATTTCAATGCAAGATTGTGCGGATGTTGAATAAAGAACCTCGACTAACATCCAAACAAGTTCAAGCTGCCCTGCAGTCCGAGGGTACAACATTGTCAACCCGTACTATCCTTCAGCGTCTGAATGAAAAGGCACTGTATGGTAGGAGACCCAGGAAGACCCCACTTCTTACCCCGAGACATAAAAAAACCAGGCTGGAGTTTGCCAAAACTTACCTGAAAAAGCCTAAAACGTTTTGGAAGAATGTTCTCTGGTCAGATGAGACAAAAGTAGAGCTTTTTGGGCAAAGGCATCAACATAGAGTTTACAGAAGAAAAAAAGAGGCATTCAAAGAAAAGAACACGGTCCCTACAGTCAAACATGGCAGAGGTTCCCTGATGTTTTGGGGTTGCTTTGCTGCCTCTGGCACTGGACTGCTTGACCGTGTGCATGGCATTATGAAGTCTGAAGACTACCAACAAATTTTGCAGCATAATGCAAGGCCCAGTGTGAGAAAGCTGGGTCTTCCTCAGAGGTCATGGGCCTTCCAGCAGGACAATGACCCAAAACACACTTCAAAAAGCACTAGAAAATGGTTTGAGAGAAAGCACTGGAGATTTCTAAGGTGGCCAGCAATGAGTCCAGACCTGAATCCCATAGAACACCTGTGGAGAGATCTAAAAATGGCAGTTTGGAGAAGGCACCCTTCAAATATCAGGGACCTGGAGCAGTTTGCCAAAGAAGAATGGTCTAAATTTCCAGCAGAGCATTGTAAGAAACTCATTGATGGTTATCGGAAGCGGTTGGTTGCAGTTATTTTGGCTAAAGGTTGTGCAACCAAGTATTAGGCTGAGGGTGCCAATACTTTTGTCTGGCCTATTTTTGGAGTTTTGTGTGAAATGATCAATGTTTTGCTTTTTGCTTCATTTTGTTTTGTGCTTTTTCATTTAAGACAAATTAAATGAAGATAATAATACCAAAGAATTTGTGATTGCAATCATTTTCAGGAAGAAACTGAGTATTATCTGACAGAATTGCAGGGGTGTGAATACTTTTGGCCATGACTGTATTCGCCCATCGTCGTCACCATTGGGAGCAGGGTTCTTTTTTGTAGCCAAGAAGGATGGTTCGCTAAGACCGTGTATTGATTACCGCCTTCTTAATAAGATCACTGTTAAGTTTCAGTATCCCTTGCCATTGATTTCTGACTTGTTTGCTCGGATTAAGGGGGCTAGTTGGTTTACTAAGATTGATCTTCGTGGTGCGTATAATCTGGTGAGAATCAGGCAGGGAGATGAATGGAAAACGGCATTTAATACGCCCGAGGGTCATTTTGAGTATCTGGTGATGCCGTTCGGACTTGCCAATGCTCCATCTGTTTTTCAGTCTTTTATGCATGACATTTTCCGTGAGTATCTGGATAAATTCTTGATTGTTTACTTGGATGACATTTTGATCTTCTCAGATGATTGGGAGTCTCATGTGAAGCAAGTCAGAATGGTTTTCCAGGTACTGCGTGCTAATTCCTTGTTCGTGAAGGGATCAAAGTGTCTCTTCGGTGTGCAGAAAGTTTCATTTTTGGGGTTCATCTTTTCCCCTTCTACTATCGAGATGGATCCGGTTAAGGTTCAGGCCATCCAGGATTGGACTCAGCCGACATCTCTAAAAAGTCTGCAGAAATTCCTGGGCTTTGCTAATTTTTATCGTCGCTTCATCTGTAATTTTTCTAGCATTGCCAGACCATTGACCGATTTGACCAAGAAGGGTGCTGATTTGGTTAATTGGTCTTCTGCTGCCGTGGAAGATTTTCAGGAGTTGAAGCATCGTTTTTGCTGTGCCCCTGTGTTGTGTCAACCTGATGTTTCTCTTCCGTTCCAGGTCGAGGTTGATGCTTCTGAGATTGGTGCAGGGGCGGTTTTGTCACAGAGAGGTTCTGGTTGCTCAGTGTTCAAACCATGTGCTTTCTTTTCCAGGAAATTTTCTGCTGCTGAGCGTAATTATGATGTGGGCAACCGAGAGTTGCTGGCCATGAAGTGGGCATTCGAGGAGTGGCGTCATTGGCTTGAGGGTGCTAAGCATCGCGTGGTGGTATTGACTGATCATAAGAACTTGACTTATCTCGAGTCTGCCAAGCGCTTGAATCCTAGACAGGCCCGTTGGTCGTTATTTTTTGCTCGTTTTGATTTTGTGATTTCATACCTTCCGGGCTCTAAAAATGTGAAGGCGGATGCTCTGTCTAGGAGTTTTGTGCCCGACTCTCCGGGGTTATCTGAGCCGGCGAGTATCCTCAAGGAAGGAGTCATTGTGTCTGCCATCTCCCCTGATTTGCGGAGAGTGTTGCAGAAATTTCAGGCTAATAAACCTGATCGTTGTCCGGCCGAGAAACTGTTCGTCCCTGATAGGTGGACTAGTAAAGTTATCTCTGAACTTCATTGTTCGGTGCTGGCCAGTCATCCAGGAATCTTTGGTACCAGGGAGTTGGTTGCTAGATCCTTCTGGTGGCCATCTCTGTCACGGGATGTGCGTGCTTTTGTGCAGTCCTGTGGAATTTGTGCTAGGGCTAAGCCCTGCTGTTCACGTGCCAGTGGGTTGCTTTTGCCCTTGCCGGTCCCGAAGAGGCCTTGGACACATATTTCGATGGATTTCATTTCTGACCTTCCCGTTTCTCAAAAAACGTCGGTCATTTGGGTGGTCTGTGATCGCTTTTCTAAAATGGTCCATCTGGTGCCCTTGGTTAAATTGCCTTCCTCCTCTGATTTAGTGCCTTTGTTCTTCCAGCATGTGGTTCGTTTACATGGCATTCCTGAGAATATTGTTTCTGACAGAGGTTCCCAGTTTGTCTCGAGGTTCTGGCGAGCCTTTTGTGGTAGGATGGGCATTGACCTATCTTTCTCCTCGGCCTTCCATCCTCAGACTAATGGCCAGACCGAACGAACCAATCAGACCTTGGAAACATATCTGAGATGTTTTGTTTCCGCTGACCAGGATGATTGGGTGTCATTTTTGCCGTTGGCTGAGTTCGCCCTTAATAATCGGGCCAGCTCGGCTACCTTGGTCTCTCCATTTTTCTGCAATTCTGGGTTCCATCCTCGTTTCTCTTCAGGACAGGTTGAGTCTTCGGACTGTCCTGGTGTGGATTCTGTGGTGGACAGGTTGCAGCAGATCTGGACTCAGGTAGTGGACAATTTGACCTTGTCCCAGGAGAAGGCTCAGCTTTTCGCTAATCGCAGACGCCGTGTGGGACCCCGACTTCGTGTTGGGGATTTGGTTTGGTTATCTTCTCGTCATATTCCTATGAAGGTTTCCTCTCCTAAATTTAAACCTCGTTTTATTGGTCCGTATAGGATTTCTGAGATTCTCAATCCGGTGTCTTTTCGTCTGACCCTCCCAGACTCCTTTTCCATACATAATGTATTCCATAGGTCGTTGTTGAGGAGATACGTGGCACCTATGGTTCCATCTGTGGAGCCTCCTGCCCCTGTTTTGGTGGAGGGGGAATTGGAGTATATTGTGGAGAAGATTTTGGATTCTCGTGTCTCTAGACGGAAACTCCAGTATCTGGTCAAATGGAAGGGTTATGCTCAGGAAGATAATTCCTGGGTTTTTGCCTCTGATGTCCATGCCCCAGATCTTGTTCGTGCCTTTCATGTGGCTCATCCTGGTCGGCCTGGGGGTTCTGGTGAGGGTTCGGTGACCCCTCCTCAAGGGGGGGGTACTGTTGTGAATTCTGTGGCTGAGTTCACTTCTGTGGTCACAAGTGGTATTGCAGTCTCTGGGCTTCCTCCCTCAGGTGTTTTGGTGAGCTCGTTGGCTGCCTTGCTATTTAGCTCCACCTGAGTCTGTCTTCCTTGCTCCTTGTCAATGTTCCAGTGTTGGATCTGAGCTACTGCATCTTTCCTTGGGCCTGCTGCTCTGCTAGATAAGTGCTTCTAGTTTGTTTTCTGTTTTTTTCTGTCCAGCTTGCTATTGTCTTTTGCTGGAAGCTCTGAGAAGCAGAGGGGTGCACCGCCGTGCTGTTAGTTCGGCACGGTGGGTCTTTTTGCCCCTTTGCGTGGTTTTCGTTTTAGGGTTTTTTGTAGACTGCATAGTTCTCTTTGCTATCCTCGCTCTGTCTAGAATATCGGGCCTCACTTTGCTGAATCTATTTCATTCCTACGTTTGTCTTTTCATCTTGCTAACAGTCATTATATGTGGGGGGCTGCCTATTCCTTTGGGGTATTTCTCTGAGGTAAGTCAGGCTTGTATTTCTATCTTCAGGCTAGTCAGCTCCTCAGGCAGTGCCGAGTTGCATAGGTAGTTGTTAGGCGCAATCCACTGCTGCTTATAGTTGTGTGAGGATAGATCAGGTACTGCAGTCTACAGAGATTCCACGTCTCAGAGCTCGTCCTATTGTTTTTGGTTATTGCCAGATCTCTGTATGTGCGCTGATTACTGCACGCTGTGTTGCCTGATTGCCAGCCATAACAAGACTCATTCAAACCAGCAGGCATAGGAAATCCCACCATTACATCCTTAAGAGCTTCAGAGAGACCCTTTCTGAACAAAGCCGCTAGTGCAGATTCATTCCACAGAGTGAGTACTGACCACTTCCTAAATTTCTGACAATATACTTCTACATCATCCTGACCCTGGCATAAAGCCAGCAGATTTTTCTCAGCCTGATCCACTGAATTAGGCTCATCGTAAAGCAATCCCAGCGCCTGGAAAAATGCATCAACATTACTCAATGCAGAATCTCCTGGTGCAAGAGAAAACGCCCAGTCCTGTGGGTCGCCGCGCAAAAAAGAAATAATCAAAACCTGTTGAATAGGATTACCAGAAGAATGAGGTTTCAAGGCCAAAAATAGCTTACAATTATTTCTGAAGCTCAGGAACTTAGTTCTGTCACCAAAAAACAAATCAGGAATCGGAATTCTTGGTTCTAGCATCGATTTCTGATCAATAGTATCTTGAATCTTTTGTACATTTACAACGAGATTATCCATTGAGGAGCACAGAGCCTGAATATCCATGTCCACAGCTGTGTCCTGAAGCACTCTAATGTCTAGGGGAAAAAAAAGACTGAAGACAGAGCTAAGAAAAAAAAAATGATGTCAGGATTTCTTTTTTCCCTCTATTGAGAATCATTGGTGTGGCTCCTTGTACTGTTCTGGCTGGCAATCAGGCAACACAGCGTGCAGTAATCAGCGCACATACAGAGATCTGGCAATAACCAAAAACAATAGGACGAGCTCTGAGACGTGGAATCTCTGTAGACTGCAGTACCTGATCTATCCTAACACAACTATAAGCAGCAGTGGATTGCGCCTATCACTACCTATGCAACTCGGCACTGCCTGAGGAGCTGACTAGCCTGAAGATAGAAATACAAGCCTGACTTACCTCAGAGAAATACCCCAAAGGAATAGGCAGCCCCCCACATATAATGACTGTTAGCAAGATGAAAAGACAAACGTAGGAATGAAATAGATTCAGCAAAGTGAGGCCCGATATTCTAGACAGAGCGAGGATAGCAAAGAGAACTATGCAGTCTACAAAAAACCCTAAAACGAAAACCACGCAAAGGGGCAAAAAGACCCACCGTGCCGAACTAACAGCACGGCGGTGCACCCCTTTGCTTCTCAGAGCTTCCAGCAAAAGACAATAGCAAGCTGGACAGAAAAAACAGAAAACAAACTAGAAGCACTTATCTAGCAGAGCAGCAGGCCCAAGGAAAGATGCAGTAGCTCAGATCCAACACTGGAACATTGACAAGGAGCAAGGAAGACAGACTCAGGTGGAGCTAAATAGCAAGGCAGCCAACGAGCTCACCAAAACACCTGAGGGAGGAAGCCCAGAGACTGCAATACCACTTGTGACCACAGAAGTGAACTCAGCCACAGAATTCACAACAGTCATCACAACAGAACCAGACCCCAATCAGAGGACAATAAAACATTTCTTATCTAAGAACTGGTCCAATATTTATGGACATAACTGTTTATCACTCATGGTAATTCTGCTTCATGTCACTTGTCTTATCCATGGGTTTTTTTTCTGTGCTATGTTGTGCATAAATATGTGATTCTTCAGAATTTCTTTTAGTCTTTGCCTGATGAAGAGACCTGTGTAGTCTCGAAAGCTTGCAATTTGTTACCATCTTTTCAGTTAGCCATTAAAAGGTATCAACCACTGAGGACTCTCAAGTCTAAATATTTTTCTATCTACTGGCTAACACGGTACCATTATGTATATCTTTCCTGTATCTTTTCTTTCCACATTGTTTAAATTCATGTGAAGCACCTGAAGGGTTAATAATAAACTTCTTGAATGTGATTTTGAGCACTTAAAGGAGTGCAATTTTTAGAATGGTGTATTTCCAGAATTTTCTGTCACAAAGGTCCTTCAAAATCACTTCATATGCGATGAAGTCCGTGAAAAAATGGTTTTGTAAATTTTGTGGAAAAATTAGAAACTGTTAATTATTTTAATTTCTTAACAAAAATAATGATGTTTAAAAATGCTTAAAAGATGATACAGATGCAAATTAGACATTTGGTAAATTATATTTATTAACTATTTTGTGTGACATAACTCTTCTAACGGCATAAAAATTATAAATTCAAAAATTGCAAAAGTCCTGCAGTGCGCAGGTGCCGGAAAGGTCAGAGGCCCGGCGCCTGCACACTGCAATACTTTGCTCTGCCCTCAACAGGGCAGACAAAGTACGCCTGCACCGGAGCCGTGGCTGAAGATCAGAAGAGGACGTCTTGGAATGAAGATGGGAGGCGCCGCAGCGGACCTGAGACACTCATCCGACCGGACCAGCAGCGGGACCGCCCCTGGGTGAGTATAATCTAACGTCTTTTTCTCCTCTTTCAGGTAACATCGGGGGCTTATCTACAGCATTACAGAATGCTGTAGATAAGCCCCTGATGCCGGTGGGCTTACCTCACCCGCGATTTTCCAGGTTCCCTTTAATTCCTCCAGGGGTCTGATTTCCAAAATGAGGTCACTTGTAGGAGTTTTCCACTGTTTAGACTTACTAGGGGTTCTCCAAACACAACATGACACCTTCACACAATTCCATCAAAGTCTGCGTTCAAAATCATCACTCCTCCCTTTCTGAACCCTGTTGTGCACTCAAACAGTAGTTTTCCCCACATATGGGGTATATGCATACTCAGAAGAAATTGCACAACACATTACATTATGCAATTTCTTCTGTTACCCTTATGAAAATACAAAATTTGGGGCTGGAAACCTTTTTGTAGGAAAAATGTGATTTATTTATTTTCATGGCTCAATGTTATAATCATCTGAGAAAGTACTCTCCACACATCTAGATAAGTTCCCTGAGGGATCTAATTTCCAAAATGGTATCACTTGTGGGGGTTCCCTTGTTTAGGCACATCAGGTGCTCTCCAAATGCAACATAGTGTTCGCTAATTATTCCATCAAATTCTTCATTCAAAAAGTCAAATGGCACTCCTTCCCTTCCAAGCCCAGCCATGAGCCCAAACAATAGTTTTCCCCACATATGGGGTAACAGCGCATACTCGCAAGAAATTGAACAACAAATTGTATTGTGTAATTTTTCCTGTTACCCTTGTGAAAATGCAAAATGTGGCACTAAAAAACATTTTTGGCATACATTTTTTTTATTTTCACAGCTCAATGTTATAAAATTCTACAAAGCACCTGGGAGTTAAAAGTGCTCCCCACATCTAGATAACTTCCCTGTGGGGTGTAGTTTCCAAAATGGTTTCACTTGTTGGGTGTTTCCACTATTTTGGCACATCAGTGGCTCCCCAAACGTGATATGGCAGCCGCTAATTATTGCAGCATATTTTGCATTCAAAAAGTCAATTGGTGCGCCTTACATTCCGAGACCTGACATTCACACAAACAGTGGTTTTCTCCCACATATGGGGTAGCGGTAAGTTCAGGAGCAATTGCAAAACAAATTTTGGGGTCAATTTTTTTCCTGTTTCCCTTGTTAAAATAAAAAAATAATTGGGTCTAAAATGAAATGTTTGTGAGAAAAAGTAAATGTTTATGTTTTCCTTTCACATTCCAAAAATTCCTGTCAAGCACCTGAGGAGTTAATCAACTTCTTGAATGTGGTGTAAGGCTATATTCACACTTTGCGGATTTTGCTGCGGATCCGCAGCGGATTTGACCGCTGCGGATCCGCAGCGGATTTGACCGCTGCGGATCCGCAGCAGTTTCCCATGAGTTTACATTTCAATGTAAACCTATGGGAAACAAAAAACGCTGTGCACATGCTGCAGAAAAATCCGCGCGGAAACGCTGCGGATTACATTCCGCAGCATGTCACTTCTTTTCTGCGGATTTTCAGCTGCTCCAATAGAAAACTGCAGTTGAAAATCCGCAGAAGAAAACGCAGTAAAAACCGCGATAAATCCGCAGTAAAAACCGCGATGGGTTTTCACTGCGGATTTTGCAATTCCGCTGCGGAAAAATCCGCAGTGGAATCTGCAAAGTGTGCACATAGCCTTAAGCATCTTGAGGGATGCAGTTTTTAGGATTGTGTCACCTTTGGGTATTCCTGTCATATAGATGCCTCAAAGTCACTTCAAATGTAATGTGGTCCCTAAAAAAAGGTTTTGTAAATTATGCTAAGGAAAATGAAAAATCGGTGGTCAAATTTTAACCTTTCTAATTTCCTAACAAAAAACAATTAAGTTTCCAAAATTTTTGTGATGTAAAGTATACATGTGGGAAATGTTATTTATTAACTATTTTGTGTGACATATATCTCGTTTATATACAAAAAAGGTTGCACTCTATCGTGCAAAAGCATGTCTAATATGAAATATATGAAATATGAATAGCAAAATGGCTTTTGAACATTAGGAAAATATTTAAGAGACGCTTTGCACAGAATTTGATATAATCAAATAGTGTGAGCCCATCAACCAATCGTCAAGGTGGTCTCATAAAACTGATGGGTCCCTGATCTCCCTGTCCAAATGTGAACACTTACCGAAGGCCAATGTCTGTATGCCTGGGTGAATGTGGACACCTCTGTTCAGCAAAGCCTACATATGGGTTGACCGGGACCAAGTGTGATGAGATGCAATTAAAAACCACATGGTGATGGGAGGAGTGCGCAGTCAGTCAGCTAACATAGAAATGACAGAAAAAAGACTCGCACATCCAAACTAGTGTGAATAGGTGCATACCAGGAGCAGCTACCTCCATACATAAATATACAAAAAAGGTTGCACTCTATCGTGCAAAAGCATTTCTAATATGAAATATATGAAATATGAATAGCAAAATGGCTTTTGAACATTAGGAAAATATTTAAGAGACGCTTTGCACAGAATTTGATATAATCAAATAGTGTGAGCCCATCAACCAATCGTCAAGGTGGTCTCATAAAACTGATGGGTCCCTGATCTCCCTGTCCAAATGTGAACACTTACCGAAGGCCAATGTCTGTATGCCTGGGTGAATGTGGACACCTCTGTTCAGCAAAGCCTACATATGGGTTGACCGGGACCAAGTGTGATGAGATGCAATTAAAAACCACATGGTGATGGGAGGAGTGCGCAGTCAGTCAGCTAACATAGAAATGACAGAAAAAAGACTCGCACATCCAAACTAGTGTGAATAGGTGCATACCAGGAGCAGCTACCTCCATACATAAATATACAAAAAAGGTTGCACTCTATCGTGCAAAAGCATGTCTAATATGAAATATATGAAATATGAATAGCAAAATGGCTTTTGAACATTAGGAAAATATTTAAGAGACGCTTTGCACAGAATTTGATATAATCAAATAGTGTGAGCCCATCAACCAATCGTCAAGGTGGTCTCATAAAACTGATGGGTCCCTGATCTCCCTGTCCAAATGTGAACACTTACCGAAGGCCAATGTCTGTATGCCTGGGTGAATGTGGACACCTCTGTTCAGCAAAGCCTACATATGGGTTGACCGGGACCAAGTGTGATGAGATGCAATTAAAAACCACATGGTGATGGGAGGAGTGCGCAGTCAGTCAGCTAACATAGAAATGACAGAAAAAAGACTCGCACATCCAAACTAGTGTGAATAGGTGCATACCAGGAGCAGCTACCTCCATACATAAATATACAAAAAAGGTTGCACTCTATCGTGCAAAAGCATGTCTAATATGAAATATATGAAATATGAATAGCAAAATGGCTTTTGAACATTAGGAAAATATTTAAGAGACGCTTTGCACAGAATTTGATATAATCAAATAGTGTGAGCCCATCAACCAATCGTCAAGGTGGTCTCATAAAACTGATGGTCCCTGATCTCCCTGTCCAAATATGAACACTTACCGAAGGCCAATGTCTGTATGCCTGGGTGAATGTGGACACCTCTGTTCAGCAAAGCCTACATATGGGTTGACCGGGACCAAGTGTGATGAGATGCAATTAAAAACCACATGGTGATGGGAGGAGTGCGCAGTCAGTCAGCTAACATAGAAATGACAGAAAAAAGACTCGCACATCCAAACTAGTGTGAATAGGTGCATACCAGGAGCAGCTACCTCCATACATAAATATACAAAAAAGGTTGCACTCTATCGTGCAAAAGCATGTCTAATATGAAATATATGAAATATGAATAGCAAAATGGCTTTTGAACATTAGGAAAATATTTAAGAGACGCTTTGCACAGAATTTGAAATAATCAAATAGTGTGAGCCCATCAACCAATCGTCAAGGTGGTCTCATAAAACTGATGGGTCCCTGATCTCCATGTCCAAATGTGAACACTTACCGAAGGCCAATGTCTGTATGCCTGGGTGAATGTGGACACCTCGTTTAAGGGCATACAAACTAAAAGTTGGAAAATTGCTAAATTTTCAAAATTATTGACAAATTTCCATTATTGTTCACAAATAAACGCAAGTCATATTGCAAAACTTTTACTATTATCATGAAGTACAATATGTCATGAAACAACAGTCTCTGAATCATTGGGATCCTTTGAAGTGTTCCAGAGTTATTACCTCATAGATTGACACTGGTAATAGATGTAAAATTTGGCCTGGTTATGAAGGTGCAAAAAGGTTTGAAAGGTAAAGGGGGTAATACATTATAATTGGTATAGACATATTGGAAATTCAAAATGACAATGCTTGATGGAATTATTTTGTAGCAACATTCCTCCATTATGTCTCACAAGGAGGGTAAGCGTGGCATTGGCTTAAATTTATTTTTAAATCAATATATTAAGGTCATTTATGATTTTTCTTCACGAGACACCTCTATTAAGTAGAATGTTATAAACTGGAGTTTCTGCAGTATGTTTACTTATGAGATGTACCTGAAGGCTTTTTTAGTAGTGCACTGTTGAACACTCAAAAAACACTGTTAAACCAATTCCTGTGCTTGTCTGGATGTAGTATCTACTGTAGCATACATTTCCATATGGTAGCTTTTCCATGGTCACTTCTTTTCCAATGAGGTCCTGAGAAGGAGAGACACACTGGAAGTCAGAGTTACAAAGGGACTTTATTTTTCTCTAAGTCAAACATAAGGTATACTGCTGTCATGTTTTGCTGGTGGATAAGCCCAAGTTCACATGCTCAGTATTTGGCCAGTATTTTACATCAGTATTTGTAAGCAAAAATCACTAATGGAACAATCAGAGGAAATTTGGGCCCCATTCCTTGTTTTGGCTTACAAATACTGATGTTTAACCCCTTACCGGCATCAGACGTACTATACCGTCCGATGACGGCTCCCCTGCTTTGATGCAGGGCTCCGCGGTGAGCCCGCATCAAAGCCGGGACATGTCAGCTGTTTTGAACAGCTGACATGTGCCCGTAATAGGCGCGGGCAGAATCGCGATCTGCCCGCACCTATTAACTAGTTAAATGCCGCTGTCAAACGCAGACAGCGGCATTTAACTACCGCTTCCGGCCGGTCGGCCGGAAATGACGTCATCGCCGACCCCCCGTCACATGATCGGGGGTCGGCGATGCTTGTATATTGTAACCATAGAGGTCCTTGAGACCTCTATGGTTACTGATGACCGGTGGCTGTGAGCGCCACCCTGTGGTCGGCGCTCACAGCACACCTGCAATTCTGCTACATAGCAGCGATCAGCAGATCGCTGC
This sequence comes from Ranitomeya imitator, assembly GCF_032444005.1. Lineage (NCBI taxonomy): Eukaryota > Metazoa > Chordata > Amphibia > Anura > Dendrobatidae > Ranitomeya > Ranitomeya imitator. Next base: position 145,891,774 of record NC_091288.1, on the reverse strand, counting down.
TATGTAGCAGAGCCGATCGCGTTGTGCCTGCTTCTAGCCTCCCATGGAGGCTATTGAAGCATGGCAAAAGTTAAAAAAAAAAAGTTTAAAAAAAGTGAAAAAAATAAAAAAAACATAAAAGTTTAAATCACCCCCCTTTCGCCCCAATCAAAATAAATCAATAAAAAAAAAATCAAATCTACGCATATTTGGTATCGCCGCGCTCAGAATCGCCCGATCTATCAATTAAAAAAAAGTATTAACCTGATCACTAAACAGCGTAGCGGGAAAAAAATTTGAAACGCCAGAATTACCTTTTTTTGGTCGCCGCGACATTGCATTAAAATGCAATAACGGGCGATCAAAAGAATGTATCTGCACCGAAATGCTATCATTAAAAACGTCATCTCGGAACGCAAAAAATAAGCCCTCAACCGACCCCAGATCACGACAAATGGAGATGCTACGGGTATCGAAAAATGGCGCAATTTTTTTTTTTTTTAGCAAAGTTTGGAATTTTTTTTCACCACTTAGATAAAAAATAACCTAGTCATGTTAGGTGTCTATGAACTCGTACTGACCTGGAGAATCATAATGTGAGGTCAGTTTTAGCATTTAGTGAACCTAGCAAAAAAGCCAAACAAAAAACCAATGTGGGATTGCACTTTTTTTGCAATTTCACCGCACTTGGAATTTTTTTCCCGTTTTCTAGTACACGACATGCTAAAACCAATGATGTCGTTCAAAAGTACAACTCGTCCCGCAAAAAATAAGCCCTCACAAGGCCAAATTGACGGAAAAATAAAAAAGTTATGGCTCTGGGAAGGAGGGGAGCGAAAAACGGACACGGAAAAACGAAAAATCCCCTGGTCATGAAGGGGTTAAATACAGACCAAATACTAAATGTGTGAATGTGGCATAAAGGTGAATGTTAAATTGTGATTAACTAGATTTATATTAAATTTATGAACACAATCTAAATACATTTTTTAAATGTAGTTTCTGTAATTAGCAGTAAACACATCTCCAAATGTTAATTTACAGTAATGTATTGTTATTTTAATGACAAGAAAATTTCGATCTCAAAGATGAAACAAATAAACAACAATTTGGGAGATTCACTAACTTTCAGTTGGTGCATAGTGCATACTCATAAGGTTAATTCTTGCTTTATGTAATGCAATGATTGAAATCTTAGCTATTTTCCAATGCCCTAAAATCATGTTCTGCAAGAAAGATGTTTAATAAAGTAAATTATAAAAATTCAATTACAGCAATAACACACTGCCTCGCCTAAAGTCAAATTCAAGCACTGTTTTCAGCATGCCTCTCCTGAATGAGCTTTAAGTATTGATCTGTGGATCACAAATCATGAAATGAGAAATTAATTTCTACTAATTCATCACTTTAGTGAAAGCTGAATCATTGAAGACTACCTGTAAGGGATTCACTAAATTGTTCAATGGAGTAAGGGAAAACTCTAATGTATCTGTTCAGTGAATTTATAAGCGCATTTTGATGCATGTACAAGGAAAGAGATAAATGGGTAGGCTTAATGGACTGAAATTACTACAGAACAACTTAGCTGATTACACATATTGTTGGCCTTGTTTACTAACTCAGCAATTAGTCATCTCTCATGTGTTCCTTGGACATCATACATAATGTAACACCAACAAGTACTGTAATAATTATAGAAATTGATTTAGAATATTGCTCTTCTGCAAACAATTTTCATCTTTTCATTACTGATGTTTGCTTTTAGTACTCTGTAAGTAAAGTGAAATATAACAGATAAAATAAACATTACTTTTAAATTAAAATGGTGCTGGTTGAACAATTCAGCAATCAGAAAGTAGATTGAACAGTGGTAGCATCTTAATACATTTATTCATGATAATGTTCATTGATCCAGATTTATTAACAGAAACTCCAGTAAAAAAAAAGTTTCTAATTGTATTTATTTGTTAGATCTACAGATACCCAAATGTATATTTAAGCAGCATTATTACGTTAATGATGGGAGAAACTTTGCTGCTTCTCTAGTTACGATAACAACCCTGCATTTGTGCAAACGTGAAGGTGCTGGAACATGGAACTAGTAGAGGTGGACAGTTTTTCTTTTTCTAAATAGTTATTTTTAACTATTTTATTCTCTCCTCTCTGCAGGTAGCATTCAGTAGTGACAGCCATGCTGATTTGAATAGTCGGCCAGTGTTACTAATCCTGTCCTATAGAAATGACATGTATAGTAGTGTGCAAAATGTTTTAGGCAGATGTGAAACATGCTTTAAAGTAATAATGCTTTAAAATATAGCAGTGTTAATGGTTTACGATTATCAACTAACAAAATGCAAAGTGAATAAACAAATGAGAAATGCAAATTAATATTTGGTATAATTAACATTTATTTTCAAAACATCATGAATTCTTGTAGGTACAATTGATAGAATTTTGAAAAATAATAGTCAGGTGTATAGGTAACAAAATATATCAAACAGTCCATAATAATCATTTTCATAAGTAGGTTGAAACACAATCATTTAACTGAAAAAGAAACAGTTGTCTAGAGGGGCTAAAACTCGATGAGAAACATCCAAATTCTGTTAAAAGGTGAGGTTGTAGAAGACAGTTTAATGCTCACTTTTTGAGAGTTGTGTACTCTCACAAACAAGACATTAAAGTGAACGGCAGATATGAAGAAATGCAAAATTTGAATTTGCTTGTTTGCTCTGATTTTCGATTTATAGGAAATTCAATCTACAGGGAAGTTATTTTATGTGATTTGAATGTTTCCTATTAAGTATCTATACAGACCTCTGGGCATAAATCACAAAGTAAGTACAGTTGTGTGAAAAAGTGTTTGCCACCTTCCTGATTTCCTGTTCTTTTGCATGATTGACATGTTTAACTGTTTCAGATAACCAAACAAATTTAAATATTAGACAAAGATAACACAGTGGAAAAACAAAGTGCAGTTTTTAAATGAAGGTCTTTATTATTAAGGGTAAAAGAAATTCAAACCTACAGGCCCTGTTTGAAAAAGTGATTGTCCCCCCCTCCAAAAAACACAAACCATAAATTAACTGTAGTTTATCACATCTTTTGGAAGATTATTTCACATTCCCTAGCCACACCCAGGCCTGATTACTGCAATACCTGCTCTTAATCAATAAATCTCTTCAATAGGACCTGCCTGACAAAGTGAAGTAGATCCAAAAGATCCTCAAAATCTAGACATGGAAAGAAATTCCGGAACAAATGAGAAACAAAGTAATTGAGGTCTGTCAGTCTGAAAAAAGGTTATAAAGTGTGAGGCAGTGACCCGTGTTACAGCTAGGGGGCACTGTTTGTGCTCTCCAGAATGCGCACAGAGGTATAGTGAGGCCATGGGGGCATATTGCAGACACAGGTGTAGCTAGGATTAGAATAGTGAAGCAGTGACTGATTAAAAGCCTTGCAGTATAGGGGAAGGTGTGTCAGTGTTGGTCTGGGAAGCAGACAGAGCAGTTGTCTGCAAAACACTCCCTTTGTGAGGCAACACAGGGGCAAGAGGAACCAAAGAGACTGACACCCTGCATCTTGGGCTGTCTTTTGTTTTCCCAGCTGCTATCTGGAGGATATATGACACCGCAGGGTCCTGATTGTCATAGTGGAATTGCTTTCCTCATGGGGAGATTGATGTCACGCTTGGAAGCGATGGAAGATTCCTCTTAACAGGTAATTAGCACATACAACACTGTTCTGAATCCAGGCCAGAAGGGGGAGCTCTACACCCAACTTCAGGGGAGATACTCTCTCTGGTCGGGAGGAGAAGTTAGTTGCTAGGCAAATGATAGGCAGTTGGGAAGATTTAGTCAGTTAGTGCCGGACAGCAGGCTGGAGCAGTCTGAGACAGAAGGACGGGTGAGGGGCCATACAGCCTGAGGTGCTGCAGCTCCAAGATAGCGAGATACAGAAGGAAGAACAGCCTTTAGCTAACATACCAGAGAGCGAAGTGACAACAGGGGAGAATAGCTGGGACTGGGCTACATCCCACATTGAGCGCAGACACCGGTAGCTGGAAGACTGAGGCTTTTGTGGGACTCTAAGACACAGCAGAAACCTGCAGGACAGCTAGTTTATACATCAACTGTTCACCCTAACACCCAGGAGACATAGTGACACATAGAGCCCGGGACGCAATAGAGACCCTGTAAAAAGCCTCAAGTCACCTGTCATAGGGGTCTGTGTCCCACTTACACAAAGGACAGAGATAACTGAGAGGACCTTGCTACAAAGCCATAGGTAGTAAGGGACTATAACAACACAGCGCAAGAAGGAAGGCTTTAAACTCCACCTGATAAAGCTGGACTCTGAACTCGCTTCCAAGCTGGCCGGACCCTGAATGTATCTGTGATCTGGTTCCCTGGACTGTAGCTATCTGCTACCATCAGTAATCCAGGTAAAAAGACTGCACAACTGTGTCCTTTGTTCTTTACTGCACCACTCACCATCCTCCATCTATTCACCGAGAGCCCTAGAGACCTACTTCACCTGTGAGAAGTTATACCATCTGGCTGCCATAACATTGCCCCAGAGGACCCCTTTAAGCAACATTGGTCATTAATGACTGAATACCACAGGTGGCATCACGAACATTTGTGTTTTATAAATACCTTTAAAGACTATCCCTTTAACATGGGTGCCCAGGGCCATGGACCGGGTCACCGCCGCCGTGGCATGTCCCTTTAAGTAATGGACCCATACCGAGTACCCACGGCCCTGGCGGGCATTACAGATATAGCGTGCTGTGCACTGTGTAAGTAAAGAGACTTGGTCCCAGTGTGCGGTCGCCCAGGGAAACTGGACAAAGGGAAGTCTGGCCTGTTTAGGGACTGCAATTTAAAGCTGTGTACTATGTATTCTAATGGAGTGTGTGAAGTAACACACTAAAGGAATGTTTTGTGTTTGAACTTGCTGGGGTCACTGCTGTTTCACTGTGTATGGTACTACCGCTACATTACATATGGTGAAAAGAATGCGGACTGAGTGAACAGAGGCATACCCCAGAGAGTGCTATTGAACGTTTTGCAAGTCTGCTGGAGAAATGGAGGAACTTTTGGAGCAGGTTGCACTCAATCAGCAAAGGCTTCAGCAAGAGTCGCTGCAGTTTCAGCGGCCGCAGCAAGAGGTTCTGCAGCAGCAAGAGCAGCAGTTACAGCAACAGGAGCTGCAGTTGCAGCAGCAGCAAGAGATGCTGCAGTGGAAGCTAGCAGAGCTTCAGCATGGTAAAGAGGAGACCTCATAGAGGAGGGGTAATCAGCAGAGTCATGAAGAGACCCCAAAGGTAAGGGGCGATCACTGGATGTACCAGTGGTCCTATGTAGAGTCTCAATCCTCCAGGTCTCAAGCAAATTACTTGTTGCAGTTGGTAGAGGAATGGCTCCAGCGTGAGTTTATTTCCCCATTCGAGATGATGGAGAGAATCGTGGCTGACTGGATGGTGAGGGCTCTGCTGGCCGCCATGCAGCGGTGGGTCATGCTGAGGGACCTAGGCACCCTGGAACTGTTGGGAGAGTTTATTGAGAAGTATAAACCCACTCACGACATTGCACCAGAGCCTGGGCAATAGTCTAATAACTGTCTGGTGACATCTAAGCCCATGGACTGCGGGAACACTTGCCATGAGTCTATGTGTGCCCAGCCAGTCTGTATCATCACTATGGGCACAGCCAGCTGCGAACCACGATTGTGCCAGGTACTTGTGAATGGTTGCCGAACTGAGGCTGTCCTGGACATGGGACGTAAAGTGACTCTGGTTAATAGGTCCCTTGTTGCCAGGACAATCCCAAAGGACCGAAAGTGGAGGTGATGGGTATCCACGGGGAAATCTGTGAGTATCAGACCACCGAGGTTAATTTTTCCACACCATGTGGGGACATTAAACATGTGTTGGGAGTGGCAAAGACCCTTCCATATGGGACTGTGCTGGGGAGAGTCCTGCCCCTGTTTTGGTCCCTGTGGGAGACAAGGTTTAACCTTTTCACGGAAAAGGTTGCAAAACCCAAAGATATTGAGATACCTGCCATACGGGTTGCCAACCTAGGGACAGATTGTAATACAGAATACAGAGAGTGGGCCAGAGTAAGTATATAAAGGAGCACCAACCAAAGAGATTTAAGGAGCAATTGTTCAGGAACACATGATTAGATGGGCTCACATGATTAATTAAGATACAAGTCGCAAGCGCAGTTTAACCCCTTCATGACCTTGGGATTTTTCATTTTTCCGTGTTCGTTTTTCACTCCCCTCCTTCCCAGAGCCATAACTTTTTTATTTGTCCATCAATTTGGCCATGTGAGGGCTTATTTTTTGCGGGACGAGTTGTACTTTTGAACGACATCATTGGTATTAGCATGTCATGTACTAGAAAACGGGAAAAAAATTCCAAGTGCGGTGAAATTGCAAAAGAAGTGCAATCCCACACTTGTTTTTTGTTTGGCTTTTTTGCTAGGTTCACTAAATGCTAAAACTGACCTGACATTATGATTCTCCAGGTCAGTACCAGTTCATAGACACCTAACATGACTAGGTTATTTTTTACCTAAGTGGTGAAAAGAAATTCCAAACTTTGCTAAAAAAAAAAAAAAAAAAAATTGTGCCAGTTTCCGATACCCGTAGCGTCTCCATTTTTCATGATCTGGGGTCGGTTGAGGGCTTATTTTTTGCATGCCGAGATGAAGTTTTTAGTGATAGCATTTTAGTGCAGATACGATCTTTTGATCGCCCGTTATTGCATTTTAATGCAATGTCATGGCGACCAAAAAAACGTAATTCTGGCGTTTCAAATTTTTTTCTCGCTATGCCGTTTAGCAATCAGGTTAATGCTTTTTTTATTTGATAGATCGGGCGATTCTGAACGCGGCAATACCAAATATGTGTAGATTTGATTTTTCTTTTATTGATTTATTATGATAGGGGCAAAAGGGGGGTGATTTAAAAATTTTTATTTTTTTTATTTTTTTCACTTTTTTTTTCACTTTTTTTTTACTTTTGCCATGCTTCAATAGCCTCCATGGGAGACTAGAAGCTGGCACAGCACGATCGGCTCTGCTACATAGCAGCGATCTGCTGTTCGCTGCTATGTAGCAGAAAATCAGGTGTGCTGTGAGCGCCGACCACAGGGTGGCGCTCACAGCTACCGGCGATCAGTAACCATAGAGGTCTCCGGGACCTCTATGGTTACCATTCTGAAGCATCACCGACCTCCGATCATGTGACGGGAGTCGGCGATGACGTCATTTCCGGCCGCCTGGCCGGATGCGGTAGTTAAATGCCGCTGTCTGCTTTTGACAGCAGCATTTAACAAGTTAATCAGTGCGGGCAGATCGCGATTCTGCCCACGCCTATTACGGGCACATGTCAGCTGTTCAAAACAGCTGACATGTCCCGGCTTTGATGCGGGCTCACCGCCAGAGCCCGCATCAAAGCGGGGCTTCTGACCTCGGACGTACTATCCCGTCCGAGGTCAGAAAGGGGTTAAAAACATATATATCAAAAAAGGTAAAAAAGACAGGATATAGCATAACAATATAAAATCAAATAGAATAAAAACAATAAAATGCATAAAAATAATAAGAAAATGGGGCAAAAGTACAGCCATTATGTGACTTTTTCAATTATGAGATTTAACCCCTCAGATGCCAGTGTGCCGAGTTTAAAGGGAACCTGTCACCCCCGTTTTTTGAGATTGAGATATAAATACTGTTAAATAGGGCCTGCGCTGTGTGTTACTATAGTGTATGTAGTGTACCCCGATTCCCCACCTATGCTGAGAAATAACTTACCAAAGTCGCCGTTTTCGCCTGTCAATCAGGCTGGTCAGGTCGGGAGGGCGTGTTCACAGCGCTGGTTCTTCCTCAGCTTTACGTTGGTGGCGTAGTGGTGTGCGCCTGTTGAAGTGACTAATCCACTGTGGGCACGTGAACAAGCAGCGCGCGATCTGCGCTGTCATCCCTTTCGTCGGTGGGGGCGGCCATCTTCGTGGGGCCGCGCGTGCGCAGATCGAGTGCTCTGCTGCACGGGGCTTCAGGAAAATGGCCGCGGGATGCCGCGCGTGCGCATTAGAGATCGCGGCGGCCATTTTCCCAAAGCTGAGTTTGCATCTCGGCTTTGGGAAAATGGCCGCCGCGATCTCTAATGCGCACGCGCGGCATCCCGCGGCCATTTTCCTGAAGCCCCGTGCAGCAGAGCACTCGATCTGCGCACGCGTGGCCCCAGGAAGATGGCCGCCCCCACCGACGAAAGGGATGACAGCGCAGATCGCGCGCTGCTTGTTCACGTGCCCACAGTGGATTAGTCACCTCAACATGCGGACACCACTACGCCACCAACGTAAAGCTGAGGAAGAACCAGCGATGTCACCACGCCCTCCCGACCTGACCAGCCTGATTGACAGGCGAAAACGGCGACTTTGGTAAGTTATTTCTCAGCATAGGTGGGGAATCGGGGTACACTACATACACTATAGTAACGCACAGCGCAGGCCCTATTTAACAGTATTTATATCTCAATCTCAAAAAACGGGGTGACAGGTTCCCTTTAAAAATCCAATAACTTTCTCTTCTTACTAAATTGGTAAAGCGATCAGGCATATCATTTGTTATCTGATCTATGATGGTAAGCTTTAGTGAACTTAGGTTCCTATTATGCACTGCGAGAAAGTGTTTTGACAGACTATGCATTAAATACCCATTCTGGATGTTCTGACGGTGTTTATTCATCCTTGCATGCATAGCCTGTATCATCCGCCCTACATATTTCAGCCCACAACCACATTCGATCAGTTAAACTACATAGCAAGAGTGGCAATTTACATGGCAGTTGATACGAAAACTGGTGCCTGTAGTGTATGACCGAAATTCTTTCGCTCCATTACTGATGGAACCACAACATAAACACTTACCTGCCCTGCAGGCAAAGCAACCCGGATTATGGTGTGTCCGGGAGCAACGATGTTATAAAGGGTGCAATTTTTTCTGAAGATGGTTCTAGGTTGCGCAGGAATATGTGCTGATAAAACTGGACCCCCTTTCAAAATGAACCAATATTTTTTCAAAAGGTTTCGTACGACCCCATGTGATTGCTTAAAGGTAGTTATAAAACTCCATTTAGTGAAATCAGAGGGTTTAACATACCTACTATTCTTATTCTTAATCTGCTCAATGCATTCTTTTTGTGTGAAGGCTCTGACTCTTGTGAATGCATCAAAAAAGAATTTTTTAGGGTAGCCTTTACTCTTAAAACGATGTTTCAGGATATCGGCTTCGTTGAAGAAATCACTGTCTTTAGTGCAGTTCTTCCTGATCCTCCAGTACTGGCCATAAGTAAAAAAACTAATTGAAAAATCCAGTGTTTTTAATCTCTCAAATTATACACTTTCCGGCACAGAGAAATCGCTCCTTGAATGGGGATTATCTTTCTGTCCGGATGCGCCACGGTTCCATAGTCTCACTGCTCTTACAGTAAAGAACCCTCGTCTGTTATTATGCCTAAACCTTCTTTCCTCCAGACGTAGAGGATGCCCCCTTGTCCCTGTCTCAGGTCTATGATTAAAAAGATTATCAGAAAGGTCTTTGTACTGTCCCCTCATATATTTATACATTAACATAAGATCACCCCTTAGTCTTTGTTTTTCCAAACTAAATAGCCCCAAGTGCATCAACCTATCTTGGTATTTCAGACCCCCCCAGTCCTCAAATAACCTTGGATGCTCTTCTCTGCACCTGCTCTAGTTCAGCTATGTCTTTCTTATACACCGGAGACCAGAACTGTGCACAGTATTCTAAGTGTGGTCGAACTAGTGACTTATATAGAGGTAAAATTATGTTCTCCTCATGTGTATCTATGCCTCTTTTAATGCATCCCATTATTTTATTTGCCTTTGTAGCAGCTCCCTGACACTGACCACTGAATATGAGTTTGTCATCCACCCATACACCCAGGTCTTTTTCATTGACGGTTTTGCCCAGAGTTTTAGAATTAAGCACATAGTTATACATCTTATTACTTCTACCCAAGTGCATGACCTTACATTTATCCCCATTAAAGCTCATTTGCCATTTATCAGTCCAAGCTTCTAGTTTACATAAATCATGCTGTAATATAAAATTGTCCTCCTCTGTATTGATTACCCTGCAGAGTTTAGTGTCATCTGCAAATATTGAAATTCTGCTCTGAATGACCCCCTACAAGGTCATTAATAAATATGTTAAAAAGAAGAGGGCCCAATACTGACCCCTGTGGTACCCCACTGCCTACCGCGACCCAGTCCGAGTGTGCTCCATTAATAACCAGCCTTTGTTTCGTATCCCTGAGCCAGCTCTTAACCCACTTGTATCTTAATTAATCATGTGATCCCATCTAATCATGTGTTCCAAACAATTGCTCCTTAAATCTCTTTGGTTGGTGCTCCTTTGTATACTTACTCTGGCCCACTCTCTGTATACTGCCAGCTGATGAAGACGGAGCTGTTCCTTCGAAACACGTTGTGGATTTCAGTAAACAAAGAAACTTTTAATCCTTTCATCTGAGTCCTGTGCGCTCCCATGTGACTGGAGTATCCTGCAACTCAGTGTTGGTCTGGAAAGCAGACAGAGCAGTTGTCTGAAGAGCACTCCCTGTGTGAGGCCACACAGGGGCAAGAGGAACCAAAGAGACTGACACCCTGCATGTCGGGCTGTCTTTTGTTCTCCTGCCTGCGATCCAGAGGATGCAGCATGCTGTGCACTATGTGAGTAAAGAGACTTGGTCCCGATGTGCGGTCGCCCAGGGAAATTGGACAAAGAGAAGTCCGGCTTGTTAAGTGACAGCAATTTAAAGCCTTGTACTATGTATTCTAATGGAGTGTGTGAAGTAACACATTAAAGGAACGTTTTGTGTTTGAACTTGCTTGGGTGACTGCCGTTTCACTGCGTACGGTGCTACTGCTACATTACAAAAGCCATTTCAAAAACTTTGAAACTCTAGTGAATTACAGTGAGAGTCGTTATCCACAAATGGCTAAAACATGGAACAGTGGTGAACCTTCCAAGGAGTGGCAGACTGACTAAAATTGCCACAAGAGTGCAGCAACGACTCATCCAAGAGGTCACACAAGACCCCAGAGCAACATCCAAAGAACTGCAGGTCTCATATGCCTACGTTAAGTTCAGTGGTCATGACTCTACCATAAGAAAGACTGGGTAAAAATGGCCTGCATGGCAGAGTTTCAAGACGACAGCTACAGCTGAGCAATAAGAACATAAAGGCGTGTCTCATTTTTGCCAGAAAACATCTTGATGATTCCCAAGACTTTAGTGAGAATACTCTGTGGACTGATGAGACAAAAGTTTAATTTTTTGTAAGGTGTACAGTATGTGTTCTCAGGAAAGGGGAGACGTAAGTGAGATGGAACAGAAGTCGCCGCGAAACCCCTTGTGACAGCTTCGCTAGCCACTTGTACTGCTACTGCGGATAGATCCACAGCTGATGTCACCCGCTCAAGTGTGGACAACCTGCCCTCCAGCTGCTGGATATACCGCTGTAAAGATTGCTCGTCCGTCATTGCTAGCCAGACCCTGGCGCTAGTATACTGTTAGAGTTAGCGGATTGCACTAAATTAATTAAAAAGAGAAGTGCAATCACAATCTGGGGTCCACAGTGCAGAGATGTGAAACTGCAGCTAATGTGAACAATGGCAGAACACACAGTGAGCGATTGATAGCACGCACTGTGTTAAATGTCACTCAGTGAACACAGTGGACCTACACTAGCAGATGACATAGCTCCCCAAACCATCACTGATTATGGAAACTTCACACTAGACCTCAAGCAGCTTGGATTGTGGCCTCTCCACTCTTCCTCCAGACTCTGGGACCTTGATTTCCAAATGAAATTTAAAATTTACTTTCATCTGAAAACAACACCTTGGACCACTAAGCAACAGTCCAGTTCTTTTTCTACTTGTCCCAGGTAAGAAGCTTCTGGCATTGTTTATTGGTCATGAGTGGTTTGACACAAGGAATGCGACACTTATAGCCCATGTCCTGGATACATCTGTGTGTGGTGGCTCTTGAAGCAATGACTCCAGCAGCAGTCCACTCCTTGTGAATCTCCCCCAAAATTTTGAATGGCCTTTTCTTAACAATCCTTTCAAGGCCATTGTTATCAAGGTTGCTTGTGTACCTTTTTCTTGCACACTTTTTCCTTCCACTCAACTTTCCATTGATATGCTTGTATACAGCACTCTGTGAACAGCCAGCTTCTTTAGTAATGACCTTTTGTGGCCTACCTTCCTTATGGAGTGTGTCAATGTCAATGATGTCTTCTGGACATCTGTCAAGTCAGAAGTGTTCCCCATGATTGTGGAGCCTACTGAAAAACACTAAGTGTTAGGGTTGGTGGATGGCACTAAATAAAATATGAATTAAAGTGCAATCGCAACGCGGGGTCCACCGTGCAGAGATGTGAAACTGCTGCTAATTAGTGATGAGCGAATATACTCGTTATTCGAGATTTCCCGAGCACGCTTGGGTGTCCTACGAGTATTTTTTAGTGCTCGGCGATTTAATTTTCATCATCTCAGCTGAATGATTTACAGCTAATAGCCAGGCTGAGTACATGTGGGGGTTGCCTGGTTGCTAGGGAATCCCCACATGTAATCAAGCAGGCTAGTGTCATGATCCCAATGGCAGGGGATCACAAAAGGACAAGCACAAAAACAAAACAAGCTCTAGGGTGATGGAACCTGAGCTGACCGCGATCCTGAACCTAAACACACAACTAGCAGTAGCCGGGGAACGTGCCTACGATGATTCCTAGACGTCTCGCGCCAGCCGAAGGATTAACTTCCCCTATTAGAAGAAACACAGACCTCACTTGCCTCCAGAGAAACACCCCACAGAAATAGCAGCCCCCCACATGTAATAACGGTGAAATGAGAGGAAAGCACATACGTAGTTATGAAAACAGAATCAGCAAAAATGAGGCCCGCTAAAGCTAGATAGCAGAGGATACAAAAGTGAACTGCGCGGTCAGCGAAAAACCCTTCAAAAAACCATCCTGAAATTACTTGAACTCATGTGCCAACTCATGGAACATGAGGAGTAATTTCAGCCCACTAGAGCAACCAGCAGCAAGGAATCACATATCTGCAAGCTGGACTAAGACAAAAATTAAGCAAAATGTGGAACAGGAAAATCAAAACTTAGCTTGTCCTGAAGATTACAGACGCAGGTAGCAGAGGTATAAAGACACACTGATTACATTGATAGCCGGCGAGGAAATGACAAGAAAGCCAGGTTAAATTGGAAACTCCCATAACCTGATGGAACAGGTGGACACCAGAGACCGCAGAGAACAAAAGTCACCCAGTACCATCAGTAACCACCAGAGGGAGCCCAAAAACAGAACTCACAACAGTACCCCCCCTTGAGGAGGGGTCACCGAACCCTCACGAGAACCACCAGGGGGACCAGGATGAGCCCTATGAAATGCACGGACCAAATCGGCAGCATGAACATCAGAGGCAACCACCCAAGAATTATCCTCCTGACCATAACCCTTCCACTTGACCAAATACTGGAGTTTCCGTCTGGAAACACGAGAATCCAAGATCTTCTCCACAACATACTCCAATTCACCCTCCACCAGCACCGGAGCAGGAGGCTCAAGCGAAGGAACAACAGGTACCTCATACTTCCGCAACAACGACCGATGGAACACATTATGAATAGCAAACGATGCCGGGAGATCCAAACGAAACGACACAGGGTTAAGAATTTCCAAGATCCTATAAGGACCGATGAACCGAGGCTTGAACTTAGGAGAAGAGACCTTCATAGGAACAAAACGAGAAGACAACCACACCAAGTCCCCAACAAGAAGTCGAGGACCCACGCGGCGACGGCGATTAGCAAACTGCTGAGCCCTCTCCTGGGACAACTTCAAATTGTCCACCACATGACTCCAAATCTGATGCAACCTATCCACCACCATGTCCACTCCAGGACAATCAGAAGGCTCCACCTGACCAGAGGAAAAGCGAGGATGAAACCCCGAATTACAAAAGAAAGGAGAAACCAAGGTAGCAGAACTAGCCCGATTATTAAGGGCAAACTCGGCAAGCGGCAAAAAGGTAACCCAGTCATCTTGATCAGCAGAAACAAAACACCTCAAATAAGTTTCTAAAGTCTGATTAGTTCGTTCCGTCTGGCCATTCGTCTGGGGATGGAATGCAGACGAAAAGGACAAATCAATGCCCATCTTAGCACAGAACGTCCGCCAAAATCTAGACACAAACTGGGATCCCCAGTCAGAAACGATGTTCTCCGGAATGCCATGCAAACGGACCACGTTTTGAAAAAACAGAGGGACCAACTCAGAGGAGGAAGGTAACTTAGGCAAGAGTACCAGATGAACCATCTTAGAAAAGCGGTCACACACAACCCAGATGACGGACATTTTTTGAGAGACAGGGAGATCCGAAATAAAGTCCATGGAAATGTGCGTCCAAGGCCTCTTCGGGATAGGCAAAGGTGACAACAATCCACTGGCCCGAGAACAGCAAGGCTTAGCCCGAGCGCAAACTCCACAAGACTGCACGAAAGAACGCACATCCCTCGACAAGGAAGGCCACCAAAAAGACCTGGCCACCAAGTCTCTAGTACCAAATATTCCAGGATGACCTGCCAACACAGAAGAATGGACCTCGGAGATGACTCTACTGGTCCAATTATCCGGAACAAACAGTCTTTCCGGCGGACAACGATCAGGTTTATCCACCTGAAACTCCTGCAAAGTACGTCGCAAGTCTGGGGAGACAGCCGACAAAATCACCCCATCCCTAAGGATACCAGTGGGCTCAGAATTTCCAGGGGAGTCAGGCACAAAACTCCTAGAAAGAGCATCCGCCTTCACATTCTTTGAACCTGGCAGGTATGAAACCACAAAATTGAAACGGGAGGAAAACAGTGACCAACGAGCCTGTCTAGGATTCAGACGCTTGGCAGACTCAAGGTACATCAAATTTTTGTGATCAGTCAAGACCACCACACGATGTCTAGCACCCTCAAGCCAATGACGCCACTCCTCAAATGCCCACTTCATGGCCAAAAGCTCCCGATTACCAACATCATAATTCCGTTCAGCGGGCGAAAACTTTCTAGAAAAGAACGCACATGGCTTCATCACTGAGCCATCGGAGCTTCTCTGTGACAAAACCGCCCCCACTCCGATCTCGGAAGCATCAACCTCAACCTGAAAAGGAAGCGACGTATCTGGCTGATGCAACACAGGAGCAGAAGAAAACCGGCGCTTAAGTTCCTGAAAGGCCTCCACAGCTGCAGGAGACCAATCAGCAACATCAGCACCCTTCTTAGTCAAATCCGTCAAAGGCTTAACAACACTAGAAAAATTAGTTATGAAGCGACGATAAAAATTAGCAAAGCCCAAGAACTTCTGCAGACTCTTAAGAGATGTAGGCTGCGTCCAGTCACAAATAGCCTGAACCTTGACGGGATCCATCTCAATAGTAGAAGGGGAAAAAATATACCCCAAAAAAGAAATCTTCTGGACTCCAAAGAGACATTTAGAACCTTTCACAAACAAAGAATTGGCCCGCAGGACCTGAAACACCTTCCTGACCTGCTGAACATGAGACTCCCAGTCATCAGAAAAAACCAAAACATCATCCAAATACACGATAATAAATTTATCCAGATATTCACGGAAAATATCGTGCATAAAAGACTGGAAGACAGAAGGAGCATTAGAAAGTCCAAAAGGCATCACCAAATACTCGAAATGGCCCTCAGGTGTATTAAATGCGGTCTTCCACTCATCACCCTGCCTTATCCGCACAAGATTATACGCACCCCGAAGATCAATCTTAGTGAACCATTTAGCCCCCTTAATGCGAGCGAACAAATCAGTCAACAATGGCAAAGGATACTGATATTTGACTGTAATCTTATTCAAAAGACGATAATCTATGCAAGGCCTCAAGGAACCATCTTTTTTGGCCACGAAAAAAAAACCTGCTCCCAAAGGGGACGAAGATGGACGGATATGTCCCTTTTCCAAGGACTCCTTAACATAATTCCGCATAGTAGTATGCTCTGGCACTGACAGATTGAACAAACGACCTTTAGGGAATTTACTGCCAGGAATCAAATCTATAGCACAATCGCAATCCCTGTGTGGAGGAAGCGAACTGAGCTTAGGCTCCTCAAAAACCTCCCGATAATCAGACAAAAATACCGGAACCTCAGAAGGAGTAGATGAAGCGATAGAAATCGGAGATGCATCATCATGAACCCCCTGACATCCCCAGCTTAACACAGACATTGTTTTCCAGTCCAGGACTGGGTTATGAGTTTGTAACCATGGCAGACCAAGCACTAAAACATTATGTAAATTATACAGTACCAGGAAGCGAATCACCTCCTGATGAACGGGAGTCATACGCATGGTCACTTGTGTCCAGTACTGAGGTTTATTCATAGCCAAAGGTGTAGAGTCAATTCCTTTCAAAGGAATAGGAACTTCCAGAGGTTCCAGACTAAACCCACAGCGATTGGCAAATGACCAATCCATAAGACTCAGGGCAGCGCCTGAATCCACATAGGCATCGACGGAAATAGATGATAATGAACAAATCAGAGTCACAGACAGAATGAACTTAGACTGTAAAGTACCAATGGCAACAGACTTATCAACCTTTTTTGTGCGTTTAGAGCATGCTGATATAACATGAGCTGAATCATCACAATAAAAACACAATCCATTTTTCCGCCTATAATTTTGCCGTTCACTTCTGGACTGAATTCTATCACATTGCATTATCTCAGGTGCCTGTCCAGAAGACACTGCCCATTTCCGAAATTTCTGACAATATATTTCTGCTTCATCTTGCCCCTGAGAGAGAGCCAATAAAGCTTTTTCAGCCTGAATCTCTAGGTTAGGTTCCTCATAGAGCAAACCCAATGCCAGAAAAAACGCATCCACATTGAGCAACGCAGGATCCCCTGGTGCCAATGCAAATGCCCAATTTTGAGGGTCACCCCGCAGGAAAGATATAACAATCTTGACCTGCTGAGCAGGGTCTCCAGAGGAGCGAGATTTCAAGGAAAGAAACAACTTGCAATTGTTCCTAAAATTCAGAAAACTAGATCTATCTCCAGAAAAAAACTCTGGGATAGGAATTCTAGGTTCAGACATAGGAGTATGTACAACAAAATCTTGTATATTTTGAACCTTAGCAGCAAGATTATTCAGGCTGGAAGCCAAACTCTGGACGTCCATGATAAACAGCTGAGGTCAGAGCCATTCAAGGATTAAGAGGAGGAAAGAAGCAGCCAGGCTGCAATTAAGGCTAGGCAGCAAACACTGAGGAGGGGAAAAAAAAAAAAAAAAACTTCCTCAGACTACTTTTCCTCCTACTTCAGCCAAAATGATGACCAATTTTTTCGGGCCGGCTATACTGTCATGATCCCAATGGCAGGGGATCACAAAAGGACAAGCACAAAAACAAAACAAGCTCTAGGGTGATGGAACCTGAGCTGACCGCGATCCTGAACCTAAACACACAACTAGCAGTAGCCGGGGAACGTGCCTACGATGATTCCTAGACGTCTCGCGCCAGCCGAAGGATTAACTTCCCCTATTAGAAGAAACACAGACCTCACTTGCCTCCAGAGAAACACCCCACAGAAATAGCAGCCCCCCACATGTAATAACGGTGAAATGAGAGGAAAGCACATACGTAGTTATGAAAACAGAATCAGCAAAAATGAGGCCCGCTAAAGCTAGATAGCAGAGGATACAAAAGTGAACTGCGCGGTCAGCGAAAAACCCTTCAAAAAACCATCCTGAAATTACTTGAACTCATGTGCCAACTCATGGAACATGAGGAGTAATTTCAGCCCACTAGAGCAACCAGCAGCAAGGAATCACATATCTGCAAGCTGGACTAAGACAAAAATTAAGCAAAATGTGGAACAGGAAAATCAAAACTTAGCTTGTCCTGAAGATTACAGACGCAGGTAGCAGAGGTATAAAGACACACTGATTACATTGATAGCCGGCGAGGAAATGACAAGAAAGCCAGGTTAAATAGGAAACTCCCATAACCTGATGGAACAGGTGGACACCAGAGACCGCAGAGAACAATAGTCACCCAGTACCATCAGTAACCACCAGAGGGAGCCCAAAAACAGAACTCACAACAGGCTAGTAGCTGTAAATCATCCAGCTGCGGCAAAAAAAACTAAATCTCCGAGCACTAAAAAATACTAGGAGGACACCCGAGTGTGCTCGGGAAATCTCGAGGTACAAGTATATTCGCTCATCACTACTGCAAATGTGAACAATGGCGGAACACACAGCGAGCGATTGATAGCACGCCCTGAGTTAAAAGTCACTCAGTGAACTACACACAGTGTCACTTGCACACAGTAACGGAATAGATGCTCTGCTATAGAGCTGTGTCACGCGCACACAGTAACGGAATATGACGCTAGATACGATCCCTGTTGACCTCACAGGGGATCGAAACCTGCACATGGGGTAAATAGCAAACAGTGGTCACACAGTTAGCAAAAACACACAATCAACTCTTCTCCGCAGGTGCCAGAATTCTAATGGCTAGACCCCAGCCCTGAATTCTCTCAGACAAACTCCTCTCTGGAGGTGCCGGAATTCTAATGGCTTACCGCCGACCCTGAGCACGTGCTGACATAGACCACACTGTTGCAATGTCTCATACACAGATGTAAAAAGATTGATACTAGCGTGCCCGCACGCGCTCTGAGACCCTTTTATATGTTCAGCTAATGTCCAGTCAGACAGGACCATGCTTGTGGACGAATGCGGAGCTGCCACATCACCAGCTGATGACCAACCACCAATGAGATGTCGCCACATCACGATCATACTCAGTAGAGTGATTTCTGGACTTAGTCTTAGTCTTTTATTCTCGTCGCTGCCAACTGCTGGTTACCATAGGCTTGGCTGAAAAGCAAGCAGTATCCAGACAAACAGCACATGCCTGAGCAAGATGTTGAGACCGACGTCTATCTTCAGCAGCACCTGCAGCGGCAAAAGATGAATAGGAGACCATAGTTGCAGGTGAGGCTTGGGATCTACTCAGTGCAGCGGCAGAATCCTGGTGCTTTACACAGGGTAGTATGGAGGTGAGTATGGGGACCAGTCTATTTTAGTGTATTCTTGCTTGAAGAGCTGACTTTCATCATGCCCCTTAGCTACAATACCATCAGCTTCTGGTGGGAGGAATTTTTTATTGTTTTTGACAATAACCCTTTTCAAATGTCCATAGCCTGGTATGGCAGATATGTGGATGACGTGCTCATGGTACAGCTAGAAAGGGCCGTTCACTTGGTGATTTACTATCAACCTGTCTCCCTCACAGTCCAAAAACATCTACGTCATGGCTATCAATCACTGTTTTTTTTTTTCAGTGCACTGCAAACTGTTGCTCTCCATGTTACTAGGCAGAACATAGGAAACACACATTTCATTCATCCAACAGCACACCACATCACATCAAATCATGTATTAATTACAATTCTGATCATGTTATTTATTGCATCAGTTGCAATAGCTGCAATCTGAAATAAATAGGACATTCTACAAGAAAATTGAAAAGAAGGATAACTGAGCAGGTCTCTAATATTATTAGCAATAATGCCTGCTATTCAGATGCGGTCAAACATTTTTGCACTGTGCACAGACCTGACATTTCTCAGCTCTTCTTTTTTGGAATCAAAAGGGTGGACAATCTATTTAGAGAGGGTAATTTGCAAAAACAATGTGCGTTAAGTGAAGCCTATTGGATATTGCAGCTATACACTAAATTTCCCATGGCATGAACTTTAGAAATGATATCTTTTAATTTATTAATCTGGTTTATTTATGTTTATACTGAATATTAATTCTGTTTAATTTTCATTCATTCACTATGTTGTTCAGCAATAATATTTTATGTTTAATGGTTTAATTTACTTGCTTATATTCATGGTGATGTCGATGTATGGTGATTGGCTAGTTTCTTTTTCACCGTGGTCTGTTTTCCAATTATGTTACTTAGATAAACCATTTCCTTTTGTTTTTATATGGTCTTTCTTCATTCTACCGCTTATGTCCTATGACTAATCAAATCAATTTCATGAGGGATAAAAAATGATGAAGTAAAGCTGGGAAGCAAAGCAGCAGCAATTAATCAACGTGATGAATCTCAAATGAGATGGACAGTAAAAGTTACACACATACTGCCATATTATCATGCATCCATCATTAGGCTTTAAAATATAGAGCAATACCAATGACTACCAATGATTCTAGATGTACAAACTGAAAAATGGCAAAAAAAAATTATAATAAGACTGAAGTAAAGTGCATTGTATACCCACAAGTTGACTATTGCATGGCCCTCCACACAGCCCTTGCAAGCTTGAAACATATCTTGCTGCTATGGTGTTCCCCGATATTATGTCATAATAATGTTAATGGTGATGTAATCCTATGTAACCATAGAACAACTTGGAAAAAAATTGAGTAAACAGAAAACACCAAAAAAAGTTGAGAAAAGAGATGTATTAAAAATGAGAAAACTTTATTGATTCACATAAAATCATTTTATATAATGTAATTCTGTAAGGAAGTCATACCAAATAATAACACAAGTAAAAAACATAATGATCCCCAAAAACGTAATATAGGGAGAAAATCATTGTTATGCTTGGGGTGCAAATATGAAAAATTGTGCATCAAAATTATGTGTAATACAGACATTGTATATGAAGAGTCCCTGTAATCTAAATACACTCAACCTTGTATTACCAAATGGACAACAATGGATAAAGTATACACAGAATAATATATGCAAGATTGTCCATCATGTAGAGATTGCTGTGCATAATAAACAGTATACGTATGAGATGTATATCCAAAGTATGTATACTAAGCATAGTTTACCACTTAAGGCCGGTTTCACACGTCAGTGGCTCCGCTACGTGAGGTGACAGTTTCCTCACATACCAGAGCCACTGACACACGTAGGCACATTAAAATCAATGCATCTGTGCAGATGTCATTGATTTTTTGCGGACCATGTCTCCGTGTGCCAAACACGGAGACATGTAAGTGTTTGTGGGAGCGCACATATTACACGGACCCATTAAAGTCAATGGGTCCGTGTAAAACACGTACCGCACATGGACGTTGTCCGTGTGCAGTCCATGTGCCGCGCAGGAGACAGCGCTACAGTAAGCGCTGTCCCCCCCATTGATGCTGAAACCGCGATTCGTATCTTCTGTGCAGCAGCGTTTGCTGTAGAGAAGATATGAATAATCCTTTTTTTTAAGTTTATCGTGTGTAAAATACAGGTCCATGTCCCCTCCCCCTGTGCGCCCCCCTCCCCCGCTGTTCTGAAAATACTCACCCAGCTCCCTCATTGGCTCTCGCTGCTTCCTGTACTGGCCGCACCTTCTACTGTATGCGGTCACGTGGGGCCGCTCATTTGCAGTCATGAATATGCGGCTCCACCCCTATGGGAGGTGGAGCCGCATATTCATGACTGTAATCGGCGGCCCCATGTGACCGCATACAGTAGAAGGTGCGGCAGGTGTAGACAGTAAGCAGCGACAGCCAACGAGGGAGCTGGGTGAGTATTTTCAGAACAGCGGGGGGCGCAGGTGTAGACAGGAAGCAGCGACAGCCAATGAGGGAGCTGGTTGAGTATTTTCAGAACAGCGGGGGGGCGCACAGGGGGAGGGGACATGGACCTTTATTTTATACACGATAAACTTAAAAAAAAGGATTATTCATATCTTCTCTACAGCAAACGCTGCTGCACAGAAGATATGAATCGCGGTTTCAGCATGATGCAGGGGACAGCACTAAACTTTAGTACTGTCTCCTGCACGCTCCGTGTGGTACCCAGTGGGCACACGGGCGGCGTGCCGCTCGTGTGCCACACTGATGTGCCACAGAAACGCAGGGGCACACGGACACGGATAATTCCGGTAACGATTTTTTCCGGTACCGGAATTATCTGGATGTGTGGGACTGCCCTAAAAGACAGTAAATAAAGAATGTGAAAAATAGTTATACAAAATTCTCCATCATGTGAGAAAATCAAAGTGGCAGATGCATGGGAGGATTGTAAAAAGTGCCAGTGCAATATGCATGCAAGGATTAACCATGCAGTTATTATGTCAATAAAGATGTTAGCGCAGGTTTGTAAGAGCAAAAATGTACAGAGACAAATTCACAATACTCCCATATAGGGCAACAGATTATATTCTAGTAAGTTTCTAACTCATGGTGGAAAAAAGGGGATCACGTGTTCATACTCCGACGTGCGTTTTGCCTCATGCTTTAAAGAGGCATATACAATTTTTGATCTGTCTGTGCTATATGTCATGGTTAATTTTGATGCACACTTTTTTTTATTGGCATCCTAGGGAAAGTGATTGTTTTCTCCCTATATAACCTTTTGGGGATTGTTTTGCTTTTATTTTTTACTTGTGCTATGACCTCCTTACAGAATTACAAATGTTTTTATGTGTATCAATAAAGTTTTCTCATTTTTAATACATTTCTATTCTCAATTTGTTTCGTGTTTTCAGTTTGCTCCATTTCTTTTTCAGTTCTTTAACGGTATAAGTGACATCTGGTGGACAGAGATTAGAGTGCTGATGTGATTAAAAAATGTGAAGAACATTTACTAGGAATCATGTAAATTGTAAAGTGCAATATATTTATTGCACACAAAGATAAAAAATAAATATGTAGTCAACAAAAAACAAGCAATGATGCTTTCAATTATTGATCCATACAGGATTAAGTGGATAATAATAAATAGCATGATAGAGTATGTATAAAAAATAAAAATAATAGCACAACGGGGAAATATGTGATTATTGTCAAAGAGACAATCCAGACATGGGACAAGAAGGTAACCATATCCTCAAATACCAAAAAATATATCTAAAAGCAAGATAGAAAAAACATCCAAATTAAAATTTAATTACAGAGACCTTACAAATATGAAACAAAGCTTCATTTCTTGTTCCACCCAGGTGACATTGTGCCAAGTTCCCTATCCATCTGCATTTGAGTTGGGCCAAGGTTTGTTTGACATTAACCCTATTTGATGCTACAGTGGACCCTATTAATAAACTGAAAGACTTAAAATACCGGGGGGTCACAGCCACAGAAAATTTTAAAATGTCTTTGTTTTCAATATTGAAGTATCTTCCATGTCCTTTTGCAACAGAGGCATGTTGCATTACAAACCAAAAGTAATGAACTGAAGTATAAATTAGTATGCATGCGTGTAGGAGCATGTTCACACTGGCCATTAATCAGACAAAACCTAAGATAGAGACAAAATGAACATATACCTGCTGTTAGTAAGTAAAAAGCAATAGTGAATATGAATAACAAAGGCGTCTTAGTACACACAGTTTTTGATCAAATCGTGTAAAAGTAATCCCACTAGAGCCAAGGTGCTCTAAGTCGAGATGGTCTTAACGTCTAGACAAGGCGGGCTAGCCCACCAGCAGCAGGACAGAGTGCACTGTGTACTGCAGCTATAATTGCGTGAGTGCCAGCCTGGGCGCTTCACAGTTAGCAGACATGGCTGAGGCCATGTCTGCTAAAAGTGACATCACGCAACCGTATGCTTTCCTCTGGAGAGGAGCTTCAATGAAGCATGCGGTATGGACTGCAGATAAGCCAGGGGAGGATGAGCTGTGTAAAAACATCTCTGATAGACATGTATAATTATTATATTATATTATATAATAATTATATGTTTGTTTCTATGTATTTATATATATATATATATATATATATATATACACACTAGCTATTGAACCCATTCTACGCCCGGGTGGCGAGCATTTATATTGGTATATGATCTCCATCCTGGTATGTGCTGCTCCATCCTGTGTCCCCATCCTGTCATGTGCTGCTCCATCCTGCGCCCCGATCCTGTCATGTGCTGCACCCATCCTGCGCCCCCATTCTGACATGTGCTGCTCCATCCTGCGCCCCATCCTGTCATGTGCTGCTCCATCCTGCGCCCCCATTCTGTCATGTGCTGTTCCCATCCTGCGCCCCGTTCTATCATGTGCTGCTCCCATCCTGCGCCTTCATTCTGTCATGTGCTGCTCCCATCCTGCGCCTCCATTCTGTCATTTGCTGCTCCCATCCTGCGCCCCATCCTGTTATGTGCTGATCCATCCTGCGCCCCCGTTCTGTCATGTGCTGCTTCCATCCTGCACCCCCGTTCTGTCATGTGCTGCTTCCATCCTGCACCCCCGTTCTGTCATGTGCTGCTGCCATCCTGCACTCCCGTTCTGTCATGTGCTGCCCTATTCTGTCATGTGCTGCTCCCATCCTGCGCCACCATTCTTTAATTTGCTGCTACCATCCATATGCCCCATACGCTGCTCCATAAGATGCTCCATAGTATATGCCCCGTATCAGGTGGCGTAAGTAACAAATAGCTGTGGCATGAAGTGCCACAGCCTCATGCCACAGCAATTTGTTACTTGCGCCACCTGATTCCTTTCCGTCGCCATTTTCTTGGTCCTCCTGCTGGTGGAACCGGTGCCTGCGCAGTCTGCGCTTTCCGGCGCCATTTTCTTGAAGACACACTGCAGTCTTCAAGAAAATGGCGCCGGAAAGGAATCAGGTGGCGTAAGTAACAAATTGCTGTGGCATGAAGTGCCACAGCTTCATGCCACAGCAATTTGTTACTTACGCCATTCCTTTCCGCCCATTTTCTTCGTCCTCCTGCTGCCGGAATCGGCGCCTGCGCAGTCCGCACTTTCCAGGGCCATTTTCTTGAAGACACACTGCAGTGCGCAGGCGCCGATTCCGGCAGCAGGACAAAGGAATCAGGTGGTGTAAGTAACAAATTGCTGTGGCATGAAGTGCCACAGCTTCATGCCACAGCAATTTGTTACTTACGCCATTCCTTTCCGCCCATTTTCTTCGTCCTCCTGCGCAGGCGCCGATTCCGGCAGCATAATCAGGGCGCGAATATGTGGACGGTGTCCCCCTGCTCCCGACCCCCTGCGCCTTCCGGCGCCATTTTTTTTTCCTGACACTCTATAATGTAACGCTAGGACCGTCGCGCCTGCGCAGTCTACAAAGGCTTCGGACAGAGTGACGCTCCCAGCGTTATATTATAGATGTCTTCAAATATGTTTATTCCTGTATGTACATACATACATGTGCATGTGTTTGTGCATATGTTTGTGTGTGTCTGTGTTTACATTTCTGTGTGTGTCTATATGTATGTATGTTCACAACAATAGATCAAAAGACAGTGCCTCAGACAATGGTGAAAAATAAGCCTTACATTTTATTCTGCCTCCTGTGGCGATGTTTCTGTCCAAAGACCTTTTTCAAGCTTCAAAAAGGTCTTCGGACCGAAACGTCGCCACAGGAGGCAGATCTATTGTTATGGAATATGTTTCAGGATGGACTCCCTGGTTTTGACGTGTGCCTTTTTTTTGGTCTTAATAGACTTAGACTTTTAGGCTGCCGTCACACTAGCAGTATTTGGTCAGTATTTTACATCAGTATTTGTAGCCAAAACCAGGAGTGGGTGATAAATACAGAAGTGGTGCATATGTTTCTATTATACTTTTCCTCTAATTGTTCCACTCCTGGTTTTGGCTTACAAATACTGATGTAAAATACTGATGAAATACTGCTAGTGTGATGGCAGCCTTATAGGGTGAGGTTTAACTCTTTATATTTTGATACATGTGTGTATGTGTCTGCATGTAGATTTCTGTGAGCGTGTGCATGTCTGCACGTGGGTGCATGTCTACGTGTGTCTGTGCTTGAATTTCATTGAGTGTGTACATGGCTGCGTGTCTGAGTGTGCATTTCAGTGTGTGTGCATGTCTGCATCTGCTTTTCTATGGAATGCGAAAAAATGTACTCAAGAACAAAAAAATTGAAAAAATGTCTAATTTTTATTAAGTAGACAAAAACACATGTAAAAGACAAGGTTTAAAAAAGTTGGAAACCACAAAAAGGCACCATTACCCACTATAGAACAATAAGGAGGCTGCACGTAATCAATACGTCTAATAGTGACTTTCTATCCCCAGTAAAACAGAGACACCATGTAATCATGGTATCCCATCAGAAAGCACAACGATAAACTCCATGACCTAAACAAGAAAGTGCAGAAAGCATTACCTCCTGTGGGTGATGGTGCTAGCCCCAAAACACGTTTCAGCATCTGCCTTCATACAGGTGTGGCATCACACCAAAAGGAGCCGAGTTTTATAATCCACAAGGACGAATCAATAGATAAATAACAAAAAGCAGGTTATCAACGACGTCTGAGTGGTCAAATATGCACAAATATGCACAGGCATATCCAGAACTACATATACAAAAAAGTGGATGAGCTAAAAAATCAAAAGACCAATTGTGTGTTTTGGGGGGTGTTGCTCATAGAATGTATATTGTCCAATAGAATGTCTGATTACATATCTTGTGGCGTTACCACAATGCCTACTAAATACACCCCTTCCTTGATCAAAATAGTCCCTTCTAGTAAATGCCATCTTTATCCCAGATCCTAAACCTATGTAATGTTCCTGCCGTGCCTCACTATGACAGCGCACACCGCCCTGACAGGCGATGGAGAAGGCATCGCAGCCGCGTGACAGGAACGGCGCCCCGGCCACGAGTCAGTCCACACCCATGTGTGACGTGGATGAGGGCCGAGTCACATGACTAGCGCATCGGACCAAAAGTCATGCCCTGAGATGCCTCTCCATAACACGCTGAAAGGCGTGTGCGCACAATAGGCTCAGCAGATGACAAAAGAACTACAGATCACATATTACAATCCTACGATGTAAGTAGGAAAAAAGATGATGTAATTGATATCAATGCTTAAATACAACATCAATGATACAAATACTAAGGTGGCAATCAACAACAATACATATCTATCCCTACAACCTGGACAGGCATATACATTAAGTTAATACCACCAGAGTACATAAAGGAATACAACGTTTTAGATTGGCTTAGTATAATACTGTAGGTGTATCGACCACGATTCATGAATAAAGGGAGAAAAATAATAATAATTCCCACTACATAAATCATAAAAATAGTCTTTTTGTCATATAGTTACATCTCAAATACAAAAATAATATAAATATGCCATACACCATTATGAAAATACAAGATTAGCTAAACAAAAGAGAGAAAAGGACAAGACAGTGTATATATTATTTGTTCCAATGGAAATTCTTCCACCATGTGAATCCTCTGGATGTTCCACTCATCAGGTTGACCCATTTATGATATGAATGTGGGTCATCCAGTAAAGAAGTAGAGGTCCATAAAACCCTTTCCATTAAAAAATGGATAGTAAAGAATTTCATCCGAATGGCAGTCAACACAATCAACCTGGTCAATATGGATATAACAAACCCATGCTCTAGAATAAAAATAGAAAGACATAAGTTAAAATCAAAAACCAAAAAGAGGTGTGATAAAAATTGAAACAGACCATTTACAGAAATGGAATGAAACTAAGGATCTCATTGAGTCCGCATGGGTACATTGTTCCCAGGGTCCAGATGCACTTAGTCTCCAAGCGAGCCATGGTACAACTAACTTCCTCTCCTCTAACACCCAGGACAAGCTGGTCTATTCCTCTTACTTTAAATCCAATTGGTGTGGATACGATCTTTTGATCACCTGCTATTGCATTTTAATGCAATGTTGCGGCGACCAAAAAAACGTAATTCTGGAATTGTGACCTTTTTTGCTGCACCATTTACTGAATGGATTCATTCTTTTTATAGCTTGATTCATCAGGAGATTCTGAATGCGGTGATAACAAATATGTGTTTGTCTGATTTTTTTTAAATCGCTTTATTTTGAATGGGGCGAAAAGGGGGTGATTTGAACTTTTTTAAAAAAATTTAAAAACAGTTTTTTTAACTTTTGGCATACTTCAATAGTCTCCATGGGAGACTAGAAGCTGCCATAACCTGATTGGCTCTGCTACATACAGGCGATGATCAGATCACATGTATGTAGCAGAGTTGCTCACTTGCTATGAACGACGACTACCAAGCAACACGCATAGTATAGGTGGAATTTCCGGCGCACTTGCCGGATGTGCGCGTTAAGTGCCGTTGTCAGAGATTCACCCGTGGCTGTTAGAAGCACATGTCAGCTGTTCAAATTAGCTGGCACATGTCAGCTGTTCAAATTAGCTGACATGTGTTGGGAAAGATGTGGGCTCAGCACAGGATCCCAAATCAAAGGGGGAGACACCACATGCGCCGTACTAGTACGGTGCATGTCGTGAAGGGGTTAAATATTGTTAGACCTAATATAGTGATGCAGCCCCGAGGCCCAATTAGGTACTCCAAATTGTTTGTGCTGAAACTTTGTTTCAGTAGCAAATCAGAAGGCCAGTTTTCAACTTAAAAATCGTTAGACTTGATATAGTGGTGCAGCCATGAGGCCCAATTATCTCCTACAAATGATTTGTGCTAAAACTGTGTTTCAGTGGCAAATCAGTAGCTCAGATTTCCACCTAAAAATTGTTAGGCCTATTATAATGATGCAGCCACGAGGCTCAATTTGCTACTCCAAATAGTTTGTGCTAAAACTGTGTTTTAGTGGCAAATCAGAAGGCTAGATTTCAACTTAAAAATTGATAGGCCTAACATAGTGTTGCAGCCATGAGGCCCAATTAGCTACTAAAATGGTTTGTGCTAAAACTGTGTTTCTGTGGCAAATCAGAAGCTCAAATTTCAACTTAAAAATCGTTAGACTTAATATAATGGTGCTGCCACGAGGCCCAATTAGCTACTCCAAATCGTTTGTTCTAAAACTGTATTTCAGTGGCAAATTAGAAGGCTAGATTTCCACTTAAAAATCATTGGTTCTAATGTAGTGGTGCAGCTATGAGGCCCAATTAGCTACTCCAAATAGTTTGTGCTAAAACTGTGTTTCAGTGGCAATGCAGAAGCCCAGATTTCCACTTAAAAATTTCTAGGCTTAAAATTGTGTTGCAGACACGAGGCCCAATTACCTTCTCCGTATCATTTGTGCTGAAACTATGTTTCAGTGGCAAATCAGAAGCCCAGATTTCCTCTTAAACATTTTTGGACCTAATGTAGTGGTGCAGCCAAAATGCCCAATTAGCTACTCCAAATCGTTTGTTCAAAAACTGTGTTTCAGAGGCAAATCAAAAGGCCAGATTTCCACTTAAAAATCATTAGTTCTAATGTAGTGGTGCAGCCATGAGGCC
Organism: Ranitomeya imitator; assembly: GCF_032444005.1. Taxonomy (NCBI): domain Eukaryota; kingdom Metazoa; phylum Chordata; class Amphibia; order Anura; family Dendrobatidae; genus Ranitomeya; species Ranitomeya imitator. The sequence continues at coordinate 145,862,427 of NC_091288.1, read as the reverse complement.
CAATTAGCTACTCCAAATAGTTTGTGCTAAAATTGTGTTTCAGTGGTAAATCAAAAGGCCAGATTTCCACTTAAATATTCTTAAGCGTAATATAGTGTTGCAGCTGTAGGGAGGAGAGCCAAGCTAACGGTCCCTCTTGTGCATCTGGGCTGGAACTGTGGGGCTGTCACCATTGTTTCGGGGGGAAGAGATTTTTGACTGGAGCAGTTCAGGACACCTTACTGATAGGGTGGGTCCAACATAAATAGCGATGTGCACGGGAAGATGGGGCTTTTGGCGGGGAACCTGTGTGAGAGCACAGAAACGGTTGACTCCCTCTCGACTTACCAACTCCAGCTATCCATGCCTTCTCACCCGGTTAGCAGTGTCATCTCAATTGATGGCCCAGAGAGATCCCCACACCGTACAGTGACCAGTATAGACCTCAGAACATCATTCCGCTCACCACCACAGATGCCCGGCTTAGTCCTTTCCCTGCAGTGCCAACTGAGTGCCGGCCTGCTCCTGTGGCCGTTACCACTGGACTGCATATTACTCCTGTGGCCTTGTCTGCTGAACTGTTTGCTATGTCTGCCATGCTGCAGACCAACACCTACATGACATCTCGTGCCAGGCCCAGAAGATCACATGCCAAAGGATCCGGAGGATTCACCACCGCAAGGAGCCAGTGCATCGCCTATCTGCAAGACCGGATTGGAGACTTCTCACACCGCCTGCGGCGCCACCGAGGGATCTTCCAGCCACCTCCTACCAAACCCTAGGTAAAATCCCTGTTAACACTGAAGAAAAAAATGATGTTGTCCCAGCTCCTTAAACGAGTTTCTTTATCACAGAGCTGTGATAAAGATCGTGACAGATCGAAACGTGTTGCTGACTACTGGCATGCTAAGCGCATCGTCACAGAGTGAGGATTGAGCCGATCTTGTAATTTTAAAATGTGTCTTCAATAAAGACACTCGTTTAAGGAGCTGGGACAACATCATTTTTTTCTTCAGTGCTACTACTAGTGTTGAGCGATACCGTCCGATACTTGAAAGTATCGGTATCGGATAGTATCGGCCGATACCCGAAAAATATCGGATATCGCCGATACCGATATCCGATACCAATACAAGTCAATGGGACATCAAGTATCGGAATGTATCCTCATGGATCCCAGGGTCTGAAGGAGAGGAAACTCTCCTTCAGGCCCTGGGATCCATATTAAAGTGTAAAATAAAGAATTAAAATAAAAAATATTGTTATATTCACCTCTCCGGCGGCCCCTGGACATCAGCGGGAGGATCCGGCGTCCGGCACGGCTTCTTTCTTCAAAATGCGCGCCTTTAGGACCTGTGGAATGACGTCCCGGCTTCTGATTGGTCGCGTGCCGCCCATGTGACCGCCACGCGACCAATCAGAAGCCGCGACGTCATTCCTCAGGTCCTAAAAGGCGCTCATTCTAGGACTTTAGCTGAGGAATGACGTCGCGGCTTCTGATTGGTCGCGTGGCGGTCACATGGGCGGCACGCGACCAATCAGAAGCCGGGACGTCATACCACAGGTCCTAAAGGCGCGCATTTTGAAGAAAGAAGCCGTGCCGGACGCCGGATCCTCCCGCTGATGTCCAGGGGCCGCCGGAGAGGTGAATATAACAATATTTTTTATTTTAATTCTTTATTTTACACTTCCGATACCGATACCCGATATCACAAAAATATCGGATCTCGGTATCGGAATTCCGATACCACAAGTATCGGCCGACACCCGATACTTGCGGTATCGGAATGCTCAACACTAGCTACTACACGTCGGGTTCAGGCGAAGTCCCGTGCACCTGCGGCTGGAGTGGTGAGCTGGCTAGGGCTTTCATGCCCAACCTTTTTTCTTTTGTCTATAAAATCCCTGTTAACCCTTGCTCTGCATCCTGTGTGTCACTGCATCCATCGCACCTGCTAGCATCCTACACTTGGCGTAGTCGGCGGCATGCAGTCCAATAGCATGCAGTTGGCAAGCCAAGGAGTTGGGGGTAGCCGCGGGACCAGCCTTTCCCTGGGGCCATGCTGAGTAATTTGCCCATATTTACGGGGAGCAACACTATGCTTTGGAGCTGGATTGAACGCCTTAGAGGCATGATGAGAATGCACCCCATGACCCCTGCGCTGGAGGCTGAGGTGGCTATCATGGCAATGGATGGAGAAGCCAGGGATTCTGTGATGTTACGGACCCCCAAGACTGAGATACCTTTAATATGGTGTTACAGATCTTGGATGAAACTCACGGAGACCCCACAGATGTACAGGAACTCAGAACACATCTTTTTAGTAGAATGCAGAGGGAGGGAATGTGGACCTGTTGAAGCACATTCAGTGCGAAACGGACGTCGTCCAGACTCCATCACCGCACCCTCCTGTACACCTGATGTCCTAATGGATGTATGCACATTTTCTTTCCAATAAAGAGCACGATTATACAGCTTCAAACGGGTGAGTGCCGCATATATTTTTCTCTTTTGCCATGTGGATTATGCAGCTATATGCTACCGATGCAGAGCACCAAAAAACCAAAGCTAACGTGACACCTGTTTATCAGAAATTGCAAAGTCCAAGTCCAGAAGAATCTGTGTGATTTGATATACTCTAGTGCCGTCCTCTGCCCGTCTTTTTGTATTATAGGAATAGGACCCACAGACATAATGTTACGGGACCTCCTAGTGACTGGTTTGCGAGACATGCTGACAAAACAAGCCCTGCGAGAACGTGTATGGCAAACCCCCAAATGACTTTTCCTGACGTAGGCAGTGAGGCACGCATGCGTGAACAGGAGCAGGGGATGACAGTCCCGGTGGGGAAGGTGCAGAGAGTGGGGTGTCTGTAAATGCCATTGCTGAACCCCAATGGGTGGAAGAAATGAGGAGAGAACTTGTGAGTGTGAAAGTGGATCTGGATGACATAAAGAAAAAAACAGAGGCTAACAGTAATTCTTCAGAGAGCAGGGAAGGCCCAGACCCCCGCCTTGACTCCCGAATGTTTCACCGGCCAAGGATCATCACTTGTTACAACTGCAAAGAGAGTGGACACATCACACGGGAGTGCACCCGCCGAGGAAGAGTGACGTCTCACCTCCCGTTAAACTGGAGGACTCTGAGCCGGGAGGACGCCACCCAGAGCCAGAACAGGTGAGGAAGAGTAGTGGAAGTCCCACAAGTTTAGTGTCAACATGCCCACTGGTATGGGCAGAAATGGACGGACATGCAGTGCGATGCCTGGTGGATACGGGCTCGCAGGTGACAACGATGCCAGAAGCTTATTTACGGCAACATTTTCCAGGAGCAAAATAGCCTGAATGGGGACCTGTGATAAAGCTAATGGCGGCCAACCATCTAGCCATCCTGGTCGCATGAGTGGCATGGATGCAAGTGTCCATCTATGGGAAAGACCTGGGACGGAAAGGCGTGGTACTGACACAGGGATAATTGAGTAATGGACCCGCTGTCACCTTGGGGATGAATGTGCTAAAGGAGTTTGGAAGCCTTCTCATCAGGGAGCCCTCTAACAAGATTCTAAAACACTGGGGTCCACATACACCACAGAGAAGAATTTTTCAGCAACTGGCACAAGTGGCACAAGTACAGGAGTCTAACTGTGAGGGAGGAGTGTTAGGAAAGGTAATCATCCCGGCCTCCACCAAAATCGTTCTTCCACAAGGACAAACATTGCTGTCCCTGCCCATTCGTGCCTTTGTCCCCTTAGAGGGGTTTTAGGTCCAAATTAAACCATCTTCTTCAGAGCAGTTACCCACGGGACTCCCAGTGGCGCATACATTAGCCATTACTGTTGCTCCCAGAAGTGTGGTGGCCCGAATAATAAACCTACCTGAAGAAATAATGCCCCCCAAACAATACAACTGGAGATACAACCTGGAGACCCCTGGACTGTGTCAGTAATCTCCAGAACCTCATTACATCAAAGAGGGCCGACCCATATTAGAACAAATGCGGGCCGAGCTGGCCGAACTCAAAGTCACTTAGGTGCAACAGATAGAAGCTCAGTTGGGGAGGTATAAAGATGTTTTTGGTCTTCACGAAGATGATTTTGGCTACATCACGGTTTTCAAGCACGAAATACCAACCGGAAGCACTGCGCCCATAAGAGAGCATTAATGGCAAATTCCCCACAGTTATACCAGGAAGCGAAGAGCATGTTGAACCAGATGTTGCAGGCAGGCGTGATTAGGGAAAGCCAGAGTCCGTTGGCTGCCCCAATTGCGTTAGTGCGGAAAAAATATGGCACCTTACATTTTTGTGTGGATTACCGAAAGCTCAACACCTGTACTGTGAGAGACTCATAACGTTACCCCGGATTGAATAGTCCCTTTCTGCTCTGGGGAAAGCCAGGTTCTTCTCTACACTGGACCTCGCCAGCGGCTACAGGCAAGTCCCCACGTCTGAACAAGATCCAGCAAAGACTGCCTTTATTCTTCCCATGGGCCTGTACGAGTACAACCATATGTCGTTCGCTTAGCCAACGCTCCCGGAACTTCTCAACGTCTCATGGAGAGGTGCCTCGGAGATTTGAACTTTGAATCTATGCTCATCTACCTGGATGACATTATAGTCTTTGCGGAACATCTACAGCGCCTAGAACAAGTACTGGCTCACCTTCAGAGACACAGACTAAAAGCACAGCCCCAGAAGTGCCATTTGTTTCACACGTAAATTGAATATTTGGGTCATGTCATTTCTGCTGAAGGAGTAGAACCCTCCAGAGAGAAGATCGCTATGATTCAAGACTGGTCTTCTCCAGAGCCCGTGAAGGATGTGCGGGCACTCCTGGGACTGACCGGATACTACAGGAGCTTTGTGAAGAACTTCACTCGATGGCAAAGCCTTTGCAAGAGCTGTTGAAAAAAAGTACCTTCCAGTGCAAAAAACTGGAAAATCTGCTGGAAGGTGTCCCAAGAAGAGGCCTTTCAGAATCAAAAAACAAATCAAAACAGAAGCGCCTGTCTTGGCTTATGCAGATTTTTCACAACCGTTTATTCTCCACACCGACGGGAGTCTGCTGGAATTTGGAGCTGTTGTCGCAGATGCAGGACAGGAAAAAGAGGGTGATCACGTCCGCCAGCTGGTCCCTTCATAATTCCAAACACAATCCGGACAACTACAGCTCCTTTAAGTTGAAACTACTCGTGTTGGTGTGGGTTACGTCGGAGAGATTTGCCAAATTTCTATCTTGCTCCGAAGTATTAGTGCGCACTGACAGCGACCCACCAGGGCACCTGGAGAATGCGAGACTGGGGGCTCTGGAGCAGCGATGGGTTACCAGAATGGTGAAGTTTTGCTATAAGATTGCCTATAAGAGGGGAGCAGGAAACACTCACGCCGATGCCCTGTCTACGAGGAGAAGTACTAATCCTGAGCAGGACAGAGATGTGGAGCTTGAAGATGAAGAAATCCCAAAGTTTCTGAGACCCACCAGGATGGTGGTGGCAACACATGAGCAAATGCACACCTAGGTCCGGGAAGGTGTACTGGGATGATCCCGGGATGAGTAGGCTCAACTTCAACAGGAAGATAGTGAACTAGCATTGATGAGAGGGTGTGTGACTGCTCAAAGACTCCCCAGCTCAGCAGAAAGAGGTACTCTGTCTCCACAAGTGTTACGAATCCTTCATCACTGAGAACAGCTTCGGATGAAGAATGGCCTACTGTACTGGAAAGCACAATTTCGTACTGAGCTGAATGCAACCTGGCAAGTCATAATTCTGACAGCGTTATTATCCAAGGTTGCCATTACAGCACATGAAAAAGGGGCCCACTTTGGTCCAGAAAAGACCTTCCAATGGTTACAATGGTTCGTTTACCATCCACAGTTGAAGACAAAAGTGGAAGAGGCTTGTCGAGCGTGTCATACATGTGAACTGACTAAGCCGCCAGAGCAAAGAGCTCCCATCCAGTCTATTGTAACCTCCACTCCTCTGGAACTCACATGTAAAGCGCCATGGAATAAATGGCGCTATAAAAATGTATAATAATAAATAATAATAATAATAACTCTAGACTATCTCACCATTGAGAGCCCATCAGTGTTATGAGCATTGCCTGGTGATGGTGGATCACTTCACAAAATTTACCATGGTAACTTCAACTCGGGACCAGACCACAGAGTCTGCTGAGTACGCAACCTGCAAGAAATGTATCCAACCCTATGGGTGCCCGATGAGAATTCAATCTGATCAGGGAGCCTGTTTCTTGGTAAAAGTAATGGATGAGTTGCAACGCCTGTACCGGATTTACAAGTCCTGCACCACACTGTACCATCCTCAACATAATGGTACCTGTGAACGATTTAACCATACACTAATTCAGATGCTAAGAACTCTAGAGGAAGATCAAAAGGCCCGGTGGCCAGAGTACATTTCTGAACTGGTATGGATATATAATAATCGAGTACATTGGACCACAGTATATACACCTTACTCCCTTCTGTTTGGCTGAGATGGAAAAGGAATCACCAAGTTGGGTGTCCTCCTGGGTTTGGGAACATCGTCACCGCCTGCAGAAATTACATCGGTTGGTCCAGACCAGATTACAGGATCTAGAACAAGCAGAGAATACCCCATCCAGAGCAACAGAGTTTCGAGTTGAAGACTGTTTCTAAGTGCAGGAGAAGCATCTTCAAGACAAGATTGAAAATCGTTGGGAGAAAGACCCGTATTTCAATGAAGAGAAGAGTTAGTCCAGAGGGACCTTTCTATGAAGTCCAGCCTGAAGGAAAGGAAGATGCCCCCACTCAAACGCATCATCAGAATGTTTACTGCTGACTCTCCAATCAAGTCTATGGTAACCACTGATATGCAGGTGCAGCCTTGCACTCTGGAGTCCAAATCCAGAGATCATCTTCCGGATCATGTCCGTGATGTGGTGTCTTCTCATTAGTGGTCAGACGTTAACTGCTCTGGTGATGTGGTGGCCCCGGATTGGCCTGCGATGTCATGGCCGGCTGGGTGTGAGTGCTTGGGGTGGAGTCTAGGGTTTAAAAGGCACTCAGTGGTGCACGCAGGCGCGCTAGTATCATTTATGTGTGGTGTGTGTGGGTAGCTACTCTACCACTCTATCTGCGTGTGTGTGTGTCTTTGCTCAGAGACTGTACACGTTGGCAGGCAGGTTGCACACTTATGCGGTTTTGTACCCTAGGCACTACGCCTGAGTCTCTAATCTGCTACATGCAGGTCAGGCACAGGTTCAGTAGTGTAGGACTGGGGTAACTAGCCACTCGGCTTAGCATCAGTTTCGTACATGTGCGCGATGTGAACAGAGCTAGGTATTCTGCATCCTGTTTATACTGTGTGGAGATAACACTGTGTCTTTAAGGTAATGCTCGCTGTTTTGTTCCATCATTGTTCACACTAGCAGCAGTTATACATCTCTGCATGGTGGACCCCGGGTTGCAATTGCACTTTAATTTATATTTTATTTATTGCAATCCACCAACCCTAACACTTAAGGTACCATCACATTAAGCGACGCTGCAGCGATATCGGCAACGATGCCGATCGCTGCAGCGTCGCTGTTTCGTCGCTGTGTGGTCGCTGGAGAGCTGTCACACAGACATCTCTCCAGCGACCAACGATGCCGAAGTCCCCTGGTAATAAAGGGTAAACATCGGGTTACTAAGCGCAGGGCCGCGCTTAGTAACCCGATGTTTACCCTGGTTACCATTGTAAATGTAAAAAAAACCAAACAGTACATACTTACATTCCGGTGTCTGTCCCGCGCTGTCAGATTCCCTGCACTGTGTCAGCGCCGGATGGCTGTAAAGCAGAGCGGTGACATCACCGCTGTGCTTTACGGCCGGCCGTCGCTCACAGTCAGTGCGGGAAGCTGAGGCCAGGGGACAGACACAGGAATGTGAGTATGTACTGTTTGTTTTTTTTAACATTTACAATGGTAACCAGGGTAAACATCGGGTTACTAAGCGCGGCCCTGCGCTTAGTAACCCGATGTTTACCCTTGTTACCAGTGAAGAAATCGCTGAATCGGCGTCACACATGCCGATTCAGCGATGTCAGTGGGAGATCCAGCGACGAAATAAAGTTCTGGACTTTCCCCAGCGACCAACGACATCACAGCAGGGGCCTGATCGTTGGTCGCTGTCACGCATAAGGATTTAGTTAACGATATCGTTGCTACGTCACAAAAAGCAACGATATCGTTAACGATATCGTTATGTGTGACGGTACCTTTAGTCTGTTTCAGTAGGCTCCACAATCATGGGGAACACTGCTGACTTGACAGATGTATAGAAGACAGTCATTGACACACTACAGAAAGAGGGTAAGCCACAAATGGTCATTACTAAAAAAGCTGGCTGTTCACAGAGTGCTGTATCCAAGCATATTAATGGAAAGTTGGGTGGAAGGAAAAAGTGTGGGGAAAAAAATATGCACAAGCAACCTGGATAACCATGGCCTTGAAAGGATTGTTAAGAAAAGGCCATTCAAAAATTTGGGGAAGATTCACAAGGAGTGGACTACTGCTGGAGTCATTGCTTCAAGAGCCACCACACACATTTGTATCCGGGACATGGGCTATAAGTGTCACATTCATTGTTTCAAGCCACTCATGACCAATAAACAATGCCAGAAGCTTATTACCTGGGACAAGTAGAAAAATAACTGGACTGTTTCACTTTTTGTATTGAAGTGCTGAAATAAATTAGCTCAAGCTGTCCACAATGCTTGAGCTGTTTGACTGTCTTCTCCAATGCATATGAATTTAAACACTGCCTGACTGCAGTTTTCCCCATCTGCGCAGTATGGTGGTGGGGGGATATTCTCTGCACTGTTGGAAAGTGTGTCTTATTAAGGGAGAGGTTGAGGACACAGGTAGAGTACCTACAGCAGGTGGAGGAGGCCGAAGCAGTGGAGGAAGAGTTACATACAGAGCTTTGTCTTGCAAGCCTTGGGGATTACAAGATTTGCATTCTAGTGACACCTTGGGGTCTAGTGGTTTAGTTTACCATCCCTTGGTGTGTTTAGTAGTTTAGTTATCCAACCCATGCTGTCAGATAGTTTACTTCTCCATTTTCTGGTGTGTATTATGTACTTTAGCTATCCAACTTTAGGTGTTTAGTACTTTATTTCTCTAAGCCTTGTTGTCTAGTAGTTTAGTTCTCCATCTTAGGGTGTATTGTGGTTTAATTATTCAACTTCAGGTATTTACTAGTTTATTTCACCAAGTCCTGTTGTCTAGTAGTTCAGTTGTCCATCCCCAAGTGCCTTGGGGATTTCAGTACCCAGTCAGCGAGATGTAACTCCCCGATCCATACTTCGCACAGGTGTCAATGTTGAAATGCACCCCGTCACACACCAATTTTTTCAAGAAATGCATGATGTTGTCTGTGACATGCTGGTGTAGCGCAGGCATATCTTTCTCAGAGAAGTAATGGTGACTGGGCAACACGGTACTAGGGGACTGCGATCGCCATTAGCTTTTGGTAACCATCTGTATCCACAAGGCGGAAAGGCTACATTTCCGTGGCCAACAGATTAGATTGGCCATTCAATAATCACAGTGATCACAGGCCGGGAGTCACGCAGAACCACCCACTGTGATTTTCAGTTGGGCCCTATCGTCCAGACAATTACACGATTGAGCAATGATCAACCGAGGTGGCCACAGGCTAATAGCGTGTGGCGTATACACCTCCGGATTACAACACATGGAATATGTGTATATAGCGCCGTACGATCACTGCTAACTCCACAATAACCCCACACTCCTCGCTGCCACAACCAATTCTGTTTTTTAAAAAATAAATAAATACAGGCCTATTGGATGCCATTCTTTTTTTGAAGTTCACACCATCAGAGTCTTCCATCCCCTCTCCCTAAGAGTAGCAGTACCATACCATCCATGAGGCTCACCCACCCACTTCCTTGACCACTTTTCTGTCTTGCTGCCACACTTCATATTCTCATAATTGCCAACCCTTATCCTGTGAGACTTCAACAGCCCCACCTCCCCAACTGCATCCCAGCTTCTGTCTCTACCCACTTCTCAGGGCCTCTCACAACTTTCAACCTCTGAGACATACGAAGATGGAAACACCCCTGATCTGGTCTTTATCCAGCTCTGTTCAATCTCCTACCTACATAACTCTCCACTTACCCTTTCTACTTCATGAAATTAGGACTAACCACAACTTGCACATTTTAGGCACTCCCTAAAAACACATCTGTTTAGGGTAGCCTATCACATTCTCTAATCAAAGTCCTTTTTATATGTAACCTTTTTTCTACTTCTCTGAACAATAATTCACCGTCAAACTCAACTGTACTAAAGGTTATTATTATTAGTAGATTGAAGATGGTGAAGTTCAAGCTCTTAGCTTTGGCATACGTAGGAGGAAACAATCTTTTACGTAATCACAACTGCACAAACAAGGGCTGGCTGCTGTGATGACAGAGGGTGGAGTAGGGTGAACATGACAAACTGATGGACTGTGAGTGAGGTGCAAGCGTGGATGTTTATGGGGGATTGAGAAAGATATGATGTGCTCGTTGTCTGAGATCAGTCAAAAACAGCAGACATGTCCACTTCCTTAACAGTTGATGGACTCTCACTCACCTCGACTGTAGCAGTGACATAATTCTTTGTGAGGATGAAATTAATTTCTAATTTTCAAGAGTAAACCTCTTGGTAAAATGGAAAATTACTAGGACATTATTGTAGAGGACCCTTCACAAATGTGTTCTGTTACAGGAATTTTCCATATGCTCATGCATGTGTGCAGAGAATCTCTCTGAAGAGTCAATTTGCATATTTTATTTCCCATATTTCTCCACAGGAAGAAACATTACCACTTAGATCCCATTCAGAAGCCTCTCACCTAGCCAAATCAGATCTCTTGCTTTGCACTGATGAGAAAGAACGCCCTGAAACATGTGTCTGCATATTGAGATTTTGCTTTGGCTTTTATTCTAAGTTATATTGCAAGGCTCATTAAACGGTCAATATTGACTTTTAAAATTGCTATTTCCAATAGGTGGCGCTAAAGTTCAAGTCCTCTTCTTTTCGTAAGAGGCTATTTGCATCTTTCTCTCTACAAATTCATAAAAGTTTTTGCTCCCCATTGTGCACCCTTCATTACTTAGGTTACTCTGTATGATTGTATTTATGGCGGTGTCTACTGCTTGATCCACCAACCTTGAAAAAAAAAATAAAGTGAACTTTCAATAGAGGGAGGGCTAGAAGTTCTAGAACAATATGTCAAATGCTCACTATAAACTGAATATATTACAATCTCTGTATGAAGAATAACAGTTCTTGGATTAAAGAAGTTGTAGTGCAGCAGGGATGGTGCAGACTTGGTGCAGTGTGACAGATAGGCAGGGACCACAGAAATGTTCACAGCAAATGGGTTACCGCTGCTGAGCGAGGACCATCTGCTTCAGAAGTTCCTCCATCCTGTCAACAGGTTTGAGCTGTAGCATGGTCGGCTTAATTACCGATATGCAGCCCGCTTTGGGGTATGCCTCAGTTTACACTGCCCACATTCTCTAACCATATGTAGTACAGCAGGTTTGGTGCAGTGTGACAGATAGGCAGGGACCACCGGAAAGTTCACAGCAAGCGGGTTTAATGTCTGAAACAACTCACACAGTGCACAGCACACAGTATCCTCCAGATCGCAGCCGGGCGTCACAACAGTCCGTACAGGAGACCGGTTGCCGAGGGTGACTGCACCACCATATCACGCTGCAGGGTGCCAGGTATTTGCTGCTCTTGGCTCTGTGTTAGCTCACACAGGCTGGACGCTGCAGAGACACCTGCTCTGCTACTTGCAAACAAACACTGACACATCCAAACCCTTTCTGCAGGGTTCTTCTCTCAACTGGAATCTGTGGCCATGGGCCACTTAATAAGATCTGGCCTGGAGGAAACAGACCAGCCCCCCTATCTTCCTGCAGTCCATTTCAAAAATAAAAGAAAGCCCATACCGGGTTTTCCTGCACAATTCCTTTGCCACATAACTTGACCAGGTTCATGCTTACTTTTATTCTGTCTTGTGACTCTCAGGCATCCTGCTGTGGCCACAAGGCACTCCAGTGTATCTAATACACTTTTGAGCACATCCTGGGGGACACATAGCAACCATTGCAAATAACACCAGTCACTGCCTCACAAATTCTTCAAAGCTGTTGCTCCATAGTAATAAAAAAAGTGATACAACATATATCAGATATTTCTTGGCACTGTATATTACTATTATATAACCTTGCATTTTAAAATGTACACTATTTAATCATACTGTATATGTTATAAAAGTAAAAATGAATACTAAATATGTTTCATTTGTGTCCATTGCTTTGAAATAAATATACTTTCTCAACTTTTTCTACTTTCAAAGCACTGTATGCAAATGTCAAAATAGCTGTCATTTCTGTTTACCAGCAAAGTTCACAGGGGTTTGAGTCACTGGTATAAAACAAAACTTGATGTTGCATGCTGCCTCCTGCTATCAGACTAATGGAGGTACATTAATGTATTTGGCTATGGGATGCTTTCACAACTATGATCCCAGCACGTAGTTTAGCACAATGCTTGCAGCTGTTAAATATATTTTACACTCCATTTACACTTAACATTGCTTTTTCAGCAGGAGGCTTGGCCTAATCAAAAAGGGTTTAAAATTCCTATATTTTATTTTATCCTTTTTCACTTTTGCACCGTGGTGTGTGTGCTATGTATGCAATGAGACAATTTAATGTACTCATCTAACTATTTGTAAATGAAGTATCTTTTAAGGTATACGAGGGGCGATCCAAAAGTAATGATAATCAATACTAAACACAATGAATATAGTAAAAAAAAATTTTTATTTTTTTACATAGTCTCCTATCAAGTCTATACATTTAGTCCATCTCTTTTCTAAACTTAGAATTCCCTTAGAAAAAAATTCTTGATCTTGACCCTCAAAAAAATCCCCAACAGCGGGTATCACGTCGCTATTGTCATCAAATTTCTTGCCCCGGAGGTGTTCTTTGAGTCAAGGAAAGAGAAAGAAGTCACTGGGGGCTAGATCTGGCCAATAGGGGTATTGTTCCACCAGTTCAAAGCCCGCTTCTTGAATGGTAGCCATGGCAATTGCAGCTTTGTGAGCCGGCGCTTTTTCTTGCTGAAACAGCACTTCAGCCCGCAGTTTGCCGCGCCTTTTCTCCTTGATAGCCTCCCACAATCTTCTTATTTGTTCTGCGTAGTAGGAGCCCGTAATAGTGGCTCCCTTCTCCAAATAGTCCACCATAATAATTCCTTCATCGTCCCAAAAAACGGACGCCATAACCTTCCCTGCTGAGCTTGACACTTTGAATTTCTTCGGCGTTGGTTCGTCGGCTCGTTTCCACGTCATCGATTGTTGTTTAGTTTCGGGATCAAAGTGGTGGATCCAGGTCTTGTCCATGGTCAAAAAACGTGACAAAAAATTTTCCTTGTCTGCTTGGAACTTTTCGAGATTTGCTATTGAAATGTCAACTCGTTTCTTCTTTTGCTCGTCGGTTAACATTTTTGGCACCCAACGCTCGGAGACCTTTCTCATATGCAATTCTTTTGCAAGGATTCTTTGAATACTGCCATATGAGATCCCTGGGACCTCAGCTACATGCCTGATAGTCACTCTTCGATCTGCCAATACAACTTCTTCAACTTTTTTCACGTTTTCTTCATTGAGGGACGTGGATGGGCGTCCTTGACGATGTTCATCTTCCGTCGATGTTCTTCCCAGCTTAAATTCCTTGGCCCAGCATGCAACTGTGGAATATGGAGGAGAAGAGTCCCCCAATGTTTCCACCAAGTCGCTGTGTATGTCTTTGGTAGTCATTTTTTTCAAGCAGAGGTATTTGATGACAGCTCTGAGCTCGTTTTTTTCCATTTTGATGTTCACTCCTCGGCAGTTCATATTCAAATGAATGTAGCTCCCGGGAATCGTGGTCTATTTAAGTGATTTTTTTTTCCTGGACTAGTGGGTACCTAAGAGAGAAGAAAACATTTTATTTTAATTTCTGTGTGCAATAGAAATAACCGATTATCATTACTTTTGGATCGCCCCTCGTATGTAGCACTAACTATTTTAAAAAGTTTGTTTCAAAGTCAATTACCATGAGGGAACAAATGAAAGAGTAATGTTCTTTTCATTGCATTATCTACCTACCAGCCGACCCCCTAATTATGCCACAAAAAACTTGTAAAACTTATTGACTCGAGTATTAGCCTAGGGTAGAAAATGCAGTAGCTACCGGTAAATATAAAAAATAAAAATATAGATACCAATAAAACACACAGGACAAGAGGTGCACTTACTTTTCACACACGACCGGGGGTGCACTTACTTTTCACACACAGGAACGTAGGTGCACTTACTTTTTACACACAGGAACGGGGGTGCACTTATTTTTCACACACCGGACCAGGGGTGCACATACTTTTCACACACAGGAACGTAGGTGCACTTACTTTTTACACACAGGAACAGGGGTGCACTTAATTTTCACACACAGGACCGGGAGTGCACTTACTTTTCACACACAGGACCGGGGGTGCACTTACTTTTCACACACAGGACCGGGGGTGCACTTACTTTTCACACATAGGACCGGGGGTGCACTTACTTTTCACGCATAGGACTGGGGATGCACTTACTTTTCAGGAACAGGACCGGGGGTGCACTTACTTTTCACGCACAGGATCGGGGTGCACTTACTTTTCACGCACAGGACCGGGGGTGCACTTACTTTTCACACACAGGACCGGGGGTGCACTTACTTTTCACACACAGGACCTGGGTGCACTTACTTTTCACACACAGGATCGGGGGTGTACTTACTTTTCACACACAGGACTGGGGATGCACTTACTTTTCACACACAGGACGGGGGGCACTTACTTTTCACACACAGGATGGGGGGCACTTACTTTTCACACACAGGACCGGAGGCACTTACTTTTCACACACAGGACCGGGGGCACTTACTTTTCACACACAGGATGGGGGGCACTTACTTTTCACACACAGGACCTGGAGGCACTTACTTTTTACACACAACACCTAGCGGCACTTACTTTTCACACACAGGACGGGGGGTACTTACTTTTTACACACAGGATGGGGGGCACTTACTTTTCACACACAGGACCGGGGGGCACTTACTTTTCACACACACAACAGGGAGGCACTTACTTTTCACACACAGGACGCATGGGCACTTACTTTTCACACATAGGACCGGGGGGGCACTTACTTTTCACACACAGGACCGGGGGTGCACTTACTTTTCACACACAGGACCGGGGGGCACTTACTTTTCACACACAGGACCGGGGGTGCACTTACTTTTCACACACAGGATCGGGGGTGCACTTACTTTTCACACACAGGACCGGGGGTGCACTTACTTTTCACACACAGGACCAGGGGTGTACTTACTTTTCACACACAGGACTGGGGATGCACTTACTTTTCACACACAGGACGGGGGCACTTACTTTTCACACACAGGATGGGGGACACTTACTTTTCACACAGGACCGGGGGGCACTTTTCACACACAGGACCAGAGGCACTTACTTTTCACACACAGGTCCGGAGGGGCACTTACTTTTCACACACAGGACGGGGGGCACTTACTTTTCACACACAGGGCGGGGGGGCACTTACTTTTCAGACACAGGCCGGGGGGCACTTACTTTTCACACACAGGACCGGGGGGCACTTACTATTCACACACAGGACCGGGGGGCACTTACTTTTCACACACAGGATGGGGGGCACTTACTTTTCACACACAGGATGGGGGGCACTTACTTTTTACACACAGGATGGGGGGCACTTACTTTTCACACACAGGACCTGGAGGCACTTACTATTCACACACAGGACCTGGGGGCACTTACTTTTCACACACAGGACCAGGGGGACACTTACTTTTTACACACAGGACCGGGGGGGAACTTATTTTGACATACAGGACCGGGGGCACTTACTTTTCACACACAGGACCGGGGGGCACTTACTTTTCACACACAGGACCGGGGGGCACTTACTTTTCACACACAGGACCGGGGATGCACTTACTTTTCAGGCACAGGACCGGGGGTGCACTTACTTTTCACGCACAGTATCGGGGTGCACTTACTTTTCACGCACAGGACCGGGGGTGCACTTACTTTTCACACACAGGACCGGGGGTGCACTTACTTTTCACACACAGGACCGGGGGTGCACTTAGTTTTCACACACAGGACCAGGGGTGCACTTACTTTTCACACACAGGACCGGGGGTGTACTTACTTTTCACACACAGGACTGGTGATGCACTTACTTTTCACACACAGGACGGGGGGCACTTACTTTTCACACACAGGATGGGGGGCACTTACTTTTCACACACAGGACCGGGGGGCACTTTTCACACACAGGACCGGAGGCACTTACTTTTCACACACAGGACGGGGGGCAATTACTTTTCACACACAGGCAGGGGGGCACTTACTTTCCAGACACAGGCCGGGGGGCACTTACTTTTCACACACAGGACCGGGGGGCACTTACTTTTCACACACAGGACCGGGGGGCACTTACTTTTCACACACAGGACCGGGGTCACTTACTTTTCACACACAGGACGGGGGGCACTTACTTTTTACACACAGGATGGGGGGCACTTACTTTTCACACACAGGACCTGGAGGCACTTACTTTTCACACACGGGACCTGGGGGCACTTACTTTTCACACACAGGACGGGGGGGCACTTACTTTTTACACACAGGACGGGGGGCACTTAATTTTCACACACAGGACCGGGGGCACTTACTTTTCACACACAGGATCGGGGGGCACTTACTTTTCACACACAGGACCGGGGGCACTTACTTTGCACACACAGGACCGTGGGCACTTACTTTTCACACAAACAGCAGGGAGGCACTTACTTTTCACACACAGGACCGGGGGGCACTTACTTTTCACACACGGGACCAGGGGGACACTTACTTTTCATACACAGGACCGGGGGGCACTTATTTTGACATACAGGACCGGGGGGCACTTACTTTTCACACACAGGACGCATGGGCACTTACTTTTTACACATAGGACGGGGGGGCACTTACTTTTCACACACAGGACTGGGGGCACTTACTTTTCACACACAGGACAGGGGGCACTTACTTTTCACACACAGGATTGGTAGGCACTTACTTTTCACACACAGGACCAGGGGGCACTTACTTTTCACACACAGGATCGGGGGGCACTTACTTTTCACACACAGGACCGGGGGCACTTACTTTTCACACACAGGACCGGGGTGGCACTTACAGTGTGGGGTGTCGAGGTGTCGGGTGTCGGGGTGTCGAGTGTCGGAGTGTCGGGTGTCATAGTCACTTTATTCTGATGTTTGTCTTTGATAAATGATCATGTCCTAAAATGGACACCGTACATTTGCATAGCTGCCATCTTTGGTAGGTCAAGTTGGGGGCATGGAAAGGTCACCATTAATTCCTATGGGAAATTTTTTTCTTAAATGCAATTTTTTAAAAAACTACAAATCTGATCGACTCCAAAAATACATAGCACACGTGTCCCCACCGAGGGCTTCGAAACGCCACCTGAACGGGGTCTCTGCGCCGAGTGGTTCGGACCGCATTAATTGCGGAAAGCACGGAGAAGTAGAAGAATGAAATATAAGAAATCGGATTACAATATGTTGCTTGAACCTAGAGGGTTCAAGCACCATAACTAGATGGGCATTTCCTGAAGGAAATACATGGTGCTTGAACAGTGCTGCCAGCTTTACAGCAGCACTTTTCACACACAGGACGGGGGGCACTTACTTTTCACACAAAGGACCAGGGGGGGGCACTTACTTTTCACACACGGGACCGGGGGGGCACTTACTTTTCACACACAGGACCGGGGGCACTTTTCACACACGAGACCGGGGGTCACTTACTTTTCACACACGGGACCAGGGGGCACTTACTTTTCACACTCGGGACCGAGGGGCACTTACTTTTCACACATGGGACCGGGGGGGCACCGTACATTTGCATAGCTGCCATCTTTGGAAGGTCAAGTTGGGGGTCATGGAAAGGTCACTAGTGATGGGTAGTTCGTGAGTGAGTAGTTCAAAATGAACTAATCTTCAGAGTGATATATAATAGAACAACCTCCAGCACTCTCATGAGAGAAAACAAAAAAAAAAGGGGTCTTGTATCAAATGTTCAATTCTTTATTATAGTCATTTGTTCTGGGAGTTCACAGCCATAACAACGGGATATAACAGAAAATTTTCCCAACGTTTCGACCATAAAATGGTCTTTGTCAAGGGTACAATCTATATGAAAAAAACATAATACAGTATAAGTACACAACAATAAAAAAGAAAAAATTATTATAACACGAGTGTTCAATATTACTGTTACACAATGAACCTAAATAATTTATATATGTGTGAACTCTCATAAGAAAAAAGAAAAAGAAAAATTTGTATATATTCAAATACATATATATATATATTACTCGAGCCAATAAGCATTGTACATACTCCAATCAAGGATCAATAAG
The DNA here is from genome assembly GCF_032444005.1 of Ranitomeya imitator. Classification (NCBI taxonomy): domain Eukaryota; kingdom Metazoa; phylum Chordata; class Amphibia; order Anura; family Dendrobatidae; genus Ranitomeya; species Ranitomeya imitator. The sequence continues at coordinate 145,843,819 of NC_091288.1, read as the reverse complement.
GGCAGAAGAAAGCGTGGTTCACAAAACCAGTCCTTCAAAGTGAATAATACACATGAAAAAATAATAAAAATAAAAAAATATATAACCCCATAAGAAGTCAGTCTTGTGAAAAATCGGGCAAAAAAAAACCCCAAACATATACAGTGGGGCAAAAAAGTATTTAGTCAGTCAGCAATAGTGCAAGTTCCACCACTTAAAAAGATGAGAGGCGTCTGTAATTTACATCATAGGTAGACCTCAACTATGGGAGACAAACTGAGAAAAAAAATCCAGAAAATCACATTGTCTGTTTTTTTAACAATTTATTTGCATATTATGGTGGAAAATAAGTATTTGGTCAGAAACAAAATTTCATCTCAATACTTTGTAATATATCCTTTGTTGGCAATGACAGAGGTCAAACGTTTTCTGTAAGTTTTCACAAGGTTGCCACACACTGTTGTTGGTATGTTGGCCCATTCCTCCATGCAGATCTCCTCTAGAGCAGTGATGTTTTTGGCTTTTCGCTTGGCAACACGGACTTTCAACTCCCTCCAAAGGTTTTCTATAGGGTTGAGATCTGGAGACTGGCTAGGCCACTCCAGGACCTTGAAATGCTTCTTACGAAGCCACTCCTTCGTTGCCCTGGCGCTGTGCTTTGGATCATTGTCATGTTGAAAGACCCAGCCACGTTTCATCTTCAATGCCCTTGCTGATGGAAGGAGGTTTGCACTCAAAATCTCACGATACATGGCCCCATTCATTCTTTCATGTACCCAAATCAGTCGTCCTGGCCCCTTTGCAGAGAAACAGCCCCAAAGCATGATGTTTCCACCACCATGCTTTACAGTAGGTATGGTGTTTGATGGATGCAACTCAGTATTATTTTTCCTCCAAACACGACAAGTTGTGTTTCTACCAAACAGTTCCAGTTTGGTTTCATCAGACCATAGGACATTCTCCCAAAACTCCTCTGGATCATCCAAATGCTCTCTAGCAAACTTCAGACGGGCCCGGACATGTACTGGCTTGAGCAGTGGGACACGTCCGGCACTGCAGGATCTGAGTCCATGGTGGCGTAGTGTGTTACTTATGGTAGGTCTTGTTACATTGGTCCCAGCTCTCTGCAGTTCATTCACTAGGTCCCCCCGCGTGGTTCTGGGATTTTTGCTCACCGTTCTTGTGATCATTCTGACCCCACGGGGTGGGATTTTGCGTGGAGCCCCAGATCGAGGGAGATTATCAGTGGTCTTGTATGTCTTCCATTTTCTAATTATTGCTCCCACTGTTGATTTCTTCACTCCAAGCTGGTTGGCTATTGCAGATTCAGTCTTCCCAGCCTGGTGCAGGGCTACAATTTTGTTTCTGGTGTCCTTTGACAGCTCTTTGGTCCTCACCATAGTGGAGTTTGGAGTCAGACTGTTTGAGGGTGTGCACAGGTGTCTTTTTATACTGATAACAAGTTTAAACAGGTGCCATTACTACAGGTAATGAGTGGAGGAAAGAGGAGACTCTTAAAGAAGAAGTTACAGGTCTGTGAGAGCCAGAAATCTTGATTGTTTGTTTCTGACCAAATACTTATTTTCCACCATAATATGCAAATAAATTGTTAAAACAACAGACAATGTGATTTTCTGGATTTTTTGTTCTCAGTTTGTCTCCCATAGTTGAGGTCTACCTATGATGTAAATTACAGACGCCTCTCATCTTTTTAAGTGGTGGAACTTGCACTATTGCTGACTGACTAAATACTTTTTTGCCCCACTGTATCAATTGATAAAATGATTAACATTATCAAGGATCCGCAATATGCAGGTCCTAAACAAACAATGTGGTGAATCAACCACAATCTAGATGAACCCTCGAGAGCTAATGGAAATGTATCCCCAGCGACAAGCCCAAAGAACCAAAAGGAGAGAAACAATGCCGGCATGCGAGAGGACCTTATATAGGGCAGTGATGTAATATCCTGCCTGTCATGTGATAAAGCCGAAAGGCCCCGAGACAAGCCGAAATAGGACACGGAGTAGTGCGCATGCGTGCTGGCGGTGAAACCGGAACATCCGAAGTAAGCCAAGAAAGACAGCGCAAGCGCCGAGGAATGTAGAGCCGCAGAGAAATGCGCATGCGTCCTGACATAAGGCCGGAAATATCCGAAGAGAGCCGAAGAGCGCGGTGAAGAAACAGGAGAAGTGAAATACCGCGCAGCCGCAAGCGAATAAGATACCGCTAATGAATAGAAGAAAAAAAAAAAAAAAAAACGAACGTAGAAAAGAAATAACACAAAAAGAGAACAGGAAAAGAAAAAGAGAAAAGATATAAGAGGGGATACATTACCAGTGCATCAAGACACCTACAATAACAAGACAAAAAGAAAAAAATATTAATATAAAAATAAGCAAGGATTAAACCATGCGATATGTATAAATAATAACATATTCAATAACTAATCTCATACTCCCTGTTTAGCCCCCACGGTTCCAGTGTTTGTAACGTAAAAATCCAAAAAGATTCCCTAGATTTAAGCCTCTTGATCCTATCTCCCCCTCGTCTGGGCAAAGCTACGTGCTCAATCACTTGATATTTCAATTGTGACACGTTGTGTCCAGCGGCGGCAAAATGTGCTGGGACGGGTGACATGAGTTTCTGACACCTAATGGTGGATTTATGCTGAGATATGCGGTCTCGGATATGTTGGGTAGTCTCCCCAACATATCCGAGACCGCATGGACACTTAATCAAAAATACAACATAGGACGAATTACATGTAAAGAAACCATTTATATTAAACAACTTTCCCGACCGGGGGTGTGAAAAAGTCTCCCCCTTAGTAATGTTCGAACATTGTAAACAATGAAGACAAGGGAACGTGCCCCGTTTTTGTGTAGCAAGAGTCCTCTGTGTGTAATTAGGTCTATCGGAACCGATGTCAGCTCTCACCAAAAGGTTTCTAAGATTGGAAGGTTTTTTGTAACACATAATCGGCTTATCTTTAAATTCACGTATATTGGGATAAGCTTTACCCAGCAAATCCCAATGACGTAAGACACAATTTTTTATTTTGTAAAGATATGGATGAAATGTGCTGACAAAGGGTATTCTCTGTCTCCCCAAATTTTCTTCTTTATTAGTGATATTAATTCTGGCTTTCTGAAGTGTTCTCAGAGGATAGCCACGTTGTAAGAATTTATTTGACATTTCCTGATGTCGCATAGCCTGTTTGACTTCATTGGATATTATCCGTGACAGTCGGTGATATTGAGAAAGGGGTAAGGACTGTTTAACATGTCGAGGATGACAGCTGCTGTAGTGCAATAGACTGTTCTTATCGGTTGGTTTACAATATAGATCCACATCAAGGTTACCGTCAGCTTCCAATGTTATCATAGTATCCAAGAAATTAATGGATATTGTGCTCTTCTGCATAGAAAATGTTAAATTGGGAACACAGGAATTCATATCACTAACAAACTGAAGGAGAAGATTTTCATCCCCCTTCCAAATCATGAAAACGTCATCTATATACCGTTTCCAGTATATAGAATATTTTTGGAATAATGAGTGTGTATAGACATAAGTCTCCTCAAAGGATGCCATAAAAATGTTTGCATATGGTGGTGCCATGTTTGAGCCCATGGCCGTCCCAGTCTTTTGTATATAATATTGATCACCGAACAGAAAAAAATTCTTGTTTAAAACAAGGACCAATAAATCTACACAAAATTGAAGTTGATCAGGAGAAAAATCGGTATATTTAGTCAAAAACCACTGGACAGCCTCAACACCCCTTTGATGATTAATACATGTATACAGACTATTCACGTCTAACGTAACCAGTGTGCACCCTGAAGCTACTGGAGTGATAGCATGTAATTTAGAGAGAAAGTCTGTAGTGTCCTTAAGGTACGAAGAGATATTCTGTAATAATGGAGTGAGGATACGGTCCAGTGTAATCGCCAGAGGGGAGAGAAGTGAATTAGTTGACGCCACAATTGGCCGTCCTGGTGGGTTCATTAGATCTTTATGCACTTTCGGCAATATATAAAACACCGGTGTCATAGGCTGAGTATTTATAAGGTATTCACTAAGCTTAACATCAATCATACCTTTCTCTTTATATTTTTCCACCATCTGACGTATTTCTCTCGCTATATCGAAAGTAGGATCTCTATCAATAGGTTGGTAAGTAGTCCCGTCACTTAGTTGCATTTGTATAATAGATGTATAGTGGGATTTGTCCATGACAACAATTGAGCCCCCCTTATCGGCGGGCTTAATTATTATCCGCTTATTCTCTTGCAGACTCCTCAGTGCCTCTTTTTCTATCACAGATAAATTTCTGTGAATACGCATAGAGCCTTTTCGAATAGATTTCAAATCAGATTCAACATCCCTTTTAACAAGAGAGATATATGTCTCAATAGGATGATAAACACGTGGAGGATTATAGTTACTTGGGACTCTGAGGCCTAATTGTTTCAAATGAAATGCTGTTGTGAATTGATTAGAATTGTCAACACCAGTAGTCATTTCCTCAACAGGGTTATTACCAAAGTGTACTTTAAGTCTTAAAGACCTAAAGAAACGGTGTAATTCTTGGTCTAATGTAAAACCGTTGAAGGAGGGGGTAGGGCAGAAGGATAGTCCTTTTTGAAGGACGTTGTACTCAGAGGGTGAGAGATTATAGGATGATATGTTGTAGACAATCTGGTTGTCCTACTCCCTACCTGAGATTTGTCCCTACCTGACTTTCTCTCTAAATTACATGCTATCACTCCAGTAGCTTCAGGGTGCACAGTGGTTACGTTAGACGTGAATAGTCTGTATACATGTATTAATCATCAAAGGGGTGTTGAGGCTGTCCAATGGTTTTTGACTAAATATACCGATTTTTCTCCTGATCAACTTCAATTTTGTGTAGATTTATTGGTCCTTGTTTTAAACAAGAATTTTTTTCTGTTCGGTGATCAATATTATATACAAAAGACTGGGACGGCCATGGGCTCAAACATGGCACCACCATATGCAAACATTTTTATGGCATCCTTTGAGGAGACTTATGTCTATACACACTCATTATTCCAAAAATATTCTATATACTGGAAACGGTATATAGATGACGTTTTCATGATTTGGAAGGGGGATGAAAATCTTCTCCTTCAGTTTGTTAGTGATATGAATTCCTGTGTTCCCAATTAAACATTTTCTATGCAGAAGAGCACAATATCCATTAATTTCTTGGATACTATGATAACATTGGAAGCTGACGGTAACCTTGATGTGGATCTATATTGTAAACCAACCGATAAGAACAGTCTATTGCACTACAGCAGCTGTCATCCTCGACATGTTAAACAGTCCTTACCCCTTTCTCAATATCACCGACTGTCACGGATAATATCCAATGAAGGCAAACAGGCTATACGACATCAGGAAATGTCAAATAAATTCTTACAACGTGGCTATCCTCTGAGAACACTTCAGAAAGCCAGAATTAATATCACTAATAAAGAAGAAAATTTGGGGAGACAGAGAATACCCTTTGTCAGCACATTTCATCCATATCTTTACAAAATAAAAAAATGTGTCTTACGTCATTGGGATTTGCTGGGTAAAGCTTATCCCAATATACGTGAATTTAAAGATAAGCCGATTATGTGTTACAAAAAACCTTCCAATCTTAGAAACCTTTTGGTGAGAGCTGACATCGGTTCCGATAGACCTAATTACACACAGAGGACTCTTGCTACACAAAAACGGGGCACGTTCCCTTGTCTTCATTGTTTACAATGTTCGAACATTACTAAGGGGGAGACTTTTTCACACCCCCGGTCGGGAAAGTTGTTTAATATAAATGGTTTCTTTACATGTAATTCGTCCTATGTTGTATATTTGATTAAGTGTCCATGCGGTCTCGGATATGTTGGGGAGACTACCCAACATATCCGAGACCGCATATCTCAGCATAAATCCACCATTAGGTGTCAGAAACTCATGTTACCCGTCCCAGCACATTTTGCCGCCGCTGGACACAACGTGTCACAATTGAAATATCAAGTGATTGAGCACGTAGCTTTGCCCAGACGAGGGGGAGATAGGATCAAGAGGCTTAAATCTAGGGAATCTTTTGGGATTTTTACGTTACAAACACTGGAACCGTGGGGGCTAAACAGGGAGTATGAGATTAGTTATTGAATATGTTATTATTTATACATATCGCATGGTTTAATCCTTGCTTATTTTTATATTAATATTTTTTTCTTTTTGTCTTGTTATTGTAGGTGTCTTGATGCACTGGTAATGTATCCCCTCTTATATCTTTTCTCTTTTTCTTTTCCTGTTCTCTTTTTGTGTTATTTCTTTTCTACGTTCGTTTTTTTTTTTCTTCTATTCATTAGCGGTATCTTATTCGCTTGCGGCTGCGCGGTATTTAACTTCTCCTGTTTCTTCACCGCGCTCTTCGGCTCTCTTCGGATATTTCCAGCCTTCTGTCAGGACGCATGCGCATTTCTCTGCGGCTCTACATTCCTCGGCGCTTGCGCTGTCTTTCTTGGCTTACTTCGGATGTTCCGGTTTCACCGCCAGCACGCATGCGCACTACTCCGTGTCCTATTTCGGCTTGTCTCGGGGCCTTTCGGCTTTATCACATGACAGGCAGGATATTACATCACTGCCCTATATAAGGTCCTCTCGCATGCCGGCATACTACAGCTCTGGGACTGCCGTCTGGAACTTTGTTTCTTATACAGGTAACATTTTCATTCCACATATTTGGATCTTTTTGTTTGCCACTTGTTTCTCTCCTTTTGGTTCTTTGGGCTTGTCGCTGGGGATACATTTCCATTAGCTCTCGAGGGTTCATCTAGATTGTGGTTGATTCACCACATTGTTTGTTTAGGACCTGCATATTGCGGATCCTTGATAATGTTAATCATTTTATCAATTGATATATGTTTGGGGTTTTTTTTGCCCGATTTTTCACAAGACTGACTTCTTATGGGGTTATATATTTTTTATTTTTATTATTTTTTCATGTGTATTATTCACTTTGAAGGACTGGTTTTGTGAACCACGCTTTCTTCTGCCCTTATTGATCCTTGATTGGAGTATGTACAATGCTTATTGGCTCGAGTAATATATATATATATGTATTTGAATATATACAAATTTTTCTTTTTCTTTTTTCTTATGAGAGTTCACACATATATAAATTATTTAGGTTCATTGTGTAACAGTAATATTGAACACTCGTGTTATAATAATTTTTTCTTTTTTATTGTTGTGTACTTATATTGTATTATGTTTTTTTCATATAGATTGTACCCTTGACAAAGACCATTTTATGGTCGAAACGTTGGGAAAATTTTCTGTTATATCCCGTTGTTATGGCTGTGAACTCCCAGAACAAATGACTATAATAAAGAATTTGAACATTTGATACAAGACCCCTTTTTTTTTTTTTCTCTCATGAGAGTGCTGGAGGTTGTTCTATTATATTGTACTATTTTTTCCTCTTAAGCACCAGGACTTTAAAGTGTGCGATTGACCCTGGTCATTTATATTTTAATCTTCAGAGTGAACTGGTTCATCTAGTTCACCATCCTGACAGAGATTAGTTCATTATGAACTAAACAGCAAGTGGGAGGAGACAGAGAGTGATCCCTCACACAGCTCCTCACACTGAAGATCCCTGGTCTCACACTTTATAGCTCCTGATGCTGGAAAAGAAGGTAGTAAAACATTATACCACACATCAAATAGTAAATACAAATATAATAGTAATAATAAAAACTGAAATTGTACAGTAGACAGACACAGCTCATGTGTGTATGAGAGAGAGTGTTTCTGTGGTGTGGTTCATGCCCTTCACCAGTCTTTGTGATAAGATCAGCCTCCTGGAGAGGATCAGCCTCCTGGAGAGGATCAGCTTCCTGGAGCCTAGAAGATCAGTCTTGCTAAAATCTTTACCACTGGCTCCTGTTCTGTTCTCAGCTCCCTCACACACAATCATTATGAGTCAGTACTCTACACACTAATACAGGGGGAACTGCTGCCGGGCTCAGTGAGATGCATCACGTTGAACTAGGCTGTCCTGAGTCATTCTCAACAGAACATCTAGTTCAGCAGTTCATATAGTTCATTTAGTTCACAGGTCACATGACATGATGCATTTCCTATCAGCTCCTCCCAGGATAGGGTGGAGAATTATCAGGCTGTCTAATAGGAAGATTTTTTTTGCCCCATAGCAACCAATCACAGGTCAGCTTTCTGATACTGCAGTAGTGCAATGCTCTGGCAAGTGAAATCTGAGCTGTGATTGGTTGCTATGGGCAGCCAAAGATCCATTTACTGTAAGGCAGCTGGTAAATCTGTAGTTCTGTGTAGTTTCACCACATCTCTTCCATTTGCAGTGGTGTGAAATGAATACTGTCTGACTGCTCAGTGCTCAATACCAGAGACTGCAAGTGACCATAATGTGTGCAGATAATACACTGAAGAGAAAGAGAAGCCAGGTATGGATTCATTTCACACTTTGGCTACGTTCACATTTGCGTTTCCAGACGCAGCGTCGGGAAACACTGCGGCGACGCATGCGTCATGCGCCCCTATATTTAACATGGGGGACGCATGGACATGCGTTGTGCTGCGTTGTGCGACGCATGCGGGTTTTTTGCCGCAAGCGTCGGGAGCAGAAAACGCAACAAGTTGCATTTTTCTTGCATCCAAATTTCGGCAAAAAACGACGCATGCGTCGCAAAACGCAGCGTTTTTGCATGCGTTTTTATTTGCGTTGTGTGTTGCGTCGCCGACGCAGCGGCGCACAACGCAAATGTGAATGTAGCCTTAGTGGAGATCAGCAGAAAGCAAAATGTTCCTACTGCTCAAATGTGAGAAGTGTAGCTTGCGGTTCTGTGGGTAATCTGTCACACCATTTAAATAATATTAATAATAATAAATATTTCACAAAGAAAAAAAAGAAATTACTAACTTGAATAAATAACTTTTGAATTTTTTTTCTCCAGACTGAGTACCCCTTTAACAAGAGTTTGTTATGTAATGATCAGATGTATTAACTATTTCTGATCATTTTAACAAAACTATAACTCATCCTAGGAGCCACAGCTTCTCTGTAATGAACTAGAACTGATCCATCTCTTCTCAGCAGAATCCAGAGAAATACTGAACTAAATGAACTAATCTTTTGAACTAATCTTTTCAGTGAACTAGTTCATGGTGAACTAATCACCAAAATGAACTAGATTTCCCATCACTAAAGGTCACCATTAATTCCTATGGGAAATGTTTTTTTAAATGCGATTTTTAAAAAAAACTACAAATCGGATCGACTCCAAAAATATATAGCACACCTGTCCCCACCGAGGGCTTCGAAACGCCACCTGAACGGGGTCTCTGCGCCGAGCAGTTCGGGCTGCATTAATTGCAGAAAACGTGGAGAAGAAGAAAAAAATATAAGAAATCGGATTACAATATGTTGCTTGAGTCTAGAGGGTTCAAGCACCATAAATATAAGAAATCGGATTACAATATGTTGCTTGAACCTAGGGGGTTCAAGCACCATAATAATAATAATAATAATAAAATATAAGAAATCGGACTACAATATGTTGCTTGAACCTAGAGGGTTCAAGCATCATAATTATTCTTATTCTCAATTCTGTACTGAACACATTGCCTCTCGCTGACAATACAAAAGCTATTTATGTATATATAGCTCAGAGTATAAGTTAACACCATATAGAGAGGACACGTGGTGTGTGGGATATATATATTACGTCTCTTAGGAGGGAGGGGGGCTTGTCACATGGGGGTTACCGCCTGCCTTCACCATCATTCTCCATGGACGTCAGACAAGTAACAGAAAGAAGGAACAACTGGTAGCCATGATGACTTCAGACTTCACACAGACAGACGGCTTTTTCCTTTCAGAACTTTGGGAAAGATGTGGAAAAAAAGCTGATAGGAACAAATGGACAATCTATTCGTAACTAGGGTTGAGCGACCTTTACTTTTATAGGATCGGGTCAGGTTTCACGAAACCCGACTTTTTCAAAAGTCATGTCGAGTGAAATCGGCCGATCCTATAAAAAAGTCGGGGTCAGGGTCGGCCGAAACCCGAAACCCAATGCAGTGCATTGGGTTTCCATGGTTCCCAGGGTCTGAAGGAGAGGAAACTCTCCTTCAGGCCCTGCGATCCATATTTTAGTGTAAAATAAAGAATTAAAATAAAAAATATCGCAATACTTACCCTCTGACGCGCCCTGGTACTAACCGGGAACCTTCCTCCTTCGAATCAGCGCTTCCAGGACCTTGCGGTGATGTCGCGGTGACGTCGCGGCTTGTGATTGGTCGCGCGGCCGCCCATGTGACCGCTCGCGCGACCAATCAGAAGCCGTGACGTCACCGCGACGTCACGCAAGGTCCTGCAAGCGCTGATTCTTAGGAAGGAAGGCTGCTGGAAAGAAGCAGGGCGTGTCCGAGGGTGAGTATATTCCTATTAGGTATATACTCACCCTCGGACGCGTCCTGCTTCTTTCCGACAGCCTTCCTTCCTAAGAATCAGCGCTTGCAGGACCTTCGGTGATGTCGCGGTGACGTCACGGCTTCTGATTGGTCGCGCGAGCGGTCACATGGGCGGCCGCGCGACCAATCACAAGCCGCGACGTCACCGCGACGTCACCGCAAGGTCCTGGAAGCGCTGATTCGAAGGAGGAAGGTTCCCGGTTAGTACCAGGGCGCGTCAGAGGGTAAGTATTGCGATATTTTTTATTTTAATTCTTTATTTTACACTTAAATCTGAATTCCGATACCAATTCCCGATATCTTAAACATATCGGGAATCGGTATCGGAATTCCGATTCCAGATTCAAAAGATCGCCGACTTCATGGCCGACCCCACACAGGGGCGGGTCGGGTTTCATGAAACCCGACCTTGCCAAAAGTCGGCGACTTTTGAAAATTTTCGACTCGTTTCGCTCAACCCTATTCGTAACTATTTCTCCTATTTTATGTTTTGTTGCAATGTGGTTTTTCTGCGGAAAATTCAACAAACCACTACATTTTTTATGAAAATATCATGACATTTTTCTTTAAGAGTATCGGACCTGGTAAAAAGTCCTGAATAAATAAATGTGCAAAATAAGCATATTTAACAGATGGTGAGCGGCGATGACGCCATAATTACCGTCACCATCCCGCTTCTCAGCATTCTGAAAACCTCTCTGCTCACAATTAAAGAGAATGCATTGCAGGCAGAGCATGAGGACATGGAGCAGGGAACCATACAGGGGGACTACACAGCCCAGCCTCACGTTGTCACGATCCATGTTTGGATCTGTGACAGATCTGATTTCCCTCAGATTTAAACCTTTTTTCCTTTTTCTGGTCATTGGGGGTTAATGCAGTTTTCTCCCCACGGTGGCCGCTGGTGTTATTGCATTGCATTGCTGCTGGGTCAGCTGATGTTTGTGACCACTCCCACCATCCTTTATAAGGTCACCTGGTGCTTCAGCTGACTGTTGGTTAAACAGTTCCTTTCAGGAGACCAACCTCGCAGTAGCAGCTTCCTGGTGTCAGCCAAGTCTGGTGTTCGGAGCTCAGTTGCTTTGCTATCTTTGTTGTGAAGTCTGCAGCGGCGTGCACAAGCTAAGTTCTGAGTTTTGTTATTTTGTAGTTTGTGCATACACCTTTTGGTATCATGTTCCTCTCACTCATATTGTTTATTCCTGTTTATTTGCTTTGTGGTGCTGTTTACCCTGTTCACCCCCTGGGGTGGGGGTTGGGGGTTTAGTACAGAGTTTAACAGGAGACAGGGACAGGTCGGTGACTTGGGCCTCCCTACATTCAAGGGTAACCCCAAGTTAAGGAAAGACAGGGCTTCCCCTAGCCTGAGGGGCGGTTCAGGGGCCCAGATTCCTCATCTCCTGTTTTCCTATTTCTGCCTCGTGACACATGTCTTCTCAACATGAATTAGTAGGCAATGAGGAGGAGGAGGAAGAACAGGAGCTACTTTCATGCGCTATAGATGGTACTACAAGCACAGCTGTCATACCGTCTGTTCAATGTGGATGACCTGAGGACAGGGAGGAGGAGGATGAGGAGGATGAGGACAGCATGGTCAGCCGTCCTGTTAGTGAGGACACGGAAGTCTTGCCTGTTAGCAGTCTGGCATGCATGGCTGACTTTATGTTGCGCTGCGTTTCACATGACCCTCGCATTATAAAAATTTTGGGTGACACTTATTACTGGTTGGTGACACTTATAGTCCCATGCTACAAGGAGAGGTGTACTAAAATGTTGCAGTACCATAGGTCCCTTGTAGCATAATTACTTAGAAAATTCCCATATAAGAACTTTGGCAGCTGACGTCAGAGTTTGTTGTACAACTAAGGAGTCCAAGCGGGAGAGACAGAAGTGAAATCCAGCTCAGGCAGGGGAAAAATGGCAAAGTTCTGGGACGGTTTTCTCAGACCCTCCCATCGTGATGGCACAGAGGCAAGGGGAGCTGTCACAAGAAGTGCAATGTTTGTGAAGATGGTAAGGGAGTACCTTGTAGATCATACAAACATCCTCCGTGATTCCTCTGTGGCCTTTTAATTATTGGGCTGCATCCAAGCTGGACATATGGCATGAACTGGCTCTCTATGCCTAAGAGATCTTGGCCTGCCCTGGTGCTAGTGTTCTGTCAGAGTGGGTTTTTAGTGCCACTGGTGGAATTATAACAGATAAGCACATCCGCCTGTCAACTGAAAATGCTGACAGGCTGTCTCTTACTTCTTAACTCTGTCTCCTGCAATGTGTCCTTTAACTGCCACTAGATGACCAGGGTGAACGTGCTCTGTACGGTGAATTTTTGGCAAGGGGACTGTGGTGGCACTATTTTATTTAGTAAAAAAAGGACCCCCATTGGGGAATTGTTTGTCAGTTCCCTACTTCTTAACTCTGTCTCCTGCAATGTGTCCTTCAACTGCCACTAGATGACCAGGGTGAACGTGCCTTGTAAGGTGAATTTTGGGCAATGGGGCTGTGATGGCACTACCCCTGATGAAGACGCTTGAGAGCCGTAACTTTGGCTGCCTCAAATGTACAAATGGCGAATATACAGATGGCGATTTAAAATCCAGATTAAAATACTGTATACCGAATGCATTCAGACAATCACATACCTGCATTTCTTGCAAAACATTTACAGATGTGACAGACAATGCTCATAGTGACACAATCTTGAGAAATGTTTGTTTATTCACTTCACAAACAGTTCTACGCCTCTATATGTTTGCTGTTTGTCATTGTAAAACATTAAGGTTTACTGAAACCCTGCCTGTGGTGATTTGATCTAAATCCTTGTGGCTTTTATTTTCTAGAGATTTATGGCCCCTTGTCTGATGACTCCATGATATCTCAGTTTCATACAAACTTGAAAGCTGGCCACTTGAAGAGCTGGGTGAAACTAGAGTTACTACATAGTGTAAATCACTATATAAGACCAGAGAAACATGACTAAGGCAGATGCCGAAACTGGGGTACCTGTACATATACAGTGTGCTGATACCAGTGTCTGCCTCTGATTTGATGTGTTTTGGCAGCTTTTGGGACTGTTTGAAGGTGTTGTCCATGCGTTTATTTTTGCCTCCCATTGACTTGTATGGCGTTCGACTGTGTTCGGGTAATATTCAACAAATATGAAGGTAAATATTTCAAAATTGACAATCATAATCCGAACCAAACATTGAAATATTCGCTCATCTCAAGTTCTTACTGCATTATGGTGGTATGTAAAACTCATAAAAAGCATTGAAAAATATTTCTGGATTAGATCACTTATCCATAAATTATTTTGTGCTTTCTGTCACATTTTTGTGGCATAACAGTACAAAAACCCTGTAAAAATTTGCCTTGATTACATTTCTTACCCATACACTATTGTTTTGTCTGTGTTACATTTCTTGTATAAACAACACGCCAAAAAACATTTAAATATTTTGCTGGATTACATTTCTCACCCAAACACTATTCTGTGCTCTGGGGTACATTTTTGTCATCTATAACAATCAAAATAAAAGCGTTAACAAATTTTGCTGGTTTAAATTTTGCAGCCATAGAGTATTATGTGGTCTTGGGTATATTTCTATGATACATCACACTCCCCAAAAGTGTTAACAATTTAGCTGGGTTACATTTCTCACAAAAACACAAGGCTACTTGTTCTGGGGTGCATTTTTTCTGACATAAAACACTTCCAAAAAGCTTTAACAAATGTTTCTGAATAAAATTTCTCTTAAATGCATAGCCACAAAAAGAGGAGTAAAAATTCTAAAAAAAATCAAGAATTATTACAGCATAAAAAGGTACAGCATTGTTCACCTGCCCAGGTCTCAGAACTAATGCAGTCTCAGGAGGCAGCAAACCCTAGTAGTAAAGATCGTAACACAGGTGCAATATACTGATGTGACAACCACTTACACCCTACCAATTCTATGAGAGGGGTGATTGCTCAGCCTTATGTTGCACAAAAACGGTTTGTATAGGATGCTGGTCACGCACAGGCAAATCAAGGTGTCTGGCTTACAGCCTATTAGTGACGCCCATACTATTAGAATAAGTGGGCTGTCCAGCACTAAGTGCATCACCTGAGAACAAACACCCTAGTTTATAAAGCCAAAAATGCTGGCCTTGGCTGCACCCTGAAAAATAAAATGCAAAACCAAAAAACATATTGTGGAGAAACGAGGTCAGTGGGTGCTCTTGTCCGCTGGCTCGGCTGCCTTTAGCAAGACTGCATGGACCAGCGCTCATACCACTGAATGCCCACTCTAACTCCTGGTGGGCAATACACTACACAGACAACACAGGTTTAGGGTAAAACGGCGTGGCAATACTTTATTGAACCATAATACCCAATAGCAAACAGAGCAATCTCAGCAATTACCCAAGATAATGCACATGACAGTGCCTCATCCTTCCACTGTCTCACCGGGATAATAGTAGATGATATGTCCGAGCTCCCAGGGTCACTACTCCACCTGTGGTATGCACGCAGAGTCGAGGTAATAACAAGCGTATGGAGATATCCGAGAGCAGTCCTGTGTTCTTTCAGCCGGATCCGATGTACCCTCAGCTGAGATCCTGAAGAATGACAATGCCATGACTTCTGTAGTGTAAGCTCCCTGAACATGGACAGCTCTTCCTTTTTATAGGTCACAACTTCTCATTCAGTCATTCCTCCACAGGCTTGAGGGAAGGAGGAGTGTGCAAACAGCACACATCAATAAACAAAGATAAACACACTATTCACAAGTCACTATTACAGACTTACACAGTTTGTTAAATATTATATCAGTTTGCAAGTAGGTCTTCTTGACCCACCAGACATAAACACTTAAATCCACAAGCCAATTTACAGATAAAAAGTCAGTTCATTTTAGCTTGCAAAAACATGGTTGTCTGGGAAATTAAGATAGAATTTGGTTTCTTCACATTGCGCTCCCACCTTAATTAACAAGATATGATAGGCTTTTGATCATTTTTCTCCACTTATCAGGGACAATCTGTTAACATTTATGTCTTTAAGCAGAGACAGGAATGTAAGAGATTTCACCTTCATGAGAACAAAATTTTGTATCATCCAGTTTCCTTAAGCATATTCCATCTCTTCCTTGCGAACAAACTCCACAATCCCGGTGCCATCCTTGTGCACATCAGCATAGCAGACATCTCCATCTTCTCTCATATGAACTTTTAGATCCTGCCAACTTCCCGAAGGGGGGAGATCTGAGACAAGGACTCTGTATTCACTTGGCTGAGAAAGTGCCCCGTTCCTCCAGAGGAGTCCTCCATAACCTCCCACTGGTCTCTTGCTTGACCTGGGAAACTCCACACGTAATGAACGAGAAGAAAACTCATATCCATTGCTTCCACTCACGGCATTTTCTGCCTCCTGTGGATCATGGAAGGTGATGAAGGCGAATGATGTGGCATCGCCTCCCCCATGATTCTTCAGCTCGATTCTATGGATCCTCCCATACTGATGGAACAACACCTCCAGCTTCTTCTCTCGTACATTGGCCAGTAAATTGCCCACAAAAATGAGCCCATTTCCCAAGCGCTGACCCCCAGTCCTGAAGAAGGCCCATTGGCAGCCTGGTAAATGGTGTTCTGTTGGTACAATATCAGGGCTGGTTAGGGTGATGGAAGACCCAGTGTTCTGAGGTCCCTGGGCCTTGATATCACTCACCTTGACTGGCTGGAGGTGGCTATGGAGGTTGGCTGGTGTAGAGTGGTCAACCTGCCATATAGTGTGAACAGGGTATATCAGTTCATCTTTTGCTGGTGTATCCTGGGGTAGTGCCCCTCAGACCCTGCTGACTCATTTTGACAGATGTTGACTGACTGAGCTGGGAGATGGGCTCCAGGCACGGGGCCACGACCCTGGAAACAATCTTTGGCAATGTGTCCAAGGCGCCCGCATGTATAGCAGCACCGTGAGTTGGGCAACTCAAGGGTGCTGTTGGTAAACCTTTGTCCTGGTGGTCGGTCAAATCTTTGGTTGAAGGGTCTCCTTGGATTGGTGGTCATATCGGGTCTCCACTGGGGTCGGTTGCATGTAAACTCATCAGACAATCGGGCTGCTTGCTCTGGAGTGTCAGGTTTCCGGTTGGCTATCCACTCTCAAATTTCTGAGGCCATCTTCTCCATAAGTTGCTCAAGCATGATCACATTCCAAAGGGCAGCAGCGGAGTTGGCAGCCCTACCGTCAAGCCAGCGGTTGCTGTGTCTCCGGAGTTGACTGCCAAATTCTAAATAGGAGACCCACTGGTGTGACAATGTTCGGAACTTAGTGCGATATCTCTCGGGGGTGATGGTAAAAGTGCCAGCAGGGTGTCCTTAATAGTTCCATAGTCCTGACAGTATTGAAGCCCAAGTGGCTAGGCAGCATCACGTGCCAGACCAGTCAAACTAGTCCACAGTTATTTAGCTCAGTCAGCTCTGGGTTCCTGGTGCATCATCATCAGAGTCTCAAAATCTTGCAAATGTTCATCAACCTCTGTGTTTCACTCCTTAAACACTGGCACATCTCTGTAGCAAAGATGATTTCCTTGGTATTGGGACATCATGGAGGTAGGGTCCGACATTGGTGATAAAGGTACTGGAACTCCCAAAACTGATTCAATAACACAAGCCCTCTCCTCACTTGAGGCTCCAGGTCCCAATGCAATCAACAATTCCTGGATTCTGGCAGCTGGTGAATGGGTATTAGATTCCAGATTGCCACTGGACCCCGGATTTGGCAAGCAGCTTAAATCCTCTGGGTCCACTTCAGCAGGGTTTTCATCATCCTCCACAATGTTCTGGGCATCCCAACGAACTAATTCCTTGATCAAATCTGACTGAATGTCCGTGGTCTGGTATTCAATCTTTCGGAGCTGTCACAGCTCCTGAAGTTGTAGTTTCTTGTTACGACTATACATAAACTCTGTTCTTCTTCCCAAGGCTGAGTTGGTGGGGTTGGACATGGTGGCATTAGAAACCTACTGTGTATGCCTCATAAATGGTCTGCTCGGTCTGTCTGTATGCCTTCCTGGTTGTGAAGCCCTGGATGGTGTCTGCAAACACCAGTCCCGTGCAGCTCCCCCAGTTCCACCGAGCTGAGTAGTGTCCCACTTTGTGCCACCAATTGTGGAGAAACGGGGTCAGTGGGTGCTCTTGTCTGCCGGCCCAGCTGCCTTTAGCAAGATGGCATGGACCAGGGCTCATACCATTGAATGCCCACTCTATATCCCCATTGGCAATACACTACACAGATAACACAGGTTTAGGGTAAAACGGTGTGGCAATACTTTATTGAAACACAACACCCAATAGCAAACAGAACAATCTCAGCAATTATCCCAAGATGGTGCACATTACAGGGCCTCACCCTTCGACTGTCTCGCCGGGATAATGGTAGATAATATGTCTGAGCTCCCAGGGTTGCTACTCCACCTGTGGTACGCATACAGAGGAGAGGTAACGACAAGCGTAGAGAGATATCTGAGAGCAGTCCTGTTTTCTTTCAGCTGGGTTCTATGTACCCTTAGCTGAGATCCTGAAGAGTGACAATGCCATGACTTCTGTAATGTAGGCTCCCTGAACACCAACAGCTCTTCCTTTTTATAGATCACAACTTCTCATTCAGTCATTCTACCACAGGCTTGAGGGAAGGAGGTAGGAGGCTCCTTCACTGCAGGAGTGTGCAAACAACATACATAGATTGTCCTTCAGTCCAAAACCAAGATTGGGTAAACAATGGTGATGAGATCAAGCAGCACTACTTGACCATTCAATCTATTTGTACAGTCTTTCCCTCTCTGCTTTCAAAGTCAACAAGCTGGTTCCAGAACATAATGCACTATTAGCATATCAGCACACATCAATAAATAAAGATAAACACACACTATGCACATATCACGATTACAGACTTACACAGTATGTTAAATATTATATCAGTTTGCAAGTCTGTCTTCTTGACCCACCAGACATAAACACTTAAATCCACAAGTCAATATACAGATAATAAGTCAGTTCTTTTTGGTTTGCAAAAACATGGTTGTCTGGGAAATTAAGATACAATCTGATTTCTTCACACATATACATAATATATGAGGTATTGGTCAGTACTTTGGCCAAGATATTAAAGCTCGCAACCTGCAACAAGGGTCCCCACACTAGCGAGTCCTAACACTAAACTTAGAAGGAAAGTCACAAAAAGATGAATAAAAATCCTCCCAAAGTTCAAAAATGAATACAGCAAAAAAGGGGCAGCAGTGTTAATACTTAATACTGAGCAATCACTCCTTCCATGAATTGGTAGGGTGTAAGTGGTTCCTACATCAGTATTTTGCATCTGTGTTGCCACCATCTTTACTACTGTACATGGGTTTGGTGCATCCTGATAGTGTATTAATTCTGAGCGGGTAAACACTGTAAAACACTGAAAAATGTTCCCAAATTTATTGGTATCATATTACCCATGTTAGGGCTAGCGGAACGCACCGAGTAAATAGAGATGTTTATTGATATTGGTGCGTTCGCAGCCCGGGGTCCACCGTGCAGGAGTACCTGCTGCTAGCAAATGGCGGAGCTATATGGCGGTATAGACTAACTCAGTTAATTCACTGAGTAGCCATGAAAGGAAAGCACTGTGCCCTGTTAGACTCCACAGAGGCACAGGCTAACTACCCAAACAGAGAGCAGTCAGTGGTCACACAAACACACAAAACTCCTCGCCGGAGGAGCCAGCATACTAGGGGCTTATTTCAGCCGGGTCCCTGAACACACATACATGTGACCACACTGGCGCAAAGCACATAACATAAGACAATACTAGCGCATGGCCGTGCGGTCACGCGCAGTTTATATAGTTGCAGCACAGGAAGCTGCTACTGAAGTTTTTGCCCTTTCAGGACCTTCCAGAAGGACCAATGGAAAGTACTGCAGCAGCTGAGCATGTGACCGAACATGTGGCCCTCGACCTCCAATGGGAGACCCTGCCCTGGGCATGCTCAGTGTGAGTAAACAAGGACTTAGTCCCAGAGAGGCTCGCTCGCCCCAGATCAGTGCAGGGTACCATAGGAAAGCCAGAAAAGGCAGTAGTGACCCTATGCACCGAATCAGCCCCAGCGAGACGCTGGGAGCGACGTCTCCGCTGAGCAGAGCCCACTGCGGCCGATACCGAATGGGAGACCGCAGCAGACACGGATCGAGATTCCCCCTGTGCAGCAGAGGAAACTCGACTCCTAACAACCCATTCATACAGCATTACATGTTCTTGGGTACATTTTGCTAATATATAAGTCATAAAATGTGTTCCTCATCCATTGCTTATTACATCTTCTTGGGCAGATTTTGTTGCTATAAAAGCCTCATAAAACTTGTTCAAAATGTTATCATTATTATAATGCTCATAAATAAAATATTCCATGGTCTGAAATACATTTCATTGGTATATATCCTTGAAAAAAAGAGCCTAAAAATTTATAGGTATTAAATTGCTCATCCATAGGGTATTACATGCTGTTGGGTGCATTTCAGTGGTATCTAACACTAAACTACACTATCTGGATTCAGCATAGGATAATCAGTAACACACAAATTGCCAAAGGCAAATAAAGATCTCTATTAACGATCCTAAAGTAAAACCTAAATTTTAATGAATTCAAAGGGAACACACTTTTAAAAATACAAGGCACATGTGTGAGTTGTGATTGTGCCACACAAGGGAACCTCTTAGTGATGTGACACAGGCCCGCTCACCTTAGTTGTCATAGTCAGCTCAAGCTCATCCTTTAGATTATTTGCCTACCCAGAGCCATGGGGATCATACAGTTAGATCCACTAAAAAGCTCTTTAGATACCAAGGAGTACTAGTGCATAGTAAGATTTATTAGTACCAATCACTCCACCTTCTCATTAATAGAATAGGTTTGCAATTGGTAGGAGGGATATACACTGTGTGCAGAATTATTAGGCAAGTTGTATTTTAGAGGATTATTTTTATTATTGATCAACAACTACAGTATGTTCTCAATCAACCCAAAAGACTCAAATATCAAAGCTTAATATTTTTGGAAATTGGAGTGTTTTTTTTAGATTTGGCTATCTTAGGACGATATCTGTTTGTACAGGTAACTATTGCTGTGCAGAATTATTAGGCAACTTAATAAAAACCAAATATATTCCCATCTCACTTGTTTATTTTCATAAGGTAAACCAATATAACTGCACAAAATTTAGAAATATACATTTCTGACATGCAAAAACAAAACCCCCCAAAATTAGTGACCAATATAGCCACCTTTCTTTATGATGACACTCAACAGCCTTCCATCCATAGATTCTGTCAGTTGCTTGATCTTTTTACAATCAACATTGCATGCAGCAGCCACCACAGCCTCCCAGACACTGTTCCAAGAGGTGTTCTGTTTTCCCTCCCTGTAGATCTCATATTTTATCGTTTTTCAGCCTTCCTTACCTTGGCCATGTCCCTGAGTATCGCACACCTTGTGCTTTTTGTTACTCCAGTAATGTTGCAGCTCTGAAATATGGCAAAACTTGTGGCAAATGGCATCTTGGCAGCATCACGCTTGATTTTCCTCAATTCATGGGCAGTTATTTTGTGCCTTTTTTGCCCAACACGCTTCTTGCGACCCTGTTGGCTATTTGCCATGAAACGCTTGATTGTTCGGTGATCACGCTTCAAAAGTTTGGCAGTTTGAAGACTGCTGCATCCCTCTGCAAGACATCTCACAATTTTGGACTTTTCAGAGCCTGTCAAATCTCTCTTCTGACCCATTTTGTCAAAGGAAAGGAAGTTGCCTAATAATTAAGCACACCTTATATAGGGTTTTGATGTCATTAGATAACACTTGATAGATAGAGATAACCAAGTACAGCACATGTACTGTACATTCCCAAGTGAAGAATGGAAAACCTCCCAGCTAAACTTATTCATGCCATGAACACCACAATCAACATTTTAACTGACTCGAGACTGACCTTTGATTATGTGAGGGAGGGCCAGGGGCGTAGTCCTGGCTGAGGATTAATGCTCTTGTGTGCCCTGGTCTCCCTTCACATACAAACAAGGTTCTTTCATGAGGGTACTTGCCTCTCGGTTATCTGCACCTTCCAGAAACCTTCCCAGCTGTTGCAGGCTCGATTAACATGAATTCTCACAAATCGAGACAAAGTCCAGCTTTAACTTCAAACATAAAACTTTACTTGTTACTGTTCGCAGCACATCCTTCTCGTTTACAGATATAGCAGCGGGTTTCCAACATTCCACATTTCTTACTTTCCCTGCTTCTCCTTTTTTGGCCTCGAGTACGTGCCCGGGTCGTATCGCTTCTTGTGGTAACGCAGCGTTCTCCCTATCCCAAACTGCTTGGGAGTTCCATCATCTACTTCACCCTGGATCTGAAGGCATCAGCCCATGCAAAGAGTCACCACCTGAGTCCCCGTACTGTCCTGGCCCTGCTTTTATCTTCCGATTCTTCACTGCTGCCAGTCCACTACACTGCTATATCTCTAGCCCTGTGATAACTGGAAGGCTGGGCACTGCACTTCAATGTTGCGCAGCAGCTGGGTAGCCTGGGCTCTGGCGCCGGTCCAAGCTGCCTGGGCACTCTGGCCCTACTGAGTCTAACTAGGAAGCTTTTCCTACCTTACCCCAGCTAGCTCCTCCTATGGTTAACAATTTACACCACTAATAATGATACAGTGTTAAGGGCCCCATCTAGTGGTCCGAACAGGGTACTACGCTTTCCCTATGCTCATCTTTATACACAAGCAAAACAGTAGTATATGTAACACTTACATTAACGTAAAATTAACATGGAGGAAGGGAGTATCACACAGTCCCGCTACACTCCTTACAATTATGTCAGGTAAAAAAAACCTGTTAGGAAGGCCATGAGGTAAGTTTGTAATCTTTGTTTGCAGCATACATTGAACACTTTTTTTGTGACCTCCAAGTTTTGCCATTGATGCATTTGCCAATTTATAGTTAGAACTTTGAAAGCATTAAACTTGTTCTCCTAAATTTAGCACCTTGTCTCTGAAACAATCAGCTGTCTTTTTTGCATTTAATTACAACTTACATTGCATGCTGTTTTTTTGAGCATATTCAGGAAAAAGTGTAGTTTAGCTTCCAAATAATTTGTTACAGATGAAGAAACATCTATCAGTCTGTCTTTAATTAACTTTCTATTCTTTATACCTGCCAAAACATCAAATACAAAATTAAATCTACTTTCATTAGTGAAAATCTTGCAAGGAACATTTTAGCCTTACACTACAAAAATTGTGCTCTAATTTTACATTTGATTTTTCTTTATGGTTTGTCCCGAGAGCATTTCCCTTTTAAATATGCCCTGTGAGGTCCTACATTCATAGATATTAATGCTTATACTTAGTGATTGGGGAGCATGCTCAGCACTGCTCGGTTCTCTGCCAAGCATTCTGGTGCTCCAGACGCACAGTACTCGATCAAGTATCCAGGTGCTAGGGCGCCATGCTCGATTCTGATTTTCAGCCACTAAATATGCGATAAATGGGGTTATAAGGGAATAATGGCCC
This sequence comes from Ranitomeya imitator, assembly GCF_032444005.1. Taxonomy (NCBI): domain Eukaryota; kingdom Metazoa; phylum Chordata; class Amphibia; order Anura; family Dendrobatidae; genus Ranitomeya; species Ranitomeya imitator. Next base: position 145,820,707 of record NC_091288.1, on the reverse strand, counting down.
TTTCAAAAGAGGCGTATATAATGTGTATTTCCATCCAACATGAAGTACACTATGCTACTTCAGTGATTTTTCTATAATATCTATCACAAGACACAAAGTATTGTAAGTGGTCTCAGTCATAATTATATAGGACATCGGACCTATATAGCCCAATAGCATAAATGCCACATTCCAAATAGTGTGGAGGAATGCATACACACATGGACAAAATTGTTGGTACCCCTCGTTTAATGACAGAAAAGCCCACAATGGTCACAGAAATAACTTAAGTCTGTATATAGGGCTATCATGGTGACACCATAGTGAGATGGTGTGTATCACACTCAACATGGACCAGAGGAAGAGTAGGAAAGAGTTGTTTCAGGAGATTAGAAAAAAAATATATAGACAAACATGTTAAAAGTAAAAGTTATAAGACCATCTCCAAGCAGCTTGCAGTTTCTGTGACTACAGTTGCACATTGTTAGCTACACACCGGAGTCTTGCTCTGACAGGCAGGATGTCCAGCGTGTCACTTCACTCACCCATGCTGCGGTCAGTTCTTCCCTTCCCCGTGCTCTGCATGCTTCCAGCTGGTCTTCTAGCCATGTCCTTAGGGCACACGCATGTACACTCCCACCCTCTTAAAGGGTAAGCTCGTGCACTTGCTATTTCCTCCTCAGCCAATAGCTGTGGGACATATATATTGCTTCCTCCCCACTGGGGAGGTGCCTGAGCAACCTTCCTGTTTTGCAGTCTAAGTTAGGTAAGGTTGCATACCTGTCCCTGCTGCACTCTGGTGCAAATCCTGCCTGCCGCACTCTGGTGCAAATCCTGCCTGCTGCACTCTGATTCAAATGCTGCCTGCTGTACTCTGGTGCGAACTCTGTCTGCTGCTCTCTGGTGCAAACTCTGTCTGCTGCATTCTACATCAAACTCTGCCATCTGCTCCCTCCTGTCTGTCCTCTGGGTCCAGCTGCTGCGTGTCCCTTGGTCTGTCCTGGAGTGGCACCTGGCATTCAAGTCTAACCTAACCTCAACATCAGAGGCTCTTGTGAACAGTCCGGTGTTTGATTAGTCACGCTCCTCCAGGCTCTCGATGGTCCGTGGCACAGTGGTTCCACAAACCACGTCCATAACACACATATTATTCAAAAATCTAAGATCCATTGGACTGTAGCCAACCTCCCTGGACGTTGCCGCAGGAGGAAAATTGATGACAAATCAAAAAGACAAATAATATGAATGGTAACAAAAGAGCCCAGAAATTTTTCTAAACAGATTAAAGGTGAACTTTAAGCTCAAGGAACATCAGTGTCAGATCGCATCATCCATCATTGTATGAGCCAAAGTGAACTTCATGGGAAACTGCCAAGGACGACACCATTGTTGAAAAAAATCATACAAAAGCCAGACTTGAATTTGCCAAACTACATGTTCACAAGCCACAAAGCTTTTGGGAGAATGTCCTATGGACAGATGAGACAAAAATAGAACTTTTTGGCAAGGCACATGAGCCTTGGAGGAGGCTCTTTTATGTTCTGGGGCTGCTTTGCTGCATCTGGCACAGGGTGTCTAAAATCTGTGCAGAGTACAATGAAATCTCAAGACTATCAAGGGATTCTTGAGAGAAATTTGCTGCCCAGTATCAGAAAGCTTAGTCTCAGTCGCTGGTCATGGGTCATGCAACAGGATAATGACCCAAAGCACACAGCTAAAAACACCCAAGAATGGCTAAAAGGAAAACATTGGACTATTCTGAAGTGGACTTCTATGAGCCCTGACCTACAATCTATTGAGCATCTTTGGAAAGAGCTGAAACATGCCATCTGGAAAAGGCAACCTTCAAACACAAGACAGCTGGAGCAGTTTGCTCTTGAGGAGTGGGCTAAAATACCTGTGGAGAGGTGAAGAAGTCTCATTGACAGTTACAGGAATCGTTTGATTGTAGTTATTGTTGTGAATTCAGCTTTTGGGCTCCCTCCGGTGGTTGTAGAGGGTAATGCAGTTGTGCCTGGACTGCAGGAGTGGACAGGTGTATGTACTAATTGCAAAACTGACTGGGGTATATAGCTTTGCAGGACTCTTTAGTCCCTGCCAGTTGTCCATTGTTTTTGGAGGATTCACTTCCCTGCTGGTCTCTCCAGTTTGCTGTGCTTTTCTACAAAGATAAGTCCTGGCTTTGTTTTTGCTGTCCACCTGCTGTGGACCTTATAGTTCTGTGCATATTCATATTTTTCTCTTGTCCAGCTTTGTCTGTGAAGGATTTTTTGCAGCCAAGCTGTGTCTCTGGAGATGCAGATATACCCCCCATGTCTTTAGTCAGATGTGGTGATTTATATTTTCTGTGGTGGATATTTTCTAGTGTTTTTATACTGACCGCATAGTACTCTGTTCTATTCTTTCTTTTTAGCTAGTATGGCCTCCTATGCTAAAATCTGATTTCATATCTGTGTGTTTTTTCCCTCTCCTCTCACAGTCAATATTTGTGGGGGGCTATCTATCCTTTGGGGATTTTCTCTGAGGCAAGATAGGTTTCCTGTTTCTGTCTTTAGGGGTAGTTAGATCTTAGGCTGTGTCGAGGGGTCTAGGGAGTGTTAGGTACCCCCCACGGCTACTTCTAGTTATGCTGCTAGGTTCAGGGTTTGCGGTCAGTACAGGGATCACCTTCTCCAGAGTCCGTCTTATGCTGCTCCTAGGCCACCAGATCATAACAGTACAACTGGCCAACAATGAGTTAATTGCATCTCAGAAGAAGGGAGGGAAGCTTTTGAGCCATTTTTTTTCCTTAGCCTGTTTTGTATTATCCTCCCTCTTAATCTCTGGGTGGCTACGGAATCTAGTATTAACATGAGTGTTCAGGAGTTAGTTTCTCGGGTGGATCAGCTTGCTGCTAGGGTACAGGGTATTTCAGATTATATTGTTCAGACTCCTGCCTTAGAACCTAAGATTCCCACTCCTGATTTATTCTTTGGTGACAGATCCAAATTTTTGAGTTTCAAAAATAACTGTAAACTGTTTTTTGCATTGAGACCCCGGTCTTCTGGTGATCCAATTCAACAGGTTAAAATCATCATATCTCTGCTGCGTGGTGACCCACAGGATTGGGCATTTTCCCTGGAAACTGGCAATCCTGCTTTGCTTAATGTTGATTCTTTCTTTCAGGCATTGGGGTTGTTGTATGATGAGCCTAATTCTGTGGATCAGGCTGAAAAAATCTTGTTGGCCGTGTCAAGGTCAAGAAGCGGCAGAATCGTATTGCCAGAAATTTAGAAAATGGTCTGTGCTGACTAAATGGAATGAGGATGCCTTGGCGGCAATTTTCAGAAAGGGTCTTTCTGAATCCGTTAAAGATGTTATAGTGGGGTTCCCCACACCTGCTGGTCTGAGTGATTCTATGTCTCTGGCCATTCAGATTGATCGGCGCTTGCGCGAGCGCAGAGTTGTGCACACTGTGGCGTTGTCCTCTGAGCGGAGCCCTGAGCCTATGCAGTGTGATAGGATTTTGTCTAGATCTGAACGTCAAAGATTCAGGCGTCAGAATAGGTTGTGTTTTTACTGCGGCGATTCTGCTCATGTTATTTCTGATTGCTCTAAGCGTACAAAGAGAATCGCTAGTTCTGTTACCATCAGTAGTATACAACCTAAATATCTGTTATCTGTGACCTTGATCTGCTCATTATCATCATTTTCTGTCATGGCATTTGTGGATTCAGGCGCCGCTCTGAACTTAATGGACTTAGAATTTGCCAGACATTGTGGTTTCCCCTTGCAGCCTTTGCAGAACCCTATTCCTTTAAGGGGCATTGATGTGACACCGTTGGCTAAAAATAAACCTCAGTTTTGGACACAGCTGACAATGCGCATGGCGCCAGCCCATCAGGAAGATTGTCGTTTTCTGGTGTTGCATAATTTGCATGAAGATATTGTGCTGGGTTTTCCATGGTTGCAGCTACATAATCCGGTGTTAGATTGGAAATCCATGTCTGTGACTAGTTGGGGTTGTCAGGGGGTTTATGATCATGTTCCTTTGATGTCAATTTCCTCTTCCCCCTCTTCTGAAATTCCTGAGTTTTTGTCAGACTTCCAGGATGTATTCGATGAGCCCAAATCCAGTTCCCTTCCACCGCATAGGGACTGTGATTGTGCTATTGACTTGATTCCATGTTGTAAGTTCCCTAAGGGCCGACTTTTCAACCTGTCTGTGCCAGAACATGCCGCCATGCGGAGCTATATTAAGGAGTCTTTGGAGAAGGGGCATATTCGGCCATCTTCTTCACCGTTGGGAGCGCGGTTCTTTTTTGTTGCCAAGAAGGATGGCTCCTTGAGACCCTGTATTGATTATCGCCTCTTGAATAAGATCACAGTCAAATTTCAATACCCTTTGCCTTTGCTTACTGATTTGTTTGCTAGGATTAAGGGGGCTAGCTGGTTTACTAAGATTGACCTTCGAGGGGCATATAATCTTATTCGTATTAAGCAGGGTGACGAATGGAAAACTGCGTTTAACACGCCCGAAGGTCATTTTGAATACCTTGTGATGCCATTCGGACTCTCGAATGCCCCATCTGTGTTCCAATCCTTCATGCATGATATCTTTCGGAGTTATCTTGATAAATTCATGGTTGTATATTTGGATGATATTTTGATTTTTTCCGATGATTGGGAGTCTCATGTGAAACAGGTCAGGATGGTATTTCAGATCCTCCATAATAATGCTTTATTTGTGAAGGGGTCAAAGTGTCTCTTTGGAGTGCAGAAGGTTTCTTTTTTGGGTTTCATTTTTTCTCCCTCATCTATAGAAATGGATCCGGTTAAGGTTCAGGCCATTCATGATTGGATTAAGCCCACATCTGTGAAGAGCCTTCAGAAATTCTTGGGCTTTGCTAATTTTTATCGTCGTTTCATTGCCAACTTCTCCAGTGTGGTTAAACCTCTGACCGATTTGACAAAGAAAGGCGCTGATGTGACGAATTGGTCCTCCGTGGCTGTTTCTGCCTTTCAGGAGCTTAAACGCCGACTTACTTCTGCCCCTGTGTTGCGTCAGCCAGATGTTTCTCTTCCATTTCAGGTTGAGGTTGACGCGTCTGAGATTGGGGCAGGGGTCGTTTTGTCTCAGAGGAATTCTGATGGTTCCTTGATGAAACCATGTGCCTTCTTTTCTCGGAAGTTTTTGCCTGCGGAACGCAATTATGATGTCGGCAATCGGGAGTTGTTGGCTATGAAGTGGGCATTTGAGGAGTGTCGACATTGGCTTGAGGGGGCCAAGCACCGTATTGTGGTCCTGACCGATCATAAGAATCTGATTTACCTCGAGTCTGCCAAACGGCTGAATCCTAGACAGGCTCGATGGTCCCTGTTTTTCTCCCGTTTTGATTTTGTGGATGCCCTCTCTAGGAGTTTTTTCCAGATTCCTCTGGGGTTCTTGAGCCGGTCGGCATTTTGAAGGAAGGTGTGATTCTTTCTGCCATCTCCCCTGATTTGCGACGGGTTCTTCAGGAATTTCAGGCTGATAAGCCTGACCGCTGTCCTGTGGGTAAACTGTTTGTTCCTGATAGATGGACTAGTAAAGTGATTTCTGAGGTTCATTGTTCTGTGTTGGCTGGCCATCCTGGGATTTTTGGTACCAGAGATTTGGTTGGTAGGTCCTTTTGGTGGCCTTCTTTGTCGCGGGATGTGCGTTCTTTTGTGCAGTCCTGTGGGATTTGTGCGTGGGCTAAGCCTTGCTGTTCCCGCGCTAGTGGGTTGCTTTTGCCATTACCGGTCCCCGATAGGCCCTGGACACATATTTCTATGGATTTTATTTCTGATCTTCCTGTTTCCCAAAGAATGTCGGTTATCTGGGTTGTCTGTGACCGATTTTCTAAGATGGTTCATTTGGTGCCTTTGCCTAAATTGCCTTCTTCTTCTGATTTGGTTCCGTTGATTTTTCAGCATGTGGTACGTTTGCATGGTATTCCGAAGAATATTGTGTCCGACAGAGGTTCCCAGTTTGTTTCTAGGTTTTGGCGGGCCTTTTGTGCCAAGCTGGGCATTGATTTGTCTTTTTCTTCTGCGTTTCATCCTCAGACAAATGGCCAGACTGAGCGAACTAATCAGACCTTGGAGACCTATTTGAGATGCTTTGTGTCTGCTGATCAGGATGATTGGGTGGCTTTTTTGCCATTGGCCGAGTTTGCCCTTAATAATCGGGCTAGTTCGGCTACTTTGGTTTCACCTTTTTTTTGTAATTTTGGTTTTCATCCTCGTTTTTCTTCTGGGCAGGTTGAGCCTTCTGACCTTCCTGGTGTGGATTCTGTGGTCGACAGGTTGCAGCAGATTTGGGCTCATGTGGTGGACAATTTGGTGCTGTCTCAGGAGGAGGCTCAACGTTTTGCTAACCGTCGTCGGTGTGTTGGTTCCCGGCTTCGGGTTGGGGATCTGGTTTGGTTATCTTCCCGTCATGTTCCTATGAAGGTTTCTTCCCCTAAGTTTAAGCCTCGATTTATTGGTCCTTATAGGATTTCTGAGATTATTAATCCGGTGTCCTTTCGCCTGGCGCTTCCGGCCTCTTTTGCTATTCATAATGTCTTCCATAGATCTTTGTTGCGGAAATATGTGGAGCCCGTTGTTCCCTCTGTTGATCCTCCGGCCCCTGTGTTGGTCGATGGGGAGTTGGAATATGTTGTTGAGAAGATTCTGGATTCTCATTTTTCGAGGCGGAAGCTTCAGTACCTCGTCAAATGGAAGGGTTATGGCCAGGAGGATAATTCTTTGGTTTCTGCGTCCGATGTCCATGCCGTTGATTTGGTTCGTGCCTTTCATCGGGCTCATACTAATCGGCCTGGGGACTCTGGTGAGGGTTCGGTGACCCCTCCTCAAGGGGGGGGTACTGTTGTGAATTCAGCTTTTGGGCTCCCTCCGGTGGTTGTAGAGGGTAATGCAGTTGTGCCTGGACTGCAGGATTGGACAGGTGTATCTACTAATTGCAAAACTGACTGGGGTATATAGCTTTGCAGGACTCTTTAGTCCCTGCCAGTTGTCCATTGTTTTTGGAGGATTCACTTCCCTGCTGGTCTCTACAGTTTGCTGTGCTTTTCTGCAAAGATAAGTCCTGGCTTTGTTTTTGGTGTCCACCTGCTGTGGACCTTATAGTTCTGTGCATATTCATGTTTTTGTCTTGTCCAGCTTTGTCTGTGAAGGAATTTTTGCAGCCAAGCTGTGTCTCTGGAGATTCAGATATACCCTCCATGTCTTTAATCAGATGTGGTGATTTGTATTTTCTGTGGTGGATATTTTCTAGTGTTTTTATACTGACCGCATAGTACTCTGTTCTATTCTTTCTTTTTAGCTAGTATGGCCTCCTGTTGTGAGTTCTGTTTTTGGGCTCCCTCTGGTGGTTACTGATGGTACTGGGTGATTTGTGTTCTGCTGTCTCTGGTGTCCACCTGTTCTATTAGGATTTGGGAGTTTCCTATTTAACCGGGCTTTCTTGTCATTTCCCCGCCGGCTATCAAGGTTATCAGAGTGTTTTGTTACCTCAGCTTCTGGCTTCAGTAATCTTCAGGACAAGCTAAGTTTTGATTTTCTTGTTCCACGTTTTGCTTTATTTTTGTCTTGTCCAGCTTGCGTATAATTGTCTCTTTGCTGCTGGTTGCTTTAGTGGGCTGTAATTGCTCCTCATGTTCCATGAGTTGGAACATGAGTTCAAGTAATTACAGGATGGTTTTTTGAAGGGTTTTTTGCTGACCGCGCAGTTTACTTTTGTATCCTCTGCTACCTAGTTTTAGCGGGCCTCATTTTGCTGAATCTGTTTTCATACTGTGTATGTGCCTTCCTCTCATTTCACCGTCATTATATGTGGGGGGCTGCTATTTCTGTGGGGTATTTCTCTGGAGGCATGAGAGGTCTGTGTTTCTTCTAATAGGGGAAGTTAGATCTTCGGCTGGTGCGAGACGTCTAGGATCAACGTAGGCATGTTCCCCGGCTATTGTTATTTGTGTGTTCAGGTTTAGGGTTGCGGTCAGCTCAGGTTCCATCACCCTAGAGCTCGTTGGTGCTTGTCCTTTTGTGATTCCCTGCCATTGGAATCATGACAGCCTCCTATGCTAAAATCTGATTTCATATCTGCGTATGTTATTTCCCTCTCCTCTCACAGTCAATATTTGTGGGGGGCTATCTATCCTTTGGGGATTTTCTCTGAGGCAAGATAGGTTTCCTGTTTCTGTCTTTAGGGGTAGTTAGATCTTAGGCTGTGTCGAGGGGTCTAGGTCTAGGGAGTGTTAGGTACCCCCCACGGCTACTTCTAGTTGCGCTGCTAGGTTCAGGGTTTGCGGTCAGTACAGGGATCACCTTCTCCAGAGTTCATCTCATGCTGCTCCTAGGCCACTAGATCATAACAAGTTACTGTCTCAAAATGTTGTCCAAAAATATATTAAGTTAAGTGTTCCATTATTTCTGTCCAGGCCTATTTCATGAGTTTTTAATTTTTTAATTTTGTGGAAGCATGGTTGAAAAAGAATGTCTGACTTTCATTTGTTCATTTTCATAGATGTTTTATTTATTATTTATAACTTTTGTCAAATTCAAGTTATTTCTGTGACCTTTGTGGGATTTTCTGTCATTAAACGAGGGGCACTAACAGTTTAGACCACGTGTTAGGAGTCGAGTTTCCTCTGCTGCACAGGGGGAATCTCGATCCGTCTCCACTGCGGTCTCCCATTCTCCTCCAGCCGCAGTGGAGTCTGCTCAGCAGGGACGTCGATCCCAGCGTCTCGCTCAGTCTGACTCTGTGCGAAGAGTTGCTGCTGCTTTTCCTGCTTCTGCCATTAAGGCCAGTGCTGGGCAGCGGCGAGTGGACGTTTCTGGATCTAAGTCCTTGTTTGCACGCACTGAGCATGCCCAGGGCAAGTTCTCCTGTTGGAGATCGAGGGTCACATGCTCAGGTGCTGCAGCACATCCCATTGGTCCTTTTGGCAGGTCTTGGAAGGGCAAAAGTTCTGTAGCCACTTCCTGTGCTGCAACTATATAAACTGCGCATGACCGCACGGCCATGCGCTAGTATTGTCTTGTAAATATGTGTGTGTGTTGTGAGTGAAAGTCGCTCTTTAAATAACCCTCCCTATTGAATGTCTGTTCGCGGAAGGTGTATGTTTGCTAATCTAGCGCCCGACTTATCCAACAGCACGAAACACACATTGCAGCGTCCTCTTGCTGTGTCCGCCTGTACGGCGCCGTGCGCTTGCCTTGCGCTTTCCATACCCAAGCCAGTGTGGTTGGTGGCGTCCGTCAGTGCGGCATTGCTCGCACTCCTGTGCATTCATATATTTATATTTAGTTACCTTACACACCCAGTTGCGGTGTAGTGCCAGCGAGGGTCTAATCGGACTTCAATCCCAGTTGGGGTTAAGTACGCTGACTACTCGCTCGCGCTTTAGGTGCGGTACCGCGATCCTGTGACGCAACAGGATTGCTCCCTTCACGCTGGGTGAGGTTGAACCCACGTGTATATACTTTAGTGTACCGCCATATAGCCTGTATTTACTAGCAGCAGGTTTTCACCTGCACGGTGGACCCCGGACTGCGAACGCATCTGTATCATCTTTCTTGGTGCGTTCCGCCAGTCCTAACACCACGTGTGTATGAAATGACCATTATTGCATTTATTACATGAGGCAGATAAAGAGCCCAATTCACCTGAAAGACACGTAATGGCATCTCTTTAACCCAACACGCGTTTCTCTGCTGGCTTCTTCTGGGGGCATGGCTAGGTGAGGGTCAGTGGTATATTTAAATGAGGTGATAGACAATAGGGATACCAGTGTTGTCCTGACTATAGAGTGGGCTTGCCAATGCATGATGCTGATGCCATACCCCTTGGTATGTTGTAGCTTCCTAGAAACTTTTCCATGACCCGCAAGCTAGGAACGCAAGCGGTCATATCATGAGCACTTCCGGAAGCTCACCTGGGTCCAGAAAACCTTTCCTTTTTAATCTTAGTCTTGTCTTAGCTGCAATTAGTGTAGGATTAGCTGCTGGAGTAGGGATAGTGTGACGCCCCAGGGTCCTGACTTTCACAGTGGCATTGCTTTCCTCATGGGGAGAGTGATGTCACGCTTGGAAGTGATGAAAGACCTCTTTTATCAGGTAACTACATATGCACTACATGTTCATACTCCAGGCCAGAAGGGGGAGCTCTGAACTCGGATTAAGGGTGAACTCGCCTATAAATACATTCTGGTCTGGAGAGAAAGAGAGTTTTCAGGCAGTCTGTCAGAAGACAGAGACGAGAGCAGTTGGATAGTGAGTGTCAGAAAGACTGAAGGGGCCGTGTAGCCAGAGTTGCTGCAGCTCCTTGAGAAAGAGAAACAGAAGAAAAGGACAGTTTTTGGAAAGTGTGCATGAGAGCAGAGCACAGGAAAGACATACCAAGGGAGCTTAGCAGTGATTTCACTACCGCCCTGGCTGAGCGCAGATTCCGGTAGCCAGAAGACCGAGGCCATGAAGGACTCTAGGAGGCACAGCAGAAATGGGCAGGACAGCTGGATTATAAATGACCTGTCTGCCTTTACACCCAGAAGGCACAGTTTCACGTAGAGTCCGGGTCGTGAAAGAGACCCTATAAAAAGGCTCGAGTCACCTGTCATACGGGTTTGTGTCCTAACCTATATGGGGGACAGAGAGGAACTGTGAGGACCTTATCAGAAGCCATAGGCAGAAAGGGACTACAACACCACTGCACTTTGAGAAAGGCTTTCATCTCTACCTGGTAAAAGGTACTCTGGATTCGCTTCCAAGCTGGCCGGACTCTGCCTGTACCTGTAATCTGGTTCCCTGGACTGCGGTTGCCTGAAGCTTCAGAAAACCAGGTAAAAAGATAGCAATATATCAACAGAAAAATACGGGGGCCAAAGGCCCAGTCAGCTCACCAACAGACCACAGGAGCACGTGAACCCGTCCTGACCCAGACGTAGCAACAGCTGAAAATGTAAGAAATGTGAAGATTGTTCCAGCTCCTTTCCGATTAGAAGTCCTTTATTGATCCATATCCTTAAAAATCATCCCTGTACAAAAGGGAGTGTGAACAGAGACAAAAATCTGCTAATAGCAACGCGTTTCGATCTAAAAGATCTTCATCATGGCTATCCTGAGTGAGTGAAGGACCTTCGATGACGTCGCTGTCACGTGAGCGGTCAGGTGACCGGTCACCTGACTGCGACATCATCGAAGGTCCTTCACTCACTGCATTCTTAGGAACGGAGGCAGACGCTTGCACCGGTGAGAGCCAGGGTCCTTCGGAGGGCTGAGTATATCCATATTTTTTATTTTTATTCCTTATTTTTTACATGAATATGGATCCCAGGGCCTGAAGGAGAGTCTCCTCTCCTACAGACCCTGGGAACCATCCAGGATCGCTCCCTGCAGCCGTACCCGGCGTATAAGACGACCCCCAACTTTTGGGACAATTTTTAGGGGTTAAAAAGTTGTCTTATACGCCAGAAAATACGGTATTTGAATTGGCTTTATGTTCTGCTGCTGTCATCCTCTGGAGTTGACAATTCTGGCCAATCCAGGCCATGTACATTATGATAAGAGTCAGCCTGTCAGTATTTTCAGCTGACAGGTTCATGCGCCTATTATTTATTATATCTATGGTGGCAATAAAAACCTACCCTGACAAAACTCTAGTGGCAGGGCAGGCCAGCACCTTCCCTCGTCAAAGCTCAGGCGAAACGCGCGTCGGGCAGGTGCGGGCTGCCACAGGGCTCCTTCTATGGTTAAGTAACCCACTGGATTGTGTATCTCTCTAACTTTTGATGGTTGACACTTTGTCTTTTTAGGATGGTTATTTATTAATGAGAGATATAGGATATTATAGGCATGTTGGGGCATTTCACCAATAGTATACTTTATTTATTCCTATTGCATCTTTATTATATATGGTGATTTTTTTCTCCCTCCTTTTTCATTGGCTCATTAGTACACTGGATATAAATATTCATATTGTGCTGCTATAAAACTTTTTTGCACTTTTATTGCACTATGACACTTTGGGTTTGTAAGTCTTACCCTTATTATATATATTTTTTTTATACTATTGTGGTACTATTGACCTATATAAACCTATTGTATATGGCATTTTTTGCACATTAGCCTCTTATAGCAATATTTATCCTGAGCCATGCTGCCTTATTAGTTATAGAAAAATTGCAATAATTTATTCTGTGGGTACCTATACATAGAAATTCTATATGTTCTAGTGTCCATTTAAGGTATATGAATTAATTTTTCAATATTGATATCTACTTTAGATTTTATATATGGGCTATTATGAACTATATACACTGTGTCAGTCCCTGTGACACCTCATACTTTTTTCCATCTGTTTTTGTTTTCCCTTGTATATGTGCTGTGTTATGTTTTTATGACTAATAAAATTATGTTTATTATATTTATTTGAGTCATGCATTATGTTGTAGGTTTGTAGATTACCCAAGACATCAGGGCCTGGGCATTGACAAAAGAAACTGTCCCAGACCTTTCATAGTGTTCCCCTGCCTCTGTTGGACCTAGTATGTGTTTTCCTCATGTCTCCTCCTTGGTTGCCAAAGCATCTACAGTGGGTACAGAAATATTCAGACCCCTTTAAATTGGAGTCCAGCCATGTTTAATTAAACTGTTCGGACTTAATTTGGAAAGGCACACAACTGTATATACGTATATGACCTCACAGCTCACAGAGCATGTCAAATGAGAATCATGAGGTCAGAGGAAATGGCCATGGAGCTCAGAGACAGAATTGTAGCAAGGACAGATCTGGCCAAGGTTACAACAGAATTACTGCAAAACTCAAGGTTCATAAGAGCACAATGGCCTCCATAATCATTAAATGGAAGAAGTTTGTGACCACCAGAAGTCTTCCTATACATGGCCATCCAGCCAAACTGAGCAATCATGGGAGAAGAGCCTTGGTGAGAGAGGTAAAGAAGAACCCCAAGATCACTGTGGCTGAGCTCCAGGGATGCAGTAGGGAGATGGAAGAAAGTTCCACAAGGTCAACTATCACTGCAGCCCTCCTCCAGTCAGATGTTTATGGTAGAGTGGCCCAACAAAAGCCTCTCCTTAGTGCAAGACATATGAAAGCAAGCATAGAGTTTGCTAAAAAAACAAATGAAGGACTTCCAGACTATGATAAATATGATTTTCTGGTCAGATGAGATGAAGTTAGACCTCTTTGGTGATAATTCTAAGCAGTAAGTGTGGAGAAAACCAGGCACTGCTCATCACCTGCCCAATACAATCCCAACCTTGAAACATGGTGGTGGCAGCATCATGCTGTGGGGGTGCTTTTCAGCTGCAGGAACAGGATGACTGGTCATCATTGAATGAAACATGATTGCGGCCAAGTACAGAGATATCCTGGATGAAAATCTCATCCAGAGTGCTCGGTACCTCATACTTGGCAAAATGTTTACCTTTCATCAAGACAATGACCCTAAGCACACAGCTAAAACAACAAAGCAGTGGCTTCTGAATAACTCTGTGACCTTTCTTGACTGGCCCAGCCAGAGCCCTGACCTAAACCCAATTGAGCATTTCTGGAGAGACCTGAAATGGCTGTCGACTAACGGTCACTATCCAACTTGATGGAACTGGAGAGAATCTGCAAGGAAGAATGACAGGGGATCCCCAAATCTAGAAGTGAAAAACCTGTTGCATCATTCCCAAGCAGACTCATGGCTGTACTAGCTCAAAAGGGTGCTTCTACTCAATACTGAGCAAAGGGTCTGAATACTTATGACCATGTGATATTTCAGTTTCTCTTTTTTAATAAATTAGCAAAAATTAGTACATTTCTGTTTTTTCAGTCAAGATGGGGTGCAGAGTGTACATTAATGAGGAAAAAAAGAACTTTTTTGAATTTACCAAATGGCTGCAATGAAACAAAGAGTGAAAAATTTAAAGGGGTCTGAATACTTTCCGTACCCACTGTATAACAAATAATAATAAATAATAATAATAATACACCATTAGGCCCTCTGCTTCCTCTTTGCTTATACGTTTGCCAGAGTTTGCAAAGGAGACTAAATGTGACTTCCATTTAGTACTACAACTGCCAAAACTGTTGCTGCCAGCACTACTGGTTGTGTTAGGGCAGTCCCACACGTCCAGATAATTCCGGTACCGGAAAAAATCGGTACCGGAATTATCCATGTCTGTGTGCCCCTGCGTTTCTGTGGCACATCAGTGTGGCACACGCGCGGCACATGTGTGCCGCCCGTGTGCCCATTGGGTACCACATGGAGCGTGCAGGAGACAGCACTAAAGTTTAGCGCTGTCCCCTGCATCTGGTGCTGAAGCCCCATTCATATCTTCCCTGCAGCAGCGTTTGCTGCAGAGAAGATATGAATAATCCTTTTTTTTTAAGTTTATAGTGTATAAAATAAAGGTCCATGTCCCCACCCCCTGTGTGCCCCCCCCCCCCCCGCTGTTCTGAAAATACTCACCCAGCTCCCTCGTTGGCTGTCGCTGCTTCCTCTCTCCTGGCCGCACCTTCTACTGTATGCGGTCACGTGGGGCCGCTCATTTACAGTAATGAATATGCGGCTCCACCCCTATGGGAGGTGGAGCCGCATATTCATGACTGTAATCGGCGGCCCCACGTGACCGCATACAGTAGAAGGTGCGGCCAGGAGAGGAAGCAGCGACAGCCAACGAGGGAGCTGGGTGAGTATTTTCAGAACAGCGGGGGGGCGCACAGGAGATGGGGACATGGACCTTTATTTTATACACGAAAAACCACAAAAAAATGGATTATTCATATCTTCTTTACAGCAAACACTGCTGCACAGAAGATATGAATCGCGGTTTCAGCACCATGTGGGGGGGACAGCGCTTACTGGAGCGCTGTCTTCTGCACGGCACACGGACTGCACACGGACAATGTCCGTTTGCGGTACGTGTTTTAAATGGACCCATTGACTTTAATGGGTCCGTGTAATACGTGCGCTCCCACGAACAATAACATGTCTCCGTGTTTGGCACACGGAGACACGGTCCGCAAAAAATCAATGACATCTGCACAGATGCATTGACTTTAATGCGTCTACGTGTGTCAGTGGCTCCGGTACGTGAGGAAACTGTCACCTCACATACCGGAGCCACTGACGTGTGAAACCGGCCTTAGAGCTGATAACAGCAATCCCATTCTTAATTGTGATATTAGATCTTTTTTTCTATTGCTATGCCACTTCCATCACCCATGCCATGTGTGTGGTTAGCATAAATTTGGACAAAAGTATAACGTTTAACTTGTTTGTAAACTTTGTCAACAAACTTATCCAATCATTGGTTTAAAATTCTCCCACCATTGACAAAAAAAGCTTAACGATAAATAAAGAGTTTACTATGTAAGTACACGCACGGAAAGTAATTTGCCCCAACAGCCAGCAGTAGGGTTGAGTGAAACGGGTTGGCCAGATTCAGAAGTCGCCGACTTTTGGCAAAGTCGGGTTTCATGAAACCTGACCCGACCCCTGTGTGGGGTCGGCCATGAGGTCGGCGATCTTCTGATCTGGAATCGGAATTCCGATACCGAGTTCCGATATGTTTAAGATATCGGGAATCGGTATCGGAATTCATATTTAAGTGTAAAATAAAGAATAAAAATAAAAAAATATTGATATACTCACCCTCGGATGCGCCCTGGTTCTCACCGGCAGCCTTCCTTCCTAAGAATGAGCGCCTGAAGGGCCTTCGATGACGTCGCGGCTTGTGATTGGTCGCGTGAGCGGTCACATGGGCGGTCAAGCGACCAATCACAAGCCGCGACGTCATCTAAGGTCCTTCAGGCACTAATTCTTAGGAAGGAAGCATCCAAGGGCGCGTCCGAGGGTGAGTATATTCCTAATAGGTATATACTCACCCTCGGACGCGCCCTGGTTCTAACCCGCAGCCTTCCTTCCTAAGAATCAGCGCCTGAAGGACCTTAGATGATGTCGCGGCTTGTGATTCGTCGCGTGACGCCCATGTGACCGCTCACGCGACCAATCACAAGCCGCGACATCATCGAAGGTCCTTCAGGCACTCATTCTTAGGAAGGAAGGCTGCCGGTGAGAACCAGGGCGCGTCCAAGGGTAAGTATATCAATATTTTTTATTTTGATTCTTTATTTTACACTTAAATATGGATCCCAGGGCCTGAAGGAGAGTTTCCTCTCCTTCAGACCCTGGGAACCATTAGAAATCCAATGCACTGCATTGGGTTTCGTGTTTCGGCCGACCCCGACCCCGACTTTTCTATAGGATCGGCCGATTTCACTCGACCCGACTTTTGAAAAAGTCGGGTTTCGTGAAACCCGACCCGATCCTATAAAAAGAAAAGTTGCTCAACCCTAGCCAGCAGTATTGTTTAAACTCATATTGTTGTTTTTTTTTTTAAATAATGACATTCAATCAAAATGAAAGATAAGTTAATGAAACCTAAAATCATATTTTGTGAAAATGCTTCACATAGGTTCACAAATAGTAACAAATGTGGCAATAATAGCATTATGTCCTTGAGGTGTATGGTATTTAGAGTAGACAATTCACTGGGGAACACAATTTTTTAGGAGTTAGGTCAGACAACTGTTCTTAACTAATTTTTGGATGCTGAATCCAGAAATGATCTCAGTTTTTCTCTATCAAGTCAAGTTTTTGAACTATAGGATTTTTGTCTTCTCAAAAATATGTAAACTACTGTACCTAAAAAGTGTTTTTTTTTTAAATGGGCGGCACGGTGGCGCAGTGGTTAGCACAGCAGCCTTGCAGCGCTGGAGTCCTGGGTTCAAACCCCACCAAGGACAACATCTGCAAAGAGTTTGTATGTTCTCTCCGTGTTTGCGTGGGTTTCCTCCGGGCACTCCGGTTTCCTCCCACATTCCAAAGACATACTGATAGGGAATTTAGATTGTGAGCCCCATCGGGGACAGCAATGATAATGTGTGCAAAATGTAAAGCGCTGCGGAATATGTTAGCGCTATATAAAAAAAAAATAAAGATTATTATTAAATAGTACAAATAGGCATTTACGACGAGAGGAAGAAGGAGCAGACATGATCTGAAACAAAGGAAATATGTACATATGTAAATAAAACACTGAGATGGAAAGTTACAAGCTTTGAAAACTAACAAAAAAAATCATAAAAGATATATAAATTACAACTAAGCGCCCAATGTAAAGAGAAAAGCTATCACAAATCCTATTTATTCCTACTATGATAATTTTTTTGTGTAAAGATATTGATAATTATGACGTATTGGGAGCTGCACACACCTCTCACCACACTGTCTCAGTTGTGACTACTCTTACAAGTTACCACGTAGCTCTATATGAGTCGAATTGTAATCAGATAACAAGTCTTATTACAGATATCAGTGCAATTGTGCTTCTCTGGCAGGTAAGTTGTGGAGGAAAAACTTGACGTGCTAGAAAAAAACTGACTACATTTTTGGAATCAGCATGCCAATTTTAGTATAAATCAGCTCAAAAACCTAACTCAACAGAAATTTTTTTTCAAATTGTTCCCCAGTGTATCCAAGGGGTAACGTTTCTCCTTGTGGAGAGTGACATGTTAAGCATACCGAGATGAGGAGACTTAAAGCCGCAATTCTCCTTTGGGAAATGTGCAAATTGTCTCTGAGGAATAGGACCATAACTCTAGTGTCACCTATAATAAGCATCAACCCAAGAAGTCAATGTCGACCCTTTAACGAGCCTTGTCACATGACATAGGATAAAAGCCAAACCAGAATCTCAGTTTGCAGACACTGTGTCTCAGGGTACTGTCTCTCGTCAGTGCAAATAGTGAGATCTGGTTTAGCTGAATGAGAGACGTCTGACCCCTATCCAAGGGGTAACATTTCTCCTTGCAAAGAGTGACATATTTAGCATGCTAAGATGAGGAGACTAATAGACAATTAAAATAGGTATTCTAAAAATAAAGAGACCTTCTATTTTAAAGTTGAAGGAAAAAAAGGCCATATGCCCTTACAAAATCGGTTGGGACCAGAAAATGTATGTAAAATCATTTGCTTTAAACAAACACATGCAACTGACCACTGTACTCATGTGACATGACTGCAAGTCTAATATTAGATGAATTGGAGAAATGAAGAGGGCTCAACAATTTATTTAAATCAATGCATAAACTTTGGTAGGTAAACACTTGTGTTTAAGTTTTAGAATAATGTAACTTTTTTTCTTAATAATTAAAGAAAGAAAAAAAGAAAAGTTCATGTGCCTTTGCAAAATAGGATATGCCCAGGAAATCTAGCTAGAATCAATGGTCTCAATAGCAAGCACAATTAACTGCCAACTGCAATCCTAAAATTAGACTAATTGGAGCAATGAGTTGGGCTCCAAAAATTATTTTAAACAACGTGCACAATTTGGTAGCTAAATACTTGTGTTTAATTTTCAGGACTTAGAGAACTTCTGTTTTTTTTTTTGGTTTGTTTGTTTTTACATGGCGGATCTAAAAAACAGGGATTGTTCTTTCAGTTACATACAGAAGCAACCCTTGAATTCAGATTTAAAAGCAAAATCTGCCAAGAGTGGTTTCATAGTACCCTTGTGTGCTGTTACAATAAATAAAAAAAACTATTAAGATGCTGCTTCTTCTGTTAATCACAGATGTATTAATTTACAGTCACACCCTGAGTGTTGATAATGAAACTGCTATAACAGTCCACGGTATGCACACAAACTTTTTAATTGTGAAATCTAGTTTTTGCAGTATCATTAGTAGTGTTGAGCGATACCTTCCGATATCCAGAAGTATCGGTATCGGATTGGATCGGCCGATATCCAAAAAATATCAGATATCGCCGATACCGATACCCGATACCAATGCAAGTCAAGGGGACAAAAATATCAGAATTAAAATAAACCCTTTCTTTCCTTGTAGGTTAATTCTACATGAAGGAAAATAACTAAGAATAATGTAGGATGTATTAGGGGAGGTGGAGGAGATATTAAAGGCATAGAGGTTTAGCCCAATCAAATGGAATAGCAGGAATTAAATTTTTTTAAGACGTTCGGAGTTACAAAGATATTGAATATGTTAAGATATTTTATATTTTGTCAGATATTTATGTTTCACTATTTCCATGCTGTTCACCTTCTTTTTAACTTCTCCCACACTTTCTTCTTTATCATCCTCAGCAGCATCATCTTTTCCATCAACTTCTCCTTCACCTTATTCATCTTCTTCTTCTTCTTCACCTTCTTCGTATTATTTTTTTTACATTCTTCATATTCTTTTTATTCTATTATTATTCTTCTTCATAATCAACTTCTTCATCTTCTTCATATTCTTCTTCTTCATCATATTCTTTATTTTTCTTCTTTATTTTTTTTTATACAGCGCTAACATATTCCGCAGCGCTTTACAGTTTGCACACATTATCATCGCTGTCCCCGTTGGGGCTCACAATCTAAATTCCCTATCAGTATGTCTTTGCAATGTGGGAGGAAACCGGAGAACCTGGAGGAAACCCACGCAAACACGGAGAGAACATACAAACTCTTTGCAGATGTTGTCCTGGGTGGGATTAGAACCCAGGACTCCAGCGCTGCAAGGCTGCTGTGCTAACCACTGCGCCACCGTGCTGCCCATATTCTTATTCTTGTTTGTGACAGCCAGGCCTTCCCGTAGTTGTTATCTATAAAAGTTTGAAGATTACACCTTCTGTTCTGCCTGTCACAAAAGATTTACAACAGGATTTGTCCGCGTTCAGTTTGGCCTGCAGCAGCAGTTTTTTTCTAGGGGCACCATGAGGAGGAACGGACTCACCCTCATTCACTGCTTAGTATTCTTCTGCTTATAATTTAGATAATATCTTTTGCTCTGATTTTTAGTCTTATGCTCAATGTTCTTCTGCTTTTTGTTCTGCAGCTTCTTGTTCTTCTGCTTCTCGGTCTTCAGGGTCGTCATCTTTAGGGTCTTGAACTTGGAAATTTAGCAGAAGGTACAAGAGCAAAAGACCCTGCCGAGAACCAGCTGATGGTACTGGAACCCAGATGGCTAGCCGAAGGTACAAGAGCCAATGGAACAACCGAGGACCAGCTGATGTTACTGGAACCCGGTTACTAAGCAGGAGGTACCCGTGCCAGAAAGCACTACCAAGGACCACCTTATGTTGGTGGAACTCGGATACCCAGAAGGAGGCACCTAAGCCAAAGGCTCTGCCCGGAACCAGCTGACGGTACTGGAACCAAGATGGGGAGCAGAACGTACAAGAGCAAAAGACACTGCCGAGAACCAGCTGACGGTACTGGAACCCGGATTGCTAGCTGAAGGTACAAGAGCCAATGGAACTACCAAGGACCAGCTGACATTACTGGAACCCGGTTACTAAGCAGGAGGTACCCATGCCACAAAACACTACCAAGGACCACCTGACGTTGGTGGAACTCGGATGTCCAGAAGGAGTCACCTAAGCCAAAAGGCTCTGCCCGGAGCCAGCTGACGGTACTGGAACCAGGATGGGGAGCAGAAGGTACAAGAGCAAAAGACCCTGCCGAGAACCAGCTGATGGTACTGGAACCCGGATGGTAAGCCGAAGGTACAAGAGCCAATGGAACAACCGAGGGCCAGCTGACGTTACTGGAACTCGGTTACTAAGCAGGAGGTACCTGTGCCAGAAAGCACTACCAAGGACCACCTGACGTTGGTGGAACTCAGATACCAAGAAGGAGGCACCTAAGCCAAAGGCTCTGCCTGGAACCAGCTGATGGTACTGGAACCAGGATGGGGAGCAGAAGGTACAAGAGCAAAAGACCCTGCCGAGAACCAGCTGATGGTACTGGAACCGGGATGGCTAGCCGAAGGTACAAGAGCCAATGGAACAACCGAGGGCCAGCTGACGTTACTGGAACCCGGTTACCAAGCAAGATGTACCCATGCCAGAAAGCACTACCAAGGACCACTTG
Source organism: Ranitomeya imitator (assembly GCF_032444005.1). Classification (NCBI taxonomy): domain Eukaryota; kingdom Metazoa; phylum Chordata; class Amphibia; order Anura; family Dendrobatidae; genus Ranitomeya; species Ranitomeya imitator. Next base: position 145,799,773 of record NC_091288.1, on the reverse strand, counting down.
ACGTTGCTGGAACTCAGATATCCAGAAAGAGGCACCTAAGCCAAAGGCTCTGCCTTGAACCAGCTGACGGTACTGGAACCAGGATGGGGAGCAGAAGGTACAAGAGTAAAAGACCCTGCCGAGAACCAGCTGACGGTACTGGAACCCGGATGGCTAGTCGAAGGTACAAGAGCCAATGGAACTACCGAAGACCAGCTGACATTACTGGAACCCGGTTACGAAGCAGGAGGTACCCATGCCACAAATCACTACCAAGGACCACCTGACATTGGTGGAACTCAGATACCCAGAAGGAGGCACCTAAGCCAAAGGCTCTGCCCAGAACCAGCTGATTGTACTGGAACTAGGATGGGGAGCAGAAGGTACAAGAGCAAAAGACCCTTCCGAGAACCAGCTGATGGTATTGGAACCCGGATGGCTAGCCGAAGGTACAAGAGCCAATGGAACAACCGAGGACCAGCTGATGTTACTGGAACCCGGTTACTAAGCAGGAGGTACCCGTGCCAGAAAGCACTACCAAGGACCACCTGATGTTGGTGGAACTCGGATACCCAGAAGGAGGCACCTAAGCCAAAGGCTCTGCCCAGTACCAGCTGACGGTACTGGAACCAAGATGGGGAGCAGAACGTACAAGAGCAAAAGACACTGCCGAGAACCAGCTGACGGTACTGGAACCCGGATTGCTAGCTGAAGGTACAAGAGCCAATGGAACTACCAAGGACCAGCTGACATTACTGGAACCCGGTTACTAAGCAGGAGGTACCCATGCCACAAAACACTACCAAGGACCACCTGACGTTGGTGGAACTCGGATGTCCAGAAGGAGTCACCTAAGCCAAAAGGCTCTGCCCGGAGCCAGCTGACGGTACTGGAACCAGGATGGGGAGCAGAAGGTACAAGAGCAAAAGACCCTGCCGAGAACCAGCTGATGGTACTGGAACCCGGATGGTAAGCCGAAGGTACAAGAGCCAATGGAACAACCGAGGGCCAGCTGACGTTACTGGAACTCGGTTACTAAGCAGGAGGTACCTGTGCCAGAAAGCACTACCAAGGACCACCTGACGTTGGTGGAACTCAGATACCAAGAAGGAGGCACCTAAGCCAAAGGCTCTGCCTGGAACCAGCTGATGGTACTGGAACCAGGATGGGGAGCAGAAGGTACAAGAGCAAAAGACCCTGCCGAGAACCAGCTGATGGTACTGGAACCGGGATGGCTAGCCGAAGGTACAAGAGCCAATGGAACAACCGAGGGCCAGCTGACGTTACTGGAACCCGGTTACCAAGCAAGATGTACCCATGCCAGAAAGCACTACCAAGGACCACTTGACGTTGCTGGAACTCAGATATCCAGAAAGAGGCACCTAAGCCAAAGGCTCTGCCTTGAACCAGCTGACGGTGCTGGAACCAGGATGGGGAGCAGAAGGTACAAGAGCAAAAGACCCTGCCGAGAACCAGCTGATGGTATTGGAACCCGGATGGCTAGCCGAAGGTACAAGAGCCAATGGAACTACCGAGGACCAGCTGACGTTCCTGGAACCCGGTTACTAACCAGGAGGTACCCGTGCCAGAAAGCACTACCAAGGACCACCTGACGTTGGTGGAATTCGGACATCCAGAAGGAAGCACCTAAGCCAAAGGCTCTGTCCAGAACCAGCTGACGGTACTGGAACCAGGGGGACCTATTCAAGCTTGTGTTCCTAAGAACCAGCTAATGGTGCTGGAACTCAGATAGGCAGCAGTAGGTCCACAGGAAAAAAAAATTGCTAGGCTGTGAGCCGCCGTAGTTACCGAAAACCCAGTCCTACAGGGGAAGCTTGTCCTATTGGCACAACGTAACCAGCCTTCATTGCCAGTTCCCGCAGCCCACATAGAAAGCACCTAAACTGCAGGCACCATAGAGTCGGCTAACCAGACCTCAACACGACAGGACAACGTATTGGAGGCAAAGTGACCTTGAAACTACCCGGAAACAGCTGGCGTGCTGGAACCAGGCTGGGCAGGAGGGAGTACCCGTGCCAAAGACACTTCTTAGCAACAACTGGTGGTTTTGGAGCCAAGGGACAGCAGGAGGAGCAGAGTGTAAGCCAAATCCTGCACTCGAGGCAGTTTAATATCTGTTGTTGTGTCAGCGTGGCAGTCGCAAGACACATTGCCGTACACACAGCTGCAGATCAGCTGACATTACTGAAACCCAATAACACAGCAGCTAGTGTTGACTGTGGAGACAGCACTTCTAGGCAGCAACTGGCGGTGTTGGAGCCCAGGGATAGCAGGAGGAGCAGAGTGTAGGCCGAAGCCTGCACTCGAGGCAGTTTAATATCTGTTATTGTGTCAGCGTGGCGGTCACAGGACACATTGCCGGATACACAGCTGGGGATCAGCTGATGTTACTGAAACCCAATAACACAGCAGCTAGTGTTGACTGTGCAGACAGCACTTCCAGGCAGCAACTGGTGGTGTTGGAGCCCAGGAACAGCAGGAGGAGCAGGGTGTAGGCCGAAGCCTGCACTCGAGGCAGTTTAATATCTGTTGTTGTGTCAGCGTGGCGGTCGCAGGACACATAGCCGGATACACAGCTGGGGATCATCTGATGTTACTGAAACCCAATAACACGGCAGCTAGTGTTGACTGTGCAGACAGCACTTCCAGGCAGCAACTGGTGGTGTTGGAGCCCAGGGACAGCAGGAGGAGCAGAGTGTAGGCCAAGGCCTGCACTCGAGGCAGTTTAATATCTGTTGTTGTGTCAGCGTGGCGGTCGCAGGACACATTGCCGGATACACAGCTGGGAATCAGCTGGCGTTACTGAACCCCACTGACACATGAGCGAGTGTTTTTCTCTGTGCAGCCAGCACTTCTGGGCACCAACTGGCGGTGTTTGTGCCCAGGGAATCCAGGAGGAGTAGAGTGTAGGCCGAGGCCTGCACGGGAGGCAGTTTAATGTCTGTTGTGCCTGCATGGTGGTCGCAGGGCACGTTGCCGGATACACAGCAACGGAGCAGCTGGCATTACTGAACCCCACTGACACACAAGTGAGTGTTTTTCTCTATCCAGCCACCACTTCCGGGCACCAACTGGTGGTGTTTGTGCCCAGGAAATCCAGGAGGAGCAGAGTATAGGTCGAGGCCTGCACAGGAGGCAGTTTAATGTCTGTTGTGCCAGTGTGGTGGTCGCTGGACGCGTTGCCGGATACACAGCAGGGGAGCAGCTGGCGTTACTGAACCCCACTGACATATGATCGTGTGTTTTTCTCTGTGCAGCCAGCACTTCCGGGCACCAACTGGCGGTGTTTGTGCCCAGGGAATCCAGGAGGAGCAGAGTGTAGGCCGAGGCCTGCACTGGAGGCAATTTAATGTCTATTGTTGTGCCAGCATGGCCGTCGCAGGACACGATGCCGGATACACAGCAGGGGAGCAGCTGGCATTACTCATCCCCACTAACACAGGAGCAAGTGTTTTTTTCTGTGCAGACAGCACTTCAGAGCACCACCTAGCGGTGTTGGAACCAGGGTCAAGCAGGGTGTAGGCCGAGGCCAAATTGGAGCCAGTTTATTATCTGTTGTAGTGTCAGCGTGGCAGTCGCAGGACACATTGCCGGATACACAGCAGGGGAGCAGCTGGCATTACTGAACCCCACTAACATAGGAGCGAGTGTTTTTCTCTGTGCAGCCAGCACTTCTGGGCACAAACTGGCAGTGTTGGAGACCAGGGAATCCAGGAGGAGCAGAGTGTAGGCCGAGGCCTACATGGGAGGCAGTTTAATGTCTGTTGTTGTGCCAGTGTGGCGGTCACAGGACACTTTGCTGCACTCACAGCAGGGGAGCAGCTGACGTTACTGAACCCCAATAACAGAGGAGTGACTGTTGACTGTGCAGACAGCACTTCTGGGCAAAAACTGGCAGTGCTGAAGCCCAGGGAAAGCAGGAGGAGCATACTTTAGTTATTGCTGCACACACAGCAGGGGAGCAGCTAATGTTACTGAACCCCAATAACAGCGGAGACACTGTTGACTGTGCAGACAGAACTTCCGGGCAACAACTGGCGGTGTTGAAGCCCAGGGAAAGCAGGAGGAGCAGACTTTAGTTATTGCTGCACACACAGCAGGGGAACAGTTGACGTTACTGAACCCCAATAACAGAGAAGCGACTGTTGAATGTGCAGACAGCACTTCCGGGCAACAACTTTGCTGCACTCACAGCAGGGGAGCAGCTGACGTTACTGAACCCCAATAACAGAGGAGTGACTGTTGACTGTGCAGACAGCACTTCTGGGCAAAAACTGGCAGTGCTGAAGCCCAGGGAAAGCAGGAGGAGCAGACTTTAGTTATTGCCGCACACACAGCAGGGGAGCAGCTGACGTTACTGAACCCCAATAACAGTTGAGCCTCTGTTGACTGTGCAGACAGCACTTCTGGGCAACAACAGGCGGTGTTGAAGCCCAGGGAAAGCAGGAAGAGCAGGCTTAGTTATTGCCACACACACAGCAGGGGAACAGCTGACGTTACTGAACCCCTATAACAGAGCAGCAACTGTTGACTGTGCAGACAGTACTTCCGGGCAACAACTGGCGGTGTTGAAGCCCAGGGAAAGCAGGAGGAGCAGACTTTAGTTATTGCTGCACACACATCAGGGGAACAGCTGACGTTACTGAACCCCAATAACAGAGAAGCGACTGATGAATGTGCAGACAGCACTTCCGGGCAACAACTGTCGGTGTTGAAGCCCAGGGAAAGCAGGAGGAGCAGACTTTAGTTATTGCTGCACACACAGCAGGGGAACAGCTGACGTTACTGAACCCCAATAACAGAGAAGCGACTGTTGAATGTGCAGACAGCACTTCCGGGCAACAACTGTCGGTGTTGAAGCCCAGGGAAAGCAGGAAGAGCAGACTTTAATTATTGCCACACACACAGCAGGGGAACAGCTGACAATACTAAACCCCAATAACAGAGCAGTGACTGTTGACTGTGCAGACAGCACTTCCGGGCAACAACTGGCGGTGTTGAAGCCCAGGGAAAGCAGGAGGAGCAGACTTTAGGTTTTGCCGCACACACAGCAGGGGAACAGCTGGCGTTACTGAAACCCAATAACACTGAGTCATGTGTTCACTGTGCAGATGGCACTTCTGATTAGCAACTGGCGGTGTTGGAGCCCAGAGATTACAGTTCAGGTGGTAGAAACATGAACACAACAGGAGACCTGGATACTGTTGCCAACCAATAATTTAATCTGGAAGAGGAGTGGCAAATTCCTGCGAGATCCAGGCCTTGTTCATTTTCAGAAAAGTAAGCCGGTCAACGTTATCTGAGGATAGTCGCATGCAACGGTCTGTTAGTACACCACCTGAGGCACTAAAGGCGCATTCCGATAATACACTAGCAGCAGGGCAAGCCAGCACCTCCAATACATGCTGGCTAAGCTCTGGCCATGTATCCAGCTAAGAGACCCAAAACTTGAAGGGGGAAGAGCCATCTGGGAGCACACTGAGAGGGCAAGCCATGTAGTCTGCCACCATCTGACGGAAACACTGCCTCCTGCTGACTGGAGCAGTCTGTGATGGTGTAGACATTTGTGGCGGGCACACGAAACTTTGCCACTGTTGGGCCATACTGGTCTTGCCTTGTGCTGAGGCACTGCTTCTGCTTCATGTTTGTGCTGAGCTTCCTCCACTGCCTCGACGCACAGAGCTGCTTTGTAAAGCACTAGCAGAACTCCTCTCGATTGGACTGGAGAAGATGATGGACTGCACCAGTGTGTCTTGGTACTCCCGCATTTAACGCTCCCGGTTCAATGGTGTTATGAGGCTTTGAAAGTTGTCCCGGTAGCGAGGATCTAGGAGGGTGTACACCCAATAATTAGCCATCTTGAGAATGTGGGTGATGCGGCGGTCGTTTCTCAGGCACTGCAGCATGAAATCAACCATGTGCTGCAGACTGCCAACTGGCCAAGAAACGCTGTCCCCTGCTTGAGGTGTGATCTCTGCCTGCTCTGCATCACCCCACCTTTGCTCTACACACTGACTACTGGAGAATTGGGTAACTCCCTCCTCTGGAGTTATGTCTTCCTCCTCCATTGACTCCTCCTCATCCTCCTCACAAAGTGTCCCCTGCCTAGGCCTTTGTGAGGAACCACGTCGCGCAGACTGTCCAGAAGCAGATGGCATTTTTGATTCCTCATCCTCCACCTCTTCCACAACATCATCCCTTAGCGCTTGCAGTGTTCTTTCAAACAGGCAGATAAGGGGGACAGTCTTACTGACTAGTGCATAATCTGCACTCGCCATCCGCGTGGAATCATCAATGGCATGCAAAACCAGGCAGATATCCTTCATAGTGGCCCACTCAGTGGTTGTGAAGTCTGAACGGCGTGCAGTGAGACTTCTTTGTGCCTGATGCAGCTGGTACTCCATTACTGCTGGCTGCTGCTCACACAACCGCTCCAACATATGTAATGTTAAATTCCACCAGGTGGGTAGGTCACATATGGTGCGATGTTCCGGAAGGCGGAATTGGCGCTGCAGAGCTGCAATGTGTGATTTTGCCATGCTGGAACGCCGCAAGTGAGCACCCTCTAGGCGGACCTTGTGCAGCAGTGCATCAAGATCCGGATAGTCCCTCAAAAAACTCTGCACGACCAAGTTGAGCACATGTGCCAGACATGGGATGTGAGTGAGGTTGCCTAGGGCCAGAGCTGCCACCAGATTTCGACCATTGTCACACACTACCATGCCTGGCTGGAGATTTGCTGTAACAAACCACACATCGCTCTCCTGCTTGATGGCATTCCAGAGCTCCTGCGCTGTGTGGCTTCAATTCCCCAAAGAAATTAATTTCAGTAAGGCCTGTGGATGTTTGGCCACGGCTGTGCTGATATCGGTCGTAACAGGTAAGCGTTCACAGGTCAAGGTGGAGGTAGACCGTGACGGCTCCTGCCGCGATGATTCTGAGGAACTGGAGTATGAGGAGATAATGTGAACAGACTGGATTCCTACAATCCTTGGAGTTGGCAGAACACGTACAGCGCCACTCGCAAGATCTGTACTCGACTCCACAACATTGACCCAATGGGCAGTGGGGACAGCTATCGTCCCTGTCCATGGTGACTAGTCCACGCATCGGTGGTGAGGTGGACCTTGCTACTGATGGCGTTTAGTAGCACATGTGTAATGTTTCCCTCCACATGCTTTTGCAGGGCAGGGACGGCTTGCCTGCTTAAATAAAAGCGGCTGGGCACATTGTATTGTAGGACTGCCAATGCCATCAAGTTAAGGAAGGTGTCAGTCTCCACCAGCCTGAATGACAGCATTTAAAGGGACAGTAGTTTTGCAAAGCCAGCATTCAGAGCCTGTGCTTGGGGGTGGTTTGCTGAGTATGGCCGCCTTTTCTCCCATGCCTGTGCTACCGCTGGCTGTAGAGTGGGCTGGGAGTGTGAGGATGACTGGGAACGTGGTGCTGTGGGTGGAATTACACTGGGTCTCTGGACAACAGTTCCAGAGGTTCTTCCATGGCGATCCTTTGAGGAAGCCGAACCAGCAGTGTGTGAGCTGGAGGAAGAGGCAACAACACGAGCTGAAGAGGTGGTAGGTGCCGCTGTTGGTTGGCCCAGGTCTTCAGTGTGTTTTTGTAACTCCACCACGTGCTTGGTCTGCACATATTTCCACATATTTGTTGTATTGAGGTTGTTGATACTTTTCCCTCTTTTCAGTTTCTGATTGCACAGCTTGCATTTGACAATGCAAGTGTCATCTGCAACTGTGTCAAAAAAGGACCAGGCACTGCAAGTCTTGGGAGTGCCCGTTTTGGCTTTTGGAAGAGGCATGCTCCTAATGGGTGCCAAAGTGGAGGCTACAGGCACCACAGTCTTCCCCCTCCTTCTCGCTCTTTGGGCCGTTCAGGGAATCTCTTCCTCAGAGCTGCTCCCACCACCTTCCTGTACCTCACACCACGATGGGTCACGGACCTCATCATCTACACTACCCTCTTCCACCAACTGCTTCTCCTGGGTAGTCTAGGCATCACAGTACGCACTTGAAAGTGGCACCTGAGTCTCATCATCAGATGCATACTGAGGTGTGCTGACCGGAGGCACTGGCCCACCCACCTATTCAGAATCAGAGAGACAAAGCTGTTGGACATCACTGCATACTGCGTCTTCTTCCATTTCTCCATTGCTGCTTGGTTGGCCCCCTCTTTACAAACCAAGAGATTCAGAGAACAGAAGTAGAGATGGCTCCTGTCCTGGGCTCTATGACTGCCTGAGCAATTTGGCAGGTGGTGAAGAGACAGATGGGTGCTCTCCACTACTCTGTGCCTGAGAGGATGTGGCACTAATTAAAGTCAATGCGTTAGCTGCCATCCATCCAACAATTTGTTCTTCCCACAGCAGCGGGGTACGGCGATCTCCTACAAAGCTGCGCATGAAGGACTGTTCCCTGCTGAAACTTGGTGATGATGAGTCACCGGTGCCCGCAGCAGGCACAGAATCCCCATGTCCTCTCCCTGCTCCACGCCCACGCCCATGTGCCTTACTCCGTGCCTTCTTCATCTTCGTAGACTGATAAAGATAGGCAGAAAAAGTACTAAGGGCTTAGTGTGCTTATTGCTGAACAGCTCCTAACAGGTATAAGAAACACTATTTTTGAAAAATGTGGACTAGACTTTTATATGAGCTAATGTGGCCTACACAACTGTAAAGTGGTGTGTTTGGTGAACTGTATTAATTTTTTTTTTTGCAGAACAGAATACAGAATGGCGCTGCAAGGCCAAAAAAAGCTCCTCTATGTAATCCTCTATGTAATCCTATATAGTGTTTTTCCACAATCTAGCAAGATACGGATGGAAAGCCACTAATAGGATAAATTTGAACAACTGTGCAGCAGGCTGCACTAATTGAGAAACGGACAATGGAATGGTATGAGGCAGTGACGCACCCTGAGCTGACTACAACCGGCTGTGGTGGTAGAACAGACTACAGAGTGAGCTGCACTCACACAGAGACGGTGCAGACTGCCGTGAATGGTGCTGCAAGGCCAAAAAAAGCTCCTCTATGCAATCCTATAGTGTTTTCCCACAATCTAGCTGTATACAGATGGGAAGCCACAAATAGGATAATTTGAACAAATGTGCAGCAGGCTGCACTAATTGAAAAATGGACAATGGAACGGTATGTGTTGTGAATTCCGCTCTTGGGCTCCCTCCGGTGGTTGTAAGTGGCACTTTTGTGAGTTCTGCTCTTGGGCTCCCTCCGGTGGTTTTAAGTGGAATGGCTGCTCCTTGGATTTAGCAGTCAGCAGCTGCTTCCACTGATTGTCTATTCTGCTCGGCTATTTAGCCTGGCTCTTTCCTTCAGCTTGTGCCACTTGTCAATGGTTCCTGGTTGGATTCACATCTCTTTGGATTTCCCTGTTTTACTGACCAGTTCAGCAAAGTTAAGTCCTTGCTTGCTCTTTTCTGTCCACAGTTTGTGGACTTATCCGTTCTGTGCTTTCTATGTTTGTCCAGCTTGTCAGTATGAATTAATTCTGTGTAGCTGGAAGCTCTGGGAAGCAGATTTACCCTCCACACCTTTAGTCAGGTGTGGAGATTTTTGTAAACTCTGTGTGGATTTTTTGTAGTGTTTTATACTGACCGCACAGTATTCCATCCTGTCCTACCTATCTAGCTAGACTGGCCTCCTGTGCTCATCCTGGTTTCATTCTGTGTATGTCTTTTCCCTCTCCACTCACAGTCATTACTTGTGGGAGGCTATCTATCCTTTGGGGATTTTCTCTGAGGCAAGATAGTTTTCCTGTTTCTATCTTTAGGGGTAGTTAGTTCTCAGGCTGTGACGAGGTGCCTAGGGAGTGTCAGGAGCATCCCACGGCTACTTCTAGTGTTGTGTTGAGCTTAGGGACTGCGGTCAGTACAGGTACCACTTCCTTCAGAGCTCGTCCCATGTTGCTCCTAAACCACCAGATCATAACAGTACAAGTGGCCAAAAATGAATTAAATGCATCTCAAAAGAAGGAAAAATTCTGAGACATTTTTTTTTCTGTGCTCTGTTCTGTCTTTTTTTTTCCTCTTGATCTCTGGGTGGTTCAGGATTTATGCTCTGGCATGGATGTTCAGGGTTTGTTTTCTCGTGTGAATCAACTTGCTGCTAGAGTACAGAGTATCCAAGATTATGTTGTCCAGACTCCGGCCTTGGAGCCTAGAATTCCTACTCCTGATTTGTTTTTTGGGGACAGATCCAAGTTTTTGAACTTTAAAAATAACTGCAAATTGTTTTTTGTTTTGAAACCCCGTTCTTCTGGTGATCCCATTCAGCAAGTTAAAATCATCATATCCTTGCTGCGTGGTGACCCTCAGGACTGGGCATTCTCCCTTGAATCAGGGGATCCGGCATTGCTGAATGTAGACGCATTTTTTCAAGCGCTCGGATTATTGTATGACGAACCTAATTCTGTGGATCATGCAGAAAAAACCCTGTTGGCCTTGTGTCAAGGTCAGGAAGCGGCAGAATTATACTGCCAGAAATTTAGGAAATGGTCTGTGCTCACTAAATGGAATGAGGATGCTCTGGCTGCTATTTTCAGAAAAGGTCTTTCTGAAGCCCTTAAAGATGTTATGGTGGGCTTCCCTACGCCTACTGGTTTGAGCGAATCTATGTCTCTAGCCATTCAGATTGATCGGCGTCTGCGCGAGCGCAAAGCTATGCACCATATGGCAGTGTCCTCTGAGCAGAGTCCTGAACCTATGCAATGTGATAGGATTTTGACTAGAGCAGAACGGCAGGAATTCAGACGTCAGAATAGGCTGTGTTTTTACTGTGGTGATTCTTGTTGTGAATTCTGTTGTCGAGCTCCCTCCTGTGGTCGTGAATGGTACTTCGGTGAGTTCGGTCCGTGGGCTCCCTCTGGTGGCTGTGAGTGGAGCTGCTGTTTCTGAGGTTCCTTACACAGGTGACATGGTTAATCCTTTGGTTGGCTTCTCTATTTAACTCCACTCAGATCGTTTCTCCATGCCAGCTGTCAATGTTTTAGCATTGGTTCAGTTCGCTCCTGGATCTGTCTGGTGTCCTGTCTTCTCCTGCAGAAGCTAAGTTCCTGTTTGTTACTATTGTTCTTGTTTCTTTGTCCAGCTGGTTATCTAGATTTTGTCTTGCTAGCTGGAAGCTCTGGGATGCAGGGTGGCACCCCCGCACCGTGATTCGGTGCGGAGGACCCTTTTGCACACTCTGCGTGGTCTTTTATAGGTTTTTGTGCTGACCGCAAAGATTCCTTTCCTATCCTCTGTCTATTTAGTACATCGTGCCTCCCTTTGCTGAAATCTATTTCATTTCTGCGTTTGTGACTTTCATCTTTACTCACAGTCATTACATGTGGGGGGCTGCCTATTCCTTTGGGGAATTTCTCTGAGGCAAGGTAGGCTTTATTTTCTTCTCTAGGGCTAGCTAGCTCTTAGGCTGTGACGAAGCGACTAGGGAGCGTCAGGAGCGCTCCACGGCTATTTCTAGTGTGTGCGATAGGATTAGGGCTTGCGGTCAGCAGAGCTCCCACATCCCAGAGCTTGTCCTGTATGAGTTTAACTATCAGGTCGGGTGCTCCTAACCACCAGGTCATAACAGTACAGCTGGCCCAAAGTATTAATGCATCTCAATAGAGGGATAAGAGAAGTTCTGAGACCATTTTTTTTTCTTTGCACTGTGTTTTGTCTTTCTTTTCCCCTAGACCTTTGGGTGGTTCAGGACACAGGTGTAGAGATGGACATTCAAGGTCTGTCCTCTTGTGTGGATCATCTCACTGCAAGGGTACAAAACATTCAAGATTTTGTGGTTCAGAATCCGATGTTAGAGCCTAGAATTCCTACTCCTGATTTATTTTCTGGAAATAGATCTAAATTTCTGAATTTCAAAAATAATTGTAAACTGTTTCTAGCTTTGAAACCACGCTCCTCTGGTGACCCCGCTCAACAAGTAAAAATCATTATTTCTTTATTACGTGGTGACCCTCAAGACTGGGCATTTTCCCTTGCGCCAGGAGATCCTGCATTGCGTGATGTTGATGCGTTTTTTCTGGCGCTAGGATTGCTTTATGATGAACCAAATTCCGTGGATCAGTCAGAGAAAATCTTGCTGGCTTTGTGTCAGGGTCAGGATGAGGCGGAGGTGTACTGTCAGAAGTTTAGAAAGTGGTCTGTGCTTACTCAGTGGAATGAATGTGCCCTGGCGGCAATTTTCAGAAAGGGTCTTTCTGAAGCCCTTAAAGATGTCATGGTGGAATTTCCCACGCCTGCTGGTCTGAATGAGTCTATGTCCTTGGCCATTCAGATCGATCGGCGCTTGCGTGAGCGCAAAGCTGTGCACCATCTGGCGATATTCTCTGAGCATAGGCCTAAGCCTATGCAATGTGATAGGACTTTGACCAGAGCTGAACGGCAAGAACACAGACGTCGGAATGGGCTGTGTTTTTACTGTGGTGACTCCACTCATGCTATCTCCGATTGTCCTAAGCGCACTAAGCGGTTCGCTAGGTCTGCCACCATTGGTACGGTACAGTCAAAATTTCTTTTGTCCGTTACTCTGATTTGCTCTCTGTCATCATATTCTGTTATGGCATTTGTGGATTCAGGTGCTGCCCTGAATTTGATGGACTTGGAGTTTGACAGGCGCTGTGGTTTTTCCTTGGAGCCCTTGCAGCATCCTATTCCATTGAGAGGAATTGATGCTACGCCTTTGGCCAAGAATAAACCTCAATACTGGATGCAATTGACCATGTGCATGGCTCCTGCACATCAGGAGGATATTCGCTTTTTGGTGTTGCATAATCTGCATGATGTGGTCGTTTTGGGGTTGCCATGGCTACAGGTCCATAATCCAGTGTTGGATTGGAAATCTATGTCTGTGTCCAGCTGGGGTTGTCAAGTGGTACATGGTGATGTTCCATTGTTGTCAATTTCGCCTTCCACTCCGTCTGAAGTCCCTGAGTTTTTATCAGATTACCGGGATGTATTTGAGGAGCCCAAATCCGGTGCCCTACCTCCTCATAGGGACTGCGATTGTACTATTAATTTGATTCCCGGTAGTAAGTTTCCTAAGGGCCGACTGTTTAATCTATCTGTGCCAGAGCACGCTGCTATGCGGAGTTATATAAAGGAATCCTTGGAGAAGGGTCATATTCGCCCGTCGTCGTCACCATTGGGAGCAGGGTTCTTTTTTGTGGCCAAGAAGGATGGCTCTTTGAGACCTTGTGTTGATTACCGCCTTCTTAATAAGATCACAGTCAAATTTCAGTATCCTTTGCCACTGATGTCTGATCTGTTTGCTCGGATTAAGGGGGCTAGTTGGTTCACCAAGATAGATCTTCGAGGGGCGTATTATCTGATGCGAATTAAACAGGGCGATGAATGGAAAACAGCATTTAATACGCCCGAGGGCCATTTTGAGTACCTGGTTATGCCATTCGGGCTTTCTAATGCTCCATCTGTGTTTCAGTCCTTTATGCATGACATCTTCCGAGAGTACCTGGATAGATTCATAATTGTATATTTGGATGACATTTTGGTCTTTTTGGATGATTGGGAGTCTCATGTGAAGCAGGTCAGAATGGTGTTCCAGGTTCTTCGTGCTAATTCCTTGTTTGTGAAGGGGTCTAAGTGTCTCTTTGGAGTTCAGAAGGTTTTATTTTTGGGTTTCATTCTTTCCCCTTCTACTATCGAGATGGACCCTGTTAAGGTCCAGGCCATTTATGATTGGACTCAGCCGACATCTGTGAAGAGCTTGCAGAAGTTCCTGGGCTTTGCTAATTTTTACCATCGCTTCATCGCTAATTTTTCTAGTGTGGCTAAACCGTTGACTGATTTGACCAAGAAATGTGCTGATGTGGTCAATTGGTCCTCTGCAGCTGTAGAGGCTTTTCAGGAGTTGAAGCGTCGTTTTTCTTCTGCCCCTGTGCTGTGCCAGCCAGATGTTTCGCTTCCGTTTCAGGTCGAGGTTGATGCTTCTGAGATTGGAGCAGGGGCTGTTTTGTCGCAAAGAAGTTCTGATGGCTCGGTGATGAAACCATGTGCCTTCTTTTCTAGAAAATTCTCGCCCGCTGAGCGCAATTATGATGTTGGCAATCGAGAGTTGTTGGCCATGAAATGGGCATTTGAGGAGTGGCGACATTGGCTTGAAGGAGCTAAACATCGCGTGGTGGTCTTGACGGATCACAAGAATTTGACTTATCTTGAGTCTGCCAAACGGTTGAATCCTAGACAGGCTCGATGGTCGCTCTTTTTCTCCCGTTTTGATTTTGTGGTTTCATACCTTCCGGGATCTAAGAATGTGAAGGCTGATGCCCTGTCAAGGAGTTTTGTGCCTGACTCTCCGGGTGTTCCGGAGCCGGCGGGTATTCTTAAAGAGGGGGTAATTTTGTCTGCCATCTCCCCTGATTTGCGGCGCGTGCTGCAGAAGTTTCAGGCTGATAGACCTGACCGTTGTCCTACGGAGAAACTATTTGTCCCTGATAGATGGACTAGTAGAGTTATCTCTGAGGTTCATTGTTCAGTGTTGACTGGTCATCCTGGAATCTTTGGTACCAGAGATTTGGTGGCTAGATCCTTTTGGTGGCCTTCTTTGTCACGGGATGTGCGTTCTTTTGTTCAGTCCTGTGGGACTTGTGCTCGGGCTAAGCCCTGCTGTTCTCGTGCCAGTGGGTTGCTTTTGCCCTTGCCGGTCCCAAAGAGGCCCTGGACGCATATTTCTATGGATTTTATTTCTGATCTCCCTGTTTCTCAAAGGATGTCGGTCATTTGGGTGGTTTGTGATGGCTTCTCTAGGATGGTCCATTTGGTACCCTTGTCTAAATTACCTTCCTCCTCTGATTTGGTGCCATTGTTTTTCCAGCATGTGGTTCGTTTGCATGGCATTCCGGAGAACATCGTCTCGGACAGGGGTTCCCAGTTTGTTTCAAGGTTTTGGCGGTCCTTTTGTGCTAAGATGGGCATTGATTTGTCTTTTTCTTCGGCTTTCCATCCTCAGACTAATGGCCAAACCGAACGAACTAATCAGACTTTGGAGACATATCTGAGATGCTTTGTTTCTGCTGATCAGGATGATTGGGTGTCCTTTTTGCCTTTGGCTGAGTTCGCCCTTAATAATCGGGCCAGCTCGGCTACTTTGGTTTCTCCTTTTTTCTGCAATTCTGGTTTCCATCCTCGTTTCTCTTCAGGGCAGGTTGAGCCTTCAGACTGTCCTGGTGTGGATACTGTGGTGGACAGGTTTCAGCAGATTTGGACTCATGTGGTGGACAATTTGACATTGTCCCAGGAGAAGGCTCAACGTTTCGCTAACCGCCGGCGCTGTGTTGGTCCCCGACTTCGGGTTGGGGATTTGGTTTGGTTGTCATCTCGTCATGTTCCTATGAAGGTTTCCTCTCCTAAGTCTAAGCCTCGTTTCATTGGGCCATATAAGATTTCTGAAATTCTTAATCCTGTGTCATTTCGTTTGGACCTTACAGCTTCTTTTGCCATCCATAATGTGTTCCATAGGTCGTTGTTGCGGAGATACGTGGCGCCTATGGTTCCCTCCGTTGATCCTTCTGCCCCGGTGTTGGTCGAGGGAGAGTTGGAGTATGTGGTGGAGAAGATCTTGGATTCTCGTGTTTCGAGACGGAAACTCCAGTACCTGGTCAAGTGGAAGGGTTATGGTCAGGAGGATAATTCCTGGGTTTTTGCTTCTGATGTTCATGCTGCCAATCTAGTTCATGCCTTTCATTTGGCTCATCCTGATCGGCCTGGGGGCTCTGGTTAGGGTTCGGTGACTCCTCCTCAAGGGGGGGGTACTGTTGTGAATTCTGTTGTTGAGCTCCCTCCTGTGGTCGTGAATGGTACTTCGGTGAGTTCGGTCCGTGGGCTCCCTCTGGTGGCTGTGAGTGGAGCTGCTGCTTCTGAGGTTCCTTACACAGGTGACGTGGTTTATCCTTTGGTTGGCTTCTCTATTTAACTCCACTCAGATCATTTCTCCATGCCAGCTGTCAATGTTTTAGCATTGGTTCAGTTCGCTCCTGGATCTGTCTGGTGTCCTGTCTTCTCCTGCAGAAGCTAAGTTCCTGATTGTTATTATTGTTCTTGTTTCTTTGTCCAGCTGGTTATCTAGATTTTGTCTTGCTAGCTGGAAGCTCTGGGATGCAGGGTGGCACCCCCGCACTGTGAGTCGGTGCGGAGGACCCTTTTGCACACTCTGCGTGGTCTTTTGTAGGTTTTTGTGCTGACCGCAAAGATTCCTTTCCTATCCTCTGTCTATTTAGTAAGTCATGCCTCCCTTTGCTGAAATCTATTTCATTTCTGCGTTTGTGACTTTCATCTTTACTCACAGTCATTACATGTGGGGGGCTGCCTATTCCTTTGGGGAATTTCTCTGAGGCAAGGTAGGCTTTATTTTCTTCTCTAGGGCTAGCTAGCTCTTAGGCTGTGACGAGGCGCCTAGGGAGCGTCAGGAGCGCTCCACGGCTATTTCTAGTATGTGCGATAGGATTAGGGCTTGCGGTCAGCAGAGCTCCCACATCCCAGAGCTTGTCCTGTATGAGTTTAACTATCAGGTCGGGTGCTCCTAACCACCAGGTCATAACAGATTCTGCTCATGTTATTTCTGATTGCCCTAAACGTACTAGGAGGGTTGCTAGGTCTGTTACCATTAGTACTGTACAGCCTAAATTTTTTTTATCTGTGACCCTGATTTGCTCATTGTCGTCCTTTTCTGTCATGGCATTTGTGGATTCAGGCGCTGCCCTGAACTTAATGGACTTAGAATTCGCCAGGCGCTGTGGTTTTTCCTTGCAGCCTTTGCAGAGCCCTAATGCTTTGAGGGGCATTGATGCTACACCATTTGCCAAGGATAAACCTCAGTACTGGACGCAGATGACCATGTACATGGCCTCCTGCACATCAGGAAAATTGCCGTTTTCTGGGCTTGCATAACCTGCATGATGTTGTTGTACTGGGTTTGCCATGGTTACAGGAACATAATCCGGTGCTGGATTGGAAAACTAGTCTGTGACTAGTTGGGGTTGTCAAGGGGTACATAGTGACGTTCCTTTGATGTCAATTTCCTCTTTCCCCTCTTCTGAGGTCCCTGAGTTTTTGTCGGATTTCCAGGATGTATTTGTTAGGTCTCGAGTTCCCGCTTCTGCACAGGGGAAATCTCGAGCCATCTCAGCTGCGGTCTCCCATTCTTATCCAGCCGCAGTGGAGTCTGCTCAGCAGGGACGTCGGTCCCAGCGTCTTGCTCAGTCTCACTCTGTACAGAGAGTTACTGCTGCTTCTTCAGCTTCTGCCATTAAAGTCAGTGCTGGTCAGCAGCGAGCGGACTTCTCTGGGACTAAGTCCTTGTCTGCACACACTGAGCATGCCCAGGGCAAGATCTCCCGTTGGAGATCGAGGGTCATGTGCTCAGGCTCTGCAGCACATTCCATTGGTCCTCTTGGCAGGTCTTGGAAGGGCAAAGTATCTGTGGCCACTTCCTGTGCTGCAACTATATAAACTGCGCATGACCGCACGGCCATGTGCTAGTGTACAATTGTTAATGTGTGTATGTTGTGAGTGCAAGTCATCCTTGGATACCCCTACCCTATTGAGTGTCTGTTCGCAGAAGGTGTATGGTTGCTATCTAGCGCCCGACTTATCCTACAGCACGAATCACACATTACAGCGTCCAGTTGCTGTGACCGCCAGTACGGCGCCGTGCACTCCCTCTGTGCATTCCTTACCCAAGCCTGGGTGGTTAGTGGCGTTCGTCAGTGCGGCACCGCATGCACTCTTGTGCCTTAATATTGTTATTTGGTTTCCTTACACACCCAGTTGCGGTGTTGTGCCAGCAAGGGTCTAATCGGACTTCAATCCTAGTTGGGGTTGAGTTTGCTGACTACTTGCTCACGCTCTATGTGCGGCACCGCGGTCCTGTGACGCAACAGGATCACTTCCTTCACGCTGGGTGAAGTTTAACCCACGTGTGTATACTTATGAGTACCGCCATATAGTCCGTCATTACTTGGCAGCAGGTTCCATCTCTGCACGGTGGACCCCGGGCTGCGAACGCACCATACTCTATCTGTCTTATTATTTGGTGCGTTCCGCTAGCCCTAACATTACACTAGCACCAGGGTCTGGCTAGTACTGACGGACAAACAGCAATCCTTGCGGTATATCCAGCAGCTGGAGGGTAGGTTGGCGGCTCTTGAGAGCGCAACCTCAGCTGTGGATGTTACCGCAGTTGCTGTACAGGCTGCTAGCGTGGCTGCAGCAACCCTGTCCATTGCCACCCCTGCTCCGACATTTTCTCGCCTCCCGCTGCCAGAAAAATTTTCTGGTGATAGCAAGTTTTGTAGGGGATTTGTGAGTCAGTGCTCTATTCACCTCGAGCTCCTGGCTGCACGTTTTCCCACAGAGCGGGCTAAGGTGGGATTTATAGTGTCTCTCTTGTCGGACAGGGAATTGGAATGGGCTACGCCGCTGTGGGAGCGTGGTGATCATGTGGTGCAGAGTGCTCCGCTGTTTCTGAGCACTCTGAAACAGGTCTATTTAGGACCTCAAGTCACCCATGATACTGCGCTCCAACTGCTGGCATTAACTCAGGGTGAGTCCTTGGTCAGTCATTTTGCCGTCCAATTCCGCACTTTAGCTTCTGAGCTGGATTGGTCGGATAAAGCTCTTATCCCCATATTTTGGAGGGGCCTGGCTGACCACGTTAAGGACGCTCTGGCCACTAGGGAGATTCCTGCCACACTGGAGGAGTTAATAACTGTCTCCACTCGAATTGACCTCCGTTTTAACGAGCGGAGGTTAGAGCGAGCCCAGTGTAGGCAGAGGTTTCGGCTGGCTCCTACCTTCGCCAAACCTCTGGAATCTCCGGTCCTGGTTCCTGAGTCACATGAGGCCAGGGAAGTGTCACAAGCGGGATCTAAGTCCCGGACCGCTTGTGCACTCAAGGTCTGTCATGTTTGCCAGCAGTCAGGACATCTAGCCACCAGATGTTCTCAGCGGTCGAGGAAACGTCAGCGTCTAGTGGTAGTAGGTGGAGGTACACTAGACACGGCGACGTTTGCCTCTAAATTGTCCTTTAAGGGGACAATTACTATAGGCTCATTCTCCCACTCGGTAGAGCTCTGCGTGGATTCTGGGGCGGAGGGCAATTTTATGTCTTCTGCCTTCGCCCAACGTCACGCAATACCCCTGGTTATGCTAGCTCAACCAGTAACGGTACGAGTGGTGAATGGGTCAGCACTGCCCTCACAGATAACACACCAGACCATCCCTTTTACTCTGTCCATGTCGCCATCTCATCAGGAGATTATATCTCTGCTCGTCATTCCTGAGGGAATTGATGAGGTCCTGTTGGGAATACCTTGGCTACGGTACCACTCTCCTCATATCGAGTGGTCCTCTGGCAGAATCCTGGGATGGGGCGAATCTTGTGGGGGTAGGTGTCAGAGGGAGTGCGTTCAGGTTGCTACTACAGAGGTACCCGCAGATCTTTCCTCTCTCCCCAAGCAGTATTGGTCTTATGCAGACGTGTTCTCCAAAAAGGCGGCGGAGATCCTTCCGCCCCATCGCCCCTATGACTGTCCTATTGATCTCTTGCCTGGTGCTGAGCCTCCCCGGGGTCGAGTCTATCCGCTATCTCTCCCGGAGACGGAGGCAATGTCACAGTACATCCAGGAAAATCTGGCAAGAGGATTCATTAGGAAGTCAGTGTCACCTGCTGGGGCAGGGTTCTTCTTATAATAATTTTATTTATATAGCTTCTTCGTGCAGAAGAAGAATGGGGAATTGCGTCCATGCATAGACTACAGAGGTCTTAACGCCATCACCGTTAAGAACAAGTATCCTTTGCCCTTGATATCTGAGCTCTTCGATAGGCTTCGGGGAGCAAGGGTATTTACTAAATTAGATCTGCGGGGTGCTTACAACCTGATTCGCATCCGTGAGTTGGACGAATGGAAGACGGCTTTTAACACCAGGGATGGGCACTATGAATATCTGGTGATGCCCTTTGGGCTCTGTAATGCCCCAGCCGTTTTCCAAGACTTTGTGAACGATATCTTCCGGGATATGCTTTCCACCTCGGTCGTAGTCTATCTGGATGATATTCTCATCTACTCTCCAGATATTGACTCCCACCGGAGAGATGTTTGCAAAGTCTTCGACCTCCTACGGGCAAACTCCCTCTATGCCAAGTTGGAGAAGTGTATGTTTGAGCAGGAGTCCTTACCTTTCCTAGGCTACATCATCTCTGCCCAGGGATTGGCTATGGATCCTGCCAAACTACAGGCTGTGATGGACTGGCAGGAACCCCATTCTCTTAAAGCGGTGCAGCGCTTTATGGGGTTCATTAATTATTATCGCCAGTTCATTCCGCACTTCTCAACTTTGGTAGCTCCCTTGGTTGCCCTCACCAAGAAGGGGGCGAATCCCAAATTGTGGTCTGAGGAGGTCTCCAAGGCCTTTAACTCTATAAAGTCACACTTCGCTAGCGCTCCCATCCTACATCGCCCCGATGTTGATAAGCCATTTATCATGGAGGTGGATGCCTCTTCTGTTGGTGCTGGAGCAGTCCTCTTCCAAAAGGATGCTCAAGGTCGGAAGCATCCTTGCTTCTTTTTCTCCAAGACCTTCTCACCAGCAGAGAGGAATTATTCCATCGGGGACAGGGAGTTGCTAGCCATGAAGTTGGCTTTCTCGGAGTGGAGACATCTCTTGGAGGGAGCACGTTTTCCCTTCCAAGTCTTCACAGACCATAAAAATTTGGTGTACCTGCAGACAGCCCAGCGGTTGAATTCTCGCCAGGCCAGATGGTCCTTATTCTTCTCCCGGTTTCATTTCACCCTCCATTTTCTTTCTGGGGAGAAGAACATTCGGGCCGACGCTCTCTCTTGCTCCGTTGTGTCATCTGCGGAGGAGGAGGAGGAGCCTCGGCTTATTGTCCCCACCGAGAGCTTGAGAACTGTGGCCCCGCTTTCGCTAGAGTCTGTGCCCCCGGGCAAGACTTTTGTTCCATCCAATTTGCGACCGGAGGTTCTCTCTTGGGCACACTCGTCCAGGGTGGGTGGACATTTTGGTACCAAAAGGACATCTGAGTTACTGGCGAGGACGTACTGGTGGCCGCATATGGCTCGTGATGTCGCAGAGTATGTTCGGGCATGTGTCTCTTGCGCCAAGAACAAGACTCCTCGGAAACGGCCAGCTGGTTTGCTTTATCCTCTGCCGGTGGCGGACAGGCCCTGGGAGATGGTCGGGATGGACTTTGTGGTGGGCTTACCCAAGTCTCGTAACTGCACCATTATCTGGGTGATCACCTACCATTTTTCCAAAATGGTGCACTTGGTGCCTCTTCCACGGCTACCTTCTGCACGGGCGTTGGCTGTCTTGTTCGTCAAGCATATCTTTCGCCTACACGGTATGCCAGACAAAATTGTTAGTGACCGGGGTCCCCAGTTTGCGTCTCGATTCTGGAGAGAGCTTTGTCGTCTACTCAGTATTGAGTTGAATCTCTCTTTGGCATATCATCCCGAGACGAATGGGTTGGCAGAGAGGGCCAACCAGACCTTGGTCACATATTTACGACATTTTGTTTCTGCCAGGCAGGATGACTGGGCATCCTTGCTACCGTGGGCAGAGTTTGCACTTAACAATGCCGTAGCCGACTCCACCGGTCAGACTCCATTCCTCCTAAATTACGGCCAGCATCCGCGTGTTCCTGTGCCCATGCCTGTGTCTTCTGCTGACTCCAGGGTGGCAGACTGGGCTGTGGAGGCACGGGACATTTGGGACCGCACGCAGGATGCCATTCGGGCCTCCAAGGAGAGAATGAGGTCCTCCGCCGATGAGCCCCGCTCCGACCTTTACTCCTGGCGACTTGGTGTGGCTCTCCGCCTGTAACATCAGGCTGCGAGTTGAGTCCACTAAGTTTGCTCCTCGCTACTTGGGTCCCTTCAAGGTTCTCGAACAGGTTAATCCTGTGGTCTACCGTTTGGCTCTTCCTCCACGCTTGGGCATCACCGACACCTTTCATGTGTCCCTCTTGAAACCCGTATACATGTCCCGGTTTTCCGAGTCATCTGCCGGGACATCGGGTTCGTCTACGGACGATTACGAGGTGAACGCTATTTTGGGGTGCAAGGTGGTACGCGGCAAAAAGTTCTATCTGGTGGATTGGAAGGGTTATGGCCCAGAGGACAGGTCATGGGAGCCTGCTGAAAACATTCGGGCCCCACAGCTCATTTCTGCCTTCGAGCGTAGCGATGCCCAAAGAGGGGGGGGCCCTAGGAGGGGGGGTAATGTTAGGTCTCGAGTTCCCGCTTCTGCACAGGGGGAATCTCGAGCCATCTCCGCTGCGGTCTCCCATTCTTATCCAGCCGCAGTGGAGTCTGCTCAGCAGGGACGTCGGTCCCAGCGTCTTGCTCAGTCTCACTCTGTACAGAGAGTTACTGCTGCTTCTTCAGCTTCTGCCATTAAAGTCAGTGCTGGTCAGCAGCGAGCGGACTTCTCTGGGACTAAGTCCTTGTCTGCACACACTGAGCATGCCCAGGGCAAGATCTCCCGTTGGAGATCGAGGGTCATGTGCTCAGGCTCTGCAGCGCCCGACTTACAGCACGAATCACACATTACAGCGTCCAGTTGCTGTGACCGCCAGTACGGCGCCGTGCACTCCCTCTGTGCTTTCCTTACCCAAGCCTGGGTGGTTAGTGGCGTTCGTCAGTGCGGCACTGCATGCACTCTTGTGCCTTAATATTGTTATTTGGTTTCCTTACACACCCAGTTGCGGTGTTGTGCCAGCAAGGGTCTAATCGGACTTCAATCCTAGTTGGGGTTGAGTTCGCTGACTACTTGCTCGCGCTCTATGTGCGGTACCGCGGTCCTGTGACGCAACAGGATCGCTTCCTTCACGCTGGGTGAAGTTTAAACCACGTGTGTATACTTATGAGTACCGCCATATAGTCCGTCATTACTTGGCAGCAGGTTCCATCTCTGCACGGTGGACCCCGGGCTGCGAACGCACCATACTCTATCTGTCTTGTTATTTGGTGCGTTCCGCTAGCCCTAACAGTATTTGATGAGCCCAAGTCCAGTTCCCTTCCTCCACATAGGGACTGTGATTGTGCTATTAACATGATTCCTGGTTGTAAGTTCCCTAAGGGCCGACTTTTCAATCTGTCTGTGCCAGAGCATGCCGCCATGCGGAGCTATGTTAAGGAATCTTTGGAGAAAGGGCATATTCGGCCGTCTTCGTCACCATTGGGAGCGGGTTTCTTTTTTGTTGCTAAGACCCTTGAGACCCTGTATAGATTATCGTCTTCTTAATAAGATCACGGTGAAATTCCAATACCCCTTGCCTTTGCTTTCTGATTTGTTTGCTCAGATTAAGGGGGCTAGTTAGTTTACTAAGATTGACCTCCGAGGGGCATATAATCTTGTTCATATTAAACAGGGTGACGAATGGAAAACTGCATTTAATACGCCCGAAGGCCATTTTGAATACCTTGTGATGCCATTCGGGCTCTCTAATGCTCCATCTGTGTTCCAATCCTTCATGCCTGATATTTTCCGCAATTATCTTGATAAATTCATGGTTGTATATTTGGATGATATTTTGTTTTTTTCCGATGATTGGGAGTCTCATGTGAAGCAGGTCAGGATGGTGTTCCAGATCCTTCGTGATAATGCTTTATTTGTGAAGGGGTCTAAGTGCCTATTCGGAGTTCAGAAGGTCTCGTTTTTGGGTTTTATTTTTTCTCCCTCATCTATGGAAATGGATCCTGTTAAGGTCCAAGCTATTCATGACTGGATTCAACCCACATCTGTGAAGAGCCTTCAAAAATTTTTGGGCTTTGCTAATTTCTATCGCCGTTTCATTGCCAACTTTTCCAGTGTGGTTAAGCCCCTTACTGATTTGACGAAGAAAGGCACTGATGTGACGAATTGGTCCTCTGCGGCTGTTGAGGCCTTTCGGGAGCTTAAACGCCGATTTACTTCTGCCCCTGTGTTGCGTCAGCCGGATGTTTCTCTTCCTTTTCAGGTTGAGGTTGACGCTTCTGAGATTGGGGCAGGGGCCGTTTTGTCTCAGAGGGATTCTGATGGTTCTTTGATGAAACCGTGTGCTTTTTTTTCCAGAAAGTTTTTGCCTGCGGAACGCAATTATGATGTCGGCAATCGGGAGTTGTTGGCTATGAAGTGGGCGTTTGAGGAGTGGCGACATTGGCTTGAGGGAGCTAAGCACCGCGTTGTGGTCTTGACTGATCATAAGAATCTGATTTACCTCGAGTCGGCCAAGCGGCTGAATCCAAGACAGGCTCGATGGTCCCTGTTTTTCTCCCATTTTGATTTTGTGGTCTCGTATCTTCCGGGATCTAAGAATGTTAAGGCTGATGCCCTCTCTAGGAGTTTTTCGCCTGATTCTCCTGGAGTCCTTGAGCCAGTTGGCATTCTTAAGGAAGGGGTGATTCTTTCTGCCATCTCCCCTGATTTGCGGCGGGTGCTTCGGGAATTTCAGGCTGATAGGCCTGACTGCTGTCCAGTCGGGAAGCTGTTTTTTCCTGATGGATGGACAAGTAAGGTGATTTCTGAGGTTCATTGTTCAGTGTTGGCTGGTCATCCTGGGATTTTTGGTACCAGAGATTTGGTTGCTAGGTCCTTTTGGTAGCCTTCCTTGTCGCGCGATGTGCATGCTTTTGTGCAGTCCTGTGGGACTTGCGCCCGGGCCAAGCCTTGCTGTTCTCGCGCTAGTGGGTTGCTTTTGCCTTTGCCGGTCCCTGAGAGGCCCTGGACGCATATTTTCATGGATTTTATTTCGGATCTTCCTGTTTCCCAGAAGATGTCTGTTATCTGGGTTGTTTGTGACCGGTTCTCTAAAATGGTCCATCTGGTACCTTTGCCTAAGTTGCCTTCCTCCTCAGATTTGGTTCCATTATTTTTTCAGCATGTGGTTCGTTTGCATGGCATTCCGGAGAATATTGTGTCTGACAGAGGTTCTCAGTTTGTCTCTAGGTTTTGGCGGGCCTTTTGTGCTAGGATGGGCATTGATTTGTCTTTTTCTTCGGCGTTTCATCCTCAGACTAATGGCCAAACTGAGCGAACTAATCAGACCTTGGAGACCTATTTGAGATGCTTTGTGTCTGCTGATCAGGATGATTGGGTGGCTTTCTTGCCGTTGGCCGAGTTTGCCCTTAATAATCGGGCTAGTTCGGCTACTTTGGTTTCACCTTTCTTTTGTAATTTTGGTTTTCATCCTCCCCCAATAGAAATTCATGAATAGCTGGCTTTTGGTCATTCTTCCTCACAAAAATCGGAATAAAAAGCGATCAAAAAATGTCACGTGCCCAAAAATGTTTTCAATAAAAACGTCAACTCGTCCCGCAAAAAACAAGACCTCACATGACTCTGTGGACCAAAATATGGAAAAATTATAGCTCTCAAAATGTGGTATTGCAAAAAATATTTTTTGCAATAAAAAGGGTCTTTCAGTGTGTGACGGCTGCCAATCATAAAAATCCGCTAAAAAACTCGCTATAAAAGTAAATCAAACCCCCCTTCATCACCCCCTTAGTTAGGGAAAAATAAAAAAAAATGTATTTATTTCCATTTTCCCATTAGGGCTAGGGTTAGGGCTAGGGTTAGGGCTAGGGCTAGGGTTAGGGCTAGGGTTAGGGCTAGGGTTAGGGCTAGGGCTAGGGTTAGGGCTAGGGTTAGGGCTAGGGCTAGGGTTAGGGTTAGGGCTAGGGTTAGGGCTAGGGTTAGGGCTAGGGCTAGGGTTAGGGCTAGGGTTAGGGCTAGGGTTAGGGTTAGGGTTAGGGCTAGGGTTAGGGCTAGGGTTAGGGCTAGGGTTAGGGCTAGGGTTAGGGTTAGGGCTAGGGTTAGGGCTAGGGTTAGGGCTAGGGTTAGGGTTAGGGTTGGGGCTACAGTTAGGGTTGGGGCTAAAGTTAGGGTTAGGGTTTAGATTACATTTACAGTTGGGAATAGGGTTGGGATTAGGGTTAGGGGTGTGTCAGGGTTAGAGGTGTGGTTAGGGTTACCGTTGGAATTAGGGTTAGGGGTGTGTTTAGATTAGGGTTTCAGTTATAATTGGGGGGTTTCCACTGTTTCGGCACATCAGGGGCTCTCCAAACACGACATGGCGTCCGATCTCAATTCCAGCCAATTCTGCGTTGAAAAAGTAAAACAGTGCTCCTTCCCTTCCGAGCTCTCCTGTGTGCCCAAACAGGGGTTTACCCCAACATATGGGGTATCAGCGTACTCAGGACAAATTGGACAACAACTTTTGTGGACCAATTTCTCCTGTTACCCTTGGGAAAATACAAAACTGGGGGCTAAAAAATAATTTTTGTGGGAAAACAAAAAGATTTTTTATTTTCACGGCTCTGCGTTATAAACTGTAGTGAAACACTTGGGGGTTCAAAGTTCTCACAACACATCTAGATAAGTTCAT
Source organism: Ranitomeya imitator (assembly GCF_032444005.1). NCBI lineage: Eukaryota > Metazoa > Chordata > Amphibia > Anura > Dendrobatidae > Ranitomeya > Ranitomeya imitator. The sequence goes on along the minus strand of NC_091288.1, from coordinate 145,773,345 downwards.
TGAGGGGTCTAGTTTCCAATATGGGGTCACTTGTGGGGGGTTTCTACTGTTTAGGTACATTAGGGGCTCTGCAAACGCAATGTGACGCCTGCAGACCAATCCATCTAAGTCTGCATTCCAAATGATGCTCCTTCCCTTCCGAGCCCTCCCATGCGCCCAAACGGTGGTTCCCCCCCACATATCGGGTATCAGCGTACTCAGGACAAATTGGACAACAACATTTAGGGTCCAATTTCTCCTGCTAACCTTGGAAAAATACAAAACTGGGGGCTAAAATATAATTTTTGTGGAAAAAAAAATATTTTTTATTTGCATGGCTCTGCGTTATAAACTGTAGTGAAATACTTGGGGGTTCAAAGCTCTCACAACACATCAAGATGAGTTCCTTAGGGGGTCTACTTTCCAAAATGGTGTCACTTGTGGGGGGTTTCTACTGTTTAGGTACATTACGGGCTCTGCAAACGCAATGTGACGCCTGCAGACCATTCCATCTAAGTCTGCATTCCAAATGGCGCTCCTTCCCTTCCGAGCCCTCCCATGCGCCCAAACGGTGGTTCCCCCCCACATATGGGGTATCAGCGTACTCAGGACAAATTGGACAACAACTTTTGGGGTCCAATTTCTCCTGTTACCCTAGGGAAAATACAAAACTGGGGGCTAAAAAATAATTTTTGTGGGAAAAAAATTTTGTTTTATTTTTATGGCTCTGCATTATAAACTTCTGTGAAGCCCTTGGTGGGTCAAAGTGCTCACCACACATCCAGATAAGTTCCTTAGGGGGTCTACTTTCCAAAATGGTGTCACTTGTGGGGGGTTTCAATGTTTAGGCACATCAGTGGCTCTCCAAACGCAACATGGCGTCCCATCTCAATTCCTGTCAATTTTGCATTGAAAAGTCAAACGGCGCTCCTTCCCTTCCGAGCTCTCCCATGCGCCCAAGCAGTGGTTTACTGCCACATATGGGGTATCAGCGTACTCGGGACAAATTGGACAACAACTTTTGAGGTCCAATTTCTTCTCTTACCCTTGGAAAAATAAAAAATTGGGGGCAAAAATATAATTTTTGTGAAAAAATATGATTTTTTATTTTTACGGTTCTGCATTATAAACTTCTGTGAAGCACTTGGTGGGTCAAAGTGCTCACCACACCTCTAGATAAGTTCCTTAGGGGGTCTACTTTCCAAAATGGTGTCACTTGTGGGGGGTTTCAATGTTTAGGCACATCAGTGGCTCTCCAAACGCAACATGGCGTCCCATCTCAATTCCTGTCAATTTTGCATTGAAAAGTCAAATAGCGCTCCTTCCCTTCCGAGCTCTCCCATGCGCCCAAACAGTGGTTTACTGCCACATATGGGGTATCAGCGTACTCAGGACAAATTGGACAACAACTTTTTGGGTCCAATTTCTCCTGTTACCCTTGGTAAAAAAAAACAAATTGGAGCTGAAATAAATTTTTTGTGTAAAAAAGTTAAATGTTCATTTTTATTTAAACATTCCAAAAATTCCTATTAAACACCTGAAGGGTTAATAAACTTCTTGAATGTGGTTTTGAGCACCTTGAGGGGTGCAGTTTTTAGAATGGTGTCACACTTGGGCATTTTCTATCATATAGACCCTTCAAAATGACTTCAAATGAGACGTGGTCCCTAAAAAAAAATGGTGTTGTAAAAATGAGAAATTGCTGGTCAACTTTTAACCCTTATAACTCCCTAACAAAAAAAAAATTGGTTCCAAAATTATGCTGATGTAAAGGAGACATGTGGGAAATGTTACTTATTAAGTATTTTGTGTGACATATCTCTGTGATTTAATTGCATAAAAATTCAAAGTTTGAAAATTGCGAAATTTTCAAAATTTTCGCCAAATTTCCGTTTTTTTCACAAATAAACGCAGGTACTATCAAAGAAATTTTACCACTATCATGAAGTACAATATGTCACGAGAAAACAATGTCAGAATCACCAGGATCTGTTGAAGCGTTTCGGAGTTATAACCTCATAAAGGGACAGTGGTCAGAATTGTAAAAATTGGCCTGGTCATTGACGTGCAAACCACCCTTGGGGGTAAAGGGGTTAAGCCTCGGTTTATTGGTCCTTATAAGATTTCTGAAATTATCAATCCGGTGTCTTTTCGTTTGGCTCTTCCAGCCTCTTTTGCCATTCATAATGTTTTCCATAGATCTTTGTTGCGGAGATATGTGGTGCCCGTTGTTCCCTCAGTTGATCCTCCTGCCCCGGTGTTGGTTGAGGGAGAGTTGGAATATGAGGTTGAGAAAATTTTGGATTCTCGTTTTTCGAGGCGGAGGCTTCAGTATCTTGTCAAGTGGAAGGGTTATGGCCAGGAGGATAATTCTTGGGTTGTTGCCTCCGATGTCCATGCCACCGATTTGGTTTGTGCTTTTCACTTGGCTCGTCCTGATCGGCCTGGGGACTCTGGTGAGGGTTCGGTGACCCCTTCTCAAGGGGGGGGTACTGTTGTGAATTCCGCTCTTGGGCTCCCTCCGGTGGTTGTAAGTGGCACATTTGTGAGTTCTGCTCTTGGGCTACCTCCGGTGGTTTTAAGTGGAATGGCTGCTCCTTGGATTTAGCAGTCAGCAGCTGCTTCCACTGATTGTCTATTCTGCTCGGCTATTTAGCCTGGCTCTTTCCTTCAGCTTGTGCCACTTGTCAATGGTTCCTGGTTGGATTCACATCTCTTTGGATTTCCCTGTTCTCCTGACCAGTTCAGCAAAGCTAAGTCCTTGCTTGCTCTATTCTGTCCACAGGTTGTGGACTTATCCGTTCTGTGCTTTCTATGTTTGTCCAGCTTGTCAGTATGAATTAATTCTGTGTAGCTGGAAGCTCTGGGAAGCAGATTTACCCTCCACACCTTTACTCAGGTGTGGAGATTTTTGTAAACTCTGTGTGGATTTTTTGTAGTGTTTTATACTGACCGCACAGTATTCCATCCTGTCCTACCTATCTAGCTAAACTGGCCTCCTGTGCTCATCCTGGTTTCATTCTGTGTATGTCTTTTCCCTCTCCACTCACAGTCAATACTTGTGGGGGGCTATCTATCCTTTGGGGATTTTCTCTGAGGCAAGATAGTTTTCCTGTTTCTATCTTTAGGGGTAGTTAGTTCTCAGGCTGTAATGAGGTGCCTAGGGAGTGTCAGGAGCATCCCACGGCTACTGCTAGTGTTGTGTTGAGCTTAGGGTCTGCGGTCAGTACAGGTACCACTTCCTTCAGAGCTCGTCCCATGTTGCTCCTAAACCACCAGATCATAACAGGTATGAGGCAGTGATGCACCCTGAGCTGACTACAACCAGTGGTGGCTGCAAACCAGACTACAGAGTAAGATGCTCTCACACAGACACCTTGCAGACACCTGTGAACAGCGCTGCAAGGCAAAAACAAGGTTCTCACACAGCGGTTGCTAAATTAGCCTGGGTAAAGCACAATGAAACAAATCGCTATCTCTAAACTGGCCCTCAGTCAGAACACAGCGTCCTGTCCCTAACTGAATTCACAGCAGAGTGAACCCAAAATGGCAGCAGTGACTTTTATCATTTCAGCAGCGAATCACAGCCATGCCAGTAGTTACATGCCTACCAAGCAGAACAGGATGTGCCCACACTTCTAATCATTCCTCATTGGCTGAATTCTGGCTGTTTGAATTATGGGAACTTCCGATTCCGGTATCAGATATACTGAAAGTATCGGAACTCGGTATCGGAATTCCGATACCGCAAATATCGGTCGATACCCGATACTTGCGGTATCGGAATGCTCAACAATAATCATTAGGTCTTTATCTATGCCTGTACTGTGTGAACTGAGTGCTCTTATCACTACACATTGCATGCAAAAAATAGCATTCCTTGGCCATTTTATGTTTTACGTCTTATATTTATACTATGCATTTTATGTTTTAACCCCTTAGTGACATAGCCAATTTTTACAATTCTGATCACTGTCACTTTATGAGGTTATAACTCTGGAACGCTTTAACAGATCCCGCTGATTCAGAGATTGTTTTTTGTGACATATTGTACTTCATGTTAGAGTAACATTTCTTCGATATTACTTGCGATTATTTATGAAAAAAATGGAAATATGGTGAAAATTTTTAACATTTTGCAATTTTCAAACTTTGTATTTTTATGCCCTTAAATCAGAGAGATATGTCACACAAAATAGTTAATAAATAACATTTCCCACATGTCTACTTTACATCAGCACAATTTTGGAAACAATTTTTTTTTGTTAGGGAGTTATAAGGGTTAAAAGTTGACCAGCAATTTCTCATTTTTACAACACCATTTTTTTTAGGGACCACATCACATTTGAAGTCATTTTGAGGGGTCTATATGATAGAAAATAGCCAAGTGTGACACCATTCTGAAAACTGCACCCCTCAAGGTTCTCAAAACCACATTCAAGAAGTTTATTAACCCTTTACATGCTTCACAGGAACTGAAACATTGTGGAAGGAAAAAATGAACATTTAACTTTTTTTTGCAAAGATTTTACTTCAGAACCATTGTTTTTATTTTCACAAGTGTTAAAACAGAAATATAACCATTAATTTTGTTTTGCAATTTCTCCTGAATACGCCGATACCCCATATGTGGGGGTAAACCACTGTTTGGGCGCACCGCGGAGCTTGGAAGAGAAGGAGCGCTGTTTGACTTTTTCAATGCAGAATTGGCTGGAATTGAGATTGGATGCCATGTCATGTTTAGAGAGCCCCTGATGTGCCTAAACAGTGAAAACCCCCACAAGTGACACCATTTTGGAAACTAGACCCCTTAAGGAACTTATCTAGATGTGTGGTGAGTACTTTGAACCCCCAAGTGCTTCACAGAAGTTTATAACGTAGAGCAATGAAAATAAAAAATCGCAATTTTTCTACAAAAATGATAATTTTGCCCCAAAATTTTTATTTTCACAAGGGTAACAGGAGAAATTAGACCACAAAAGTTGTTGTGCAATTTCTCCTGAGTACGCCGATACCCCATATGTGGGGTAAACCACTGTTTGGGCGCACCGCAGAGCTTGGAAGAGAAGGAGTGCCGTTTTACTTTTTCAATGTATAATTGGCTGGAATTGAGATCGGACACCATGTCGAGTTTCGAGAGCCCGTGATGTGCCTAAACAGTAGAAACCTCCCACAAGTGACCCCATTTTGGAAACTAGACCCCCCAGGGAACTTATCTAGATGTGTGGTGAGAACTTTGAAAGCCCAAGTGCTTCACATAAGTTTATAATGCAGAGTCGTGAAAATAAAAAAATAAAAATTTTCACAAAAAAGATTTTTTAGCCCCCAAGTTTTTTTTTCACAAGGGTGACAAGAGAAATTGGACCCCAAAAGTTGTTGTCCAATTTGTCTTGAGTATGCTGGTACCCAGTATGTGGGGGTAAACCACTGTTTGGGTGCACGGCAGAGCTCGGAAGGGAAGGAGCGCCGTTTTTGAATGCAGACTTTGATAGAATGGTCTGCGGGCGTTAGGTTGCGTTTGCCGAGCCTCTGATGTACCTAAACAGTAGAAACCCCGCACAAGTGACCCCAGTTTGGAAACTAGACCCCCCAAGGAACTTATCTAGATGTGTGGTGAGAACTTTGAATGCCCAAGTGCTTCACAGAAGATTATAAAGCAGAGTCGTGAAAATAAAAAATATTTTTTTTCCACAAAAAATATTTTTTAGCCCCCAAGTTTTTTTTTTACAAGGGTAACAGGAGAAATTGGACCCCAAAAGTTGTTGACCAATTTATCCCGAGTATGCTGATGCCCTATATGTGGGGGTAAACCACTGTTTTGCGCACGGCAGAGCTCAGAAGGGAGGGAGCACCATTTGACTTTTTGAACGCAAAATTGGCTGTCGTGTTTGGAGACCCCCTGATGTACCTAGACAGTGGAAACATCCCAATTCTAACTCCAACCCTAACCCCAACACACCCCTAGCCCTAATCCTAACCCGATCCATAATCCTAATCACAACCCTAACCCCCAAAAAACCCTAATCTCAACCCTAACCATAACCCTGATCAAAACCCTAAATCCAATACACCCCTAATCCTAATCTCAACCCTAACCTCAAACCTAACCCTAATCCCAATACACCCCTAACCCTAATCCCAACCCTAACCCTAACCCTAATCCCAAACCTATCCCCAATCCCAAACGTAACCCTAATGCCAACCCTAACCCTAATACCAACCCTAATCCAAACCCTAACCCTAATCCCAACTCTAACCCTAACTTTAGCCGCAACCCTAGCCCTAACTTTAGCCCCAACCCTAGCCCTAACTTTAGCCCCAACCCTAGCCCTAACTTTAGCCCCAACCCTAACCCTAGCCTGTTGTGAATTCTGTTGTCGAGCTCCCTCCTGTGGTCGTGAATGGTACTTCGGCGAGTTCTGTCTATGGGCTCCCTCTGGTGGCTATGAGTGAAGCTGCGGCTTCTGAGGTTCCTTACACAGGTGACGTGGTTTATCCTTTGGTTGGCTGCTCTATTTAACTCCTCTCAGATCGTTACTCCTTGCCAGCTGTCAATGTTTTTGCATTTGTTCAGTTCGCTCCTGGATCTCTCTGGTGACCTGCCTTCTCCTGCAGAAGCTAAGTTCCTGATAGTCATTATTTGTTCTTTGTTTTCTTGTCCAGCTGGTTATCATGATTTTGTATTGCTAGCTGGAAGCTCTGGGATGCAGAGTGGTCCCTCCGCACCGTGAGTCGGTGCGGAGGTCTTTTTTGCACACTCTGCGTGGTCTTTTGTAGGTTTTTGTGCTGATCGCAAAGTTACCTTTCCTATCCTCTGTCTATTTAGTAAGTCTGGCCTCCCTCTGCTGAAACCTGTTTCATTTCTGCGTTTGTGACTTTCATCTCTACTCACAGTCAATATATGTGGGGGGCTTCCTTTACCTTTGGGGAATTTCTCTGAGGCAAGGTAGGCTTTATTTTCCATCTCTAGGGCTAGATAGTTCTTAGGCTGTGACGAGGCGCCTAGGTCTGGTCAGGAGCGCTGCACGGCTATTTCTAGTGTGTGTGACAGGATTAGGGCTTGTGGTCAGCAGAGTTCCCACATCTCAGAGCTCGTCCTGTATGAGGTTTAACTATCAGGCCATTCCGGGTGCTCCTAACCACCAGGTCATAACACTAGCCCTAACCCTAACTTTAGCCCCAACCCAAACCCTAGCCCTAACTTTAGCCCCAACCCTAACCCTAGCCCTAAGGCTACTTTCACACTTGCGTTGTGTGGCATTCGTTGCAATCCGTCGTTTTGGACAAAAAATGGATCCTGCAAATGTGCCTGCAGGATGCCTTTTTTGCCCATATACTTGTATTGCCGACGGATGGCCACACGTCGCGTCCGTCGTGCACTGGATCCGTTGTGTTTTGGTGGACCATCGTCACAAAAAAAGTTTAATGTAACCTTTTTTTTGTACGTCACATCCGCCAATTCCGATCGCGCATGCATGGCCGTAACTCTGCACCCTTTTCCCCAGGACATAGACTGGGCAGCGGATGCGTTGAAAAACTGCATCCGCTTCCCACGTTGTGCACAATTTTCACAACGTGCGTTGGTATGTCGGCCCGACACATTGCGACGGCCCCATACTGACGCAAGTGTGAAAGAAGCCTAACCCTAGCCCTAACCCTAGCCCTAACCCTAAATTTAGCCCCAACCTTAACCCTAACCCTAATTTTGCCCCAACTCCTCTAGCTGCCGGCCAGCATATCATGGCGGGCGCACTTTAGTAAACTCCCCCAAGGAAGAAGCTAAACGCGAAACGCACGTCGGGGTCCGTGCTGCTACACAGGTCATGTATTATTTTCCTCTCTGAGCCTTCTTTTACTACTAGTTAAATTATGCCTTATTGCTGATATTGGCAGTTAACATTGTTCTGTCACATGGCACTTTATTTCTTATCTGCCCCTTTCTGAGGATAGCATGGTCGCCTGGATATTTGCACCTTATTTATAAAAATATGGGCTATACATAAATTATAACTATTGTCACTAGGCACTTTATTTACATCTTATCTGGGGCCTGCGCTGTCCTCTAGGGGTTTATTAATATTTTTCTAGCGTCCATTGAGTAATGATGGTATTGGTCTATATTATGCAGCCTTAGATTGTGATCTTATAGATCACCTTTTTCTATTATACTCAGAATTGTGTGACATATCTTCATAAATGTACCTGTGAGTTTAGATACTCTTTTTATGTACTGCACTTTGCATTTAGGATAGATATTATTGTTCCAGGTGCTTCTATATCTGATGGTACTATATATTGGCATATCATCACTCCTTGGCAGCTATTATTACCAAAGGCTGTATAGGCATTTGTCTGCACTGAGGACATGGCTCTGTAGTGGCAGTTTTTTGTATTGCAATTCTCCGTTTGTTTGTATATATGTGTAATTAATAAAATATACTATTTTAATCCTTTATTGGCATATGCTTCCGTGGTAGTTTGTAGGAGTATATATATGTATTGGAAGTGCCTTGGTTAGGCCTATAAATCTTGGGTTAACTAGAAATCATTAGCCTGCTCACTGAGGGTACAGCATGTGTGTAATGGTATTGGAATTTTGGGGGGGAATGTTGCAAACAGCGTATCTTCTCACAGATTGTTTGATTTCAGTGAATATGACTGAAACTCCATCCACCGTGGATCAGTCCCCTCATCTCTACTCTAAATCTCTTTTCTAATGAGCCACATAAAATCTATAAAAACTATTGAATATCAGAATACATGAGGTTTATATTACATATTGTTACTTAGCCTTTTTATTTAACATTCTGTATATACAGTATATAAGCTACATGGCTATTTTGTGTCATATTTTCACTTTTTATTTGATGTTATGTTTCACTAAACTGACCTAACTTTTCAAACTTAAAAGTAATAAAGATATGCAATGATCTTGGAGCTGAAATCACTTATATTATGATGATGCATTCTGGCTTTTCAATTCTCTACTTTATACATTATGTTGTCACAATTTGCAAATTTTAGATAGAATCACTTTTTAATGTCTCATTGCATCAAACAATAATCCTTAGTGAAAATGAGAACAGATGGCTTTAGCTTACACAATTGCCAGGAATCCTTTTTGGTAATGATGGTCAGATTAGTATCATTACATTTGCATAGATACAAATTATATGTATGCTTTTGCTGACAGTTTCCTAAATTAATAGAATTTTATTCTTAGTTTGGCCTTTTAAAATCATACAAAATTTGATTTATGATAAAGTGCTGTTTTTGTTACAAATATATCATATTATATGACTAACATTACCAATTACAACTTAAAAATTGTACTTCAGATACTTAAGTCTATAAGTAGTATACATAGTGTTAATTGGAGTGCTATAATAGATATTCGGATGTTCACTTGAGGGGAACATGCCAAGTCAAAAACCGCTATTAACTTACAGATATCTGGTTAATCTGCAGGTTAGTAGCATTCTAAAGCAATGTGGCAGCCATGCTGAAAGCCCAGCTACCCAGAGGAAATTAACTTTATTCCTCCCGGCAGCCTTTGGCTTTCAGTCGTGGAGGAGCGGCCAGTGCAGCTTCAGCTGACAAGCAGTCGGCTCAGTGCTGTTGCACTGCCACAAAATTAAGTGGTTTACTTTCAAAAAGTAACTATACATAGATACAAATCTATGGCAATTATTAGAGTCATAGAATGCTAGAGTTGGAAGGAACCTCCAGGGTCATCGTGTCCATCCCCTGCTCAATGCAGGATTCACTACACCATCTCAGACGAATTTATTACCACTTTTTGAGTATCATCACTGAACCAGTTATGAGTAGGGTTGAGCGACTTTTCCTTTTTTTGGGTCGAGTCGGGTTTTGCGAAACCCGACTATCTCAAAAGTCGAGTCTAGTGAAATCGGCCGATTTTCTCGAAAAGTCGGGGATCGACCGAAACACGAAGCCCAATGCAAGTCAATGGGGAAGCATAATTGGCAGTGAGTGTGGGCCAGGAAAACACCTACAGTGCCCATTTTAATGGCAAAAACATCTATTCTTGTTACTGAAGCTTGCGAATCTTAATTTACCTTATAATAATAGTTAGGCATTGGAAATTGGGGGTCATTTGGCTAAAGTTGTGGGGGGTAGGGATGGTTCAAGTATTTAGTGGGCCCAGGAAATGTGGACCACGTCACGGCAGTGGAGCAGGGAGAGGTAAGTATTTCAACTTTGCAAGTGCTGTGATCCTGAGCAATCAGGGGGGCCCACTCGTTGGCATTGACACTGGCACAGGGCCCCTCAAAGTACGGCGGTGTGTTTGCACGGCAGGGGTGCCTCCCACCGGCAGCGACAATTTTGCGTACTATGAGGGGCCCTGTGCCAGTGACGTTGCCAATGAGTATTCCCCCCCACCTGATGAAGGAACCTGCACTTTCATCTGCACCTTACTCTTTGTCCCTGTGTAAGGTGGTATAGTATGCGGGAAGGGGAACCTGACTTTCAGCAGGGTCACATTCTGGCTGTGTAGCATGCACGGGGAATGTAGCGTTCTGGGTTAATGTTCCAGCAGACTCATCTATCACTGGCTGGGCAATTGGCAGGATGAGGAGGAAACACAGATATAGGCCCAAATAATAAAGTGGGCTAAATGAAGTTCAAAATTGGTAACAGGACTAACCAGGGGGCATTGCTTTGTTCAGTGGAGTACAACTATAATGAGAGGCTGACACAGTGAGTAGGCCCAAATCAGTAAGTAGGCTAAATGCAGTTCAAAATTGGTAACAGTAGTAAACAGGCGGCACTGCTTTGTTCAGTGGAGGAGAACAGCAAGGAGCGGCTGACACCGTTAGTAGGGCGAACAAAACAAGTAGGCCAAATGCAGTGTTATATTAAAAACAATTTAACGAGAGACTGAAGATAGAAGCTAGGGAAAGGCAACCTGGAGAACACCTTGGAGCGGAAGACACCGTTTGTAAAACCCAGACCCAACTTGTAGGCCTAATGCAGTGTTGTGTCAACAACTACTTAACAAGAGCATGAAGATAGAAGCTAGGGAGAGGCAACCTGGAGAACACCTTGGAGCGGAAGACACCGTTTGTAGAACCCAGACCCAACTTGTAGGCCTAATGCAGTGTTGTTTCAACAACTACTTAACAAGAGCATGAAGATAGAAGCTAGGGAGAGGCAACCTGGAGAACACCTTGGAGCGGCAGACACCGTCTCTACAACCCAGACCCAACTTGTAGGCCTAATGCAGTGTTGTTTCAACAACTACTTAACGAGAGCCTGAAGATAGAAGCTAGGGAAAGGCAACCTGGAGAACACCTTGGAGCGGCAGACACCGTCTCTACAACCCAGACCCAACTTGTAGGCCTAATGCAGTGTTGTTTCAACAACTACTTAACAAGAGCATGAAGATAGAAGCTAGGGAGAGGCAACCTGGAGAACACCTTGGAGCGGCAGACACCGTCTCTACAACCCAGACCCAACTTGTAGGCCTAATGCAGTGTTGTTTCAACAACTACTTAACGAGAGCCTGAAGATAGAAGCTAGGGAAAGGCAACCTGGAGAACACCTTGGAGCGGAAGACACCGTTTGTAGAACCCAGAACCAACTTGTAGGCCTAATGCAGTGTTGTTTCAACAACTACTTAACAAGAGCATGAAGATAGAAGCTAGGGAGAGGCAACCTGGAGAACACCTTGGAGCTGCAGACACAGTTTGTAGACCCCAACGAAACGTGTGGCCCCAATGCAGTTTTAAAATTCTGACACGCTGAAAACCAGACAATTGCAGCTAATTTTTTTTTAAGAGGAGGACAGTTGTATTGAGTGGCGCAGACAGACACTGCTAGTAGGCCTTACAACACAAGGTTGGCTCGCAGCAGGTTTAAAAAAGGTTACATGGGTACACAGGCAGCATTGGTGTGGTCACCGGAGGACAATTGGTAGGAGGGACCGCAGACAGACTTAGTAGGCCTAAAATAAATAAATTAGGCTCAATGCAGCTTCGATTATGTGGTAGGGGTACACAGGCAGCATTGGTGTGGTCAGCGGAGGACAATTGGAAGGAGGGACCGCAGACAGACTTAGTAGGCCTAAAATAAATAAATTAGGCTCAATACAGCTTCAATTATGTGGTAGGGGTACACAGGCAGCATTGTTGTGGTCAGCGGAGGACAATTTGAAGGAGGGCCCGTAGACAGACTTAGTAGGCCTAAAATAAATAAATTAGGCTCAATGCAGCTTCGATTATGTGGTAGGGGTACACAGGCAGCATTGGTGTCGTCAGCGGAGGACAATTTGAAGGAGGGACCGCAGACAGACTTAGTAGGCCTAAAATAAATAAATTAGGCTCAATGCAGCTTCGATTATGTGGTAGGGGTACACAGACAGCATTGGTGTGGTCAGCGGAGGACAATTGGAAGGAGGGACCACAGACAGACTTAGTAGGCCTAAAATAAATAAATTAGGCTCAATGCAGCTTCGATTATGTGGTAGGGGTACACAGGCAGCATTGGTGTGGTCAGCGGAAGACAATTGGAAGGAGGGACCGCAGACAGACTTAGTAGGCCTAAAATAAATAAATTAGGCTCAATGCAGCTTCGATTATGTGGTAGGGGTACACAGGCAGCATTGGTGTGGTTAGCGGAGGACAATTGGAAGGAGGGACCGCAGACAGACTTAGTAGGCCTAAAATAAATAAATTAGGCTCAATGCAGCTTCGATTATCTGGTAGGGGTACACAGACAGTATTGGTGTGGTCAGCGGAGGACAATTGGAAGGAGGGACCGCAGACAGACTTAGTAGGCCTAAAATAAATCAATTAGGCTCAATGCAGCTTCGATTATGTGGTAGGGGTACACAGGCAGCATTGGTGTGGTCAGCGGAAGACAATTGGAAGGAGGGACTGCAGACTTAGTAGGCCTAAAATAAATAAATTAGGCTCAATGCAGCTTCGATTATGTGGTAGGGGTACACAAGCAACATTGGTGTGGTCAGCGGAGGACAAGATGTACAGTGCCCAGTCATGACTGAGTTTCTTTCTACAAGAACTTGGACAGAACTTCCGCGGTGTGTCTGTTGTCACCCAAACACTTCATTGCCAATACAGCCTGCTGATGCTTGCCACTAGCTGTTCCATAATGTGCAATAGTGGCAGCTGCGGATGGAGAGGTCGTGCGACTGCGGTCTGTGGACGAGCTCTCGCTTCTGCAGGAGGATGAGGAGGAGGGGGGCGAACGCCTACAGCCAACTGTTTCCTAGACCGTGGGCTAGGCAGAACTGTCCCAATATTGCTGTCCCCTGTGGACCCTGCATCCACCACATTAATCCAGTGTGCCGTGATGGAGACGTAACGGCCCTGGCCATGCCTACTGGTCCATGCATCTGTTGTCAGGTGCACCTTTGTACTCACAGATTGCCTGAGTGCATGGACGATGCGGTCTTTAACATGCTGATGGAGGGCTGGGATGGCTTTTCTCGAAAAGAAGTGTTGACTGGGTAGCTTGTAGCGTGGTACAGTGTAGTCCATCAGGGCTTTGAAAGCTTCGCTTTCTACTAACTGGTAGGGCATCATCTCTAACGAGATTAGTCTAGCAATGTGGGCATTCAAATCCTGTGTACGCGGATGCGAGGATGAGTACTTCCTTTTCCTAACGAGAGTCTCATGTAGGGTGAGCTGCACTGGAGAGCTGCAGATGGTGGAACTAGCGGGGGTGCCGGTGGACATGGCAGACTGAGAGAGGGTTGGAGATGGTATTTTTGCTGGTGCCCTACATACAGTGTTTCCTGCCATGAACCTGGTGATTCCCTGACTGCTTTGGCCTTGCGACGAAACCTCCACATTTACTGCAGGTGGAGTGGTAAATGGTGGGCTTACAGTGAGGGAAGGGATGTAGCGTTGCTGACTAGCTTCATTGTGAGAGGGTGCTACAACGTTAAGGGACGTTTGGTAGTTAGTCCAGGCTTGCAAGTGCATGGTGGTTAAATGTCTACGCATGCAACTTGTATTTAGATTTTTAACATTCTGACCTCTGCTGAAGGTCCTTGAACATTTTTTTACAAATGACTTTGCGCTGATCATTTGGATCTTGTTTAAAAAAATGCCAGACTGCACTGTTCCTACTCTCGGATACCTTTTCAGGCATTGCACACTGAGTTTCTTTAACCGGATGGCCACGCTGTCCTACAACTGGTTTTGGTTTTGCCACATGTTTTTGGCCAGATACGGGCCTGCCAGATGGATCCTGTTGCGATGTTGATGCCCTCTGCATCTCCTCCTCCTCCTCCGCTTCACAGCTACTGCCACCTGCACCCTGTTCCCCTAATGGCTGCCAATTGGGGTCACAACTGGGTCATCTATGACCTCCTCTTCTATGTCGTGTGCAACTTCCTCTGTGTCACAGACATTTAGTTGTGTTATTGTATGCCTTTGTTTTGCATAGGTATGCCGGTTAAGTATAAGTATATGCGATCTATCTGCAATTTATTCCGGTTTCTGGATCAGCGTAGTTTGTGTCGGTCTTATGTACGGCGGTATTGTGTTTATGTTGTTTGTTTTTTTAAGTTTTCTGAGCTGTGGTCCGGTGTTCTGGATCATGTCGGTTCTATGGCCTGTGCTATTTCTCCACAGCCTCGTATTATTCTGAGCGTTATGTTGCCATGATGACACATATCCATTTCCGGGATACCCTCTGCATATGTGCCGAGTTTGTAACATCTTTATTATATATACATTTTTATATGTACACCTTGCGGTCGAGTCAGGTATTCCGGTAATACTGTGATCTAAGCGGTCTTTCTATCTATATATTGTATACCTACGCTGTGTATGCCGTGCAGTCTGTCGGGCATCCTTGCGCCTGCGCATGTCCGTGGGGGCTGCTGGACGCTCTTGATCACATGGGGCCCCTGTGTTCTTTGGCATCCTTTGGCTTCTTTCGGCATGTGCCGGCGCTATGGTTGCCATGACGCCGTGCGTCTACTTCCGGTTCATGTTAGCCTTTACTTCTGGGGTCTTCTCTTTTTAAACCCGATGCTCATTCACTCTGTATGCCCCCTGGCGAAGGTTTTCTCACCGAAACGCGCGTTGGGGCGGAGGCACGTCCCCAGGATCCTCAGTCCACATTGCGGTGGGTACCATTCTGCGGCGGCTTACGCAGTATAGCTGCTTCATTTTATTAAGTATAGATGATGTAGATCGGCAGTCCTATGCTGAATATGATTCCTATATAGTGCACTGTCAATCTATTAGTGTTCTTAGGACTGTGATCTGAGGTTATTGGTTTGGATTGCTGCTGGCAGTCTGGTTCCCACTTTAAATGGATTATTCCATATATAGCCATATTTATTTTGTTATGTTTATTTTTTAGGTTATTTTACATATTTTTGCTTATTTTTTCTGGACTATGTCCGTAGATATTATGAGTACGTGATTACTATATCTTTGTGGACTGATATTCCTGTGCACGTGCCTCCTGCTAGTTTTTACAGCGCCTTTTTCTGTGGCACCATTTTCTGTATCACCTTCCATGCACTTGTTATATTTAAACATTAATAAAGTTTATATTTTTGTATGATACTTCTTTTGACCGTGTATCATCCTTTTCATGTTGTTGCTCTGTGTAACCGTGTAAGCCGGTGCTATAGCGTTCGTGACGGGGCTCCATAGTCTCATCAGGGTCAGATTCTGGATCAGTACACTGCGAGGACAATGTTCTGATCTGAGTCAAAGGAACAGCATAGTAATCTGGCTGTGGCTGTGCATCTGTGCACTCCATGTCCGATTCATCTGGTAATGGGCATGGCCTGTTAACAATTTCCCTTTCTAACCCAGGAATGGTATGTGTAAAGAGCTCCATGGAGTAACCCGTTGTGCCGCCTCACGCATCCTTCTTTGTTGTTCTTGGTGAAGAAGTCAAGGAAGCGACTTGTCCCTGACCGTGAACATCCACTGACGACGCGCTGCTTTTACATTTTGCACTTTCCGAAGAGGAGGCGAATAAGCTAGAGGCAGAGTCAGCAAGGAAAGCCAAAACTTGTTCCTGCTGCTCCGGCTTTAAAAGCGGTTTTCCTACTCCCAGAAAAGGAACGTTCAAGGCCTTGTGTAGCCAGATGATGACGCTGGCTCAACAACTCGTGACTTAGGTGATATATTGCTTTTCGCACGACCACCTGATGCTCCACCACCACTACCATCATTACCAGCTGGCAATGACCACCCACGGCCACGACCTCTTCCACCAGACTTCCTCATTGTTTGAAAAACGTAACCAAACAAACAAACGGTATTTGTTACTGTAAAACCAGTTACAAGGTGTACTCAAATTTGTGGTGAATTTATACCTCCCTTTATAGGTGGGTGAGACTGCAGGGAAAATCAGGCCCACTGTATAACAGTACACAGCTTAAGTGGCAGACAGATATGCCATTAACAGGACTGACGCAGATGCACACACTACCAATAAAAATCTCCCCCTTTTTATTTTTTCTGGGAGAATATTGAAGAAATCAGGCCCACTGTAATACAGTATATTTTCTGTGGTAGAAAATGAAAGACAGATGCCACAGACAGGACTGGTAGTGATGCAGATTTGCCAATCTTAATCTCCCACTTGCTTTATTTTTTCTGGGAGAATTGTGAAGAAATCAGGCCCACTGTTATACAGTATGTTTTCTGTGGCAGAAAATGAAAGACAGATGCCACAGACAGGACTGGTAGTGATGCAGATTTGCCAATCTTAATCTCCCACTTGTTTTATTTTTTCTGGGAGAATTGTGAAGAAATCAGGCCCACTGTTATACAGTAGGTTTTCTGTGGCAGAAAATGAAAGACAGATGCCACAGACAGGACTGGTAGTGATGCAGATTTGCCAATCTTAATCTCCCACTTGTTTTATTTTTTCTGGGAGAATTGTGAAGAAATCAGGCCCACTGTAATACAGTATATTTTCTGTGGTAGAAAATGAAAGACAGATGCCACAGACAGGACTGGCAGTGATGCAGATTTGCCAATCTTAATCTCCCACTTGTTTTATTTTTTCTGGGAGAATTGTGAAGAAATCAGGCCCACTGTTATACTGTAGGTATTCTGTGGCAGAAAATGAAAGACAGATGCCACAGACAGGACTGGCAGTGATGCAGATTTGCCAATCTTAATATCCCACTTGTTTTATTTTTTCTGGGAGAATTGTGAAGAAATCAGGCCCACTGTTATACAGTAGGTTTTCTGTGGCAGAAAATGAAAGACAGATGCCACAGATAGGACTGGCAGTGATGCAGATTTGTCAATCTTAATCTCCCACTTGTTTTATTTTTTCTGGGAGAATTGTGAAGAAATCAGGCCTACTGTAATACAGTATATTTTCTGTGGTAGAAAATGAAAGACAGATGCCACAGACAGGACTGGCAGTGATGCAGATTTGCAAATCTTAATCTCCCACTTGTTTTATTTTTTCTGGGAGAATTGTGAAGAAATCAGGCCCACTGAAATACAGTATATTTTCTGTGGTAGAAAATGAAAGACAGATGCCACAGACAGGACTGGCAGTGATGCAGATTTGCCAATCTTAATCTCCCACTTGTTTTATTTTTTCTGGGAGAATTGTGAAGAAATCAGGCCCACTGTTATACAGTAGGTTTTCTGTAGCAGAAAATGAAAGGCAGATGCCACAGACAGGACTGGCAGTGATGCAGATTTGCCAATCTTAATCTCCCACTTGTTTTATTTTTTTCTGGGAGAATTGTGAAGAAATCAGGCCCACTGTAATACAGTATATTTTTTGTGGCAGAAAATGAAAGACAGATGCCACAGACAGGACTGGCACTAATGCAGATTTGCCAATCTTAATCTCCCACTTGTTTTATTTTTTCTGGGAGAATTGTGAAGAAATCAGGCCCACTGTAATACAGTATATTTTCTGTGGTAGAAAATGAAAGACAGATGCCACAGACAGGACTGGCAGTGATGCAGATTTGCCAATCTTAATCTCCCACTTGTTTTATTTTTTCTGGGAGAATTGTGAAGAAATCAGGCCCACTGTAATACAGTATATTTTCTGTGGCAGAAAATGAAAGACAGATGCCACAGACAGGACTGGCACTGATGCAGATTTGCCAATTTTAATCTGCCCCCTTTTCTTTTCAGGGAGACTAGTGAATAAATCTGGGCCACTGTATATTTTCTGTGGCAGAAAGTGGCTTGAAGAGATATAACAAAAAAAAAAGGGGACTGTACTACAATTACTATCTCCCTACAGTAATCTCAGAAAAGTATGGCAGGCAGCAATAAAAATGACTGCTGCACACAAAAGTCAAAAGTGTAGACAAACAAACAAGATAGCTGTGCAGAAAGGAAGGAGCAACAGGATTTGTGCTTTGAAAAAAGCAGTTGGTTTGCACAGCGGCGTACAAACAGCAATGCAGCTATCAGGGAGCCTTCTAGGGCAGCCCAATGAGCTTCAGAGCTGAGGAACAAAAATCTAGCCTCCACTGTCCCTGCAAACAAAAGATGGTGTTGGACAGTGGAAATCGCTACAGCACAAGCGGTTTGGGGGTTAATGTACCCTGCCTAACGCTATCCCTGCTTCTGATGAAGCGGCAGCAACCTCTCCCTATACTCAGATCAGCAGCAGTAAGATGGCTGTCGGCGTGTATGCCCCTTTATAGCCCCTGTGACGCCGCAGAAAGCAAGCCAATCACTGTAATGCCCTTCTCTAAGATGGTGGGGACTGAGACCTATGTCATCACGCTGCCCACACTCTGCGTCCACCTTCATTGGCTGAGAAATGGCACTGAACACGTCATAGAAACGCGACTTTTGCACGAAGGTCGCTGACCGCGTGGCCGACCCCACACAGGGATCGGATCGGGTTTCATGAAACCTGACTTAGCCAAAAGTCAGCAACTTATGAAAATGACCGACCCGTTTCGCTCAACCCTAGTTATGAGTCCACCACCTCATCAATCCCATACCTGGTTATTGATTGATATTGGGTATTATAGAAATATTGCAGATGCCAGAGTCAGCATTGCTTCCAGATTGGATAACATCTTATGATACAGGCAACTTGCTATCAGAAATCTAATATCATTGTCTGGATTCACCAGACCACCAGTCCCTTTTGTACATCTGGCAAATGAGCTGTCATATCAATAGTCAAGTGCAAACTTCATAGCCAAAACATTAGCAGCAGCAGGGTAAAGTGGCATAAGCAATTTCTGTGACTCGTTTAACACATTTTTTAGACCCCCCACGCAGAACAGAGTATAAGTCTGTCACGTTGTGAATGACTGAAGAGGATAGTGCATGAGTAATTGAAGTTCAATAATAATGCCATCAGATGGGGTTTTGACGCTTTTACATTTTGGTCTTCAAAAATGGAAGAGTGGCCTAAGCTTGTCTGTCACGCCTCGGAGGTTTTTTCATTCCTGACAGCCAGCGTTCTTTTAGAATGTGTCTTCAGTGCTGCTGGTGGTGAATTGATGTATAAGCGCATCCGGCTGTCCCCTCACAGTATAGACCACCTAACTTTCATTAAAATGAATTTTTGCTGTGTGACAATTATTTTTTTTATATGTTGAGACTTCAAGCTGGATCTCCATCTGGTGAGTTGCCTGTGGTGGAAGGTGTGTCAGAGGCCTATTATAATATTTCTACTCTGTGGAAATTGATGCCACTTTAGTGGTGTGTGACAATTATTGTTTGAAATTTGGAGACTCCACATTGGGTCTTCATCTCGTGGGTTGCCTGTAGTAGAAAGTGTGTCAGAGGTCTATTATACTGTTTCTACTCTGTGGAAATTGATGCCAATTTTGTGCTTTGTGACAGTTATTTTTTTGAAATGTGGAAACTCCAAGTTAGGCCTCTGACACACCTTCCACTACAGGCAACCCACCAGTTGGAGACTTATTATAATATTTTGGCCGTTATAATATTTCTACTCTATGGAAATTGATGCCACTTTAGTGGTGTGTGAAAATTGTTTTTGAAATGTGGAGACTCCAAGTTTGCTCTGCATCTGGTGGGATACCTGTGTAAGTAAGTCTCTTAGACAGTCAGGCCTGCACTTACGTTCAGGCAACTACAGTACCTCTGTTACTTTCCTTACATTTTTCTACCAATATTACTGTATGAAACTAATGTTTGTGCCATCTGAGTGTGGCTAGAGTAACAAAAAGAAAATGTAGGTGTTGCATGAGGTATGAGGTCTCCCAGCTAAGAAGGCTTACATCACTCTCTTAACCACCAGGTCCTCATTAAAGCTTCAATTCTGAGCCGTAAATGCTGGGCCAGAGCCTGATACCTCATGCATTGTCATTGACTGACTGCTTGTGTGCCATTATAACAGGTTCTACTGTGGGTCAATTGATCAATCAACTACCTGTGTTACTATTCTTACATTTTTCTAACAAAACAAAATTGGAGGTGTTGCATGAGGTGTGAGGTCTCCCAGCTAAGAAGGCTTACACAGCTCCCTTAACCACCACGTCCTCATTGAAACTTCAATTCCAAACTGTAAATGCTGGACCAGAACCTAATACCTCATGCATAGCCCTTGGCTGACTGCTTGTGTGCCATTTGCAAATTTCTACTGTGGGTCAACTGATGCCACATTTTATAGTGTCTGCCCCTAAACTCAGCTGTTTGGGAAGCTTTTTGTCACCCTTTGTTATGTTGTCTATGCATTTGTTTTCGCCTCCCATTGAATCTATTAGGGTTCTGGTACGTTCATCAAACTGTTTGGTGAACTGTTCGGGGAACGGCGGACCGTTCTGTAAATCCAAACCGAAACGAATCTTGAAAGGATCACTCATCTCTAATCGTGAATACATAGCCACAGCATACCAAGTGAATGAGACAGGCAAGACAGCACATAGAAGGTGATCTTTTCCTTATTCAGAGCTTCTACCTAGAGCTCTGCCTGATCAATAAAAAATAAATGATTTTGAATAGGGTCTTTCCATTGAATCTGATACTGTTCTACAACGGCTTGCTCCAAGAAGTTTCCAGCCTAACTGAAAGAAAAAAAGACTAGACTAATAAGGGTATGTACATCCAAAGTCAGCTTCTGACTAACTTCCTCCCCAGCCCCTAGTTTTACCAGTGTGAGGAGTGGCCCAATAAATAAAGCATTTTTCTCCCCCTAGTGGCCGGAGTGTGAAGTGTAATGTGTTCTGGTGATACCTGGTCAGGAGAACTCTTTAGTGCTATCAGACGTACCGCTGCTCCCCTTAGTGACAGAGCTCTATACTGCAACAACCAGGTCTCTGGGGCGCTGCACCAGCATGCGTGCTTATCATTCTCTCACCCATTGGTGCCCATGAGGTGATCGTGAGTCGCCGATGGGTTTTAATGACAGCCAGGGATCTTCTTCCTGTAGCCGAGCTTTAAAGGAGACCATAATTTCTTCTATATGCAGCGATGCTGTGGCATCACTGTATATAATAGCACATGCGATCGCATGATCGCATCTTCATGTCCTCTAAGGCTATGTGCACACGTTGCGGATTAGGCTTAGGAATTTCTGGTACAGATTCTGCCTCTCCTGGCAGAAAACGCACCTACGGATCTGTCACGTTTTTTGTGCGGTTCTGCAGTGATTTTTGTGTGTTTTTGCTGCGGTTTTCTTGCGGATTTGCTGAGTTTTTTACCCTTGCGGTTTTCTATAATGGAACGGGTACAAAAACGCTGCAGGTTCACAAAAAATAAGTGACATGCTACTTCTTTTAAAGCGCAGCATTTCCGCAGCGGATTTTCCGCAAAGTGTGCACAGCCTTTTTTTTCTCATTGATTTACATTGTACTGTAAAACAATTGCGGATCTGCAGCATTTCTGCACTGCAAAAAACGCTGCGGATCCAGTGAAAGGTAAAAAGAAAGTAAAAAAATTCCTAAAAGTTCAAATCACCCTTTTTATCCCATTGAAAATAAATATATTTTAAAAATAAAAAACAACAAATATTTGGTATTGCTGGGTTCAGAAAAGTCCGAGCGATCAAACTATAAAAACAATTAACTTGATCAGAAAACACTGTAAAAAGAAACAAATGCCAAATGTCCTTTTTTCTGTTCGCTACAATTCCACAAAGAAAGCTATAACAAATGATGAAAACCTTATATCTATCCCAAAATCGTACTAATAAAAACAATGTCTCGCCCCTAACAGAAAGCTTCCCTGTGTGTAATAAAATACGCAGCAGTCGCCGTCTTCTGCCGCTGTGTCGTTGCTTGTGTCTTCATTGCAGTGGAATATGGACACCGGTAAGTATTTTACTACACACACTAGACCTATATTACTGCTCTCCTGTGTGGTGTAGTATATAGAGGATCTGTCAGCACTCCCGTGTGGTGTAGTATATAGAGGATCTGTCAGCTCTCCCGTGTGGTGTAGTATATAGAGGATCTGTCAGCTCTCCCGTGTGGTGTAGTATATAGAGGATCTGTCAGCTCTCCCGTGTGGTGTAGTATATAGAGGATCTGTCAGCTCTCCCGTGTGGTGTAGTATATAGAGGATCTGTCAGCTCTCCCGTGTGGTGTAGTACATAGAGGATCTGTCAGCTCTCCCGTGTGGTGTAGTATATAGAGGATCTGTCAGCTCTCCTGTGTGGTGTAGTATATAGAGGATCTGTCATCTCTCCCGTGTGGTGTAGTATATAGAGGATCTGTCAGCTCTCCTGTATGGTGTAGTATATAGAGGATCTGTCAGCTCTCCCGTGTGGTGTAGTATATAGAGGATCTGTCAGCTCTCCCGTGTGGTGTAGTACATAGAGGATCTGTCAGCTCTCCCGTGTGGTGTAGTATATAGAGGATCTGTCAGCTCTCCTGTGTGGTGTAGTATATAGAGGATCTGTCATCTCTCCCGTGTGGTGTAGTATATAGAGGATCTGTCAGCTCTCCTGTGTGGTGTAGTATATAGAGGATCTGTTAGCTCTCCTGTGTGGTGTAGTATATAGAGGATCTGTCAGCTCTCCCGTGTGGTTTAGTATATAAAGGATCTGTCAGCTCTCCTGTGTGGTGTAGTATATAGAGGATCTGTCAGCTCTCCCGTGTGGTTTAGTATATAGAGGATCTGTCAGCTCTCCCGTGTGGTGTAGTATATAGAGGATCTGTCAGCTCTCCTGTGTGGTGTAGTACAGTGGGGCAAAAAAGTGTTTAGTCAGTCAGCAATGGTGCAAGTTCCACCACTTAAAAAGTTGAGAGGCGTCTGTAATTTACATCATAGGTAGACCTCAACTATGGGAGACAAACTGAGAAAAAAAATCCAGAAAATCACATTGTCTGTTTTTTTAACATTTTATTTGCATATTATGGTGGAAAATAAGTATTTGGTCAGAAACAAAATTTCATCTCAATACTTTGTAATATATCCTTTGTTGGCAATGACAGAGGTCAAACGTTTTCTGTAAGTCTTCACAAGGTTGCCACACACTGTTGTTGGTATGTTGGCCCATTCCTCCATGCAGATCTCCTCTAGAGCAGTGATGTTTTTGGCTTTTCGCTTGGCAACACGGACTTTCAACTCCCTCCAAAGGTTTTCTATAGGGTTGAGATCTGGAGACTGGCTAGGCCTCTCCAGGACCTTGAAATGCTTCTTACGAAGCCACTCCTTCGTTGCCCTGGCGGTGTGCTTTGGATCATTGTCATGTTGAAAGACCCAGCCACGTTTAATCTTCAATGCCCTTGCTGATGGAAGGAGGTTTGCACTCAAAATCTCACGATACATGGCCCCATTCATTCTTTCATGTACCCGGATCAGTCGTCCTGGCCCCTTTGCAGAGAAACAGCCCCAAAGCATGATGTTTCCACCACCATGCTTTACAGTAGGTATGGTGTTTGATGGATGCAACTCAGTATTCTTTTTCCTCCAAACACGACAAGTTGTGTTTCTACCAAACAGTTCCAGTTTGGTTTCATCAGACCATAGGACATTCTCCCAAAACTCCTCTGGATCATCCAAATGCTCTCTAGCAAACTTCAGACGGGCCCGGACATGTACTGGCTTAAGCAGTGGGACACGTCTGGCACTGCAGGATCTGAGTCCATGGTGGCGTATTGTGTTACTTATGGTAGGCCTTGTTACATTGGTCCCAGCTCTCTGCAGTTCATTCACTAGGTCCCCCCGCGTGGTTCTGGGATTTTTGCTCACCGTTCTTGTGATCATTCTGACCCCACGGGGTGGGATTTTGCGTGGAGCCCCAGATCGAGGGAGATTATCAGTGGTCTTGTATGTCTTCCATTTTCTAATTATTGCTCCCACTGTTGATTTCTTCACTCCAAGCTGGTTGGCTATTGCAGATTCAGTCTTCCCAGCGTGGTGCAGGGCTACAATTTTGTTTCTGGTGTCCTTTGACAGCTCTTTGGTCTTCACCATAGTGGAGTTTGGAGTCAGACTGTTTGAGAGTGTGCACAGGTGTCTTTTATACTGATAACAAGTTTAAACAGGTGCCATTACTACAGGTAATGAGTGGAGGAAAGAGGAGACTCTTAAAGAAAAAGTTACAGGTCCGTGAGAGCCAGAAATCTTGATTGTTTGTTTCTGACCAAATACTTATTTTCCACCATAATATGCAAAAAAAATGATAAAAAAACAGACAATGTGATTTTCTGGATTTTTTTTTCTCAGTTTGTCTCCCATAGTTGAGGTCTACCTGTGATGTAAATTACAAACGCCTCTCATCTTTTTAAGTGGTGGAACTTGCACTATTGCTGACTGACTAAATACTTTTTTGCCCCACTGTATATAGAGGATCTGTCAGCTCTCCTGTGTGGTGTAGTATATAGAGGATCTGTCAGCTCTCCTGTGTGGTGTAGTATATAGAGGATCTGTCAGCTCTCCTGTGTGGTGTGGTATATAGAGGATCTGTCAGCTCTCCTGTGTGGTGTAGTATATAGAGGATCTGTCAGCTCTCCTGTGTGGTGTAGTATATAGAGGATCTGTCAGCTCTCCCGTGTGGTGTAGTATATAGAGGATCTGTCAGCTCTCCCATGTGGTGTAGTATATAGAGGATCTGTCAGCTTTCCTGTGTGGTGTAGTATATAGAGGATCTGTCAGCTCTCCCGTGTGGTGTAGTATATAGAGGATCTGTCAGCTCTCCTGTGTGGTGTAGTATATAGAGGATCTGTCAGCTCTCCCTTGTGGTGTAGTATATAGAGGATTTGTCAGCTCTCCTGTGTGGTGTGGTATATAAAGGATCTGTCAGCTCTCCCGTGTGGTGTAGTATATAGAGGATCTGTCAGCTCTCCTGTGTGGTGTAGTATATAGAGGATCTGTCAGCTCTCCTGTGTGGTGTAGTATATAGAGGATCTGTCAGCTCTCCTGTGTGGTGTAGTATATTGTCGGGATCACACTCAGTCGGAGCAGCCTTTGGAAGTGGGGAATCACCAGAAATAATACACAAGACACGTCTTGTATAGTGTATCACTGGGAAGTCTCTGAAGCATGCCTGCCTTCAAGGTGCTATCCCTTCTTTATATAGTTGTTTCAGTAGGTTTAGTGGTTATACAAGTTTTGCATGTTTAAACAAAGAGACAAAACAGGAAAGAAAGAAAAGAAAAGAAAACAGTTTCGTGGGCGGCAGTTTCACAACAAACAGTACAAAGGCAATTCCACAGACAAGAAAAACAGGATTTCATACTATAGCTAAAATGTCCTTGAATGGACAGGTCAATATTTATCACAAATTCTTTTTTTTTATTTTTGTTCATTGAGGTAATCATTTTTGTTCTGCTCTTCACAATCCCCCCTTTGACATATTCCATTCAAAACCTTGTCGATCATTTTAGTCATTCTTTTTGTGATATTACAAAAAAAAACTTTATATTCTCGCATCCATTACACAAAATTTATTTGTGCATACCGAGATACCCTTTAGTACAACCTTGAATAATACATATATAATTACAATAACCATAACTGTATGTATTAGGCTTTGCATAATCCCGGTAACCCACCCACCGATCCCTCTGAACCAATTGGCCGGGTTAAGAAAAGAAAAGGTATCTGACCACCAGCTATCCTTATTTTGGTCATTGTCTTTGTCATACTGATCCCTGAGTCGTTGTACGTCTTTTAATTTAAATCTCATACTCATAGTACTATTCGGGTCTATATAATGACAGCAGGTGGGTCCGATGATTTGACACATACCCCCTTGTGAGGCAGTTAGGTAATCCAATACCAGGGTATGTTGGTTAGTGACTATTATAAGCTGATTCTGTACAGCTATACTAGTATTTAATATGTCCAATATATCCCAAATCTGATCATCTAGATAATCCGTGGCTCTAACTAATTTATCCCACATTTGTGTTAACATAGGATAAATAAAAATGGTACTAGCAATTTTGTTGGGAATTCCCATTTGTACTATATGCGGCCTCCCCGAGGGACGTGGTGAGTTATCTGCAGCTCTTTTATACAGTGTGTGCTTGGGCACGGCTTGCATATTCACTTGTTTATTTGAAATTATGAAAGTAGCCGGGGTTAGGCGTCCTAATGTACAAGTACCCTTTATACCTACGGGAAGCCATTTATATGCTCCTTCTCCGCATATCCAAAATGTACCCTCAGGCAGATCCCACAAAGCTGAGTGCTGCAATACCAATCTGTGAGCCAAATCCACAAAACTAGATACATTCTGAAGCATACACCAAGAGGGTTTTTGTCCCAAGGGGCTACAGTACCCGGCTGCGGGGTTCCCACATACATGCATTCCGTTGACATACTCATTGGATTCATTACAAACCAGGTTTCCCGGCTTACTTGTACAACTGTCTGCATCACCTTGGGGGAACAACTCAGAATGTTCCCATTTTCTATTATGTATGTATCTTTCCAATACTGTAGGTTTGAAAGCATCAGAGGAAGGGGTGGTTGTACTGAAACTGAGCTGTAGATTTTCAGTGGGGACTTGTCCTAAATCAGTTAATCCAGTCTTATTCCTAGGTACCCATTTTCCTCCCTTGAATGCTAAATATTGTAAGTTGTCTATTTTTCCTGTAAGATTGCCCTGCCACCAAGGAAATTCTACCCATCCCACAATTGGTATGGCGATTGTAGTATTCCATAGTCTAGTATTGCCAGGTTGGTTGTTGGCCAGGTTGTCTGAACAATTAGGCCAAGCGAATATTTCTTCAGCTGACACGGGAACTGCTAGAAAAGGTATACTTGTGGCTGATACTGGTGAATGGGTACAGATCCAACAATCTGCCAGGGGTTGCGTATTATTTAACAAGTCATGCACTAATTTTCTATGATGTTGTACGAATCTATTGTTCAAAGGGGCTAGAGAATTCAGTCTTTCCCATGCCTCCGTTGAGGTTA
Source organism: Ranitomeya imitator (assembly GCF_032444005.1). Classification (NCBI taxonomy): domain Eukaryota; kingdom Metazoa; phylum Chordata; class Amphibia; order Anura; family Dendrobatidae; genus Ranitomeya; species Ranitomeya imitator. Next base: position 145,746,052 of record NC_091288.1, on the reverse strand, counting down.
ACATTATTAACATCAATATCATGAGTCTTATACTGCTTTTTTGCAATGGCTTGCATGTATCCATGATGCCTTTCCTTCAAGCTTGACTGCTGTTGGAGTTGTTAACAGGACTTGGAAAGGTCCGTCAAATCTCGGTTCCAGAGTCTTTCTGGTGTGTCTTTTCACGTAGACTTGATCACCAGGTTCCAACTTGTGGCCTCCTTCGAGATTTTCTGGATCTGGAAGGGAAACAAAAACTTGCGAATGCACTTTAGTTAAACGTTTTTGTAATTCTTGTACATAAGCAGTTAAAGTCTCAGTATTCAACATCAGTTGTTGTGGAAAATAACAACCCAAATTTGCTGCTCTACCAAAAAGAATCTCATGTGGTGACAGCTTAGCCTTCCCCCTTGGGGTGTTTCGGATGGAATACAGGGCAAGTGGTAGACACTCGGTCCAAGGCTTTCCTGTTTCTGCCATGGCCTTCTGGATTTTTAATTTTATTGTCCCATTTAATCTTTCCACTTTACCTGAACTCTGTGGATGATATGGAGTGTGAAACTGGTTTTCTACTCCCAACATTTTCATAACATTCTGGAATATTTCCCCAGTAAAATGGGTACCCCTATCTGACTCGATCACCTCAGGCATGCCGTAACGGGGTATCAGTTCATGTGCTATTTTAATGGCAGTAGTTTTTGCTGAGGCTTTACGAACTGGATAAGCCTCTGGCCACCCTGAGAACATGTCCACACACACAAGCACATATTCATATCCATTGTACCTAGGAAGTTGGATGTAGTCGATCTGGAGTCTTTGAAAGGGATACAGTGGTCTTACATGATGCTTGGTTGGGGTTTTAATGGCCTGACCTGGATTGTGTGCCAGGCATATAGCGCATGCAGCACACATGTTCCGAGCAAAATTACCAAAGCCTGGAGCCAACCACCTTTCTTTTACCTTGAGCGTCATACCATTTGCCGACACATGCGTGGGTAGGTGGAGGTCACTTGCCACTGCGGGGTACCAGGCTCTGGGTAAACACAACAAAGTTCCTTTTTTCCATAATCCTTGCTGATCTTCTGCCCCTTTTTTCTGCCACTGCCCTCGTTCTTCGTCGTCTACCTGTTTCTGAGCTTCCTTCAATCTTTCCTCATCATCTTCAGAGCTATCTAGTGTGTGGGCATGATGTAAGGGTTTACGTGCTGCCTGTTTTGCTGCCTTATCGGCTTTATCGTTACCCCTGGCTTCCTCGGTGTCGAGTCTCACATGTGCAGCTACCTTTATCACCGCTATTTCTTTAGTTTCTTGTGCTGCCTCCAGAATCTGTCTAATGAGGGAGGCATGTTTAACAGGTTGGCCTGAAGCAGTCATATAACCTCTGGCTCTCCATATTACGCCAAAATCGAAAATAATGCCATGTGCATATCTAGAATCAGTGTATATGTTTGCTGTCTGATCTTTGGCTATTTTTAGAGCTTCAACTAATGCCGTAAGTTCTGCTTCTTGTGCAGACTGATTAGCAGGGAGAGGTTCTGCTTTCAGCACTTCATGCTGAGTTACTACCGCATAACCTGTATGAAATTGTCCATTCATATCTGCATATCTACTGCCATCTATGAAAAGTTCAAATGTAGCATTACAGAGTGGCTTGTCACGTACATTACATAAGCCCTGAGTCTCTTGTTCCATTAATTGTACACAACCATGCATTGACTTTGATGGGTCAAAGGAGTTGGAGAGTGCAGTTTCAAAGGAGTTGGAGAGTGCAGTTTCCTCAGGTATGGTACCCCCCTCAGACTCTAAAGGGAGCAAAGACGCGAGATTAAGAGTCTGAATCCTGGCAAAGGAAATGTTGGGCGGCAGTAGTAGGGAACATTGGAGACGGAGGTGTCTGGCCATTGAAATATGTTTAGGTTGGACCTGGTTAAGAATGCCATGTACATCATGAGTGGTCTGAACTAGAAGTGGGTGATCAAGAACAATCTCAGAAGCTTTATCTAATAACATGCTACTACTCTTACACAAGAAGGTGCGGCTCTAGCTACAGGGTCCAGATGAGCTGATATGTATGCCACAGGTCTCTGTTTGTTTCCATGTTTTTGTGTGAGCATCCCTGTAGCATGTGAGGATATCTCAGCTGCCATCAATTGAAAAGGTTTAGTGTAGTCTGGGAGTCCCAAAGCCGGAGCTGATACCAGTGCTGTTTTCAAAGAGGAAAATGACTGTTTAGCCTCTTCACTGAGTGAATATGGTGTGTTGGCAATACAGTCATATAAAGGCTGCATGAGTTGACTTGCATGTATGATCCACTGTCTACAGTGTGAAACAATACCTAGGAAAGCACGCAGCTGTTTGTGATTCCTGGGTTCAAGCATGTTACGTATGGCTTCCGTACGTTGAGGTGTGAGGTGTCTGATGCCCTATGATATGCAGTGACCTAAAAACACGACTGTTTGTTGACAAGCCTGGAGTTTCTGTCTATTTACTTTACAGCCTTCTTGCGCTAGGAAAATTAAGAAATTAACAGTTGAGGTAACTGCCGTCTGTTCATCAGGGCAACAAATAAGTAAGTCATCTACATACTGTGGAATGACTACTCCTGGTTCTGGGATGAAATTTTTTAGCACGGTCTGCATTGCTTCAGAGTACAAAGTTGGTGAGTGTACCATACCTTGTGGCAATCTTGTCCATGCTAATTGTTTACCCTTGAATGTAAAGGCAAACAAATGCCAACAGTTCTTATGTAGTGGCACAGAAAAAAATGCGTTTGATAAGTCAATTACCGTAAAATATGCAGCAGTGCTGGGAATTTGAGACAGTAAGGTATGAGGATTCGGTACCACAGGGGTGACCGGTGCCAAAACCTTATTGATTTCCCGTAAGTCGTGCACCATGCGATATTTCACCATAGTTTCTTTGGAGGACACTTTCTTTTTAACAGGATATAAGGGTGTATTGGCGGGTGACCTGATTTCTACCAAAACACCTTGTAACACATAATCCTGAATTTGTTGAGAAATCGCCTGTTCTTGCTGGGCGCTGATGGGGTATTGCCTAAGCTGAGGTAATATGGTTCCCGGGGCAGTTTCTAACAGTATAGGAGCTACTGATAAAAATCCTACATCAGTGTCTCCTTTTGCCCATAGGCTGTCAGGAACCCGAGACAAGTCAATTTTTGCTTGTTGAGTGTAAATTTCGGGAAAATCCTCCATTGCCTGTATTCTAACATATGGTTCCAGAGTTTCTGCATCTTCAGGGATGGTCAGCATAACTGTGCCATCTTCTCTAAAATGGATGTTTGCATGCATTTTACTTAAGACATCAGTACCCAACAAGCAGGTAGGTGCACCTTTAGCAAATAAAAATTTGGATACAAAAGTTTTAGGGCCAAAGCTCACATTTAAAGGTTTTGTAAAGGGCAACGCCTGAATTTTACCATCATACCCTTCTGCATATGTAACCTTTGAGGATATATTGTCAGGATATGGTAAAAAGTCCTGATTTAAAATGGAGGATGTTGCTCCCGTATCTATCAGAAAAGGTACATTTTTACCCTCAACTTCAACTTGTATTATTGGTCTTCTAGAAGGAAGAGAGACCTGCATAACTTTCAGTCATTCTGAGCTGTCTGTTTGATCAGGCACTGGGTTATTTATCCTATTTTTGGGTACAAAGGTTCCTGAATCTATATCTGTTTTTCTCTTCCTACATTCCCTTTGGAAATGTCCTGGCTTCTTACAGTAATGACAAGTAAACTTTTGATTAGCAGAGCCAGTATTAGCCTGTGCAATTCTTACTGGCTTAGAATTTTCTCTTAAGTCCATTTCTATCCCTACAGCTTTCTGTCTAGCCAGGTGTGGGTCTTCCAAGGTTCTCCAATCAGGGGTTGCGGCCTTAAGCTTTTCCTTCACTTTTGGAGACAATCCATCTATAAAGGTTTTTGTAACTAACCTCATCATTCCTGGAGCGGTTAGATCCATGCCTTCATCTCTGAAATTATTTTCTACACTTAGATAATATTCGTCTACTGATTGTCCAGATTTCTGAGCCACCACTCCCGTTGTTCCTCTCTGCCTCTGTCTCTCCCTCATGAAAACCATTAAGTGATCTACAAATTGTGTACCTGATTCTATCGTTTGTAAGGCACCATCTCCTGCTTGGGGCCTATGTACCTGTAGATTTGCTAATAGCTCCTGGAAGAGTCCAGGAGTCATTTTCATTCTACATAATTCTTCTCCATCTGCCCAAACTCCAGCGTGAGTCTGCACAATTTGCTGTATATATTGTGCAAATCTAACTGGACACTGGGTGGGATCTGGTGCGTTATGCAAGAGAGACATGCCTTCAGCGGGGGACCAAGGGAAATATTGTCGAGTTTGGTGATATCTAGTTCCCATTACTCCGTCAGCACCAGGTTCCCTAAAGGGTCTTGGTACTACCCTAACAGGGGCAAGTACAGCGCCATGTCTAGGTGTACCACAGGCTAGGCAATCATTTCTCCAGTCTGGATTTTGTTGTCCACAGTGCGGACATACCCATCCTCCTGGTCCGGCTAAACTTTGAGGTGGTGTTTGGAGAAAAGATGGGGCATGTGGGTTAAGGTATGGGGGTGGGGTATTTTTAGGTTCCACATTTTGTTTTTCTCCACAGCCTGTGGGTCTAATACACCACTTTTTACTCTGTTGATTATATGTCCATCCCTCATTTTCTGCTACCCTAGAGACATCAATCAATCCTTGGATCTGATCTATCCATTTCTTGTCTCTGATTATGCCTTTTTTCCTTTCCTGAATTCCTTCCCATAGTTTTCTACTAAAAGCTTCTGCCCTAGTAACTCCAAACTTACTAAAAATCTTTTTCAGCCCCTTAGTGGCATCTTCACCACTTCTCTCCTTTATGATAGTATAGATATCTAATTCTTCTGGTTCCGACTTTGTTTGCTTATTCCCCATTTTCTTATCCTGAGCTTTCTTGCCCTAGGTGGCGTTTGGGTATGAGAATACCTCGTTACCTTCTTCCTAAGGAGCTAGGATGTCTTTTTCTTGCCCTAGGTGGCGTTTGGGTATGAGAATACCTCGTTACCTTCTTCCTAAGGAGCTAGGATGTTTAAACTGTGTTGATGTAAGAAAATCCTGATTCCTACACCTATAGCAAACAACACAAATGCAACCAGACAGAAAAAGAAAAAGAACATACAACGTATCTTGTCCCAGGCTAATTTATCTGTCCTGGGCTTATACTATGACATACAACGTATTCTTGTCCCAGGCTAATTTATCTGTCCTGGGCTCATACTATCATACACTTATCCGTCACCAGGTTTTTGTCAAAGACAGGATCAGAGATTGAACATAGGCGCGGAGGTCTCCCCGAAAGGACGCAACCACGTTGCCCAGTGGGACAGTCACTTCTTCTGTTTCAACCCCCTGGGCGGCTTATAGGGCTATTCCCAACTTCCACACACCTTCTATTCACATTCACTCTCATTCAATGCCGTACTCCGTGAGGTGATCAATTCCTAAATAGTTCAAGAACCCGAGCAATAGGTATCCTCCTCTACTAGAACTACCCGCTAAAGAACACGACACAGAAAATCTTACGGACAGTGCAGGGCAGATATAAGAGATCTAACAGTGTCTCTTACCTGGCCAGGTTTTTGTTCATCTGCCGTCCATTATCCCAGATTCTCTTTTCGTTCGTATTCTGCCGGTGTTCTTGAAGGAATACACAGACCTCGGGTCCCTGTTCAGGCGCCAGGAAATGTCGGAATCACACTCAGTCGGAGCAGCCTTTGGAAGTGGGGAATCACCAGAAATAATACACAAGACACGTCTTGTATAGTGTATCACTGGGAAGTCTCTGAAGCACGCCTGCCTTCAAGGTGCTATCCCTTATTTATATAGTTGTTTCAGTAGGTTTAGTGGTTATACAAGTTTTGCATGTATAAACAAAGAGACAAAACAGGAAAGAAAGAAAAGAAAAGAAAACAGTTTCGTGGGCGGCAGTTTCACAACAAACAGTACAAAGGCAATTCCACAGACAAGAAAAACAGGATTTCATACTATAGCTAAAATGTCCTTGAATGGACAGGTCAATATTTATCACAAATTCTTTTTTTTTATTTTTGTTCATTGAGGTAATCATTTTTGTTCTGCTCTTCACAATATAGAGGATCTGTCATCTCTCCCGTGTGGTGTAGTATATAGAGGATCTGTCAGCTCTCCTGTGTGGTGTAGTATATAGAGGATCTGTCAGCTCTCCTGTGTGGTGTAGTATATAGAGAATCTGTCAGCTCTCCCGTGTGGTTTAGTATATAAAGGATCTGTCAGCTCTCCTGTGTGGTGTAGTATATAGAGGATCTGTCAGCTCTCCTGTGTGGTGTAGTATATAGAGGATCTGTCAGCTCTCCCGTGTGGTGTAGTATATAGAGGATCTGTCAGCTCTCCCGTGTGGTGTAGTATATAGAGGATCTGTCAGCTCTCCCGTTTGGTGTGGTATATAGAAGATCTGTCAGCTCTCCTGTGTGGTGTAGTATATAGAGGATCTGTCAGCTCTCCTGTGTGGTGTAGTATATAGAGGATCTGTCAGCTCTCCCATGTGGTGTAGTATATAGAGGATCTGTCAGCTCTCCCATGTGGTGTAGTATATAGAGGATCTGTCAGCTTTCCTGTGTGGTGTAGTATATAGATGATCTGTCAGCTCTCCCGTGTGGTGTAGTATATATAGGATCTGTCAGCTCTCCCGTGTGGTGTAGTATATAGAGGATCTGTCAGCTCTCCTGTGTGGTGCAGTATATAGAGGATCTGTCAGCTCTCCCTTGTGGTGTAGTATATAGAGGATTTGTCAGCTCTCCTGTGTGGTGTAGTATATAGAGGATCTGTCAGCTCTCCCGTGTGGTGTAGTATATAGAGGATCTGTCAGCTCTCCTGTGTGGTGTAGTATATAGAGGATCTGTCAGCTCTCCTGTGTGGTGTAGTATATAGAGGATCTGTCAGCTCTCCTGTGTGGTGTAGTATATAGAGGATCTGTCCCCTCTCATGTGTGGTGTAGTATATAGAGGATCTGTCAGCTTTCAATTGTGGTGTAGTATATAGAAGATCTGTCAGCTCTCCCGTGTGGTGTAGTATATAGAGGATCTGTCGGCTCTCCTGTGTGGTGTAGTATATAGAGGATCTGTCAGCTCTCCCTTGTGGTGTAGTATATAGAGGATTTGTCAGCTCTCCTGTGTGGTGTAGTATATAGAGGATCTGTCAGCTCTCCCGTGTGGTGTAGTATATAGAGGATCTGTCAGCTCTCCTGTGTGGTGTAGTATATAGAGGATCTTTCAGCTCTCCTGTGTGGTGTAGTATATAGAGGATCTGTCAGCTCTCCTGTGTGGTGTAGTATATAGAGGATCTGTCAGCTCTCCTGTGTGGTGTAGTATATAGAGGATCTGTCCCCTCTCATGTGTGGTGTAGTATATAGAGGATCTGTCAGCTTTCACTTGTGGTGTAGTATATAGACGATCTGTCAGCTCTCCCGTGTGGTGTAGTATATAGAGGATCTGTCGGCTCTCCTGTGTGGTGTAGTATATAGAGGATCTATCAGCTCTCGTGTGTGGTGTGGTACATAGAGAATCTGTCAGCTCTCCAGTTTGCTGTAGTATATAGAGTATCTATATAGAGTATCTGACAGCTCTCGTGTGTGGTATATAGGATCTATCCTGTGTGGTATTTTTTTTTATTCTTGGGCCCCAAGAATGATTTTTCTCTGGTGGGCCCAAGGTACTCCAGTCCGACGCTGGCTATGGCAGCTATAAAATTTCTTCTGTTATCACTGACTACCTTGCCTGCCTCAAGATGTACACTGCCCAGCCATGACTGAGTTTGTTGCTGCAAGTACTCGGCCAGTACTTCCACGGTGTGTCTGTTGTCACCCAAACACTTAATTTCTAACACAGCCTGCTGACGCTTACCACTAGCTGTTCGATAATGGAACACCTCGTGTGCAACACTGGCAGCTGCAGATTTAGTGGTCATGCGAATGCTCTCTGTGGACGAGCTTTTGCTTCTGGAGGAGGAGGAGGAGGAAGGGTGGCGAACGCCTACAGCCAACTGTTTACTAGACTGTGGGCTAGGCAGAACTGTCCCACTATGGCTGTCCCCTGTGGACCCTGCATCCACCACATTAACCCAGTGTGCCGTGATGGACACGTAACGTCCCTGGCCATGCCTACTGGTCCATGCACCTGTTGTGAGGTGCACTTTTCTACTGACAGATTGCCTCAGTGCATGGACAATGTGGTCTTTGACATGCTGGTGGAGGGCTGGGATGGCTTTTCTCGCAAAGAAGTGTTGACTGGGTAGGTCATAGCATGATACTGCCTAGGCCATCAGGGCTTTGAAAGCTTCGCTTTCAACCAAACGGTAGGGCATCATCTCTAACGAGATTATTCTAGCAATGTGGGCGTTCAAACCCTGTGTACGCGGATTAGAGGATGAGTACTTTCTTTTCCTAATGAGAGTCTCTTGTAGGGTGAGCTGGACTGGAGAGGTACATATGGTGGAACTAGCAGTGGTGGTGGTGGACATGGCGGATTGAGAGAGGGTTAGTGATGGTATTCTCGATGTTGGTCTACATACAGTGTTTCCTACCAATAACCTTGTGATTCCCTGACTGCTTTGGCATTGCGACGATACCTCCACATTTGCTGCTGGTGGTGTGCTAACCGGTTGGCTTACAGTGAGGGAAGTGGAGCGCCCCCAGACGCAGGCTCGCGGGTTACTCGGTACCGGTCCTCTGCTGGCTCAATTCTGGGGATGTCACGGTGGCTGGACCTGGTTCGTGACCCTGCTAAGGGGCGTCCAATGAAAGAAGATACGAGTCTGTCAAGGTTTTATGACGCCACCTGTGGTATTCGGTCAGGGTGACCGACGCTGCTTTGGGTCCACTGGGGTGATGTGATGGTAGCTAGATGGTTTACCTTCTCATAGGTGAAGTGAGTCCCCAGGGCTTCCCAGTAGTGTAGGTGGTGATGATGTGAGGTGCAGACAATAACGAGGACACAGGGTTGCAGTCTCTTTACCTCTTTACTGGTGACTTCAGGATCCTCAATCCAGAGCACAGTTAACAGGGCTGTCTGAGACCGGCCGGTCCGAAGGCACATCCAGAGTTCCCTTTGCAGGTGGAAATCATTGCCTACCACTAGCGCCTGTGTGTTGTAGTGCTTCCCTGCTGAGCATTCGGGATAGTCCTCACAACTTCTATTCTCGTTCGTTCCAGTTCTTTCTAGTTCTTTCTCGTTCTTTCTGTTCTCCGTCCCCCAGGTTTGTTATGGCTAGGACGCACCCATTTGACGGGTAGGCTCGGAGCTCTTCCGGGACCCTAGAGACGCCCCTCTCCACGCGTTGCCCCCTATGTCTGCTTAGGTGATGTAAGGTAGACAGCCAACCTATAATTAACTGTCCTGCGTTATTGAAGTAAGGCATAAAGTCAGTTACTTCCTCAGTGTTCCGGGCATCGGCTACGCGCCTCAGTAGGATGTTGCCGTTCTGCGGGCACGACTCCTACTGGCTCTCCTTTGTGCTTGATTTCGTTTCTCACTGTCCACAATATCCTTCGCTTCATAGTTACATAGTTATTAAGGTTGAAGGAAGACTATATGTCCATCTAGTTCAACCCATAGCCTAACCTAACATGCCCTAACATGTTGATCCAGAGGAAGGCAAAAAAAAACCATGTGGCAAAGAGTAAGCTCCACATTGGGGAAAAAAATTCCTTCCCGACTCCACATACGGCAATCAGACTAGTTCCCTGGATCAACGCCCTATCAAGGAATCTAGTGTATATACCCTGTAACATTATACTTTTCCAGAAAGGTATCCAGTCCCCTCTTAAATTTAAGTAATGAATCACTCATTACAACATCATACGGCAGAGAGTTCCATAGTCTCACTGCTCTTACAGTAAAGAATCCGCGTCTGTTATTATGCTTAAACCTTTTTTCCTCCAAACGCAGAGGATGCCCCCTTGTCCCTGTTTCAGGTCTATGATTAAAAAGATCATCAGAAAGGTCTTTGTACTGTCCCCTCATATATTTATACATTAACATAAGATCACCCCTTAGTCTTCATTTTTCCAAACTAAATAGCCCCAAGTGTAATAACCTATCTTGGTATTGCAGACCCCCCAGTCCTCTAATAACCTTGGTCGCTCTTCTCTGCACCCGCTCCAGTTCAGCTATGTCTTTCTTAAACACCGGAGACCAGAACTGTGCACAGTATTCTAAGTGTGGTCGAACTAGTGACTTGTATAGAGGTAAAATTATATTCTCCTCATGAGCATCTATGCCTCTTTTAATGCATCCCATTATTTTATTTGCCTTTGTAGCAGCTGCCTGACACTGGCCCCTAAATATGAGTTTGTCATCCACCCATACACCCAGGTCTTTTTCATTGACGGTTTTGCCCAGAGTTTTAGAATTAAGCACATAATTATACATCTTATTACTTCTACCCAAGTGCATGACCTTACATTTATCCCCATTAAAGCTCATTTGCCATTTATCAGCCCAAGCTTCTAGTTTACATAAATCATCCTGTAATATAAAATTGTCCTCCTCTGTATTGATTACCCTGCAGAGTTTAGTGTCATCTGCAAATATTGAAATTCTACTCTGAATGCCCCCTACAAGGTCATTAATAAATATGTTAAAAAGAAGAGGGCCCAATACTGACCCCTGTGGTACCCCACTGCTAACCGCTACCCAGTCCGAGTGTGCTCCATTAATAACCACCCTTTGTTTCCTATCCCTGAGCCAGCTCTCAACCCACTTGCACATATTTTCCCCTATCCCCATTATTCTCATTTTATGTATCAACCTTTTGTGTGGCACCGTATCAAAAGCTTTTGAAAAGTCCATATACACTACATCCACTGGGTTCCCTTGGTCCAATCCGGAACTTACCTCTTCATAGAAACTGATCAAATTAGTCTGACATGAACGGTCCCTAGTAAACCCGTGCTGATACTGGGTCATGAGGTTATTCCTCTTCAGATACTCCAGTATAGTGTCCCTTAGAATGCCCTCCAGGATTTTACCCACAGTAGAGGTTAAGCTTACTGGCCTATAATTTCCGAGTTCAGTTTTTGTTCCCTTTTTGAATATTGGCACCACATTTGCTATACGCCAGTCCTGTGGCACAGACCCTGTTATTATGGAGTCTTTAAAGATTAAAAATAATGGTCTATCAATGACTGTACTTAATTCCTGCAGTACTCGAGGGTGTATCCCATCCGGGCCCGGAGATTTGTACATTTTAGTGATTTTTAGCCGCCGCCGCACTTCCTGTTGGGTTAAGCAGGTGACATTTAATTGGGAATTTTTATCACTAGACATTTTGTCTGCCATGGGATTTTCTTTTGTAAATACTGATGAAAAAAAGTCATTTATCATATTGGCTTTTTCCTCATCCTCATCCACCATCTCACCCAGACTATTTTTAAGGGGGCCAACACTATCATTTTTTAGTTTCTTACTATTTATGTAGTTAAAGAATATTTTAGGATTATTTTTACTCTCTCTGGCAATGAGTCTCTCTGTCTCAATCTTTGCTGCCTTGATTTGCTTTTTACAGAATTTATTTAATTTTCTGTATTTATTTAATGCCTCCTCACTACCTACTTCCTTTAATTCTCTAAATGCTTTCTTTTTGTCACTTATTGCGCCCCTTACAGCTCTATTTAGCCATATTGGTTTCCTCCTATTTCTAGTATGTTTATTCCCATACGGTATATACTGTGCACAGGTCCTATCCAGGATGCTAATAAACGTCTCCCATTTTCTTTGTGTATTTTTGTGTCTCAGGATATCGTCCCAGTTAATTGCACCAAGATTTTCTCTCATCCGTTGGAAATTTGCCCTCCTGAAGTTTAGTGTCCTTGTAACCCCTCTACTACGCATCTTTTTAAAGGATACATGAAAACTTATTATTTTGTGATCGCTATTTCCCAAGTGACCCCACACCCTTATATTTGATATGCGGTCTGGCCTGTTGGTTAATATTAGGTCTAGCAGTGCCCCCTTTCTTGTTGGGTCCTGAACCAGTTGCGAAAGGTAATTGTCTCTCATAGTTGTCAAAAACCGATTACCTTTGCTGGAACTACAGGTTTCTGTTCCCCAATCTATTTCAGGGTAGTTGAAGTCCCCCATAATAATGACTTCTCCTTGAGTCGCAGCTTCATCTATTTGCTTTACGAGGATATTCTCCATTGCTTCCATTATTTTTGGAGATTTATAACAAACCCCTATCAGTAATTTATTATTTTTTCCCCCTCCCCTTATCTCCACCCACAGGGATTCTACATTTTCATTAAATTCACCTATATTATCGCGCAGGATTGGTTTTAAGGACGATTTTACATATAGACACACCCCTCCCCCTCGCTTATCTGTACGGTCATTTCTGAACAGGCTATAGCCCTGCAAGTTAACAGCCCAGTCATGGCTCTCATCCAGCCACATTTCAGATATCCCCACCATGTCATAATTATGCTCCAACAACATTAGTTCTAATTCGTCCATTTTGTTGGCGAGGCTTCTGGCATTAGTATACATGCACTTTATGTTCCTCTCTGTACTTCTATTTCTTAAATTATTAACTGTTCTGACCCCACCCCCCATGCCACCGCCACCCCCAACTTCCTTATTTGTGCCCAGGTCTCTGTCTGCACTATCTTCCCCTCCTATAAAATGAATACCCTCCCCCCCAATTCCTAGTTTAAACACTCCTCCAACCTTCTAGCCATTTTCTCCACCAGCAAAGCTGCACCCTCCCCATTGAGGTGCAGCCCGTCCCTAGCGTAGAGCCTGTAGCCAACTGAGAAGTCGGCCCAGTTCTGCAGGAACCCAAACCCCTCTTTCCTACACCAATTCTTGAGCCACTTATTAACCTCCCTAATCTCCCGTTGCCTCTCTGGCGTGGCACGTGGTACCGGCAGTATTTCGGAAAATACCACGCTTCGTGTCCTTTCTTAGGATACCGCCGCAGGGTAGTGCAGGCGCGGTTCCATAATGTTCTGCCTTGTCGCTAGGTACCTGCTAGGTTCCCACGCTTGACAGGGACCCCCCTGAATCTTCCCCGCAACACCCCCTGCCACGGCATGTTGCCTGGACAAAACTCAGTCAGCTTCTCACTAACTTCCTATCCAACCCCTAGTTTTACCAGTGTGAGGAGTGGCCTAATAAATAAAACCTTTTGCTCCCCCTAGTGGCCGGAGTGTGAAGTGTAATGTGTGCTGGTGATACCTGGTCAGATGAACTCCTTTAGTGCCATCAGACGTACCATCATTCCCCTTAGTGGCAGAGCGACACTACTGCAACGACCAGGTCTCTGGGGCGCTGCTTAAGCAATGTAGCATTGCTGACTACCTTCATTCTGAGCAGGTGCACCAACAGTACGGGACGTTTGGTAGTCAGTCCAGGCTTGCCAGTGCATGCTGGTTAAATGTCTAAGCATGCACGTTGTATTTAAATTTTGAAGATTCTTCCCTCTGCTAAAGGTCTTTGAGCATTTCTTTCAGATAGTTTTTGACTGATCATTCGGATCTTGGTTAAAATATTCCAACACTGCACTCTTCCTACTATGGAATATCTTTTCAGGCATTGCATGCTGTGCTACTTTCACCGGATGACCACGCTGTCCTAAAACTGTTTTTGTTTTTGACAAATGTTTTTGGCCTGACACGGGCCTGCCAGATGAAAGCTGTTGCGATGTAGATGGCTGCTGCGGATCAACCTCCTCCGCTTCTGAGCTACTGGCAGCGGCACCCTCTTCCCCCAATGGCTGCCAATCTGGGTCATCTATCACCTCCTTTTCAATGTCATGTGTTGTGAATTCTGTGGCTGAATTCACTCCTGTGGTCACGGGTGGTACTGCGGCTTCTGAGCTTCCTCCCTCGGGTGTTCTGGTGAGCTCGTTGACTGCTTCATTACTTAACTCCGCCTGATGCTGCTATCCTTGCTCCTTGTCAATGTTTCAGTGTTGGATCTGAGCTTCTCCTGATTGTTCCTGTGACCTGCTGCTCTGTATAGCTAAGTGCCTTTTGCTTTTTTGTTGCTTTTTTTCTGTCCAGCTTGTCTTTTGTTTTGCTGGAAGCTCTGAGACGCAAAGGGTGTACCGCCGTGCCGTTAGTTCGGCACGGTGGGTTTTTTTTGCCCCCTTTGCGTGGTTTTGCTTTAGGGTTTTTTGTAGACTGCAAAGTTCGCTTTACTGTCCTCGCTCTGTCCTAGAATATCGGGCCCCACTTTGCTGAATCTATTTCATCCCTACGTTTTGTCTTTTCATCTTACTCACAGTCATTATATGTGGGGGGCTGCCTTTTCCTTTGGGGAATTTCTCTGGGGCAAGTTAGGCCTATTTTTCTATCTTCAGGCTAGCTAGTTTCTTAGGCTGTGCCGAGTTGCCTAGGTAGTTGTTAGGCGCAATCCACAGCCGCTTTTAGTTGTGTTTAGGATAGGATCAGGTGTGCAGTCTACAGAGTTTCCACGTCTCAGAGCTCGTTCTTGTATTTTTGGGTATTTGTCAGATCACTGTGTGCGCTCTGATCGCTAAGCACACTGTGTTTCTGGATTGCCTTCATAACACCTGTCATTAGCAGACATAACAGTACAAGGAGACAAACTAATGATTCTCAATAGAGGGAAAGAAAAAGTTCTGACATCATTTTTTTTTTTCTGCTCTGTGTTCACTTTTTTTTTTCCCCTAGACATTTGGGTGATTCTGGACACAGGTGTGGACATGGATATTCAGGGTCTGTGCTCTTCAATGGATAATCTCGTTATAAATGTACAAAAGATTCAAGATACTATTGATCAGAAATCTATGTTAGAACCAAGAATTCCTATTCCTGATTTGTTTTTTGGAGATAGAACTAAGTTTCTAAGTTTCAAAAATAATTGTAAGCTATTTCTGGCCTTGAAACCTCATTCTTCTGGTAATCCTATTCAACAGGTTTTGATTATTATTTCTTTTTTGCGCGGCGACCCTCAAGACTGGGCATTTTCTCTTGCGCCAGGAGACCCTGCATTGAGTAGTGTCGATGCGTTTTTCCTGGCGCTCGGATTGCTGTACGATGAGCCTAATTCAGTGGATCAGGCTGAGAAAAATTTGCTGGCTTTGTGCCAGGGTCAGGATGATATAGAAGTATATTGTCAGAAATTTAGGAAATGGTCAGTACTCACTCAGTGGAATGAATCTGCGCTGGCAGCTTTGTTCAGAAAGGGTCTCTCTGAGGCTCTTAAGGATGTCATGGTGGGATTTCCTATGCCTGCTGGTTTGAATGAGTCTTTGTCTTTGGCCATTCAGATCGGTCGACGCTTGCGCGAGCGTAAATCTGTGCACCATTTGGCGGTACTGCCTGAGGTTAAACCTGAGCCTATGCAGTGCGATAGGACTATGACTAGAGTTGAACGGCAGGAATACAGACGTCTGAATGGTCTGTGTTTCTACTGTGGTGATTCCACTCATGCTATTTCTGATTGTCCTAAGCGCACTAAGCGGTCCGCTAGGTCTGCCGTCATTGGTACTGTACAGTCCAAATTCCTTCTGTCCATTACCTTGATATGCTCTTTGTCGTCGTTTTCTGTCATGGCGTTTGTGGATTCGGGCGCTGCCCTGAATCTGATGGATTTGGATTATGCTAAACGTTGTGGGTTTTTCTTGGAGCCTTTGCGGTGTCCTATTCCATTGAGAGGAATTGATGCTACACCTTTGGCCAAGAATAAACCTCAATACTGGGCCCAGCTGACCATGTGCATGGCTCCTGCACATCAGGAAGTTATTCGCTTTCTGGTGTTGCATAATCTGCATGATGTGGTCGTGTTGGGGTTGCCATGGCTACAAACCCATAATCCAGTATTGGATTGGAATTTCATGTCGGTATCCAGCTGGGGTTGTCAGGGGGTACATGGTGATGTTCCATTTTTGTTGATTTCGTCATCCACCCCTTCTGAGGTCCCAGAGTTCTTGTCTGATTATCAGGATGTATTTGAAGAGCCCAAGTCCGATGCTCTACCTCCGCATAGGGATTGTGATTGTGCTATCAATTTGATTCCTGGTAGTAAATTCCCTAAAGGTCGATTATTTAATTTATCCGTGCCCGAACACGCCGCTATGCGCAGTTATGTGAAGGAATCCCTGGAGAAGGGACATATTCGCCCATCGTCATCACCACTGGGAGCAGGGTTCTTCTTTGTAGCCAAGAAGGATGGTTCGCTGAGACCGTGTATTGATTACCGCCTTCTTAATAAGATCACTGTTAAATTTCAGTATCCCTTGCCATTGTTATCTGACTTGTTTGCTCGGATTAAGGGGGCTAGTTGGTTCACTAAGATAGATCTTCGTGGTGCGTATAATCTGGTGAGAATCAGGCAAGGAGATGAATGGAAAACTGCATTCAATATGCCCGAGGGTCATTTTGAGTATCTAGCGATGCCGTTCGGACTTGCCAATGCTCCATCTGTGTTTCAGTCTTTTATGCATGACATCTTCCGTGAGTATCTGGATAAATTCCTGATTGTTTACTTGGATGACATTTTGATCTTCTCAGATGATTGGGAGTCTCATGTGAAGCAGGTCAGAATGGTTTTTCAGGTCCTGCGTGCTAACTCTTTGTTTGTGAAGGGATCAAAGTGTCTCTTCGGTGTGCAGAAAGTTTCATTTTTAGGGTTCATCTTTACCCCTTCTACTATCGAGATGGATCCAGTTAAGGTCCAAGTCATCCAGGATTGGATTCAGCCGACATCTCTGAAAAGTCTGCAAAAGTTCCTGGGCTTTGCTAATTTTTATCGTCGCTTCATCTGTAATTTTTCTAGCATTGCCAAACCATTGACCGATTTGACCAAGAAGGGTGCTGATTTGGTTAATTGGTCTTCTGCTGCTGTGGAAGCTTTTCAGGAGTTAGTGGCTAGATCCTTCTGGTGGCCATCTCTGTCACGGGATGTACGTACTTTTGTGCAGTCCTGTGGGATTTGTGCTAGGGCTAAGCCCTGCTGTTCTCGTGCCAGTGGGTTGCTTTTGCCCTTGCCGGTCCCAAAGAGGCCTTGGACACATATTTCGATGGATTTCATTTCTGACCTTCCCGTTTCTCAAAAGATGTCAGTCATTTGGGTGGTCTGTGATCGCTTTTCTAAAATGGTCCATCTGGTGCCCTTGGCTAAATTGCCTTCCTCCTCTGATTTGGTACCTTTGTTCTTTCAGCATGTGGTTCGGTTGCATGGCATTCCTGAGAATATTGTTTCTGACAGAGGTTCCCAGTTTGTTTCAAGGTTCTGGCGAGCCTTTTGTGGTAGGATGGGCATTGACCTATCCTTTTCCTCGGCTTTCCATCCTCAGACTAATGGCCAGACCGAACGAACCAATCAGACCTTGGAAACATATCTGAGATGTTTTGTTTCTGCAGACCAGGATGATTGGGTGTCCTTTTTGCCGTTGGCTGAGTTCGCCCTTAATAATCGGGCCAGCTCGGCTACCTTGGTTTCTCCATTTTTTTGCAATTCTGGGTTCCATCCTCGTTTCTCTTCAGGACAGGTTGAGTCTTCGGACTGTCCTGGTGTGGATTCTGTGGTGGATAGGTTGCAGCAGATCTGGACTCAGGTAGTGGACAATTTGATCTTGTCCCAGGAGAAAGCTCAACTTTTCGCTAATCGCAGACGCCGTGTGGGTCCCCGACTTCGTGTTGGGGATCTGGTTTGGTTATCTTCTCGTCATATTCCTATGAAGGTTTCCTCTCCTAAATTTAAACCTCGTTTTATTGGTCCGTATAGGATTTCTGAGGTTCTCAATCCTGTGTCTTTTCGTTTGACCCTCCCAGACTCCTTTTCCATACATAATGTATTCCATAGGTCGTTGTTGCGGAGATACGTGGCACCTATGGTTCCATCTGTTGAGCCTCCTGCCCCGGTTTTGGTGGAGGGGGAATTGGAGTATATTGTGGAGAAGATTTTGGATTCTCGTGTTTCTAGACGGAAACTCCAGTATCTGGTTAAATGGAAGGGTTATGCTCAGGAAGATAATTCCTGGGTTTTTGCCTCTGATGTTCATGCTTCCGATCTTGTTCGTGCCTTTCATGCGGCTCATCCTGGTCGGCCTGGGGGCTCTGGTGAGGGTTCGGTGACCCCTCCTCAAGGGGGGGGTACTGTTGTGAATTCTGTGGCTGAATTCACTCCTGTGGTCACGGGTGGTACTGCGGCTTCTGAGCTTCCTCCCTCGGGTGTTCTGGTGAGCTCGTTGACTGCTTCATTACTTAACTCCGCCTGATGCTGCTATCCTTGCTCCTTGTCAATGTTTCAGTGTTGGATCTGAGCTTCTCCTGATTGTTCCTGTGACCTGCTGCTCTGTATAGCTAAGTGCCTTTTGCTTTTTTGTTGCTTTTTTTCTGTCCAGCTTGTCTTTTGTTTTGCTGGAAGCTCTGAGACGCAAAGGGTGTACCGCCGTGCCGTTAGTGCGGCACGGTGGGTTTTTTTTGCCCCCTTTGCGTGGTTTTGCTTTAGGGTTTTTTGTAGACTGCAAAGTTCGCTTTACTGTCCTCGCTCTGTCCTAGAATATCGGGCCCCACTTTGCTGAATCTATTTCATCCCTACGTTTTGTCTTTTCATCTTACTCACAGTCATTATATGTGGGGGGCTGCCTTTTCCTTTGGGGAATTTCTCTGGGGCAAGTTAGGCCTATTTTTCTATCTTCAGGCTAGCTAGTTTCTTAGGCTGTGCCGAGTTGCCTAGGTAGTTGTTAGGCGCAATCCACAGCCGCTTTTAGTTGTGTTTAGGATAGGATCAGGTGTGCAGTCTACAGAGTTTCCACGTCTCAGAGCTCGTTCTTGTATTTTTGGGTATTTGTCAGATCACTGTGTGCGCTCTGATCGCTAAGCACACTGTGTTTCTGGATTGCCTTCATAACACCTGTCATTAGCAGACATAACAGTCATGTGCACCTTCCTCTGTGTCACCGTGTAAGGTGCTATAGCGTTTCGGGACAGGGCACCATAGTCTCATCAGGGTCAGATTCTTGCTCAGTACGCTGCGAGGGCAATGTAGTGATCTGAGTCAATGGAACAGCATTATAATCTAGCTGTGGCTGTGCATCAGTGCACTCCATGTCCGATTCATCTTGTAATGGGCAGTTAACAATTTCCCGTTCTAACCCAGGCACGGTATGTATAAAGAGCTCCATGGAGTAACCTGTAGTGTCGCCTGACGCATCCTTCAATTTTGGTTTGGGCGAAGGACACAAGGAAACGTCTTGTTCCTGACCGGGAGCATCCACTGACGACTCGCTACTTTTCTATTTGGAACTTTCTGGAGAGGAGGCGAAAGAGCTAGAGGCTGAGTCAGCAATGAAAGCCAAAACTTTTTCCTGCTGCTCCGGCTTTAAAAGCAGTTTTCCTGCTCCCTGAAAAGGGAGCATTTGAGGCCTTGTGTAGCCAGACGATGACGCTGGCTCAACACCTCGAGCCTTAGGTGCTATTGTGCTTTTGCCACTACCACCAGATGCACCACCACCACCATCAGTACCAGCAGGCAACCACGGCCACGGCCTCTTCCACGAATCTTTTTCATTTTTTGGAAAATCTAACCAAAATAACCACTGTTATATGGTACTGTAAAACAAGGTAGAAGGTGTATATAAACATGTTTAGAATTTGAATCTCCCTTTTTTGGGTGGCGACTGACCCAAAACTCAGGCCCAGTGTATATAACAATGCAATCTAAGTGTCAGAAAGTGGCTGGCTGACATACACCAAACTAACAGGACTGCAGTAGATCCACTTTGTGAGAATTTGAATCTCCCTTTTTTGGGGGGAGACTGAGCCAAAACTCAGGCCCAGTGTATATAACAACGCAATCTAAGGCCGGCCTCACACTCAGCGTATAAAAATACGGTCCGTTATTTACGGCCGTAATACGCAGAAAAGTCCCCAAAATAGTGATCCGTATGTCATCCGTAGGCAGGTTGTGTCAGCGTATTTTGCGCATGGCATCCTCTGTATGTAATACGTATGGCATCCGTACTGCGAGATTTTCTTGCGGACATACAATGGATCCATGGGCTCAAGTAATTGTAAAAACATATATACATATATATGTGTATATATATATATATATATATGAGACACATATATTAATATATATATATATATATATATATATATATATATACACATATATATATATATATATATATATATCATATAGCGCTAGATAGCTTAAAAGCCGGTAATTCAATTGCCGGCTTCTCCTATCTCCCTCTCAAACCCGACATGATATGAGACATGGTTTACATACAGTAAGCCATCTCATATCCCTTTTTTTTTGCATATTCCACACTACTAATGTGCAAAATTTGGGTGCTCTAGCTATTAAATTAAAGAATTAAATTGCGGAAAAAATTGGCATGGGCTCCCTCCAGCCAAGGGAGGAGTAGATTAGTAATGTAAGGCTATACACCAACCAGACTAACAAGGTAATACAAACAAGGATAAAGGAAAATACCAATCATACAAAAATCCACTCACAAACAACCGAGAGAGACACCGGGGAGTGAAGAATGGCAAAAACTAAAGTAGGAGAAGGAGAAGATTTGCACACAACTAAAACCTAACAACAGTCTTAGATAAATCCACCAAACGCCTTGTCAAACAACACACCACCAACTCCTGAATCATGCAGCAATGACGCTAACTCTGGAAATGCGTACAGAGTCCAGTTTATATAGGGTAGGAGAGTGATCAATAGTGAACAGCAGAAGAAACCTGCATAATTTAATATGAAGATGAAGTGCTTCTTGTCAGTGCAGGAGTAGGAGAATTCAGATGGCATGGTCTTCTGGCTCTTCTCTGTTGCGGCAATAAAAACAGTTTATAAAAAATATTTACTTTCTATATATAGATTTTTTTATTAGAAATAAGTTAATACAGTTATTTTCATTTTAACTAACTACATTAACAGGACTATACTGGAGGTTTGAATATGTCTGTCTCTCTATTGGGTGAGTGTAAGAGATTCTAAGATGTGTTTGACTTTCCAAAATGTATTTATGAATTCCAAAATACAAATACTTTTTTCTGACATACTAAAATATTTACTGACATTTTGTATCTTGAAGTGATATTCAAATCTGTAAAGCAAATGTGGCAAGAAGATAGCAAATAATACTTCACTGAATAATTCATTTAGTGATTTATATTTTACAAGGTAGTCACTTCTGTAATTGTCCATGAGTAGGTTTGATATTTTTGCTCTACTTTATAGCAATATATTTTTACTTGCTTGCATTTTTAGTGTAACACTATAAAGATCTTAGTCATCTCTGAAGGTGCAACATCGAATAAATAAAATATCCTCTTGCAATGTGTCAGAGTATGTAAAAAGTGTTCTCAGATTTGGACATTTCTCTATGTCAATATAAGTTTAGAACTAAAACTACAATGCCAGTAAGTCAAATAGAAGCAATCAAGACATATTTGGAGAACTTGCCATATACTGTATGAAATATAGAGCACACCAAGAACACTCTCTCAAATATATTGACCAATATCTCCTAAAGTGTAAATGTTTAAATTAAGTGTCAAGACAAAAAAGATTCTCCGAGATGTCTAACTTTGCCGATTGAATAACTTTTAGCCTACAACCTCTTCATTGTACTGGGTTTCAAAAGTTAGATACCACCAAGAGGATACTTATTTACACAGTTAAGCTAACTAAAAATTCCACTAAAATCAAATTTTATTACATTTATCAATTTGTGCCATTAATAGGTTGCCAACTTCTGCAGGTAGGTAGGGCATGGCTTTCAGGATGGATAGGGTATATCAACTGCCACTAATTGGTTGGTGCCTATTATACTGTCCGAAACACACTAATTATCTAGCTATTGAACTATTTTATTATTATTATTGCATTTTTGCATATCTGTTTTGTATAGATGATCAGTTATGTGGATTTTAAATATAAATATAATAATTAAAAAAATGTCGTTAGCTCCTCATTCTACCAACCTGCAAAATGGTGCTACCGAATTTGACTGAAAAAATGTCAAGCTCTACTGGATGCAATATTATTAGGGGAATGGAGATTGTTTATGAATTAGAATAAATAGCTGAATGGCGCCTAATTATATTTATTTAAAGAATAAATTTAGAGGAAATTGATCATTTGAAAACTATATATTATTTAACCACTTGCGAGTCTACAAAATGCCTTAAACCAACCATCTGGTCAATATATTTTTGCGGAGACATTTTTTTTACCTAATTCTCAGCTTTGTGGAAAAATAATTCTGCCTTGTTGTTTGCAGAATGCTCAATGAGAAAGTAAAGATAAAGTTCTAATCTTCGGCAGTCAAAAATTATACTTACCTGTCATGAAAAGAGTGATTTAGCTTTAAAGGGGGTTATCCACTACAAGACAAAACTTAATGTTATTGTTCCTGTGAGCTGCATAAATTTAAAAAGTGTATACATAACTTTGTATCATTGACAATATTCATCCATTTGAACCTAATTGGTGATTGCTGAGTGGCTGCAGCTGTCATGTAACATTGTTTAAGCCAAGAGACTGCCGGGGTACAAAGGGGTGGGTTGACAACAGATGAGTGGTGTAATGCAGGAGGAAAGTATTCAACTACTTACTTTTTTATGCAGCACTGTATGGAAATTAATAAGGGGTTGTCCAGTAGTAGACAACTACCTTAATAAGCATTTCAGAAGACTTTGTGCATAAGTTTTAAAAAATATGCAACATATATATTTTATTTTTTCTTTAGATTTTCTTCTGATGTCACAAAAAAATCCAAAACAATAGCATACAAAATTAAACTCATGTATCATAAAAAATACACACAAGAAAGAGTTGAAATTTTCCAACTTTGATGACCTAAAAAGAAGTAACAGAAATGGCCCTGAGTAGCCTGACCTATGTAAATCATGTTTTCTTCTCAACATTATAATAAATAATATCTGACTTTTGTTCCTTAAAGAGAACCTGTTACATGAATAAAAACTGCAGATGAGAAACTTTATTCCTCCTGATAGTGTTTGGGTTTTAGCATCGGTGGATCAAGGGTAGCCAGGGCCCCGAGCTGTTCAAACACTGTGGGCCCCCCGGTCATGCGACGGGGTCCTGCGACGGGGTCATCATATACCTGAACCAGATTATTCCAGAAAAATAGTTGCTGTGTGAAACTATAACCTGTCAAACATCCATTGATCTAGTCAATTTATCCTTCAGTTAGGAAGGAAAAAATAAACAAAAACAAAAAAAAAACACAATACTATCACTATAAGTGCCAGTATTCACAGGAAATCTGTACTTAGTATGCAGTGTCTGTGTAAAGGTAATACAGTGATCACCGGCGACATTATACACAGGACCTCTGTATATAGTATACAGTGTATAGGTAACACTGACTCACCAGTGACGTCTCTAGGTGAAGTCCTTCATCTTTTATCCAGCACAGACCGACATCACTTCACCAGTCAGGACTCGTCTCTGCAGGAAATAACACAGTTATCTCGAGCTCCGTTTGCAGAACACATTACTTAATTTTTCTCAACTTCTACATTACACCACATGATGAAAAAGAGGCAACATAGTGTCACTCTACACAGTAACAGGACTGCCCCCCCCCATTTAAAACCGTGTCCTCCAAAAATAATATAAATACATCACTGCAGTAATAATATCCCTTAATTAGCCAATATGGTAATAATAATATCCCCCATCCTGGCCCCCTGTATCTCATTCCTGGCTCCAGCCATATGTTCTCCCATCCTGACCTGATGAGTATCCATCCTGCCCCATATGATCTCCCCATCCTGCCCCATCAGTCTCCATCGTATCCATCCTGCCCCATGATCCTGCATGATCTGTCTCCAATCCTGCCCCATGTCTTTAATTCAGCCCCGTGTCTCCAATCATGCCCCGTATCTACATTCTGCCCATGTCTCCAATCCTGCCCCATCTGTCTCCAGTCCTGCCCACAGTGTGTCCAGCATCTCTGCCCCCATTGCCTAGCATCTCTGCCCCCAGTGTCCAGCATCTCTGCCCCAATGTCCAGCATCTCTGCCCCCAATGTCCAGCATCTCTGCCCCCAGTGTCCAGCATCTCTGCCCCAATGTGTCCAGCATCCTGCCCCCAGTGTGTCCAGCATCTCTGCCCTAGTCTGTCCAGCATATTGCCCCCAGTGTGTCCAGATTTCTGCCCCAGTGTGTCCAGCATATTGCCCCAGTTTGTCCAGCATTCTGCCCACAGTGTGTCCAGCATCTCTGCCCCCAGTGTCCAGCATCTATGCCCCATTGTCCAGCATCTCTGCCCCAAATGTCCAGAATCTCTGCCCCCAGAGTCCAGCATCTCTGCCCCCAGTGTCCAGCATCTCTGCCCCCAATGTGTCCAGCATCCTGCCCCAAGTGTGTCCAGCATTCTGCCCCAAGTCTGTCCAGCAATCTGCCCAATGTCTCCAGCATATTGCCCCCAGTTTGTCTAGAATTTTGCCCCCAGTGTGTCCAGCATCCTGCCCCCAGTGTGTCCAGCATCCTGCATCAGGTGTGTCCAGCATCCTGCCTCCAGTGTGTCCAGCATATTGCCCCCAGTGTGTCCAGCATTCTGCCCCAGTGTGTACAGCATATTGCCCCCAGTTTGTCCAGTATTCTGCCCCCAGCTTGTCCAGCATTCTGCCCCAGTGTGTCCATAATATTGCCCCCAGTGTGTCCAGAATATTGCCCCCAGTGTGTCCAGCATATTGCCCCCAGTGTCTCCAGGATATTGCCCCAGTGTGTCCAGCATATTGCCCCCAGTTTGTCCAGCATTCTGCCCCCATTGTGTCCAGCATTCTGCCCCAGTGTGTCCAGCATATTGCCCCAAGTTTGTCCAGCATTCTGCCCCAGTGTGTACAGTATATTGCCCCCAGTTTGTCCAGCATTTTGCCCCCAGTGTGTCCAGCATATTGCCCCCAGTGTCTCCAGCATATTGCCCCCAGTGTCTCCAGCATATTGCCCCCAGTGTGTCCAGCATTCTGCCCCCAGTGTGTCCAGCATATTTCCCCCAGTTTGTCCAACATTCTGCTCCCGGTGTGTCCAGCATTCTGCCCCAGTGTGTCCAGCATATTGCCCCAAGTGTGTCCAGCATATTGCCCCCAGTGTCTCCAGCATGTTGCCTCAGTGTCTCTAGCATATTGCCCCCAATGTGTCCAGCATTCTACCCCAGTATCTCCAGCATATTGCCCCCAGTGTGTCCAGCAATCTGCCTCAGTGTCTCCAGCATATTGCCCCCAGTGTATCCAGCATCTCTGCCCCCAGTGTTGGCCCGGGCCCGCCGGATTGCCGTTCACAATAAAAAGAGTTCTCCTCACCTGTCCATGCTCCTTTGGCGAAGCTCCCTCCACGCTGCTGAAGCGTGCACTCGCCGGCAACTGACAATGACATCAGACGCCACGACGTGCGCGCTGCGGCTGGCTTCAGCTGCCAGCCTCCAATTGGCTGGCGGCTGTTAACTATTGATGTGCGGTCGCTCATCAATAGCGTTAAACTGCCACAGTGCCGGTAGAGGCCCGGTGAGAAGATGAGATGGGGCCCGATGCGGGCCCCCTCTGCCCACCGGGCCCATATGCCAGTCAGGGCAGTAATGCCCTGATGGCGGCAGTCAATCTGAGCGGTTGCCCAGGGCCCCCCCACACCACTGGGCCCTGGGCTACTGCCCAGATTGACCTCATTATAATCCACCACTGGATGTTAGTCACGAGCATGGCTTCAGGTCAATCACCCCTCAGCATATAGTGAGTGGTGGCTAAAAGGGCACCCCAGACACTGACTGACAGTGGCTCAGCATTAGAGTCAGCTGTCAGTCAGTGAGGGGTCACGGTTACAGCCACTGTGCTCTATACACAAAGCGATCACTGAACCCGCACAGGTGCCACCCCCATGACGAACTCAAATGCCAGGTGAGGAACAAAGTGCATTTCCTCCTGACAGCTGGGCTCAAAGTGCGGGCACCGGGCCGGTCAGAACGCTATTAATATGCAGATTAACCCCATATCTGCAGGTTAATAGCTTTTTTTCACGTGACAGGTTCCCTTTAAAATAATACAGTATGTACACTGGCCAATAAAAGAATTATAATAAATTGTAATTATTTTTTCCTAAAGATCACTTGACCCTTTTACTGTGTAAACTGAGATTGTAAAACTGATTTTCAATAGAGGGATAAAGATTTAAACAGACAGGAGATTTAACATTCACTGTGTCCCTGCTGAAATGAATTATAATGCATAC
The DNA here is from genome assembly GCF_032444005.1 of Ranitomeya imitator. NCBI lineage: Eukaryota > Metazoa > Chordata > Amphibia > Anura > Dendrobatidae > Ranitomeya > Ranitomeya imitator. Next base: position 145,719,772 of record NC_091288.1, on the reverse strand, counting down.
TGTACTTCCTAAAATTAATTATAATCACACAGAACCCCAGAAATTATAGATAGTATTATAATATTCACATATTCCCCGCTAAAATGTGTTATTATTGGCATGGAGTATCAAATTCTAATAATCTACACCAGGTCTACAAAAATGAATTATGCACAATGCACTTTATAACAGACTAGCTGAAGAGCCCGGCGTTGCCTGGGCATAGTAAATATCTGTTTTTAGTTATAGCACCTCACGTCTCTTATTTTCCCATCACGCCTCTCATTTTCCCAATCACATCTTTCATTTTCCCCCTCACATCTCTCATTTTCTCCCTCACTCCTCTCATTCCCCCCTAACACTTGTCATTTCAACATCACATCTGTCATTTTCTGATCACTCCACTATTTTTCCTCACTCCTCTCATTTTGCACTCACACCTTTTCATTTTCACCTCACACCTCTCATTTCACCTCATCACCTCAGTATATACATATTTGTCATCTCCCTTATATATTGTATACATCTGTATGTCATCTCCTGTATGTAGTATATACTTGTATGTCATCTCCCCTGTATATAGTATATACCTGCTGTGTGTCATCTCCCCTATATATAGTATATACCTGAATGTCATCTCCTCCTATATATAGTATATACCTGTATGTCATCTCCTCCTGTATATAGTATATACCTGTGTGTCATCTCCCCTGTATATAGTATATATCTGTGTGTCATCTCCTGTATATAGTATATACCTGCATGTCATCTTCTATATATAGCATATACCTGTATGTCATCTCCTCCTGTATATAGTATATACCTGTAGGTCATCGGCTCCTGTATATAGTATATACCTGTGTGTCATCTCCTCCTGTATATAGTATATACCTGTATGTCATCTCCTCCTGTATATATATGTACCTGTATGTCATCTCCTCCTCTATATAGTATATACCTGTGTGTCATCTCTCCTGTAGATATTATATACCTGTGTGTCATCTCCCCTGTATATAGTATATACCTGTGTGTCATCTCCTCCTGTATTAGACCTTGTTCACACGTTATTTGCTCAGTATTTTTACCTCAGTATTTGTAAGCTAAATTGGCAGCCTGATAAATCCCCAGCCAACAGGAAGCCCTCCCCCTGGCAGTATATATTAGCTCACACATACACATAATAGACAGGTCATGTGACTGACAGCTGCCGTATTTCCTATATGGTACATTTGTTGCTCTTGTAGTTTGTCTGCTTATTAATCAGATTTTTATTTTTGAAGGATAATACCAGACTCTTGTGTGTTTAAGGGCGAGTTTCATATGTCAAGTTGTGTGTTGAGTTGCGTGTGGTGACATGCATGTAGCGACTTTTGTGAGATGAGTTTTGTGTGGCGATATGCGTGTAGCAACTTTTTGTGTGTCGAGTTGCATGTGACAGGATAGTGTAGCAAGTTGTGTGCAGCAAGTTTTGCACATGGCGAGTTTTGCGCATGGCGAGTTTTGTGCATGGCGAGTTTTATGTGTGGTGCCTTTTGAGTATGTGCAAGTTTTGTGTGAGGCAACTTTTGCATGTGTTGCAACTTTTGTGCATGTGGCAATTTTTCTGCGTGTGCAAGTTTTGCATGTGGCGAGTTTTCCATGAGGTGAGTTTTGCACTTGTGGCGAGTTTTGCGGGTGGCGAGTTCTGAGCAGCGACTTTTGTGTTTCGACTTTTATGTGGCGAGGTTGGTGTATGTGTGGTGAAATGTGTGCTGAGGGTAATATGTGTTCAAGCACATGGTAGTGTGTGGCGCATTTTTTGTGTGTGTTCATATCCCCGTGTGTGGTGAGTATCCCATGTCGGGGCCCCACCTCGCTCTCACTCTGTAAGTCCCCCTTGTTCACATCTGGCAGCTGTCAATTTGCCTCCAACACTTTTCCTTTCACTTTTCCTCATTATGTAGATAGGGGCAAAATTGTTTGGTGAATTGGAAAGCGCGGGGTTAAAATTTCACCTCACAACATAGCCTATGACGCTCTCGGGGTCCAGACGTGTGACTGTGCAAAATTTTGTGTCTGTAGCTGCGACGCCTCCAACACTTTTCCTTTCACTTTTTCCCCATTATGTAGATAGGGGCTAAATTGTTTGATGAATTGGAACGGGCGGGGTTAAAATTTCACCTCACAACATAGCCTATGACGCTCTCAGGGTCCAGACGTGTGACTGTGCAAAATTTTGTTGCTGTAGCTGCGACGCCTCCAACACTTTTCCTTTCACTTTTTTCCCCATTATGTAGATAGGGGCAAAATTGTTTGGTGAATTGGAAAGCGCGGGGTTAAAATTTCGCCTCACAACGTAGCCTATGACGCTCTCGGGGTCCAGACGTGTGACTGTGCAAAATTTTGTGGCTGTAGCTGCGACGGTGCAGATGCCAATCCCGGACATACACACACACATACACACACACACACACACATTCAGCTTTATATATTAGACTAGCTGAAGAGCCCGGCGTTGCCTGGGCATAGTAAATATCTGTGGTTAGTTATAGCACATCACTTCTCTTATTTTCCCATTACGCCTCTCATTTTCCCAATCACATCTTTAATTTTCCCCCTCACATCTCTCATTTTCTCCCTCACACCTCTCATTTTCTCCCTCACTCCTCTTATTCCCGCCTAAGGCTACGTTCACATTAGCATCATGCGACGCAGCGTCGTCGACGCACGACAACGCATGCGTCATGCGCCCCTATCTTTATCATTGGGGACGCATGCGTTGCGTTGTCGTGCGTTTTCGGAAAAACGCACGACGCATGCGTCGTTTCACCGCACCTGGGTGGCGTCGGAGACGCTACATGTTGCATTTTTGTAGCGTCAAAAAAACGCACGCGTCGCACTTGCGTCGCTCGTGCGTCGTCATTGCGTTACAATTTCCCATTAAAACCTATTGACAACGCACTTGCGTCGCGTGTGTGCGTCGTGCGTGCGTTGTGCGACGCATGCGTCGTTAAATAAAATTAAACAAAAAAGTGTCTAGACAGTGTCTAGACAGTGCAAACAGTGATAAAAACATCCCCCATATATAAAGAAAATGTTGGATTGTTTGTCACTTCTGCTGCAGCATCTAGAGGCAAGACATCACACCAGACTTCGTCTACTTTTATTCATCTGCTGTCCAGAGATGTAAGTATAGAATGATTATGTGCATTTTCTACATGTTTTATTTTTAAATTGTTTTTGCAAGTTGTGTATTATATTCTGCACTGTGGTTGTTTAAAGATTAGTGTTGAGCGATACCTTCCGATATCGGAAAGTATCGGTATCGGATTGGATCGGCCGATATTCAAAAAATATCGGATATCGCCGATACCGATACCCAAACCCAATGCAAGTCAATGGGACCAAAATATCGGAATTAAAATAAACCCTTTCTTGCCTTGTAGGTTCATTCTACATGAAGGAAAACAACTAAGAATAATGCCGGATGTATTTGGGGAGGTGGCGGAGACATTAAAGTCATAGAGGTTTATCCCAATCAAATAGAATAGCATGTTTTTTTTTAAGACGTTCGGAGTAACAAAGATATTGACTATGTAAATTTTTTTTTTATTTTGTCAGATATTGATGTTTCACTATTCCACGCCCTTCCCCTTCTTTTTTTTCTTTTTTTTTTTTTACTTTTCCCACACTTTCATCTTCATCATCATCATCAGCATCTTTGACATCAACTTCTTCTTCACCTTATTCATCTTCTTCTTCATCCTTTACCTTTTTTTTTTTTTGATTACATTCTTCATATTCATTTTATTCAGCTATTATTATTCTTCCTATTCTACATATTCTTTTTATTCCACTGTTATTATTCTTCCTATTCTACTTCTTCATCATATTCTCATTTGTGACAGGCATTCCCGCAGTTGTTATCTATAAAAGTTTGAAGATTACACCTTCCGTTCTAAGGCCGGCGTCACACACAGCGTAAAACAATACGGTCCGTATATTACGGCCGTAATACGCTGAAAAGTCCCCAAAAAAATGGTCCGTTGCTCCTCCGTAGGCAGGCTGTGTCAGCGTTTTTTGCGCATGGCATCCTCCGTATGTAATCCGTATGGCATCCGTACTGCGTGGTTTTCTCGCAGGCTTGCAAAACCAACATACCGCTATAGAAGTGATCCATGTGTCCCAAAAAGAAAAGAATATATATATATATATATATATATGTCAGTAGACACATATATATATATATATTAATACTTATTCCAGCGCTATACAGCTTGAAAGCCGGTAATTCAATTACCGGCTTTTTCTTTCTCCTTCATAAAACCCGACATGATTTGAGACATGGTTTACATACAGTAAACCATGTCTTCTCTCCATTTTTTTTGCAGATTCCACACTACTAATGTCAGTAGTGTGTATCTGCAAAATTTGGCCGTTCTAGCTATTAAAATAAAGGGTTAACTGGCGGAAAAAATTGGCGTGGGCTCCCGCGCAATTTTCTCCGCCAGAGTAGTAAAGCCAGTGACTGAGGGCAGATATTAATAGCCTGGAGAGGGTCCACGGTTATTGGCCCCCCCCTGGCTAAAAATATCTGCCCCCAGCCACCCCAGAACAGGCACATCTGGAAGATGCGCCTATTCTGGCACTTGGCCACTCTCTTCCCATTCCCGTGTAGCGGTGGGATATGGGGTAATGAAGGGTTAATGCCACCTTGCTATTGTAAGGTGACATTAAGCCTAATTAATAATGGAGAGGCGTCAATTATGACACCTATCCATTATTAATCCAATTGTAGTGAAGGGTTAAATAAAACACAAACACATTCTTTAAAATTATTTTAATGAAATTAAAACAATGGTTGTTGTAGTATTTTATTCAACGCCCAATCCAGTCACTGAAGACCCTCGTTCTGTGAGTAAAGAAACATAATAAACCAACAATATACTTACCCTCCGCAGATCTGTAACGTCCAACGATGTAAATCCTTCTGAAGGGGTTAAAACATTTTGCAGCAAGGAGCTGTGCTAATGCAGGCTGCTCCTCGCTGCAAAACCCCAGGGAATGAGGCTAAAAATAGATCAATGATCTATATTTAGCATCATTTGCGGTGAGGCGCCCTCTGCTGGCTGTTCATAGATCGTGGGAAATTACCTAGAAAGCTCCCTGGCTCCCTGGCTTTCTAGGTAATTTCCCACGATCTATGAACAGCCAGCAGAGGGCGCCTCACCGCAAATGATGCTAAATATAGATCATTGATCTATTTTTAGCCTCATTCCCTGGGGTTTTGCAGCGAGGAGCAGCCTGCATTAGCATAGCTCCTTGCTGCAAAATGTTTTAACCCCTTCAGAAGGATTTACATCGTTGGACGTTACAGATCTGCGGAGGGTAAGTATATTGTTGGTTTATTATGTTTTTTTACTCACAGAACGAGGGTCTTCAGTGACTGGATTGGGCGTTGAATAAAATACTGCAACAACCATTGTTTTTATTTCATTAAAATAATTGTACAAAATGTGTTTGTGTTTTATTTAACCCTTTACTAGTATTGGATTAATAATGGATAGGTGTCATAATTGACGCCTCTCCATTATTAATTAGGCTTAATGTCACCTTACAATAGCAAGGTGGCATTAACCCTTCATTACCCCATATCCCACCGCTACACGGGAATGGGAAGAGAGTGGCCAAGTGCCAGAATAGGCGCATCTTCCAGATGTGCCTGTTCTGGGGTGGCTGGGGGCAGATATTTTTAGCCAGGGGGGGGCCAATAACCGTGGACCCTCTCCAGGCTATTAATATCTGCCCTCAGTCACTGGCTTTACTACTCTGGCGGAGAAAATTGCGCGGGAGCCCACGCCAATTTTTTCCGCCAGTTAACCCTTTATTTTAAGAGCTAGAACGGCCAAATTTTGCAGATACACACTACTGACATTAGTAGTGTGGAATCTGCAAAAAAAATGGAGAGAAGACATGGTTTACTGTATGTAAACCATGTCTCAAATCATGTCGGGTTTTATGAAGGAGAAGGAAAAAGCCGGTAATTGAATTACCGGCTTTCAAGCTGTATAGCGCTGGAATAAATATTAATATATATACATATATGTGTCTCACTGACATATATATATATATATATATATACCTATTCTATGTGTACACATTTATTATAGCTATTCTACTGTAAGCTGTCAGTGTGATTTTACTGTACACCGCACTGAATTACCGGCTTTTCTCTCTAACAGCGCTGCGTATTTCTCGCAAGTCACACTGCTTGTCCGTGTGTAATCCGTATTTTTCACGCTTCCATAGACTTTCATTGGCGTATTTCTTGCGCAGTACGGTGACAAACGCAGCATGCTGCGATTTTGTACGGCCGTAGAAAGCCGTATAATACTGATCAGTAAAATACGGCAAATAGGAGCAGGGGCATAGAGAATAATTGTGCCGTATTTTTTGCGAGTTTTACGGACGTAGATTCTGCGCTCTTACGTCCGTAAAACTCGCATGTGTGACGGCGGCCTAACAGTCACAAAAGTTACATTTGTCCGCGTTCATTTTGGCCTGCAGCATCAGGCTTTATCCAGGGGCACCACGAGGAGGAACGGACTCACCCCCATACACTGCTTAGTCTTCTTCTGCATATAATTTAGATAATATCTTTTGCTCTGATATTAAGTCTTATGCTTAATGTTCTTCTGCTCTTTGTTCTGCAGCCTCTTGTTCTTCTGCTTCTCGGTCTTCCATGTCGTCGTCTCCAGGGTCGTCGAATCCAGTGTCGTCATCTCCGCCGTCGTCGTCTCAGCCGTCGTCGTCTCCGCCGTCGTTGTCTCCGCCGTCGTCGTCATCGGGGTGGTCTTCCGGGTCGTCGTCGTCGTCGTCATCGGGGTGGTCTTCCGGGTCGTCGACTTTAGGGTCTTCAACTTGGAAATGTAGCAGAAGGTACAAGAAGGCTGAGAAAATGCCAAGAACCAGCTGATGGAACTGGAACTCGGATGGCTACCCGAAGGTTCAAGAGCCTATGGAACTACCGAGGACCAGCTGACGTTACTGGAACCCGGTTACTAAGCAGGAGGTACCCGTGCTAAAAAGCACTACCAAGGACCGCCTGACGTTGGCGGAACTCGGATACCCAGAAGGAGGCACCTAAGCCAAAGGCTCTGCCCGGAACCAGCTGACGGTACTGGAACCAGGATGGGGAGCAGAAGGTACAAGAGCAAAAGACACTGCCGAGAACCAGCTGACGGTACTGGAACCCGGATGGGTAGCCGAAGGTCCAAGAGCCAATGGAACTACCGAGGACCAGCTGACGTTACTGGAACCCGGTTACTAAGCAGGAGGTACCCGTGCCTGAAAGCACTACCAAGGACCACCTGACGTTGGTGGAACTTGGATACCCAGAAGGAGGCACCTAAGCCAAAGGCTCTGCCCGGAACCAGCTGACGGTACTGGAACCAGGATGGGGAGCAGAAGGTACAAGAGCAAAAGACACTGCCGAGAACCAGCTGACGGTGCTGGAACCAGGTGGTGGACCTGAAGGCCCACAGGAGAGGAGAGAACAGCTAGGCCGCGAGGCAGCCGCAGTTACCAAACCCCAACAGTCCTACAGGGGGAGCTGGGCCTACTGGCACTACAGAACCAGCCTTGACTACCAGTTCACGCAGCCCACATAGGAAGCTCCTAAACTGGAGGCACCCTGGAGTTGGCTAACCCGACCGCACCACGACGGGGCAAGCATAGGCGTCTCAGTGAACTTGACACAACCCGGAAACAGCTGACGGTGCTGAAACCAGGCTTGGCACGAGGGAGTACCTGTGACAAGAACACTGCCGAGAACCAGCTGGCGGTGCTGGAACCCAGATGCGTTGCCCCAGTGTGCAAGAGCCAATGGCACCGAGGACCAGCTGGCGGTGCTGGAACCCGGTTACTAAGCTGTAGGTGCCCGCGCTTAAAAGCACTACCAAGGACCGCCTGACGTTGGCGGAACTCGGATACCCAGGAGGAGGCACCTAAGCCAAAGGCTCGGCCCGGAACCAGCTGACGGTGCTGGAACCAGGAGGTGGACCCGAAGGCCCACAGGAGAGGAGAGAACAGCTAGGCCGCGAGGCAGCCGCAGTTACCGAACCCCAACAGTCCTACAGGGGGAGCTGGGCCTACTGGCACTACAGAACCAGCCTTGACTACCAGTTCACGCAGCCCACATAGGAAGCTCCTTAACTGGAGGCACCCTGGAGTTGGCTAACCCGACCGCACCACGACGGGGCAAGCATAGGCGTCTCAGTGAACTTGACACAACCCGGAAAAGCTGACGGTGCTGAAACCAGGCTTGGCACGAGGGAGTACCTGTGACAAGAACACTGCCGAGTACCAGCTGGCGGTGCTGGAACCCAGATGCGTTGCCCCAGTGTGCAAGAGCCAATGGCACCGAGGACCAGCTGGCGGTGCTGGAACCCGGTTACTAAGCTGTAGGTGCCCGCGCTTAAAAGCACTACCAAGGACCGCCTGACGTTGGCGGAACTCGGATACCCAGGAGGAGGCACCTAAACCAAAGGCTCGGCCTGGAACCAGCTGACGGTGCTGGAACCAGGAGGTGGACCCGAAGGCCCACAGGAGAGGAGAGAACAGCTAGGCCGCGAGGCAGCCGCAGTTACCGAACCCCAACAGTCCTACAGGGGGAGCTGGGCCTACTGGCACTACAGAACCAGCCTTGACTACCAGTTCACGCAGCCCACATAGGAAGCTCCTAAACTGGAGGCACCCTGGAGTTGGCTAACCCGACCGCACCACGACGGGGCAAGCATAGGCGTCTCAGTGAACCTGACACAACCCGGAAACAGCTGACGGTGCTGAAACCAGGCTTGGCACGAGAGAGTACCTGTGACAAGAACACTGCCGAGAACCAGCTGGCGGTGCTGGAACCCAGATGCGTTGCCCCAGTGTGCAAGAGCCAATGGCACCGAGGACCAGCTGGCGGTGCTGGAACCCGGTTACTAAGCTGTAGGTGCCCGCGCTTAAAAACACTACCAAGGACCGCCTGACGTTGGCGGAACTCGGATACCCAGGAGGAGGCACCTAAGCCAAAGGCTCGGCCTGGAACCAGCTGACGGTGCTGGAACCAGGAGGTGGACCCGAAGGCCCACAGGAGAGGAGAGAACAGCTAGGCCGCGAGGCAGCCGCAGTTACCGAACCCCAACAGTCCTACAGGGGGAGCTGGGCCTACTGGCACTACAGAACCAGCCTTGACTACCAGTTCACGCAGCTCACATAGGAAGCTCCTAAACTGGAGGCACCCTGGAGTTGGCTAACCCGACCGCACCACGACGGGGCAAGCATAGGCGTCTCAGTGAGCTTGACACAACCCGGAAACAGCTGACGGTGCTGAAACCAGGCTTGGCACGAGGGAGTACCTGTGACAAGAACACTGCCGAGAACCAGCTGGCGGTGCTGGAACCCAGATGCGTTGCCCCAGTGTGCAAGAGCCAATGGCACCGAGGACCAGCTGGCGGTGCTGGAACCCGGTTACTAAGCTGTAGGTGCCCGCGCTTAAAAGCACTACCAAGGACCGCCTGGTGTTGGCGGAACTCGGATACCCAGGAGGAGGCACCTAAGCCAAAGGCTCGGCCTGGAACCAGCTGACGGTGCTGGAACCAGGAGGTGGACCCGAAGGCCCACAGGAGAGGAGAGAACAGCTAGGCCGCGAGGCAGCCGCAGTTACCGAACCCCAACAGTCCTACAGGGGGAGCTGGGCCTACTGGCACTACAGAACCAGCCTTGACTACCAGTTCACGCAGCCCACATAGGAAGCTCCTAAACTGGAAGCACCCTGGAGTTGGCTAACCCGACCGCACCACGACGGGGCAAGCATAGGCGTCTCACTGCCGAGAACCAGCTGGCGGTGCTGGAACCCAGATGCGTTGCCTATTAAAGATTGTCTTCCTAGAGCCCCAACTAGCGGTGCTGGAGCAAAGGGTAAGCAGGGGGAGCAGAGTGTAGGCCGAAGCCTGCACTGGAGGCAGCTTTGTGTCAGCGTTGCGTTTGCAGGACACTTTGCCGGCTACACAGTGTGGGAACAGCTGGCGTTGCTGAACCCCACTAACACAATGGCGGGTGTTTTTCTCTGTGCAGCTAGCACTTGCGGGCAAAAACTAGCGATGTTAGAGCCCGTGGTGAAGCAGGAGGAGGAGGAGGAGAGGAGCAGAGTGTAGGCCGAAGCCTAGTTGAACCAATTTCAAAGGAAACCTTTAACCCCCCCTCAGGTGTTACAAAGTACAAGAGACACACCTTGTGCAGTATTAATGCTGCACAAGTGAAAGGTTGCTCTATTAATTTGTCTACTTGCACATGCTGAATGAAAGACGTACACAATTTTGCCCATTCTACAGTCAAACTGTAGTGGATGCGTGACTTGGCTTTTTAAGGAGACGCAGCACAGGTGTCCCAAATAACGCCTTGGTGCTTGGCGCAGCTTCCTGAGCGTTGTTATTTGCTGTACAGGAGTCAGCACTCTTGTGTTGGCAATGCCCTGTTAGAGCTGCCCGTCTTATGACCTCATTTCATGTTGGCCGGTGCGGTTAACGATGGCCATAAATCCCAGACCCACAGTGCCTTTTCCTAAAGTCACACTGCGGTGCTGGGATTCGTGGCCTTGTGCAGTAAATATGTTCGCCGCTCACACATGTCCTTACACCTGCTTCAGACTGGGCGGCCTCAGCTGATCCCTTATCGCATGCCGCGGCCATGAGGCCGCACAGTCAGAAGAAGGCGGAAGGAGGGGAGTGAAGACAGGGGAACATATGCACTGCTCGTGCCCATCAATCCCACCCTCGCAGTCAAAATATATGAGACAATGAGGGGCGTTGTGTCGGGCAGGGCGGACGCACAGGCACAGCCAGCCAACCAATGATGTCAGAAGACGGGCAGCGCTAACAATGGGGGTGCTGCGTGTCATTAGAAAGGAAAGTCACACCTCAGGGACAGTGGAATGGTCTCTAACGAGACACATTTTGTACGTGTTGAATTCCACGTGGGCAAGGAGAAAAAAGTCAGCCACCTTGTACAAATGCAGCAGTACTGCTGTACAAGGTGGCTGTTATACATAGAAACACCTGGGGGTGGGGGGCAGGCTCCCTTCAATTACAGTTCATGTGCCTGCGTGGCGTTTGCAGGTCACGTTGCAAGCTACACAGCAGGGGAACAGCTGGCGTTGCTGAACCCCACTGACACATTGACTGGTGTTTTTCTCTGTGCAGCTCGCATGTCCGGGCAAAAACTGGCGGTGTTTGAGCCCAGGGTCAGCAGGAGGAGGAGAGGAGCAGAGTGTAGGCCGAAGCCTGCACTGGTGGCAGCTTTTGGTCGGTTGTGCCAGCGTGGCTTGTGCTGGACACGATGCCGACTACACAGCAGGGGAACAGCTGGCGGTGCTGAACCCCACTAACACATTGACTGGTGTTTTTCTCTGTGCAGCTAGCAGTTCCGGGCAAAAACTAGCGGTGTTTGAGCCCAGGGTCAGCAGGAGGAGGAGAGGAGCAGAGTGTAGGCCGAAGCCTGCACTGGTGGCAGCTTTTGGTCGGTTGTGCCAGCGTGGCTTGTGCTGGACACGATGCCGGCTACACAGCAGGGGAACAGCTGGCGGTGCTGAACCCCACTAACACATTGGCTGGTGTTTTTCTCTGTGCAGCTAGCACTTCCAGGCTACAACTGGCGGTGTTTGAGCCCAGGGTCAGCAGGAGGAGGAGAGGAGCAGAGTGTAGGCCGAAGCCTAGTTGAACCAATTTCAAAGGTAACCTTTAACCCCCCCTCAGGTGTTGCAAGGTACAAGAGCCACACCTTGAACTGCATTAATGATGCACAAGTCAAAGGTTGCAATCTTAATTTTGCCCCTTGCACACGCTGAATAAAACACGTACACTATTTAGCCCATTATACTGTCAAACAGTAGTGGAGGCGTGACTTGTCTTTTTAAGGAGACGCAGCACAGGTGTACAAATTTACACCTAGGTGCTGGGCGCAGATTCCTTACCGTTGTTATTTGCAGTACAGGAAACTGCGCTCTTGTGTTATCCCTTGGCAATACCCTGTTAGTGCAGGCCGTCTCATGACCTCATTTCATGTTGGCCGGTGCGGTTAACGATGGCCATAAATCCCAGACCCACAGTGCCTTTTCCTAAAGTCACACTGCGGTGCTGGGATTCATGGCCTTGTGCAGTAAATATGTTCGCCGCTCACACATGTCCTTACACCTGCTTCAGACTGGGCGGCCTCAGCTGATCCCTTATCGCATGCCGCGGCCATGAGGCCGCACAGTCAGAAGAAGGCGGAAGGAGGGGAGTGAAGACAGGGGAACATATGCACTGCTCGTGCCCATCAATCACACCCTCGCAGTCAAAATATATGAGACAACGAGGGGCGTTGTGTCGGGCAGGGCGGACGCACAGGCACAGCCAGCCAACCAATGATGTCAGAAGACGGGCAGCGCTAACAATGGGGGTGCTGCGTGTCATTAGAAAGGAAAGTCACACCTCAGGGACAGTGGAATGGTCTCTAATGAGACACATTTTGTACGTGTTGAGTTCCACGTGGGCAAGGAGAAAAAAGTCAGCCACCTTGTACAAATGCAGCAGTACTGCTGTACAAGGTGGCTGTTATACATAGAAACACCTGGGGGTGGGGGGCAGGCTCCCTTCAATTTCAGTTCATGCGCCTGCGTGGCGTTTGCAGGACACGTTGCCGGCTACACAGCAGGGGAACAGCTGGCGGTGCTGAACCCCACTAACACATTGGCTGGTGTTTTTCTCTGTGCAGCTAGCAGTTCCGGGCAAAAACTAGCGGTGTTTGAGCCCAGGGTCAGCAGGAGGAGGAGAGGAGCAGAGTGTAGGCCGAAGCCTGCACTGGTGGCAGCATTTGGTCGGTTGTGCCAGCGTGGCTTGTGCTGGACATGATGCCGGCTACACAGCAGGGGAACAGCTGGCGGTGCTGAACCCCACTAACACATTGGCTGGTGTTTTTCTCTGTGCAGCTAGCAGTTCCGGGCAAAAACTAGCGGTGTTTGAGCCCAGGGTCAGCAGGAGAGGAGCAGAGTGTAGGCCGAAGCCTAGTTGAACCAATTTCAAAGGTTACCTTTAACCCCCCCTCAGGTGTTGCAAGGTACAAGAGCCACACCTTGTGCAGCATTAATGCTGCACAAGTAAAAGGTTGCTCTATTTAATTTGCTCCTTGCACACGCTGAATAAAACACGTACACTATTTAGCCCACTATACTTTCAAACAGTAGTGGAGGCGTGACTTGTCTTTTTAAGGAGATGCAGCACAGGTGTCAAAATTTACACCTAGCTGCTGGGCGCAGATTCCTGAGCGTTGTTATTTGCTGTACAGGAGTCTGCGCTATTGTGATCCCTTGGCCATGCGCTGTGACTGAGCGCTTCCTGTCTTCTCACCTCATTTCATGTCGGCCGTTGCGGTTAGCGATGGACATGATTTCCAGACCCACAGTGTGTTTTCAAAAAATCACACTGCGTGGCTGGGATTCGTGGCCTTGTGCAGTAAATATGTTTGCCGCTCACACATGTCCTTACACCTGCTTCAGACTGGGCGGCCTCATCTGATCCCTTATCGCCTGCCGCGGCCATGAGGACACCCAGTCTGAAGAAGGCGGAAGGAGATGAGTGAACACAGGCAAACATATGCACTGCACATGCCCATCAATCACACCCTCGCTGTCCAAAAAAATATGACACCGAGGGGCGATGTTTCGAGCAGGGCAGACGCACAGGCGCAGGCAGCTAACCAATGATGTCAAAAGACGGGCAGCGCTAACAAGGGTGGTGCTGCGTATCATTAGAAAGGAAAGTCACACCTCAGGGACAGTGGAATGGTCTCAATGAGACACATTTTGTACGTGTTGAGTTCAACGTGGGCAAGGAGACAAAAAGTCAGCCACCTTGTACAAATGCAGCAGTACTGCTGTACAAGGTGGCTGTTATACATAGAAACACCTGGGGGTGGGGGGCAGGCTCCCTTCAATTTCAGTTCATGTGCCTGCGTGGCATTTGCAGGTCACGTTGCAAGCTACACAGCAGGGGAACAGCTGGCGTTGCTGAACCCCAGTGACACATTGACTGGTGTTTTTCTCTGTGCAGCTCGCATGTCCGGGCAAAAACTGGCGGTGTTTGAGCCCAGGGTCAGCAGGAGGAGGAGAGGAGCAGAGTGTAGGCCGAAGCCTGCACTGGTGGCAGCTTTTGGTCAGTTGTGCCAGCGTGGCTTGTGCTGGACACGATGCCGACTACACAGCAGGGGAACAGCTGGCGGTGCTGAACCCCACTAACACATTGACTGGTGCATTTCTCTGTGCAGCTAGCATGTCCGGGCAGAAACTGGCGGTGTTTGAGCCCAGGGTCAGCAGGAGGAGGAGAGGAGCAGAGTGTAGGCCGAAGCCTGCACTGGTGGCAGCTTTTGGTCAGTTGTGCCAGCGTGGCTTGTGCTGGACACGATGCCGACTACACAGCAGGGGAACAGCTGGCGGTGCTGAACCCCACTAACACATTGACTGGTGTTTTTCTCTGTGCAGCTAGCAGTTCCGGGCAAAAACTAGCGGTGTTTGAGCCCAGGGTCAGCAGGAGGAGGAGAGGAGCAGAGTGTAGGCCGAAGCCTGCACTGGTGGCAGCTTTTGGTCAGTTGTGCCAGCGTGGCTTGTGCTGGACACGATGCCAACTACACAGCAGGGGAACAGCTGGCGGTGCTGAACCCCACTAACACATTGACTGGTGTTTTTCTCTGTGCAGCTAGCAGTTCCGGGCAAAAACTAGCGGTGTTTGAGCCCAGGGTCAGCAGGAGAGGAGCAGAGTGTAGGCCGAAGCCTAATTGAACCAATTTCAAAGGTTACCTTTAACCCCCCCTCAGGTGTTGCAAGGTACAAGAGCCACACCTTGTGCAGCATTAATGCTGCACAAGTAAAAGGTTGCTCTATTTAATTTGCTCCTTGCACACGCTGAATAAAACACGTACACTATTTAGCCCACTATACTGTCAAACAGTAGTGGAGGCGTGACTTGTCTTTTTAAGGAGATGCAGCACAGGTGTCAAAATTTACACCTAGCTGCTGGGCGCAGATTCCTGAGCGTTGTTATTTGCTGTACAGGAGTCTGCGCTATTGTGATCCCTTGGCCATGCGCTGTGAGCGCTTCCTGTCTTCTGACCTCATTTCATGTCGGCCGTTGCGGTTAGCGATGGACATGAATCCCAGACCCACAGTGTGTTTTCAAAAAATCACACTGCGTGGCTGGGATTCGTGGCCTTGTGCAGTAAATAGGTTTGCCGCTCACACATGTCCTTACACCTGCTTCAGACTGGGCGGCCTCAGCTGATCCCTTATCGCCTACCACGGCCAGGAGGCCGCACAGTCTGAAGAAGGCGGAAGGAGATGAGTTAAGACAGGCGAACATATGCACTTCTCGTGCCCATAAACCACACCCTCGCTGACAAAATAAATATGACAACGAGGGGCGTTGTTTCTAGCAGGGTGGATGCACAGGCGCAGCCAGCTAACCATGATGACAAAAGACGGGAAACGCTACCAAGGGGGGTGCTGCGTATCATTAGAAAGGAAAGTCACACCTCAGGGACAGTGGAATGGTCTCAATGAGACACATTTTGTACGTGTTGAGTTCAACGTGGGCAAGGAGAAAAAGTCAGCCACCTTGTACAAATGCAGCAGTACTGCTGTACTAGGTGGCTGTTATACATAGAAACACCTGGGGGGGTGGGGCCAGGTTCCCTTTAATTTCAGTTCATGTGCCTGCGTGGCGTTTGCAGGTCACGTTGCCGGCTACACAGCAGGGGAACAGCTGGCGTTGCTGAACCCCACTAACACATTGGCTGGTGTTTTTCTCTGCGCAGCTAGCACTTCCGGGCAAAAACTAGCGGTGTTTGAGCCCAGGGTGAGCAGGAGGAGGAGAGGAGCAGAGTGTAGGCCGAAGCCTGCACTGGTGGCAGCTTTTGTTCTGTTGTGCCAGCGTGGCTTGTGCTGGACACGTTGCCGACTACACAGCAGGGGAACAGCTGGCGGTGCTGAACCCCACTGACACATCACCTAGTGTTTTTTCTGTGTAGACAACACTTCCAGGTGGCAACTGACAGTGTTGAAACCCAGGGAATCAAAGAGGAGCAGAG
The DNA here is from genome assembly GCF_032444005.1 of Ranitomeya imitator. Lineage (NCBI taxonomy): Eukaryota > Metazoa > Chordata > Amphibia > Anura > Dendrobatidae > Ranitomeya > Ranitomeya imitator. Next base: position 145,703,653 of record NC_091288.1, on the reverse strand, counting down.
TGTAGGCCGAAGCCTGCAGTGGAGCAAGTTGAAAGGGAACCTTTAACCCCCCCCAGGCATTTGTTGCTGAAAGAGCCATCTTGTACAGCAGTAATACTGCACATGGAAAATGGTGGCTCCGAAAATTATGCTCCTTGCAAACGCTGAAGTACACACTCATATAATGTGTCCCCTCACACCGTCAAACCATCCCGGAAGTGGGACTTTCCTTTGTAATGTGACACAGCACAGCCGTCATTCCAACCCCCTTGGTGCCGGGCGCCACCTCCTCAACGTTGTTTGGTTCTGTCACGGAGCCCGCGCTGTAATGTTATCCCTTGGCCATGCACAGTTAGCGGTGGCCGTCTTCTGACATCATGTAGGTGTCAGGCTGGCAGTGCCTGTGCGTCCAAGCTGCCCGAGATCAAACCTTGCAGTGTCATCTAATGTAGTCCCACTGCGGGCCAGGGATCCATGGGCATGCGCAGTGCATATCATCGCCTCTCACTCACCTCCTTCCTGCTTCTTCAGACTGTGCGGCGTCACGGCCGTGGCATGCTATTAGGGATCAGCTGACGCCGCCTAGTCTGAAGAAGCGTGAAGAAGGGGAGTGAGAGGCTAGTAGATGCACTGCGTATGGCCATGGATACCAGGCCCACTGTGGGATCACATTAGACGACACTGCGAGGTGTGATTTCGGGCAGCGTGGACGCACAGGCGCAGCCAGGACGACAACAAATGATGTCAGAGGACGGGCAGCGCAAACTGTGCATGGCCAAGGGATAACATAACAGCGCAGGGTCCATGACGGAATCAAACAACGCTAAGGAGGCAGCGCACGGTGCCAAGGGGGTAGCAATGATGGCTGTGCTGCGTCACATTACAAAGGAAAGTCCCACCTCCGGGACGGTTGGACGGTGTGAGGGGACACATTACATGAGTGTGTAGTTCAGCGTTTGCAAGGAGCATAATTTCAAGAGCGACCTTTCCCTTGTGCAGTATTAGTGCTGCACATGGTGGCTCTTTCAGTAACAAACGCCTAGGGGGGGAGGGGGACGGGTCACCTTACATTTTAGTTGTGCCAGCGTGGCGGTCGCATGACACGTTGCCGGATACACAGCTGGGGATCAGCTGACGTTACTGAACCCCAATAACAGAGGAGCGACTGTTGACTGTGCACACAGCACTTCCAGGCACCAACTGGCGGTGTTAGAGCCCAGGGACAGCAGGAGGAGCAGATTGGAGGTATTGCCGCACACACAGCTGGGGATCAGCTGACGTTACTGAACCCCAATAACAGAGGAGCGCCTGTTGACTGTGCACACAGCACTTCCAGGCACCAACTGGCGGTGTTAGAGCCCAGGGACAGCAGGAGGAGCAGATTGGAGGTATTGCCGCACACACAGCTGGGGATCAGCTGACGTTACTGAACCCCAATAACAGAGGAGCGACTGTTGACTGTGCAGACAGCACTTCCAGGCACCAACTGGCGGTGTTAGAGCCCAGGGACAGCAGGAGGAGCAGAGGAACAGAGTGTAGGCCGAAGCCTGATTGGAGCAAGTTGAAAGGGAACCTTTAACCCCCCCCCCCCCCAAGACGTTTGTAGCTGAAAGAGCCATCTTGTGCAGCACTAAGGATGCAAAAGGAAAAGGTGGTTCTTTTAATTATGCTCCTTGCAAACACCGAATTAAACACTAAAAATGTGTCCCCTTATACCGTTAAACCGTCCCGGAGGTGCGAATTTCCTTCGTAATGGGACACAGCACAGCTGACATTCCTATCCCCTTGGTGCCGTGCGCTGCCTCCTCAGCGTTGTTTTAAGCTGTCACGGAGCCTGCGCTGTTCTGTTAGCCCTTGGCCATGCCCAATTAGCGTTGCCTGTCTTCTGACATAATTTGGTGTCAGGCTGTTACTGCCTGTGCGTCCACGCTGCTCCAGATCCCACCTCGCAGTCTCGTCCAACGTAATCCCACTGCGGGCCTTAGAACCATGGACATGCACAGTGCATATCCTCGACTCTCACTCCCCTCCTTCCCTCTTCTTCAGACTGTGCGGTGTCACGGCCGTGGCATGCTATTAGGGATCAGCTGACGGCGCACAGTCTAAAGAAGGCGGAGGGAAATGAGCGAGAGCCCGAGGGGAAGATATGCACTGCGCATGCCCATGGATCCCAGGCCCGCAGTGTGACTCAATCAGAAGACACAGCGAGGCGGGATCTCGGGCAGCGCGGCCGCACAGGCGCAGCCAGCCTGACACCAAATTATGTCAGAAGACAGGCAGCGCAAATAGGGCATGCCCAAGGGATAACAGAACAGCGCAGGCTCCGTGACAGCTTAAAACAACGCTGAGGAGGCAGCGCATGGCACCAAGGGGGTAGGAATGACGGCTGTGCTGCGTCACATTGCGAAGGAAAGTCCCAGCTCCGGGACAGTATAACGGTATCAGTGAACACATTTTATAAGTGTTAAGTTCTGCGTGTGCAAGGAGCTAAAAAAAAAGAGCTACCTTTTCCTTGTGCAGCATTACTGCTGCACAAGATGGCTCTTTCAGTAACAAACGACGGGGGGGGGGGGACAGGTTCCCTTACATTTAGGTTGTTGTGCCAGCGTGGCGGTCGCAGGACACATTGCCGGCTACACAGCTGGGGATCAGCTGACGTTACTGAAACCCAATAACACTGGGTCGTATGTTTTTACTGTGCAGCCTGCACTTCTGAGCCGCAACTGGCGGTGTTGGAGCCCAGGAATAGCAGTTCAGGTGGTAGAAAGATGAACACAGCAGGAGACCTGGATGACACCCAATTACTTAATCAGGCAGAGGAGTGGCAAATTCCTGCGAGATCCAGGCCTGGTTCATTTTTAGGAAAGTAAGCCGGTCAACGTTATCGGAGGATAGTCGCATGCGACGGTCTGTTAGTACACCACCTGCGGCACTAAAGACACGTTCCGATAAGACACTAGCCGCAGGGCAAGCCAGCACCTCCAATGCATACTGGCTTAGCTCTGGCCATGTATCCAGCTTAGAGACCCAAAACTTGAACGGGGAAGAGCCGTCTGGGAGTACAGTAAGAGGGCAAGCCATGTAGTCTGTCACCATCTGACGGAACCGTTGCCTCCTGCTGACTGGAGCCGCCGGTGATGGTGTAGACATTTGGGGCGGGCACACAAAAGTGTGCCAGAGTTGTGCCATACTGGGCTTGCCTTGGGCAGAGGCACTGCTTCTGCTCCCTCTTTGGGCAGAGCCTCCCCCACTGCCTCGACGCACTGAGCTGCTTTGTAAAGCACTAGCAGCACTCCTCTCAGTTGGACAGGAGAAGATGATGGAATTCACCAGTGTGTCGTGGTACTCCCGCAATTTACGCTCCCGGGTCAACGCAGGGATGAGGTTTTGGACGTTGTCCCGGTAGCGAGGATCGAGGAGGGTGAACACCCAATAATCAGGCATGTTGAGAATGTGGTCGATGCGGTGGTCGTTTCTCAGGCACTGCAGCATGAAATCCACCATGTGCTGCAGAGTGCCAACTGGCCCAGAAACGCTGTCCCCTGCTTGAGACATGATCTCTGCTCGCTCGTCATCACCCCACCCTCGCTGTACACACTGACCACTGGACAATTGTGTCGCTCCCTCCTCCGGACGGAGCTCTTCCTCCTCCATTGACTCCTCCTCATCCTCCTCACAAATTGGCCCCTGCGTACCCCTTTGTGAGGAACCACGTGGCGCTGACTCTCCAGAAGCTGATGGAAAAGGTGACTCCTCATCCTCCACCTCTTCCACAACATCATCCCTTAACCCTTGCAAAGTTTGCTGAAGCAGGCAGATAAGGTGGACAGTCATGCTGACTAGTGCATCATCTGCACTTGCCATCCGCGTGGAATAATCAAAAGGACGCAAAACCTGGCAGACGTCCTTCATAGTGGCCCACTCTGTGGTTGTGAAGTCTGATCGGCGCTGACTGCGACTTCTTTGCGCCTGATGCAGCTGGTACTCCATAACTGCTTGCTGCTGCTCACACAACCGCTCCAACATATGTAACGTGGAATTCCACCGGGTAGGTAGGTCACATATGATGCGGTGTTCCGGAAGGCGGAATCGGCGCTGCAGAGCAGCAATGCGGGATCTGGCCAAGCTGGAACGCCGCAAGTGAGCACACTCTAGGCGGACCTTGTGCAGCAGGGCATCAAGATCCGGATAGTCCCTCAGAAAACTCTGCACAACCAAATTGAGCACATGTGCCAGACATGGGATGTGAGTGAGGTTGCCAAGGGCCAAAGCTGCCACCAGATTTCGGCCATTGTCACACACTACCATGCCTGGCTGGAGATTCGCTGGCAGTAACCACACATCGCTCTCCTGCTTGATGGCATTCCAGAGCTCCTGCGCTGTGTGGCTTCGATGCCCCAATGAAACTAGTTTCAAGACGGCCTGCTGACGTTTGGCCACGGCTGTGCTCATGTCGGTCATAGGTAAACGTTCACGGGTCCATGTGGAGGTGGACTGTGACGGATCCTGCAGAGAGGAATCTGAGGAACTGGTGTAAGAGGAGGAGTCGATGCGTACAGACTGGATTCCTGCAATCCTTGGAGTGGGCAGGACACGTCCTGCGCCACTCGCACGATCTGTACCTGGCTCAACAACATTAACCCAATGGGCAGTGAGGGAAACATATCGCCCCTGTCCATGCTGACTGGTCCACGCATCGGTGGTGAGGTGGACCTTGCTACTGACGGCGTTCAGTAGCGCATGTTTTATGTTTGCCTCAACATGCCTGTGCAGGGCAGGGACAGCCTGCCTGCTGAAGTAAAAGCGGCTGGGCACCTTGTACTGTGGGACTGCCAATGCCATCAAGTCACGGAAGCTGTCAGTCTCCACCAGCCTGAACGAGAGCATTTCCAGGGACAACAGTTTGGCAATGCCTGCATTCAGAGCCTGTGCTCGGGGGTGGTTGGCCGAGAATGCCCGCCTTTTCTCCCATGCCTGTACTACCGATGGCTGTAGAGTAGACTGGGAGTGTGAGGATGACTGGGAAGGTGGTGCTGTGGGTGGAATTACACTAGGTCTCTGGACAACAGTGGAGGAAGAGGCAACACGAGATGAAGAGGTGGTAGCTGCCGCTGTTGGTTGGCCTACGTCTTCACTGTGTTTCTGTAACTCCACCGCGTGCCTGGTCCGCACATGTTTCCACATATTTGTGGTATTGAGGTTGCTGACACTTTTACCTCTTTTTACTTTCTGATGACACAGCTTGCATTTGACAAAACAAATGTCATCTGCAACTGTGTCAAAAAAGGACCAGGCACTGCAAGTCTTGGGAGCGCCCTTTTTGGCTTTGGAAAGAGACAGGCTCCTAACGGGTGCCAAAGTGGAGGCTACAGGCTCCGCAGTCTTCCCCCTCCCTCTCCCTCTTTGGCCCGTAAGGGGAAGCTCTTCCTCAGAGCTGCTCCCACCACCTTCCTGTTCCTCACGCCACGATGGGTCAAGGACCTCATCATCTCCACTACCCTCTGCCACCAACTGCTCCTCCTGGGTAGTCTCGGCAGCACAGTACGCATCAGAAAGCGGCACCTGAGTTTCATCATCAGATGCGTACTGCGCTGTGGTCACCGGAGGCACTGGCCCACCTGCCTCTTCAGAGTCAGAGAGAAAAAGCTGTTGGGCATCACTGCACACTGCCTCTTCTTCCATTTCTCCAATGCTGCTTGGCTGGCCCCCTGTTTCCAAGCCAAGAGATTCAGAGAACAGAAGTAGAGACGGCTCCTGTCCTGGGCTCTCTGACTGCCTGGCCAATTTGGCAGGTGGTGAAGAGACAGATGGCTGCTCTCCAGTGCTCTGTGCCTGAGAGGATGTGGCACTAACTGAAGTCGATGCCGAGGCGTTAGCTGCCATCCACCTGACAACGGCTTCAATTTGGTCTTCACGCAGCAGCGGTGCACGGTGCTCTCCGACAAAGCTGCGCATGAAGGACTGTTCCCTGCTGAAACTGAGTGACGACGAGTCACCGGCGCCCGCAGCAGGCACAGAATCACCACGTCCTCTCCCTGCTCCTCTCCCTGCTCCGCGCCCACGCCCACGTGCCTTACTCCCTGCCCTCTTCATCTTGGTTGACAGATAAAGATAAGCAGAAAAGTACTAAGGCCTTAGCGTGCTTATTCCTGAAATGCTCCTCCTAACAGGTGTAAGAAACACTAATGTTGTGAAGTGTGGACTAAACTTTATTATTTTTCAAATGTGGCCTACACAAGTGTTAAGTTGTGTTTGGTGAACTTTACTTTTTTTTTTGTGCAGATCGGGCTACAGAGCTAGTTTAAATCACACGGAGACCGTGCAGACAGCCGTAAACGGCGCTGCAAGGCCAAAAAACCCTCCTCTAGGTTATCCTATGTAGTGTTTTTCCACTATTTAGCTGGAGACGGGTGGAAAGACACTAATAGGAATTTTTTTTTTTTAATTTTAAACAGGCTGCACTATTTGAAAAAAAGGAAATTGTTTTTCAAGGTATGAGGCAGTAACGCACCCTGAGCTGAATCCAACCGGCTATAGCTGCACACAGACTACAGGGCGAGCTGCGCTCACACAGAGACCGTGCAGACAGCCGTAAACGGCGCTGCAAGGCCAAAAAACCCTCCTCTAGGTTATCCTATGTAGTATTTTTCCACTATTTAGCTGGAGACGGGTGGAAAGACACTAATAGGATTTTTAAAAAAAAAATTTTAAACAGGCTGCACTATTTGAAAAAAAAGGAAATTGTTTTTCAAGGTATGAGGCAGTAACGCACCCTGAGCTGAATCCAACCGGCTAGAGCTGCACACAGACTACAGGGCGAGCTGCGCTCACACAGAGACCGTGCAGACAGCCGTAAACGGCGCTGCAAGGCCCAATAAACCCCCTCTAGGTTATCCTATGTAGTGTTTTTCCACTATTTAGCTGGAGACGGGTGGAAAAACACTAATAGGGAATTTTTTTTAAAATTTTTAAACAGGCTGCACTATTTGAAAAAAAGGAAAATTTTTCTCAAGGTATGAGCCAGTAACGAACCCTGAGCTGAATCCAACCGGCTATGGCTGCACACAGACTACAGGGCGAGCTGGGCTCACACGGAGACCGTGCAGACAGCCGTAAACGGCGCTGCAAGGCCCAAAAACCCCCCTCTAGGTTATCCTATGTAGTGTTTTTCCACAATTTAGCTGGAGACGGGTGGAAAAACACTAATAGAGAATTTTTTAAAAAATTTTTAAACAGGCTGCACTATTTGAAAGAAAGGAAAATTTTTCTCAAGGTATGAGCCAGTAACGAACCCTGAGCTGAATCCAACCGGCTATGGCTGCACACAGACTACAGGGCGAGCTGGGCTCACACGGAGACCGTGCAGACAGCCGTAAACGGCGCTGCAAGGCCCAAAAACCCCCCTCTAGGTTATCCTATGCAGTGTTTTTCCACAATTTAGCTGGAGACGGGTGGAAAAACACTAATAGGGAATTTTTTTTAAAATTTTTAAACAGGCTGCACTATTTGAAAGAAAGGAAAATTTTTCTCAAGGTATGAGCCAGTAACGAACCCTGAGCTGAATCCAACCGGCTATGGCTGCACACAGACTACAGGGCGAGCTGGGCTCACACGGAGACCGTGCAGACAGCCGTAAACGGCGCTGCAAGGCCCAAAAACCCCCCTCTAGGTTATCCTATGTAGTGTTTTTCCACAATTTAGCTGGAGACGGGTGGAAAAACACTAATAGGAAATTTGAGAAAAAATGTGCAGCAGGCTGCACTATGAGCAAAAAAGGACAACTGTGTGAGGCAGTGTGAACCCCCCCTGAGCTGAATACAACCGGGTATATGGCTGCACACAGACTACAGAGTGAGCTGCACACACACACACACACACAGAGACCTTGCAGAACGCTGTTAAAACAGCGCTGCAAGGCAAGAGCAAGGTGAACAGTGAAGAACACACAGCGTTTTGCTAAATTAGCCTTTGGAAAGGAAAATAAAGCAATTAGCTAGCTCAACTGGCCCTCAGTTAGAACACAGCATCCTGTCCCTAACTGAAATCACAGCAGAGTGAGCGCAAAATGGCGGCAGCGTTTTTTATAGGGCAGAGTGACATCATTTCAGCAGCCAATCACAGCCTTGCCAGTACTTACATGCCCACCATGCTAATCAGGATGTGCCCACACTTCCAGTCATTCCTCATTGGCTGCTGCGTCCAGTTTGAATTCTGGGAACTTCCGATTCCGGTATCCGATACGCGGGAAGTATCGGAATTCGGTATCGGAATTCCGATACCGCAAATATCGGCCGATACCCGATACTTGCGGTATCGGAATGCTCAACACTATTAAAGATATTGTTGTATTTTTAGTCTGGTTGTGATTTATGGCGTTGTATAGGATGGCGTTTCATTGTCTGCGGCCTTGATTATTGTTCTTTCCAGGATAGATTTTTCTTTTCCATTTATTGGTTTGGGGGTGTTTTTTTGTATTCAGTTGTGATGTTTTATTCTTGCGTTATATGAATTTTATTGTCTCCGGCCATGTTGGATTTATAGTAAAGTATATTATAGAATGATTCTGCGCCCTTTTATTAAATGTAATAATTTATATTGCAAGTTGTGTATTATGTTCTGCACTGTGGTTATGTAAAGACATTGTTGTATGTTTCTGGTTGTGATGTATGGCGTTGTATGGCCTTTTATTGTCTCCGGCCATGTCGGTTTTATTGTAAAGTATGGTGTGTTATTAACGTTTCTGCCCTTAATTTTTGGGGGTTGTTAATTTTTTCCTTTCAAAAATCTATTGTGTTTTTTGGGTTGCTCCGTGCATACTGTCCTTTTTTTAAAAAAAAAACTCTCTTTTGGGATTACCACTTGGGTCTGTTGTATATTTGTTTTGTTATCTGTAGGCTTTTGTTTACTCTGGCATTGGGTTGTCTCTGCCATTGTTTCTTTTAATCAATGTGGCAGTGTTGTTTGCACAGCGTTAGTTCAGTTGGAGTGCAATGTTCTTTGTGGTTGAAATGTAAATGTTTTTTTTTTTTTTAAATTGCTGTATTGTGCCAAGGAGCATAGGATAAATGTTATTTTGTTCTTTATTTCAGTATTGCATTATGGCCAGCGATTCCAGCAACACCCCACCGCTGAGGAGTCCGGTGAGTACATGATCAACTATTGCTTACTATTCGCTGTCATTTGTAGATGGGTCACTCAACTTTTTGGTAAACTATTTTGCAGACTTCTTCAAGTGAGGAGGAGAGCCAGGAGGAACAGAGGGAGCAGGAGCAGAGACCACGGGGCCAAGCTGTGGTTGCAGGACGGCGAGTAAGTTTTAATGTCAAACCTATTCCTTTTTTTTTCTTAAATTTTTTTGTTTTTGCGGGTATGGGGGGTGGTGGGAGGGGGTGGTGGTGGAGGTGGTAGGTGGCGGTGGAGGAGATAGGGACAACATTGTTTATCTTGCAAACATTAATATTTTACATTTATTCTAGGTTTCACAACGGGCCCATGATGACCAACTCGATATTGACATGATGGTAGCAGCCATAGAGGAACGGGGCCCGTTGTGGGACAGCCGTGACCCCCGGCACGCGGACCAGGGCATATTGCGCCGTTTGTGGATAGAGGTGGCACAATTGCTGTGGGATGGCTTCGACAGCGCTTCCCCGTGGCCAAAGCTAAATTTTGTAAGTATTTCCAAAATGCTGCTGTGACCCATCAGGCCAGGATTACACAACCGTCTGTGATGTCTTCTATTGGGATTGCACACGGTTGCGTAATCGTTTTCAATATATTCTCTAAAACTTATTTTTTTATACACAGTTAAACAATTGAAGACCAGATGGCGCTCCATGAAGGACCGTTTCAGGAGGGGCCTGAAAAAGGAGGGACAGATCCGTAGTGGTGCTGCAGCGTCAAGGACCTCTGTGTACAAATACAACCGTATATTGCAGTTCTTGCGACCGGTCCTTGAAAGCAGAGAGTAAGTATAGTACCTACGCACACACCTAGTTTTTACAACATGCATATTCACGTACTATATTCCAGCCACGTAGCTTATTGCCCAGCCATTTATTTTGGCAAGTACGAAGTATAGAAATGAAGAATAAAATGCAAGCTCGCAGAGGCGTGAAAAGTAAAAAATACATACTTTTATCCTCTTCAATCATAAGCAGAGGATGAAACATCAGCACAATACAATAGACACTATCTACGCGTTTCAGGTGACAGGGAACATCAGACCTGAAACGCGTAGATAGTGTTTTTATTGTATTGTGCTGATGTTTCATCCTCTGTTTCTGATTGAAGTGAATAAAGTATTTAGTTTTTACTTTTCACGCCTCGGTGACCTCGTATTTTTTATTCATTTCTGGTCTTCTCACGCTTGACACAGCGGCTCCGTGCTCTGAGCCTTCTGGGATTACAACAATGGTGAGCTTGACTTGCTATTTCTTTCCCTGAAATCAGAAGTATACAGAACACAGAAAGATAGTAGATTGGCCATGCCCGGGCAATATTTCATAGTGGAGTATTATAGTGCCCATCCAGGTGTATCCCAGTTTTTTTACACACAAAAACTTAAAATATATTAGACATGGCATACCTTCTACTGCAAGGCAGGTTATGTTCCCATGGTTGCTCAGCTCGCAGGACCTGTGATGACGTCTCGGTCACATGACCGTGACGTCATGGCAGTTCCAACGGTAAGCGTAACTGTCGGGCGTTACAAACCGCAACCATGGGTGACTATTTTGGAATCAATAAATGCATTTTTTATTTTAAGATTGATGCGGCATATGCAGTGTCAATATTAAAAATAGGTTAACGGCGGCAATGGATACCGCCGGTAAAGTTAATTAATGACGCATGTGAAATGTTATATTTAGTATACTAATGGTTTCCTTATGTTTTCACAGAACACACAGCAGCACCCGCGAGACTGTCCGACCCTCTGGAGCGGTCCTTCGTGAAGCGCCATCTGAACCGTCGCAGCCATCCCACAGCGAGAGCAGGTCTGCACCACCACAATCTGGCGAACCGGCAGCCGGTCCATCAGATGTTCCCCTGGCCGAGGCCTCTGTCGCTCCTTCCTTCGGGTCTTCCCGACAGCATTAGCGGGCCTCGGACAGGGCGGTCATGCCTGAATTTTTACATTTGAGCACCGTATTTCAGAATGGTTTCAAGGCGCTGTGCGATAAAATGTCCAATATCGACCGGCGTCTTGAAAACATCGAATCGGAGCTCTCGAGGCCGGCCAAATATTTTTTTAGTGCCATTCACAAGGGCATGGTTGAACATCTTACGCCGGAACTCCAGATTTCGGTCATGCAGGGCTGCAACAACGCATATGTCACTGCTCTGCAGCAGGCTCGGGTCATGCAGTCAGCGACTACAGTGCCCGCAGTACCATCGCTGGCTGCCATGACTCCGACTCCTGCTGCAGAGCACCACCACAGAGCTCCGCGTGCCGAGGGCCACCGCCACCGCCACCGCCACCACAGAACATAGCCCCAAAGTTCTGATCATGCCAGGCCTTCAAGGGCACACAGACGGGAAGCCGACCCACACCCAGAGGGAGAGAGGAGGAAAAAAAAGAAGAAGACGACGACAAGCACTACGACCTTGGCTATGGCTGCTCCCAAAACAACCACCATTACACAGCCTGGGTCGACCCGGAGCACACCAAGTACCCAGCCTGGGTCAACACGGAGTACACCCAGTACCCAGCCTGGGTCTACAAGGAGTACACCTAGTACACAGCCTGGGTCTACCCGGAGCCGGAGTAGCCAGCCAAGGACACTGGTCGTCCCTCCTCCTCCCTCACCTCCTGCTTTGGCAGTCTCGCCACCGTCAACTGGCTGGATTGATGTCGGCATCCCGTCTAGTGTCATAGACTATGCTGCTTCCTCCCCCTCGTCCTCCTCCTCGGTCTCCTTAACACCCCCCAAAAGTGGGGAATATCAATCCCCCTTAATTGCTGACATAGATACCCCTTAACATTTCCCTTTTCTTTTATTTTGTGTCCCTAATAAATTGTTATTTTTTTTGAAAATACTGAGTTTTTATTGTCTCAAATAAAGTTTGCACCAAATCACACCGTGCGCCGTATACACAAATATTGTGTTTGTAACACCTGATGTGCAATGTCTGACAATATTTTATAATTTTTTTTTTTCATTTTTTTATAGGGCTGTCGCTCATTGTACTATGAGATGTTACAAACACAAACAGCATTGCTCAATATATCAAGTTTAAAATGTACCATCACACCACGATTTCAGTAACGATATAGTTGGTTTTTGTGTGTAACCAACGTTATCTTTGCTGAAATCGTACAACGATTAGACCCCTGCTGTGAGATTATTGGTGTCAGCGAATGATTAGTAATTTTTTGGGGTAACTGATCACACGCTGTCATTGTTGGATCTGCGTGTTTGACACCAATCCAGCGATGTCTTTGTTTTACACAAGGGAATATTGGGTTACTAGCGCAGTGTTTTTAACACTCAAAAAGTGAACAATACCCCCCCCAAAAAAAAAAGGTGTCAACAACGTCCCTCGCCGTCATCTTTCCGCAGTGACTGACACTGTGATTCCCGCCCGTAAAGCAGAGCACACCGTTGACTTAATAAACGCTGTGCTTTAGGGCTGGCACAGTACGGAAAGATGACGGCGATGGACGTGTCACACACCGGAATGTAAGGTTTTTTTAATTTTTTTAAATTACATTAACAGGGAAAACATCGTGAGTGCGGCCATGCGCTTCACATTACCCAGATTACACGGGGACTTGCTCTTTTTTGGTCGCTGGAGAGCTGTCTATGTGACAGCTCTCCAGCAACCACGCGACGACTAAACAACGATCACGGTCCGGTTGTATCACTGGTCGGTATCGTTGGATAATAGTTTTATTACGGTACCTTAAGAATATTGGTCAGGTGAGGTGGTAGCAATGTTCACAGTGTCGCCACTATTTGACTCTGGACGAATTCTAGCATCCTGAGTACAATAGTGTTAACTCTGTAGAGTTATGCAAACATGATCGTCTCCCTCCTTGTCAAGCCAGGTTCATTATGCAAATAGTCAGCAGGATTAAAAATGGTTGCCAAGGTGGGAGCCGATCATGTTTATGTCAAAACTATGGAAAACACGGCTGAAATATTTTTTTGTTTTGTCACAGTCCATTTGGGTACTGGTGCTCACATAAATTTTGTGGGACACACATTACTTTACATAACATTGGATTTTACAATTTGATTATTATGGAAAAACATATGGGAGATTTGTTTTGTGAAAACGGAAAGGCACAAGAACTTTATTTAAAAACACAACGCGTTAGACAATCAGGGGACATTATAACAATAACCTTACATAGGATGGTAAAATGACATGGACTCCACAGTGTTTACATGACATCATAATACCAAGATGAATTAAACCATTTGATCTTGCCATGAAACATGGCCAACATCTGAAACAAAGTATGCAGCAAATTGGTCCCTTATATGAGCAATCTCCACAGTTGTCCGCAGAGGATGATTTTGATAATCAGGCAATGGATTTGGTATGGGTTCATCGAGTTCCACGTTGACTCTCTCTTTATCAATAATAAAATTGTGGAGAACCACACACGCCTTCACCACCTCATCCACTGTCTCAATTTTCAAATTTATAGCGGATCCTAAGATACGCCATTTGGAGACAAGGATTCCAAAGGCGCACTCCACAGTTCTTCTGGCCCTGGACAGTCTATAATTAAATATACTTTTGGTGCGGTCCAACCCCCGACTGGAGTACGGTTTAAGTAGGTTGCCACTCATTTGAAAAGCCTCATCCCCAACCACAACAAATGGCAGGGCCGGGCCTTTGGTGTTGGGAAGAGGTCGTGGCTGGGGGAAATTAAAATTGTTATCGTACAATCTTCGGCCCATATCAGACTCCTTAAATGTCCGTGAATCATTTGCACGGCCAAACGCTCCAATGTCCACAGCGAGAAACCTGCAGTCCGCACCTGCAATTGCCATGAGCACGGTGGAAAAGTATTTTTTATAATTAATAAACAGAGATCCACTTCTGGAAGGCTTGGCAATCCTAATGTGCTTCCCATCCACGGCTCCAATACAGTTAGGGAAAGAACACACTTGTTCGAATTTTGGGGCGTTGGCCTGCCATATTTCTGTTGTAGGGATGGGTAAAAATTCCTCACGGAGGTTGTCCCACAATGCGCGGCATGTGTCTGCAATAATACCAGACAGTGTGGAGACTCCAATCCGAAACTGGAAATGCAGTGATCTCAATGTCTCTCCGGTAGCAAGGAAACTGACAAGAAGAAAAAGAAATAAATGTAATTAATTAAATTGTTATGAAAGAATTTTTCATTCTTAATTACAATCCCCCACCCCACAAAACCAAAACACGTTACTTTAAAAAATGGCAAGAACATATAAATCCTTCACATTGCATTACGTACCGTAGAGTCACCAGCAGACGTTCTTCGGGGGAAATTGATTTACGGAGCTGCGTGTCCTGCCTGGAAATGGTTCCTTCCACCAGACGCAGCAGATATCGGAAGCTGTTTTGTGACATCCTGGTGTATTCAAAGTATTTCTCCTGGTTCTCATTTAATTCGCCAAACAGACAATGGTAGGCTCCACGACTCTCTCGGACTTCCACTATAGGGTGTAGCCAAAAACGCAGATGACTCCTTCTCCGTAGTTTGTCTCTTTTCCTCTGTTCATGACAGGCAATAGCATAAGCAACAGCAAGTGCTAATTCCAGCTCAATATTGAGGTAGATACTCTCCATGGTACGCTCCATCCTGATGCTGTATGGTTGGAAATAATCTATGCCGGGGTATATATACCACTATTACATTAATACCCACCCTCATCTACCCATTGGTGGCATTATTTAGTGTCTAGACACTAGACCCACCCTCTTCTATTCATTGGTGGTGTTATCTAGTGTCTAGACACTAAATTGTGTGGAAAGATAACATCATTGTTTGACAACGCATGCGTCGTAAAACGCTGCGTTTTTTGGGAAAACGCAACAAAAATGCACAAAAACTGCTGCGTTTTGCGACGCATCCGTTCGACGCATGTGTCAAAAAAGGTGCGTTTTTGCGTGCGTTTCTGATCCGTCGTGCGTTGCGTCGGCGACGCTGCGTCTCATGACGCTAATGTGAACGTAGCCTAACACTTGTCATTTCGATCTCACATCTGTCATTTTCCGATCACTACACTATTTTCCCTCACTCCTCTCATTTTGCACTCACACCTTTTCATTTTCACCTCACACCTCTCATTTTCACCTCAGTATATACATGTTTGTCATCTCCCTTATATATAGTATACACCTGTATGTCATCTCCTGTATATAGTATATACCTGTATGTCATCTCCCCTGTATATAGTATATACCTGCTGTGTGTCATCTCCCCTGTATATAGTATATACCTGTATGTCATCTCCTCCTATATATAGTATATACCTGTATGTCATCTCCTCCTATATATAGTATATACCTGTATGTCATCTCCTCCTATATATAGTATATACCTGTATGTCATCTCCTTCTATATATAGTATATACCTGTATGTCATCTCCTCCTGTATATAGTATATACCTGTGTGTCATCTCCCCTGTATATAGTATATATATGTGTGTCATCTCCTCCTGTATATAGTATATACCTGTATGTCATCTTCTATATATAGCATATACCTGTATGTCATCTCCTCCTGTATATAGTATATACCTGTAGGTCATCGGCTCCTGTATATAGTATATACCTGTGTGTCATCTCCTCCTGTATATAGTATATACCTGTATGTCATCTCCTCCTGTATATAGTATGTACCTGTATGTCATCTCCTCCTTTATATAGTATATACCTGTGTGTCATCTCTCCTGTATATAGTATATATCTGTGTGTCATCTCCCCTGTATGTAGTATATACCTGTGTGATCTCCTGTATTAGACCTCGTTAACACGTTATTTGCTCAGTATTTTTACCTCAGTATTTGTAAGATAAATTGGCAGCCTGATAAATCCCTAGCCAACAGGAAGCCCTCCCCCTGGCAGTATATATTAGCTCACACATACACATAATAGACAGGTCATGTGACTGACAGCTGCCGTATTTCCTATATGGTACATTTGTTGCTCTTGTAGTTTGTCTGCTTATTAATCAGAATTTTATTTTTGAAGGCTAATACCAGACTTGTGTGTGTTTTAGGGCGAGTTTCGTTTGTCAAGTTGTGTGTGTTGAGCTGTGTGTGGCGACATGCATGTAGCGACTTTTGTGAGATGAGTTTTGTGTGGCAACATGCGTGTAGCAACTTTTTGTGTGTCGAGTTGCATGTGACAGGTTAGTGTAGCAAGTTGTGTGCAGCAAGTTTTGCGCATGGCGAGTTTTGCGAGTGTTGAGTTTTATGTCTGGTGCCTTTTGAGTATGTGCAAGTTTTGTGTGAGGCAACTTTTGCATGTGTTGCAAATTTTGTGCATATGGCAATTTTTCCGCATGTGCAAGTTTTGCATGTGGCGAGTTTTCCATGAGGTGAGTTTTGCACTTGTGGCGAGTTTTGCGTGAGCCTATTTTTTGCATGTTGCGAGTTTTGCGCGTGGTGAGTTTTGAGCGGCGACTTTTGTGTTTCGACTTTTATGTGGCGAGGTTGGCGTATGTGTGGTGAAATGTGTGCTGAGGGTGGTATATGTGTTCAAGCACGTGGTAGTGTGTGGCGCATTTTGTGTGTGTGTTCATATCCCCGTGTGGTGAGTATCCCATGTCGGGGTCCTACCTTAGCAACTGTACGGTATATACTCTTTGGTGCCATCGCTCTCACTCTTTAAGTCCCCCTTGTTCACATCTGGCAGCTGTCAATTTGCCTCCAACACATTTCCTTTCACTTTTCCCCATTATGTAGATAGGGGAAAAATAGTTTAGCGAATTGGAAAGCGCGGAGTTAAAATTTCACCTCACAACATAGCCTATGACGCTCTCAGGGTCCAGACGTGTGACTGTGCAAAATTTTGTTTCTGTAGCTGTGACGCCTCCAACACTTTTCCTTTCACTTTTTTCCCCATTATGTAGATAGGGGCAAAATTGTTTGGTGAATTGGAAAGCGCGGGGTTAAAATTTCACCTCACAACGTAGCCTATGACGCTCTCAGGGTCCAGACGTGTGGCTGTGCAAAATTTTGTTTCTGTAGCTGCGACGCCTCCAACACTTTTCCTTTCACTTTTTTCCCCATTATGTAGATAGGAGCAAAATTGTTTGGTGAATTGGAAAGTGCGGGGTTAAAATTTCACCTCACAACGTAGCCTATGACGCTCTCAGGGTCCAGATGTGTGACTGTGCAAAATTTTGTTGCTGTAGCTGCGACGCTTCCAACACTTTTCCTTTCACTTGTTTCCCCATTATGTAGATAGGGGCAAAATTGTTTGGTGAATTGGAACGCGCGGGGTTAAAATTTCACCTCACAACGTAGCCTATGACGCTCTCGGGGTCCAGACGTGTGACTGTGCAAAATTTTGTGGCTGTAGCTGCGACGGTGCAGATGCCAATCCCGGACATACACACACACACACACACACACACACACATTCAGCTTTATATAGTAGACTATAATACAAATTCATATACATTGAATTACTCAGTTTCTTTTAAAACTGATCACAAAACTTAATAAACATAAGTTCACCCACCAACTAAGTTAAAGGTCCTCACTAGGGTTGAGCGACTTTTAGTTTTTTAGGGTCGAGTCGGGTTTCGCGAAACCCGACTATCTCAAAAGTCGAGTGGAGTGAAATTGGCCGATTATCGCGAAAAGTCGGGGGTCGACCGAAACACGAAACCCAATGCAAGTCAATGGGGAAGCATAGTCGGCAGTGAGTGGAGGCCAGGAAAACACCTACAGTGCCCATTTTAATGGAAAAAACATCCATTCTTGGTACTGAAGCTTGTCAATCTTAATTTACCTTATAATAATAGTTATGCATTGGACATTGGGGGTCATTTGGCTAAAGTTGTGGGGGGTATGGCTGGGTCAAGTATTTAGTGGGCCCAGGAAACATGGACCACGTCACGGCAGTGGAGCAGGGAGACGTAAGTATTTCAACTTTGCAAGTGCTGTGATCCTGAGCAAGCAGGGGGGGGGGCACTCATTCGCATTGGCACTGGCACAGGGCCCCTCAAAGTACGGCGGTGTGTTTGCACGGCGGGGACGCCTCCCACCGGCAGCAACACTTTTGCGTACTATGAGGGGCCCTGTGCCAGTGATGTCGCCAATGAGTATTCCCCCTCACCTGATGAAGGAACCTGCACGTTCATCTGCACCTTCCTCTTTGTCCCCGTGTAAGGTGGTATAGTATGCGGGAAGGGGAACCTCACTTTCAGCAGGGTCAGAATCTGGCTGTGTAGCGTGCAAGGGGAATGTAGCGGTCTGGGTGAAAGTACCAGCAGAGTCATCTAGCACTGGCTGGGCAATGGGCAGGATGAGGAGGAAACACAGATATAGTCCCAAATACAAAAGTAGGCTAAAAGCAGTTCAAAATTGGTAACAGGACTAAACAGGCGGCATTGCTTTGTTCACTGGAGGACAACTGTAATGAGAGGCTGACACAGTGAGTAGGCCCAAATCAGTAAGTATATTCCTACAAACTACGGAAGCATACGCCAAATAAGATTAGAAAAACAGTAAATTTTATTGATTACATAAATATAAACAAATGGAGAAAACAATACAAGAAAACTGCCACTACAGAATCATGTCTACAATATAGAGTATAGCCATATATAGGGTATTAGCTACCCCAAAGAGATGATATATCCATACATTGTATCATTACAAATTATTAACACCCGGAACTCCATATTCCATCTCAAATGCAAAGTGCATACCAAAAGTATTCAAGTTACCAGGTGTATATCACACAATAGTCACAAATATAGATACCATCACTCAATGGACGCCAAGTAATTATATGCAAGCCCAAAATAGATAGCCTATAGTACTATAAAAGTCCCAAGATGGCGGTACAATTTCTAGATGAGTAATATATATAAAATAGCCAAGTGGCAGTAATTATAAATGCATAAAAAACTCTCTATTATATTAAGCAAAAGTGCAGATACGCAGAGATCATACCGTCCCAAAAACGGGACCAAAATGAGAGTGTAAAGTGCCAAGTGATCAGAACAACTAACCGCCAATATCAGCAAAATAACATAGTGTGGCTAATAAAAAAGCGCTCAAATAGAGCAGTAATACATGACCTGTAATAGCAGCACAGACCCCGACACGCATTTCGCGTTTAGCTTCTTCCTATGGGGGAGTTCAGTATGTGTGCAAGATGTTACAAAACGTCCTTAAATACCTTAAAAATCAGTGGTGGCAGCGGCATGTGTGCGGCGCTTCCGTTGTCTAAAACCGGAAGTGATGTCAGCACAGACCGGCGTCCCACGTCACAAGTCCGCCTCCCACACCGACGCGTCAGAGGAGGAGGCGGCAAAAGCGGCGAAATGGACGCGTCGCTATGGAGACCCACCAGCCGGGGACTCGGGAAGCGCACACCACTGATGTGAGAGGGGAAGGCGGGGAATAGGCCGTAATTACTCTAATACGGTTACAGGAAGGAAAAGATGCCGCATACCTATATAAAAGAGTGAACTTCAAATAGACAATCGGACATTAAAGATTACTTAATAAGAACTGTGTATAATGCAAGGTTACTCAATAAGATAGATATAACCACTTTTAGTGTAAAATAGAGAACCGAACAATTTAGAGCCCTATATAACCTAATAAAGAGCACTCTATTAGCGTCCAGTGAGTGATAAGTGAGATAAACACATATATATTAAATACAATGTAAAGAACAATATAAATATATATTACAATAGATTTTGTTACACAACAATATATTACAAAAATATTAAAACGAAGAAAAGAGTGTAATATCACACAATATTCAAAAAAGATGGATGGGCAATCTCTTCCATATTCCCGGACCATCGCCAAGAATATCCATAAGTTCCTCCCAACATGTTGACCTTCCAGAGAGAAGATATATCCAATCAATCACTCTTCAGATATAAGAGACCACTCCAGTAACAAAGAATAAGGACGTGCAAAATAATACTAGAAAAATGAACAAAAAACTGTTAGACAGAAATTAAAACACATAAATTAAAAGCAAACATAATTAAAAACACCTAACACTTAATAAAAAGCGGAAAAGAGTAAATATGCTACCATATACTTAAAGAAAAGAAGCGAAGCTCAGGATCTCGTTCAGCCCATAGGGCTGTACCGAGTTTATCTTAGAGATCCATCTCGCTTCCAACTGGGCTAAGTTTTTACGCCAATCCCCACCCCTCTGACCAATTCGAACCCTGTCAATGCCAATAACCTTTAAAAGTTTAGCATTGCACTCATGCTTTGTTCTAAAATGCCTTGGTACAGGTTTCAGTGTTGAGATGTCTTCAACATCTTTAGAGTTAGTAATATCCCTAAAGTGTTCTCTTACCCGTATTTTCAGAGGTCTTGACGTCAGGCCCACATAGATTTTCCTGCACGGACAGGTGGCATAGTAGATTACACCAACACTATTACACGTAATATGTTGGGTGATTCTGTAGGTCTGGGTTCCATCGCTAGATAGAAACTCGCTGGCTCGAGACATATTAGGGCAGGCTATAAAGTCATTGCAGGGGAAGAAACCCCATTTGGGGCCCTTTGATTCAAAAGCTTTTTCTGGGGTTTGACCCTCATGGTAGCTATGAACTAATAAGTCTTTTAGATTTTTTTCTCTTCTATATGTAATTGAAGGCTGGTTATTAATAATAAAATAATAATAATCTTTATTTTTATATAGCGCTAACATATTCCGCAGCGCTTTACAGGTTGCACACATTATCATCACTGTCCCCGATGGGGCTCACAATCTAGAATCCCTATCTGTATGTCTTTGGAATGTGGGAGGAAACCGGAGTGCCCGGAGGAAACCCACGCAAACACGGAGAGAACATACAAACTCTTTGCAGATGTTGTCCTGGGTGGGATTAGAACCCAGGACCCCAGTGCTGCAAGGCTGCAGTGCTAACCACTGCGCCACCGTGTATTTGTCAAGTGTTTTGTCCATTTTTAGCATGGGCCAATATTTTTCCAATGCTTGTTTCATAGCTGGACCTTTGTCACTAAATGTCGATATGAATCTCACCACTTGATCTGATGACTCTTTAGGTTTTATTTGAAGTAGATCTTCTCTCCTAGCCCGAATTGCTCTCTTTTTTCCTCTTTTAATGCTGCGCTTGGAATAGCCTCTATTCTCAAATCTTCTAGCCAAAGCATCCGCTTCTTCGTTAAATGACTCCTCGCTGGAACATATTCTCTTAATCCTCAAAAACTGACCTGTTGGTATACCATTTATCAGTGATCTAGGATGGGCTGATGTTGCATGCAATAATGAGTTCACAGCAGTATCTTTCCGAAAGACATTTGTCTCTATATAGTCATTAATACCTTTTTTCACCATGACATCCAAAAATTCAAGATTCTTCTGGCTATACTTGCATGTGAGTTTTACATTAATCCTATTGTTGTTGAGGATTGCCAGGAAAGAGAGAAGGTCCTGTTCTGAGCCCTGCCAAATCAGAAAAATGTCATCAATGAAACGTACCCAGAACAGGACCTTCTCTATAAAATCAACAGGCCTAGTGAAGAAGATGGTTCTCTCCCATAGGCCTAAAAATAAATTTGCGTATGAGGGGGCAAATGACGCCCCCATAGCAGTGCCCTTGCTTTGCAAGTAGATGGTTTCTTTGAAAATGAAAAAATTATGTGTCAAGGCAAATTCAAGAAGAGAAATCAGGAAACAAACAAAATCAGTACTATAATCAGTCATAGAAAGGAAAGTTTTAACTGCCTGGATTCCATCTTTGTGCTGGATGGAGGTGTAGAGGGATTCTACATCTAGTAACATAGTAACATAGTAACATAGTTAGTAAGGCCGAAAAAAGACATTTGTCCATCCAGTTCAGCCTATATTCCATCATAATAAATATCCAGATCTACGTCCTTCTACAGAACCTAATAATTGTATGATACAATATTGTTCTGCTCCAGGAAGACATCCAGGCCTCTCTTGAACCCCTCGACTGAGTTCGCCATCACCACCTCCTCAGGCAAGCAATTCCAGATTCTCACTGCCCTAACAGTAAAGAATCCTCTTCTATGTTGGTGGAAAAACCTTCTCTCCTCCAGACGCAAAGAATGCCCCCCTGTGCCCGTCACCTTCCTTGGTATAAACAGATCCTCAGCGATGTGTTACATGTGTTACATGTGTTACATGTGTTACATGTGTTACAAACCACATGTCCTCCTCCATTGGTATACCCTCTACTTTAGTTAAAAAGTCTCCAGTGTCTCTGATGTAAGATGGTAAAGTATGCACTAGTGGTTTAAGATGAAATTCCAGGTACTTACCAATTGTCTCACAAAGGCTACCATTGCCGGATACAATTGGACGCC
Organism: Ranitomeya imitator; assembly: GCF_032444005.1. Classification (NCBI taxonomy): domain Eukaryota; kingdom Metazoa; phylum Chordata; class Amphibia; order Anura; family Dendrobatidae; genus Ranitomeya; species Ranitomeya imitator. Next base: position 145,681,153 of record NC_091288.1, on the reverse strand, counting down.
CAGGTGGATTGTTCAAATTTTTGTGGATTTTTGGTAAGAAATAGATACACGCCATCTTTGGATAAATAGGTATCAAATTGTCTCTGATTTGTTTCGTGATAATTCCATTTTGAAAAGCTTCTTCTAGTATCTCCTGTAAATCACCAACAAATTTAGAAGTTGGATTAAAGGTTAACCCTTTATAATGAGCCGAATCCCTCAGTTGTCTCAGAGCCTCTTTCTCATATAAACCAACAGGCAAAACCACCACATTCCCTCCTTTGTCGGCCAATTTTGTGACTATTCCCCTCAAGTCTCTTAGTTCTTTCAAAGCTTTTCTCTGACACCAAGACAAATTGTCACTATATATCTTAGGTGAGATTTTGTGAAATTCAGTAGTCACCATTTTAACGAAAAGCTCGATATTGGGATAAAGATTCATAGGAGGGAATTTTTTAGGAATGGGAGGTACAAATTTGTTTATACTCACTGTGGGTTCTTGTTCATTACTAAGCTCCTCAAGAGTTGCAATGGCCTCTAATTCCCTTTCACTCCAAACTTCGCCCAGATTCTGTTTTTCATGGAGCTTTTTTAGGACGAGTTTGCGTGCAAATAGATTTAAATCTTTCAACGCTGAGAAAAAATCAAATGAAGCGGTAGGTGAAAAATTCAGGCCTAAACTCAATACCTCCACCTGTGCCTCAGTCAATTTGTGATCAGACAAATTTATTACCTGTAGCCCAGATGTGGATGGGCCATTTCTACGTTTCTCCTTTCTTTTATAATTGTGTCCTCTTCTTTGATTTGTATTACCTCTTAAATTATAGAACCGATTGCCAACAGTCCCATCATTGTCCTCCTCTCTAGATGACATAGATGAAAAGGAAGAGCTCCTCGTCATCTCATGATTCCTTGTAACAGCAGTTTGCCATCTATACACTGTTCCACTTTTTAGATCCTGAAGATCCCTATGAAACTTTTTCATTTTCAGATCTTTGACTTCCTTTTCCCAAATCTGGGATTGACCCTCAATGTCCTTATTCAATGTTTCCATCTCTATGGTGGTAAAAGTTTCAGATAATTTTATACGAGTGCTCTCAATATCTACATCGAGTCTATCCAGACTTTTCTTGTTATTACCAATTAGTAGTTCTATGAGGGACTTAGAACAATTATTGCACGCTTCTTCCCACTTAGTTTTAAACATAGTATCTTCTACCACAAAGGATGGCATAATCTTCACTCGCAAGCCTCTTGGAATTAATCCTTTAGCTAGATATCTTTCAAGCGAGGCCTTATTCCACCATGTCCGTGTTCTTTTCTTTAGTAAATATTTTATAGAGTTCTTCAAATCTATTTTACTACTATTTTCCGCTGAAACATTTTGTATTGCATCTCCATTAAAAACCGAATCCATACAAGATAGCCAATTTAATTCTCTGGCTTTAGTGTCCATAATGACCAAGACTGACTGTAAACAAAGTACAGAATATTTATAGATAACCCAAAACAATAGGTCTAACTAAGGCACTTCCAATAACAATATATTCCTACAAACTACGGAAGCATACGCCAAATAAGATTAGAAAAACAGATTACATAAATATAAACAAATGGAGAAAACAATACAAGAAAACTGCCACTACAGAATCATGTCTACAATATAGAGTATAGCCATATATAGGGTATTAGCTACCCCAAAGAGATGATATATCCATACATTGTATCATTACAAATTATTAACACCCGGAACTCCATATTCCATCTCAAATGCAAAGTGCATACCAAAAGTATTCAAGTTACCAGGTGTATATGACACAATAGTCACAAATATAGATACCATCACTCAATGGACGCCAAGTAATTATATGCAAGCCCAAAATAGATAGCCTATAGTACTATAAAAGTTTATATGAGAAAGAGGCACTGAGACAACTGAGGGATTCGGCTCATTATAAAAGGTTAACCTTTAATCCGACTTCTAAATTTGTTGGTGATTTACAGGAGATACTAGAAGAAGCTTTTCAAAATGGAATTATCACGAAACAAATCAGAGACAATTTGATACCTATTTATCCAAAGATGGCGTGTATCTATTTCTTACCAAAAATCCACAAAAATTTGAACAATCCACCTGGGCGTCCAATTGTATCCGGCAATGGTAGCCTTTGTGAGACAATTGGTAAGTACCTGGAATTTCATCTTAAACCACTAGTGCATACTTTACCATCTTACATCAGAGACACTGGAGACTTTTTAACTAAAGTAGAGGGTATACCAATGGAGGAGGACATGTGGTTTGTAACACTAGATGTAGAATCCCTCTACACCTCCATCCAGCACAAAGATGGAATCCAGGCAGTTAAAACTTTCCTTTCTATGACTGATTATAGTACTGATTTTGTTTGTTTCCTGATTTCTCTTCTTGAATTTGCCTTGACACATAATTTTTTCATTTTCAAAGAAACCATCTACTTGCAAAGCCAGGGCACTGCTATGGGGGCGTCATTTGCCCCCTCATACGCAAATTTATTTTTAGGCCTATGGGAGAGAACCATCTTCTTCACTAGGCCTGTTGATTTTATAGAGAAGGTCCTGTTCTGGGTACGTTTCATTGATGACATTTTTCTGATTTGGCAGGGCTCAGAACAGGACCTTCTCTCTTTCCTGGCAATCCTCAACAACAATAGGATTAATGTAAAACTCACATGCAAGTATAGCCAGAAGAATCTTGAATTTTTGGATGTCATGGTGAAAAAAGGTATTAATGACTATATAGAGACAAATGTCTTTCGGAAAGATACTGCTGTGAACTCATTATTGCATGCAACATCAGCCCATCCTAGATCACTGATAAATGGTATACCAACAGGTCAGTTTTTGAGGATTAAGAGAATATGTTCCAGCGAGGAGTCATTTAACGAAGAAGCGGATGCTTTGGCTAGAAGATTTGAGAATAGAGGCTATTCCAAGCGCAGCATTAAAAGAGGAAAAAAGAGAGCAATTCGGGCTAGGAGAGAAGATCTACTTCAAATAAAACCTAAAGAGTCATCAGATCAAGTGGTGAGATTCATATCGACATTTAGTGACAAAGGTCCAGCTATGAAACAAGCATTGGAAAAATATTGGCCCATGCTAAAAATGGACAAAACACTTGACAAATATTTGAATAACCAGCCTTCAATTACATATAGAAGAGAAAAAAATCTAAAAGACTTATTAGTTCATAGCTACCATGAGGGTCAAACCCCAGAAAAAGCTTTTGAATCAAAGGGCCCCAAATGGGGTTTCTTCCCCTGCAATGACTTTATAGCCTGCCCTAATATGTCTCGAGCCAGCGAGTTTCTATCTAGCGATGGAACCCAGACCTACAGAATCACCCAACATATTACGTGTAATAGTGTTGGTGTAATCTACTATGCCACCTGTCCGTGCAGGAAAATCTATGTGGGCCTGACGTCAAGACCTCTGAAAATACGGGTAAGAGAACACTTTAGGGATATTACTAACTCTAAAGATGTTGAAGACATCTCAACACTGAAACCTGTACCAAGGCATTTTAGAACAAAGCATGAGTGCAATGCTAAACTTTTAAAGGTTATTGGCATTGACAGGGTTCGAATTGGTCAGAGGGGTGGGGATTGGCGTAAAAACTTAGCCCAGTTGGAAGCGAGATGGATCTCTAAGATAAACTCGGTACAGCCCTATGGGCTGAACGAGATCCTGAGCTTCGCTTCTTTTCTTTAAGTATATGGTAGCATATTTACTCTTTTCCGCTTTTTATTAAGTGTTAGGTGTTTTTAATTATGTTTGCTTTTAATTTATGTGTTTTAATTTCTGTCTAACAGTTTTTTGTTCATTTTTCTAGTATTATTTTGCACGTCCTTATTCTTTGTTACTGGAGTGGTCTCTTATATCTGAAGAGTGATTGATTGGATATATCTTCTCTCTGGAAGGTCAACATGTTGGGAGGAACTTATGGATATTCTTGGCGATGGTCCGGGAATATGGAAGAGATTGCCCATCCATCTTTTTTGAATATTGTGTGATATTACACTCTTTTCTTCGTTTTAATATTTTTGTAATATATTGTTGTGTAACAAAATCTATTGTAATATATATTTATATTGTTCTTTACATTGTATTTAATATATATGTGTTTATCTCACTTATCACTCACTGGATGCTAATAGAGTGCTCTTTATTAGGTTATATAGGGCTCTAAATTGTTCGGTTCTCTATATTACACTAAAAGTGGTTATATCTATCTTATTGAGTAACCTTGCATTATACACACTTCTTATTAAGTAATCTTTAATGTCCGATTGTCTATTTGAAGTTCACTCTTTTATATAGGTATGCGGCATCTTTTCCTTCCTGTAACCGTATTAGAGTAATTACGGCCTATTCCCCGCCTTCCCCTCTCACATCAGCGGTGTGCGCTTCCCGAGTCCCCGGCTGGTGGGTCTCCATAGCGACGCGTCCATTTCGCCGCTTTTGCCGCCTCCTCCTCTGACGCGTCGGTGTGGGAGGCGGACTTGTGACGTGGGACGCCGGTCTGTGCTGACATCACTTCCGGTTTTAGACAATGGAAGCGCCGCACACATGCCGCTGCCACCACTGATTTTTAAGGTATTTAAGGACGCTTTGTAACATCTTGCACACATACTGAACTCCCCCATAGGAAGAAGCTAAACGCGAAATGCGCGTCGGGGTCTGTGCTGCTATTACAGGTCATGTATTACTGCTCTATTTGAGCGCTTTTTTATTAGCCACACTATGTTATTTTGCTGATATTGGCGGTTAGTTGTTCTGATCACTTGGCACTTTACACTCTCGTTTTGGTCCCGTTTTTGGGACGGTATGATCTCTGCGTATCTGCACTTTTGCTTAATATAATAGAGAGTTTTTTTATGCATTTATAATTACTGCCACTTGGCTATTTTATATATATTACTCATCTAGAAATTGTACCGCCATCTTGGGACTTTTATAGTACTATAGGCTATCTATTTTGGGCTTGCATATAATTACTTGGCGTCCATTGAGTGATGGTATCTATATTTGTGACTATTGTGTGATATACACCTGGTAACTTGAATACTTTTGGTATGCACTTTGCATTTGAGATGGAATATGGAGTTCCGGGTGTTAATAATTTGTAATGATACAATGTATGGATATATCATCTCTTTGGGGTAGCTAATACCCTATATATGGCTATACTCTATATTGTAGACATGATTCTGTAGTGGCAGTTTTCTTGTATTGTTTTCTCCATTTGTTTATATTTATGTAATCAATAAAATTTACTGTTTTTCTAATCTTATTTGGCGTATGCTTCCGTAGTTTGTAGGAATATATTGTTATTGGAAGTGTCTTAGTTAGACCTTTTGTTTTGGGTTACCAAATCAGTAAGTAGTCTAAATGCAGTTCAAAATTGGTAACAGTAGTAAACAGGCGGCACTGCTTTGTTCAGTGGAGGAGAACAGCAAGGAGCGGAAGACACCGTTAATAGGCCCCAACCCAACTAGTAGGCCAAATGCAGTGTAATATTAACAACTACTTAATGAGCGCCTGAAGATCGAAGTTCAGTACAAGAAACCAGGAGAACAGCAAGGAGCGGCAGACACCGTTAGTAGGCCCCAACCAAACTAGTAAGCCAAATGCAGTGTAATATTAACAACTACTTAATGAGAGCCTGAAAATGGAAGTTCAGGACAGGAAACCAGGAGAACAGTAAGGAGCGGCTGACACCATTAGTAGGCCCCAACCAAACTAGTAGCCCCACTGCATTTGTTCCATTTAACAACTACTTAACAAGAGCCTGAAGATAGAAGCTCAGGAAAGGCAAACAGGAGAACACCTTGGAGCGGCAGACACTGTTAGTAGGCCCCAACCAACTTGGAGCCCCACTGCATTTGTTCCATTTAACAACTATTTAACAAGAGCCTGAAGATAGAAGGTCAGGAAAGGCAACCTGGAGAACACCTTGGAGCGGCAGACACTGTTAGTAGGCCCCAACCAAACTAGTAGCCCCACTGCAGTTTTAAAATTCCGATAGGCTGAAAACCTGACAATTGCAGGTCATTTTTTTTAAGAGGTTAGCTGTATTGAGTGGCACAGACAGACACTGCTAGTAGGCCTTACACCACAAAGTTGGCTCGATGCAGGTTTAAAAAAGGTTACATGGGTACACAGGCAGCATTGGTGTGGTCAGTGGAGGACTATTGGAAGGAGGGACAGCAGACAGACTTAGTAGGCCTAAAATAAAAAAGTAGGCTCTATGCACTTTTAATTAGGTTCCAGAGGTACACAGGAAGCATTGGTGTGGTCAGTGGAGGACTATTGGAAGGAGGGACCGCAGACAGACTTAGTAGGCCTAAAATAAAAAAAGTAGGCTCTATGCACTTTTAAATAGGTTCCAGGGGTACACAGGCAGCATTGGTGTGGTCAGAGGAGGACTATTGGAAGGAGGGACCGCAGACAGACATAGTAGGCCTAAAATAAAAAAGGTGTCTGTATGCACTTTTAAATAGGTTCCAGGGGTACACAGGCAGCATTGGTGTGATCAGCGGAGTACTATTGGAAGGAGGTACCGCAGACAGACTTAGTAGGCCAAACATAAAAATAGTTGGCTCTATGCACTTTTAAATAGGTTCCAGGGGTACACAGGTAGCATTGGTGTGGTCAGTGGAGGACTATTGGAAGGAGGGACCGCAGACAGACTTAGTAGGCCTAATAAAAAAAAGGTGGCGCTATGCCCTTTTAAATAGGTTTCAGGGGTACACAGGCAGCATTGGTGTGGTCAGTGGAGTACTATTGGAAGGAGGGACCGCAGACAGACTTAGTAGGCCTAAAATAAAAAAGTTGGCTCTATGCACTTTTAAATAGGTTCCAGGGGTACACAGGCAGCATTGGTGTGGTCAGTGGAGGACTATTGGAAGGAGGGACCGCAGACAGACTTAGTAGGCCTAACATAAAAAGGTAGGCTCAATGCAGTTTCAATTATCTTGCAGGGGTACACAGGCAGCATTGGTGTGGTCAGTGGAGGACTACTGGAAGGAGGGACCGCAGACAGACTTAGTAGGCCTAACATAAAAAAAGTTGGCTCTATGCACTTTTAAATAGGTTCCAGGGGTACACAGGCAGCATTGGTGTGGTCAGTGGAGGACTATTGGAAGGAGGGACCGCAGACAGACTTAGTAGGCCTAAAATGAAAAAGGTTGGCTCTATGCATTTTTAAATAGGTTCCAGGGGTACACAGGCAGCATTGGTGTGGTCAGTGGAGGACTCTTGGAAGGAGGGACCGCAGATAGACTTAGTAGGCCTAAAATAAAAAAAAGTGGCTCTATGCACTTTTAAATAGGTTCCAGGGGTACACAGGCAGCATTGGTGTGGTCAGTGGAGGACTATTGGAAGGAGGGACCGCAGACAAACTTAGTAGGCCTAAAATAAAAAAAGTTGGCTCTATGCATTTTTAAATAGATTCCAGGGGTACACAGGCAGCATTGGTGTGGTCAGTGGAGGACTATTGGAAGGAGCGACCGCAGACAGACTTAGTAGGCCTAAAATAGAAAAAAGTTGGCTCTATGCACTTTTAAATAGGTTCCAGGGGTACACAGGCTGCATTGGTGTGGTCAGTGGAGGACTATTGGAAGGAGGGACCGCAGACAGACTTAGTAGGCCTAACATAAAAAAGTAGGCTCAATGCAGTTTCAATTATCTTGCAGGGGTACACAGGCAGCATTGGTGTGGTCACTGGAGGACTATTGGAAGGAGGGACCGCAGACAGACTTAGTAGGCCTAACATAAAAAAGTAGGCTCAATACAGTTTCAATTATTTTGCAGGGGTACACAGGCAGCATTGGTGTGGTCAGTGGAGGACTTTTGGAAGGAGGGACCGCAGACAGACTTAGTTGGCCTAAAATAAAAAAGATGGCTCTATGCACTTTTAAATAGGTTCCAGGGGTACACAGGCAGCATTGGTGTGGTCAGTGGAGGACTATTGGAAGAAGGGACCGCAGACAGACTTAGTAAGCCTAACATAAAAAAGTTGGCTCTATGCACTTTTAAATAGGTTCCAGGGGTACACGGGCTGCATTGGTGTGGTCAGTGGAGGACTATTGGAAGGAGGGACAGCAGACAGACTTAGTAGGCCTAAAATAAAAAAAGGTGGCTCTATGCACTTTTAAAAAGGTTCCAGGGGTACACAGGCAGCATTGGTGTGGTCAGTGGAGGACTATTGGAAGGAGGGACCACAGACAGACAGACTAGGCCTAACAAAAAATAGTTGTCTCTATGCACTTTTAGGCTGTGTGCACACGTTGCGTTATTTTCACGGTTTTTCCAGATAAAAACGCTATAAAACCGCAAAAAAAAAGCATACAATAAGCATCCCATCATTTAGAATGAATTCTGCATGTTTTGTGCACATTATGCGTTTTTTTCCGCGAAAAAAACGCATCGCGGTAAAAAACGCAGCATGTTCATTAATTTTCAGGTTTTTTTGCGGATTTCCCACTCCAAAATGCATTGGGAAGTGTCCGGAAAAAACCGCGGCAAAAACGCATCAAAACCGCGGCAAAAACGCGTTAAAATCGCGGCAAAAACGCATGCGGTTTTCCTGCGGACTTCTTGCAGAAAATGTCCGGAATTCTCAGGAATTTTCTGCGAGAAATCCTGAACGTGTGCACATAGCCTTAAATAGGTTCCAGGGGTACACAGGCTGTATTGGTGTGGTCAGTGGAGGACTGTTGTGAATTCTGTTTTCGAACTCCCTCCTGTGGTCATGAATGGTACTTCGGCGAGTTCTGTCCATGGACTCCCTCTGGTGGCTGTGAGTGGTGCTGCTGCTTCTGAGGTTCCTTCCACAGGTGACGTAGTTTATTCTTTGGTTGGCTGTTCTATTTAACTCCACTCAGATCGTTACTCCATGCCAGCTGTCAATGTTCTTGTACTGGTTCAGTTCGCTCTTGGATCTTTCTGGTGACCTGTCTACTCTAGCAGAAGCTAAGTCCCTGCTAGTTAATTATTTGTTCATTGTTTCCTTGTCCAGTTGGCTATCATGATTTTGCCTTGCTAGCTGGAAGCTCTGGGATGCAGAGTGGCACCTCCGCACCGTGAGTCGGTGCAAAGGTCTTTTTGCACACTCTGCGTGATCTTTTGTAGTTTTTTCTGCTGACCGCAAAGATACCTTTCCTATCCTCAGTCTGTTTAGTAAGTCTGGCCTCCCTTTGCTGAAACCTGTTTCATTTCTGTGTTTGTGACTTTCATCTCAACTCACAGTCAATATATGTGGGGGGCTGCCTTTTCCTTTGGGGAATTTCTCTGAGGCAAGGTAGGCTTTATTTTCTATCTTTAAGGCTAGTTAGCTCTTAGGCTGTGAAGAGGCGTCTAGGTCGTGTTAGGTACGCTCCACGGCTATTTCTAGTTGTGTGATAGGATTAGGGGTTGCGGTCAGCAGAGCTCCCACTTCCCAGAGCTTGTCCTGTGTGAGTTTAACCATCAGGTCGTTCCGGGTGCTCCTAACCACCAGGTCCATAAGAGTACAGCTGGCCCAAAGTATTAATGCATCTCAATAGAGGGATAAGAGAAGTTCTGAGACCATTTTTTTTTCTCTGCAGTGTTTTTTGTCTTTCTTTTCCCCTTAACCTCTGGGTGGTTCAGGACACAGGTGTATATATGGACATTCAAGGTCTGTCCTCTTGTGTGGATCATCTCACTGCAAGGGTACAAAACATTCAAGATTTTGTGGTTCAGAATCCGATGTTAGAGCCTAGAATTCCAATTCCTGATTTGTTTTCTGGGGATAGATCTAAATTCCTGAATTTCAAAAATAATTGTAAACTGTTTCTAGCTTTGAAACCCCGCTCCTCTGGTGACCCCGTTCAACAAGTAAAAATCATTATTTCTTTGTTGCGTGGTGACCCTCAAGACTGGGCATTTTCCCTTGCGCCAGGAGATCCTGCATTGAGTAATATCGATGCGTTTTTCCTGGCGCTCGGATTGCTGTACGATGAGCCTAATTCAGTGGATCAGGCAGAAAAGAATTTGCTGGCTCTTTGTCAGGGTCAGGATGAGATAGAGGTATATTGCCAGAAATTTAGAAAGTGGTCTGTGCTTACTCAGTGGAATGAGAGTGCCCTGGCGGCAATTTTCAGAAAGGGTTTTCTGAAGCCCTTAAGGATGTCATGGTGGGATTTCCCACGCCTGCTGGTCTGAATGAGTCTATGTCCTTGGCCATTCGGATCGATCGGCGCTTGCGTGAGCACAAAGCTGTGCACCATTTGGCGGTATTCTCTGAGCATAGGCCTGAGCCTATGAAATGTGATAGAGCTGAACGGCAAGAACACAGACGTCGGAATAGGCTGTGTTTTTACTGTGGTGATTCCACTCATGCTATCTCCGATTGTCCTAAGCGCACTAAGCGGTTCGCTAGGTCTGCCACCATTGGTACGGTACAGTCTAAATTTCTTTTGTCCGTTACTCTGATTTGCTCTCTGTCGTCCTATTCTGTTATGGCATTTGTGGATTCAGGCGCTGCCCTGAATTTGATGTACTTGGAGTTTGCCAGGCGCTGTGGTTTTTTCTTGGAGCCCTTGCAGTATCCTATTCCATTGAGAGGAATTGATGCTACGCCTTTGGCCAAGAATAAGCCTCAGTACTGGACTCAATTTACCATGTGCATGGCTCCTGCACATCAGGAGGATATTCGCTTTTTGGTGTTGCATAATCTGCATGATGTGGTCGTTTTGGGGTTGCCATGGCTACAGGTCCATAATCCAGTATTGGATTGGAAATCTATGTCTGTGTCCGGCTGGGGTTGTCAGGGGGTACATGGTGATGTTCCATTGCTGTCAATTTCGCCTTCCACTCCTTCTGAAGTCCCTGAGTTTTTGTCAGATTATCGGGATGTATTTGAAGAGCCCAAATCCAGTGCCTTACCTCCTCATAGGGATTGCGATTGTGCTATTAATTTGATTCCTGGTAGTAAGTTTCCTAAGGGCCGACTGTTTAATTTATCTGTGCCAGAGCACGCCGCTATGCGGAGTTATATAAAGGAATCCTTGGAGAAAGGTCATATTCGCCCGTCGTCATCACCGTTGGGAGCAGGGTTCTTTTTTGTGGCCAAGAAGGATGGCTCTTTGAGACCTTGTATTGATTACCGCCTTCTTAATAAGATCACAGTCAAATTTCAGTATCCTTTGCCGCTGCTTTCTGATTTGTTTGCTCGGATTAAGGGGGCTAGTTGGTTCACCAAGATAGATCTTCGAGGGGCGTATAATCTTGTGCGAATTAAACAGGGCGATGAATGGAAAACAGCATTTAATACGCCCGAGGGCCATTTTGAGTACCTGGTTATGCCATTCGGGCTTTCTAATGCTCCATCTGTGTTTCAGTCCTATATGCATGACATCTTCCGAGAGTACCTGGATAGATTCATGATTGTATATTTGGTTGATATTTTGGTCTTTTCGGATGATTGGCCATCCATAATGTGTTCCATAGGTCGTTATTGCGGAGATACGTGATGCCTATGGTTCCCTCCGTTGATCCTCCTGCCCCGGTGTTGGTCGAGGGGGAGTTGGAGTATGTGGTGGAGAAGATTTTGGATTCTCGTATTTCGAGACGGAAACTCCAGTACCTGGTCAAGTGGAAGGGTTATGGTCAGGAAGATAATTCCTGGGTTTTTGCCTCTGATGTTCATGCTGCCGATCTAGTTCGTGCCTTTCATTTGGCTCGTCCTGATCGGCCTGGGGGCTCTGGTGAGGGTTCGGTGACCCCTCCTCAAGGGGGGGGTACTGTTGTGAATTCTGTTATCGAACTCCCTCCTGTGGTCATGAATGGTACTTCGGCGAGTTCTGTCCATGGACTCCCTCTGGTGGCTGTGAGTGGAGCTGCTGCTTCTGAGGTTCCTTCCACAGGTGACGTAGTTTATTCTTTGGCTGGCTGTTCTATTTAACTCCACTCAGATCGTTACTCCATGCCAGCTGTCAATGTTCTTGTACTGGTTCAGTTCGCTCTTGGATCTTTCTGGTGACCTGTCTACTCCAGCAGAAGCCAAGTCCTGCTAGTTAATTATTTGTTCATTGTTTCCTTGTCCAGCTGGCTATAATGATCTTTGCCTTGCTAGCTGGAAGCTCTGGGATGCAGAGTGGCACCTCCGCACCGTGAGTCGGTGCGGAGGTCTTTTTGCACACTCTGCGTGGTCTTTTTGTAGGGTTTTGTGCTGACCGCAAAGATACCTTTCCTATCCTCAGTCTGTTTAGTAAGTCTGGCCTCCCTTTGATGAAACCTGTTTCATTTCTGTGTTTGTGACTTTCATCTTTACTCACAGTCAATATATGTGGGGGGCTGCCTTTTCCTTTGGGGAATTTCTCTGAGGCAAGGTAGGCTTTATTTTCTATCTTTAGGGCTAGTTAGCTGTTGTGAAAGGCAATTCCGTATCACAATGGACATGGAGGTCAGAGCACATACAGTGATCTGACAATAACCCAAAATAATAGAACGAGCTCTGAGACGTGGGAACTCTGCAGACCGCAATCCCTGATCCTCTCCAAACACAACTAGAGGCAGCAGTGGATTGCGCCTAACGCTACCTATGCAACTCGGCACAGCCTGAGAAACTAACTAGCCTGAAGATAGAAAAAATAAGCCTACCTTGCCTCAGAGAAATACCCCAAAGGAAAAGGCAGCCCCCCACATGTAATGACTGTGAGTAAGATGAAAAGACAAACGTAGGGATGAAATAGATTCAGCAAAGTGAGGCCCGATATTCTAGACAGAACGAGGATAGGAAAGATAACTCTGCGGTCTACACAAAACCCTAAAGAAAACCACGCAAAGGGGCAAAAAGACCCTCCGTACCGAACTAACGGCACGGAGGTACACCCTTTGCGTCCCAGAGCTTCCAGCAAAACAAATAGACAAGCTGGACAGAAAAAATAGCAACAAATAGCAAAGAAGCACTTAGCTATGCAGAGCAGCAGGCCACAGGAATGATCCAGAGAAACACAAGTCCAACACTGGAACATTGACAGGAAGCATGAATCAAAGCATTAGGTGGGGTTAAGTAGAGAAGCACCTAACGGCCTCACCAGATCACCTGAGGGAGGAAACTCAGAAGCAGCAGTACCAGTTTCCTCCACAAACGGAAGCTCCCAGAGAGAATCAGCCGAAGTACCACTTGTGACCACAGGAGGGAGCTCTGCCACAGAATTCACAACAGTACCCCCCCCTTGAGGAGGGGTCACCGAACCCTCACCAGAGCCCCCAGGCCGACCAGGATGAGCCACATGAAAGGCACGAACAAGATCGGGAGCATGGACATCAGAGGCAAAAACCCAGGAATTATCCTCCTGAGCATAACCCTTCCATTTAACCAGATACTGGAGTTTCCGTCTTGAAACACAAGAAGCCAAAATCTTCTCCACAATATACTCCAATTCCCCCTCCACCAAAACCGGGGCAGGAGGGTCAACAGATGGAACCATAGGTGCCACGTATCTCCGCAACAATGACCTATGGAAGACGTTATGTATGAAAAAAGAATCTGGGAGGGTCAGACGAAAAGACACAGGATTAATAACCTCAGAAATCCTATAAGGACCAATGAAACGAGGTTTAAACTTCGGAGAGGAAACCTTCATAGGAATATGACGAGAAGATAACCAAACCAGATCCCCAACACGAAGTCGGGGACCCACACGGCGTCTGCGATTAGCGAAACGTTGAGCCTTCTCCTGGGACAAGGTCAAATTGTCCACTAGATGAGTCCAAATCTGCTGCAACCTGTCCACCACAGTATCCACACCAGGACAGTCCGAAGACTCAACCTGTCCTGAAGAGAAACGAGGATGGAACGCAGAATTGCAGAAAAATGGCGAAACCAAGGTAGCCGAGCTGGCCCGATTATTAAGGGCGAACTCAGCCAAAGGCAAAAAGGACACCCAGTCATCCTGATCGGCAGAAACAAAGCATCTCAGATAGGTTTCCAAGGTCTGATTGGTTCGTTCGGTCTGGCCATTAGTCTGAGGATGAAAAGCCGAGGAAAAAGACAAGTCAATGCCCATCCTACCACAAAAGGCTCGCCAAAACCTCGAAACAAACTGGGAACCTCTGTCAGAAACGATATTCTCTGGAATGCCATGCAAACGAACCACATGCTGGAAGAACAATGGCACCAAATCAGAGGAGGAAGGCAACTTGGACAAGGGTACCAGATGGACCATCTTAGAAAAGCGATCACAGACCACCCAAATGACTGACATCTTTTGAGAGACGGGAAGATCTGAAATAAAATCCATAGAGATATGTGTCCAAGGTCTCTTCGGGACCGGCAAGGGCAAAAGCAACCCACTGGCACGAGAACAGCAGGGCTTAGCCCGAGCACAAATCCCACAGGACTGCACAAAAGAACGCACATCCCGCGACAGAGACGGCCACCAAAAGGATCTAGCCACTAACTCTCTGGTACCAAAGATTCCAGGATGCCCAGCCAACACCGAACAATGAACCTCAGAGATCACTTTATTTGTCCACCTATCCGGGACAAACAGTTTCTCCGCTGGACAACGATCAGGTTTATTAGCCTGAAATTTTTGCAGCACCCGCCGCAAATCAGGGGAGATGGCAGACACAATCACTCCTTCCTTGAGGATACCCGCCGGCTCAGATAAACCCGGAGAGTCGGGCACAAAACTCCTAGACAGAGCATCCGCCTTCACATTTTTAGAGCCCGGAAGGTACGAAATCACAAAGTCAAAACGGGCGAAAAACAGCGACCAACGAGCCTGTCTAGGATTCAAACGCTTAGCAGACTCGAGATAAGTCAGGTTCTTATGATCAGTCAATACCACCACGCGATGCTTAGCTCCCTCAAGCCAATGACGCCACTCCTCGAATGCCCACTTCATGACCAGCAACTCTCGGTTGCCCACATCATAATTCCGCTCAGCAGGCGAAAACTTCCTGGAAAAAAAAGCGCATGGTTTCATCACTGAACAATCAGAACCTCTCTGCGACAAAACAGCCCCTGCTCCAATCTCAGAAGCATCAACCTCGACTTGGAACGGAAGAGAAACATCAGGTTGACACAACACAGGGGCAGAAGAAAAATGACGCTTCAACTCTTGAAAAGCTTCCACAGCAGCAGAAGACCAATTGACCAAATCAGCACCCTTCTTGGTCAAATCGGTCAATGGTTTGGCAATACTAGAAAAATTGCAGATGAAGCGACGATAAAAATTAGCAAAGCCCAGGAACTTTTGCAGACTTTTCAGAGATGTCGGCTGAGTCCAATCATGGATGGCTTGGACCTTAACAGGATCCATCTCGATAGTAGAAGGGGAAAAGATGAACCCCAAAAATGAAACCTTCTGCACACCAAAGAGACACTTTGATCCCTTCACAAACAAAGAGTTAGCACGCAGGACCTGAAAAACCGTTCTGACCTGTTTCACATGAGACTCCCAATCATCCGAGAAGATCAAAATGTCATCCAAGTACACAATCAGGAATTTATCCAGGTACTCTCGGAAGATGTCATGCATAAAGGACTGAAACACTGATGGAGCATTGGCAAGTCCGAATGGCATCACTAGATACTCAAAATGACCCTCGGGCGTATTAAATGCAGTTTTCCATTCATCGCCTCGCCTGATTCGCACCAGATTATACGCACCACGAAGATCAATCTTGGTGAACCAACTAGCCCCCTTAATCCGAGCAAACAAATCAGATAACAAAGGCAAGGGGTACTGAAATTTAACAGTGATCTTATTAAGAAGGCGATAATCTATACAAGGTCTCAGCGAACCATCCTTTTTGGCTAAAAAAAAAACCATGCTCCTAATGGCGACGATGACGGGCGAATATGCCCCTTCTCCAGGGATTCCTTCACATAACTGCGCATAGCGGTGTGCTCAGGCACGGATAAATTAAACAGTCAACCTTTTGGGAATTTACCACCAGGAATCAAATTGATAGCACAATCACAATCCCTATGCGGAGGTAGGGCATCGGACTTGGGCTCATCAAATACATCCCGGTAATCAGACAAGAACTCTGGAACTTCAGAAGGGGTGGATGACGAAATTGACAAAAATGGAACATCACCATGTACCCCCTGACAACCCCAGCTGGGCACCGACATGGATTTCCAATCCAATACTGGATTATGGGCTTGTAGCCATGGCAACCCCAACACGACCACATCATGCAGATTATGCAACACCAGAAAGCGAATATCCTCCTGATGTGCAGGAGCCAGGCTCATGGTCAGCTGGGTCCAGTATTGAGGCTTATTCTTGGCCAAAGGCGTAGCATCAATACCTCTCAATGGAATAGGACACTGCAAGGGCTCCAAGAAAAACCCACAACGCTTAGCATATTCCAAGTCCATCAAAATCAGAGCAGCGCCTGAATCCACAAACGCCATGACAGAATATGATGACAAAGAGCAGATCAAGGTAACGGACAGAAGAAATTTTGACTGTACCGTACCAATGGTGGCAGACCTAGCGAACCGCTTAGTGCGCTTAGGACAATCAGAGATAGCATGAGTGGAATCACCACAGTAGAAACACAGCCCATTCAGACATCTGTGTTCTTGCCGTTCAACTCTGGTCAAAGTCCTATCGCACTGCATAGGCTCAGGTCCAAGCTCAGGCAATACCGCCAAATGGTGCACAGATTTACGCTCACGCAAGCGTCGACCGATCTGAATAGTCAAAGACATAGACTCATTCAAACCAGCAGGCATAGGAAATCCCACCATGACATCCTTAAGGACTTCAGAGAGACCCTTTCTGAACATAGCTGCCAGCGCAGATTCATTCCATTGAGTGAGCACTGACCATTTTCTAAATTTCTGGCAATATACCTCTATCTCATCCTGACCCTGACAAAGAGCCAGCAAATTCTTTTCTGCCTGATCCACTGAATTAGGCTCATCGTACAGCAATCCGAGCGCCAGGAAAAACGCATCGATATTACTCAATGCAGGATCTCCTGGCGCAAGAGAAAATGCCCAGTCCTGAGGGTCGCCACGCAAAAAAGAAATAATAATCAAAACCTGTTGAACTGGATCACCAGAGGAACGAGGTTTCAAGGCCAGAAATAACTTACAATTATTTTTGAAACTCAGAAACTTAGTTCTATCTCCAAAAAACAAATCAGGAATAGGAATTCTTGGTTCTAACATAGATTTCTGATCAATAGTGTCTTGAATCTTTTGTACTCTTGCCGAGAGCTGATCCACAAATGAAGACAGACTTCTAATGTCCATCGCTACACCTGTGTACTGAACCACCCAAATGTCTAGGGGAAAAAAAAGACAAAACACAAAGCCAAGAAAAAAAAATGGTCTCAGAACTTCTTTTTTCCCTCTATTGAGAATCATTAGTACTTTTGGCTTCCTGTACTGTTGTGAAAGGCAATTCCGTATCACAATGGACATGGAGGTCAGAGCACATACAGTGATCTGACAATAACCCAAAATAATAGAACGAGCTCTGAGACGTGGGAACTCTGCAGACCGCAATCCCTGATCCTCTCCAAACACAAATAGAGGCAGCCGTGGATTGCGCCTAACGCTACCTATGCAACTCGGCACAGCCTGAGAAACTAACTAGCCTGAAGATAGAAAAAATAAGCCTACCTTGCCTCAGAGAAATACCCCAAAGGAAAAGGCAGCCCCCCACATGTAATGGCTGTGAGTAAGATGAAAAGACAAATGTAGGGATGAAATAGATTCAGCAAAGTGAGGCCCGATATTCTAGACAGAACGAGGATAGGAAAGATAACTTTGCGGTCTACACAAAACCCTAAAGAAAACCACACAAAGGGGCAGAAAGACCCTCCGTACCAAACTAACGGCACGGAGGTACACCCTTTGCGTCCCAGAGCTTCCAGCAAAACAAATAGACAAGCTGGACAGAAAAAATAGCAACAAATAGCAAAGAAGCACATAGCTATGCAGAGCAGCAGGCCACAGGAATGATCCAGAGAAACACAAGTCCAACACTGGAACATTGACAGGAAGCATGAATCAAAGCATTAGGTGGGGTTAAGTAGAGAAGCACCTAACGACCTCACCAGATCACCTGAGGCAGGAAACTCAGAAGCAGCAGTACCAGTTTCCTCCACAAACGGAAGCTCCCAGAGAGAATCAGCCGAAGTACCACTTGTGACCACAGGAGGGAGCTCTGCCACAGAATTCACAACAGTTAGCTCTAGGCTGTGAAGAGGCGTCTAGGTCGTGTTAGGTACGCTCCACGGCTATTTCTAGTTGTGTGATAGGATTAGGGGTTGCGGTCAGCAGAGCTCCCACTTCCCAGAGCTTGTCCTGTGTGAGTTTAACTATCAGGTCGTTCTGGGTGCTTCTAACCACCAGGTCCATAACAGACCCCACAGTATGCAAATCTTTTCATGGCAAAGCTTGAAAGCGACTTTTTATCCTCATGTCCCATCAGGCCTCTGGCGTGGCGTACTACCGCTACATTGATGACATTTTAATCATCTGGACGGAGTCTGAGCCACAGCTAACGACGTTCCATGAACAGTTTAATCAATTTCATCCTACCATCAACTTGACACTCAACTACTCTTGCACTGAAATTAACTTTTTGGACACCATCATTAAGCTGCAGAACAATAAAATAGAAACATCCCTGTATCAGAAGCCAACATACCTTAAATGGGACAGTTTCCATCCAAAACACATAAAAAACTCCATTGTCTACAGCCAAGCCATCAGATACAATCGTATATATTCCAAACCAATGGATAGGGATGAGCATCAGGCCACACCACACGTTCACTTTCGGGGTGTTACGTTCATACTCAACGTATGGCAAGAGGTGAGCAGTGGGGTGAGTTTAAGTTTTTAAACTTGGTCTGATGCTCAGTAGGCTTGCATTGTAAAAGTGACTTTCATCAGCTTGTTTGAAAAATCTTTCATCCTTGGAGCAGATACAGTGAGCTCTTAAAAATTCACCAATAGGGGTGGAACTCTTTAGCTTGGGGGGATGTGATAAGGTAAAATAAAGTAAGGAATTTGTGAAATATATCTTACGAAAAATATCTGTATCTATAGTGCCATCGCTTCGAGATCAAATGATTAAGGAAATTGATTTTTACCAGGCTGTATTTCCACATTGGTCTGATGTTTAAATCAATGATATTGAGATGACCAAGGAAGCTGTCCAGCCGGGATGTGGAGCCCTGCCAAATACATAGCACATTATCAATAAAGCGTGAACATGAGACCACTGCATAATGACCTGTTGTGTTAAGGACCATATCCCTCTTTCATAGTGCCAGGAATAAATTAGCATATGAAGGAGCACAAGATGCCCCACATGCGGTGCCCTGGAGCTGTAGGAAGGAACAGTCCTTAAACACAAAGTTGTGGATTATAGTAAGCAGCAAAAGTGTCAAAATGAAATCTGTCAAATTTGGATCCAAATGAGTCATGTGCATATAAAATGTGGCTGTCTGCATCCCTTTGTCATGGCCTATAGATGTGTACAAGGACTCCATGTCACAGGTGCCGAGTAGAGATGAGCGAACGTTTCAAATTTCGACTTGGTTTTATTCGCTGAACGTTTAGATGTTCGCCAAACATGTTTGCCGAACAGTTTGCCGAACGTACTCGAACCCCATGAAATTAAGTTGGAGGCCAAACAAAGCATATACACAACACCTTAAGGAGTGACAAAAAGCTTCCCAAACAGCTAACATTAGGGACAGACACTATGAAAAGTGGCATGAATTGACTCACAGTAAAAATTTGCAAACGACACTGCAGCAGTCAGTCATGGGCGATGCATGAGGTATCAGGGGGTCAGCATTTACAGCTTGGAATTGAAGTTTCAATGAGGTCTTGGTGGTTAAGTGAGCAGTGTAAGCTTTTTTGATGGAAGCCCTGATACCTCATGCAACAGCTACATTTTTTCCCATCCACACTCAGATGGAACAAACATCAGTTTCATCCAGTAATATTGGTACAAAAATATAAGTGTCATGCTGCAGCTATGCAGGATGATGCAAGCTCCACTAGATGGCAATAGAGTGGATGGAGGACAGCAAGTCTGCTGAAGCAGACCTGTAATGCTGCAGCGAGGCTACCAACAGGTGGCAGCAGAATAGTCAAACAAGCCTGGTCAAAACCTAGAGAGTAGCGCAGTACAAAGGGAAAACACCTAATGCGGAGTCAGCGGGGTGCCAGAGGGTCAGTACCAGTCAGAAGCCACAATATCAGAAGCAAGAGATTAAATCAGGTCAGAACCAAAGCTGAGTCAAACACGGGGAAATCCAAATACAAAAGGAAACACTAAGTCGGGATGGGTGAGAGGAAGGAACAAATACGAGCAAAGTCAGCTAAGGCAGCAGGACAAATCTGGGCAACACCACAGTGAGATACTCACGCTGTAGGCAGAAAATATAACTCACACCACCTGCAGGATGCAGTGGAGCTAAATAGCAAACCTGAACCCAGCTTGAGGCCTTAACATGACCAGACCGGAAAGGGGTAGGCAGGATTTAAAACCCGGTCTGGATCTTGACAATAAGAAAAGTAGCACAGGTTGTTGACTGATCAATTAACCCACAGTAGAACCTTTTACAATGGCACAGAAACAGTCAGCCATGTGCCAAGCATAAGGTATCAGTGTCTGGGTGACCATATACAGCTTTGAATATAAGTTTCAATGAGGACCTAGTGGTTAAGGTAGCGGATTAAGCCTTCTTAGTGGGGAGCCCTGATACCTTATGCAACACCTCCAATTTTTTTTTCCAATCACGCTCAAATGGCACAAACATCAGATTCACAAAGTACTATTGGTAGAAAAATTTAAGCAAACTAACAAAGATACTTGACTGATCGATTGACCCACAGTAGAACCTTTTATAATGACACAGATCAGTCAGCCATGGAAAGTAACTCAGGTAGTTGACTGAAAGTAAGTGCAGGCCTGCATGTCTGGGAGAACTACTTACACAGGCAACACACCATATGGAGTCCCAACTTGGAGTCTCCACATTTCAAAAAATGATTGTCACACACCACTAAAGTGGCATCAATTTCTGCAGAGTAGAAACAGTATAAAAGGCCTCTGACACACCTTCCACTAAAGGCAACCCACAAGATGGAGACCCAACTTAGAGTCTCCACATTTCCAAAAAATATTGCCACACACCAATAAAGTGTCATCAATTTACACAGAGTAAAAATAGTATAATTGTCTACAAGCGAGTTTTGATACTCCAGTTTGCACGCATTCATTTCCAGGGAACCATCTGGTTAAATTTACTCTTGTACCTTGGATCTAACAGAGTGGCAACCCAGTAGTCAATACAATTTCTGCTGAAGATAGTGCAGCAAGAAGGCGCTCATGTGTAAGGCGCTTTCTTGAGGTCCAAGTCCATAATGTGTTGGTGGTGGGGTAACATTCAAATTTGCTTCCTCTGTCCATTCCCGCCAACCATGGATGAAAGAGAGAGGATCTTTATTCTATTCATCTCCTGACTGTTGCACGTCCATCACCTCTACCTCCGCCATTTGTTCCTTGGCTCCTTCATCTGTACTGTTTGTCTGGTATGGTAGCAACCTCCAATTTCTGTAAGCCACCCTTCCATGGCACCCGCCTGTGTGTTGACAGTCTGGAAATTTGAGATATTGTTATCCCATCAGCATCCTCTTCTTCTTCCGCCTCTTCCTCTGGTACCATCACCTCCTTATGTAGACTCTTCAATGCGTGGTTCAGAATGTAGATGACCGGACTAGTAATGTTGATGATGGCATCATCAATGCTAACCATCTTAGTAGCCATTACAAAACTGTGCACACGGGTGCAGAGCCCTTTCATCTGTGCCCACTCCGCAAGCAAGATTTGCACCATGTCGTATTGCGCTGGCCCAAACTATGCAAAAGGAAATACTGTACCAGGGCTTGATGCTGCTGCCACAGCCACCACAACATGTGCAGAGTGGAATTCCATTGTGTCAGGACATCACAAATAAAATGGTTTATTGGAATGCCGAAAGACCTCTGTAGTCGAATATCTGCGTGGGTTCGATCGTTGGAAGTGAGCACATAGTGACAGTGCATTCTGCAGCTGCACATCCAGACCAGGATAGTGGTGGAAAAATTGCTGTATCACCAGGTTGAAGACATAAGCCATGCAAGGCACATGTGTGAGGTTGCCCCAATTTAGAGCCACCACCAGGCTTGCACCAATATTGCACATGGCCTTCCCTGGCTCCAGGTTCAGTGAAGGAAGCCATTGCTCTAACTTGGCCTGGATAGTTGTCCACAACTCTTGAGCTGTGTAACTGCGATCTCCAAGGCATATTAATTTGAACACTGGCTGATTGTGGGGAGCCATGGCTGCGCAGTGCGGAGGTGGGGAGATTCTATCTGCACTGTTAGAATGCATGTCTGATTAAAGGAGAGGTTTAGGGAACAGGTGGAGGCCCTATAGGAAGTGGCAGAGCCAGAAGCAGTGGAGGAACCATTAGATACAGAGATTTGTCCCTCAAACCTTGGGGATTCAAAGACTTTTGGAGTACCCATTGACTGCCTGCTTCAACAGAAACCACAGTCACCCAGTGTCCAGTCAGTGAGATGTAACGCCACTGTCAATGTTTGCTCGTCCCGGTGTCAGTGGTGAAATGCACCCTGGCAGACATAGATTTATTTCATGGAATGGATGATGTTGTCTGCCAGTGTAGTGCAGGCACAGCTTTCTTTGAGAAGTAATGGCGACTGGGCAACCAGTACTGGGGGTCTGCGAGGGCCATCAACTTTTGGAAATGTGACAACCCTGGGTCCTGTCTGTTACAGTGGCATTGCTGTCCTCACGGGGAGAGTGATGTCACGCTTGGAAGTGAACGAAGATCTCTTTCACCAGGTAAACACAAGCATACAACATGTTCACACTCCAGGCCAGAAGGGGAAGCTCTGATCCAGCTTGTGGGTGGCTCCCCTATATATATATTCAATATATATTCTGGCTTGGAGGGAAAGTTAGTTAGTCAGTGCCAGATAGCAGACTGGAACAGTCTGAGGCAGAAAGTCATGTGAGGGGCCATGCAGCCAGAGTGGCTGCAGCTCCAGGATAGAGAGAATACAGAAGGAAATAACAGATTTGTTGTGAGCGTGCAGGAGAGCAAAGCACAGGCGAGTGACACCTGGGGCGGACAGCTTCGATTGGGCTACCTCCCTATAGAGCGCAGATCCTGGTAGCCGGAAGACCAGGGTTTTGAGGGACTCCAAGACTTACAGCAGAAACAGCAGGACAGCTGGACCTACATGTAACCTATCTGCCCTAATACACAGAAGACACAGTGGCCCATCGAGCGTGGGTCATGATAGAGATCTTGTAAAACGGCTCAAGCCACCTGTCATACTGGTTAGTGTCCCACCTTTATAGAGGAAAGAGAGAACTGTGAGGACATTGAAAGAAGCCAAAGGCAGAAAGGGAACACACCAAAGTGCTGGTAGGAAGGCTTTCATCTTCACCTAGTAAAGGGGACTCTGAACTTGCTTCCAAGCTGGCCGGACCCTGCCTGTACCTGTGCTCTTGTGCCCTGGACTGCGGTTGCCTGAAGCCTTCAGTAAACCAGGTAAAGAGACTGCAAACCTGTGTCCTCCATTCTTTACTGTACCACTCACTATCCTTTTGACCAGTCACTGGAAAGCAACAAAAAACGACAGAATTGTGAAATCTGCTCCAAATAAAAGAAAAACTCTTCTAGTTTCATGCCTATCACCTTCTCATGCATCAGGCCACACCACACGTTCACTTTCGGGGTGTTACGTTCATACTCAATGTAGGCATGAGGATGTTTAGAAGCCCATATTCGGACGTTATAGCGATGAACATGTCCACAGATATGGAAGGTTGACTTATCACTAAACACAATCTTCTGTAAAAATCTTGCATCATTGTCGATCTCATGAAGCATATCTGTAACAAACGCACACCGTTTGGGTCTATCTGCCGATTTGATAGCGTGCAACAGCCACAATTTGTACCCTGTAAAACAGATACATTTCTATAACACCTTATGAACTGTAGTCTTGCTTAGGTCTAGTTATCGAGCACACACAAGCACAGATTTTTTAGGGCTCCTTAGGTAGCTATTCCGTATGGCCTCTACAGAATTGTCACTGACTGATGGCCTACCAGAACGGGGTTTCTCCACCAAACTGCTGGTTTCCTTTAACTGCTTATCCTAGCAAGTAATGTTATTCCTATGTGGTGGCACTTTATTATAAATGCACCGATATTCACGTAGCACTTTGGTAATGGATTTGAATTTTAGTGAGCCACAGAACACACTGAACTTTCCTCTGTACCGTCCACACCTTGACTGGCATGAAAAACCACACAGCTGCATAAGCTTGTGGTGGCATGATGTCACAGACCTGGCAGTGTATTAATCAGAATTCAGTTTATGAGTGGTTAATCTGACTGGGGGCTCAGCAACAGCTTAAATTAGTTTTTGTTTGATTGGTTCTTGTTATCTCTCCTCATGAACAGGTCTGATATGATTGGGCCAGAGAAAGGGCGCCAAAATGTAAACTATAAATAGATCCTGTGACTGGTCAAAAGTGCACCATGACTTTACGGGCACACTATAGTAATAGTACATGTATATTACATAAGGTACTTAGTTAACACTATTTTGATGAAAAAAGTGTGAAAATCATCCCACTGCGACAAGGAGTACCCACATAAGACTGTCCTACCTCTAGTATTAAAATCTCACCTTGTCGGTGAGGTCTGTATGGGGGAAATATGTTTTGAGGGTGGCAAGAGGTGAGCAGTGGGGTGAGTTTAAGTTTTTAAACTTGGTCTGATGCTCAGTAGGCTTGCATTGTAAAAGTGACTTTCATCAGCTTGTTTGAAAAATGTTTCATCCTTGGAGCAGATACAGTGAGCTCTTAAAAATTCACCAATAGGGGTGGAACTCTTTAGCTTGGGGGGATGAGATGAGGTAAAATGAAGTAAGGAATTTGTGAAATATATCTTACGAAAAATATCTGTATCTATAGTGCCATCGCTTTGAGATCAAATGATTGAGGAACTTGATTTTTACCAGGCTGTATTTCCACATTGGTCTGATGTTTAAATCAATGATATTGAGATGACCAAGGAAGCTGTCCACCCGGGATGTGGAGCCCTGCCAAATACATAGCACATTATCAATAAAGTGTGACCATGAGACCACTGCATAATGACCTGTTGTGTTAAGGACCATATCCCTCTTTCATAGTGCCAGGAATAAATTAGCATATGAAGGAGCACAAGATGCCCCACATGCGGTGCCCTGGAGCTGTAGGAAGGAACAGTCCTTAAACACAAAGTTGTGGATTATAGTAAGCAGCAAAAGTGTCAAAATGAAATCTGTCAAATTTGGATCCAAATGAGTCATGTGCATATAAAATGTGGCTGTCTGCATCCCTTTGTCATGGCCTATAGATGTGTACAAGGACTCCATGTCACAGGTGCCGAGTAGAGATGAGCGAACGTTTCAAATTTCGACTTGGTTTTATTCGCTGAACGTTTAGATGTTCGCCAAACATGTTTGCCGAACAGTTTGCCGAACGTACTCGAACCCCATGAAATTAAGTTGGAGGCCAAACAAAGCATATACACAACACCTTAAGGAGTGACAAAAAGCTTCCCAAACAGCTAACATTAGGGACAGACACTATGAAAAGTGGCATGAATTGACTCACAGTAAAAATTTGCAAACGACACTGCAGCAGTCAGTCATGGGCGATGCATGAGGTATCAGGGGGTCAGCATTTACAGCTTGGAATTGAAGTTTCAATGAGGTCTTGGTGGTTAAGTGAGTGGTGTAAGCTTTTTTGATGGAAGCCCTGATACCTCATGCAACAGCTACATTTGTTCCCATCCACACTCAGATGGAACAAACATCAGTTTCATCCAGTACTATTGGAACAAAGATATAAGTGTCACGCTGCAGCTATGCAGGATGATGCAAGCTCCACTAGATGGCAATAGAGTGGATGGAGGACAGCAAGTCTGCTGAAGCAGACCTGTAATGCTGCAGCGAGGCTACCAACAGGTGGCAGCAGAATAGTCAAACAAGCCTGGTCAAAACCTAGAGAGTAGCGCAGTACAAAGGGAAAACACCTAATGCGGAGTCAGCGGGGTGCCAGAGGGTCAGTACCAGTCAGAAGCCACAATATCAGAAGCAAGAGATTAAATCAGGTCAGAACCAAAGCTGAGTCAAACACGGGGAAATCCAAATACAAAAGGAAACACTAAGTCGGGATGGGTGAGAGGAAGGAACAAATACGAGCAAAGTCAGCTAAGGCAGCAGGACAAATCTGGGCAACACCACAGTGAGATACTCACGCTGTAGGCAGAAAATATAACTCACACCACCTGCAGGATGCAGTGGAGCTAAATAGCAAACCTGAACCCAGCTTGAGGCCTTAACATGACCAGACCGGAAAGGGGTAGGCAGGATTTAAAACCCGGTCTGGATCTTGACAATAAGAAAAGTAGCACAGGTTGTTGACTGATCAATTAACCCACAGTAGAACCTTTTACAATGGCACAGAAACAGTCAGCCATGTGCCAAGCATAAGGTATCAGTGTCTGGGTGACCATATACAGCTTTGAATATAAGTTTCAATGAGGACCTAGTGGTTAAGGTAGCGGATTAAGCCTTCTTAGTGGGGAGCCCTGATACCTTATGCAACACCTCCAATTTTTTTTTCCAACCACGCTCAAATGGCACAAACATCAGATTCACAGAGTACTATTGGTAGAAAAATTTAAGCAAACTAACAAAGATACTTGACTGATCGATTGACCCACAGTAGAACCTTTTATAATGACACAGATCAGTCAGCCATGGAAAGTAACTCAGGTAGTTGACTGAAAGTAAGTGCAGGCCTGCATGTCTGGGAGAACTACTTACACAGGCAACACACCATATGGAGTCCCAACTTGGAGTCTCCACATTTCAAAAAATGATTGTTACACACCACTAAAGTGGCATCAATTTCTGCAGAGTAGAAACAGTATAAAAGGCCTCTGACACACCTTCCACTACAGGCAACCCACAAAATGGAGACCCAACTTAGAGTCTCCACATTTCTAAAAAATATTGCCACACACCAATAAAGTGTCATCAATTTACACAGAGTAAAAATAGTATAATTGTCTACAAGCGAGTTTTGATACTCCAGTTTGCATGCTGTTGTGAATTCTGTGGTCAAGCTCCCTCCTGTGGTCATGAGTGGTACTTCGGCTGGTTCTGTCTATGAGCTTCCTCTGGTGGATGTGAGTGGGGCTGCGGCTTCTGAGTTCCCTTCCTCAGGTGACGAGGTTAAGTCGTTAGGTGCTGCTCTATTTAACTCCACCTAGTTCTTTGTTCCTGGCCTCCAGTCAATGTTCCAGTATTGGTCTTGCTCTCTCCTGGATCGTTGGCTGAGTTCGCCCTTAATAATCGGGCCAGCTCGGCTACTTTGGTTTCGCCGTTTTTCTGCAATTCTGGTTTCCATCCTCGTTTCTCTTCAGGGCAGGTTGAGTCTTCAGACTGTCCTGGTGTGGATACTGTGGTGGATAGGTTGCAGCAGATTTGGACTCATGTAGTGGACAATTTGACATTGTCCCAGGAGAAGGCTCAACGTTTCGCTAACCGCAGGCGCTGTGTGGGTCCCCGACTTCGTGTTGGGGATTTGGTTTGGTTGTCGTCTCGTTATATTCCTATGAAAGTTTCCTCTCCTAAGTTTAAGCCTCGTTTCATTGGTCCGTATAGGATTTCTGAGGTTCTTAATCCTGTGTCTTTTCGTTTGACCCTTCCAGCTTCTTTTTCCATCCATAATGTATTCCATAGGTCATTGTTGCGGAGATACGTGGCACCTGTGGTTCCATCCGTTGATCCTCCTGCCCCGGTTTTGGTTGAGGGGGAGTTGGAGTATATAGTGGAGAAGATTTTGGATTCTCGCATTTCGAGACGGAAACTCCAGTACCTGGTTAAGTGAAAGGGTTATGGCCAGGAAGATAATTCCTGGGTCTTTGCCTCTGATGTTCATGCTGCCGATCTGGTTCGAGCCTTTCATTTGGCTCATCCTGGTCGGCCTGGGGGCTCTGGTGAGGGTTCGGTGACCCCTCCTCAAGGGGGGGGGTACTGTTGTGAATTCTGTGGTCAAGCTCCCTCCTGTGGTCATGAGTGGTACTTCGGCTGGTTCTGTCTATGAGCTTCCTCTGGTGGATGTGAGTGGGGCTGCGGCTTCTGAGTTCCCTTCCTCAGGTGACGAGGTTAAGTCGTTAGGTGCTGCTCTATTTAACTCCACCTAATTCTTTGTTCCTGGCCTCCAGTCAATGTTCCAGTATTGGTCTTGCTCTCTCCTGGATCGTCTTGTGGCCTGTCTGCCCTGCATAAGCTAAGTTCTGCTTGTGTTACTTTTGTTTGCTATTTTTTCTGTCCAGCTTGCTATATTGGTTTTTCTTGCTTGCTGGAAGCTCTGGGACGCAGAGGGGGCACCTCCGTGCCGTTAGTCGGTACGGAGGGTCTTTTTGTACCCTCTGCGTGTTTGTTTGTAGGTTTTTGTGCTGACCGCAAAGCTATCTTTACTATCCTCGGTCTATTCAGTAAGTCGGGCCTCACTTTGCTAAAACCTATTTCATCTCTGTGTTTGTATTTTCATCTTTACTCACAGTCATTATATGTGGGGGGCTGCCTTTTCCTTTGGGGAATTTCTCTGAGGCAAGGTAGGCTTATTTTTCTATCTTCAGGGCTAGCTAGTTTCTCAGGCTGTGCCCGAGGCGCCTAGGTCTGGTCAGGAGCGCTCCACGGCTACCTCTAGTGTGGTGTGATAGGATTAGGGATTGCGGTCAGCAGAGTTCCCACGTCTCAGAGCTCGTCCTATGTTATTAGTAACTATCAGGTCACTTTGTGTGCTCTTAACCACCAGGTCCATTGTGTCTCTGAATCACCAGTTCATAACAGTACTGGAGGCCCAAAGTACTAATGCTTCTCAATAGAGGGAAAAGAGAAGTTCTGAGACCATTTTTTTTTCTCTGCACTGTGTTTTGTCTTTCTTTTCCCCTAGACATTTGGGTGGTTCAGGACACAGGTGTAGTGATGGACATTAAAGGTCTGTCTTCTTGTGTGGATCATCTCACTGCAAGAGTACAAAATATTCAAGACTTTGTGGTTCAGAATTCTATGATAGAACCAAGAATTTCTATTCCTGATTTGTTTTCTGGAGATAGAGCTAAGTTTCTGAGTTTTAAAAATAATTGTAAACTGTTTCTGGCTTTGAAACCCCGCTCCTCTGGTGACCCAGTTCAACAAGTTAAGATCATTATTTCTTTATTACGTGGCGACCCTCAAGACTGGGCACTTTCCCTTGCGACAGGAGATCCTGCATTATGTAATATTGATGCGTTTTTTCTGGCGCTCGGATTGCTTTATGATGAAACTAATTCAGTGGATCAGGCAGAGAAAAATTTGCTGGCTCTGTGTCAGGGTCAGGATGAGGTAGAGATATATTGTCAGAAGTTTAGGAAGTGGTCTGTGCTCACTCAATGAAATGAATGTGCGCTGGCAGCAATTTTCAGAAAGGGTCTCTCTGAAGCCCTTAAGGATGTCAGGGTGGAATTTCCTATGCCTGCTGGTCTGAATGAGTCTATGTCTTTGGCCATTCGGATCGATCGACGCTTGCGTGAACGTAAAACTGTGCACCATTTGGCGGTATTACCTGAGCATAAACCTGAGCCTATGCAATGTGATAGGACTTTGACCAGAGCTGAACGACAAGAACACAGACATCGGAATGGGCTGTGTTTTTACTGTGGTGATTCCATTCATGCTATCTCCGATTGTCCTAAGTGCACTAAGCGGTTCGCTAGGTCTAAAGCAACTAAAAAGAAAAATATGCGGCACTCAGCTGGACCCGTCGAAGCACCTGCGAGTGCGAAACGGCCGTCGTCCTGACTCCAATACCGCACCCTCTATTGTACCTGATGTCCTGATGGACTTTTCCTTACAGTTTCTTCAATAAAATCACGATTTACACTGCCAGATTGGGGTGAGTGCCGCATATTTTTCTTTTTAGTTGCTTTGGACTGCTTGTTTCCTCTCATTATGCTGAGCACCGGATTCCATAGGCATTCGTGATTACCTGGTTTCATTTTGTCCGCCAACAGTCCTGTCTGTCAAATTCAGTATTCACTCTAGTGCCGTCCTCCTTGTTCCTGTGGTTTATGTTCGCTATGTCTGACACCATTGGTACGGTACAGTCGAAATTTCTTTTGTCCGTTACTTTGATCTGCTCTTTGTCATCCTATTCTGTCATGGCATTTGTGGATTCAGGCGCTGCCCTGAATTTGATGGACTTGGAGTTTGCTAGGCGCTGTGGGTTTTTCTTGGAGCCCTTGCAGTATCCTATTCCATTGAGAGGAATTGATGCTACGCCTTTGGCCAAGAATAAGCCTCAATACTGGACCCAGCTGACCATGTGCATGGCTCCTGCGCATCAGGAGGATATTCGCTTTTTGGTGTTGCATAATCTGCATGATGTGGTCGTGTTGGGGTTGCCATGGCTACAAGTCCATAACCCAGTATTGGATTGGAAATCAATGTCTGTGTCCAGCTGGGGTTGTCAGGGGGTACATGGTGATGTTCCATTTCTGTCTATTTCATCATCCGCCCCTGCTGAGGTCCCAGAGTTCTTATCGGATTACCAGGATGTATTTGATGAGCCCAAGTCCAGGGCCCTACCTCCGCATAGGGATTGCGATTGTGCTATCGATTTGATTCCTGGTAGTAAGTTTCCTAAGGGCCGACTGTTTAATTTGTCTGTGCCTGAGCACGCCGCTATGCGGAGTTACGTAAAGGAATCCTTGGAGAAGGGTCATATTCGCCCGTCGTCGTCGCCATTGGGAGCAGGGTTCTTTTTTGTGGCCAAGAAGGATGGTTCGCTGAGACCTTGTATTGATTACTGCCTTCTAAATAAAATCACAGTCAAATTTCAGTACCCCTTGCCGCTGCTGTCTGATTTGTTTGCTCGGATTAAGGGGGCTAGTTGGTTCACCAAGATAGATCTTCGTGGTGCGTATAATCTTGTGCGTATTAAACAGGCCGATGAATGGAAAACAGCATTTAATACGCCCGAGGGCCATTTTGAGTACCTGGTTATGCCATTCGGGCTTTCTAATGCTCCATCAGTATTTCAGTCCTTTATGCATGACATCTTCCGAGAGTACCTGGATAAATTCCTGATTGTATACTTGGATGATATTTTGGTCTTCTCGGAAGATTGAGAGTCTCACGTGAAGCAGGTTAGAATGGTGTTCCAGGTCCTGCGTGTGAATTCTTTGTTTGTGAAGGGGTCAAAGTGTCTCTTTGGTGTTCAGAAGGTTTCATTTTTGGGTTTCATTTTTTCCCCTTCTACTATCGAGATGGACCCTGTTAAAGTTCAGGCTATTTATGATTGGACTCAGCCGACATTTCTGAAGAGTCTGCAAAAGTTCCTGGGCTTTGCTAATTTTTATCGTCGCTTCATCAATAATTTTTCTAGTATTGTTAAACCGTTGACTGAGTTAACCAAGAAGGGTGCTGATGTGGTCAATTGATCTTGTGCTGCTGTGGAAACTTTTCAGGAGTTGAAGCGCCGTTTTTCTTCTGCCCCTGTGTTGTGCCAACCAGATGTTTCGCTCCCATTCCAGGTCGAGGTTGATGCTTCTGAGATTGGAGCAGGGGCTGTTTTGTCGCAAAGAAGTTCTGATGGCTCGGTGATGAAGCCATGTGCCTTCTTTTCCAGGAAGTTTTCGCCTGCTGAGCGTAATTATGATGTTGGCAATCGAGAGTTGTTGGCCATGAAGTGGGCATTCGAGGAGTGGCGTCATTGGCTTGAAGGAGCTAAGCATCGCGTGGTGGTCTTGACTGATCACAAGAACTTGACTTATCTTGAGTCTGCCAAACGGTTGAATCCTAGACAGGCTCGTTGGTCGCTGTTTTTCTCCCGTTTTGACTTTGTGGTTTCGTACCTTCCGGGCTCTAAGAATGTGAAGGTGGATGCCCTGTCTAGGAGTTTTGTGCCCGACTCTCCGGGTTTGCCTGAGCCGGCGGGTATTCTCAAAGAGGGGGTAATTTTGTCTGCCATCTCCCCTGATTTGCGGCAGGTGCTGCAAAAATTTCAGGCTAATAGACCTGACCGTTGCCCAGCGGAGAAACTGTTTGTCCCTGATAAATGGACGAGTAGAGTTATCTCTGAGGTTCATTGTTCGGTGTTGGCTGGTCATCCTGGAATCTTTGGTACCAGAGATTTGGTGGCTAGATCCTTTTGGTGGCCGTCTCTGTCACGGGATGTACGTTCGTTTGTGCAGTCCTGT
Organism: Ranitomeya imitator; assembly: GCF_032444005.1. Classification (NCBI taxonomy): domain Eukaryota; kingdom Metazoa; phylum Chordata; class Amphibia; order Anura; family Dendrobatidae; genus Ranitomeya; species Ranitomeya imitator. The sequence continues at coordinate 145,648,778 of NC_091288.1, read as the reverse complement.
GGGATTTGTGCTCGGGCTAAGCCCTGCTGTTCTCGTGCCAGTGGGTTGCTTTTGCCCTTGCCGGTCCAAAAGAGGCCCTGGACACATATCTCTATGGATTTTATTTCGGATCTCCCCATCTCTCAAAAGATGTCGGTCATTTGGGTGGTTTGTGATCGCTTCTCTAAGATGGTCCATTTGGTACCCTTGTCTAAATTGCCCTCCTCCTCTGATTTGGTGCCATTGTTTTTCCAGCATGTGGTTCGTTTACATGGCATTCCAGAGAACATCGTTTCTGACAGAGGTTCCCAGTTTGTTTCGAGGTTTTGGCGAGCCTTTTGTGCTAGGATGGGCATTGATTTGTCTTTTTCCTCGGCTTTCCATCTTCAGACAAATGGCCAAACTCAACGAACCAATCAGACCTTGGAAACATATCTGAGATGTTTTGTTTCTGCTGATCAGGATGATTGGGTGTCCTTTTTGCCGTTGGCTGAGTTCGCCCTTAATAATCGGGCCAGCTCGGCTACTTTGGTTTCGCCGTTTTTCTGCAATTCTGGTTTCCATCCTCGTTTCTCTTCAGGGCAGTTTGAGTCTTCAGACTGTCCTGGTGTGGATACTGTGGTGGATAGGTTGCAGCAGATTTGGACTCATGTAGTGGACAATTTGACATTGTCCCAGGAGAAGGCTCAACGTTTTGCTAACCGCAGGCGCTGTGTGGGTCCCCGACTTCGTGTTGGGGATTTGGTTTGGTTGTCGTCTCGTTATATTCCTATGAAAGTTTCCTCTCCTAAGTTTAAGCCTCGTTTCATTGGTCTGTATAGGATTTCTGAGGTTCTTAATCCTGTGTCTTTTCGTTTGACCCTTCCAGCTTCTTTTTCCATCCATAATGTATTCCATAGGTCATTGTTGCGGAGATACGTGGCACCTGTGGTTCCATCCGTTGATCCTCCTGCCCCGGTTTTGGTTGAGGGGGAGTTGGAGTATATAGTGGAGAAGATTTTGGATTCTCGCATTTCGAGACGGAAACTCCAGTACCTGGTTAAGTGAAAGGGTTATGGCCAGGAAGATAATTCCTGGGTCTTTGCCTCTGATGTTCATGCTGCCGATCTGGTTTGTGCCTTTCATTTGGCTCATCCTGGTCGGCCTGGGGGCTCTGGTGAGGGTTCGGTGACCCCTCCTCAAGAGGGGGGGTACTGTTGTGAATTCTGTGGTCAAGCTCCCTCCTGTGGTCATGAGTGGTACTTCGGCTGGTTCTGTCTATGAGCTTCCTCTGGTGGATGTGAGTGGGGCTGCGGCTTCTGAGTTCCCTTCCTCAGGTGACGAGGTTAAGTCGTTAGGTGCTGCTCTATTTAACTCCACCTAGTTCTTTGTTCCTGGCCTCCAGTCAATGTTCCAGTATTGGTCTTGCTCTCTCCTGGATCGTCTTGTGGCCTGTCTGCCCTGCATAAGCTAAGTTCTGCTTGTGTTACTTTTGTTTGCTATTTTTTCTGTCCAGCTTGCTATATTGGTTTTTCTTGCTTGCTGGAAGCTCTGGGACGCAGAGGGGGCACCTCCGTGCCGTTAGTCGGTACGGAGGGTCTTTTTGCACCCTCTGCGTGGTTGTTTGTAGGTTTTTGTGCTGACCGCAAAGCTATCTTTACTATCCTCGGTCTATTCAGTAAGTCGGGCCTCACTTTGCTAAAACCTATTTCATCTCTGTGTTTGTATTTTCATCTTTACTCACAGTCATTATATGTGGGGGGCTGCCTTTTCCTTTGGGGAATTTCTCTGAGGCAAGGTAGGCTTATTTTTCTATCTTCAGGGCTAGCTAGTTTCTCAGGCTGTGCCCGAGGCGCCTAGGTCTGGTCAGGAGCGCTCCACGGCTACCTCTAGTGTGGTGTGATAGGATTAGGGATTGCGGTCAGCAGAGTTCCCACGTCTCAGAGCTCGTCCTATGTTATTAGTAACTATCAGGTCACTTTGTGTGCTCTTAACCACCAGGTCCATTGTGTCTCTGAATCACCAGTTCATAACAGCACGCATTCCTTTCCAGGGAACCATCTGGTTAAATTTACTCTTGTACCTTGGATCTAACAGAGTGGCAACCGAGTAGTCAATACAATTTCTGCTGAAGATAGTGCAGCAAGAAGGCGCTCATGTGTAAGGCGCTTTCTTGAGGTCCAAGTCCATAATGTGTTGGTGGTGGGGTAACATTCAAATTTGCTTCCTCTGTCCATTCCCGCCAACCATGGACGAAAGAGAGGGAATCTTTATTCTATTAATCTCCTGACTGTTGCACATCCATCACCTCTACCTCCGCCATTTGTTCCTTGGCTCCTTCATCTGTACCATTTGTCTGGTATGGTAGCAACCTCCAATTTCTGTAAGCCACCCTTCCATGGCACCCGCCTGTGTGTTGACAGTCTGGAAATTTGAGATATTGTTATCCCATCAGCATCCTCCTCTTCTTCCGCCTCTTCCTCTGGTACCATCACCTCCTTATGTAGACTCTTCAATGCGGGCTTCAGAATGTAGATGACCGGACTAGTAATGTTGATGATGGCATCATCAATACTAACCATCTTAGTAGCCATTACAAAACTGTGCACACGTGTGCAGAGCCCTTTCATCTGTGCCCACTCCGCAAGCAAGATTTGCACCATGTCGTATTGCGCTGGCCCAAACTATGCAAAAGGAAATACTGTACCAGGGCTTGATGCTGCTGCCACAGCCACCACAACATGTGCAGAGTGGAATTCCATTGTGTCAGGACATCACAAATAAAATGGTTTATTGGAATGCCGAAAGACCTCTGTAGTCGAATATCTGCGCGGGTTCGATCGTTGGAAGTGAGCACATAGTGACAGTGCATTCTGCAGCTGCACATCCAGACCAGGATAGTGGTGGAAAAATTGCTGTATCACCAGGTTGAAGACATAAGCCATGCAAGGCACATGTGTGAGGTTGCCCCAATTTAGAGCCACCACCAGGCTTGCACCAATATTGCACATGGCCTACCCTGGCTCCAGGTTCAGTGAAGGAAGCCATTGCTCTAACTTGGCCTGGATAGTTGTGCACAACTCTTGAGCTGTGTAACTGCGATCTCCAAGGCATATTAATTTGAACACTGGCTGATTGTGGTGAGCCATGGCTGCGCAGTGCGGAGGTGGGGAGATTCTATCTGCACTGTTAGAATGCATGTCTGATTAAGGGAGAGGTTTAGGGAACAGGTGGAGGCCCTATAGGAAGTGGCAGAGCCAGAAGCAGTGGAGGAACTATTAGATACAGAGATTTGTCCCTCAAACCTTGGGGATTCAAAGACTTTTGGAGTACCCATTGACTGCCTGCCTCAACAGAAACCACAGTCACCCAGTGTCCAGTCAGTGAGATGTAACGCCACTGTCAATGTTTGCTCGTCCCGGTGTCAGTGGTGAAATGCACCCTGGCAGACATAGATTTTTTTCATGGAATGGATGATGTTGTCTGCCAGTGTAGTGCAGGCACAGCTTTCTTTGAGAAGTAATGGCGACTGGGCAACCAGTACTGGGGGTCTGCGAGGGCCATCAACTTTTGGAAATGTGACAACCCTGGGTCCTGTCTGTCACAGTGGCATTGCTGTCCTCACGGGGAGAGTGATGTCACGCTTGGAAGTGAACGAAGATCTCTTTCACCAGGTAAACACAAGCATACAACATGTTCACACTCCAGGCCAGAAGGGGAAGCTCTGATCCAGCTTGTGGGTGGCTCCCCTATATATATATTCAATATATATTCTGGCTTGAAGGGAAAGTTAGTTAGTCAGTGCCAGATAGCAGACTGGAACAGTCTGAGGCAGAAAGTCGTGTGAGGGGCCATGCAGCCAGAGTGGCTGCAGCTCCAGGATAGAGAGAATACAGAAGGAAATAACAGATTTGTTGTGAGCGTGCAGGAGAGCAAAGCACAGGCGAGTGACACCTGGGGCGGACAGCTACGATTGGGCTACCTCCCTATAGAGCGCAGATCCCGGTAGCCAGAAGACCAAGGTTTTGAGGGACTCCAAGACTTACAGCAGAAACAGCAGGACAGCTGGACCTACATGTAACCTATCTGCCCTAATACACAGAAGACAGTGGCCCATCGAGCGTGGGTCATGATTAGTGTTGAGCGATACCTTCCGATATCGGAAAGTATCGGTATCGGTTTGGATCGGCCGATATTCAAAAAATATCGGATATCGCCGATACCGATACCCGATCCCAATGCAAGTCAATGGGACCAAAATATCGGAATTAAAATAAACCCTTTCTTTCCTTGTAGGTTCATTCTACATGAAGGAAAACAACTAAGAATAATGCCGGATGTATTTGGGGAGGTGGCGGAGACATTAAAGTCATAGAGGTTTATCCCAATCAAATAGAATAGCATGTTTTTTGTTTTTTTTTAAGACGTTCGGAGTGACAAAGATATTGACTATGTAAATTTTTTTTTTATTTTGTCAGATATTGATGTTTCACTATTCCACGCCCTTCCCCTTCTTTTTTTTCTTTTTTTTTTTCTTTTCCCACACTTTCATCTTCATCATCATCAGCATCTTTGACATCAACTTCTTCACCTTATTCATCTTCTTCTTCATCTTCTACCTATTTTTTTTTTTTTATTACATTCTTCATATTCATTTTATTCAACTATTATTATTCTTCTTATTCTACATATTCTTTTTATTCCACTGTTATTATTCTTCCTATTCTACTTCTTCATCATATTCTCATTTGTGACAGGCATTCCCGTAGTTGTTATCTATAAAAGTTTGAAGATTACACCTTCCGTTCTGCCAGTCACAAAAGTTACATTTGTCCGCGTTCAGTTTGGCCTGCAGCATCAGGCTTTATCCAGGGGCACCACGAGGAGGAACGGACTCACCCCCATACACTGCTTAGTCTTCTTCTGCATATAATTTAGATAATATCTTTTGCTCTGATATTAAGTCTTATGCTTAATGTTCTTCTGCTCTTTGTTCTGCAGCCTCTTGTTCTTCTGCTTCTCGGTCTTCCATGTTGTCGTCTCCAGGGTCGTCGTCTCCAGTGTCGTCATCTCCGCCGTCGTCGTCTCCGCCGTCGTCGTCGTCGTCATCGGGGTGGTCTTCCGTGTCGTCGTCATCGTGGTGGTCTTCCGGGTCGTCGACGTTAGGGTCTTCAACTTGGAAATGTAGCAGAAGGTACAAGAAGGCTGAGAAAATGCCAAGAACCAGCTGATGGAACTGGAACTCGGATGGCTACCCGAAGGTTCAAGAGCCTATGGAACTACCGAGGACCAGCTGACGTTACTGGAACCCGGTTACTAAGCAGGAGGTACCCGTGCTAAAAAGCACTACCAAGGACCGCCTGACGTTGACGGAACTCGGATACCCAGAAGGAGGCACCTAAGCCAAAGGCTCTGCCCGGAACCAGCTGACGTTACTGGAACCAGGATGGGGAGCAGAAGGTACAAGAGCAAAAGACACTGCCGAGAACCAGCTGACGGTACTGGAACCCGGATGGGTAGCCGAAGGTCCAAGAGCCAATGGAACTACCGAGGACCAGCTGACGTTACTGGAACCCGGTTACTAAGCAGGAGGTACCCGTGCCTGAAAGCACTACCAAGGACCACCTGACGTTGGTGGAACTTGGATACCCAGAAGGAGGCACCTAAGCCAAAGGCTCTGCCCGGAACCAGCTGACGGTACTGGAACCAGGATGGGGAGCAGAAGGTACAAGAGCAAAAGACACTGCCGAGAACCAGCTGACGGTGCTGGAACCAGGTGGTGGACCCGAAGGTCCACAGGAGAGGAGAGAACAGCTAGGCCGCGAGGCAGCCGCAGTTACCGAACCCCAACAGTCCTACAGGGGGAGCTGGGCCTACTGGCACTACAGAACCAGCCTTGACTACCAGTTCACGCAGCCCACATAGGAAGCTCCTAAACTGGAGGCACCCTGGAGTTGGCTAACCCGACCGCACCACGACGAGGCAAGCATAGGTGTCTCAGTGAGCTTGACACAACCCGGAAACAGCTGACGGTGCTGAAACCAGGCTTGGCACGAGGGAGTACCTGTGACAAAAACACTGCCGAGAACCAGCTGGCGGTGCTGGAACCCGGATGCGTTGCCCCAGTGTGCAAGAGCCAATGGCACGACCGAGGACCAGCTGACGGTGCTGGAACCCGGTTACTAAGCTGTAGGTGCCCGCGCTTAAAAGCACTACCAAGGACCGCCTGGCGTTGGCGGAACTCGGATACCCAGGAGGAGGCACCTAAGCCAAAGGCTCGGCCCGGAACCAGCTGACGGTGCTGGAACCAGGTGGTGGACCCGAAGGTCCACAGGAGAGGAGAGAACAGCTAGGCCGCGAGGCAGCCGCAGTTACCGAACCCCAACAGTCCTACAGGGGGAGCTGGGCCTACTGGCACTACAGAACCAGCCTTGACTACCAGTTCACGCAGCCCACATAGGAAGCTCCTAAACTGGAGGCACCCTGGAGTTGGCTAACCCGACCGCACCACGACGAGGCAAGCATAGGTGTCTCAGTGAGCTTGACACAACCCGGAAACAGCTGACGGTGCTGAAACCAGGCTTGGCACGAGGGAGTACCTGTGACAAAAACACTGCCGAGAACCAGCTGGCGGTGCTGGAACCCGGATGCGTTGCCCCAGTGTGCAAGAGCCAATGGCACGACCGAGGACCAGCTGACGGTGCTGGAACCCGGTTACTAAGCTGTAGGTGCCCGCGCTTAAAAGCACTACCAAGGACCGCCTGGCGTTGGCGGAACTCGGATACCCAGGAGGAGGCACCTAAGCCAAAGGCTCGGCCCGGAACCAGCTGACGGTGCTGGAACCAGGTGGTGGACCCGAAGGTCCACAGGAGAGGAGAGAACAGCTAGGCCGCGAGGCAGCCGCAGTTACCGAACCCCAACAGTCCTACAGGGGGAGCTGGGCCTACTGGCACTACAGAACCAGCCTTGACTACCAGTTCACGCAGCCCACATAGGAAGCTCCTAAACTGGAGGCACCCTGGAGTTGGCTAACCCGACCGCACCACGACGAGGCAAGCATAGGTGTCTCAGTGAGCTTGACACAACCCGGAAACAGCTGACGGTGCTGAAACCAGGCTTGGCACGAGGGAGTACCTGTGACAAAAACACTGCCGAGAACCAGCTGGCGGTGCTGGAACCCGGATGCGTTGCCCCAGTGTGCAAGAGCCAATGGCACGACCGAGGACCAGCTGACGGTGCTGGAACCCGGTTACTAAGCTGTAGGTGCCCGCGCTTAAAAGCACTACCAAGGACCGCCTGGCGTTGGCGGAACTCGGATACCCAGGAGGAGGCACCTAAGCCAAAGGCTCGGCCCGGAACCAGCTGACGGTGCTGGAACCAGGTGGTGGACCCGAAGGTCCACAGGAGAGGAGAGAACAGCTAGGCCGCGAGGCAGCCGCAGTTACCGAACCCCAACAGTCCTACAGGGGGAGCTGGGCCTACTGGCACTACAGAACCAGCCTTGACTACCAGTTCACGCAGCCCACATAGGAAGCTCCTAAACTGGAGGCACCCTGGAGTTGGCTAACCCGACCGCACCACGACGAGGCAAGCATAGGTGTCTCAGTGAGCTTGACACAACCCGGAAACAGCTGACGGTGCTGAAACCAGGCTTGGCACGAGGGAGTACCTGTGACAAAAACACTGCCGAGAACCAGCTGGCGGTGCTGGAACCCGGATGCGTTGCCCCAGTGTGCAAGAGCCAATGGCACGACCGAGGACCAGCTGACGGTGCTGGAACCCGGTTACTAAGCTGTAGGTGCCCGCGCTTAAAAGCACTACCAAGGACCGCCTGGCGTTGGCGGAACTCGGATACCCAGGAGGAGGCACCTAAGCCAAAGGCTCGGCCCGGAACCAGCTGACGGTGCTGGAACCAGGTGGTGGACCCGAAGGTCCACAGGAGAGGAGAGAACAGCTAGGCCGCGAGGCAGCCGCAGTTACCGAACCCCAACAGTCCTACAGGGGGAGCTGGGCCTACTGGCACTACAGAACCAGCCTTGACTACCAGTTCACGCAGCCCACATAGGAAGCTCCTAAACTGGAGGCACCCTGGAGTTGGCTAACCCGACCGCACCACGACGAGGCAAGCATAGGTGTCTCAGTGAGCTTGACACAACCCGGAAACAGCTGACGGTGCTGAAACCAGGCTTGGCACGAGGGAGTACCTGTGACAAAAACACTGCCGAGAACCAGCTGGCGGTGCTGGAACCCGGATGCGTTGCCCCAGTGTGCAAGAGCCAATGGCACGACCGAGGACCAGCTGACGGTGCTGGAACCCGGTTACTAAGCTGTAGGTGCCCGCGCTTAAAAGCACTACCAAGGACCGCCTGGCGTTGGCGGAACTCGGATACCCAGGAGGAGGCACCTAAGCCAAAGGCTCGGCCCGGAACCAGCTGACGGTGCTGGAACCAGGTGGTGGACCCGAAGGTCCACAGGAGAGGAGAGAACAGCTAGGCCGCGAGGCAGCCGCAGTTACCGAACCCCAACAGTCCTACAGGGGGAGCTGGGCCTACTGGCACTACAGAACCAGCCTTGACTACCAGTTCACGCAGCCCACATAGGAAGCTCCTAAACTGGAGGCACCCTGGAGTTGGCTAACCCGACCGCACCACGACGAGGCAAGCATAGGTGTCTCAGTGAGCTTGACACAACCCGGAAACAGCTGACGGTGCTGAAACCAGGCTTGGCACGAGGGAGTACCTGTGACAAAAACACTGCCGAGAACCAGCTGGCGGTGCTGGAACCCGGATGCGTTGCCCCAGTGTGCAAGAGCCAATGGCACGACCGAGGACCAGCTGACGGTGCTGGAACCCGGTTACTAAGCTGTAGGTGCCCGCGCTTAAAAGCACTACCAAGGACCGCCTGGCGTTGGCGGAACTCGGATACCCAGGAGGAGGCACCTAAGCCAAAGGCTCGGCCCGGAACCAGCTGACGGTGCTGGAACCAGGTGGTGGACCCGAAGGTCCACAGGAGAGGAGAGAACAGCTAGGCCGCGAGGCAGCCGCAGTTACCGAACCCCAACAGTCCTACAGGGGGAGCTGGGCCTACTGGCACTACAGAACCAGCCTTGACTACCAGTTCACGCAGCCCACATAGGAAGCTCCTAAACTGGAGGCACCCTGGAGTTGGCTAACCCGACCGCACCACGACGAGGCAAGCATAGGTGTCTCAGTGAGCTTGACACAACCCGGAAACAGCTGACGGTGCTGAAACCAGGCTTGGCACGAGGGAGTACCTGTGACAAAAACACTGCCGAGAACCAGCTGGCGGTGCTGGAACCCGGATGCGTTGCCCCAGTGTGCAAGAGCCAATGGCACGACCGAGGACCAGCTGACGGTGCTGGAACCCGGTTACTAAGCTGTAGGTGCCCGCGCTTAAAAGCACTACCAAGGACCGCCTGGCGTTGGCGGAACTCGGATACCCAGGAGGAGGCACCTAAGCCAAAGGCTCGGCCCGGAACCAGCTGACGGTGCTGGAACCAGGTGGTGGACCCCAAGGTCCACAGGAGAGGAGAGAACAGCTAGGCCGCGAGGCAGCCGCAGTTACCGAACCCCAACAGTCCTACAGGGGGAGCTGGGCCTACTGGCACTACAGAACCAGCCTTGACTACCAGTTCACGCAGCCCACATAGGAAGCTCCTAAACTGGAGGCACCCTGGAGTTGGCTAACCCGACCGCACCACGACGAGGCAAGCATAGGTGTCTCAGTGAGCTTGACACAACCCGGAAACAGCTGACGGTGCTGAAACCAGGCTTGGCACGAGGGAGTACCTGTGACAAAAACACTGCCGAGAACCAGCTGGCGGTGCTGGAACCCGGATGCGTTGCCCCAGTGTGCAAGAGCCAATGGCACGACCGAGGACCAGCTGACGGTGCTGGAACCCGGTTACTAAGCTGTAGGTGCCCGCGCTTAAAAGCACTACCAAGGACCGCCTGGCGTTGGCGGAACTCGGATACCCAGGAGGAGGCACCTAAGCCAAAGGCTCGGCCCGGAACCAGCTGACGGTGCTGGAACCAGGTGGTGGACCCCAAGGTCCACAGGAGAGGAGAGAACAGCTAGGCCGCGAGGCAGCCGCAGTTACCGAACCCCAACAGTCCTACAGGGGGAGCTGGGCCTACTGGCACTACAGAACCAGCCTTGACTACCAGTTCACGCAGCCCACATAGGAAGCTCCTAAACTGGAGGCACCCTGGAGTTGGCTAACCCGACCGCACCACGACGAGGCAAGCATAGGTGTCTCAGTGAGCTTGACACAACCCGGAAACAGCTGACGGTGCTGAAACCAGGCTTGGCACGAGGGAGTACCTGTGACAAAAACACTGCCGAGAACCAGCTGGCGGTGCTGGAACCCGGATGCGTTGCCCCAGTGTGCAAGAGCCAATGGCACGACCGAGGACCAGCTGACGGTGCTGGAACCCGGTTACTAAGCTGTAGGTGCCCGCGCTTAAAAGCACTACCAAGGACCGCCTGGCGTTGGCGGAACTCGGATACCCAGGAGGAGGCACCTAAGCCAAAGGCTCGGCCCGGAACCAGCTGACGGTGCTGGAACCAGGTGGTGGACCCCAAGGTCCACAGGAGAGGAGAGAACAGCTAGGCCGCGAGGCAGCCGCAGTTACCGAACCCCAACAGTCCTACAGGGGGAGCTGGGCCTACTGGCACTACAGAACCAGCCTTGACTACCAGTTCACGCAGCCCACATAGGAAGCTCCTAAACTGGAGGCACCCTGGAGTTGGCTAACTCGACCGCACCACGACGGGGCAAGCATAGGCGTCTCAGTGAAGTTGACACAACCCGGAAACAGCTGACGGTGCTGAAACCAGGCTTGGCACGAGGGAGTACCTGTGACAAGAACACTGCCGAGAACCAGCTGGCGGTGCTGGAACCCGGATGCGTTGCCTTGCCTATTAAAGATTGTCTTCCTAGAGCCCCAACTAGCGGTGTTGGAGCAAAGGGTAAGCAGGGGGAGATGAGTGTAGGCCGAAGCCTGCACTGGAGGCAGCTTTGTGTCTGCGTTGCGTTTGCAGGACACTTTGCCGGCTACACACTGGGGGAACAGCTGGCGTTGCTGAACCCCACTAACACAATGGCGTGTGTTTTTCTCTGTGCAGCTAGCACTTGCGGGCAAAAACTAGCGATGTTAGAGCCCGTGTTGAAGCAGGAGGAGGAGGAGAGGAGCAGAGTGTAGGCCGAAGCTTAGTTGAACCAATTTCAAAGGAAACCTTTAACCCCCCCCTCAGGTGTTACAAAGTACAAGAGACACACCTTGTGCAGTATTAATGCTGCACAAGTGAAAGGTTGCTCTATTAATTTGTCTACTTGCACACGCTGAATGAAAGACATACACAATTTACCCCATTCTACAGTCAAACTGTAGTGGATGCGTGACTTGGTTTTTTGATGAGACGCAGCACAGGTGTCCAAAATAACGCCTTGGTGCTTGGAGCAGCTTCCTGAGCGTTGTTATTTGCTGTACAGGAGTCTGCGCTCTTGTGTTATCCCTTGGCAATGCCCTGTTAGCGCTGCCCATCTTATGACATCATTTCATGTTGGCCGGTGCGGTTAACGATGGCCATAAATCCCAGACCCACAGTGTCTTTTCATAAAGCCACACTGCGGTGCTGGGATTCGTGGCCTTGAGCAGTAAATATTTTGGCCGCTCACACACGTCCTTACACCTGCTTCAGACTGGGCGGCCTCTGCTGATCCCTTCTCGCATGCCGCGGCCATGAGGCTGCACAGTCTGAAGAAGGCTGAAGGAGATGAGTTAAGACAGGCGAAGATATGCACTGCTCGTGCCCATCAATCACACCCTCGCAGTCAAAATAATTAAGACAACGAGGAGCATTTTATTCAGGCAGGGCGGACGAACAGGCGCAAGTAGCCAACCAATGATGTCAGAAGACGGGAAGCGCTACCAAGGGGGGTGCTGCGTATCATTAGAAAGGAAAGTCACACCTCAGGGACAGTGGAATGGTCTCAAAGAGACACATTTTGTACGTGTTGAGTTCCACGTGGGCAAGGAGAAAACATCAGCCACCTTGTACAAATGCAGCAGTACTGCTGTACAAGGTGGCTGTTATACATAGAAACACCTGGGGGTGGGGGCCAGGCTCCCTTCAATTTCAGTTCATGTGCCTGCGTGGCGTTTGCAGGTCACGTTGCAAGCTGCACAGCAGGGGAACAGCTGGCGGTGCTGAACCCCACTAACACATTGGCTGGTGTTTTTCTCTGTGCAGCTAGCATTTCCGGGCAAAAACTAGCGGTGTTTGAGCCCAGGGTCAGCAGGAGGAGGAGGAGAGGAGCAAAGTGTAGGCCGAAGCCTGCACTGGTGGCAGCTTTTGGTCGGTTGTGCCAGCGTGGCTTGTGCTGGACACGATGCCGGCTACACAGCGGGGGAACAGCTGGCGTTGCTGAACCCCACTAACACATTGGCTGGTGTTTTTCTCTGTGCAGCTAGCATTTCCGGGCAAAAACTAGCGTTGTTAGAGCCCAGGGTCAGCAGGAGGAGGAGAGGAGCAAAGTGTAGGCCGAAGCCTGCACTGGTGGCAGCTTTTGGTCGGTTGTGCCAGCGTGGCTTGTGCTGGACACGTTGCCGACTACACAGCAGGGGAACAGCTGGCGGTGCTGAACCCCACTAACACATTGGCTGGTGTTTTTCTCTGTGCAGCTAGCATTTCCGGGCAAAAACTAGCGGTGTTTGAGCCCAGGGTCAGCAGGAGGAGTAGAGAAGCAGAGTGTAGGCCGAAGCCTAGTTGAACCAATTTCAAAGGTTACCTTTAACCCCCCCCTCAGGTGTTGCAAGGTACAAGAGCCACACCTTGTGCAGCATTAATGCTGCACAAGTAAAAGGTTGCTCTATTTGTTTTGCTCCTTGCACACGCTGACTAAAACACGTACACTATTTAGCCCATTATACTGTCAAACAGTTGTGGAGGCGTGACTTGTCTTTTTAACGAGACGCAGCACAGGTGTAAAAATTTGCACCTAGGTACTGGGCGCAGATTCCTGAGCGTTGTTATTTGCTGTACAGGAGTCTGCGCTATTGTGATCCCTTGGCCATGCGCTGTGAGCGCTTCCTGTCTTCTGACCTCATTTCATGTCGGCCGTTGCGGTTAGCGATGGACATGAATCCCAGACCCACAGTGTGTTTTCAAAAAATCACACTGCGTGGCTGGGATTCGTGGCCTTGTGCAGTAAATAGGTTGGCCGCTTACACATGTCCTTACACCTGCTCCAGACTGGGCGGCCTCAGCTGATCCCTTATCGCCTACCACGGCCAGGAGGCCGCACAGTCTGAAGAAGGCGGAAGGAGATGAGTTAAGACAGGCGAACATATGCACTGCTCGTGCCCATAAACCACACCCTCGCTGACAAAATAAATATGACAACGAGGGGCGTTGTTTCTAGCAGGGCGGATGCACAGGCGCAGCCAGCTAACCATGATGACAAAAGACGGGAAACGCTACCAAGGGGGGTGCTGCGTATCATTACAAAGGAAAGTCACACCTCAGGGACAGTGGAATGGTCTCAATGAGACACATTTTGTACGTGTTGAGTTCCACGTGGGCAAGGAGAAAAAGTCAGCCACCTTGTACAAATGCAGCAGTACTGCTGTACTAGGTGGCTGTTATACATAGAAACACCTGGGGGGGTGGGGCCAGGTTCCCTTTTAATTTCAGTTCCTGTGCCTGCATGGCGTTTGCAGGTCACGTTGCCGGCTACACAGCAGGGGAACAGCTGGCGTTGCTGAACCCCACTAACACATTGGCTGGTGTTTTTCTCTGTGCAGCTAGCACTTCCGGGCAAAAACTAGCGGTGTTTGAGCCCAGGGTCAGCAGGAGGAGGAGAGGAGCAGAGTGTAGGCCGAAGCCTGCACTGGTGGCAGCTTTTGTTCTGTTGTGCCAGCGTGGCTTGTGCTGGACACGTTGCCGACTACACAGCAGGGGAACAGCTGGCGGTGCTGAACCCCACTGACACATCACCTAGTGTTTTTTTCTGTGTAGACAACACTTCCAGGTGGCAACTGACAGTGTTGAAACCCAGGGAATCAAAGAGGAGCAGAGTGTAGGCCGAAGCCTGCAGTGGAGCAAGTTGAAAGGGAACCTTTAACCCCCCCCCCCCAGGCATTTGTTGCTGAAAGAGCCATCTTGTACAGCAGTAATACTGCACATGGAAAATGGTGGCTCCGAAAATTATGCTCCTTGCAAACGCTGAAGTACACACTCATATAATGTGTCCCCTCACACCGTCAAACCATCCCGGAAGTGGGACTTTCCTTTGTAATGTGACACAGCACAGCCGTCATTCCAACCCCCTTGGTGCCGGGCACCACCTCCTCAACGTTGTTTGGTTCTGTCACGGAGCCCGCACTGTAATGTTATCCCTTGGCCATGCACAGTTAGCGGTGCCCGTCTTCTGACATCATGTAGGTGTCAGGCTGGCAGTGCCTGTGCGTCCAAGCTGCCCGAGATCCAACCTTGCAGTGTCATCTAATGTAGTCCCACTGCGGGCCAGGGATCCATGGGCATGCGCAGTGCATATCATCGCCTCTCACTCACCTCCTTCCTGCTTCTTCAGACTGTGCGGCGTCACGGCCGTGGCATGCTATTAGGGATCAGCTGACGCCGCCTAGTCTGAAGAAGCGTGAAGAAGGGGAGTGAGAGGCTAGTATATGCACTGCGCATGGCCATGGATACCAGGCCCACTGTGGGATCACATTAGACGACACTGCGAGGTGTGATTTCGGGCAGCGTGGACGCACAGGCGCAGCCAGGACGACAACAAATGATGTCAGAGGACGGGCAGCGCAAACTGTGCATGGCCAAGGGATAACATAACAGCGCAGGGTCCATGACGGAATCAAACAACGCTAAGGAGGCAGCGCACGGTGCCAAGGGGGTAGCAATGACGGCTGTGCTGTGTCACATTACAAAGGAAAGTCCCACCTCCGGGACGGTTGGACGGTGTGAGGGGACACATTACATGAGTGTGTAGTTCAGCGTTTGCAAGGAGCATAATTTCAAGAGCGACCTTTCCCTTGTGCAGTATTAGTGCTGCACATGGTGGCTCTTTCAGTAACAAACGCCTGGGGGGGGGGGGGACAGGTCCCCTTACATTTTAGTTGTGCCAGCGTGGCGGTCGCATGACACGTTGCCGGATACACAGCTGGGGATCAGCTGACGTTACTGAACCCCAATAACAGAGGAGCGACTGTTGACTGTGCACACAGCACTTCCAGGCACCAACTGGCGGTGTTAGAGCCCAGGGACAGCAGGAGGAGCAGATTGGAGGTATTGCCGCACACACAGCTGGGGATCAGCTGACGTTACTGAACCCCAATAACAGAGGAGCGACTGTTGACTGTGCACACAGCACTTCCAGGCACCAACTGGCGGTGTTAGAGCCCAGGGACAGCAGGAGGAGCAGAGGAACAGAGTGTAGGCCGAAGCCTGATTGGAGCAAGTTGAAAGGAAACCTTTAACCCCCCCCCCCAAGACGTTTGTAGCTGAAAGAGCCATGTTGTGCAGCACTAAGGATGCAAAAGGAAAAGGTTGCTCTTTTAATTATGCTCCTTGCAAACACCGAAGTAAACACTAAAAATGTGTCCCTTTATACCGTTAAACCGTTCCGGAGGTGCGAATTTCCTTCGTAATGGGACACAGCACAGCTGTCATTCCTATCCCCTTGATGCCGTGCGCTGCCTCCTCAGCGTTGTTTTAAGCTGCCACGGAGCCTGCGCTGTTCTGTTAGCCCTTGGCCATGCCCAATTAGCGCTGCCTGTCTTCTGACATAATTTGGTGTCAGGCTGTCAGTGCCTGTGCGTCCACGCTGCTCCAGATCCCACCTCGCAGTCTCATCTAACGTAATCCCACTGCGGGCCTTGGAACCATGGGCATGCACAGTGCATAACCTCGACTCTCACTCCCCTCCTTCCCTCTTCTTCAGACTGTGCGGTGTCACGGCCGTGGCATGCTAGGGATCAGCTGACGGCGCACAGTCTAAAGAAGGCGGAGGGAAATGAGCGAGAGCCCGAGGGGAAGATATGCACTGCGCATGCCCATGGATCCCAGGCCCGCAGTGTGACTCAATCAGAAGACACTGCGAGGCGGGATCTCGGGCAGCGCGGCCGCACAGGCGCAGCCAGCCTGACACCAAATTATGTCAGAAGACAGGCAGCGCAAATAGGGCATGCCCAAGGGATAACAGAACAGCGCAGGCTCCGTGACAGCTTAAAACAACGCTGAGGAGGCAGCGCATGGCACCAAGGGGATAGGAATGACGGCTGTGCTGCGTCACATTACGAAGGAAAGTCCCAGCTCCGGGACGGTATAACGGTATCAGTGAACACATTTTATAAGTGTTAAGTTCTGCGTGTGCAAAGAGCTAAAAAAAAAGAGCTACCTTTTCCTTGTGCAGCATTACTGCTGCACAAGATGGCTCTTTCAGTAACAAACGACGGGGGGGGGGGGGGGGGACAGGTTCCCTTACATTTAGGTTGTTGTGCCAGCGTGGCGGTCGCAGGACACATTGCCGGCTACACAGCTGGGGATCAGCTGACGTTACTGAAACCCAATAACACTGGGTCGTATGTTTTTACTGTGCAGCCTGCACTTCTGAGCCGCAACTGGCGGTGTTGGAGCCCAGGAATAGCAGTTCAGGTGGTAGAAAGATGAACACAGCAGGAGACCTGGATGACACCCCAATTACTTAATCAGGCAGAGGAGTGGCAAATTCCTGCGAGATCCAGGCCTGGTTCATTTTCAGGAAAGTAAGCCGGTCAACGTTATCGGAGGATAGTCGCATGCGACGGTCTGTTAGTACACCACCTGCGGCACTAAAGACACGTTCCGATAAGACACTAGCCGCAGGGCAAGCCAGCACCTCCAATGCATACTGGCTTAGCTCTGGCCATGTATCCAGCTTAGAGACCCAAAACTTGAACGGGGAAGAGCCGTCTGGGAGTACAGTAAGAGGGCAAGCCATGTAGTCTGTCACCATCTGACGGAACCGTTGCCTCCTGCTGACTGGAGCCGCCGGTGATGGTGTAGACATTTGGGGCGGGCACACAAAAGTGTGCCAGAGTTGTGCCATACTGGGCTTGCCTTGGGCAGAGGCACTGCTTCTGCTCCCTCTTTGGGCAGAGCCTCCCCCACTGCCTCGACGCACTGAGCTGCTTTGTAAAGCACTAGCAGCACTCCTCTCAGTTGGACAGGAGAAGATGATGGAATTCACCAGTGTGTCGTGGTACTCCCGCAATTTACGCTCCCGGGTCAACGCAGGGATGAGGTTTTGGACGTTGTCCCGGTAGCGAGGATCGAGGAGGGTGAACACCCAATAATCAGGCATGTTGAGAATGTGGTCGATGCGGCGGTCGTTTCTCAGGCACTGCAGCATGAAATCCACCATGTGCTGCAGAGTGCCAACCGGCCCAGAAACGCTGTCCCCTGCTTGAGACATGATCTCTGCCCGCTCGTCATCACCCCACCCTCGCTGTACACACTGACCACTGGACAATTGTGTCGCTCCCTCCTCTGGACGGAGCTCTTCCTCCTCCATTGACTCCTCCTCATCCTCCTCACAAATTGGCCCCTGCGTACCCCTTTGTGAGGAACCACGTGGCGCTGACTCTCCAGAAGCTGATGGAAAAGGTGACTCCTCATCCTCCACCTCTTCCACCACATCATCCCTTAACCCTTGCAAAGTTTGCTGAAGCAGGCAGATAAGGGGGACAGTCATGCTGACTAGTGCATCATCTGCACTTGCCATCCGCGTGGAATAATCAAAAGGACGCAAAACCTGGCAGACGTCCTTCATAGTGGCCCACTCTGTGGTTGTGAAGTCTGATCGGCGCTGACTGCGACTTCTTTGCGCCTGATGCAGCTGGTACTCCATAACTGCTTGCTGCTGCTCACACAACCGCTCCAACATATGTAACGTGGAATTCCACCGGGTAGGTAGGTCACATATGATGCGGTGTTCCGGAAGGCGGAATCGGCGCTGCAGAGCAGCAATGCGGGATCTGGCCAAGCTGGAACGCCGCAAGTGAGCACACTCTAGGCGGACCTTGTGCAGCAGGGCATCAAGATCCGGATAGTCCCTCAGAAAACTCTGCACAACCAAATTGAGCACATGTGCCAGACATGGGATGTGAGTGAGGTTGCCAAGGGCCAAAGCTGCCACCAGATTTCGGCCATTGTCACACACTACCATGCCTGGCTGGAGATTCGCTGGCAGTAACCACACATCGCTCTCCTGCTTTATGGCATTCCAGAGCTCCTGCGCTGTGTGGCTTCGATGCCCCAATGAAACTAGTTTCAAGACGGCCTGCTGACGTTTGGCCACGGCTGTGCTCATGTCGGTCATAGGTAAACGTTCACGGGTCCATGTGGGGGTGGACTGTGACGGATCCTGCAGAGAGGAATCAGAGGAACTGGTGTAAGAGGAGGAGTCGATGCGTACAGACTGGATTCCTGCAATCCTTGGAGTGGGCAGGACACGTCCTGCGCCACTCGCACGATCTGTACCTGGCTCAACAACATTAACCCAATGGGCAGTGAGGGAAACATATCGCCCCTGTCCATGCTGACTGGTCCACGCATCGGTGGTGAGGTGGACCTTGCTACTGACGGCGTTCAGTAGCGCATGTTTTATGTTTGCCTCAACATGCCTGTGCAGGGCAGGGACAGCCTGCCTGCTGAAGTAAAAGCGGCTGGGCACCTTGTACTGTGGGACTGCCAATGCCATCAAGTCACGGAAGCTGTCAGTCTCCACCAGCCTGAACGAGAGCATTTCCAGGGACAACAGTTTGGCAATGCCTGCATTCAGAGCCTGTGCTCGGGGGTGGTTGGCCGAGAATGCCCGCCTTTTCTCCCATGCCTGTACTACCGATGGCTGTAGAGTAGACTGGGAGTGTGAGGATGACTGGGAAGGTGGTGCTGTGGGTGGAATTACACAAGGTCTCTGGGAGGAAGCCAAACCAGCTGTGCGTGAGCTGGAGGAAGAGGCAACACGAGCTGAAGAGGTGGTAGCTGCCGCTGTTGGTTGGCCTACATCTTCAGTGTGTTTCTGTAACTCCACCGCGTGCCTGGTCCGCACATGTTTCCACATATTTGTGGTATTGAGGTTGCTGACATTTTTCCCTCTTTTTACTTTATGATGACACAGCTTGCATTTGACAAAACAAATGTCATCTGCAACTGTGTCAAAAAAGGACCAGGCACTGCAAGTCTTGGGAGCGCCCTTTTTGGCTTTGGAAAGAGACAGGCTCCTAACGGGTGCCAAAGTGGAGGCTACAGGCTCCGCAGTCTTCCCCCTCCCTCTCCCTCTTTGGCCCGTAAGAGGAAGCTCTTCCTCTGAGCTGCTCCCACCACCTTCCTGTTCCTCACGCCACGATGGGTCAAGGACCTCATCATCTCCACTACCCTCTGCCACCAACTGCTCCTCCTGGGTAGTCTCAGCAGCACAGTACGCACGAGAAAGCGGCACCTGAGTTTCATCATCAGATGCGTACTGCGCTGTGGTCACCGGAGGCACTGGCCCACCTGCCTCTTCAGAGTCAGAGAGATAAAGCTTTTGGGCATCACTGCACACTGCCTCTTCTTCCATTTCTCCAATGCTGCTTGGCTGGCCCCCTGTTTCCAAGCCAAGAGATTCAGAGAACAGAAGTAGAGACGGCTCCTGTCCTGGGCTCTCTGACTGCCTGGCCAATTTGGCAGGTGGTGAAGAGACAGATGGCTGCTCTCCAGTGCTCTGTGCCTGAGAGGATGTGGCACTAACTGAAGTCGATGCCGAGGCGTTAGCTGCCATCCACCCGACAACGGCTTCAATTTGGTCTTCACGCAGCAGCGGTGCACGGCGCTCTCCGACAAAGCTGCGCATGAAGGACTGTTCCCTGCTGAAACTGAGTGACGACGAGTCACCGGCGCCCGCAGCAGGCACAGAATCACCACGTCCTCTCCCTGCTCCTCTCCCTGCTCCGCGCCCACGCCCACGTGCCTTACTCCCTGCCCTCTTCATCTTGGTTGACAGATAAAGATAAGCAGAAAAGTACTAAGGCCTTAGTGTGCTTATTCCTGTAATGCTCCTCCTAACAGGTGTAAGAAACACTAATGTTGTAAATTGTGGACTAAACTTTATTATTTTTCAAATGTGGCCTACACAAGTGTAAGTTGTGTTTGGTGAACTTAACCTTTTTTTTGGTGCAGATCGGGCTACAGAGCTAGTTTAAATCACACGGAGACCGTGCAGACAGCCGTAAACGGCGCTGCAAGGCCAAGAAACCCTCCTCTAGGTTATCCTATATAGTGTTTTTCCACTATTTAGCTGGATACAAGTGGAAAGACACTAATAGGAATTTTTTTTTTCAAATTTTAAACTGGCTGCACTATTTGAAAAAAAGGAAATTTTTTTTCAAGGTATGAGGCAGTAACGCACCCTGAGCTGAATCCAACCGGCTATGGCTGCACACAGACTACAGGGCGAGCTGGGCTCACACGGAGACCGTGCAGACAGCCGTAAACGGCGCTGCAAGGCCAAAAAACCCTCCTCTAGGTTATCCTATATAGTGTTTTTCCACTATTTAGCTGGATACGAGTGGAAAGACACTAATAGGAATTTTTTTTTTCAAATTTTAAACAGGCTGCACTATTTGAAAAAAAGGAAAATTTTTCTCAAGGTATGAGCCAGTAACGAACCCTGAGCTGAATCCAACCGGCTATGGCTGCACACAGACTACAGGGCGAGCTGGGCTCACACGGAGACCGTGCAGACAGCCGTAAACGGCGCTGCAAGGCCAAAAAACCCTCCTCTAGGTTATCCTATATAGTGTTTTTCCACTATTTAGCTGGATACGAGTGGAAAGACACTAATAGGAATTTTTTTTTTCAAATTTTAAACAGGCTGCACTATTTGAAAAAAAGGAAAATTTTTCTCAAGGTATGAGCCAGTAACGAACCCTGAGCTGAATCCAACCGGCTATGGCTGCACACAGACTACAGGGCGAGCTGGGCTCACACGGAGACCGTGCAGACAGCCGTAAACGGCGCTGCAAGGCCAAAAAACCCTCCTCTAGGTTATCCTATATAGTGTTTTTCCACTATTTAGCTGGATACGAGTGGAAAGACACTAATAGGAATTTTTTTTTTCAAATTTTAAACAGGCTGCACTATTTGAAAAAAAGGAAAATTTTTCTCAAGGTATGAGCCAGTAACGAACCCTGAGCTGAATCCAACCGGCTATGGCTGCACACAGACTACAGGGCGAGCTGGGCTCACACGGAGACCGTGCAGACAGCCGTAAACGGCGCTGCAAGGCCCAAAAACCCCCCTCTAGGTTATCCTATGTAGTGTTTTTCCACAATAGAGCTGGAGACTGGTGGAAAAACACTAATAGGAAATTTGAGAAAAAATGTGCAGCAGGCTGCACTAAGAGCAAAAAAGAACAACTGTGTGAGGCAGTGTGAACCCCCCCTGAGCTGAATACAACCGGGTATATGGCTGCACACAGACTACAGAGTGAGCTGCACACACACACACACACAGAGACCTTGCAGAACGCTGTTAAAACAGCGCTGCAAGGCAAGAGCAAGGTGAACAGTGAAGAACACACAGCGTTTTGCTAAATTAGCCTTTGGAAAGGAAAATAAAGCAATTAGCTAGCTCAACTGGCCCTCAGTTAGAACACAGCGTCCTGTCCCTAACTGAAATCACAGCAGAGTGAGCGCAAAATGGCGGCAGCGCTTTTTTATAGTGCAGAGTGACATCATTTCAGCAGCCAATCCAAGCCTTGCCAGTACTTACATGCCCACCATGCTAAACAGGATGTGCCCACACTTTCATTCATTCCTCATTGGCTGCTGCGTTCAATTTGAATTCTGGGAACTTCCGATTCCGGTATCCGATACGCGGGAAGTATCGGAATTCGGTATCGGAATTCCGATACCGCAAATATCGGCCGATACCCGATACTTGCGGTATCGGAATGCTCAACACTAGTCATGATAGAGATCTTGTAAAAAGGCTCAAGCCACCTGTCATACGGGTTAGTGTCCCACCTTTATAGAGGAAAGAGATAACTGTGAGGACATTGAAAGAAGCCAAAGGCAGAAAGGGACTACACCAAAGTGCTGGTAGGAAGGCTTTCATCTTCACCTAGTAAAGGGGACTCTGAACTTGCTTCCAAGCTGGCCGGACCCTGCCTGTACCTGTGCTCTTGTGCCCTGGACTGCGGTTGCCTGAAGCCTTCAGTAAACCAGGTAAAGTGACTGCAAATCTGTGTCCTCCATTCTTTACTGCACCACTCACTATCCTTTTGACCAGTCACTGGAAAGCAACAAAAAATGACAGAATTGTGAAATCTGCTCCAAATAAAAGAAAAACTCTTCCAGTTTCATGCCTATCACCTTCTCATGCATCAGGCCACACCACACATTCACTTTCGGGGTGTTACGTTCATACTCAATGTAGGCATGAGGATGTTTAGCAGCCCATATTCGGACGTTATAGCGATGAACATGTCCACAGATATGGAAGGTTGACTTATCACTAAACACGACCTTCTGTAAAAATCTTGCATCATTGTCGATCTCATGAAGCATATCTGTAGCAAACGTACACCGTTTGGGTCTATCTGCCGATTTGATAGCGTGCAACAGCCACAATTTGTACCCTGTAAAACAGATACATTTCTATAACACCTTATGAACTGTAGTCTTGCTTAGGTCTAGTTATCGAGCACACACAAGCACAGATTTTTTAGGGCTCCTTAGGTAGCTATTCTGTATGGCCTCTACAGAATTGTCACTGATTGATGGCCTACCAGAACGGGGTTTCTCCACCAAACTGCTGGTTTCCTTCAACTGCTTATCCTAGCAAGTAATGTTATTCCTATGTGGTGGCACTTTATTATAAATGCACCGATATTCACGTAGCACTTTGGTAATGGATTTGAATTTTAGTGAGCCACAGAACACACTGAACTTTCCTCTGTACCGTCCACACCTTGACTGGCATCAAAAACTACACAGCTGCATAAGCTTGTGGTGGCATGATGTCACAGACCTGGCAGTGTATTAATCAGAATTCAGTTTATGAGGGGTTAATCTGACTGGGGGCTCAGCAACAGCTTAAATTAGTTTTTGTTTGATTGGTTCTTGTTATCTCTCCTCATGAACAGGTCTGATATGATTGGGCCAGAGAAAGGGCGCCAAAATGTAAACTATAAATAGATCCTGTGACTGGTCAAAAGTGCACCATGACTTTACGGGCACACTATAGTAATAGTACATGTATATTACATAAGGTACTTAGTTAACACTATTTTGATGAAAAAAGTGTGAAAATCATCCCACTGCGACAAGGAGTACCCACATGAGACTGTCCTACCTCTAGTATTAAAATCTCACCTTGTCGGTGAGGTCTGTATGGGGGAAATATGTTTTGAGGGTGGCAAGAGGTGAGCAGTGGGGTGAGTTTAAGTTTTTAAACTTGGTCTGATGCTCAGTAGGCTTGCATTGTAAAAGTGACTTTCATCTCACACAAAGAGCCCTGTTGGACCTGGCAAGTAAGGAAAAAGTCATACCAGTAAAAAGAGGACTGTTTCAGCCCTGGAAACTGGGGAAGACGGCATGAATATGGAAAGCCTGCAAGTCATACTGAAAGTCAATCCTGCCCCCACTTCCTGTGATAACAAGCAGTGGACAGCAGATTAAGAGAAAGGGAGACACCAGTCATATCTGTGTCTGAACAGACTTCTGCAAACATCAGTCAATCGGCGGCACCACAATACTATGGCAGTTACTGCTGGACGTTAGCAGCTTGTGGCATCTAGCTTTTGGATTACTGAGACTGGTTGTCTCTTTCCTGTTCATCTGTTTTTCTACAATGAGCTGGTAGTGTATTATCCCTCAGCTGGAGGCCAAGGGCAGGATTTCTTACTCCTGGAGACAGTCTTTAATTACCAGTTATGCAATTCAGCTAAGACCTGGTCACTCTTACCAATTGCTTCTGTGTGCTATTGTGTATTCACTGTTTTCAGACTTTGGCTTGTATTTTGACCATCTACTTACATTCCGATATTGTCCCTGATCTGACCTTTTGGTATTGACCCCAGATGACAACCCTTTTGGACTCTGGATTCTGCCAGATGGAGTGGCTAATGCCAAGTCTATCCAAAGTAGACTTTTTGAGTTTGCTACCTCTGACAGACGAAACAGAAAGTTATTTGAAAGGACAGTGACCACTTAACTGTTTGTAAAATATACATCTTTGGTCCAGTGTCAGCTACCTTAGAAAAATTAAAGAAATGTGTACAATATGGACAAAATTAAGTGGTCTCGCTTTCAGTTTTACCAGCTTCTACTTTTTTGGGAACGTTTGCACGAGATTTTGGTACAATTTTGAGAATTTACACTCTCATACCCAAATACTGATTGTGCTGTCTAATGTTGGACAATGATCAGCAATACAGATCATTTCAAATGTTTAAGCTCTGCCCAGGGCACTCATGTGGCTCCACACTAAACTCTTGAAAACATTTCTTGATGAACGTTGATTTGTGCACAGGTTAGGGTAATACTGGAAAAGAAATGGGCATTCCACACACTTTTTCCACCAGGTTAGGAGAATACATTCATAATATTCTTGAATGCAGCAGAATTAATGGTTTCTTACTTTACACAGGGCCTAGCCGATGATGAGTGAATCTCCTGAAATTCAAATGGGGCAGATTTTCTTAAAGGGAACCTGTCACCCCCAAAATCGAAGATGAGCTAAGCCCACCAGCATCAGGGGCTTATCTACAGCATTCTAGAATGCTGTAGATAAGCCCCCGATGTATCCTGAAAGATGAGAAAAAGAGGTTAGATTATACTCACCTGGAGGCGGTCCGATCCGATTGGCGTCACGGTCCGATCTGATGGGCATTGTGGTCTGGGGCCTCCCATCTTCATAGGATGACGTCCTCTTTTGTCTTCATGCTGTGGCTCTGGCGCAGGCGTACTTTGTCTGCCCTATTGATGGCAGGGCAAAGTACTGCAGTGAGCAGGCGTTGGGCCTCTCTGACCTTTCCCGGTGCCTGTGCACTGCAGTACTTTGCTCTGCCCTCAACAGGGCAGACAAAGTACGTCTGCGCTGGAGTCGCAGCGTGAATACAAGAAGAGGACGTCATTGTAAGAAGATGGGAGCATTGGACCGGACCGTGACACCCATCAGACCAGACCGCAGCGGGACTGCCCCTGGGTGAGTATAATCTAACCTCTTTTTCTCAACTTTCAGGTTACATCGGGGGCTTATCTACAGCATTACAGAATGCTGTAGATAAGCCCCTGATGCCGGAGGGCTTAGCTCATCTTCGATTTTGGGGGTGACAGGTTCCATTTAAATTCACTTGAGGTTTTTGGCATTTTTCAAAATCTCAGCATGCATAAAGTATGGCATTTTTGAAGTTTGTGTTCTGTTTCTTTTTTTGCTAAAAGTTCAGAGAAAATGTTGAATATTTTTGAAATTTGAGTTACTTTTTTAAAAATCTTTTGATTCCAAGACATATCATGTAATCACATCATGTATAAATAATGTGACTTACAATGTTAAAAATGAAACTAAATAAAATACAACTAAAAATAAAACTGAGAAAACACATTGCAAAAAATACAAAAAATGTTGAAAAAAATCTTATCACTTCTCTCATCAATAATAAAAAACAAGTAAATGCATTGGAATTCTTACATGCATTTTTAGGAAGAAAAAAAAATGCTGTGTGAAAGTAGCTCTAATAGGGAGACTGTCCCTTATATCTGACAGGTAATAGCTTTTAAATAATTTTTCTATTTTTCACGTTTGCAGTGGAAGTTTGTTTTTTAAATTAGCTAAATAAAGAGTTTCTTTTTAAGGGAACTTTTTTGTAAATCATGAAAGTAGCTTTACTAATATCAGGTCCATGGTATGATGAGTCAAACTCATACTACAATATTTACATCTAAAAAAACAACTTTCCACTTTTATTTTCAGAATATCACTTTACAAATAACAAGGAAAGAAATATGACATGGTTATTTATTAATGAATTAAAATACATGAAATATAAAAATATAAAAATTTTGAATGAAAGACATGGCTTACAAAATCCAGACAAGCTAGAAAGGGAAAGACATGAATGATAGGGCAGACTGTCAAACACTAGGCTGTCAAAAAAATCTCTCTTTATATTGCTTCATTTAATTCCTTTAGAACATTACTGACAAGAATGATGTATCATTTAGTACTTTAAAAGGTTCTTCAGTAAGCCATGGAAAGTGATGAACAATTCTTTTGACCTTGACACCCATAAATAATTATGATTATCTGCACTATTTCCCTTGAAAAGATTTGGACACTCCTCATGGTCTGTTAAGTCAGCTTCATGTTTGATAATTCATATTTAAAAGTCATTCAAGGTCATTGAACCTTGCAGTACTTTGCATATACTTTGTTAGATATAAAATATAATGTATTCTCTGTTGTCCTTCTTACTGTAGCACTTTTATGTTGATAAAGTAATGTTAAGAAAAATTGAAGCAGATATGATGGTGATTTAAATTTTTTGTAACTAACAGCACTTTTCCAGGTGATAAAATGGAATTGAAAATGTAAATATATTTTGAAAAAGAATGCATTCATGTTAATATGCCAAAATCTTTAATATATTCATTAACACATGTCATAAAAGTTTAGAGTGCAATACATACAACAATAGGCATACATTAAAAATATTGCTATATGTGTGGACTACAATAACCATGCTATTAACTTCAATCTGTACTGGACCTTAAGAATTGCATAATTGTGCATAAACTGTATGCAAATAAGAGAAGTACTTACAATGTGTATTGTAATTTTTTTCATTAGGATAAAACAATCTCCCCAACATACACAAATTTTGCATTGCTGCATCAGTTACAGTGGGGCAAAAAAGTATTTAGTCAGTCAGCAATAGTGCAAGTTCCACCACTTAAAAAGATGAGAGGCGTCTGTAATTTACATCATAGGTAGACCTCAACTATGGGAGACAAACTGAGAAAAAAAAATCCAGAAAATCACATTGTCTGTTTTTTTAACATTTTATTTGCATATTATGGTGGAAAATAAGTATTTGGTCAGAAACAAACAATCAAGATTTCTGGCTCTCACAGACCTGTAACTTCTTCTTTAAGAGTCTCCTCTTTCCTCCACTCATTACCTGTAGTAATGGCACCTGTTTAAACTTGTTATCAGTATAAAAAGACACCTGTGCACACCCTCAAACAGTCTGACTCCAAACTCCACTATGGTGAAGACCAAAGAGCTGTCAAAGGACACCAGAAACAAAATTGTAGCCCTGCACCAGGCTGGGAAGACTGAATCTGCAATAGCCAACCAGCTTGGAGTGAAGAAAGCAACAGTGGGAGCAATAATTAGAAAATGGAAGACATACAAGACCACTGATAATCTCCCTCGATCTGGGGCTCCACGCAAAATCCCACCCCGTGGGGTCAGAATGATCACAAGAACGGTGAGCAAAAATCCCAGAACCACGCGGGGGGGCCTAGTGAATGAACTGCAGAGAGCTGGGACCAATGTAACAAGGCCTACCATAAGTAACACACTACGCCACAATGGACTCAGATCCTGCAGTGCCAGACGTGTCCCACTGCTTAAGCCAGTACATGTCCGGGCCCGTCTGGAGTTTGCTAGAGAGCATTTGGATGATCCAGAGGAGTTTTTGGAGAATGTCCTATGGTCTGATGAAACCAAACTGGAACTGTTTGGTAGAAACACAACTTGTCGTGTTTGGAGGAAAAAGAATACTGAGTTGCATCCATCAAACACCATACCTACTGTAAAGCATGGTGGTGGAAACATCATGCTTTGGGGCTGTTTCTCTGCAAAGGGGCCAGGACGACTGATCCGGGTACATGAAAGAATGAAAGGGGCCATGTATCGTGAGATTTTGAGTGCAAACCTCCTTCCATCAGCAAGGGCATTGAAGATGAAACGTGGCTGGGTCTTTCAACATAGCAATGATCCAAAGCACACCGCCAGGGCAACGAAGGAGTGGCTTCGTAAGAAGCATTTCAAGGTCCTGGAGTGGCCTATCCAGTCTCCAGATCTCAACCCTATAGAAAACCTTTTGAGGGAGTTGAAAGTCCGTGTTGCCAAGCAAAAAGCCAAAAACATCACTGCTCTAGAGGAGATCTGCATGGAGGAATGGGCCAACATACCAACAACAGTGTGTGGCAACCTTGTGAAGCCTTACAGAAAACGTTTGACCTCTGTCATTGCCAACAAAGGATATACAGTGGGGCAAAAAAGTATTTAGTCAGTCAGCAATAGTGCAAGTTCCACCACTTAAAAAGATGAGAGGCGTCTGTAATTTACATCATAGGTAGACCTCAACTATGGGAGACAAACTGAGAAAAAAAAATACAGAAAATCACATTGTCTGTTTTTTTATAATTTTATTTGCATATTATGGTGGAAAATAAGTATTTGGTCAGAAACAAACAATCAAGATTTCTGGCTCTCACAGACCTGTAACTTCTTCTTTAAGAGTCTCCTCTTTCCTCCACTCATTACCTGTAGTAATGGCACCTGTTTAAACTTGTTATCAGTATAAAAAGACACCTGTGCACACCCTCAAACAGTCTGACTCCAAACTCCACCAAAGAGCTGTCAAAGGACACCAGAAACAAAATTGTAGCCCTGCATCAGGCTGGGAAGACTGAATCTGCAATAGCCAACCAGCTTGGAGTGAAGAAATCAACAGTGGGAGCAATAATTAGAAAATGGAAGACATACAAGACCACTGATAATCTCCCTCGATCTGGGGCTCCACGCAAAATCCCACCCCGTGGGGTCAGAATGATCACAAGAACGGTGAGCAAAAATCCCAGAACCACGCGGGGGGACCTAGTGAATGAACTGCAGAGAGCTGGGACCAATGTAACAAGGCCTACCATAAGTAACACACTACGCCACCATGGACTCAGATCCTGCAGTGCCAGACGTGTCCCACTGCTTAAGCCAGTACATGTCCGGGCCCGTCTGAAGTTTGCTAGAGAGCATTTGGATGATCCAGAGGAGTTTTGGGAGAATGTCCTATGGTCTGATGAAACCAAACTGGAACTGTTTGGTAGAAACACAACTTGTCGTGTTTGGAGGAAAAAGAATACTGAGTTGCATCCATCAAGCACCATACCTACTGTAAAGCATGGTGGTGAAAACATCATGCTTTGGGGCTGTTTCTCTGCAGAGGGGCCAGGACGACTGATCCGGGTACATGAAAGAATGAATGAGGCCATGTATCGTGAGATTTTGAGTGCAAACCTCCTTCCATCAGCAAGGGCATTGAAGATGAAATGTGGCTGGGTCTTTCAACATGACAATGATCCAAAGCACACCGCCAGGGCAACGAAGGAGTGGCTTCGTAAGAAGCATTTCAAGGTCCTGGAGTGGCCTAGCCAGTCTCCAGATCTCAACCCTATAGAAAACCTTTTGAGGGAGTTGAAAGCCCGTATTGCCAAGCGAAAAGCCAAAAACATCACTGCTCTAGAGGAGATCTGCATGGAGGAATGGGCCAACATACCAACAACAGTGTGTGGCAACCTTGTGAAGACTTACAGAAAACGTTTGACCTCTGTCATTGCCAACAAAGGATATATTGCAAAGTATTGAGATGAAATTTTGTTTCTGACCAAATACTTATTTTCCACCATAATATGCAAATAAAATGTTAAAAAAACAGACAATGTGATTTTCTGGATTTTTTTTTCTCAGTTTGTCTCCCATAGTTGAGGTCTACCTATGATGTAAATTACAGACGCCTCTCATCTTTTTAAGTGGTGGAACTTGCACTATTGCTGACTGACTAAATACTTTTTTGCCCCACTGTATAACACAGTATTGAGATGAAATTTTGTTTATGACCAAATACTTATTTTCCACCATAATATGCAAATAAATTGTTAAAAAAACAGACAGTGTGATTTTCTGGATTTTTTTTTTCTCAGTTTGTCTCCCATAGTTGAGGTCTACCTATGATGTAAATTACAGACGCCTCTCATCTTTTTAAGTGGTGGAACTTGCACTATTGCTGACTGACTAAATACTTTTTTGCCCCACTGTATAACCTGTGGTATAAAACTATTTTACTATTTATCTGACATGAAAATATAAACATTTAAAAAGTTATAGCTTTCAGTATATGCAATAAAAATTATTTGTTTTTAAGGCCATGTTCACACAGTGCGTTTTTTTCTGCGGAACCGCAGCGTTTTTGCCGCTGCGGTTCCGCAGCTGTTTTCCATGCAGGGTACAGTACAATGTACCCTATGGAAAACAGGAACCACTGTGCACATGATGCGGGAATCGGGAAAAAAAGCCGCGCTGAATAGCCGCGGTAAAAAAGAAGTACCATGTCACTTCTTTTTTCGGAGCCGCAGTGGTTCTGCATCCATAGACCTCCATTGTGAGGTCAAACCCGCAGTAAAACCCGCAGATCAAAAATATATCTGCGGGTTTTATTGCGGTTTGTGGTGCCGAACCGCTGCAGCAGGAAGTGCGGGGAAGCGGGCGGAAGTGCGTGGGCGGAGTGTGGCTGCCCCGATCCCACCCCCCCATGCTCCGATGCCCCCCCCCGTGCTCCGATGCCCCCACCCGTGCTCCGATGCCCCCCCTGTGCCCTAATCTCCCCCCCTTATACTTACCCGGCCTCCCGGTGTCCGTCCGGCCGTCTTCTCCCTGGGCGCCGCCATCTTGCAAAATGGCGGGCGCATGCGCAGTGCGCCCGCCGAATCTGCCGGCCGGCAGATTCGTTCCAAAGTTCATTTTGATCACTGAGATATAACCTATCTCAGTGATCAAAATAAAAAAAATAGTAAATGACACCCCCCCCTTTGTCACCCCCATAGGTAGGGACAATAAAAAAATTAAGAATTTTTTTTTTCCACTAAGGTTAGAATAGGGTTGGGGTTAGGGTTAGGGTTAGGGTTAGGGGTAGGGTTAGGGGTAGGGTTAGGGTTAGGGGTAGGGTTAGGGGTAGGGTTAGGGGTAGGGGTAGGGTTAGGGTTAAGGTTAGGGTTAGGGTTAGGGGTAAGGTTAGGGGTAGGGGTAGTGGTAGGGTTAGGGGTAGGGTTAGGGGTAGGGTTAGGGGTAGGGTTAGGGTATTTTCAGCCATTTTAACCCTAAAAAACTTCCTAGAAAACACACAGACTCTGCATAGAAAACTGCATAAAAAAAGCATCAAAAAACGCACCAAAAACGCACCAAAAAAGCACCAAAAAAGCACCAAAAAAAGGACCTGCGTTTTCTGCAAAGAGCTGCGGTTTCAGTCCTGAAAAAAAAAGGAGGGAAATCAGGAACGTGTGAACATACCCTAAGTGATTTTTTGGCACAAAAGTGGTAAAATATATAAAAAAAAATAGCAATTAGGTATACAAACACACCCAGGGAATAATTTTTTATTGGTGTTTTTGAAAATAAATCTAGAATTTGTAATTTTTTTGAGCAATTCTCTCTTCAAAAAAACATGTGACTCAGTATATTTTTGAATGAAAATTCTATTTTCCCACAAACAAAAGTTGATTTTAATCAATTTATCTTGAAATAATAACATCTTCCACAATTGATTGTGTTTAAATAAAATGTTCCTGTATGGAGATAATCTTATAAATGTGCCCCTGATGTGTAGTGTGTAATGGCTGTTTCTGACCGTGCAGGAACATAGACTGATCATATCACAGTTCCTGGGCAGTACAGGGTATTTCTTGTGCAAAAGTAATAAAAAATAAATAAAATTATATACAGTTTCTTACGAAAGTATTCACTACCACCCCTTGGATTTTACTTATTTTGATACATTTTGACATGTGCTTAAATATTTTTGTAATCGGAGTTGTGTGTGATGCATCAGCACTAAATACACTGTGTGCAGAATTATTAGGCAAGTTGTATTTTAGAGGATTATTTTTATTATTCATCAACAACTATGTTCTCAATCAACCCAAAAGACTCACAAATATCAAAGATTATAATTTTTGGAAGTTGGAGTGGGCTTTCTTATAGATATGGCTATCTTAGGAGGATATCTGTTTGTGCAGGTAACTATTACTGGGCAGATTTATGAGGCAACTTAATAAAAACCAAAATATATTCCTATCTCACTTGTTTATTTTCACCAGATAAACCAATATCACTGAACAAAATTTAGAAATAAAAATTTCTGACATGCAAAAACAAACCCCCCAAAAATTAGTGACCAATATAGCCACCTTTCTTTATGATGACACTCAGCAGCCTTCCATCCATAGATTCTGTCAGTTGCTTGATCTGTTTACGATCAAAATTGCTTGCAGCAGCCACCACAGCCTCCCAGACACTGTTCCGAGGGGTGTACTGTTTTCCCTCCCTGTAGATCTCACATTATATGAGGGACCACAGGTTCTCTATGGGGTTCAGATCAGGTGAACAAGGGGGCCATGTCATTATTTTTTCTTCTTCGAGACCTTTACTGGCCAGCCACGCTGTGGAGTAGTTGGAGGCATGTGATGGAGCATTGTCCTGCATGAAAACCATGTTTTTCTTGAACGATACCGTCTTCTTCCTGTACCACTGCTTGAAGAAGTTGTCTTCCAGAAACTGGCAGTAGGTCTGGGAGTTGAGCTTCACTCCATCCTCAACCCGAATAGGTCCCATAAGTTAATCTTTGATGATACCAGCCCATACCAGTACCCCACCTCCACCTGAGTCGGAGTGGAGCTCTCTGCCCTTTACTGATCCAGCCTCTGGCCCATCCATCTGGCCCATCAAGAATCACTCTCATTTCATCAGTCCATAAAACCTTTGAAAAGTCAGTCTTAAAATATTTCTTGGCCGAGTCTTGACGTTTTATCTTATGTTTCTTGTTCAAAGGTGGCCGTTTTCAGCCTTCCTTACCTTAGCCATGTTCCTGAGTATCGCACACCTTGTGCTTTTTGTTACTCCAGTAACGTTGCAGCTCTGAAATATGGCAAAACTGGTGGCAAATGGCATCTTGGCAGCTTCACGCTTGATTTTCCTCAATTCATGGGCAGTTATTTTGCACCTTTTTTGCTCAACACGCTTCTTGCGACCCTGTTGGCTATTTGCCATGAAACGCTTGATTGTTCGGTGATCATGCTTCAAATGTTTGGCAATTTAAAGACTGCTGCATCCCTCTGCAGGACATCTCACAATTTTGGACTTTTCAGAGCCCGTCAAATCTCTCTTCTGACCCATTTTGTCAAAGGAAAGGAAGTTGCCTAATAATTAAGCACACCTTATATAGGGTTTTGATGTCATTAGACAACACCCATCCTCATTACAGAGATGCACATCATCTGATTTACTTAATTGGTAGTTCGCTCCCAAGCCTGAACAGCTTGAAGTAGGACAAAATGTATAAAAAGTATCATGTGATCAAAATACAACTTGCATAATAATTCTGCACACATTTTAGAGCGCCATGTAAATGTGATCCAAAATGTTATGTAAAATATTCCCAATAAAAGCTTCAGCTCAATCCACAAAAAAAGCAAGTCTCCACTTAGGTCCATCATCTGTTAATGGAAATATAGTGAACTTCCACGTTTCTGGTAGCACAAAGTTTCTGGAAAAGCGAAAGGGCTCCTCACCCCCTAAAGATATTCTGCATTTCCAAATTCAAATACACCCTCCCTTTTGAACCCCAGTGTGCCTAAACCACATTTAGCTTCCACATGTTTAGCAAGGGTATAATTTCCAAAATGGGGTCACTTGAGGGGAAATTCTGCTCTTCTAGCACTTATGAGCTCTGTATATGGTGTCTGCAAATTATTTTTGGAAAACCTATGCACCAGGAGGTAAATAGTGATCTCTTTGTCCCTAGTTCCACTGTATGGCTAAGTAGGACTGTAGAGATATAGGGTATTTCTATATTCACCAGAAATTGCTTACCAAAGTTTGGGGTTATTTTTACACATTCCCCCTTGTGAAAAATTGAATTATTTTTGTTCACTGTTCATTGGTATAATATTCTGGGACCCACCTGTGGTGACAACATGATCACTGCACCCCTAGATGAATTCATTGAAAGATTTTGTTTCTAAAATGGAGTCACTTATTGGGGATTCTGATATTCTGGCACCTTAAGGGCTCTCCCAGTGGGTCATGGCACCCTCAAAGCATAACAGTAAAATCTGTGCAATTATATGGTGCTCTTTCCTTTCTGATCTTTGCACTGTGCATTGAAAACAGTTCTCGATTACATGCAGGATATTGGTGTACTCAAGAAAAATTGCACAACAAACTAAAAGATCCCTTTTTTATTAACCCTAATAAAAATTTAGAATTTTGGGCTAAAATAGCATTTTAGTGGATGAAATGTAATTATTCTTTCATCGCGACCACATGGTATAAAATTCAATGAGGCATATGTGGTGTCAACATTGTCACTGGACCCTTAGATGAATTCAATGAGAGGTGTCATTTGTAAAATTACATCACTTATGGTGGGTTTCTGCTGTTCTGGCACCTCAATGGTTCTGCCAATGTGACATGACACCTTCAAACCATTCCAGCAAAATCTGAACTCCAAAATGGCACTTCAACCCTTCTGAACTTTGAAATGTGACTCAAAACTAGTTTTCCCTCACACATTACGGTATTTACACATTCTGGAGACATTACGCAACAAATGTTAGTTTCCATTTTCTGCTGTTACCCTTGTGAAGTTAAAAATTTGGGGGCTAAAAGAATTTTTTTGCAGGAAAAATGTGATTTTTTTTTATTTTCTTGGCTCTACAGCATAAACTTCTGTGAAGCACCTGTAGGTCCAAGGTACTCACCACTCATTTAGATAAGTTCCTTGAGGGGTCTAATTTCCAAAATGGGGTCACTTGTTGGGGTAGCGCCTGTTCTCTATTCCAGCCAATTTTGCGTTCAAAAAGTCAAACGGCATTCCTTCTCTCCTGAGGTCTGCCATGCGCCCAAACAGTGGTCCCCCCCTCAACATGGGGTATCGCCATACTCAGAAATAACTGCAAAATAATTTTAGTTGTTTGTTTTCTCCTCTTTCCTTTGCAAAAATAAAAAATGTGGGGCTAAAAGATCATTTTTGTGGGAAAAAAGTAATTTTTTTATTTTCACGGCTCTATGTTATAAATTTCTGTGAAGCATCTGGGGGTTCAAGATGCATAACACACATCTAGATAAGTTCTCTGAATGATAAAAACGTGCGAGAGAGTGGCGCAAAGTGTCACAAAGGCCGGATATTCTGCTGCGAATCAAACAATTTGCCAGAATAAATTGTATGAAAATGAAAACTTGTATAAGTGTATATACTAATGCATATACAGATTTGCGCTGAAAAACAGCCAAGATGCCCACAAAGAAGGCCAACCTAAATGTTAGTTGGTAAAGGTGCAATGAGCTGTTAGTAGAAACAGCAGAGGGTCCATAAATGGGTTTCCAATACTTAATAGTATCGCACAGGTCATAAATCAAAAATATATGTACTTATTGTAAAATAGGTTCATTCTTACCCCGATGCTGAAACACTGGAAGATGAAGATGAAAGTATCCTGATGTTCTGCGGCGAGATGAATAGAGGTAAGTGAAGTACTATAGATCCAAACGAATAGCTGCCCCGGCCGGTGGCAGCCATTACTTACAGAACTTTGGGTAAGGAGCGGGATCCAAATGAGCCGACGCCGCGTGTGGTGCGAGTGGTGAAGGTGGCTCGCCTGCAGGACCTGTGTGACGTAGTGACACACGTGACCGCTATTGATACCCGAAGGTGTGTACAGAGCGCGGTAAGGACCAATAACCAACGCGTTTCGGAGACGTCTGTATCCTTCCTCAGGGATGGTCCTTACCCTAGGTAACAGTCCTTATATTTCTTCTCGCAATTAGGTTGATTATTGAAAACCAAACAGTTCTACTCCACTACTAAGTCCTCTAGATACAATGGTATCCAATAAGAAAATTCATTTTGTCTCCGCTCTGGACATAGCTTTAATAAAGTTGCCTCCTCTCCAATGGCGGTGTACTGTTGCGATGCCAGATATTTCCATCTGTTGTACTGTTCCATTTTTTATATCACCCCTGTCGTGGAACACGTAATAAAGTCTTTGATTATAAATTCTTTACCTCCTTTCTCAATATTTGTTTGTATGTGCGTTGTGGTTTGTTTGCATATCATAAAATGCCCATGCAAAAAAAATGTATGTGGAAAGAGTGGAAAGAACCAAACAGCCCTTGAAAGTGAGAATTAACAAACACATTCGCAATATTAAAAATAAATTTCTGGGCCATCCACTCTCCAAGCACTTTGTAGAACATCATAATGGAACAGTACAACAGATGGAAATATCGGGCATCGCAACAGTACACCGCCATTGGAGAGGAGGCAACTTTATAAAAGCTATAAACACACAAGGGCTTCCCACCAGAAAAATCAGACAGGCCACATGAATGTAAAGTTCAAAAACAATTAATTTTATTAGTATCAAAAAATTGATTAAAAATCTCAAACAGTTATACACAAGCCAATCATGTTGTAAAAAAGTACCTCCGATCTAAAGAAACAGGTCATATGTGAACATATCCTTATACCTAAAACGCCTATTTTCGGCAAGCCACTAAATGGTTAATTGCCGTAAAGCACAACGTTATGGTAGTGGTAAAGACATATAAGGAAATCTAAATAAAAAACCACTGTGCAAGGTGCTGTGTGCGTGCATACAAAGTAACATCGCATTAAGGTTTGTGGACTAGAGATAGCTAAACATATGATACCGAGTTGGCGGGTACTGTGCAGCTATGGAAAGAAACCTCAAAGCATAATTACCACAATAAGAGGGCACAGGACGGGCGTCCCCAGAAGAAGAATTCAATCGAAACGCACGTAGGGGATTCAGCAGGTCCTGTGCCCTCTTATTGTGGTAATTATGCTTTGAGGTTTCTTTCCATAGCTGCACAGTACCCGCTAACATTAGGTGTTTGTTGTGGTATTTCAGTTGGCCACATGGTACCATTGTTTAGGTGGCTTCCTCGGTATCATATGTTTAGCCATCTCTAGTCCAGACCTAGTCTAGTCTAGACCTGTTCTCTCGGCCATGATCCTTCCAATCCACCAGATAGAATTTTCTGCCACGCACCACCATACACCCAATGATAGCGTTCACCTCATAATCGTCTGTGGACGAACCCAATGTCCCGTCAGATGACTCGGAAAATCGGCACATGTGAATGGGTTTTAGGAGGGACACATGAAAGGTGTCGGTGATAACTAGGCGTGGAGGAAGAGCCAACCGGTAGACCACAGGATTAACTTGTTCCAGGGCCTTAAAGTGACCTATGTAGCGAGGCGCAAACTTAGTGGACTCAACTAGCAGCCTGATGCTACGGGCAGAGAGCCACACTAAGTTGCCAGGAGCAAAGGTCAGAGCGGGGCTCCGGTGTGCATTGGCAGAAACTCTCATTTTCTCCTTGGAGGCCCAGATGGCATCCTGTGTGTGGTCCCAAATGTCACGTGCCTCCACCACCCAGTCTGCCACCCTAGAATCGGTGGATGACACAGGCATAGACACAGGGACACACGGATGTTGGCCGTAGTTAAGGAGAAATGGGGTCTGCCTGGTGGAGTCGGCTACGGTGTTGTTCAATGCAAATTCTGCTCAAGAAAGCAAGGATGCCCAGTCAGCCTGCCTGGCGGAGACAAAATGTTGCAGGTATGTGACCAGAGTCTGGTTGTCGCTCTCTACCAACCAATTCATCTCGGGATGATATGCTGAGGAGAGATTCAGCTCAATGCTGAGTAAATGACAGATCTCTCTCCAGAATCGAGACGTAAACTGGGGACCCCGGTCACTGACAATTTTGTCAGGCATACTGTGTAGGTGAAAAACATGCTTAATGAACAACGCTGCCAAGGCATATGCAGAAGGTACCCACGGTAGAGGCACCAAGTGTACCATTTTGGAAAAATGGTCTGTGACTACCCAGATAACGGTGCAGCTACGAGACTTGGGTAAACCCACCACAAAGTACATCCCGACCATTTCCCAGGGCCTGTCCGCCACCAGCAGCGGGTAAAGTAGCCCAGCAGGCCATTGCCAAGGAGACTAATTCTTGGCACCGGAGACACATGCCCGAGTATAGTCTCCAACCTTACAGGTATATGGGGCCACCAGTACTTCTTCACCAGGAGCTCAGATGTCCTCTTGGTGCCAAAATGTCTACCCACCCTGGACGAGTGAGCCCAAGAGAGAACCTCCGGCAGCAAATTAGGTGGAACAAACATCTTGCTCGGGGGCACAGACTCTAAGGAGACCAGGGCCACAGTTCTCAGGCTTTCTGAGGGAACAGTTAGCCGAGGCTCCTCCTCCACTGATGACACGACGGAGTGGGAGAGAGCGTCGGCACGGATGTTCTTCTCCCCGTATAGATAGTGGAGGGTGAAGTGGAAGCTGGAGAAAAGCAAGGACCATCTAGCCTGGCGAGAGTTTAGCCGCTGGGCTGTCTGTAGATAAACCAAATTTTTGTGGTCGGTGCACACTTGGAATGGAAAACAAGCCCCCTCCAGGAGGTGTCTCCACTCCGAAAAGGCCAACTTCATAGCTAGCAACTCCCTGTCCCCGATGGAATAATTCCTCTCCGCTGGTGTGAAGGTGTTAGAGAAAAGGAAGCAAGGATGCTTCCGACCTTAAGCATCCTTTTGGAATAGGACTGCTCCAGCACCGACGGATGAGGCATCCGCCTCCATTATAAAATGGGAGCGCTAGCAAAGTGGGACACGATAGAGAAGAAGGCCTTGGAGACCTCCTCCGACCACAATTTGGGATTTGCTCTCTTCTTGGTCAGGGCTACCAAGGGAGCTACCAAAGTTGAGAAGTGGGGAATGAACTGGCGATAATAGTTAATGAAGCCCATAAAGCGCTGCATCGCTTTGAGAGAATGGGGTTCCTGCCAGTCCATCACAGCCTGTAACTTGGCAGGATCCATAGCCAATCCCTGGGTGGAGATGATATAGCCCTGGAGAGGCAAGGACTCCTGCTCAAATATGCACTTCTCCAACTTGGCATAGAGGGAATTTGCCTGTAGGAGGTCAAAGACTTTGGAAACATTTCTCGAGTGGGAGTCTATATCTGGAGAGTAGATGAGAATATCATCCAGGTAGACTATGATCGAGGTGGTGAGCATATCCCGGAAGATGTCGTTCACAAAGTCTTGGAAAACGGCAGGAGTATTACAGAGCCCAAAGGGCATCACCAGGTATTCATAGTGTCTGTCCCTTGTGTTAATTGCCGTCTTCCATTTGTCCCCCTCACGGATGCAAATCAGGTTGTAAGCACCCTACAGATCAAGCTATGTAAATACCCTCGCTCCCCGCACCCAGCCAAGAGCTCAGATATCAGAAGCAGAGGGTATTTGTTCTTAACGGTGATGACGCTAAGACCTCTGTAATCTATACATGGATGTAGTTCTCCATTCGTCTTCTGCACGAAGAAGAACCCCGCCTCTGCAGGTGACGCTGACTTCCTAATGAATCCTGTTGCCAGTTTCTCCTGGATGTATTTGATCATTGCCTCCATCTCTGGGAGAGATAGGGGGTAGACTCGACCCCGTGGAGGCTCTGCACCAGGCAAGAGGTCAATAGGACAGTCATAGGGGCGGTGGGGAGGAAGGGTTTCTGCAGCCCTCTTGGAGAACACATCTACATAGGGCCAATAGTGCTTTGGGAGAGAGGAAAGATCTGCGGGTACTTCAGTAGTAGCAACCTGAACGCACTCCCTCAGACATCTACCCTCACAAGATTCACTCATCCCAGAATTCTCCCTGAGGATCACTCTATATGAGGAGAGTGGTAGCGTAGCCATGGTATCCCTAACAGGACCTCATCAATTCCCTCGCTATCAGGGAGATAATCTCCTGATGAGATGGAGACATGGATAAAGTAAATGGGATGGTCTGGTGTGTTATTTGTGAGGGCAGTGTCGACCCTTTTACCACTCGTACGGTCACAGGTTTGGCGAGCATCATCCAGGGTATTGCATGCTGTTGGGCAAAGGCAGATGACATAAAATTGCCCTCCACCCCGGAATCCACACAAAGCTATACCGTAAGAGTGGATGGGCCTATAGTAATTGCCCCCTTGAAGGACAGTTTGGAGGAAAACGTTGCCATGTCTAGTGTACCTCCTCCTTCAACCACTAGATGCTGATGTTTTCTCGACTGCTGGGGACATCTGGAGGCAAGATGTCCTGAGTGCCGGCAGACATGACAGACCTTGAGTGCACGAGCAGTCAGGGACTTATATCCCGCTTGTGACACCTCCACGGCCTCATGTGGCTTGGTGGCTTGAATGTCTGGACTGGAGATTCCAGAGATTTGGCGAAGGTGGGAGCCAGCCGAAACCTCTGCCTACACTGGGCTCGCTCTAACCTTTGCTCGTTACATTGAAGGTCAATGTGAGTTGATACAGCTATTAGCTCCTCCAATGTGGCGGAATCTCCCTGGTGGCCAAAGCATCCTTCATATGGTCAGCCAGCCCCCTCCAAAATACAGGGATGAGGGCTTTATCTGGCCACTCCAGCTCTGATGCTAAAGTCCAGAAGCGGATGGCAAAATGACTGACCATGGACGAGCCCTGAGTCAATGCCAGCAGTTGGAGTGCCATATCATTGGTGAATCGAGGGCCTAAAAAGACCTGTTTCAAAGTGCTCAGGAACCGCGGAGTGCTCTGCACCATATGATCGTCGCGCTCCCACAGCGGCGTAGCCCACTCCAATGTCCTGTCCGACAGGAGGGATATAATGAATCCCACGTTTGCCCGCTCTGTGTGATAACGTGCATGTATTGCGCACTGGCTCACGAATTCCCTACACAGCTTTCTTTCGCCAGTAATTTTCTCTGGCAATGGGAGGTGGGATAAGGTCGGAACAGGGGGGCAGTGGAGAAAGTAGCCATACTAGCAGCCTGAACAGCTACTGCGGTAACATCAACAGCTGAGGTTGTGCGCTTGAGAGACGCCAACCTGCCCTCCAGCTGCTGGAAGTACCGCTGCAGTCACTGTTCGTCCGCCATTACTAGCCAGACCCTGGCGCTAGATTCATGTTTGGGCTGGCCGAATGCACCAAATAAATATAAAGATAGTAATAAGGTGCGTTCGCAGCCCGGGGTCCACCATGCAGAGATGGAACCTGCTCCTAGGTAATGGCGGCACTATATGGCGGTACTATGCCAGAATAAACATGGGTTCCATCACCCCGTATGAATTGATGTGAACTCTGTTGCTTCACAGAGTCACAAGGAAGCAAAGGAAACACTGTGCCCTGTTAGCAGTAACAGGATGCAGCAGATGGATGCTAGTGGGATCCCTGAAATTTACCCCCACTATGCTAGTGATTGATCTCGCTCTGACCCTCTGTGGCTTTTGAGCCGCACCTGAGGACTCCCTGAGTCAGATGCTGAGATGAAGCGGGAGTTCCCACCCTACACTGACTGG
The DNA here is from genome assembly GCF_032444005.1 of Ranitomeya imitator. Classification (NCBI taxonomy): domain Eukaryota; kingdom Metazoa; phylum Chordata; class Amphibia; order Anura; family Dendrobatidae; genus Ranitomeya; species Ranitomeya imitator. Next base: position 145,607,269 of record NC_091288.1, on the reverse strand, counting down.
TTGTCAGGACTAATTAAAGATTTACATAGTGTGTGCAGCGCCACTCTGGTGGACACCACTAACCACCCTAAATAGGGCTAGGAAAGCACACTGGAAGTGGCTGCTAATTGATGCAGTAATTCATGTCTACTGCTGGATGGCTCAATCTGGCGCTAGGTAGCTCAATAACCCAAGTCCTTTCAACAACACTAGGGATGGGAATGATTAAGGAGCTTTCACCAGTTTCAGTCATGCATCCACACACGTGCAATTTCAGATTTATACTAGCGCATAGCTGAGCGGCCATGGGAACCTTTTATAGCTGTAGCCTTCCGGTACCTTCCTAGTGATCCAATCGGAGCTGCTACTGGACCTCAGCATGTGACCCCTGACCTCCAATGAGAGGTCGTCCCGTGGGTATGCTCAGTAGAAGAAAAGCAGGGCTTAGTCCCTGGAACTCTGGCTAGCCGCTGATCAATGCTGGTTACAAAGGCTCTGCCTGGAAAGGCAGCTGTAACAAAACGCACAGTATCGGCTTGGGATGGACGCTTGGATCGACGTCTCTGCAAAGCAGGCTCCACTGCGGCTGGGGGAGAATGGGAGAATGCAGCGGAGATGGTTCAAGATTCACCCTGTGCAGCGGCGGGAACTCGACACCTATGAAAGACATCTTAAATTTTGAAGGAGGCGGGCAACTGTAATCTGTAGGCCACAAGATTGATCCTTTCCACCCAATAAACTTAGGTCCCAGCTTCATCAAAGATACCTTGAGTTTGATATTGTGAGTGGAAAACCACACCTTATCCCCCACAATGAATGCTGGACCTGACCCCCTCCTCCTATCTGCAAACCGTTTGTATCTTTCCTGGGCCTTTGAGATGTTACTCTGAACCTCCCTCCAAAAGGTTCTCAAATGTTGAACCATAAACTCAGCCCCTGGACAACCTGAATCCATACGAGAAAATTCCCCAAAATGCGGGTTAAACCCATAGTTGATCAGAAAGGGAGATTTCCCCGTAGACTGACTGTGGAACACAAATTCCGCCAAGGGTAATATCCCCACTGCTCACACCAATATGTCTTTAACCGTCTTTGTTTGTTTGCCCCAGTTCTTTTCTGAAGGGGATGTATCTGTATCCCACTTCCCTGTTGCGGTTTGGAACTTGCAGGTCAGACAGGGTACTGCAGCTAGGATAATTAGTCACCAAAAAGGCTGCCTTACATTGTACTAGCTAATGGGCACACTGCAGTGAGGGCCATATAACTACTCCCACTCAGGCGGGAAGAATAATTATGGCACAGGACAAATCCGCTGCCACCAGCTCCGATTTCTTAATTAATAATGGGTTTAGAGCCAACCCCAATTAGTAGCATGATTCACTTCAGAGGACGTAACAGTACGTGATATACAGTAGAGTAAGGAGAAATGAAGCTAGTAATTTTATATATTTTACTCCAAAACGTAGGCAGTGTTTACAAAAGGGTAAAAAGATATTATAAAAGAAGACAAGTATTGTATGTACAGACAATTGCAAACAAAAAGGGATTAATGGTGAAAATCAACTTACAGTTCCTTATGTAATTTCATAGCAGAACATGCGGTGCGGGGGAGGGACGATACATCAAGATGCATTACAGAGCATCTCTCAGCTAGCTTCCTGGTCAAACGCTAGTGAAAAATGAGCTATGATGGTCTTCTACCCACTGGTTGTGACATCACTGAGTGGGCAGAGCTATAGAATGCACTCCTACTTTCTCAGAGGGACTCAGAGTTATGGAACATTCATATCCACTGTAGCTCCAGGATGCAACCTCTTATAGTGACGACTAAATTACCATTGATCTTGTTTTGTGACTAGCATTCTATTAAGACCAAACATGACCTGGCTATGCTACGCGGGTAAGAAGTAATTAATTTCTCAGATACCAAGGGTACAGGAAACTTGAAAACGCACTGAGTGATGGCCTGGCCATTGCAGAGACCAAAAATGTGCAGACGACGCCATCATAAGCATGAGCATCCCACTAATGCGTCTGCTGATGCAAAGTTTGGCACACATTAAGGAGCTGGCATCTGCAGCCGAGGAGGAGGGAAGCCTTGATGACAGTCAGCCATTGTCTGCTCAGGGAACTCTCCTGGACGAGGTGGCGGATGAAGAGGAGGAGGAGGATGATGGGGATGAAAATTTATGTGAGGAGGATGCTTTACAGGGAGCAATAGAAACTGGTGGCGTTGCAAGGTCAGGTACAGGATTTTTGCGGGACACAAGTGATGTTGATTTGCAAGAAAGTGCTCCTCAACCAGGCACAAGCAGTGAATTGAAACCTGGGACATTGGCCCACATGGCTGAGTATGCTTTGCGTATCCTAAAAAGGGACCCACACATTATAAAAATGATAACCGATGACGATTACTGGTTGGCCTGCCTCCTGGATTCACGATATAAAGGAAAATTACAAGTTATCATGCCACATGAGAACCTTGAGCAAATATTGGCTACCAAACAAGCAACTCTTTTAGACCGTTTGGTTCAGGCATTCCCAGCACACAGCGGCGGTGATGGTTCTCACACGAGCCGTAGGGTGCAACATGGCGGAGGTGTTAGAGGTGCACAAATCCAAAGTGGCGTTGGACAGAGGGGTTTTATGTCCAGGTTGTGGAGTGGTTTCGCAATGACCACTGACACGACAGGTAGTGCTGCATCGATACAAAGTGACAGGAGACAGCATTTGTCCAGTATGGTTACAAACTACTTTTCCTCCCTTATCGATGTTCTCCCTCACAGGTCATTCCCCTTTGATTACTGAGCATCTAAAATAGACACCTGGCCTGAATTGGCAGAATATGCATTACAGGAGCTCGCTTGCCCTGCTTCTAGTGTGCTATCAGAAAGAGTCTTCAGTGCTGCTGGTTCAATACTGACCGAAAAAAGGACATGTCTGGCTACCCAGAATGTTGATGATCTAACCTTCATTAAAATGAACCAAAATCACTCAACTCTACCCTCAACCACTCCTTTTGGGAATTTCCAGGTACTGTCTCCCGATACAGCCTCCCTTTTTCCCAGAACACCCTCTCCTTCTCAGTCACGGAGGTGGGCGTCTCGGCGAGGTGTCTCAAATTCTCCAGGCTCGCATATGAGTGCAGAGCAGCCTGGAACTTCTGGCTGGAGGCAGCCAGAAGCGACTTCAGGGTCCCTTCCCAACGGGAACCCTCTGGGACCTACTCTGGGTCCATATCTGGTTCAGTCACCCCTGTGATGGAGGAGGGTCCAGAAGGCAGAATGTTATATGCGTTCCAGGCACTCTGACTGCGTGTGACAGCAGCTACGTAGGCTGTCTACACGGGGATTTCCACAGACCCATCAGCCCGCACTGCTATGAGTACTACCTTCCCATCCACTCCAAACATCTCAGGAGCAGTGCTACTTATGGGGTAGTTACCTTCCTCTGTGGCACTGGTCAATTGCACGGCATCACCTTCCTCACGGCTCCATGCATCTCCCCATTTCTCTTAACACCATCGCTTGCTCCTCTTAGGGGTTTCTCAGCCATTTCACCCCACAGAGTGACATGTCTGAAGACTCGTGCGCCTTTGAACACATCATCCTTAGGAAATAAATGGTTAGCAGGTAAGACATGCACATTTTCATCATCAGCATTTTCAGTATTACCCTTGGCATTTTCATAAAAATGGTTATCAGGTAAATCATTAAACGGTAAAGCATTGTCGGGTAGCACATGCAATTTCCCATCATTATCATGAGCATTAGATTGGGGAGGAGGGTCTTGGACATAATATGCAACCATCCACCCCAAATCAGTCCCCAATAAAACGTCGGTGGGCAAGTTTTCGGTCAACCCCACTTCCTTCACCCAGCTCCCGGCACCCAAATCTATAAACACCCGGGCCATTGGCAGGGGACAGTGGATGCCCCCAATCCCAGGAACAGTCAGGGTTTTTTCTGGAATAATCTATTCAGGGTCCAGTGCGGGTCGGATGAGGGTTCGTTCAGCTCCGGTGTCCTTGAGGCCTGTAGCGACATGGCCCCCCAGGGTGACATGCTGCACGTTGTCATAGACTCGCCCAACCACCCCACCAACCAAAAGAACTTCTGCATTACACCCTGGGGCCTTGGCTGGGGAGGCTCTTCTGCTACTCCAGACATTTGGCTCTGATATGACCAGTCCGTTTGCAGGAAAAACACTGGCAAAGGTGGGTGGTAGATCTGGTGCTGTTGGCAACGGGGACAGGGCCTCTGGTGAGTCAGCTGGAAGGGGTTCTGAGGTTGGTTGCCGGCTTACCCCTCTCCAGCTTGTGGTGACTGGCTTTCACACTTCCGATTTACGGTTGGCCTCATAGGCGTCGGCAATCTGCGCTGCTTTAGCCACGTCTTTGGGCTCTCAGTTCATCGCAAGCTGTCGCACCTCAGCTGAGCAAAAATGTAGGAACTGGTCTTTGATCATCAGGTCTCGCAGCTGTGCAAGGGTGGTCACTGACAGTCCTTGGGTCCACTGGTCAAAGTGGGTCCCGAGTCCATGCGCCACATCGCTGTAACTGTCATGTGGGCCATGTTGAAGGTTCCCGAGCTTTCTACGGAAAAACTCAGGTGTAAGCTGGTACTTTGTTATCAGGGCCTGCTTGATGGCATCATAGTCTTCATCTTGGTCTGGCTGGAGAGAAGCAAACGCCTCCAGAGGTTTGCTTTTTAGCCCTGGGGTCAGGTATTGGGCCTATTGGTTCCCAGGCAGCCGGTACTGTCTGCAGGCTTTCTCAAATGCCCGCAGAAAAGTATTCAAGTCCCCGTCCTTTTCCATCACAGGAAAGTGCTCTGGCCAGGGTTTAGGATTCTGAGCACTGTTGAGCTTGCTGCTGGACTGGGACGACCTCGTCCCCCGAAGTCAGGCTAACTCCAGCTGGTACTCTCGCTCCGCTTGCCACTCGACTCTCTCTGCCTCTTGGAACTGCAGGACCAGCTGCAGACGTCTCTCTGTGTCATCTGCAAAGCATTGTTGCAGAACCAGCTGCAGGCGATGGTCCACGCTACTTGGGTTACAAGTAGGGTCAGCTTGCCTCGGTTGGACCTCTGCAGCAGCACCACCTGCGCTGGTGCTGGCTTCTGTAAACACTGGGCTCTGAGAACCGACTTGGTCCGCTTTAAATTGCACCAGTTCAATGACCATTTAGACATTGGTTTTGCCATGGGGGTCAAGGCCGTTGTACGTACATATTCCCACAAGAGTGTCCTTATTCTGCTTGGTGTACAAGTGCTCTCCTTTTGCTGCCATCATTGCCAAATAAAAGATAGGATAGAAAAACGAAGAGAAAGGTAATCGAAAGTATACATGGTATCGTCTCAGAACTAGTAAGCAATGAGCTCGTTGTCCAAACTTTTTTTTTGCGCACAGTCCTCGCAAGAACTGTGCAACTTTTTAGTGAGAGGAATGATTTCTCAAACCCGATCACTAATGCTCTATTATCCCACCACTCTGCCACCAATATGTCATGAATCACAGTGGGATATCTTTATCATCCCCACCGCTCACACCATTATGTCATGAACCGGGGTTGTTTGGTTGCCCCAGTTCTGTAAAAATTGGATGGTGAAGAAAGCAAAACATTGGGTAAACATAAAAAATAATGTGATATTGATAAACTATAGGAATAGTTCAGTCCGCTCTTCAATAACTTAGATTTTTCAATTGAAACATATTTGAGTAGTTTGTAGGAATTTTCAGGAAGTATTCACCTGTGATGTATGAGTACAGTGATGAAAAATTTGGGTCAAACTGAAAAATGTAAGATGTGTTGTCATAGAAGGCTGAACACAGAGGAACATCTAATCCCCTATTTATCTTTAAGTCGCCTTTTAAAATATGGTTACCATGTCGCTTCCATAAATTATTGTACATTGTGAACCTACTGTGCATGTTATGGACCAAAGTATTAGGCCACTTACACTCAACATCTACACAAAAGCATTCCCATTCAAAATCCATTGGCATTATTATAGAGTTAAAACTTTGCACAAGAAAGTAGAAAAATGCGGCACTCACCCAGGTTGCGAAGTGAATATCTTTAATCTGTCTTTAATCCATGTATAGACTTTGCATAAAAAACAAGCGGAGACGATGAGGGTGCGTGGAGAGTGAGCTGGACCTTTTTCTATTTTCTTGTGCAAAGTTTTACTGTGCGGTTATGGCTATTGATGCTGAGCACCACGTTCCAGTACTGCATGGATACCGCACGCTGTGGGTCTAAAGAGGTGTATTTGATTCAGCGCTCCCGATACTGCATTGTTGAGTTCTGGTGCCGTTCGTCTCTTTGAACTTTTCATTATTATAGAGTTAGTCCATAACAGCTTGCACTCCTTTGAAAATGCTATCTACATGATACCATTATACGTATCACACGATGGATAGATATGTACATCTTTGCTACATTTGCTATTTCAGTGTGTACCTAAAACATACTTCTGTGTCTACAGTATTTATTACAGTTCAAAGGTGTTCTTGTTATGAGAAATGATGGCATTTTGCTAGGATATGCAGCCATACAACAGAACAAGCACTAGAGGCGGTAGCGCTATTTCACTTTTCTGGCTACTTTGCAGATTTCTTGTTGACCCCAACCGCCATGCTTGAAAAAATGAATAAAGCTGTGTTGCAGTTATGTCTCTTCAGTTTTAGGATTGAGAGATCAGACCACTTCTGATCAGAGCTTTTTTTCATATCCTTACAAAATAATGAGAATTATCACTTTAATTGAATAAAATATTAATAGCTCTATTACTTGTGATTTCAAACGCTTACTAAAACAAGTGATAGCTAAGAATGTAGGAAGTTTTATTCATTATTAATGTATCTATTTTAAATCTTCCAAATTCAGTGCAGAATGTTCAGTGTTGCCATGGAAATATGTTATTCAGCTGCAAATAAACCTGCTTATCTCTTCAGCTGCCCCAAATATTTCATTTTTTATTGTTTAGCAGACATAATTTTTTCTAGAATGGCGTGAATTTCCAACACTTTTTGAAAAGGAACTTTTGATTCAATAGATTCTTTACATTTAATATTTATATTCCTTTCAAATATTATTGTTTCTCCTATTTTAGTTCAGTGTGCTGCTCAAAAAAATAAAGGGAACACTAAAACCCCACATCCTAATTATTACTGAATTAAATATTCCAGTTATAACATCTTTATTCATTACTTAGTGGAATGTGTTGAGAACAATAAAATCTAAAAATGATCAACGTAAATCACAACTAATATCCCACGGAGGTCTGGAGTTGGAATGATGCTCAAAATCAAAGTGGAAAATGAAGTTACAGGCTGATCCAACTTCAGTGAAAATGCCTCAAGACAAGAAAATGATGCTCAGTAGTGTGTGTGGCCTCCATGAGCCTGTATGACCTCCCTACAACTCCTGGGAATGCTCCTGATGAGGCGGCGGATGGTCTCCTGAGGGATCTCCTCCCAGACCACAACTAAAGCATCCACCAACTCTTGGACAGTCTGTGGTGCAACGTGGCATTCGTGGATGGTGCAAGACATGATGTCCCAGATGTTTTCAATCAGATTCAGGTCTGGGGAACCAGTGTGCCAGTTCATAGCTTCAATGCCTTCATCTTGCAGGAACTGCTGACACACTCCTGCCAAATGTGGTCTGGCATTGTCCTGCATTATGAGGAACCCAGGGCCAACTGCACCAGCATATGGTCTCACAAGGGATCTGAGGATCTCATCACGGTACCTAATGGCAGTCACGCTAACTCTGGAGAGCACATGGAGGACTATGCGGCCCTCCAAAGAAATGACCCTCTGCCAAACTGGTCATGCTGAAGGATGTTGCAGGCAAAAGATCGCTCTCCACGGCATCTCTAGACTCTGTCACGTCTGTCGCATGTGCTCAGTATGAACCTGCTTTCATCTGTGAAGAGCACAGGGCGCCAGTGGCGAATTTGCCAATCCTGGTGTTCTGTGGCAAATGCCAAGCATCGGGAAGTGTGTTGGGCTGTGAGCACGACCCCCTCTGTGGACATTGGGCACTCAGACCATCCACATGAAGTTGGTTTCTAACCATTTGTGCAGACACATGCACAGTTTTGGCCTGCTGGAGGTCATTTTGCAGGGCTCTGGCAGTGCTCCTCCTGATCTTCCTTGCACAAAGGCTGAGGTAGCAGTCCTGCTTTTGGGTTGTTGTCCTCCTACAGCCTCCTCCACGACTCCTGGTGTACTGGCCTGTCTCCTGGTAGCGCCTCCAGCCCCTGGACACTATGCTGACAGACACCGCAAACCTTCTTGCCACAGCTCACATTGATGTGCCATCGTGGATGAGCTGCACTACCTGAGCCACTTGTGTGGGTTGTAGTGTCCGTCTCATGCTACCACGAGTGTGAAAGCCAACCAACATTCAAAAGTGACCAAAACATCAGCCAGAAAGCTTTGGTACTGAGATGTGGTCCCCACCTGCAGAACCACTCCATTATTGAGTGTGTCTTGATAATTGCCAATAATTTCCATCTGTTATTCCATTTGCACAACAGCATGTGAATTTGATTGTCAAACAGTGTTGCTTCCTAAGTGGCCAGAATTGTGCTTGACTTGGAGTTACATGCTGTTGTTTAAGTGTTCCCTTTATTTTTTGAGCAGTATATATATACAGTATATATATGTATATACTTTTGCTTTATCTTTAACCTAAGGTTAAAATGGTGTTCAATCTCTGAGGAAATTTTCAGCAAGCCTGACATCTTGCAGAATCCTGTGTGTAATGCACATACCGCTAGCATTCAACTCTGTTTCATAGTATCAGCAGTCATAACTAGGGTTGAGCGAAACGGATCGAACAAATTCAAAAATCGATGACTTTCGGCAAAGTCAGGTTTCATGAAACCTGACCCGATCCTAGTGTGGGATCGGCCATGAGGTCGGCGATCTTCGCGCAAAAGTCGCGTTTCGTATGACGCGTTCAGCGCCATTTTTCAGCCAATGAAGGAGGACGCGGAGTGTGGGCAGCGTGACGACATAGGTCTCGGTCCCCACCATCTTAGTGAAGGGCATGACAGTGATTGGCTTGCTTTCTGCGGCGTCACAGGGGCTATAAAGGGGCATGCACGATGACCGCCATCTTACTTCTGACGATCGTAGCATAGGGAGAGGTTGCCGCAGCTGCATCAGAAGAAGGGATATAGTTAGGGAGGGAAGATTAAGCCCCGAAACTGCTTGTGCTGTAGCGATTTCCACTGTCCAATACCACCATTTGTTTTCAGGGACAGTGGAGGCTATATTTTTGTGCATCAGCTCTGTAGCTTATTAGGCTGCCTTATAAGGCTCCCTGATAGCTGCATTGCTGTTTGCACGCCGCTGTGCAAACCAACTGCTTTTTTAAAAGCAAAAATCCTGTTGCTCCTTTCTGCACAATTATCTTGTTTATTTGTCCACCCTTTTGTGTGCAGCAGTCCTTTTAATTGCTGCCATACTTGTCCTGAGATCATTGTAGGGAGATTGAAATTGTACTACAGTCCTTGTATTTTTTCATATATCTTCCAGCCACTTTCTGCCACTTAGATAGCATTGTTATATACACTGGGCCGAAGTAGTGGTTCAGTCTCCCCCCAAAAAAGGGGAGATTCAAACTCTCACAAAGTGGATATACTTCTGTCCTGTTAGTTTGTCGTATATCAGCCAGCCACTTTCTGCCACTTAGATAGCGTTGTTATATACACTGGGCCTAAGTTGTGGTTCAGTCTCCCAAAAAAAGAGGGAGATTCAAATTCTCAAAAAGTGGATGTACTTCTGTCCTGCTAGTTTGTCGTATATTAGCCAGCCACTTTCTGCCACTTAGATTGCGTTGTTATATACCCTGGGCCTAAGTTGTGGTTCAGTCTCCCAAAAAAGAGGGAGATTCAAATTCTCACAAAGTGGATATACTTCTGTCCTGCTAGTTTGTCATATATCAGCCAGCCACTTTCTGCCACTTAGATTGCGTTGTTATATACACTCGGCCTAAGTTGTGGTTCAGTCTCCCAAAAAAAAAGGGAGATTCAAATTCTCACAAAGTGGATATACTTCTGTCCTGTTAGTTTGTCGTATATCAGCCAGCCACTTTCTGCCACTTAGATTGCGTTGTTATATACTCTGGGCCTAAGTTGTGGTTCAGTCTTCCCAAAAAAAAGGGAGATTCAAATTCTCACAAAGTGGATATACTTCTGTCCTGTTAGTTTGTCGTATTTCAGCCAGCCACTTTCAGCCACTTACATTATGTTGTTTTTTTGCACAGGGCCTGATTTTTTGTTCAGTCTCCCAAAAAAAAGGGAGATTTAAAATCTCAACACGTTTATATACACCTTCTATCTTGTTTTACAGTACCATATAGAGGTTGTTATTTTGGTTAGATTTTCCAAAAAATTAGTTACTCAGGTGGAAGAGGCCATGGGCGGTGGTAGCGAGCTGGTACTGATGGTGGTGGTGGTGCATCTGGTGGTATTGGCAAAAGCACAATAGCACCTAAGGCTGGAGGTGTTGAGCCAGTGTCATCTTCTAGCTACACAAGGCCTCGAAGGCTCCCTTATCTGGGAGTAGGTAAACAGCTTTTAAAGCCCGAGCAGCAGGAAAAAGTTTTGTTTTTCTTTGCTGACTCAACCTCTAGCTCTTTCGCCTCCTCTTCAGAAAGTTCCAGATATAAAAGCAGCGAATCGTCAGTGGATGCTCCCGGTCAGGAACAAGACGTTTCCTTGTGTCCTTCACCCAAACCAAAAGTGAAGGATGCATCAGGTGACACTACAGGTTACTCAATGGAGCTCTTTACACATACCGTGCCTGGGTTAGAACGGGAAATTGTTAACTGCCCATTACAAGATGAATCGGACATGGAGTGCACTGATGCACAGCCACAGCTAGATTATAATGCTGTTCCATTGACTCAGATCACTACATTGCCCTCGCAGTGTACTCAGCCAGAATCTGACCCTGATGAGACTATGGTGCCCCGTCCCGAACGCTATAGCACCTTACACGGTGACACAGAGGAAAGTGCACATGACATTGAAGAGGAGGTGATAGATGACCCAGTTGTTGACCCAGATTGGCAGCCATTGGGGGAAGAGGGTGCCGCTGCCTGTAGCTCAGATGCGGAGGTGGATGATCCGCAGCAGCCATCTACATCGCAACAGCTGTCATCTGGCAGGCCCATATAAGGCCAAAAACGTTTGTCAAAAACAAAAACAGTTTTAGGACAGCGTGGCCATTCGGTGAAAGTAGCACAGCGTGCAATGCCTGAAAAGATATTCCATAGTAGGAAGAGTGCAGTGTGGCAATTTTTTAACCAAGATCCGAATGATCAGTCAAAAGTTATCTGTAAGAAATGCTCAAAGACCTTTAGCAGAGGGAAGAATCTTCAAAATTTAAATACAACGTGCATGCTTAGACATTCAACCAACATGCATTTGCAAGTCGGGACTAACTACCAAACGTCCCGTACCGTTGGTGCACCTGCTCAGAATGAAGGTAGTCAGCAATGCTACATTGCTTCCCTCACTGTAAGCTCACCGGTTATGACTAGTGTTGAGCATTCCGATACCGCAAGTATCGGGTATTGGACGATATTTGCGGTATCGGAATTCCAATACTGAGTTCCGATATTTTTGTGATATCGGGAATCGGTATCAGGATTAAGATTAATGTGTAAAATAAAGTCACATGACCGCTCAGCGACCAATCACAAGCCGCGACGTCATCGAAGGCCCTTTACGCGCTCATTCTTCGGAACGAAAGCAAGGCGGTTGCAGCGGTGACGACCAGGGCGCGTCAGAGGGTAAGTAAATCAATATTTTTTATTTTTATTCTTTATTTTACACATGAATATGGATCCCAGGGCCTGAAGGAGAGTTTCCTCTCCTTCAGACCCTGGGATCCATTACAGGATACCTTCCGATATTTGTGTCCCATTGACTTGTATTGGTATCGGATATCGGTATCGGCGATATCCGATATTTTTCGGATATCGGCCGATACCATCCGATACCGATACTTTCAAATATCGGACGGTATCGCTCAACACTAGTTAGGACACCACCAGCAGCAAATGTGGAGGTATCCTCGCAAGGCCAAAGCAGTCAGGGAATCACAAGGTTATTGGTAGGAAACACTGTATGTAGGCCAACATCGAGAATACCATCACCAACCCTCTTTCAATACGCCATGTCCACTACCACCACCGCTAGTTCCACCATATGCACCTCTCCAGTCCAGCTCACCCTACAAGAGACTCTCGTTAGGAAAAGAAATTACTCATCCTCTCATCTGCATACACAGGGTTTGAACGCCCACATTGCTAGACTAATCTCGTTAGAGATGATGCCCTAATGGTTGGTTGAAAGCGAAGCTTTCAAAGCCCTGATGGCCTACGCAGTACCACGCTATGACCTACCCAGTCGACACTTCTTTGCGAGAAAAGCCATCCTAGCCCTCCACCAGCATGTCAAAGACCGCATTGTCTATGCACTAAGGCAATCAGTCAGTAGAAAGGTGCACCTAACAACAGATGCATGGACCAGTAGGCATGGCCAGGGACGTTACGTGTCCATCATGGCACACTGGGTTAATGTGGTGGATGCAGGGTCCACAGGGGACAGCCATAGTGGGACAGTTCTGCCTAGCCCATGTTCTAGGAAACAGTTGGCTGTAGGCATTCGCCACCCCTCCTTCTCCTCCTCCTCCTCCTCCTCCAGAAGCGAAAGCTCGTCCACAGAGCGCAGTCACGCGACCACTCCATCCGCAGCTGCCAGTGTTGCACATGAGGTGTCCCATTATCGAACAGCTAGTGGTAAGCGTCAGCAGGCTGTGTTAGAAATGAAGTGTTTGGGTGGCAACAGACACACCGCGGAAGTACTGGCTGAGTACTTGCAGCAACAAACTCAGTCATGGCTGGACAGTGCACATCTTGAGGCAGGCAAGGTAGTCAGTAATAACAGAAAGAATTTTATGGCTGCTATAGCCCTCTCAGAACTTAAACACATACCTTGCCTGGCTCACACTTTGAACCTGGTGGTGCAGTGCTTCCTCAAAAATTATCCGGAGTTACCAGCCCTGCTCCTGAAGGAGCGCAAACTTTGCTCGCACATCTGCCGGTCGCCCGTACACTCTAGCCGTATGCTGAACCTTCAGCGATCGCTGAATCATCCCCAGCACCGCCTAATAATCGACATTGCAACAAGGTGGAACTCCACACTGCACATGGTTCAGAGGCTGTGCGAACAGAGGCGTGCTGTAATTAATTTGTGGGAGGATACACATACACGGGCAGGCAGTTGGATGGCAGACATGGAGTTGTCTGGTGTGCAGTGGTCGAAGCTCCAAGACCTCAGTCAAGCCCTTCAGTGTTTTGAAAAATGCACACGGCTGGTAAGTGCAGACGACGCCATCATAAGCATGAGCATCCCACTAATGCGTCTGCTGATGCAAAGTTTGACGCACATTAAGGAGGTGGCGTCTGCAGCCGAGGAGGAGTGAAGCCTTGATGACAGTCAGGCATTTTCTGCTCAGGGAACTCTCCTGGACGAGGTGGTGGACGAAGAGGAGGAGGAGGAGTATGATGGGGATGAATATTTATGTGAGGAGGATGCTTCACAGGGGGAAATAGAAACTGGTGGCGTTGCAAGGTCAGGTACAATGTTTTTGCAGGACACAAGTGATGTTGATTTGCAAGAAAGTGCTCCTCAACCCGTCACAAGCAGTGAATTGACACCTGGAACATTGGCCCACATGGCTGAGTATGCTTTGCGTATCCTAAAAAGGGACCCCCGCATTATCAAAATGATGACCGATGACGATTACTGGTTGGCCTGCCTCCTGGATCCACGATATAAAGGAAAATTACAAAATATCATGCCACATGAGAACCTTGAGCAAATATTGGCTACCAAACAAGCAACTCTTGTAGACCATTTGCTTCAGGCATTCCCAGCACACAGCAGTGGTGATGGTTCTCACACGAGCCATAGGGGGCAACATGGCAGAGGTGTTAGAGGTGCACAAATCTGAAGTGGTGTTGGACAGAGGGGTTTTATGACCAGGTTGTGGAGTGATTTTGCAATGACCACTGACACGACAGGTAGTGCTGCATCGATACAAAGTGACAGGAGACAACATTTGTCCAGTATGGTTACTAACTACTTTTCCTCCCTTATCGATGTTCTCCCTCACAGGTCATTCCCCTTTGATTACTGGGCATCTAAAATAGACACCTGGCCTGAATTGGCAGAATATGCATTACAGGAGCTCGCTTGCCCTGCTTCTAGTGTGCTATCAGAAAGAGTCTTCAGTGCTGCTGGATCAATACTGACTGAAAAAAGGACACGTCTGGCTACCCAGAATGTTGATGATATAACCTTCATTAAAATGAACCAATCATGGATTTCAAATTATTTTGCCCCACCTTCTCCTGCTGACACGTAGCTTGCCTGAAAAATGTCTTGCTTTTGGCCTCCTCTTACTGACTTCTCTAATTCCTCCATTTGCAGCTGCTGAATGTCCACCATAGGTCATTTTTATACCTCCCTAAATGGGCTGACTTCCCCCTCAGGGCCGTGGTCACCACCTGGCGCAAACACCCGTGCGAGTGCCGTTTGTCTGGACAGGTGGGTGCGCCCAATTTGGCACTGGCACAGGGTCCCTCATAGTACAATGAAGTGTCTCTGACGGTGGTGGTGTATAACCAACGTCAGACACACCATCGTAATATGAGGGGCCCTTTGCCAGTACCGCCGCCCACGAGAGAGTGTTCCCCCCAGCTCGAACAGTGCTCTACCACTTGCAATACTCACCTATCCCTGCTCCACCACTGTGTAGTCTGTGCTGGTAAATCCTTCAATGGATTTGCCAATGCAAATTTGTTGAAATAATAGATGACAGTTAAAATATACAGGGGCCCTGGCCTCCATTTTGACCAGTTAATACTTTGCGCCTACTACCACTGTCTGCTACTCAGCAGAGGAGCCCACCACAGTACCTAGCTATGCCACCTGTTTAGTCCTATTACCAATTTTGAACTGCTTTTAGCCTACTTTTGTATTTGGTCTTGATGCCAAAAAAGAAAAGAAACAGAAAAAGGGACGGCACTACCCTCCACACTAAGACCTTCGACTCTTATGCACATTATGTGCTTTCAAATCAGCAGTTCCGATTCCACCTCAAGCCACCGGGTGCTCCTCCAGGAAATAACATGAAAATCAACTTGTAGCGAAGAAAAAGAAAGGAGGGCACTCACCGGTCAAAAGCTTGACTTAACTTTATTAGAAATCCTTTAAAATTTTCATAGCTGGGAGAGTGAACAAGGAGCTCATGTGAGCAGAGTAATGACGACAGCCGTTTCGCGCACTCTCTGCGCTTCATCAGGTGGGGGGGCATACTCGTTGGTGACGTCACTGGCACAGGGCCCCTCATAGTACGCAAAAGTGTCTCTGGCAGTGAGAGGCACCACCCGCCGTCAAACACACCGCCGTACTATGAGGGGCCCTGTGCCAGTGCCAAATGCCAACAAGTGGGCCCCCCTGCTTTCTCAGAATCACAGCACTTGCAAAGTTGAAATACTTACCTCTCCCTGCTCCACCGCCGTGACGTATTCCGCGTTTCCTGGGCCCACAAAAATCTTGAGCCAGCCCCACCCCCCCACAACTTTAGCCAAATGACCCCCTGTTTTCAATGCCTAACTATTATTATAAAGTAAATTAAGATTTACAAGCTTAAGAAATAAGAATTGATGTTTTTGGCATTAAAATGGGCACTGTAGATGTTTTCCTGTCCTCAACTCACTGCCGACTTTGATTCCCCATTGACTTGCATTGGGTTTCGTGTTTCAGTCGGCCCCTGACTTTTCGCAATAATCGGCCGATTTCACCTGACCCGATTTTTTACAAAGTCGGGTTTCGTGAAACCTGACTCGATCCTAAAAAAGTAAAAGTCGCTCAACTCTAGAGGTGTATTCATATCACATGGTGCCCGTCTTAAAAGAGAACACACTGCAGAAATCGCTGAGCTCTCCTCCCAGATACATAAACTTGAAACAAAGCACAAACAGGACCTCTCCCCGCTCACTTTGTCAAATCTGTCCACGGCCAGACAAAAATTACTCACTATCCTAGATCAAAAATCCCGGTGCTTGAGAGAAAAAATAAAGAGTCGCTTCTACCATCTAGGTAACAAAAGTGGCAAACTTCTGGCAAGGGCCCTACATCCACGAGGCCCCCAAATATTCATTCCATATATTAAAAACGCGAAGGGCAAAAAAGTTTACAGTACGCAGGACATACTCTCTAGCTTTCACGACTATTATAGCTCTCTCTATAACTAAAAAGGACCATTTTAATGATCTCCCCCCACACTCACTTCAAGATAAAATTAAATCATATATCCAGTTAAATCGATTGCCTACTATTTCAGAGGGGTTCCTGGCGGATCTAGAGGACGATTTTTCATTAGAAGAGATCTCCTATGTGGTTAAAGACCTGAAGCCAGGCAAAAGTCCTGGACCTGATGGCTTCACAGCTAGCTTTTAGAAACAGTTCTCGGATCTGCTATGTACTCCGCTCTTAACCTCTTGTAACTTTGTGGCCTCGGGGGGTCCTCTCCATCAGAGGCCCTAGCAGCGCATATAGCAGTCATTCCTAAGCCGGATAAAGATCTTGCGCTGTGCAGCAGCTACCGCCCCATCTCACTTATTAATATAGACGTGAAAATTTATGCTAAAATGATAGCTAAAAGATTAAGCAGTCTTCTACCCCATCTGATCAACCAGGTCGGTTTCATTCCAGGAAGGGAGGCGAGAGAAAATAGCATAAGATCCATCTCTCTGATTGATAGGGCCAACAGGGGCGGTGACCCCATGTGTATATTTTCAATCGATGCCGAGAAGGCATTCGATAGGGTGGGGTGGGAATTCATGCACAGGACACTAGAGGGCATTGGGTTGAAAAAGAAATTGCTGAGGAGTATCATGGCGCTCTATGAAGCCCCTTCAGCACAGATCAAAGTGAATGGGTCTCTGTCAAACCCTATACAAATTCTCAATGGCACTAGACAAGGGTGTCCTCTTTCACCCTTACTATACGTATTAACTATGGAACATTTAGCCACTGCGATCCACAACAACCCATCCATAAAGGGTATAGAGATTCAGTCAGAAGAACACAAACTAGCCTTGTTTGCTGATGATGTGCTCGTGTACATCACCTCCCCCATAACCACTATTCCCAACATCATCTCAGAGGTTCAGAGATTTGGACTCCTGAGCAATTTCAAGATAAATTCACATAAATCAGAAGTTCTAAATATCTCACTCTCGCCCTCCCTGGTCTCTCAGTTGCGCTCCTCCTTCCCGTTCAGATGGCGAACAGACTCCCTTAGATATCTAAAGGAAATAATGGTGTGCACTCAGGACAGAGGTAAGTAGGTGCTGGTAAAACAGACCGTGTGGTCCAAAACAGTCCAATATCAAAAATTACCGCACACTTGAAGCTGGTATGATGCAAATATATAACAAATTTATTGTGTTCACAAAACAGGTTGCCACAAAAAGGAAACAAAAAGTGCAGATAGAAACCCAACGTTTTGACCCTCCCGGGCCTTATTCATGGGGTTACTTGATGCATGCTAGGATACATATGTAGGTGGCAGGCATAGGGTAGGAGTGCAAGTCCCTTGGTATATAAGCTGTCACTTAACCTGGAACAGGCTGGGAATATGCTGTTTTGTAATGCAAAGCGATAGTGGCACACAGAGGCTGTGACATCCGTAGTGGGCCTGTGTATAGCTGGATGACCCGTGCGGGCAGCACTCCTGAGGCTTGTAGTGACGTAAATGGAGGGTGCTGGATGAGCGGCGCTCCTGCGCCCTGCTGCTGCGGCATGTTCCAGGATAAGCGACAGCTTATATACCAAGGGACTTGCCCTCCTACCCTATGCCTGCCACCTACATATGTATCCTAGCGTGCATCAAGTAACCCCATGAATAAGGCCCAGGAGGGTCAAGACGTTGGGTTTCTATCTGCACTTTTTGTTTCCTTTTTGAGGCAACCTGTTTTGTGAACACAATAAACTTGTTATATATTTGCAAGTGTGCGGTAATTTTTGATATTGGTCCCTTAGATATCTGGGCATTACACTAACCTCAAAAACAACACATTTATATGAGGCCAATTACAGACCAGCCCTTCGCAGAGCAGAGATAGATCTGGAGAGGTGGAATAAACTTCATTTATCCTGGCTGGGTAGGATTAACTCCATCAAGATGGACTTGCTGCCACGCCTTCTCTACTTTTTCCAGACTATCCCTATGGCTCTCCCGCCCTCCTTTTTCTCCAGACTCAAGGCTATGATCACACGATATATCTGGTCTGGCAAGCGCTCACGTATATCATACCAGCTTCTAAGCAGGTCTAAACAGACGGGAGGACTGGGCCTTCCAAACTTCCAACTTTACAACTATGCATCCCTAGGAACATGCGTTTTGGATCTTTTTCATCATGCATGTAACAAAAAATGGGTGAGCTTGGAATCTAAACTTTCATCGACCAATCCTATTACCAACATCTGGCAAAAGAAAAACACACAGGAACTGAGAGAGGAACTCCCCTTCCTCACAAGAAATCTAGTGCTCTTCATCAAAAACGGTAACCAAAAATTCAACATTTCCTCGATACCTGGCCCCATGACCCTGGTTATCGACAACCTAGATTTTCCCGCTGGACGGGATAAAGCCTCCTTTTTGCACAAACACAAGGATAGTCACCCGATAATCTATGATTATATAACCCAATCCTGTTATGATGCGGTGGTCTAGGAGCAACATGGAACGAGCTCTGAAGGAAGTGGTAACTGTACTGACCGCAGTCCCTAAGCTCAACACAACACTAGAAGTAGCCATGGAATGCTCCTAACTCTCCCTAGGCATCTCATCACAGCCTAAGAGCTAACTACCCCTAAAGACAGAAGCAGGAAAACTATCTTGCCTCAGAGAAAATCCCCAAAGGATAGATTAGCCCCCCACAAATAATGACTGTGAGTGGAGAGGGAAAAGACATACACAGAATGAAACCAGGATGAGCACAGGAGGCCAGTCTAGCTTGATAGATAGGACAGGATGGAATACTGTGCGGTCAGTATAAAACACTACAAAAATCCACGCAGAGTTTACAAAAAAATCTCCACACCTGACTAAAGGTGTGGAGGGTAAATCTGCTTCCCAGAGCTTCCAGCAAGACAGAATTAATTCATACTGATAACGCTGGACAAACATAGAAAGCACTGAACGGAGAAGTCCACAATCTGTGAACAAAAAAGCGCAAGCAAAAACTTAGCTTTGCAGAACTGGTCAGGATAACAGGGAAATCCAAAGAGATGTGAATTCAACCAGGAACAATTTACAAGTGGCACTGGCTGAAGAAAGAGCCAGGCTTAAATAGCCGATCAGAAGAGACGATAAGTGGAGGCAGCTGATGACAGCTAACTTCAAGGAGCAGCCATACCACTTGAAACCACAAGAGGGAGCCCAAGAGCAGAACTCACAAAAGTGCCACTTACAACCACCGGAGGGAGCCCAAGAGCGGAATTCACAACAGTCCCCCCCTCCTTGAGGAGGGGTCACCGAACCCTCACCAGAGCCCCCAGGCTGATCAGGATGAGCCAAATGAAAAGCACGAACCAAATCGGTGGCATGGACATCGGAGGCAACAACCCAAGAATTATCCTCCTGGCCATAACCCTTCCACTTGACAAGATACTGAAGCCTCCGCCTCGAAAAACGAGAATCCAAAATCTTCTCAACCTCATATTCCAACTCTCCCTCAACCAACACCGGGGCAGGAGGGTCAACCGAGGGAACAACAGGCACCACATATCTCCACAACAAAGATCTATGGAAAACATTATGAATGGCAAAAGAGGCTGGAAGAGCCAACCGAAAAGACACCGGATTAATAATTTCAGAAATTTTATAAGGACCAATAAACCGAGGCTTAAACTTAGGGGAAGAAACCTTCATAGGAACATGACGAGAAGACAACCAAACCAAATCCCCCACACGAAGCCGGGGACCAACACACCGACGGCGGTTAGCAAAACGTTGAGCCCTTTCCTGAGACAACGTCAAATTGTCCACCACATGAGTCCAAATCTGCTGCAGCCTGTCCACCACAGAATCCACACCAGGACAATCAGAAGGCTCAACCTGCCCCGAAGAAAAACGAGGATGAAAACCAAAATTACAAAAGAAAGGTGAAACCAAAGTAGCCGAACTAGCCCGATTATTAAGGGCAAACTCGGCCAACGGCAAGAAAGACACCCAATCATCCTGATCAGCAGACACAAAGCATCTCAAATAGGTCTCCAAGGTCTGATTAGTTCGCTCAGTTTGGCCATTAGTCTGAGGATGAAACGTCAAAGAAAAAGACAAATCAATGCCCATCCTAGCACAAAAGGCCCGCCAAAATCTAGAGACAAACTGAGAACCTCTGTCAGACACAATACTCTCCGGAATACCATGCAAACGAACCACATGCTGAAAAAATAATGGAACCAGATCTGAGGAGGAAGGCAACTTAGGCAAAGGTACCAGATGGACCATTTTAGAGAACTGGTCATAAACAACCCAGATAACAGACATCTTCTGGGAAACAGGAAGATCCGAAATAAAATCCATGGAAATATGCGTCCAGGGCCTCTCAGGGATCGGCAAAGGCAAAAGCAACCCACTAGCGCGGGAACAGCAACGCTTGGCCCGGGCGCAAGTCCCACAGGACTGCACAAAAGAACGCACATCGCGCGACAAGGAAGGCCACCAAAAGGACCTGGCAACCAAGTCTCTGGTACAAAAAATCCCAGGATGACCAGCCAACACTGAACAATGAACCTCAGAAATTACCTTAAGGTACCGTCACACTTAGCGACGCTGCAGCGATACCGACAACGATCCGGATCGCTGCAGCGTCGCTGTTTGGTCGCTGGAGAGCTGTCACACAGACAGCTCTCCAGCGACCAACGATGCTGGTAACCAGGGTAAACATCGGGTAACTAAGCGCAGGGCCGCGCTTAGTAACCCGATGTTTACCCTGGTTACCATCCTAAAAGTAAAAAAGAACAAACACTACATACTTACCTACCGCTGTCTGTCCCCGGCGCTGTGCTCTGCACTCCTCCTGTACTGGCTGTGAGCACAGCGGCCGGAAAGCAGAGCGGTGACGTCACCGCTCTGCTTTCCGGCTGACCGACGCTCACAGCCAGTGCAGGAGGAGTGCAGAGCACAGCGCTGGAGGACAGACAGCAGTAGGTAAGTATGTAGTGTTTGTTTTTTTTTACTTTTAGGATGGTAACCAGGGTAAACATCGGGTTACTAAGCGCGGCCCTGCGCTTAGTTACCCGATGTTTACCCTGGTTACCAGTGAAGACATCGCTGAATCGGTGTCACACACGCCGATTCAGCGATGTCTGCGGGGAGTCCAGCGACCAAATAAAGTTCTGGACTTTCTTCCCCGACCAGCGACAGCACAGCAGGGGCCTGATCGCTGCTGCCTGTCACACTGGACGATATCGCTAGCGAAGACGCTGCAACGTCACGGATCGCTAGCGATATCGTCTAGTGTGACGGTACCTTAACTTGTCCATCTATCAGGAACAAACAGCTTCCCCACTGGACAGCGGTCAGGCCTATCAGCCTGAAATTCCTGAAGCACCCGCCGCAAATCAGGGGAGATAGCAGAAAGAATCACCCCCTCCTTAAGAATGCCAACCGGCTCAAGGACTCCAGGAGAATCAGGCAAAAAACTCCTAGAGAGGGCATCAGCCTTAACATTCTTAGATCCCGGAAGATACGAGACCACAAAATCAAAACGGGAGAAAAACAGGGACCATCGAGCCTGTCTAGGATTCAGCCGTTTGGCCGACTCGAGGTAAATCAGATTCTTATGATCAGTCAGCACCACAACGCGGTGTTTAGCTCCCTCAAGCCAATGTCGCCACTCCTCAAACGCCCACTTCATAGCCAACAACTCCCGATTGCCGACATCATAATTGCGTTCCGCAGGCGAAAACTTTCTGGAAAAAAAAGCACACGGTTTCATCAAAGAACCATCAGACTTCCTCTGAGACAAAACGGCCCCTGCCCCAATCTCAGAAGCGTTGACTTCAACCTGAAAAGGAAGAGAAACATCCGGCTGACGCAACACAGGGGCAGAAGTAAATCGGCGTTTAAGCTCCTGAAAGGCCTCAACAGCCTCAGAGGACCAATTCGTCACATCAGCGCCTTTCTTCGTCAAATCAGTAAGGGGCTTAATCACACTGGAAAAGTTGGCAATGAAACGGCGATAGAAATTAGCAAAGCCCAAAAATTTTTGAAGGCCCTTCACAGATGTGGGTTGGATCCAGTCATGAATAGCTTGGACCTTAACAGGATCCATTTCTATAGACGAGGGAGAAAAAATAAAACCCAAAAAAGAGACCTTCTGAACTCCGAATAGGCACTTAGACCCCTTCACAAACAAAGCATTATCACGAAGGATCTGGAACACCATCCTGACCTGCTTCACATGAGACTCCCAATCATCGGAAAAAATCAAAATATCATCCAAATATACGACCATGAATTTATCAAGATAATTGCGGAAAATATCATGCATGAAAGACTGGAACACAGATGGAGCATTAGAGAGCCCAAATGGCATCACAAGGTATTCAAAATGGCCTTCGGGCGTATTAAATGCAGTTTTCCATTCGTCACCCTGTTTAATACGAACAAGATTATATGCCCCTCGGAGGTCAATCTTAGTAAACCAACTAGCCCCCTTAATCTGAGCAAACAAATCAGTAAGCAAAGGCAAGGGGTATTGGAATTTGACCGTGATCTTATTAAGAAGACGATAATCAATACAGGGTCTCAAGGAGCCATCCTTCTTAGCAACAAAAAAGAAACCCGCTCCCAATGGTGACGAAGAGGGCCGAATATGCCCCTTCTCCAAAGACTCCTTGGCATAACTCCGCATGGCGGCATGCTCTGGCACAGACAGATTGAAAAGTCGGCCCTTAGGGAACTTGCAACCAGGAATCAAGTTAATAGCACAATCACAGTCCCTGTGCGGAGGAAGGGAACTGGACTTGGGCTCATCAAATACATCCTGGAAATCCGACAAAAACTCAGGGACCTCAGAAGAGGGGGAAGAGGAAATTGACATCACAGGAACGTCACTATGTACCCCTTGACAACCCCAACTAGTCACCGACATAGTTTTCCAATCCAGCACCGGATTATATTCCTTTAACCATGGAAAACCCAGTACAACAACATCATGCAGGTTATGCAACACCAGAAAATGGCAATCTTCCTGATGTGCTGGAGCCATGTACATAGTCATCTGCGTCCAGTACTGAGGTTTATCCTTGGCCAAGGGTGTAGCATCAATACCCCTCAAAGGAATAGGGCTCTGCAAAGGCTGCAAGGAAAAACCACAGCGCCTGGCGAATTCTAAGTCCATTAAAGGGAACCTGTCACCCCGAAAATTGCGGGTGAGGTAATCCCACCAGCATCAGGGGCTTATCTGCAGCATTCTGTAATGCTGTAGATAAGCCCCCGATGTTACCTGAAAAAGGAGAAAAAGACGTTAGATTATACTCACCCAGGGGCGGTCCCGCTGCTGGTCAGGTCGGATGGGCGTCTCCGGTCCACTCCGGCGCCTCCCATCTTCTTTCCATGACGTCCTCTTCTGATCTTCAGCCACGGCTCCGGCGCAGGCGTACTTTGCTCTGCCCTCTTGAGGGCAGACAAAGTACTGCAGTGCGCAGGCGCCGGGCCTCTGACCTTTCCGGCGCCTGCGCACTGCAGTACTATCCTCTGGAGCCGTGGCTGAAGATCAGAAGAGGACGTCATGGAAAGAATATGGGAGGCGCCGGAGCGGACCGGAGACGCCCATCCGACCTGACCAGCAGCGGGACCGCCCCTGGGTGAGTATAATCTAACGTCTTTTCTCCTTTTTCAGGTAACATCGGGGGCTTATCTACAGCATTACAGAATGCTGCAGATAAGCCCCTGATGCCGGTGGGATTACCTCACCCGCGATCTTCGGGGTGACAGGTTCCCTTTAAGTTCAGGGCAGTGCCTGAATCTACAAATGCCATGACAGAAAAGGACGACAATGAGCAAATCAGGGTCACAAATAAGAGAAATTTAGGCTGTGTAGTACTAATGGTAACAGACCTAGTGACTCTCTTAGTACGCTTAGGGCAATCAGAGATAACATGAGCAGAATCACCACAGTAAAAACACAGCCTATTCTGACGTCTGAATTCCTGCCGTTCTGTTCTAGTCAAAATCCTATCACATTGCATAGGTTCAGGACTCTGCTCAGAGGACATATGGTGCATAGCTTTGCGCTCGCACAGACGCCGATCAATCTGAATGGCTAGAGACATAGATTCGCTCAAACCGGCAGGCGTAGGAAAGCCCACCATAACATCTTTAAGGGCTTCAGAAAGACCTTTTCTGAAAATAGCAGCCAGAGCCTCTTCATTCCATTTAGTGAGCACAGACCATTTTCTAAATTTCTGGCAGTATAACTCTGCCGCTTCCTGACATTGACACGAGGCCAACAGGGTTTTTTCTGCATGATCCACAGAATTAGGTTCGTCATACAATAATCCGAGCGCTTGAAAAAATGCATAAACATTCAATAATGCCGGATCCCCTGTTTCAAGAGAAAAGCCCAGTCTTGAGGGTAACCACGCAGCAAGGATATGATGATTTTTACTTGCTGAATGGGATCACCAGAAGAACGGGGTTTCAAAGCAAAAAACAATCTGCAGCTATTTTTAAAGTTCAAAAACTTGGATCTGTCTCCAAAAAACAAATCAGGAGTAGGAATTCTAGGCTCTAAAGCCGGAGTCTGGACAACATAGTCCTGGATACTCTGTACTCTTGCAGCAAGTTGATCCACGCGAGAAAACAAACCCTGAACATCCATGCCAAAGCATATATCCTGAACCACCCAGATATCAAGAGGAAAAAAAAAAGACAAACCAAAGCACAGAAAAAAAATGGTTCAGAACTTTCTTTTCCTTCTTTTGAGATGCATTTAATTCATTTTCGGCCACTTGTACTGTTATGATGCGGTGGTCTAGGAGCCACATGGAACGAGCTCTGAAGGAAGTGGTAACTGTACTGACCGCAGTCCCTAAGCTCAACACAACACTAGAAGTAGCCGTGGAATGCTCCTAACTCTCCCTAGGCATCTCGTCACAGCCTAAGAGCTAACTACCCCTAAAGACAGAAGCAGGAAAACTATCTTGCCTCAGAGAAAATCCCCAAAGGATAGATTAGCCCCCCACAAATAATGACTGTGAGTGGAGAGGGAAAAGACATACACAGAATGAAACCAGGATGAGCACAGGAGGCCAGTCTAGCTTGATAGATAGGACAGGATGGAATACTGTGCGGTCAGTATAAAACACTACAAAAATCCACGCAGAGTTTACAAAAAAATCTCCACACCTGACTAAAGGTGTGGAGGGTAAATCTGCTTCCCAGAGCTTCCAGCAAGACAGAATTAATTCATACTGATAACGCTGGACAAACATAGAAAGCACTGAATGGAGAAGTCCACAATCTGTGAACAAAAAAGCGCAAGCAAAAACTTAGCTTTGCAGAACTGGTCAGGATTACAGGGAAATCCAAAGAGATGTGAATTCAACCAGGAACAATTTACAAGTGGCACTGGCTGAAGAAAGAGCCAGGCTTAAATAGCCGATCAGAAGAGACGATAAGTGGAGGCAGCTGATGACAGCTAACTCCAAGGAGCAGCCATACCACTTGAAACCACAAGAGGGAGCCCAAGAGCAGAACTCACAAAAGTGCCACTTACAACCACCGGAGGGAGCCCAAGAGCGGAAATCACAACACAATCCGCAATAAAACCCCTACGGTCCCTCTTTGCCGAATCAGACCCACCTCCTGGCGCATGGCTCCCATATGAACAGATTAAGAGTTTCATCAATGTGATATCTAAGCAGACCAACATATTTAGACCCCTCACTCCCTTTGAGTTGGCATGCCTGGGTGCGGGCCCTCCTACGCATTTGGTATCGTTCTTATATAGGATGTTCCAGGACCATCAGGTAATCGCACTTGGCTCTCCTGCATTCTTTGTGAAATGGGAGAATGATCTAAATAAAACTTTATCACTAGAGGATAGATCCAAGTGCCTCCTTCACACCTTCAGATCCTCGCTGTGTGCTGACCACCAAGAGAGAAGCTATAAACTACTGACCCGATGGTATAGATGCCCGGACAGTGTCATAATATGTTCCCCTCCACCCCAGATCTTTGCTGGAGGTGTTGGACAGAAAATGGATCGTACTCACATATTTGGTGGTCTTGTCCACCCATTCATACATTTTGGGAGGATGTATTTGATCTACACAACAAATTATTCTTTTATAGGATGCAGCCTACTATGGAACTGGCCTTGTAGTCTGTGTGCGATCTCTCCATTGCCAGATTGAAGGGAGGTCTTCTTAGATATTTTCTCACAGCCGCACACAACCTAATACCCCGGTATTGGAAACAATCCAAATCTCCCTCACGCCCCGATCTTGTTTTAGAATTGAACCATATATACAGAATGGAGCAATTGATTGGACAGGATACAGGAACCCTGGACAAAGTTCTAAACACATGGTCTCCATGGATTATGTTCAGAGAGACTCCGGATTTGATATCTTGGATGGGATGCAGTTGATTGCAGACAGGAAACCAGGAACCCAACCCCCCCCCCCCCTTCTTTGTCCCCCTCTTCTTCCCCCTTTTACCTCTTTTCTTCCTTATCTCTTCTTCAACATAAATAAAGTTTAAGCTACTTTAAAGTTACTATATGATGTTACAACATAGTTGTTCCAGTTCTCGAATCTTAATCGATTCTATTTGTCCACATTAAGGAAGATAAAAGGAATGTTATTACTCAAGTTATCTCAAATCATAACTCATTTTATTGTCCAAAAGTGCTTATATTGAAAGCTGTTTCACCATACATTTGTCTGATGATGATTTGATTTGTAATGAATAATTTCATGCAACTTATTCCCGCTCAACTCTAGTCATAACCTGACCACAAGCAAGCAATTTGCATGGTTGAGGTCATGTGCCAACTAGAGTTTCATCAACCACTTCTCTCAATAGATTGTATTGAGAGCAGCTGAAACTCTAGACATCAATTATGCAAATCGTATTCTTGCAGTCTCGTCACACCTGCTGGAACTGTGAAGTAGAACCAAATGTCAGCGCTGTGTATAATACATACAGTTAAGATTCGGCAAGCTGTAAGGCTTTTTAAAAATGTCCTCAAGGCTGTACAAGCCTATTAACACAAGACAAACTAGCATATGGACATGTTGGACACTCGTTTCCAAGTTTACACAAATCTACGCTTCACAAATTTAGGCATTATAGGTGCCGCCGTATGTACATCTGTAAGGCCAGCTTCAAATTTATCTTGCAGTGAAGACATGTTCATGACCTTTATATGTTACTAGATGGTTATGGTTTTACAGAATAATAATAATAATAATAAATTTGTTACACGTTCAAGTTAGGCATTTTTTATATCTTATATTTATTTTATATGCAATACGAGCTTATTGCATATTATCTATATCTGCATATAAAATAGATTTAGAATATACATATAATTAGTGTTATATCATGAGAATTTTGCGTAAACTAACATCTTTGGTGCTCCAATCTCTGCAAGAAATGGACAAATATAATTACATTATTGTAGAAAGTAAGTGATCTCACATTCTCCAACTTTTAAAATATGAATGTAACATACTTTGTGATATAACAATAAAGTCCTTATAATTGATTCATTTTTGAGTTGGCAAATCCGTTCATTAATGTGGTTTCTCAAAATGACAAGAGTTAGTTTTCTACGATGAAAGATTATTGGCAGGAGCGCATACTTTCTATAATGTATTTATGCTTGTTTATAAAAAAACTTTATATGTTGCAAAGTCTTTATTATTAAAGAACTAGTCAGTTTGAGAATGGTAAAAGCAGTCTCCTCCAATGATGATCTGGCACAAGTGGCGAATATTTCAATCCTTCTTTCTGGGAATATGCTTAATGCTAGATATGTCAGAGTTTCTACAAAGTCTGGTATATTTTATTACGCTTTAAAAAAAAATTTCATTTGTACATACCTGTTTTACTATTCATATTTTGCATACATATCTCTTGTCAAGCAAAGCAGAGGTTAGAATAATACCAATATATATAATCATTAGTGTGACAGCCAAAAAGTTTTGTGCAAATTTTTAGGTCTCACCCCAGGCAATAATTCCCTTTGATGTGATTGTAATATACACAAAATTTTGTAACATTGCAACATTATTTACTGGTGTCTCAATCATCACAAAACTAACAATTATTTGTAATAAATATCTTGCAGCAAAGTAAATGCACAATTTTACAGTAGTTTTCTATTGGGCCCAATGGTAGGCACCTGAAGTATTGATGTGTATGGAGCACCCCCATGGGGCCGTGGGGCACTCTGTATACCGGGTCCTTCGGTTCAAAGGGGATGTCACGGTGGCTGACCCGGTCCGTGGCCCTGGGAGGTCTGTGTAAAAGGGAAAGGTCTTTTAAAGGATATGTTTGTGACGCCACCTGTGGTATTCGGTCAGGGTGACCGACGCTGCTTTAAGGGGTCCGCTGGTGTGATGTTATGGCAGCTAGATGGTATACCTTCCCACAGGTGAAGTATGTCCCCAGGGCTTCCCAGTGTGTAGATGGTGGATGGTGAGAGGTGCAGTGAAGAATGAGGACACAAGGTGGAGTCTCTTTACCTTTACTGAAGGCTTCAGCATCCACAGTCCAGAGCACCAGATAACAGGGCAGACAGAGTCCGACCGGTTTGGAGGCAAGTCCAGAGTCCCCTTGTCCAGGTAGAAATCAGTAGCCTTCCTCTAGCGCCATGGTGTTGTAGTCCCTTACTGCTAAGCTTCTCATAAGGTCCTCACAGATGTTATAGATGTTATGTCTCTCTCTCTGTCCCCCAGATGGATAGGACAAACCCGTATGACCGGTGGCTTGAGGTATTTTACAGGGACTCTATCATGCCCCAGCCTCTAAGGGGTGCCACCTTGCCTCATGGGTGTAGGAGCGGACAGGTAACGTGAAATTAGCTGTCCTGCTGGTCTCTGGAGCAAGGCATAAAGGATCGTTGCTCCCTCGGTGTTCCGGCTACCGGGATCCTGCGCCTCAGAAGGAGGAAGCCTGTGTAGTGCTGTTCCCCTCCTGGAATCCACTCCTTTGCTAGGACTTCTTCACCCTCTCTACAATACAGTTCTCCTTCCGTGTCTCTTTCTGGAAACTGCAGCTCTCAGGGCATACACAGCTCCGTGTCCTTCTGTCTCGATCTCTGACAGGATCCCACCCCTGTCAGGGACCAACTACCTGAGTGAAGCTCAGCCAGCAACTAACTAACTTCGTCCCCAGGCAACCAGTTTTACCTATGAATGAGGAGTGCCCTAATAAATAGTAGCAGAGCTCCCCTGGTTGCCTGGAGTGCGAAATGTGTTGCATGTTTGTGATACCTGGATGCAGTTGTCTGTTGTGAGTTCTGTTTTGGGCTCCCTCTGGTGGTTACTGATGGTACTGGGTGACTTGTCTTTCCTGGGTTTCTGGGTTCCACCTGATCCATCAGCATATGGGAGTTTCCTATTTAACCTGGCTTTGCTGGCATTTCCTCGCCGGTTATCAATGTATCCAGTGTGTCTTGTTACCTCTGCTCCCTGCTCCTAGAACCTTCTGGTCAAGCTAAGTTTGGATTTTCCTGTTTTGGTGTTTTGCTTTATTTGGTTTTTAGTCCAGCCTGCAGATATGTGATTCTTGCTGCTGGTTGCTCTAGTGGGCTGAAATTGCTCCTCATGTACCATGAGTTGGCACATGAGTTCAAGTAATTTCAGGATGGTTTTTTGAAGGGTTTTTCGCTGACCGCGCAGTTCACTTTTGTATCCTCTGCTATCTAGCTTTAGCGGGCCTCATTTTGCTGAAACTGTTTTCATACTGCGTATGTGCTTTCCTCTCATTTCACCGTCATTATATGTGGGGGGCTGCTATTTCTGTGGGGGATTTCTCTGGAGGCAAGAGAGGTCTGTGTTTCTACTAATAGGGGAAGTTAGATCTTCGGCTGGAGTGAGACGTCTAGGATCATCGTAGGCACGTTCCCCGGCTACTTTTATTTGTGTGTTAGGTTCAGGGTCGCGGTCAGCTCAGGTTCCATCGCCCTAGAGCTTGTTTGTATCTGTGCTTGTCCTTTGGTGATCCCCTGCCATTGGGATCATGACAGTATAACCGGCCCACAAAGTGTTAATTGTATTGGCTGAAGTAGGAGGATAAGTAGTCTGAGGAAGTTTTTTTTTTTTTTTTTTTTCCTTCTCTTTCCCTCAGAGTTTGCTGCCTAGCCTTATTGCAGCCTGGCTACTTCCTCCTCCTCTTAATCTTTGAATGGCTCTGATCCCAGCTGTTTATCATGGACGTCCAGAGTTTGGCTTCCAGCCTGAATAATCTTGCCACTAAGGTTCAAAATATACAGGATTTTGTTGTACATGCTCCTATGTCTGAACCTAGAATTCCTGTCCCAGAGTTTTTTTTCTGGAGATAGATCTCGTTTTCTGAATTTTAGGAACAATTGCAAGTTGTTTCTTTCTCTGAAATCTCGCTCCTCTGGAGACCCTGCTCAGCAAGTCAAGATAATTATATCTTTCCTGCGGGGTGACCCTCAGGATTGGGCATTTGCATTGGCACCAGGGGACCCTGCGTTGCTTAATGCGGATGCGTTTTTTCTGGCATTGGGTTTGCTCTATGAGGAACCTAACCAAGAGATTCAGGCTGAAAAAGCTTTGTTGGCCCTCTCTCAGGGGCAAGATGAAGCAGAAATTTATTGTCAAAAATTTCGGAAGTGGTCAGTGCTTACTCAGTGGAATGAGTGCGCTCTGGCTGCAAAGTTCAGAGATGGCCTTTCTGAGGCCATTAAAGATGTTATGGTGGGGTTCCCTGCGCCTGCTGGTCTGAATGAGTCTATGACTATGGCTGTTCAGATTGATCGGCGTTTACGGGCGCGCAAACCTGTGCATCATTTGGCGGTGTCGTCTGAACCGTCACCTGAGATAATGCAATGTGATAGAATTCAGTCCAGAAGTGAACGGCAAAAGTATAGGCGGAAAAAAGGGTTGTGCTTTTATTGTGGTGATTCAGCTCATGTTATATCAGCATGCTCTAAACGCACAAAAAAGGTTGATAAGTCTGTTGCCATTAGTACTTTACAGTCTAAGTTCATTCTGTCTGTGACTCTGATTTGTTCATTATCATCCATTTCCGTCGATGCCTATGTGGATTCAGGCGCTGCCCTGAGTCTTATGGATTGGTCATTTGCCAATCGCTGTGGGTTTAGTCTGGAGCCTCTGGAAGTCCCTATTCCTTTGAAGGGAATTGACTCTACACCTTTGGCTATGAATAAACCTCAGTACTGGACACAAGTGACCATGCGTATGACTCCCGTTCATCAGGAGGTGATTCGCTTCCTGGTACTGTATAATTTGCATGATGTTCTAGTACTTGGTCTGCCATGGTTACAAACTCATAATCCAGTCCTTGACTGGAAAAAAATGTCTGTGTTAAGCTGGGGTTGTCAGGGGGTTCATGATGATGCACCTCCGATTTCTATCGCTTCATCTACTCCTTCTGAGATTCCTGTGTTTTTGTCTGACTATCGGGATGTTTTTGAGGAGCCTAAGCTCAGTTCGCTTCCTCCTCACAGGGATTGCGATTGTGCTATAAATTTAATTCCAGGCAGTAAATTTCCTAAAGGTCGTTTGTTCAATCTGTCAGTGCCAGAGCATACTGCTATGCGGGATTATGTTAAGGAGTCCTTGGAAAAGGGACATATTCGTCCATCTTTGTCCCCTTTGGGAGCAGGTTTTTTTTTCGTGGCCAAAAAAGATGGTTCCTTGAGGCCTTGTATAGATTATCGTCTTTTGAAGAAGATTACCGTAAAATATCAGTATCCTTTGCCATTGTTGACTGATTTGTTTGCTCGCATTAAGGGGGCTAAATGGTTCACTAAGATTGATCTTCGGGGTGCGTATAATCTTATACGAATAAAGCAAGGTGATGAGTGGAAAACCGCATTTAATACGCCTGAGGGCCATTTTGAGTATTTGGTAATGCCTTTTGGACTTTCTAATGCTCCTTCAGTCTTCCAGTCCTTTATGCACGATATTTTCCGTGAATATCTGGATAAATTTATGATTGTGTATTTGGATGATATTTTGTTTTTTTCTGATGACTGGGAGTCTCATGTTCAGCAGGTCAGGAAGGTGTTTCAGGTCCTGCGGGCCAATTCCTTGTTTGTAAAAGGCTCAAAGTGTCTCTTTGGAGTCCAGAAGATTTCTTTCTTGGGGTATATTTTTTCCCCTTCTACTATTGAGATGGATCCCGTCAAGGTTCAGGCTATTTGTGACTGGACGCAGCCTACATCTCTTAAGAGTCTACAGAAGTTCTTGGGCTTTGCTAATTTCTATCGTCGTTTTATAACTAATTTTTCTAGTGTTGTTAAGCCTTTGACGGATTTGACTAAGAAGGGTGCTGATGTTGCTAATTGGTCTCCTGCGGCTGTGGAGGCCTTTCAGGAACTTAAGCGCCGGTTTTCTTCTGCTCCTGTGTTGCGTCAGCCAGATGTTTCGCTCCCTTTTCAGGTTGAGGTTGATGCTTCCGAGATTGGAGCGGGGGCGGTTTTGTCACAGAGAAGCTCCGATGGCTCAGTGATGAAGCCATGCGCGTTTTTTTCTAGAAAGTTTTCGCCGGCTGAGCGGAATTATGATGTTGGTAATCGGGAACTTTTGGCCATGAAGTGGGCATTTGAGGAGTGGCGTCATTGGCTAGAGGGTGCTAGACATCGTGTGGTGGTCTTGACTGATCACAAAAATTTGATTTACCTTGAGTCTGCCAGGCGTCTGAATCCTAGACAGGCTCGTTGGTCACTGTTTTTCTCTCGTTTCAATTTTGTGGTTTCATACCTGCCAGGTTCAAAGAATGTGAAGGCGGATGCTCTTTCTAGGAGTTTTGTGCCTGACTCCCTTGGAAATTCTGAGCCCTCTGGTATCCTTAGGGATGGGGTGATTATGTCTGCTGTCTCCCCAGACTTGCGACGTGCTTTGCAGGAGTTTCAGGCGGGTAAACCTGATCGTTGTCCGCCTGAGAGACTGTTTGTTCCGGATAATTGGACCAGTAGAGTCATCTCCGAGGTCCATTCTTCTGCGTTGGCAGGTCATCCTGGAATATTTGGTACTAGAGACTTGGTGGCCAGGTCTTTTTGGTGGCCTTCCTTGTCGAGGGATGTGCGTTCTTTTGTGCAGTCTTGTGAGGTTTGTGCTCGGGCTAAGCCTTGCTGTTCTCGGGCCAGTGGATTGTTGTCACCTTTGCCTATCCCGAAGAGGCCTTGGACGCACATTTCCATGGACTTTATTTCGGATCTCCCTGTCTCTCAAAAAATGTCCGTCATCTGAGTTGTGTGTGATCGCTTTTCTAAAATGGTTCATCTGGTACCCTTGCCTAAGTTGCCTTCCTCCTCTGAGTTGGTCCCTCTGTTTTTTCAGAATGTGGTTCGTTTGCATGGGATTCCTGAGAACATCGTTTCTGACAGGGGATCCCAGTTTGTGTCTAGATTTTGGCGGACGTTCTGTGCTAAGATGGGCATTGATTTGTCCTTTTCGTCTGCATTCCATCCTCAGACGAATGGCCAGACTGAATGAACTAATCAGACCTTGGAAACTTATTTAAGGTGTTTTGTTTCTGCTGATCAGGATGACTGGGTTACCTTTTTGCCGCTGGCCGAGTTTGCCCTTAATAATCGGGCTAGTTCTGCTACCTTGGTTTCTCCTTTCTTTTGTAATTCGGGGTTTCATCCTCGTTTTTCCTCTGGTCAGGTGGAACCTTCTGATTGTCCTGGAGTGGACATGGTGGTGGATAGGTTGCACCGGATTTGGAGTCATGTGGTGGACAATTTGAAGTTGTCCCAGGAGAAGGCTCAGCAGTTTGCTAATCGCCGTCGCCGCGTGGGTCCTCGACTTCTTGTTGGTGACTTGGTGTGGTTGTCTTCTCGTTTTGTTCCTATGAAGGTCTCTTCTCCTAAGTTCAAGCCTCGGTTCATCGGTCCCTATAGGATCTTGGAAATTCTTAACCCTGTGTCGTTTCGTTTGGATCTCCCGGCATCGTTTGCTATTCATAATGTGTTCCATCGGTCGTTGTTGCGGAAGTATGAGGTACCTGTTGTTCCTTCGCTTGAGCCTCCTGCTCCAGTGCTGGTGGAGGGAGAATTGGAGTATGTTGTGGAGAAGATCTTGGATTCTCGTGTTTCCAGACGGAAACTTCAGTATTTGGTCAAGTGGAAGGGTTATGGTCAGGAGGATAATTCTTGGGTGGTTGCCTCGGATGTTCATGCTGATGATTTGGTTCGCGCTTTTCATAGGGCTCATCCTGGTCGCCCTGGTGGTTCTCGTGAGGGTTCGGTGACCCCTCCTCAAGGGGGGGGTACTGTTGTGAGTTCTGTTTTTGGGCTCCCTCTGGTGGTTACTGATGGTACTGGGTGACTTGTCTTTCCTGGGTTTCTGGGTTCCACCTGATCCATCAGCATATGGGAGTTTCCTATTTAACCTGGCTTTGCTGGCATTTCCTCGCCGGTTATCAATGTATCCAGTGTGTCTTGTTACCTCTGCTCCCTGCTCCTAGAACCTTCTGGTCAAGCTAAGTTTGGATTTTCCTGTTTTGGTGTTTTGCTTTATTTGGTTTTTAGTCCAGCCTGCAGATATGTGATTCTTGCTGCTGGTTGCTCTAGTGGGCTGAAATTGCTCCTCATGTACCATGAGTTGGCACATGAGTTCAAGTAATTTCAGGATGGTTTTTTGAAGGGTTTTTCGCTGACCGCGCAGTTCACTTTTGTATCCTCTGCTATCTAGCTTTAGCGGGCCTCATTTTGCTGAAACTGTTTTCATACTGCGTATGTGCTTTCCTCTCATTTCACCGTCATTATATGTGGGGGGCTGCTATTTCTGTGGGGGATTTCTCTGGAGGCAAGAGAGGTCTGTGTTTCTACTAATAGGGGAAGTTAGATCTTCGGCTGGAGCGAGACGTCTAGGATCATCGTAGGCACGTTCCCCGGCTACTTTTATTTGTGTGTTAGGTTCAGGGTCGCGGTCAGCTCAGGTTCCATCGCCCTAGAGCTTGTTTGTATCTGTGCTTGTCCTTTGGTGATCCCCTGCCATTGGGATCATGACAGTTGTCCTTCTTTGCCTCCAAACATAATATCACTCTCCCCTAGAGGAAAATGACATTACTACAATGACCAGGACCCTGGGGCGCTGCATGTACACCTGGGTTTGTCAGCGAACGTAGGAACAGGAGTGCCAGTGTTAACAATTCCTTATAATCATCTCTTGGATGGAATTGTGCGAGCTGATTGTGCTAAAAAACAACTAGACACTCCTTAAGTGGAACTAGATCATGAATGTGGTGCCAACACGGCAAACTCAGTAGTTCTTTCTGCAATATCTGTTTTAAGAGGTTGCATGCACCAGACGTTGTACCAGTGCTACTATTGGCCATGTCAAATTACATAAACTTCACTTTATCCAAGAGATACCAATCCTGCAGAATGTCGAATACACCCTTAGCTTGTGCTGCTTTTGTGCTGTTAGGTATCTCTGGGACCAAAAGCAACTTCTCAGTTCCTCCTCCTGACATTAGTCTTGCCAGTTGCTCAGCAGTTTCCTTGGTGGTCTGGCTTGCAACCTTTTTCCCATCCCAACATACAGTCAGTGGACCACTACTATCAAAGAAAGCTTAAATAGCAAACATAGCAAACATAAAACCTCATTTCATTTAAAGTTTAATACGTTGCTGCTAGGGATGAGCGAATCCGTGTGTATTCAGCTGTGCATCTTATCCTTCGCCATTAACAATCTATGCTAATGACTGACGGAGGGATTACGGCCTATAGTTTGTTGATTGATAGACCTGTACTCAGCCTTTCAACTAGAGCTGACCAAATATTTCAATATTCAGTACACTCAAGATCGCCAAATTTGCAATATTCACCGATTTAATCATCGATTTAATCGCTGAACACAGCCGAACATGCACAGCACAAAAGCCGGTGTTTTCTACACTGTGTGACAATGTGGGAAACACCGGAGTAGCGCTTCTGATCGGCAGTGAAGTCATCCCCACTGGTCACAGAGCCGCGGTTCCCACACTGTCATGAGACAGCTTGAGCCCTCAGCTGTGATTGGAGGTATAAACTACAGCTCCATCAGCTGACACCTGCTGCCGCTAATAACAGTGAAAGCAGGAGCGGCAGATGGGAGTATTCATTAGCCGCTCCTGCGCTGTAAATAAATAGTTTTAAAAAACCTTCGTGGGTTCCCCTGTATTTTTGATAACCAGTCAGGAAAAACTCACAGCTGGGGGCTGCAACCCTCAGCTGTCACCTTCAGCAAGGCTGGTTAACAAGAATAAAGGGGTCCCCACACTGTACTTTTTAATTATTTAAATAAAGAATTAAAAAGCCTGGCATTAAGTCCCCCCATTTTTGACAACCAGCCTTGATAAAGCAGACAGCTGGGGCTGGTATTCTCAGGCTGGTAAGGGGCCAAGGATATTGCCCCCAGCCTAAAAATAGTAGCCCGCAGCCACCCAGAATAGGCACATTTATTAGGTGCACCAGTTCTGGAGTTTTGCCTGGCTATTCTGACTTACCATGCAGCGATGGCAAGTGGGGGTTCATATTTGTGGAGTTGATGTCACCTTTGTATTGTCAGGTGACATTAAGCCCACGGCTTAATAATGGAGAAGCACCTATAAGACAACTATCCATTACTTATCCTATAGTTACATGGTAATAAAGACACAGCCAAAATAAAGTCCTTTATTACAAATAAAGACTAAACACAGTTTTCCATTTTATTTAAAAATAACAAACACAGGTATACTCACCTAACGCCTAATTCCACTAAAGCCCTTGATTGCCTGTAATAAAACTTTTTTCTGGGTGTCTGTGTTTTCATACAATGTGACTATGGGGTTAGCAATGGGGGCATCTTATTGATGCCTCTCCATTACTAACCTCGGGGCTTGATATCACCTGACAATATAAAGGTCACATCAACCCCCCCAAATATCACCCTACTTGCCACCACTACAGGGCAAGTTGGAAGAGGCAGGCTAAGTGCCAGAATTAGCGCAACTTAGAGATGCACCTTTTCTGGGGTGACTGAGAGCTGATGATTTTGGCCTGGGGGGCAGTATCCATGGCCCCTTCCTAAGTTATTAATATCAGACAGCAGCTATCTGCAGTCTTTGCTGGTTATTAATTATAGGGGGACCCTACGTCAATTTTTTAGGATCCCCATTTTAATAGCCAGTAAAGGCTAAGTGTACAGCTGTGAGCTGATATTGATAGCCTGGGAAGCTCCATGGGTATTACCCCCTTCAAAGGCTATATACATCGGCCTCCAGCCATCGGCTTTCCTGCTGCTGGTTACGAAAATTGCGCTGGAGCCCACGCCATTGTTGTCCAAAAAATAATCTTTTATTCATTAAATACATGTGTAGTAAGATGCAGACACACTGAACTAATGGTATTAGTCACAGATACAGTATCTGTATATCTACCTATTCTATTTATATTTACTGTATGTAATCCATCTATTCTATTCTGTTGACTCCTGCAGTGATTTTACAGTACACAGCAGATGAATTGCCGGCTTTTCTTCTACAGGACCTGTCTATCTATCTATCTATCTATCTATCTATCTATCTATCTATCTATCTATCTATAAATCCAGAAAAATTGGAGGCAGCACACCGTTTGTAGTGAAAAAGAGCTATTTAATCAGCCCAGAAGGCGACGTTTCGGTCCCAACAGGAACCTTTCTCAAGAAAGGTTCCTGTTGGGACTGAAACATCACCTTCTAGGCTGATTAATGTCACGATCGCCGATACTTACCTGTCCGGCCGGTGCGCTCCCAACGTCCCTCCTTCTTGTTGTCGGCCCGGCTTCTCTGCTTACCGGCACGTCTGCGGTCCGCGCATGCACTGTAGGGTCTCCTCCGCCGCTCAGCCTTCTGGGAGGTTGTGATCCGGTGGCTCCACCTCCAATATGGTGGCGCCCACCGGGTATTTCTGTTCGGGGCTTCCTCAGGTAGGCGCCTGCGTATCTTCGTTGTAGCGGTTCTGCTTGTTCCAGCGTTATATTCGGGCCAATCCTTTGGATAGCTCCCTGTGCTCCGTTCCTTCCGTGCTTTCTGGTTCCTCCGGTTTTTCTCTGCTCCCCTGTTTCCTTCTGACTCCTGGTTCAGCCTTCTCCTTATTTTTGTATTTTTTCTTTTCAGCTCACCGCCCCGTCATCCTCAGCGTTCCTGCTCCGCTGCTTCACCCAGTCTTCCCTTTGGCTCCGGCAGTTGCGGTTCCATCCTCCTTGGGCCTGCTCCTAGCACTCCCTGCATAGGGGGTGCATCCATCAGGTTTACTCGCCCTAGGGGGCTCTGGGACCGCGACCCAGAGGGTCTACTTTTGGGTTCACCTCGTCTCTCTGTCTCACCCCCGTGTAGCGTGATAATTAAATAGCTCCTTTTCACTACAAACCTTGTGCTGCCTCCAATTTTACAGAATTTTTATGATTGAGGTTTGGTATTTGCCTGGGGGGCTCTGCTCCCGGATCTTTTCTTTGTGCTGCTCTAATTTTCTTCATCTATCTATCTATCATCTATCTATTTATCTATCTATTTATCTGCGATGCCCACTAGAGCCGTGGGGTACTCGGAACTGGGTCGGACAGTTCTTTGGGGAAGTCACGGGGCCGTGACCCGACTCCGTGGCCCTGGGCTTGCAATAAAAATCCAAGGGAAAAAGTTTATAGGGATTGATTTGTGACGCCACCGGTAGTATTCGGCAATAGATAGCTGACACTGCGATTCAGTTCCACTGGGGCAGTTGGTGATCCAAAAGAAGAAAATGTCCAGCTTCACCAAATCTGGGAAAAAAGTTTTCTTTATTCACAAACTTAAACATGGAGGATACAAACTTCAGCACAAACCATATGGGTAAGAATCTCAACGCGTTTCTGGAGACTAAGCTCCCTTAATCATGATTAAGTCACTTTCTCCACCCACACCCTCTACCTAGTTCCCCCTCCAGCCTGAGATGGGGCCCTCCCTAAATAGGGTCCACCCAGATCCCCTGGCCTGGAGTGGTATGGTGTTGGATGCTAGTGTGTGGGTACCCGGATGTGCCCCCTCCTTACCCCAGAGTGGAGCACCACACCTCTGGCTGAGGTGCAGTACCTCTGCGGTGACTGGACCCTCAGGGGCGCCACATACCCCCCCCATTAAACACAACATGTCTGCAGGGTGGAACAGAGTAAACAGATGTTAAAACATGCATATAATCTTCTGAAATGCATTTCAACAGGTCAAACAGTTAAACAGGTAACTATCTTCCCTTTATGGGAGGTCCTTTTTTTCTTAAACGTTGCATATTAATAGCAGAAACATAAAACAGAGCATTATTCTCAATAAAATTTTCTCAATCAAGTTCAATGGGTTGCAGTGAGATCCAGAATCGGGTGTCCTTCTCGCCGTTCTCAGTGCAATATGGGAGAACTCCTCTCAAACCCCAATGTAGGACCTGGGC
The DNA here is from genome assembly GCF_032444005.1 of Ranitomeya imitator. Taxonomy (NCBI): domain Eukaryota; kingdom Metazoa; phylum Chordata; class Amphibia; order Anura; family Dendrobatidae; genus Ranitomeya; species Ranitomeya imitator. Next base: position 145,567,507 of record NC_091288.1, on the reverse strand, counting down.
ATGGATACAGGGCATAACTGGTCAACTCGTTGGACCACTTTTCAGCCACGCCAGATGGTTTTTATTCTTTGGTCTACTGTAAAATGTAGAGTGTTCTACTCACACTCTCAATGTTTGCTGTAAAACCAACAATGAGCATTGCACCTTAAGTGCTAACTATTTACAATAAAAGTTCAGGCCATTCACCATCCATGACCACATTGTCTTTAAACTCCACAAGCACTCACTCTAACTTGCCTTTACTTCCTCTTCCATGGCAGTTCTTGATGCCTGCAACTTCTTGACCGGGAAAGTTCTCTTTCAGGTATGACGCTGGGTGACACAAACTGTCCAGATTCCGCAGCTGAGGTCTGTGTGGCCTGTTTCCGCACTGCCATTTTTGCTGAATCTGCAGGGACTGGTGTAGTGTCAGGGGCAAAGCTGCTGGTTGCCCTTCTGGCACTGCACCTGATGGCATGGGAGCAACACGTCCCCACCTGCATTTTTTTTACATTGAGGGCATACCACCCCCTCTCACCCACATGCCAGGTTAAGGTCACCAGATGCCCCAGGTACAAGTCATGATTGGGGTGTCCCTCTAGCAAGTGTGACTGAATGTCCTGCCGGGTCACAAACAGTTCTGAGGTCTCCCTGGGCTCTTGATGAATTCCGTAGCCCCTTTTTAAGTCAAAAGAGACCACTGTACCCTGCCTCAGCGGACCCCAGTTGGCAGGTCTAGCCTTGCGGGCTTGGGCCTTGGCCTTCATGTTTCAGTCCTCCATCGTTCTCCACAGGGCTTTGTGCTCCTGCTCCTCCACTTCCAACCTGGGCACCCGCTGCTGGTAGTCCTTCCAACTGAGGGTCTCCACCTGGGCTGCTCCCAGGCTTGGGCCTCCTCAGGGAACCCCATCAGTTCTGTTCCCAGGTGATCCCAATGAAAAACTACCCTCTCACTATGCACCTCCTGGGGCATGAGTTCTGGCGGAACCGCCGGTCTATCCCTGATGTTTTAGATTTGTAAGACAACAGCCGCCCTCACACTATAGATTTTCTGATGCAAAAATAAGTAAATTTAATCACCACAGTAAAGCAAAAAACAAGTGTTTGTTGATGTAGAATATTTGAGCCCAAGGATCTAATCTATGTCCATTTTGCAAGCCGGCGAGAAAATCTTCTCGCCGTACGGATGCCAAACGGAGGTTTACATGCGCAAAATATGCAGCCACACCTTGCCTACGGAAGACATACAGATCACTGTTCAGGGAACATTTCTGCATATTTGGTCTGTAAAAAACGGACCGTATTTTTATACGTTGTGTGTGACTCCAGCCTAAGAGTGAAAAAATTATCAATTTTTTAGACGATCCACAACAAGTTTTCTATTTTCTTTAACAACATAACCCGCAGAGGTATTTTCGTTTTTGTGTTTTCGTTTTTAATGCCACGTTTTTGCAGAGCCATAACTTTTTTATTTTTCTATCAGTATGGCCATGTGAGGGCTTGTTTTTTGCGGAACGAGTTGAACTTTTGAACAACATCATTGGTTTTAACATATTGTGTACTGGAAAATAAAAACACATTTCAAGTGTGGTGAAATTGCAAAAAAAGTGAAATTCCACAATTGCTTTTTGTTTTGGTTTATTACTATGTCTGCTAAATGCTAAAAATAACCTACCATTATGATTCTCCAGGTCATTATGAGTTCATAGACACCAAACATGTCTAGGTTCTTTTTTATCTAAGTGGTAAAAAAAAAATTCTCGTTACGCTGTTTAGCAATAGGGTTAATTCTTTTTTTCTATTGATAGATCGGGCAATTCTGGCAATTCTGAATGCAGTGATACCAAACGTGCATGTTAGATTTTCTATTTATATTATTTTATTATGAATGGGGCAAATGGGGGGTGATTTGAACTTTTATATATTTTTTATATATATTTTTAAAACATTTTTTTTTGCTTTTTTCATGCTTCAATAGTCTCCATGGGAGACTAGAATATGCCATAATCTGATAGGCTCTGCTTTATACAGGTGATGATCAGATCGCCAGTATGTACCAGAAATGCTCACTTGCTATGAGCGCCGGCCACCCACAATGGCAATCATAGAGGTCTGTTGGAGACCTCTGGTTGTCATGCCATCCTATCAGCGACCCACGGTCATGTGACACAGGTGCCGATGGGCCGGATGCGCATGTTAAATGCTGCTGTCAGAGTTTGACAGCAGCATTTAACTAGATAACAGCTGTGGGCAGATCACGATTCCACCTGCGCCTGTTAGAGGCACATGTAAGCTGTTCAAAACAGCTGACATGTGCCATGAAAGATGTGGGCTTAGCACACATCCAAGGGTTTAAGCAAGTAAGCAAGCTTTTCATCAAGACGTACAAAAATTATCCATTTTTTTATGGAGCATGAGCAAACTAGCTGCTTTCTATCTAGAGTTTCAGAATTCAGTTTGGCACCCGCCCCCCCAGCACACATGCAATTTGCTCACTTAGTCATGTACCCACAAGCTCCTCTCCCTAATGCTCTCAATGATCAGTGAAAAACTGAGAGAATCAGGAAGAGAAGCTCATTTTCACAGGACCATAAGTATGAGAATCGGATATGAGTGAAGTGTCAATGTGATGAGTATTGGAACCTGCAGAGCTGAATCCTGACATTGCATGCTTCTGAATTCTCAGAACTACTGCACTGCACACTTTTAGGATTCTCCCTTGCCGGTGGACAGTTAAGTCAGCACAAGCATATGATTTGTATACTTCTGGCAACATTCCAACTAGACGTGTCCGGCCTCACTCAGCTCATTTTCATTGACTGAGGTCACACATGTCTAGTCAGCATGTGGCCGAATGTATGTAAATCGCCAGCACGAGAGAATCCTAAGAGTGTGCAGTGTGCACTGTGAGAATTCAGAAGTCTGTAGTCACAAAGAATGACTGCAGACTCATTACAAACCTGGACATCTCCTTCAATGCGCCTCACAAATATAAACATGAGAATTAGTTAGTATAAAAAATAATATTTACATTCAGGTACCATATAATTGACGTCGTCTCTGGAGTCGTTCTCCTTCTTCATCTTATCCAGACCTCATGATGAGTTTTCCATCCACAGCCATCTCTGCAGACTTCCATCTTCTCTGTTCTTTTGTAGAAAATCTCCACATGATGCCCTTAAAGATAAAAGTGTCATTATAATGCTCCTGAATAAAAAATTGCCCCACACTATATTGTCTGCACAAAATATACCCCCACACTTTCCCTTTTAAGGTAGCGTCACATTAAGCGACGCTGCAGCGATATAGACAACGATGCCGATCGCTGCAGCGTCGCTGTTTCGTCGTTGTGTGGTCGCTGGAGAGCTGTCACACAGACAGCTCTCCAGCAACCAACGATGCCGAAGTCCCCGGGTAACCAGGGTAAACATCGGGTTACTAAGCGCAGGGCCGCGCTTAGTAACCCGATGTTTACCATGGTTACCATTGTAAATGTAAAAAAAAAACACTACATACTTACATTCCGGTGTCTGTCGCGTCCCCCGGGGTCCGCTTCTCTGCACTCGTCCTGCATCCTGGGTAAGCGCCGGCCGTAAAGCAGAGCGGTGATGTCACCGCTGTGCTCTGCTTTACGGCCGGCCGGCGCTGACACAGATATGGTACCCTCTCATCACACTCCCCCTCCTTGGTATACTGTCCCCTCCTGGCTGTGCCCTTACACTGTCTCCCCATGCTACAGATGCACACATTCCATCACCCTCACTCCCCGTACTCTGTACACCTATGTTTTTCCATTGCTAATCATACTGTGTCCGCATACATTCCCCCGTTCGCTTCCCATACTGTATGCACCCATGCCCCCATACTGTTTCCTCATATATACACCCCATTCCACCATACTGTTTCCTCACACATTCCCCACATTCCCCTGTACTGTTTCCTCATACATGCCCCCATTCTCCTGTACTGTTTCCTAATACATGCCCCCCATTCCCTCATACTGTTTCCTCATACATGCCCCCATTCCCGCATACTGTTTCCTCATACATGCCCCCCATTCTCCTGCACTGTTTCCTCATACATGCCCCCATTCCCGCATACTGTTTCCTCATATATGCCCGCAATTCCCCATACTGTTTCCTTGTACATGCCCCCATTCCCCCATACTGTCTCCTAATACATGCCCCCATTCCCCATTACTGTTTCCTCAAACATGCCCCCAATTCCCCCATACTGTTTCCTCATACATGCCCCCACTCCCCCATACTGTTTCCTCATATATGCCCCCATTCCCCCATACTGTTTCCTCGTACATGCCCCCATTCCCCCATACTGTTTCCTCATATATGCCCCCAATTCCCCATACTGTTTCCTCGTACATGCCCCCATTCCCCCATACTGTCTCCTAATACATGCCCCCATTCCCCATTACTGTTTCCTCAAACATGCCCCCAATTCCCCCATACTGTTTCCTCATACATGCCCCCCATTCCCCCATACTGTTTCCTTGTACATGCCTCCCATTCCCCCATACTGTTTCCTCATATATGCTCCCATTCCCCCATACTGTTTCCTTGTACATGCCTCCCATTCCCCCATACTGTTTCCTCATACATGCCCCCCATTCCCCCATACTGCTTCCTCGTACATGCCCACATTCCCCCATACTGTTTCCTCATATATGCCCCCCATTCCCCCATACTGCTTCCTCGTACATGCCCACATTCCCCCATACTGTTTCCTCATACATGCCCCCCATTCCCCCATACTGCTTCCTCGTACATGCCCACATTCCCCCATACTGTTTCCTCGTACATGCCCCCATTCCCCCATACTGTCTCCTAATACATGCCCCCATTCCCCATTACTGTTTCCTCAAACATGCCCCCAATTCCCCCATACTGTTTCCTCATACATGCCCCCCATTCCCCCATACTGTTTCCTTGTACATGCCTCCCATTCCCCCATACTGTTTCCTCATATATGCTCCCATTCCCCCATACTGTTTCCTTGTACATGCCTCCCATTCCCCCATACTGTTTCCTCATACATGCCCCCCATTCCCCCATACTGTTTGCTCATACATACCCCCATTCCCCTGCACTGTTTCCTCATACATGCCCCCATTCTCCTGTACTGTTTCCTAATACATGCCCCCCATTCCCTCATACTGTTTCCTCATACATGCCCCCATTCCCGCATACTGTTTCCTCATACATGCCCCCCATTCTCCTGCACTGTTTCCTCATACATGCCCCCATTCCCGCATACTGTTTCCTCATATATGCCCCCAATTCCCCATACTGTTTCCTTGTACATGCCCCCATTCCCCCATACTGTCTCCTAATACATGCCCCCATTCCCCATTACTGTTTCCTCAAACATGTCCCCAATTCCCCCATACTGTTTCCTCATACATGCCCCCACTCCCCCATACTGTTTCCTCATATATGCCCCCATTCCCCCATACTGTTTCCTCGTACATGCCCCCATTCCCCCATACTGTTTCCTCATATATGCCCCCAATTCCCCATACTGTTTCCTCGTACATGCCCCCATTCCCCCATACTGTCTCCTAATACATGCCCCCATTCCCCATTACTGTTTCCTCAAACATGCCCCCAATTCCCCCATACTGTTTCCTCATACATGCCCCCCATTCCCCCATACTGTTTCCTTGTACATGCCTCCCATTCCCCCATACTGTTTCCTCATATATGCTCCCATTCCCCCATACTGTTTCCTTGTACATGCCTCCCATTCCCCCATACTGTTTCCTCATACATGCCACCCATCCCCCCATACTGTTTCCTCATATATGCCCCCCATTCCCCCATACTGTTTCCTTGTACATGCCTCCCATTCCCCCATACTGTTTCCTCACACATGCCCCCCATTCCCCCATACTGCTTCCTCGTACATGCCCACATTCCCCCATACTGTTTCCTCATACATGCCCCCCATTCCCCCATACTGTTTGCTCATACATACCCCCATTCCCCTGCACTGTTTCCTCATACATGCCACCCATTCTCCTGTACTGTTTCGACATATATGCCCCCCATTCCCCCATACTGTTTCCTCATACATGCCCGCATGCTACTGTACTGTTTCCTCATACATGACCCCCATTCTCCTGTGCTATTTTATCATACATGCCACTCATTCCCCCATACTGTTTACTTGTACATGCTTCCCATTCCCACATACTGTTTCCTCATACATGCCCCCATTCCCCCAAACTGTTTCCTCGTACATGCCCCCATTCCCCTGTACTGTTTGCTCATATATGCCCCCCATCCCCCCATACTGTTTCCTCATACATGCCTCCCATTCCCACATACTGTTTCCTCATACATGCCCCCCATTTTCCTGTACTGTTTCCAAATACATGCCCCCCATTCCCCCATACTGTTTCCTCATACATGCCCCCCATTCCCCCATACTGCTTCCTCGTACATGCCCACATTCCCCCATACTGTTTCCTCATACATGCCCCCCATTCCCCCATACTGTTTGCTCATACATACCCCCATTCCCCTGCACTGTTTCCTCATACATGCCACCCATTCTCCTGTACTGTTTCGACATATATGCCCCCCATTCCCCCATACTGTTTCCTCATACATGCCCGCATGCTACTGTACTGTTTCCTCATACATGACCCCCATTCTCCTGTGCTATTTTATCATACATGCCACTCATTCCCCCATACTGTTTCCTCATACATGCCCCCCATTTTCCTGTACTGTTTCCTCATACATGCCCCCCATTCCCTCATACTGTTTCCTCATACATGCCCCCATTCCCGCATACTGTTTCCTCATATATGCCCCCAATTCCCCATACTGTTTCCTCCTACATGCCCCCATTCCCCCATATTGTTTCCTAATACATGCCCCCATTCCCCATTACTGTTTCCTCAAACATGCCCCCAATTCCCCCATACTGGTTTCTCATACATGCCCACCATTCCCCCATACTGTTTCCTCAAACATGCCCACATTCCCCCATACTGTTTCCTCATACATGCCCCCCACTCCCCCATACTGTTTCCTCATACATGCCCCCCACTCCCCCATACTGTTTCCTCATATATGCCCCCATTCCCCCATACTGTTTCCTTGTACATGCCTCCCATTCCCCCATACTGTTTCCTCATACATGCCCCCCACTCCCCCATACTGTTTCCTCATACATGCCCCCCATTCCCCTGTACTGTTTCCTCATACATGCCCCCCATTCTCCTGTACTGTTTCGACATATATGCCCCCCATTCCCCCATACTGTTTCCTCATACATGCCCCCATGCCCCTGTAATGTTTCCTCATACATGACCCCCATTCTCCTGTGCTATTTTCTCATACATGCCACTCATTCCCCCATACTGTTTCCTTGTACATGCTCCCCATTCCCCTGTACTATTTCCTCATACTTGCCTCCAATTACCCCATACTGTTTCCTCATACATGTCCCCATTCCCCCATCCTGTTTCCTCGTACATGCCCCCATTCCACCATACTGTCTGCTCATACATGCCCCCCATTCCTCTGTACTGTTTCCTCATACATGCCCCCCACTCCCCCATACTGTTTCCTCATATATGCCCCCCATTCACCCATACTGTTTGCTTGTACATGCCTCCCATTTCCCCATACTGTTTCCTCATACATGCCCCCCATTCCCTCATACTTTTTCCTCGTACATGCCCCCATTCCCCCAAACTGTTTGCTCATACATGCCCCCCCATTCTCCTGTATTGTTTCGACATATATGCCCCGCATTCCCCCATACTGTTTGCTCATACATCCCCCCATTCCTCTGTACTCTTTCCTCATACATGCCCCCATTCTCCTTTGCTATTTCCTCATACATGCCCCTCATTTCCCCAAACTGTTTGATCATACATGCCCCCCCATTCCCCCATACTGTTTCCTCTTATATGCCCTCCATTCCCCATACTGTTTCCTCGTACATGCCCCCATTCCCCCATACTGTTTCCTCATGCATGCCCCCTATTCACCCATACTGTTTCCTCATACATGCCCCCATTCCCCCTTACTGTGTCCTCATACATGCCCCCATTCTCCTGTACTTTTTCCTCATACATGCCCCCCAATCTTCCATACTGTTTTCTCATAAATGCCCCGCATTCACCCACAATGTTTTCTTGTACATGCCCCCCATTCACCCATACTGTTTCCTCATACATGCCCCCATTCCCCTATACTGTTTCCTCATACATGCCCCCCATTCTCCTGTACTGTTTCCCCATACATGCCCCCACTCCCCCATACTGTTTCCTCATATATGCCTCCCATTCCCCCATACTGTTTCCTTGTACATGCCTCCCATTGCCCCATACTGTTTCCTCATACATGCCCCCATTCCCTCATACTGTTTCCTCATACATGCCCCCATTCCCCCAAACTGTTTGCTCATACATGCCCCCCATTCCCCCATACTGTTTCCTCCTACAAGAACCCATTCCCCTATACTGTTCCTCATATATGCCCCCCATTCTCCTGTACTGTTTCGACATATATGCCCCCCCATTCCCCCATACTGTTTCCTCATACATGCCCCCTTCCACTGTACTGTTTCCTCATACATGCCCCCCATTCTCCTGTGCTATTTCCTCATACATGCCCCCCATTCCCCCATACTGTTTCCTTGTACATGCCCCCCATTCCCCCATACTGTTTTTTCATACATGCCTCCAATTCCCCCATACTGTTTCCTCATACATGCCCCCATTCCACCATACTGTTTCCTCATACATGCCCCCCATTCCTCTGTACTGTTTCCTCATACATGCCCCCATTCTCCTTTGCTATTTCTTCATACATGCCCCTCATTCCCCCAAACTGTTTGCTCATACATGCCCCCCATTCCCATCTACTGTTTCCTCATACATGCCCCCCATTCCCCCATACTGTTTCCTCTTATATGCCCTCCATTCCCCATACTGTTTCCTCATACATTCCCCCATTCCCTCATACTGTTTCCTCGTTCCTTCCCCCCGTTCCCTCATACTCTTTGCTCATACATGCCCCCCATTCCCCCATACTGTTTCCTCCTACATGCCCCCATTCCTCTGTACTGTTTCCTCGTACATGCCCCCCATTCTCCTGTACTGTTTCGACATATATGCCCCCCATTCCCCCATACTGTTTCCTCATACATGCCGCCCATTGCTCTGTACTGTTTCCTCATACATGCCTGCCATTCTCCTTTGCTATTTCCTCATACATGCCCCTCATTCCCCCAAACTGTTTGCTCATACATGCCCCCCCATTCCCCCCTTCTGTTTGCTCATACATGCCCCCCCATTCCCTCCTACTGTTTCCTCTTATATGCCCTCCATTCCCCATACTGATTCCTCGTACATGCCCCCATTCTCCTGTACTGTTTCCTCATACATGATCCCATTCCCCTATACTTTTTCCTCTTATGTGCCCTCCATTCCCTATTCTGTTTCATCGTACATGCCCCCTTTCCCTCATACTGTTTCCTCATACATGCCCCCATTCCCCCATACTCTTTGCTCATACATGCCCCCCATTCCCCCATACTGTTTGCTCATACATGCCCCCCATTCCCCCATACTGTTTCCTCCTACATGCCCCCATTCCTCTGTACTGTTTCCTCATACATGCCCCCCATTCTCCTGTACTGTTTCGACATATATGCCCCCTATTCCCCCATACTGTTTCTTCATACATGCCCCCCATTCTACTGTACTGTTTCCTCATACATGCCCCCATTCTCCTGTGCTATTTCCACATACATGCCCCTCATTCCCACAAACTGTTTGCTCGTATATGCCCCCCATTCCCCCATACTGTTTTCTCATACATGCCCCCATTCCACCATACTGTTTCCTCATACATGCCCCCCATTCTCCTGTACTGGTTCTTCATACATGCCCCCCACTCCCCCATACTGTTTCCTCATATATGCCCCCATTCCCCCATACTGTTTCCTTGTACATGCCTCCCATTCCCCCAACCTGTTTCCTCATGCATGTCCCCCATTCCCCTGTACAGTTTCTTCATACATGCCGCCATTCTCCTGTGCTATTTCCTCATACATGCTCCTCATTCCCCCAAACTGTTTGCTCATACATGCCCCCCATTCCCCCTACTGTTTGTTCATACATGCCCCCATTCCCCCATACTGTTTCCTCTTAGATGCCCTCCATTCCCCATTACTGTTTCCTCGTACATGCCCCAATCCCCAATACTGCTTCCTCATACATGCCCCCATTCCCCTATACTGTTTCCTCATACATGCCCCCATTCTCCTGTACTGTTTCATCATACATGCCCCCACTCCCCCATACTGTTTCCTCATATATATGCCTCCCATTCCCCCATACTGTTTCCTCATACATGCCCCTCATTCTCCTGTACTGTTTCTTCATACATGCCCCCCACTCCCCCATACTGTTTCCTCATATATGCCCCCATTCCCCCATACTGTTTCCTTGTACATGCCTCCCATTGCCCCATACTGTTTCCTTATACATGCCCCCATTCCCTCATACTGTTTCCTCGTACATGCCCCCATTCCCCCAAACTGTTTGCTCATACATGCCCCCCATTCCCCCATACTGTTTCCTCCTACAAGAACCCATTCCCCTATACTGTTCCTGATACATGCCCCCCATTCTCCTGTATTGTTTCGACATATATGCCCCCCCATTCCCCCATACTGTTTCCTCATACATGCCCCCTTCCACTGTACTGTTTCCTCATACATGCCCCCCATTCTCCTGTGCTATTTCCTCATACATGCCCCTCATTCCCCCACACTGTTTGCTCATATATTCCCCCCATTCCTCCATACTGTTTCCTTGTACATGCCCCCCATTCCCCCATACTGTTTTTTCATACATGCCTTTAATTCCCCCATACTGTTTCCTCATACATGCCCCCATTCCACCATACTGTTTCCTCATACATGCCCACCATTCCGCTGTACTGTTTCTTCATACATGCCCCCCATTCTCCTTTGCTATTTCTTCATACATGCCCCTCATTCCCCCAAACTGTTTGCTCATACATGCCCCCCATTCCCATCTACTGTTTCCTCATACATGCCCCCCATTCCCCCATACTGTTTCCTCTTACATGCCCTCCATTCCCCATACTGTTTCCTCATACATGACCCCCATTCCCCCATACTGTTTGCTCATACATGCCCCCCATTCCCCCATACTGTTTCCTCCTACATGCCCCCATTCCTCTGTACTGTTTCCCATTCATGCCCCCCATTCTCCTGTACTGTTTCGACATATATGCCCCCCATTCCCCCATACTGTTTCCTCATACATGCCGCCCATTGCTCTGTACTGTTTCCTCATACATGCCCGCCATTCTCCTTTGCTATTTCCTCATACATGCCCCTCATTCCCCCAAACTGTTCGCTCATACATGCCACCCCATTCCCCCCTGCTGTTTGCTCATACATGCCCCCCCATTCCCTCCTACTGTTTCCTCTTATATGCCCTCCATTCCCCATACTGTTTCCTCGTCCAAGCCCCCATTCCCCCATACTGTTTCCTCATACTTGCCCCCACTCCCCCATAATGTTTCCTCATAAATGCACCGCATTCACCCATACTGTTTTCTTCTACATGCCTCCCATTCCCCCATACTGTTTCCTCATCCATGCCCCCCATTCCCCATTACTGTTTCCTCGTACATGCCCCCATGCCCCTGTAATGTTTCCTCATACATGACCCCCATTCTCCTGTGCTATTTTCTCATACATGCCACTCATTCCCCCATACTGTTTCCTTGTACATGCTTCCCATTCCCCTGTACTATTTCCTCATACTTGCCTCCAATTACCCCATACTGTTTCCTCATACATGTCCCCATTCCCCCATACTGTTTCCTCGTACATGCCCCCATTCCACCATACTGTCTGCTCATACATGCCCCCCATTCCTCTGTACTGTTTCCTCATACATGCCCCCCACTCCCCCATACTGTTTCCTCATATATGCCCCCCATTCACCCATACTGTTTGCTTGTACATGCCTCCCATTTCCCCATACTGTTTCCTCATACATGCCCCCCATTCCCTCATACTTTTTCCTCGTACATGCCCCCATTCCCCCAAACTGTTTGCTCATACATGCCCCCCCATTCTCCTGTATTGTTTCGACATATATGCCCCGCATTCCCCCATACTGTTTGCTCATACATCCCCCCATTCCTCTGTACTCTTTCCTCATACATGCCCCCATTCTCCTTTGCTATTTCCTCATACATGCCCCTCATTTCCCCAAACTGTTTGATCATACATGCCCCCCCATTCCCCCATACTGTTTCCTCTTATATGCCCTCCATTCCCCATACTGTTTCCTCGTACATGCCCCCATTCCCCCATACTGTTTCCTCATGCATGCCCCCTATTCACCCATACTGTTTCCTCATACATGCCCCCATTCCCCCTTACTGTGTCCTCATACATGCCCCCATTCTCCTGTACTTTTTCCTCATACATGCCCCCCAATCTTCCATACTGTTTCCTCATAAATGCCCCGCATTCACCCACAATGTTTTCTTGTACATGCCCCCATTCACCCATACTGTTTCCTCATACATGCCTCCATTCCCCTATACTGTTTCCTCATACATGCCCCCATTCTCCTGTACTGTTTCCCCATACATGCCCCCACTCCCCCATACTGTTTCCTCATATATGCCTCCCATTCCCCCATACTGTTTCCTTGTACATGCCTACCATTGCCCCATACTGTTTCCTCATACATGCCCCCATTCCCTCATACTGTTTCCTCATACATGCCCCCATTCCCCCAAACTGTTTGCTCATACATGCCCCCCATTCCCCCATACTGTTTCCTCCTACAAGAACCCATTCCCCTATACTGTTCCTCATACATGCCCCCCATTCTCCTGTACTGTTTCGACATATATGCCCCCCCATTCCCCCATACTGTTTCCTCATACATGCCCCCTTCCACTGTACTGTTTCCTCATACATGCCCCCCATTCTCCTGTGCTATTTCCTCATACATGCCCCTCATTCCCCCACACTGTTTGCTCATATATTCCCCCCATTCCCCCATACTGTTTCCTTGTACATGCCCCCCATTCCCCCATACTGTTTTTTCATACATGCCTCCAATTCCCCCATACTGTTTCCTCATACATGCCCCCATTCCACCACACTGTTTCCTCATACATGCCCCCCATTCCTCTGTACTGTTTCCTCATACATGCCCCCCATTCTCCTTTGCTATTTTTTCATACATGCCCCTCATTCCCCCAAACTGTTTGCTCATACATGCCCCCCATTCCCATCTACTGTTTCCTCATACATGCCCCCCATTCCCCCATACTGTTTCCTCTTATATGCCCTCCATTCCCCCATACTGTTTCCTCATACATTCCCCCATTCCCTCATACTGTTTCCTCGTTCCTTCCCCCCGTTCCCTCATACTCTTTGCTCATACATGCCCCCCATTCCCCCATACTGTTTCCTCCTACATGCCCCCATTCCTCTGTACTGTTTCCTCGTACATGCCCCCCATTCTCCTGTACTGTTTCAACATATATGCCCCCCATTCCCCCATACTGTTTCCTCATACATGCCCCCATTCCACCATACTGTTTTCTCAAACATGCCGCCCATTGCTCTGTACTGTTTCCTCATACATGCCCGCCATTCTCCTTTGCTATTTCCTCATACATGCCCCTCATTCCCCCAAACTGTTTGCTCATACATGCCCCCCCATTCCCCCCTTCTGTTTGCTCATACATGCCCCCCCATTCCCTCCTACTGTTTCCTCTTATATGCCCTCCATTCCCCATACTGTTTCCTCGTCCATGCCCCCATTCCCCCATACTGTTTCCTCATACATGCCCCCATTCTCCTGTACTGTTTCCTCATACATAATCCCATTCCCCCATACTTTTTCCTCTTATGTGCCCTCCATTCCCTATTCTGTTTCATCGTACATGCCCCCTTTCCCTCATACTGTTTCCTCATACATGCCCCCATTCCCCCATACTCTTTGCTCATACATGCCCCCCATTCCCCCATACTGTTTGCTCATACATGCCCCCCATTCCCCCATACTGTTTCCTCCTACATGCCCCCATTCCTCTGTACTGTTTCCTCATACATGCCCCCATTCTCCTGTACTGTTTCGACATATATGCCCCCCATTCCCCCATACTGTTTCTTCATACATGCCCCACATTCCACTGTACTGTTTCCTCATACATGCCCCCATTCTCCTGTGCTATTTCCACATACATGCCCCTCATTCCCACAAACTGTTTGCTCATATATGCCCCCCATTCCCCCACACTGTTTTCTCATACATGCCCCCATTCCACCATACTGTTTCCTCATACATGCCCCCCATTCTCCTGTACTGTTTCTTCATACATGCCGCCATTCTCCTGTGCTATTTCCTCATACATGCTCCTCATTCCCCCAAACTGTTTGCTCATACATGCCCCCCATTCCCCCTACTGTTTGTTCATACATGCCCCCATTCCCCCATACTGTTTCCTCTTAGATGCCCTCCATTCCCCATTACTGTTTCCTCGTACATGCCCCAATCCCCAATACTGCTTCCTCATACATGCCCCCATTCCCCTATACTGTTTCCTCATACATGCCCCCATTCTCCTGTACTGTTTCCTCATACATGCCCCCACTCCCCCATACTGTTTCCTCATATATGCCTCCCATTCCCCCATACTGTTTCCTCATACATGCCCCCCATTCTCCTGTACTGTTTCTTCATACATGCCCCCCACTCCCCCATACTGTTTCCTCATATATGCCCCCATTCCCCCATATTGTTTCCTTGTACATGCCTCCCATTGCCCCATACTGTTTCCTCATACATGCCCCCATTCCCTCATACTGTTTCCTCGTACATGCCCCCATTCCCCCAAACTGTTTGCTCATACATGCCCCCCATTCCCCCATACTGTTTCCTCCTACAAGAACCCATTCCCCTATACTGTTCCTGATACATGCCCCCCATTCTCCTGTATTGTTTCGACATATATGCCCCCCCATTCCCCCATACTGTTTCCTCATACATGCCCCCTTCCACTGTACTGTTTCCTCATACATGCCCCCCATTCTCCTGTGCTATTTCCTCATACATGCCCCTCATTCCCCCACACTGTTTGCTCATATATTCCCCCCATTCCCCCATACTGTTTCCTTGTACATGCCCCCCATTCCCCCATACTGTTTTTTCATACATGCCTCCAATTCCCCCATACAGTTTCCTCATACATGCCCCCATTCCACCATACTGTTTCCTCATACATGCCCCCCATTCCTCTGTACTGTTTCCTCATACATGCCCCCCATTCTCCTTTGCTATTTCTTCATACATGCCCCTCATTCCCCCAAACTGTTTGCTCATACATGCACCCCATTCCCATCTACTGTTTCGTCATACATGCCCCCCATTCCCCCATACTGTTTCCTCTTACATGCCCTCCATTCCCCATACTGTTTCCTCATACATGACCCCCATTCCCCCATACTGTTTGCTCATACATGCCCCCCATTCCCCCATACTGTTTCCTCCTACATGCCCCCATTCCTCTGTACTGTTTCCTCGTACATGCCCCCCATTCTCCTGTACTGTTTCGACATATATGCCCCCCATTCCCCCATACTGTTTCCTCATACATGCCGCCCATTGCTCTGTACTGTTTCCTCATACATGCCTGCCATTCTCCTTTGCTATTTCCTCATACATGCCCCTCATTCCCCCAAACTGTTTGCTCATACATGCCCCCCCATTCCCCCCTGCTGTTTGCTCATACATGCCCCCCATTCCCTCCTACTGTTTCCTCTTATATGCCCTCCATTCCCCATACTGTTTCCTCGTCCAAGCCCCCATTCCCCCATACTGTTTCCTCATACATGCCCCCATTCTCCTGTACTGTTTCCTCATACTTGCCGCCACTCCCCCATAATGTTTCCTCATAAATGCACCGCATTCACCCATACTGTTTTCTTCTACATGCCTCCCATTCCCCCATACTGTTTCCTCATCCATGCCCCCCATTCCCCATTACTGTTTCCTCGTACATGCCCACATTCCCCCATACTGTTTGCTCATACATGCCCCCCATTCCCCCACACTGTTTCCTCCTACATGCCCCCGTTCCTCTGTACTGTTTCCTCACACATGCCCCCCTTCTCCTGTACTGTTTCGACATCTATGCCCCCATTCCCCCATACTGTTTCCTCATTTGTGCCCCCCATTCCACTGTACTGTTTCCTCATGCATGCCCCCCATTCTCCTGTGCTATTTCCTCATACATGCCCCTCATTTCCCCACACTGTTTGCTCATATATGCCCCCCATTCCCCCATACTGTTTCTTTGTACATGCCCCCATTTCACCATACTGTCTGCTCATACATGCCCCCATTCCTCTGTACTGTTTCCTCATACATGCCCCCCACTCTCCCACACTGTTTCCTCATATATGCCCCCCATTCACCCATACTGTTTGCTTGTACATGCCTCCCATTCCCCCATACTGTTTCCTCATACATGCCCCCCATTCCCTCATACTGTTTCCTCGCACATGCCCCCATTCCCCCAAACTGTTTGCTTATACATGCCACCATTCCCCTGTTCTGTTTCCTCATACATGTCCCCCATTCTCCTGTAGTGTTTCGACATATATGCCCCCCATTCCCCCATACTTTTCCCTCATACATGCCCCCCCTTCCACTGTACTGTTTCCTCATACATGCCACCCATTCTCCTGTGCTATTTCCTCATACATGCCCCTCATTCTCCCACACTGTTTGCTCATATATTCCCCTCATTCCCCCATATTGTTTCCTCATACATGCCTCCAATTCCCCCATACTGTTTCCTCATACATTTCCCCATTCCCCCATACTGTTTCCTCGTTCATGCCCCCATTCCCCCATACTGTTTCCTCGTACATGCCCCCATTCCCCCATACTGTTTCCTCATACATGCCTCCAATTCCCCCATACTGTTTCCTCATACATTCCTCCCATTCCTCCATACTGTCTCCTCATACATGCCCCCATTCCCCCATACTGTTTCCTCGTACATGCCCTCCATTCCCCCATACTGTTTCCTCATACATGCCCCCCATTCCCTCATACTTTTTCCTCGTACATGCCCCCATTCCCCCAAACTGTTTGCTCATACATGCCCCCCATTCTCCTGTATTGTTTCGACATATATGCCCCGCTTTCCCCCATACTGTTTGCTCATACATCCCCCCATTCCTCTGTACTGTTTCCTCATACATGCCCCCATTCTCCTTTGCTATTTCCTCATACATGCCCCTCATTTCCCCAAACTGTTTGATCATACATGCCCCCCCATTCCCCCATACTGTTTCCTCTTATATGCCCTCCATTCCCCATACTGTTTCCTCGTACATGCCCCCATTCCCCCATACTGTTTCCTCATGCATGCCCCCTATTCACCCATACTGTTTCCTCATACATGCCCCCATTCCCCCTTACTGTGTCCTCATACATGCCCCCATTCTCCTGTACTTTTTCCTCATACATGCCCCCCAATCTTCCATACTGTTTCCTCATAAATGCCCCGCATTCACCCACAATGTTTTCTTGTACATGCCCCCATTCACCCATACTGTTTCCTCATACATGCCTCCATTCCCCTATACTGTTTCCTCATACATGCCCCCATTCTCCTGTACTGTTTCCCCATACATGCCCCCACTCCCCCATACTGTTTCCTCATATATGCCTCCCATTCCCCCATACTGTTTCCTTGTACATGCCTACCATTGCCCCATACTGTTTCCTCATACATGCCCCCATTCCCTCATACTGTTTCCTCATACATGCCCCCATTCCCCCAAACTGTTTGCTCATACATGCCCCCCATTCCCCCATACTGTTTCCTCCTACAAGAACCCATTCCCCTATACTGTTCCTCATACATGCCCCCCATTCTCCTATACTGTTTCGACATATATGCCCCCCCATTCCCCCATACTGTTTCCTCATACATGCCCCCTTCCACTGTACTGTTTCCTCATACATGCCCCCCATTCTCCTGTGCTATTTCCTCATACATGCCCCTCATTCCCCCACACTGTTTGCTCATATATTCCCCCCATTCCCCCATACTGTTTCCTTGTACATGCCCCCCATTCCCCCATACTGTTTTTTCATACATGCCTCCAATTCCCCCATACTGTTTCCTCATACATGCCCCCATTCCACCATACTGTTTCCTCATACATGCCCCCCATTCCTCTGTACTGTTTCCTCATACATGCCCCCCATTCTCCTTTGCTATTTCTTCATACATGCCCCTCATTCCCCCAAACTGTTTGCTCATACATGCCCCCCATTCCCATCTACTGTTTCCTCATACATGCCCCCCATTCCCCCATACTGTTTCCTCCTACAAGAACCAATTCCCCTATACTGTTCCTCATACATGCCCCCCATTCTCCTGTACTGTTTCGACATATATGCCCCCCCATTCCCCCATGCTGTTTCCTCATACATGCCCCCTTCTACTGTACTGTTTCCTCATACATGCCCCCCATTCTCCTGTGCTATTTCCTCATACATGCCCCTCATTCCCCCACACTGTTTGCTCATATATTCCCCCCATTCCCCCATACTGTTTCCTTGTACATGCCCCCCATTCCCCCATACTGTTTTTTCATACATGCCTCCAATTCCCCCATACTGTTTCCTCATACATGCCCCCATTCCACCATACTGTTTCCTCATACATGCCCCCTATTCCTCTGTACTGTTTCCTCATACATGCACCCCATTCTCCTTTGCTATTTCTTCATACAGGCCCCTCATTCCCCCAAACTGTTTGCTCATACATGCCCCCCATTCCCATCTACTGTTTCCTCATACATGCCCCCATTCCCCCAAACTGTTTTCTCATACATGCCCCCCATTCCCCCATACTGTTTCCTCCTACAAGAACCCATTCCCCTATACTGTTCCTCATACATGCCCCCCAATTCTCCTGTACTGTTTCGACATATATGCCCCCCCATTCCCCCATACTGTTTCCTCATACATGCCCCCTTCCACTGTACTGTTTCCTCATACATGCCCCCCATTCTCCTGTGCTATTTCCTCATACATGCCCCTCATTCCCCCACACTGTTTGCTCATATATTCCCCCCATTCCCCCATACTGTTTCCTTGTACATGCCCCCCATTCCCCCATACTGTTTTTTCATACATGCCTCCAATTCCCCCATACTGTTTCCTCATACATGCCCCCATTCCACCATACTGTTTCCTCATACATGCCCCCCATTCTCCTTTGCTATTTCTTCATACATGCCCCTCATTCCCCCAAACTGTTTGCTCATACATGCCCCCCATTCCCATCTACTGTTTCCTCATACATGCCCCCCATTCCCCCATACTGTTTCCTCTTATATGCCCTCCATTCCCCATACTGTTTCCTCATACATTCCCCCATTCCCTCATACTGTTTCCTCGTTCCTTCCCCCCTGTCACGATTCCCCTGACCGCTGTCACCACTGGGTCAGGATTCACACCGTGACCGTCACCCCTACGTCACGGATCAGGGTGACTTTAGGCCAACAGACGGCTATCACATGTGCAGGGGGGCTTATCTTAGTTATCCCTCCACTGCTAACAATGTGATGAAAAACCACACACAAGGCTATTGACCTCTTAGTTTACAGCAGGGGCTTATTCTAGGTATCCCACTGCTTTTCTATATACCACGAACTGCAGGGATTTATGTATATCCCGCTTACAGTTCCACTTAACACTTGCAGCTCTCTGGCGCCCCCTTACTCTCAGGTCAGATTAGGTACTGCACCCTGGGTAATTAGTCGCCAGAAAGGCTGCCTGCTATGTACTGGCTATTGGGCACGCTGCAGCGACGCGATAACTACTCCCACACAGGCAGGAACAATAATTATCAAACCCGCAGTTGCTTCAGCATAATCCAACCGTCAGCACACTTTCGCTGCCACCAGCTTCGATTAAACGGGTCCGAAGCTAACCCAACACAACAGTAACAGTAGCGTATTTTCCCTTCAAGAGACTTAGGGTACGGTTTAGAGCAGGAGAACGAACTAATATATAATAGTATATCCCATTCAAAATAACTAGGCAGTGCGTTATTAAAAATAGTTTATAAAGATGTTATACATGAGACAATTGCAAATATGTACAAGGGTAATTATAACATAAAGGGAATAAATGAGAAAAGATAACACTCACATATTAAAAGCATTGCAGGCATCCAGGCTAGTGCACTTTCCATACATCCCAGTCCATGGGATGTACCAGCTCTTCCAGGACAATAGGACAAAGCAGTCCAGAAGGAGAAATCAGCAAAAAGTGACTCCTCAGAGCCTGCCAGACACTTAAAACATTAAGGCTGTGACATCACAGAAAGGCTGGCTTATCCAGACCCTCCTCTCTCTACATTCTACCTAAACTTTAAACTATTCTCTCTGATTTCTATAACTTCACTACAAAACATGTCAGCGTCCTAAAACGCTCATCATTCATCTCAGATTAACGTTAGCATTCTAATGAGATCAAATATGTCCTATCTGGGATACATATTTACAGAGAAAACCCTACTTCTTTACCAGATGGAGTTAGAAACCCGAGTGTCATGAGATGTGTAGCTACACCGAGTGGGACTACGAATATATATTTTCGTATTTCTAGCTTAAATCGTTTGCCTAATATCTAACAAAAACTAAACAAAGAATCTTTCATGGATTTTTGGAGCCATTTTTCCTGTTCTAGCTGGACAAGAGCTTACACAGGAAATGCCAGTCGTAAATTCCGTTCGGCCATAAAACTTCTACCCCCACACTCTCTGAGAAGGAAAGCCAGGAATTTGCAGCTACAACTGTTACTCCAAGAAGGGGGCTTAGCCCACTCAGGCTAGCAAAAGAACTACTTATGATATTTCATACCATATCGTGACACCTCCCCCCTTTTGGCGTGCGCTAGGGAGGCAGTACCCCACGGTATGCCTCCATGGGCACCTCAGTAGGTTCACCCTGGCGGGAGAGTCCATCTGCATTCCCATGCTCTTTGCCCGTTTTATGTTCAATGGTGAAGTCAAACTGCTGAAGGGCAAGGCTCCAGCGTAGCAACCTGCCGTTGGTTCCACACATGGCGTTTAGCCAGCGCAGAGGGTTGTGGTCGGTCACCACAGTGAAGGTGTGACCGTACAAGTAGGGCTGCAAGCGCTGCAGGGCCCAGACTATGGCCAGGCACTCCTTCTCGATGGTGGAGTAGGCCACTTCCCTCGGCAAAAGTTTCCGACTCAGGTATAACACGGGGTGCTCTTGGTCCTCCGAGTCAACCTGGCTGGGTACAGCACCAAGGCCAAACTTGCTGGCGTCGGTCTGCACCAAGAACGGTCGACTACTGTCGACTGCTTTCAACACAGGGGCGTTGCACAGTGCGGTTTTCAACGCCTTGAAAGCCCCCTCACAGCCATCTGTCCAGTTGACGATGTGGGGTAGCTTCTTCCGGGTGAGGTCCGTCAAAGGTTTTGCCAGGCTACTATAGTGCTGTACGAAGCGCCTATAGTACCCTGCAGTGCCCAAGAAGGACATCACCTGTTTCTTGGTCACGGGAGTGGGCCAGTTCACGATCGCGCCCACTTTCTCCGGCTCTGGCTTCAGGGTGCCTCCGCCTACCCGGTGTCCTAGGTAGTGAACCTCCCTCTTGCCCATCTGACACTTCCCCGGCTTGATAGTCAGTCCTGCTTGGTGAATCCGCCTGAGCACCTCCTCGAGATGCTGCAGGTGTTCCTTCCAGGAGGGACTGAAGATGGCAATGTCATCCAAGTACGCCACGGCGTACGTCTCCAGTCCCTGAAGCAGGCGGTTGACCATCCGCTGGAAAGTGGCAGGGGCATTCTTCATGCCGAAGGGCATGACCGTGGACTCGTACAGTCCAAAGGGTGTGATAAAGGCGGACTTCTCCTGCGCCTCGGGGCTCAGGGGAATCTGCCAGTATCCTCTACTCAAATCCATTATTGTCAGGTATTTTGCGCCAGCTAACTTCTCAAGCAGCTCCTCGATGCGCGGCATTGGGTGCGCATCCGAGGCGGTGATGGCGTTGAGCCCCCTGTAGTCCACGCAGAACCGGGTGGTCCGGTCCTTCTTTGGCACGAGAACTACAGGTGATGCCCACGCGCTCTTTGACCGCCGAATCACCCCCAGCTGTAACATCTCATCGATCTCTTGGCGCATAGTCTGCTGCACCTGGTCAGAGATTCGATAGGGTGTTCGCCGTAGTGGGGCGTGATTCCCGGTGTCCACCTCGTGGACTGCTAACTCAGTCCTCCCAGGTCGGTTGGAGAACACGACCCGGAAAGGTTCCAGGGTGGTTTGCAACTGCACCCGCTGGGGTTCAGTTAACGAGGCGCTTACCTCCACATCCTCGATGGACCCATTGGCCTTGGCTTGGGCCAGCAAGTCCAGGAGGGTGTCTTCCTCACCGTCTTCGGGCAAGCTGCAGACCGGTAGGACGAAAGGTTCACGTTCGTGATGAGCCTTCATCATGTTGACGTGAAAGGCCTTTCGCCTACCCCGAGCGTGGTCAAGCGTGACCACGTACGTGACCGGGTTGAGCTGTTGGTGGACGACGTACGGGCCCTCCCAGGCTGCCTGAAGCTTATCCGTTGGTACGGGGACCAGCACCCACACCTTTTGACCCACGTGGTAGGTCCGCTCCCGGGCGTTCTGGTCGTACCAGTGCTTCTGATCAGCCTGAGCCTGCGTCATGTTGTCATGCACCAACTGCGTCAAGGTCTGCATCTTGTCACGGAAGCGCATGACATACTCCACTATGGACACTTCAGAAGGGTTCGGCTCCTTTTCCCAGGATTCTCTTACCAACCCAAGGGGTCCCCGGACTCGCCTGCCGTACAGGAGCTCGAAGGGGGAGAACCCCGTCGAGGCCTGTGGAACCTCTCGGTAAGCGAACAGCAGGTGTGGGAGGTACCGCTCCCAGTCGCGCCCTTGAGTCTCAACCAGCATGCGTAGCATCTGTTTGAGGGTACCATTGAAGCGTTCACACAAGCCATTGGTCTGTGGGTGGTACGCACTCGATACCAGGTGCTTCACCTGCATTTTCTTACAGAGAGCCTCCATTAGGCGAGACATAAATTGGGTCCCTTGATCAGTAAGCATTTCCCTGGGAAATCCTACACGTGAAAAGATGGCCAACAGGGCATCCGCCACCTTATCTGCCCTAGTTGACGACAGAGCTACTGCCTCTGGGTACCGGGTAGCATAGTCTACCACAGTAAGGATGTATTGCTTTCCAGAGCTGCTGGGGACGGCCAGCGGGCCCACAATGTCCACCGCGATCCTCTGGAAAGGCTCTTCTATCACTGGCAAAGGGATCAGGGGAGCCTTAAGAGCAGGCCCCGCCTTCCCCACTCTTTGACAGGTGACACAGGAGCGGCAGTAGTTTGACACATCTGTCCCCATCTTAGGCCAATAGAAGTGTTGAGACAGCCGGGCCTTAGTTTTGCTGATCCCCAAGTGTCCAGCTAGCGGGATCTCATGGGCAATCCGCAACAACTCACCCCGGAATTGCTGCGGGACGACCAGCTGTCTTTCCCTCAACCACTCCTTTTGTGATTCTCCGGGTACTGTCTCCCGGTACAACCTTCCTTGTTCCCAGAACACCTTCTCCTTATCAGTCTCGGAGAAGCGCGTCCCGGCGAGTTGTCTCAAACTCTCTAGGCTCGCATCTGTGTGCAGAGCGGCCTGAAACTCCTGGCTAGGGGAAGCCAGAAGCGACGTCAGGGTCCCTTCCCCACGGGAACCCTCTTGGACCTGCTCTGGGTCCACCTCTGGTTCAGTCACAGTGATGACTGGGGAGGGTCCGGAAGGCAGACAGTTATCTGCGTTCCGGGCACTCTGACTGCGGGTGACAGCAGCTACGTAGGCTGTCTCCCCGGGGATTTCTACAGTCCCATCAGCCGGCGCTGCTATGGGCTCTACCTCCCCATCCACCCCCAACACTCCAGGGGCTGTGCTACTTATGGGCCAGTTACCTTCCTCGGTGGCACTGGTCACTTTCATGGCGTCACCTTCCTCACGGTTCCCATGCATCTCCCCATTTCCTGTAGCACCGACACTTGCCCCTGTTAGGGGTTCCTCAGCCGTCTCACTCCGCAGAGCGACGTGGCTGGGCACACCTGTACCTATGGACACATTAACCTTCACAGAAAAATCATTATCAGGTTCAGCTGGCACAGGTACAACATTTTCACCATCAATCCTAGGGAAAAAATCATTAGTAGATGCATCAACACAAGATAAAGCATGGTCAGGTAACACATGCGATTTCCCATCATCATCATCATCAGGGTTAACTTTACCCTCATTAGTAGATTGGGGAGGGGTGTCAGGAACGTAGTATGCATACATCCTCCCCAAATCAGTCCCCAACAAAACATCAGTGGGCAAATTATCAGACAGCCCCACTTCCTTCACCCCGCTCCCAGCACCCCAATCAATAAAAACCCGGGCCATTGGTAAGGGACAGCTGATGCCCCCAATCCCAGTGACAGTTAGGGTTTTCCCCGGAATGATTTCTTCAGGGGCCGCCAGTTCGGGTCGGATGAGGGTTCGTTCAGCCCCGGTGTCCTTGAGGCCTGTAGCAACATGGCCTCCCACAGTGACGGGCTGCACGTTGTCACACACCCTCCCAACCACACCACCCACAAAAAGAACTGCTGCATTAGGCCCTGGGGCCTTGGCTGGGGTGTTCTTCGGCCTGTCTGGACAGAAGGTACTGATATGCCCAGGCCGCTTGCAGGTGTAACACGCGCGAGGTTCGGTGGTAGGTCTGGTGCTGTTGGCCACAGGGACAGGACCTCTGGTGTGTTGGCTGGCAGGGGTACTGGCGTTGGTTGCAGGCTTACCCCCTCTCCAGCTGGTGGTGACTGGCTTCCGCGCTTCCGATCTACGGTTGGCCTCATAGGCATCGGCAATCTGCGCTGCTTTCGTCACGTCTTTGGGTTCTCTGTCCATCACGAACTGTCGCACCTCAGCTGGGCAAAGATGAAAAAACTGGTCTTTGATCATCAGGTCTCGCAGCTGTGCAAAGGTGGTCACTGACAGTCCTTGGGTCCACTGGTCAAAGTGGGTCCCCAGTCCATGCACCACATCACTGTAACTGTCGTGTGGGCCACGTTGGAGGGTCCGGAACTTTCTACGGTACACCTCGGGTGTAAGCTGGTACTTGGCTATCAGAGCCTGCTTGATGGCCTCATAGTCTCCATCTTGTTCTTGAGGGAGGGCAGCAAACGCATCCAGAGCTTTACCTTTCAGCCCTGGTGTCAGGTATCGGGCCCATTCATCTGTAGGCAGCCGGTACTGTCTGCAGGCTTTCTCAAAGGCCCGCAGAAAAGTGTCCAAATCTCCGTCCTTCTCCATAACAGGAAAGTGATCAGGCCGGGGCTTCGGTGTCTGAGCGCTGCTAGGCTCACGGTTGGTCTGGGACAACCCCTGCATTTGCAGTCGGGCTAACTGCAGCTGGTACTCCCGCTCAGCTTGGGCCTCTCTCTCAGCTCGGGCCTCCTGCCGGTATTGCTGAATCAGCTGCCGACGTCCCTCATGGTCGTCAATGGGGAATTCTTTCAAGGCCGCCTGCAGGTGGGGGTCCAATTCGCCCGGATTACTAACAGGGCCAGCATTCAGTGGTTGGACCTCTGCTGCAGCACCATGTTCGCTGGTGCTGGCTTCTGCGGCCTCTGAGCTCTGAGATTGGTCTCGAGCGGCTTCCCATTGCACCAGATCTGCGACCAGTTGGGCTTTGTTTTTTCTTGCAAAGTCAATGTGCTGTGTCTTGCATAAGGCAACAAGGGTGTCTCTGGTCTGCTGCTCATAAAAGGTTTCTCCCAGCACAACCATGGTTGCCAAATAAAAGATAGGATAGAAAAGCGAAGAGAAAGGGAGGGGATAATTACCCGTACACAATTGTCTCACAACTAAAAAGCACTGAGTTCGTTCTCCAAACTTATTTGCGCAGAGTCCTCGCAAGAACTTTCTGCAAGTTTTTAGTGAGAGGAATGATTACTCAAACCAAATCACTAATGCTCTAAGATATCCCACCGCCTTGCCACCAATTGTCACGATTCCCCTGACCGCTGTCACCACTGGGTCAGGATTCACACCGTGACCGTCACCCCTACGTCACGGATCAGGGTGACTTTAGGCCAACAGACGGCTATCACATGTGCAGGGGGGCTTATCTTAGTTATCCCTCCACTGCTAACAATGTGATGAAAAACCACACACAAGGCTATTGACCTCTTAGTTTACAGCAGGGGCTTATTCTAGGTATCCCACTGCTTTTCTATATACCACGAACTGCAGGGATTTATGTATATCCCGCTTACAGTTCCACTTAACACTTGCAGCTCTCTGGCGCCCCCTTACTCTCAGGTCAGATTAGGTACTGCACCCTGGGTAATTAGTCGCCAGAAAGGCTGCCTGCTATGTACTGGCTATTGGGCACGCTGCAGCGACGCGATAACTACTCCCACACAGGCAGGAACAATAATTATCAAACCCGCAGTTGCTTCAGCATAATCCAACCGTCAGCACACTTTCGCTGCCACCAGCTTCGATTAAACGGGTCCGAAGCTAACCCAACACAACAGTAACAGTAGCGTATTTTCCCTTCAAGAGACTTAGGGTACGGTTTAGAGCAGGAGAACGAACTAATATATAATAGTATATCCCATTCAAAATAACTAGGCAGTGCGTTATTAAAAATAGTTTATAAAGATGTTATACATGAGACAATTGCAAATATGTACAAGGGTAATTATAACATAAAGGGAATAAATGAGAAAAGATAACACTCACATATTAAAAGCATTGCAGGCATCCAGGCTAGTGCACTTTCCATACATCCCAGTCCATGGGATGTACCAGCTCTTCCAGGACAATAGGACAAAGCAGTCCAGAAGGAGAAATCAGCAAAAAGTGACTCCTCAGAGCCTGCCAGACACTTAAAACATTAAGGCTGTGACATCACAGAAAGGCTGGCTTATCCAGACCCTCCTCTCTCTACATTCTACCTAAACTTTAAACTATTCTCTCTGATTTCTATAACTTCACTACAAAACATGTCAGCGTCCTAAAACGCTCATCATTCATCTCAGATTAACGTTAGCATTCTAATGAGATCAAATATGTCCTATCTGGGATACATATTTACAGAGAAAACCCTACTTCTTTACCAGATGGAGTTAGAAACCCGAGTGTCATGAGATGTGTAGCTACACCGAGTGGGACTACGAATATATATTTTCGTATTTCTAGCTTAAATCGTTTGCCTAATATCTAACAAAAACTAAACAAAGAATCTTTCATGGATTTTTGGAGCCATTTTTCCTGTTCTAGCTGGACAAGAGCTTACACAGGAAATGCCAGTCGTAAATTCCGTTCGGCCATAAAACTTCTACCCCCACACTCTCTGAGAAGGAAAGCCAGGAATTTGCAGCTACAACTGTTACTCCAAGAAGGGGGCTTAGCCCACTCAGGCTAGCAAAAGAACTACTTATGATATTTCATACCATATCGTGACACCCCCGTTCCCTCATACTCTTTGCTCATACATGCCCCCCATTCCCCCATACTGTTTCCTCCTACATGCCCCCATTCCTCTGTACTGTTTCCTCGTACATGCCCCCCATTCTCCTGTACTGTTTCAACATATATGCCCCCCATTCCCCCATACTGTTTCCTCATACATGCCCCCATTCCACCATACTGTTTTCTCATACATGCCGCCCATTGCTCTGTACTGTTTCCTCATACATGCCCGCCATTCTCCTTTGCTATTTCCTCATACATGCCCCTCATTCCCCCAAACTGTTTGCTCATACATGCCCCCCCATTCCCCCCTTCTGTTTGCTCATACATGCCCCCCCATTCCCTCCTACTGTTTCCTCTTATATGCCCTCCATTCCCCATACTGTTTCCTCGTCCATGCCCCCATTCCCCCATACTGTTTCCTCATACATGCCCCCATTCTCCTGTACTGTTTCCTCATACATGATCCCATTCCCCCATACTTTTTCCTCTTATGCGCCCTCCATTCCCTATTCTGTTTCATCGTACATGCCCCCTTTCCCTCATACTGTTTCCTCATACATGCCCCCATTCCCCCATACTCTTTGCTCATACATGCCCCCCATTCCCCCATACTGTTTGCTCATACATGTCCCCCATTCCCCCATACTGTTTCCTCCTACATGCCCCCATTCCTCTGTACTGTTTCCTCATACATGCCCCCATTCTCCTGTACTGTTTCGACATATATGCCCCCCATTCCCCCATACTGTTTCTTCATACATGCCCCACATTCCACTGTACTGTTTCCTCATACATGCCCCCATTCTCCTGTGCTATTTCCACATACATGCCCCTCATTCCCACAAACTGTTTGCTCATATATGCCCCCCATTCCCCCACACTGTTTTCTCATACATGCCCCCATTCCACCATACTGTTTCCTCATACATGCCCCCCATTCTCCTGTACTGTTTCTTCATACATGCCGCCATTCTCCTGTGCTATTTCCTCATACATGCTCCTCATTCCCCCAAACTGTTTGCTCATACATGCCCCCCATTCCCCCTACTGTTTGTTCATACATGCCCCCATTCCCCCATACTGTTTCCTCTTAGATGCCCTCCATTCCCCATTACTGTTTCCTCGTACATGCCCCAATCCCCAATACTGCTTCCTCATACATGCCCCCATTCCCCTATACTGTTTCCTCATACATGCCCCCATTCTCCTGTACTGTTTCCTCATACATGCCCCCACTCCCCCATACTGTTTCCTCATATATGCCTCCCATTCCCCCATACTGTTTCCTCATACATGCCCCCCATTCTCCTGTACTGTTTCTTCATACATGCCCCCCATTCCCCCATACTGTTTCCTCATATATGCCCCCATTCCCCCATACTGTTTCCTTGTACATGCCTCCCATTGCCCCATACTGTTTCCTCATACATGCCCCCATTCCCTCATACTGTTTCCTCGTACATGCCCCCATTCCCCCAAACTGTTTGCTCATACATGCCCCCATTCCCCCATACTGTTTCCTCCTACAAGAACCCATTCCCCTATACTGTTCCTGATACATGCCCCCCATTCTCCTGTATTGTTTCGACATATATGCCCCCCCATTCCCCCATACTGTTTCCTCATACATGCCCCCTTCCACTGTACTGTTTCCTCATACATGCCCCCCCATCTCCTGTGCTATTTCCTCATACATGCCCCTCATTCCCCCACACTGTTTGCTCATATATTCCCCCCATTCCCCCATACTGTTTCCTTGTACATGCCCCCCATTCCCCCATACTGTTTTTTCATACATGCCTCCAATTCCCCCATACAGTTTCCTCATACATGCCCCCATTCCACCATACTGTTTCCTCATACATGCCCCCCATTCCTCTGTACTGTTTCCTCATACATGCCCCCCATTCTCCTTTGCTATTTCTTCATACATGCCCCTCATTCCCCCAAACTGTTTGCTCATACATGCACCCCATTCCCATCTACTGTTTCCTCATACATGCCCCCCATTCCCCCATACTGTTTCCTCTTACATGCCCTCCATTCCCCATACTGTTTCCTCATACATGACCCCCATTCCCCCATACTGTTTGCTCATACATGCCCCCCATTCCCCCATACTGTTTCCTCCTACATGCCCCCATTCCTCTGTACTGTTTCCTCGTACATGCCCCCCATTCTCCTGTACTGTTTCGACATATATGCCCCCCATTCCCCCATACTGTTTCCTCATACATGCCGCCCATTGCTCTGTACTGTTTCCTCATACATGCCTGCCATTCTCCTTTGCTATTTCCTCATACATGCCCCTCATTCCCCCAAACTGTTTGCTCATACATGCCCCCCCATTCCCCCCTGCTGTTTGCTCATACATGCCCCCCATTCCCTCCTACTGTTTCCTCTTATATGCCCTCCATTCCCCATACTGTTTCCTCGTCCAAGCCCCCATTCCCCCATACTGTTTCCTCATACATGCCCCCATTCTCCTGTACTGTTTCCTCATACTTGCCGCCACTCCCCCATAATGTTTCCTCATAAATGCACCGCATTCACCCATACTGTTTTCTTCTACATGCCTCCCATTCCCCCATACTGTTTCCTCATCCATGCCCCCCATTCCCCATTACTGTTTCCTCGTACATGCCCACATTCCCCCATACTGTTTGCTCATACATGCCCCCCATTCCCCCACACTGTTTCCTCCTACATGCCCCCGTTCCTCTGTACTGTTTCCTCACACATGCCCCCCTTCTCCTGTACTGTTTCGACATCTATGCCCCCATTCCCCCATACTGTTTCCTCATTTGTGCCCCCCATTCCACTGTACTGTTTCCTCATGCATGCCCCCCATTCTCCTGTGCTATTTCCTCATACATGCCCCTCATTTCCCCACACTGTTTGCTCATATATGCCCCCCATTCCCCCATACTGTTTCTTTGTACATGCCCCCATTTCACCATACTGTCTGCTCATACATGCCCCCATTCCTCTGTACTGTTTCCTCATACATGCCCCCCACTCTCCCACACTGTTTCCTCATATATGCCCCCCATTCACCCATACTGTTTGCTTGTACATGCCTCCCATTCCCCCATACTGTTTCCTCATACATGCCCCCCATTCCCTCATACTGTTTCCTCGCACATGCCCCCATTCCCCCAAACTGTTTGCTTATACATGCCACCATTCCCCTGTTCTGTTTCCTCATACATGCCCCCCATTCTCCTGTAGTGTTTCGACATATATGCCCCCCATTCCCCCATACTTTTCCCTCATACATGCCCCCCCTTCCACTGTACTGTTTCCTCATACATGCCACCCATTCTCCTGTGCTATTTTCTCATACATGCCCCTCATTCTCCCACACTGTTTGCTCATATATTCCCCTCATTCCCCCATATTGTTTCCTCATACATGCCTCCAATTCCCCCATACTGTTTCCTCATACATTTCCCCATTCCCCCATACTGTTTCCTCGTTCATGCCCCCATTCCCCCATACTGTTTCCTCGTACATGCCCCCATTCCCCCATACTGTTTCCTCATACATGCCTCCAATTCCCCCATACTGTTTCCTCATACATTCCTCCCATTCCTCCATACTGTCTCCTCATACATGCCCCCATTCCCCCATACTGTTTCCTCGTACATGCCCTCCATTCCCCCATACTGTTTCCTCATACATGCCTCCAATTCCCCCATACTGTTTCCTCATACATTTCCTTATTCCCCCATATTGTTTCCTCGTTCATGCCCCCATTCCCCCATACTGTTTCCTCGTACATGCCCCCATTACCCCATACTGTTTCCTCATACATTCCTCCCATTCCTCCATACTGTCTCCTCATACATTCCTCCATTCCCCCATACTGTTTCCTCGTACATGCCCCCATTCCCCATACTGTTTCCTCATACTTGCCCCCATTCCCCATTACTGTTTCCTCAAACATGTCCCCCAATCCCCCATACTGCTTCCTCATACATGCCCCCATTCACCCATACTGTTTCCTCATACATGCCCCCATTCTCCTGTACTTTTTCCACATTTATGCCCCCCATTCCCCCATACTGTTTCCTTGTTCATACCTCCCATTCCCCCATACTGTTTCCTCATACATGCCCCCCATTCCCTCATAATGTTTCCTCGTACATACCCCCATTCCCCCATACTGTTTGCTCATACATGCCCCCCATTCCCCCATACTATTTCCTCATACATGCCCCCCCTTCCACTGTACTGTTTCCTCATACATGCCCCTCATTCTCCTGTGCTATTTCCTCATACATGCCCCTTATTCCCCCACACTGTTTGCTCATATATTCCGCCCCATTCCCCCATACTGTTTCCTCGTACATGCCCCCCATTCCCCCATACTGTTTCCTCATACATGCCTCCAATTCCCCCATACTGTTTCCTCATATATTCCCCCCATTCCCTCATACTGTTTCCTTGTATATGTCTCCCATTCCCCCATCCTGTTTCCTCATACATGCCCCCATTCCCCCATAATGTTTCCTCGTTCATGCCCCCCATTTCCCATACTCTTTCCTCATACATGCCCCCCATTCTCCTGTACTGTTTCAACATATATGCCCCATTTCCCCCATACTGTTTCCTCATACATGCCCCCATTCATCTGTACTGTTTCCTCATACATCACCCCCATTCTCCTGTGCTATTTCCTCATACATGCCCCTCATTCCCCCAAATTGTTTGCTAATACATGCCCCCTATTCACCAATACTGTTTCCTCGTTCATGCCCGGATTCCCCCATACTGTTTCCTCATACATGCCTCCCATTCCCCCATACTGTCTACTCATACAATCCTCCATTCCCACATACTGTTTCCTTGTACATGCCCCTATTCCACCATACTGTTTCCTCATACATGCCCCCATTCCCCTGTACTGTTAACTCATACATGCCCCCCATTCCCCTGTACTGTTTCCTTATACATGCTCCTCATTCCCCTTTACGGTTTCCTCATACATGCCCCCCATTCCCTTGTACTGTTTCCTTATACATGCCCCCATTCCCCTTTACTGTTTCCTCATACATGCCCCCCATTCTCCTGTACTGTTTCCTCATACATGCCCTCCTTTCTGCCATAATGTTTTCTCATACATGCCCCCCATTCCCCTGTACTGTTTCCTCATACATGCCCCCTCATTCTCCTGTACTGTTTCCTCCGACCCACCCCCCATTCCCCCATACTGTTTCGTCGTTCATGCCCCCCATTCCCCCATACTGTTTCCTCATACATGCCCCCCATTCCCCTGTACTGTTTCCTCATACATAACCCCATCTCTCACTTTGCTCTTCATTTATTTTTTGTCCTCAAATCTCGCCCTCACATTAAACCCCCCATCCCCAGTAAAAATCTCCCCACACACAATAAATAACTCCATCCCCACTCCAAATCTCCCCCCACACATTAAACACCCCCATCACCATGACAAATCTCCCCCGCACACATTAAATCTCTTCACATATTAAATCCCCAATCCCCACTCCAATTCTCCCCCACGCAATAAATATCCCATCCCCACTCAAATTCTCCCCCCACACAATAAATCCCCCATCCCCATTTACATTAAATCTCCCACCACAATAAATCCCCCCATCCTCACTCACATTAAATCTCCACTCACTCACACCAAATCGCCCCATCCCCACTCACATTAAATTCCCCCACAATAAATCCCCCATCCCCTCTCACATTAAATCTCCCCCCACAATGAATCCCCCATCCCCATTCACATTAAATCTCCCCCACAATAAATCCCCCCATCCCCACTCATGTTAAATCCCCCCACAATAAATCACCCATCCCCACTCACATTAAATCTCCCCCCACACTAAATCCCCAATCCCCACTCACATTAAATCCCCCACCACAATAAATCCCCCTAACCCCACTCACATTAAATCTCCCCCCTGCACCTTCGGTGTCTTGAGCTCCACTGGGGCACTTACCACCGATCTCCATCTCTGGCTCTGCAGCGCCGGCGAGTGACGTCAGCAGCATGATCACATGACATGATCACGTTGCTGGTATCGCAATGACCCGGCAGTCATAGCTTCAATTGTACTCGTGCCTGAAAGATGTGAGTACAACTAATTCCTGAGAGCTAGCTCGCTGCAGCTTCTCTGGGCCGGCTGTCAGCTTGACAGTCAGCACAGAGAACAGCTGACTCCCAGTCCGGGAGGTGGCAGAATGCAGCCACCAGGGGAGACACTGCGGACCGCCGCATTAGGCAGCCCAACTACGCCCCCTGCCTGCCGGCTGCGCCCGGTAGCAGTACAGTATAGCACTCTGTAGCACAGTGGTACACCAGGAGATGTGTGGCTTGTGTAGCTGTAAAGTGGCAGTGATAGAAACCGAATAATATGAACAAATAATGGGGCAGGTAAGTAGATGGCATGCTCAACAAAAGGCAAGAAAAAAGATGGAATAGCCGATTTATTCACTGGCTTCAGCCTTGTGTGAATGAATGTGAGTCGCACGTCAGGGCCGTGTAGTACTCGGTACCGGGTCCGGTTGCAATTAAAGGGGTGGTCACAGTGGCAGCGACCCGGTCTGTGGCCCTGGGCGCCCAAAAGGGATGGTCTTTAAAGGGGTTGTGGAAATAATGAAAGTTCGTGACGCCACCTGTGGTTCTCGGTCAGAGGTGACCGATGCTGCTTAAAAGGGTCCTCTGGGGGCGATGGTGCTGCAGCAAAGATGATGTCACTTCCCACAGGTGAAGCGGTGTACCCAGGGCTTCCGGTGCGCTTGGCAAAGATGGTGAATGCTGGCAAATAAATGAAAGACACAGGGTTGCAGTCTTTACCTGGTTTACTGGTGTTAAACAGCCTCAGTCTAGGGTACCGGCAACAGGTAAAGATGAAGTCCAGGCAACCCGAAGACAGGTGGAAATCCCCTTGACAGGTCAGTTTGGGAGCCTTCCACTATGCGCTGGTCTGTGGTCCCTTGCTGCCTATAGCTCTTTAACAAGGCCCTCTTTCTTCCCTGTCCAGGGACAGTACCTGCACAGTAGGCAACTTGAGCTGTCTCTTTGGGGTCTCTGTCCACGGTGACTCTGGACTCTGATTGCTGCTGTACCTCAGGTATTATATGGGCAAGTCCCTTTTAGTTTCCTGCCCTCCGGTTCTGTCATGGGACCTGTAGTTCCTCACTTAAAATATAGCCGTAGGCACTACTATAGGTTGTGGTGCTCAAGTAGATTCCCAAACCATACAACGTTAAAGATAAACTTGGCACACACGTAGTGAGATGCAGTGAAGAATTAATAGAAGGAGAGTACATACAGTAGACATTTCGGTCACAAATTAGACCTTCATCAATGTACTAAACAAAAGAAAAAACTAAATAAATAAATTATATACAACAGATTATATACAGCAAATAAATATTCAAAATGGGTCCAGATAGAAAACCGATAAACACTGGTAAAGTTAGACGGTACATAGAAAAGGCAAATCATTGCATATGACAAGACCGTTCTGCATCCTAGTAATCCTGCACATATCCGGATGTGAATGTAGCAACTAATCCGAGTGTGATATAGAGGTAACTAGGTGAAGCTAGTGGTTGTGACTGTTAGGGCGAGATCTGAGCTGGCCGAGAAAACGCAAAGAAATAGCAAAAAGGAAAACGTACCCTCTCTTAGAGCATTTAAGTTATATGGGTCACAATAAGGGGTTAACCTGAAAAAATATGGAGAACAGGCTGTTGGTCACTAGAAGAGACACCCGTGTCTCTCATCAGTAGGTGATAACAGTTAGAATTTACATACCTCACTTCAGGTAGAGGGTCAGTTAGAGGAAGGCCGTGTCCGGCGCTGTGGGGTTAAAGGACCGAGTCTTAATAGAGGCTGTAGCATTAATATGCAGAAATGCAGGAACGCTCCCATATTACCAGATGGAGGAAGGTAGCACTTACCAAAAGAGAAACGACTAGCGGACGCAGTATCCACTGCTCGTCCAGTGTGTGGGGGTGTGTGTCCGGGGGCTCCATTATAAAGGCGCGCTGATAATCTCACCCTAACAGTCACAACCACTAGGTTCACCTAGTTACCTCTATATCACACTCGGATAAGTTGCTACATTCACATCCGGATATGTGCATGATTACTAGGACGCAGAATGGTCTTGTCATATGCAATGATTTGCCTTTTCTATGTACCGTCTAACTTTGCCAGTGTTTATCGGTTTTCTATGTGCACCCATTTTGAAAATTTATTTGCTGTATATAATCTGTTGTAGATACTTTATTTATTTAGTTTTTTCTTTTGTTTAGTACATTGATGAAGGTCTAATTTGTGACCGAAACATCTACTGTATGTAGTCTCCTTATATTAAATCTGTAGTTCCTCACAACCTCAGGGTTTCGGTGCCCGGTTTCTACGCTCAGCTTAAAGAGGCCCAGTAGCAGTCCTCCTCTAGCTCCTAAGTCCTACTGTGCTCCTCTACTGTCTGCCACCAACTGTCAACTGTCTGCTTGTCTGCACCAGACTAACTGACTCCTCCTTCAGAATAGGATGTATATAGGGAAGTTCCCCTTAATCCGGGTTTAGAGCTCCCCCTTCAGGCCTGGAGTCAGAAAATGTTGCATGTAAGATTACCTGCCAAAGGGATCTCACTTGTCTCCAGGCATGGCACTACCCTCCCCGAGAGGAAGTCAGCATCACTGTGGTACCCGAACTCCTGGGGTGCCACAAATGCTAGCACTGACCAATGACTGTTTGATTTGAACAAATCTAAGGCTCTTCATATTTGATTTTGACTGCACCCCCCATCCTGGTGTATCCCCTTAGTGACTGGGCCAATTTTTTAAAATCTGATGTGTCTCTTTATGTACTAACAACTCTGCAATGCTTCAACATATCCCATTGATTTTGAGACTGTTTTTTCGTGACACATCATACTTTATGGTAATGACAAATTTAGGTTGATATGTTTTGCACTTATTTGTAAAAATATCTTATTTATAAAAATATCAGAAATTTTACAAACAAATCCCCCAAAAATTGCAATTTTCAAACTGAATGATTATCCCTTTAATCAAGATGGTCATACCACACAAAAACATAAATACATAATATTTCCCTCATGTCTTCTTTAAATCAGCATCATTTATAAAATATTCTTTTATTTTGTTAGCATTTTTGAAGGTTTAAAAATGTAGCAGTAATTTTTTATTTTTTCAAGGAAATTTACAAGACTTATTTTTTTAGGGACCTATCCAGGTTTGAAGTGACTTTGCATAGCCTATATATTGTTAAATCCCCAAATGTGATAACATTTTAAAAATTGACCCCCTTCATGTATTCAAAATTTCTTTGAGGAAATTCATTAACCTTTCAGGTGCTTTTCAGGAATTAATGCAAAGTGGCAGGACAGGAATGAAAAAGTTTATTTTTACCATCTAAATTTTGATTACTTCAGAACAGGCTGCTATAACCGGCAACTTTAAAGCCATTATTTGGGAGTGAACTGCTATGGCAAACATCAGTACCATAGGATCAAGATCTCAGGGTGCGCATAGGGTTAAAGAGGAAGCCCCCACACACAGTTAATCTTCCAGATGCCATAGTCAGTATTGACAACAACATTTAACGGGTTAAATGACCATAGTCGGTGCCCACATTGATCAAGACTTAGAAAGTCAAAAATCACTGCACTCTTTGACCAGAAAGGGTTTGCTTCAAGTGAAAACAGTTTATTCATAGGTGAAGAGCGACAGGTAATAACGACGTTTCGGCCACAACGTGGCCTTGATCACAGTGTCGCTGCAAAAAATTGAAAATGATAACAATAAGAATATATACATTATACACAATATAATACATATTTACAAAAAAAGGAAATGAAACCATATTATATACGAAAGAGGCTATACGATGATCAACTGTCAGATAAGGATATAAGGAAAGACAACGGATATCCATAAAGTGGAGAAATCAGTCCCCAGGTAAGGGAGAGGGAGCCAAAAAGAATTGCCACAACATAGAGAGATGGAAGTCACAGCGAAACTGGCAAGATTATTAGAATAAGAACATACCCTTTAATTGATACATCAATGGTCGTACTTGTAGGTTCCCATCAGGGAGAAAGGTAAATTGAGGGATATGTCCAGATGGAATATCACAGGGAAATGTACTGAAAAAGCGAAACAAACCATGTATAGGGTACAATAGGTGTGGGATAATGAGAAGGGGGGGAATGGAGTATAAATAAATGCCATATGTAACTCAAGGAGATGCTATGCAAGACCTACCAGAAGCTGATAAGGAATAAGCTTACCACCTGAAATGTGGTCAGTACTAGGGGAAGTGGAGTAGCCTGAATTCATTAGACTGTAGGGGGAGAAAAAACCTCATCATTACAGTTGCGTTTTAGTCTGGTAAATTCTCCTACCAGAATTGACTGACGTTCAGTCATCATTACAGTTGCGTTTTAGTCTGGTAAATTCTCCTACCAGAATTGACTGACGTTCAGTCATCATTACAGTTACGTTTTAGTCTGGTAAATTCTCCTACTGGAATTGACTGACGTTCAGTCATCATTACAGTTGCGTTTTAGTCTGGTAAATTCTCCTACCGGAATTGACTGACGTTCAGTCATCATTACAGTTACGTTTTAGTCTGGTAAATTCTCCTACTGGAATTGACTGACGTTCAGTCATCATTACAGTTACGTTTTAGTCTGGTAAATTCTCCTACTGGAGTTGACTGACGTTCAGTCATCATTACAGTTGCGTTTTAGTCTGGTAAATTCTCCTACCGGAATTGACTGAACGTCAGTCAATTCCGGTAGGAGAATTTACCAGACTAAAACGCAACTGTAATGATGAGGTTGCTCTGCAACAGGATCAGGTCAAATCTTGCACCAGACTTAAAAAACGCGGCTATCCGAATTGGATGTTGAACCGCGCTCTTGGTATTGTGTTAAAGAAAAATCATAACGATCTAATAAAATCTCCTGCTGGCAATAGTGCTCCAGTGAATATTAAAAAAACAATATGTGGAAAAACCTTTTGTATGCCTGCAGTATAACCCACAATTCAATGCAATTAAAAAAATAATTCACAAGTCTCTACCAATTTTATTTGAGGACCCAATCCTTGCTAAAATCTTACACAATGGCTGTAATATCGTTGCCAGAAAAGCACCCACTTTGGGGAGCATTTTATCACCAATTGTTTTTGTCTCAGATAGACCACAATCTACATGGCTAAAATGCAAAGACTGTTTCAAGTGCAACACAACTAATTGTTCGACATGCAAACACATGGTCACTATGAAGTTTTTTCAAAATTATAACCCTACTAACTCATTCCAAATACAAGATTTTATAAATTGCAACACTCGGAATGTTGTTTATAAAATTGACTGTACCGCATGCGACAAGGCGTATATAGGGTGTCCTGGACGAAAATTAAAAAATCGTATTACAGAACATCTATATGACATTACAAAAAATACAAATCGCAACATTTCATCTGCGGCTAAACACTTTATTGATCATCACACACGGAATACTTCATTTTTTCATGTATTGGGTCTGGAGAAAATAAAAAAAACCTTACCGGGGTGGAGATATCCATAGAATGCTATTAACACGGGAAGCTTATTGGATTTTTGTTCTGGGCACACGTTTTCCGGGCAGCTTGAATCGTAGAAATGAGATAATGTGTCATTATTGAAATCTGTCTAAAATCCAGTAATCAATATTATATTGTTTTAAAAGAAATTTGGTGTTTTTTGTTTGTTTGTTTATGTGTTCATTTGTATGCAATTGCTACAGCCTTTCAGGACCTTTTAATCATGTGATGTGTTATTTCCTGTTGATTGGTGCATAGTACTATATATGTCCGCATGGGCTTTGGGATAGATCAGCTTGGATAAAGACTGCGGTTGCAGTCGAAACGCGTCGCTTTCCTCCCGGGGCTATTGTGAGATCCGTGGAGTATGTACTTTTAAAGAATTTTTCAATAAATCTGCTATTTTATTTCTAAGAAGCTGGAACATGTGTTTTTTTCTGCTGTGAATCCATTGCCTTTCAAGACGGAGTTCCGTGCTTCCAACAACCGGTGAGCTGGCTTGTCCACTTGTTTCTTTTTATGCAGTGTACTTCCCAACTTAGGCTTGCATAGATTCATCTTCAAGAGGAGCTATCATCAGAACCAACATATGTGCTTTCCTTGAAACAACCTAAAAATAACCTTTGTATAAGCCCTGAATTCTGCATGAAAATGACCCAACTCAATGCATGGAGTCAGTTACAAATTTTCTGATTAGGAAATTCATGACATGCACAATGGTTTGCCACAATCATCCTTGGCAGTATATGGGGTTAGAATACAAGAAATTGTGAAATATATTGAGATCTTCTAGCTTTGACTAAACAAGTTAAGTCTGCAGAGTTAAGGCTATGTGCCCACGAAGTAGCAGTGCTTTGGAAGCAGCGTCACCGCAATAGAAATTAACATACCGCGGTCTTGAAAGTTGAAGCCTGGGCAGGATGATTGAGCATGCCAGTAATCATATATCCCATATAACCAGCAGGTTTGGACCCGATCTCAGTGGGGAATCTAGTTATCTGCTTACAAAAGGCAGAACTTATACAAGGTGGGATTATTTTGTTTGCTTTTTTAGTTAACATTTAAGGGTATGTGCCCATGATCAGTAAACGCTGTGGGTTTGATGCTGCGTACTTATGCAGTGTCCAACTCACAATGTCCAGATGTTACAGCATAATGGATGGGATTTCAAGGAATCCCAAGTCCACTATGCGCCCAGAGACGCCTGATCATCACCCACAGAGACGGACATTCAGTGCGTCTTTCCAGACAGCAGCATGTCAATTCCTCTTGTGAAGACACCAGTCTCCGCAGGAGAAATTTCACCAATAGGATGTATTTTTCAGTGAAGACATGCGGATTCACCTGCATTGAATAGACGGCAGCGCTTTGCTTGCAGTGGTCATGTGCTGCGTCCAAAGCGCTGCCGCTTCCAGATTGTGTGCACCCGGTCTAATTCTAAAAATGATTGTAAAATGAATGTAAAAAACATATGATCTTTCTGGATAAAGATGCTCTTGAAATGTAAGCCATTCTCTATATATTTTAGTGAAGGTTGAGTATGGGAAGCCAATCAGTTTTATCCAAAACACTAAATCACCATAGTACTCTCAATTATTCCAGTTTTATTGTAGTTTTCAATCCACTTTTAAAGGCACTTAAATTATATTTATTCCCAATTCATTAGTTTGGTCAAGAAATGAACACCTAGCACTTATCTTGTCTACATGCTTGTATTTGTTGTGTCTCTGCCACATAGTTATGGTAGATATTTGTATTATATGCAGTTCATATTTTTAACTTTAATATACATTGTAAAGCAATTTATAAGGAATGGTGCTCTATGATAATTTTGTATTTGTTAGATAAAATATCTAGCTATAGAGGTGGAACAGATATTTTCTCCTTATTCAACTAATAGATTTATGTCTTTAGATATTAATTATTTCTATTGTACCCCTACTTCATAGCAAATAAAGTAAATACTTCTTCTCCACATACCTCATTTCCGACTCAATAGTTGTATTGATTGATAAAAAGCCTCATTTACTGTAAAAGCTACATCGGTTAAAAGAAAAAGCACATACAATTGTTGGTGTTACTTAATATATGTCTTGGTTAGTTTCAGTGGCATTATGCTATAAAAGCGTTTGGTTTCTGGAAACAATAAACTTAAATCATCAGAGTAGGCTGAAAATATCCTAGGCATTTCAGCATGTGACTGTACATAAAAGTTAAAAATTTTCATCTCCAAATATCTCAAAAATATATCTTAAATATGCAGTCTATTTCATTGAAAGCGTAACTATCATTTTTTTTTATAAATAGTACATATGAAAATAAGAAACTTTGCAATTTTTCTATTTAGAGAAATAGGCAAATTTATCCTCCTGGACTGATCATTTATTTTTAAAGTTCTCTATTCAAGGGTATAATTTGCCTTCATTGAAAACAGATTTCCCATTACTGAATTTTATGGACAGAGAAGGGGAAAAAAGAACGTAAGAGCTAGAGACATACAAAGACATTCTGCTAAATGTTCTCCTGAAATGATACTTACACTTTAAAGAGTATCTATCTTTACAACTTTAAAAATTAGCCCTGCCTGTTTATTTGAATTTGTCAATGGTAAAAGGCAAGCTAAATTCTAAATATGGGTCCCTACAAAATCAGTGAGAAAGGGAAAAAATGTGGAAAAAATATGCAAACTATATGCTAATACAACTATGAGTAAAAAGTTGTCACTATTTCCTGATATACCTAGCAGTGCTTCATCACTTCACAACTCGACTCGGAAGTAAATGTATCTTCTCTGAGATTCCGAAGAAGCAGTGATCTGTATTCTAAGAAAGTGGAGCAGTGTTGGAAAAGTCCTGTGTATGATAACACTTATTGGTCTCACTCCTCATTGAACAGTGACATCTTACAAATTATTGTGGCATGTCCGCTTAGTGTGGAGAGAGACCAGGAAGTGTTTCCATATGCGGCTCCTTATTTCAACTATCAAAACAAAATTGTACTTGGTAGTAACTGAGCGATAAAATATACGCAACATATACAGTGGGGCAAAAAAGTATTTAGTCAGTCAGCAATAGTGCAAGTTCCACCACTTAAAAAGATGAGAGGCGTCTGTAATTTACATCATAGGTAGACCTCAACTATGGGAGACAAACTGAGAAAAAAAAATCCAGAAAATCACATTGTCTGTTTTTTTAACATTTTATTTGCATATTATGGTGGAAAATAAGTATTTGGTCAGAAACAAAATTTCATCTCAATACTTTGTAATATATCCTTTGTTGGCAATGACAGAGGTCAATCGTTTTCTGTAAGTCTTCACAAGGTTGCCACACACTGTTGTTGGTATGTTGGCCCATTCCTCCATGCAGATCTCCTCTAGAGCAGTGATGTTTTTGGCTTTTCGCTTGGCAACACGGACTTTCAACTCCCTCCAAAGGTTTTCTATAGGGTTGAGATCTGGAGACTGGCTAGGCCACTCCAGGACCTTGAAATGCTTCTTACGAAGCCACTCCTTCGTTGCCCTGGCGGTGTGCTTTGGATCATTGTCATCTTGAAAGACCAGCCACGTTTCATCTTCAATGCCCTTGCTGATGGAAGGAGGTTTGCACTCAAAATCTCACGATACATGGCCCCATTCATTCTTTCATGTACCCGGATCAGTCGTCCTGGCCCCTTTGCAGAGAAACAGCCCCAAAGCATGATGTTTCCACCACCATGCTTTACAGTAGGTATGGTGTTTGATGGATGCAACTCAGTATTCTTTTTCCTCCAAACACGACAAGTTGTGTTTCTACCAAACAGTTCCAGTTTGGTTTCATCAGACCATAGGACATTCTCCCAAAACTCCTCTGGATCATCCAAATGCTCTCTAGCAAACTTCAGACGGGCCCGGACATGTACTGGCTTAAGCAGTGGGACACGTCTGGCACTGCAGGATCTGAGTCCATGGTGGCGTAGTGTGTTACTTATGGTAGGCCTTGTTACATTGGTCCCAGCTCTCTGCAGTTCATTCACTAGGTCCCCCGCGTGGTTCTGGGATTTCTGCTCACCGTTCTTGTGATCATTCTGACCCCACGGGGTGGGGCGGGCCCCAGATCGAGGGAGATTATCAGTGGTCTTGTATGTCTTCCATTTTCTAATTATTGCTCCCACTGTTGATTTCTTCACTCCAAGCTGGTTGGCTATTGCAGATTCAGTCTTCCCAGCCTGGTGCAGGGCTACAATTTTGTTTCTGGTGTCCTTTGACAGCTCTTTGGTCTTCACCATAGTGGAGTTTGGAGTCAGACTGTTTGAGGGTGTGCACAGGTGTCTTTTTATACTGATAACAAGTTTAAACAGGTGCCATTACTACAGGTAATGAGTGGAGGAAAGAGGAGACTCTTAAAGAAGAAGTTACAGGTCTGTGAGAGCCAGAAATCTTGATTGTTTGTTTCTGACCAAATACTTAATTTCCACCATAATATGCAAATAAAATGTTAAAAAAACAGACAATGTGATTTTCTGGATTTTTTTCCCTCAGTTTGTCTCCCATAGTTGAGGTCTACCTATGATGTAAATTACAGACGCCTCTCATCTTTTTAAGTGGTGGAACTTGCACTATTGCTGACTGACTAAATACTTTTTTGCCCCACTGTATAATGTATATATATATATATATATATATATCACTGGCAGCACAGTGGCTCTGTGGTTACCATGATAACTTGCAAGATCTCACCGCTTAGTGAGAAGAGAGACAAATAAGTGTTATGGTACATTGGTCCACTTTCTAAAAAGACCGTTCATCCACTTCACCAGGAGAAAGTATATTATTACAGTTGACCCTGTTTGTCAGCAGCTTCTCTGTGTATCACTAGCACACTTGTCTAATCTCAGATCTGAGATTTTTCAGCGTACATCCGTCTCTCTGCCTGCACGTGCATTACAGGAATGCGCATTACAGGCATGCGCCATTCCCTCCACTAGATAGAAACGTGCTTCCATTGAAAAATAGGTACAAAAAAACTAAGGTTTTTAGATAGATTCTGACTTATAAAGCTGTCAATATCTATCTAAAATAAGTAAACACACACGTATATTTACATTTTCTAATAATAACTACATTTTAAGGCATGGGTCCTTTTTAACCCCTTTACCCCCAAGGGTGGTTTGCACGTTATGGACCGGGCCAATTTTTACAATTCTGACCACTGTCCCTTTATGAGGTTATAACTCAAGAACGCTTCAACGGATCCCGGTGATTCTGACATGGTTTTCTCGAGACATATTGTACTTCATGATAATGGTAAAATTTCTTTGATATTACCTGCGTTCATTTGTGAAAAAAATGGAAATTTGGCAAAAATTTTGAAAATTTTGCAATTTTCCAACTTTGAATTTTTATGCAATTAAATCACAGAGATATGTCACACAAAATACTTAATAAGTAACATTTCTCACATGTCTACTTTAAATCAGCACAATTTTGGAACCAAAATTTTTTTTTGTTAGGGAGTTATAAGGGTTAAAAGTTGGCCAGCAATTTCTCATTTTTACAACACCATTTTTTTTAGGGACCACATCTCATTTGAAGTCATTTTGAGGGGTCTATATGATAGAAAATACCCA
The DNA here is from genome assembly GCF_032444005.1 of Ranitomeya imitator. Classification (NCBI taxonomy): domain Eukaryota; kingdom Metazoa; phylum Chordata; class Amphibia; order Anura; family Dendrobatidae; genus Ranitomeya; species Ranitomeya imitator. The sequence continues at coordinate 145,522,633 of NC_091288.1, read as the reverse complement.
AGTGTGACACCATTCTAAAAACTGCACCCCTCAAGGTGCTCAAAACCACATTCAAGAAGTTTATTAACCCTTCAGGTGTTTCACAGGAATTTTTGGAATGTTTAAATAAAAATGAACATTTAACTTTTTTTCACAAAAAAATTACTTCAGCTCCAATTTGTTTTATTTTACCAAGGGTAACAGGAGAAAATGGACCGCAAACGTTGTTGTACAATTTGTCCTGAGTACGCCGATACCTGACATGTGGGGGTAAACCACTGATTGGGCGCATGACAGAGCTCGGAAGCGAAGGAGCGCCATTTGACTTTTTAATGCAAAATTGACTGGAATTGAGATGGGACGCCATGTTGCGTTTGGAGAACCACTGATGTGCCTAAACATTGAAACCCCCCACAAGTGACACCATTTTGGAAAGTAGACCCCCTAAGGAACTTATCTAGAGGTGTGGTGAGCACTTTGACCCACCAAGTTCTTCACAGAAGTTTATAATGCAGAACCGTAAAAATAAAAAATAGTTTTTTTAACAAAAATTATCTTTTCACCCCCAATTTTTTATTTTCCCAAGGGTAAGAGAAGAAATTGGACCCCAAAAGCTGTTGTATAATTTGTCCTGAGCACGCTGATACCCCATATGTGGGAGTAAACCACTGTTTGGGCGCATAGGAGAGCTCGGAAGGGAAGGAGCACCGTTTGACTTTTCAATGCAAAATTGACAGGAATTGAGATGGGATACCATGTTGCGTTTGGAGAGCCACTGATGTGCCTAAACATTAAAACCCCACACAAGTGACACCATTTTGGAAAGTAGACCCCCTAAGGAACTTATCTAGAGGTGTAGTGAGCACTTTGACCCACCAAGTGCTTCACAGAAGTTTATAATGCAGAGCCGTAAAAATAAAAAATCATTTTTTTTTCACAAAAATTATCTTTTCGCCCCCAATTTTTTATTTTCCCAAGGGTAAGAGAAGAAATTGGACTGCAAATGTTGTTGAACAATTTGTCCTGAGTACGCTGATACCCCATATGTGGGGGTAAACCACTGTTTGGCCGCATGGGAGAGCTCGGAAGGGAAGGAGAGCCGTTTGACTTTTCAATGCAAAATTGACAGGAATTGAGATGGGACGCCATGTTGCGTTTGGAGAGCCACTGATGTGCCTAAACATTGAAACCCCCCACAAGTGACACCATTTTGGAAAGTAGACCCCCTAAGGAACTTATCTAGATGTGTGCTGAGCACTTTGACCCATCAAGGGTTTCATAGAAGTTTATAATGCAGAGCCGTAAAAATAAAACAAAATTTTTTTCCCACAAAAATTATTTTTTAGCCCCCAGTATTGTATTTTCCCGAGGGTAACAGGAGAAATTGGACCCCAAAAGTTGTTGTCCAATTTGTCCTGAGTGCGCTGATACCCCATATGTGGGGGAGGAACCACAGTTTGGGCACATGGGAGGGATCGGAAGGGAAGGAGCGCCATTTGGAATGCAGACTTAGATGGAATGGTCTGCAGGCGTCACATTGCGTTTGCAGAGCCCGTAATGTACCTAAACAGTAGAAACCCCCCACAAGTGACACCATTTTGGAAAGTAGACCCCCTAAGGAACTCATCTAGATATGATGTGAGAGCTTTGAACCCCCAAGTGTTTCACTACATAGTTACATAGTTACATAGTTATTAAGGTTGAAGGAAGACTATAAGTCCATCTAGTTCAACCCATAGCCTAACCTAACATGTCCTAACATGTTGATCCAGAGGAAGGCAAAAAAAACCCATGTGGCAAGAGTAAGCTCCACATTGGGGAAAAAATTCCTTCCCAACTCCACATACAGCAATCAGACTAGTTCCCTGGATCAACGCCCTATCAAGAAATCTAGTGTATATACCCTGTAACATTATACTTTTCCAGAAAGGTATCCAGTCCCCTCTTAAATTTAAGTAATGAATCACTCATTACAACATCATACGGCAGAGAGTTCCATAGTCTCACTGCTCTTACAGTAAAGAATCCACATCTGTTATTATGCTTAAACCTTTTTTCCTCCAAACGCAGAGGATGCCCCCTTGTCCCGGTTTCAGGTCTATGATTAAAAAGATCATCAGAAAGGTCTTTGTACTGTCCCCTCATATATTTATACATTAACATAAGATCACCCCTTAGTCTTCGTTTTTCCAAACTAAATAGCCCCAAGTGTAATAACCTATCTTGGTATTGCAGACCCCCCAGTCCTCAAATAACCTTGGTCGCTCTTCTCTGCACCCGCTCTAGTTCGGCTATGTCTTTCTTATACACCGGAGACCAGAACTGTGCACAGTATTCAAAGTGTGGTCGAACTAGTGACTTGTATAGAGGTAAAATTATGTTCTCCTCATGAGCATATATGCCTCTTTTAATGCATCCCATTATTTTATTTGCCTTTGTAGCAGCTGCCTGACACTGGTCACTGAATATGAGTTTGTCATCCACCCATACGCCCAGGTCTTTTTCATTGACGGTTTTGCCCAGAGTTTTAGAATTAAGCACATAATTATACATCTTATTTCTTCTACCCAAGTGCATGACCTTACATTTATCCCCATTAAAGCTCATTTGCCATTTATCAGCCCAAGCTTCTAGTTTACATAAATCATCCTGTAATATAAAACTGTCCTCCTCTGTATTGATTACCCTGCAGAGTTTAGTGTCATCTGCAAATATTGAAATTCTACTCTGAATGCCCCCTACAAGGTCATTAATAAATATGTTAAAAAGAAGAGGGCCCAATACTGACCCCTGTGGTACCCCACTGCTAACCGCTACCCAGTCCGAGTGTGCTCCATTAATAGACACCCTTTGTTTCCTATCCCTGAGCCAGCTCTCAACCCACTTGCACATATTTTCCCCTATCCCCATTATTCTCATTTTATGTATCAACCTTTTGTGTGGCACCGTATCAAAAGCTTTTGAAAAGTCCATATACACTACATCCACTACACTACACTACACTACACTACATCCAGTTTATAACGCAGAGCCGTGCAAATAAAAAATATTTTTTTTCCACAAAAATTATTTTTTAGCCCCCAGTTTTGTATTTTTCCAAGGGTAACAGGAGAAATTGGACCCTAAATATTGTTGTCCAATTTGTCCTGAGTACGCTGATACCCGATATGTGGGGGAGGGAACCACCGTTTGAGCGCATGGCAGAGCTCGGAAGGGAAGGTGCATTATTTGGAATGCAGACTTAGATGGATTGGTCTGCAGGCGTCACATTGCGTTTGCAGAGCACCATATGTACCTATACAGTAGAAACCCCCCACAAGTGACCCTATATTGGAAACTAGACCCCTCAAGGAACTTATCTAGAAGTGTTGTGAGAACTTTGAACCCCCAAGTGTTTCACTACAGTTTATATCGCAGAGCCGTGAGAATAAAAAATCCTTTTTTTCCCACAAAAATTATTTTTTAGCCCCCAGTTTTGTATTTTCCCAAGGGTAACAGGAGAAATTGGACCCCAAAAGTTGTTGTCCAATTTGTCCTGAGTACGCTGATACCCCATATGTTGGGGTAAACCCCTGTTTGGGCACACCGGAGAGCTCGGAAGGGAAGGAGCACTGTTTTACTTTTTCAACGCAGAATTGGCTGGAATTGAGATCGGACGCCATGTCGCGTTTGGAGAGCCCTGGATGTGCCTAAACAGTGGAAACCCCCCAATTATAACTGAAACCCTAATCCAAACACATCCCTAATCCCAACGGTAACCCTAACCACACCTCTAACCCAGACACACCCCTAACCCTAATCCCAACCCTATTCCCAACCGTAAATGTAATCCAAACCCTAACCCTAACTTTAGCTCCAACCCTAACTGTAGCCTTTACCCTAGCCCCAACCCTAGCCCTAACCCTAGCCCCAACCCTAACCCTAGCCCTAACCCTAACCCTAGCCCTAACCCTAGCCCTAACCCTAGCCCCAACCCTAGCCCTAACCCTAGCCCTAACCCTAGCCCTAGCCCTAACCCTAGCCCTAACCCTAACCCTAACCCTAGCCCTAACCCTAGCCCTAACCCTAACGGGAGAATGGAAATAAATACATTTTTTACATTTTTTAATTTTTCCCTAACTAAGGGAGTGATGAAGGGGGTTTGATTTACTTTTATAGTGGGTTTTTTATTGGATTTTTATGATTGGCAGCCGTCACACACTAAAAGACACTTTTTATTGCAAAAAATATTTTTTGCATTACCACATTTTGAGAGCTATAATTTTTCCATATTTTGGTCCACAGCGTCATGTGAGGTCTTGTTTTTTGCAGGACGAGTTGAAGTTTTTATTGGTAACATTTTTGGGCACATGACATGTTTTGATCGCTTTTTATTCCAATTTTTGTGAGGCAGAATGACCAAAAACCAGCTATTCATGAATTTCTTTTGGGGGAGGCGTTTATACCGTTCCGCGTTTGGTAAAATGGATAAAGCAGTTTTATTCTTCGGGTCAGTATGATTACAGCAATACCCCATTTATATCATTTTTTATGTTTTGGCGCTTTTATACGATAAAAACTATTTTATAGAAAAAATAATTATTTGGCATCGCTTCATTCTGAGGACTATAACTTTTTAATTTTTTTGCTGATGATGCTGTATGGTGGCTCGTTTTTTGCGGGACAGGATGACGCTTTCAGCGGTACCATGGTTATTTATATCCGTATTTTTGATCGCGTGTTATTCCACTTTTTGTTCGGTTGTATGATAATAAAGCGTTGTTTTTTGCCTCTTTTTTTTTTTCTTACGGTGTTTACTGAAGGGGTTAACTAGTGATATAGTTTTATAGGTGGGGTCGTTACGGACACGGCGATACTAAATATGTGTACTTTTATTGTTTGTTTGTTTTTAGTTAGATAAAGAAATGAATTTATGGGAATAAGTTTTTTTTTTTTTCATTATTTAGGATATTTTTTTTTTTTTTTTTACATGTGTGGAATTTTTTTATTTTATTTTTTTTACTTTGTCCTGGGGGGGACATCACAGATCAGTGATCTGACAGTTTGCATAGCATTCTGTCAGATCACCTATCTGACTTACAGCACTGCAGGCTTCACAGTGCCTGCTCTGAGCAGGCTCTGTGAAGCCACCTCCCTCCCTGCAGGACCCGGATGCCGTAGCCATCTTGGATCTGTGCCTGGAGCAGGGAGGGAGGTGAGCAGACCCTCGCAGCAACGCGATCACATCGCGTTGCTGCGGGGGGCTCAGGGAAGCCCGCAGGGAGCCCCCCTCGCTGCGCGATGCTTCCCTGTACCGCCGGCACATCGCGATCATGTTTGATCGCGGTGTGCCGGGGGTTAATGTGCCGGGGGCGGTCCGTGACCGCTCCTGGCACATAGTGCCGGATGTCAGCTGCAATAGGCAGCTGACACCCGGCCGCGATCGGCCGCGCTCCCCCCGTGAGCGCGGCCGATCGCGCTGGACGTACTATTCCGTCCTTGGGAAGTAGGGCCCACCCCACATGGATGGAATAGTACGTCCATTGGCAGAAAGGGGTTAAACACAGGATATAAATATAGTTGTTTGAGGGAATTTTAAAGATGGTAAGGCAGTATATTTTTTATTATGATTGCTTATATAGTGCTATCATATTCCACAGCAACATCATGACTGTCACCATTGGTGCTCATACAATAAATTCTCTGTCAATATGTCTTTGGTGTGTCTCTCATAAAACCTACACAAACACAGGGAAAACATGCAAACTCCTTGCCAATGTTTTCCTTTGTGGGATTCGAACCCAGGACCCTAGAGCTGCAAGGCTACAGCGATAACCACTGAGCGAACATGCTGCCAGTGCTGTATATGTACGTTATATGTATTACTTATATTTTATCACTCAGTTACTACAAAATACAATAGTTTTTATAATTGAAAATATGTTAGAGACAGAAAGTGCAATCATATTCTAAAGTCATTGCACAGATTTGGGATCTGCTGGGAGACTTCGGTGAGGTAGAGAACAGAGAAAAGCAGAGATGAACGAACTTATTCGGAAAACGTTAGCCAATCTTTATTTCAGCACAAATGTAGCACATTCGAATTTGTGTTCATTTTCATGGGCATTTTTACTAAAAAAAAAAAAATTGGTCACAGTTCAGTAAATGATCACGTTTCCACTTATGATTTTGTTATTACTTTGGCTAGGATAGTGATGCTGTATGATGAGCGGGGTGGAAAATGGGACATGTTTGAAGAGGGGAGGGGGTACGAAGAGGTTAGAGAAGCATGTGGAGAGGTTAGAGGAGCTCTTTTTTTTTCTTTTTTCTTTTCCCTTAACTTTGTGTGTTGATTCGGCAGCCAATCAGGGCTCAGAAACCATCCACAACGTCATGACAGAAGGTCTTCTGTGATTGTCTGCTCAAGTCACATGTCCCTGGCCATATAAAAAGCAGACATCTTGTTTTGCTGGTGCCATTATCTTAGTGTCACAGTGCAGAGAGGCTGCTCCTGGGCTGGTGATGCTGCTGAAAGTGAACTTGTCAGTTAACTAGATAAGATCTTGTCCTGTATGAAATCAATCGTCCAGCATCGAACTAGATTGTGCAAAAACTGTGTGGCAGTCTACGGATGCCCCCTTTGCTATTCCAAATTGTTTGTGATAAAACTGTGCTTCAGATGCAAATCAGAAGGCCAGATTTCCACTTAAAACTCATAAGGCCTAATATTGGGGTGCAGTCTGGAGGCCCAATAAGATACTCGAAATAATTTGTGATAAAAATGTGCTTCAGTGGCAAATCAGAAGGCCAGATTTTCACTTAGAAATAGCTAGGCCTAATATTGGGGTGCAGCCTAGAGGGCAAATTAACTCATCCAAATCATTTGTGATAAAACTGTGTTTCAGTGGCATATCAGAAAGCCAGATTTCCACTTAAACATTGTTAGGCCTAATATTGGGGTGCAGCTTGGAGGGCCAATTAGCTTTTCCAAATCGTTTGTGATAAAACTGTGTTTCAGTGGCAAATCAGAAGGCCAGGTTTCCACTTAAAAATCTTTAGGTAAAACAGTGTTGTTCAGGCACACTATCTAAGAAAATAAATAGTGATTGTTCATTTAGTGACAGGTGACTGACAGCTGTGGGCCTAAGATTGTAAATCAACAGGGTACAAAAGGGGATGGCTGCTTACAACATGAGTGGGAAAAAGCAAGGTCATGGTGGAAGTGAGAATAGGCTTGGTGTTTGACGTGTATGTGGGTTAGGTGTTAATGTTAATGAAAGATCAACTGAACAAACACCGTATCGTCCTATGCAAAGATGACTGACAACATTTGTTACTGGCCGGGCTACTCAACTCCCTTTCTAGACAGTCACACAGCATTACTCCTTGTAAATGAAACTCTGAAAGAGCATGTGCTATAGTGGATGGCAAGCATTGCATCAAGTGGCCTCTCCCTGTCTTCCTCCACTTTACCATCAAACACAGTACAATCCTCAGAGGTGGCACCCCAATCAACCTTGTATACCCCATGTCAAAAATTTCTAAACTCCGAACTGACTGTGGGGAATCACAGATGGGCCATCTACAGAGCTGTTCACAAATTATATGCCATGGACATCAGAGGTCTGCTCCAAATAGTCACAGAATCCAGAAAAGGAAAGCATCTGCACCGATGCCCCATATTATTTCACACTGGATTCGGGGCCGGATGAAGTAGGGTCCAAGCAAGATCCAGACCCTTGTTATCAGATGTCAACCACCAAGGGTGGAGTTGATTCTGATGAGACTCAGATACCAGAGGCACACGCAGACTGCACTATTGTGTCAGGGCAGGAAGAGGAGAAGGGTGACTCTCAGGTTGAGGAGTGTGAGAACAAAGAGGATGACAATGAGGTTGTAGACCCCACTTGGAGTGAACCCAGAGGTATGCAGCCAAGTAGCTCAGCAGAGGTGGAGAAGGAGGAAGATGATAATGTTACTTTGCAGCTTCCCACACAGACATGAAGTGATGCAAAAAACCATGACAAGCACTGCATCCTCAGCCCCAACTCTGCTTGTTGCCAGCACCCATCACGAGCATGGAGCTCACAAGGGTGGCGAGGGTATCCTAGCCTTGGCCTTTCTTGAGACCGCAAAAGATGACCCAACAGATGTGATCGGTCAAATTTGCAAAAAAACTCAGTAGAGGCAAAAATTGCAATCATTTGACAATTACATGCATGGAACAGCCTATTTGATCAACATGCCTTAGTGTGGGACTCTTACTATGTTAAAATGTGGACTAGTGGGCCTCAAAAAACCACTGGCCGCCCCATCTGCTGCTTCTTCCTCATCTGTTACCATGCCAAGTTTTGTCATACAGGTCTCTGGCTACAGAAAGTAGACTTTACACCCTACAGTAGGGGTGAATGAAAGCCCGTCAGCTGTTGCGGAAGTTCACATGTCTACTGCTTTTATGTCGCCTAGCACAACACTCCTTTCTCAATTCACCATAGCATCTCAGCCTGCACCTCATTCACAGTCCAGAAGTGTGTCCTGTTCTCCATACTCCACCCTCTCTCAGCAAAGCTGCCAGCCCTCAGTCCCACACTTTCATAAAGTTGATGGCGGTTGCAGTCCCCCAGTACCAGTTGCCCAGTCGCCATTAATTCTCTAAGAAAGCTGTGCCTGCATTACACTAGAATGTAGAAAACAAAATCACTTTTTCCCTGAAAAAATCTATGTCTGTCAGGGTGCATTTCACCACTGACACCTGGACAAACAAATATGGGCAGGAGCATTACATCTCCCTGACTGGGCTCTGGGTGACTCTGGTGGCTCTGGGGGCAGGCAGTTAAGGGGCTGCTCCACAAGTCTTTGAATCCCCAAGGCTGGCAGGACAAACCTCTGTATCTAACAGTTTTTCCTCTGCTTCTGCCTCCTTCATCTCTTCTAGTGCCTTCACCTGTGCCCTCAAACTCTCCCTTAACCCCTTCATGACTGGATCTTTATTTCGGTTTTGCATTTTTGTTTTTCATTCCCCTTATTTCAAGAGCCATAACTTTTTTATTTTTCATCAATATGGCAATGTGAGGGCTTAATTTTTGCAGGACAAGTTGTACTTTTGAACGATAGCATTGGTTTTACCATGTTGTGTAACAGAAAACTGGAAAAAAATTCCAAGTGCGGTGAAATCGCAAAAAAAAAGTGCAATCCCACACTTGTTTTTTTTTTTTGCCTTGTTTGCTAGGTTCACTAAATGATAAAACATACATGCCATAAAGATTCTTCAGGTCATTACGAGATCATAGACAACAAGCATGTCTAGGTTTTTTTTATCTACAGTTGTGACCAAAAGTATTGACACCCCTGCAATTCTGTCAGATAATACTCAGTTTCTTTCTGAAAATGATTGCAAACACAAATTATTTGGTATTATTATCTTCATTTAATTTGTCTTAAATGATAAAACACAAAAGATAATGAAGCAAAAAGCAAAACATTGATCATTTTACACAAAACTCCAAAAATGGGCCAGGCAAAAGTATTGGCACCCTCAGCTGTTGTGAATTCTGTTGTCGGGCTCCCTCCTGTGGTCATGAATGGTACTTCAGCTGGTTCTGTCCATGGACTTACCCTGGTGCCTGTGGGTGTTTCTGAGTTTCCTTCCACAGGTGACGAGGCTAACTCGTTAGTGGGCTGCTCTATTTAACTCCACTTAGATCTTTGCCCCATGCCAGCTGTCAATGTTGTACTATGGCTCTAGTTCGCTCCTGGATCGTTCTGAGTTCCTGTTGCTCCAGCAGAAGCTAAGTTCCTCTGTGCTATTTTGCTTGTTTGCTATTTTTTCTGTCCAGCTTGCTTTTGTCAATATTGCCTTGCTTGCTGGAAGCTCTGGGACGCAGAGGGGCGCCTCCCGCACCGTGAGTCGGTGCGGAAGGTATTTTTCCCTGCACTCTCTGCGTGGTCTTTTGTAGGTTTTTGTGCTGACCGCAAAGTAACCTTTACTATCCTCAGTCTGTTCAGTAAGTCGGGCCTCACTTTGCTAAATCTATTTCATCTCTGTGTTTGTATTTTCGTCTTTACTCACAGTCATTATATGTGGGGGGCTGCCTTTTCCTTTGGGGAATTTCTCTGAGGCAAGGTAGGCTTTATTTTTCTATCTTCAGGGCTAGCTAGTTTCTTAGGCTGTGCCGAGTTGCATAGGGAGCGTTAGGCGCAATCCACGGCTATTTCTAGTGTGTTTTGATAGGTTTAGGGATTGCGGTCAGCAGAGTTCCCACGTCCCAGAGCTCGTCCTTATTATCAGTAACAATCAGGTCATTCTGTGTGCTCTTAACCACCAGATCCATTATTTGTCCTAGACACCGGATCATAACAGTACAGCTGGCCAAAAGTATTGATGCATCTCAATAGAGGGATAAGAGAAGCTCTGAGACCAATTTTTTTTCTTTGCAGCGTGTTCTGTCTCACTTTTCCCCTTTACCTCTGGGTGGTTCAGAACACAGGTGTAGACATGGACATTCAAGGTCTGTCCTCTAGGATGGATAATCTCACTACAAGGGTACAAAACATTCAAGATTTTGTGGTTCAGAATCCGATGTCAGAGCCTAGGATTCCAATTCCTGATTTATTTTTTGGTGATAGATCTAAGTTCTTGAATTTCAAAAATAATTGTAAATTGCTTCTAGCTTTGAAACCTCGCTCCTCAAGTGATCCTGTTCAACAGGTAAGGATCATTATTTCCTTGTTACGTGGCGATCCTCAAGACTGGGCATTTTCCCTTGCGCCAGGAGATCCAGCATTGCGTGATGTAGATGCGTTTTTCCTGGCGCTCGGATTGCTTTATGACGAACCTAATTCAGTGGATCAGGCAGAGAAAATCTTGCTGGCTCTATGTCAGGGTCAGGATGAAGCAGAGATATATTGTCAGAAGTTTAGAAAGTGGTTTGTGCTCACTCAGTGGAATGAATGTGCCCTGGCAGCAATCTTCAGAAAGGGTCTCTCTGAAGCCCTTAAAGATGTCATGGTGGGATTTCCCATGCCTGCTGGTCTGAATGAGTCTATGTCTTTGGCTTTTCAGATCGATCGGCGCTTGCGTGAGCGTAAAACTGTGCACCATTTGGCGGTACTATCTGAGCATGGGCCTGAGCCTATGCAGTGTGATAGGACTTTGACCATAGCTGAACGGCAGGAACACAGACATCAGAATGGGCTGTGTTTTTACTGTGGTGACTCCACTCATGCTATCTCTGATTGTCCTAAGCGCACTAAGCGGTTCGCTAAGTCTGCCACCATTGGTACGGTACAGTCTAAATTTCTTTTGTCCGTTACTCTAATTTGCTCTTTGTCGTCCTATTCTGTTATGGCATTTGTGGATTCAGGCGCTGCCCTGAATTTGATGGACTTGGAGTATGCTAGGCGCTGTGGTTTTTTCTTGGAGCCCTTGCAGCATCCTATTCCATTGAGAGGAATTGATGCTACGCCTTTGGCCAAGAATAAGCCTCAGTACTGGACCCAATTGACCATGTGCATGGCTCCTGCACATCAGGAGGATATCCGTTTTTGGTGTTACATAATCTGCATGATGTGGTCGTTTTAGGGTTAACATGGCTACAGGTCCATAATCCAGTATTGGACTGGAAATCTATGTCTGTGTCCAGCTGGGGTTGCCAGGGGGTACATGGTGATGTTCCATCTTTGTCAATTTCGTCTTCTACTCCTTCTGAAGTTCCAGAGTTTTTGTCGGATTATCAGGATGTATTTGATGAGCCCAAAGCCAGTGCCCTACCTCCTCATAGGGATTGCGATTGTGCAATTAATTTGATTCCTGGTAGTAAGTTTCCTAAGGGCCGATTGTTCAATTTATCTGTGCCAGAACACGCTGCTATGCGGAGTTATATAAAGGAATCCTTGGAGTTCAGAAGGTTTCATTTTTGGGGTTCATTTTTTCCCCTTCTACTGTCGAGATGGACCCTGTTAAAGTCCAGGCCATTCATGATTGGACTCAGCCGACATCTGTGAAGAGCCTGCAAAAGTTCCTGGGCTTTGCTAATTTTTATCGTCGCTTCATCGCTAATTTTTCTAGTGTTGCTAAACCGTTGACTGATTTGACCAAGAAGGGTGCTGATGTGGTCAATTGGTCTTCTGCGGCCGTGGATGCTTTTCAGGAATTGAAGCGTCGTTTTTCTTCTGCCCCTGTGTTGTGCCAGCCAGATGTTTCGCTCCCGTTTCAGGTTGAGGTTGATGCTTCTGAGATTGGAGCAGGGGCTGTTTTGTCGCAAAGAAGTTCTGATGGCTCGGGAATGAAGCCATGTGCTTTCTTTTCTAGAAAGTTTTCGCCTGCTGAGCGCAATTATGATGTTGGTAATCGAGAATTGTTGGCCATGAAGTGGGCATTCGAGGAGTGGCGTCATTGGCTTGAAGGAGCCAAGCATCGCGTGGTGGTCTTGACAGATCACAAAAATTTGACCTATCTTGAGTCTGCCAAATGGTTGAATCCGAGACAGGCTCGATGGGCGTTATTATTCTCCCGTTTTGATTTTGTGGTTTCGTACCTTCCGGGCTCTAAGAATGTGAAGGCTGATGCCCTGTCAAGGAGTTTTTTGCCTGACTCTCCGGGTGTTTCTGAGCCGGCAGGTATTCTCAAAGAGGGGATAATTTTGTCTGCCATCTCCCCTGATTTGCGGTGGGTGCTGCAAAAATTTCAGGCTGATAGACCTGACCGTTGCCCAGCAGAGAAACTGTTTGTCCCTGATAAATGGACTAGTAGAGTTATCTCTGAGCTTCATTGTTCGGTGTTGGCTGGGCATCCTGGAATCTTTGGTACCAGAGATTTGGTGGCTAGATCCTTTTGGTGGCCGTCTTTGTCATGGGATGTGCGTTCTTTTGTGCAGTCCTGTGGGACTTGAGCTCGGGCTAAGCCCTGCTGTTCTCGTGCTAGTGGGTTGCTTTTGCCCTTGCCAGTCCCGAAGAGGCCCTGGACGCATATTTCTATGGATTTTATTTCGGATCTCCCCGTCTCTCAAAAGATGTCAGTCATTTGGGTGGTTTGTGATCGCTTTTCTAAGATGGTCCATTTGGTACCCTTGTCTAAATTGCCTTCCTCCTCTGATTTGGTGCCATTGTTTTTCCAGCATGTGGTTCGTTTACATGGCATCCCGGAGAACATCGTTTCGGACAGAGGTTCCCAGTTTGTTTTCGAGGTTTTGGCGATCCTTTTGTGCTAGGATGGGCATTGATTTGTCTTTTTCCTCGGCTTTCCATCCTCAGACAAATGGCCAAACCGAACGAACTAATCAGACGTTGGAAACATATCTGAGATGCTTTGTTTCTGCTGATCAGAATGATTGGGTGTCCTTTTTGCCGTTGGCTGAGTTTGCCCTTAATAATCGGGCCAGCTCGGCTACTTTGGTTTCGCCGTTTTTGTGCAATTCTGGTTTCCATCCTCGTTTCTCTTCAGGGCAGGTTGAGTCTTCGGACTGTCCTGGTGTAGATACTGTGGTGGATAGGTTGCAGCAGATTTGGACTCATGTGGTGGACAATTTGACATTGTCCCAGGAGAAGGCTCAACGTTTTGCTAACCGCCGGCGCTGTGTGGGTCCCCGACTTCGTGTTGGGGATTTAGTTTGGTTGTCGTCTCGTTATGTTCCTATGAAGGTTTCCTCTCCTAAGTTTAAGCCTCGTTTCATTGGTTCGTATAAAATTTCTGAGTTTATCAATCCTGTGTCATTTCGTTTGGCCCTTCCAGATTCTTTTGCCATCCATAATGTGTTCCATAGGTCGTTATTGCGGAGATACGTGGCGCCTGTGGTTCCATCCGTTGACCCTCCTGCTCCGGTGTTGGTTGAGGGGGAGTTGGAGTATGTGGTGGAGAAGATTTTGGATTCTCGTATTTCGAGACGGAAACTCCAGTACTTGGTCAAGTGGAAGGGTTATGGTCAGGAGGATAATTCCTGGGTTTTTGCCTCTGATGTTCATGCGGCCGATCTGGTTCGTGCCTTTCATTTGGCTCATCCTGGTCGGCCTGGGGGCTCTCGTGAGGGTTCGGTGACCCCTCCTCAAGGGGGGGGTACTGTTGTGAATTCTGTTGTTGGGCTCCCTCCTGTGGTCATGAATGGTACTTCGGCTGGTTCTGTCCATGGACTTTCCCTGGTGCCTGTGGGTGTTTCTGAGTTGTCTTCCACAGGTGACGAGGCTAATTCATTAGTGGGCTGCTGTATTTAACTCCACTTAGATCTTTGCCCCATGCCAGCTGTCAATGTTGTACTATGGCTCTAGTTCGCTCCTGGATCGTTCTGAGTTCCTGTTGCTCCAGCAGAAGCTAAGTTCCTCTGTGCTATTTTGCTTGTTTGCTATTTTTTCTGTCCAGCTTGCTTTTGTCAATATTGCCTTGCTTGCTGGAAGCTCTGGGACGCAGAGGGGCGCCTCCCGCACCGTGAGTCAGTGCGGAAGGTATTCTTCCCTGCACTCTCTGCGTGGTCTTTTGTAGGTTTTTGTGCTGACCGCAAAGTAACCTTTACTATCCTCGGTCTGTTCAGTAAGTCGGGCCTCACTTTGCTAAATCTATTTCATCTCTGTGTTTGTATTTTTGTCTTTACTCACAGTCATTATATGTGGGGGGCTGCCTTTTCCTTTGGGGAATTTCTCTGAGGCAAGGTAGGCTTTATTTTTCTATCTTCAGGGCTAGCTAGTTTCTTAGGCTGTGCCGAGTTGCATAGGGAGCGTTAGGCGCAATCCACGGCTATTTCTAGTGTGTTTTGATAGGTTTAGGGATTGCGGTCAGCAGAGTTCCCACGTCCCAGAGCTCGTCCTTATTATCAGTAACAATCAGGTCATTCCGTGTGCTCTTAACCACCAGATCCATTATTTGTCCTAACCACCGGATCATGACACTCAGCCTAATACTTGGTTGCACAAACTTTAGCCAAAATAACTTCTGGTAACCATCAATGAGTTTCTTACAATGCTCTGCTGGAATTTTAGACCATTCTTCTTTGGCAAACTGCTCCAGGTCCCTCATATTTGAAGGGTGCATTCTCCAAACTGCCATGTTTAGATCTCTCCACAGGTGTTCTATGGGATTCAGGTCTGGACTCATTGCTGGCCACCTTAGAAGTCTCCAGTGCTTTCTCTCAAACCATTTTCTAGTGCTTTTTGAAGTGTTTTTTGGGTCATTGTCCTGCTGGAAGACCCATGACCTCTGAGGGAGACCCAGCTTTCTCACACTGGGCCCTACATTATGCTGCAAAATTTGTTGGTAGTCTTCAGACTTCATAATGCCATGCACACGGTCAAGCAGTCCAGTGCCAGAGGCAGCAAAGCAACCCCAAAACATCAGGGAACCTCTGCCATGTTTGACTGTAAGGACTGTGTTCTTTTCTTTGAATGCCTCTTTTTTTCTCCTGTAAACTCTATGTTGATGCCTTTGCAGAACATTCTTCCAAAACGTTTTAGGCTTTTTCAGGTAAGTTTTGACAATCTCCAGCCTGGCTTTTCGGGGTAAGAAGTGGGGTCTTCCTGGGTCTCCTACCATACAGTCCCTTTTCATTCAGATGCCGACAGATAGTACGGGTTGACACTGTTGTACCCTCGGACTGCAGGGCAGCTTGAACTTGTTTGGATGTTAGTCGAGGTTCTTTATCCAACATCCGCTCAATCTTGCTTTGAAATCTCTTGTCAATTTTTCTTTTCCGTCAACATCTAGGGAGATTAGCCACAGTGCCATGGGCTTTAAACTTCTTGATGACACTGCGCACGGTAGACACAGGAACATTCAAGTCTTTGGAGATGGACTTGTAGCCTTGAGATTGCTCATGCTTCCTCACAATTTGGTTTCTCAAGTCCTCAGACAGTTTTTTGGTCTTCTTTCTTTTCTCCATGCTCAATGTGGTACACACAAGGACACTGGACAGAGGTTGAGTCAACTTTAATCCATGTCAACTGGCTGCAAGTGTGATTTAGTTATTGCCAACACCTGTTAGGTGCCACAGGTAAGTTGCAGGTGCTGTTAATTACACAAATTAGAGAAGCATCACATGACTTTTTGAACAGTGCCAATACTTTTGTCCACCCCCTTTTTTATGTTTGATGTGGAATTATATCCAATTTGGCTTTAGGACAATTCTTTTTATGTTTTTTTTTTTATTTAAGACAAATTAAATGAAGATAATAATAACAAAGAATTTGTGTATGCAATCATTTTCAGGAAGAAACTGAGTATTATCTTACACAATTGCAGGGGTGTCAATACTTATGGCCACAACTGTAAGTGGTGAAAAAAAATTCCAAACTTTGCTGAAAATAAATTAACCCCTTTCTGCCATTAGACATACTACTTCATCCATGTGGGGTGGGCCCTACTTCCCAAGGACGGAATAGTACGTCACAGGCGATCGGCCGCGCTCACAGCAGGAGCGCGGCCAATCACGGCCGGGTGTCAGCTGCTTATCGCAGCTGACATCCGGCACTATGTGCCAGGAGCGGTCACGGACCACCCCGGCACATTATCCCCTGGCACACCGCGATCAAACATGATCGCGATGTGCCGGCGGTGCAGGGAAGCATCGCGCAGGGAGGGGGCTCCCTGCGGGCTTCCCTGAGACCCCCGCAGCAACGCGATGTGATCGCGTTGCTCCGGGGGTCTCCTACCTTCCTCCCTGCAGCAAGTTCCAGATCCAAGATGGCCGCAGATCCGGGTCCTGCAGGGAGGGAGGTGGCTTACCAAGTGCCTGCTCAGAGCAGGCGCTTGGTAAGGCTGCAGTGCTCTGAGACAGATCGGTGATCTGTCAGAGTGTTGTGCAAACTGTCAGATCACCGATCTGTATTGTCCCTTCCTGGGACAAAGTAAAAAAGTAAAAAAAAATTTTTACAAGTGTGTAAAAAAAAAAAAAAAAAAAAAATCCTAAATAATGAAAAAAAAAATATTATTCCCATAAATATATTTCTTAATCTAAATAAAAAAAACAAAACAATAAAAGTACACATATTTAGTATCGCCGTGTCCGTAACGACCCGACCTATAAAACTGTTCCACTAGTTAACCCCTTCAGTAAACACCGTAAGAAAAAAACAAAAAAAAGAGACAAAAAACAACGCTTTATTATCATACCGCCGAACAAAAAGTGGAATAACGCGCGATCAAAAAGACAGATATAAATAATCATGGTTCCGCTGAAAGCGTCATCTTGTCCCGCAAAAAACGAGCCACAATTCAGCAACATCAGCAAAAAAGTAAAAAAGTTATAGTCCTCAGAATGAAGCGATGCAAAAATAATTATTTTTTCTATAAAATAGTTTTCATCGTATAAAAGCGCCAAAACATAAAAAAATTATATAAATGAGGTGTCGCTGTAATCGTACTGACCCGAAGAATAAAACTGCTTTATCATTTTTACTAAACGCGGAACGGTATAAACGCCTCCCCCAAAAGAAATTTATGAATAGCTGGTTTTTGGTAATTCTGCCTCACAAAAATCGGAATAAAAAGCGATCAAAAAATGTCACGTGCCCGAAAATGTAACCAATAAAAACGTCAACTCGTCCTGCAAAAAACAAGACCTCACATGATTCTGTGGACTCAAATATGTAAAAATTATAGCTCTCAAAATGTGGTAACGCAAAAAATATTTTTTGCAATAAAAAGCATCTTTCAGTGTGTGACGGCTGCCAATCATAAAAATCCGCTAAAAAACCCGCTATAAAAGTAAATCAAACCCCCCTTCATCACCCCCTTAGTTAGTGAAAAATAAAAAAATTAAAAAAATGTATTTATTTCCATTTTCCCATTAGGGTTAGGGCTAGGGTTAGGGCTAGGGTTAGGGTTAGGGCTAGGGTTAGGGTTAGGGCTAGGGCTAGGGTTAGGGTTAGGGTTAGGGCTAGGGTTAGGGCTAGGGTTAGGGTTAGGGCTAGGGTTAGGGCTAGGGTTATGGTTAGAGTTATGGTTAGGGCTAAGGTTAAGGCTACAGTTAGGGTTAAGGCTACAGTTAGGGTTGGGGCTAAAGTTAGGATTAGGGTTTGGATTACATTTACAGTTGGGAATAGGGTTGGGATTAGGGTTAGGTGTGTGTCTGGGTTAGAGGTGTGGTTAGGGTTACCATTGAAATTAGGGTTAGGGGTTTGTTTGGATTAGAGTTTCAGTTATAATTGCGGGGTTTCCACTGTTTAGACACATCAGGGACTCTCCAAACGCGACATGGCGTCTGATCTCAATTCCAGCCAATTCTGCATTGAAAAAGTAAAACAGTGCTCCTTCCCTTCCGAGCTCTCCTGTGTGTCCAAACAGGAGTTTACCCCAACATATGGGATATCGGCGTACTCAGGACAAATTGGACAACAACTTTTGGGGTCCAATTTCTCCTGTTACCCTTGGGAAAATACAAAACTGGGGGCTAAAAAATAATTTTTGTGGGAAAAAAAAATATTTTTTATTTTCATGGCTCTGCGTTATAAACTGTAGTGAAACACTTGGGGGCTCAAAGTTCTCACAACACATCTAGATGTGTTCCTTGGGCGGTCTAGTTTCCAATATGGGGTCACTTGTGGGGGGTTTCTACTGTTTAGGTACATTAGGGGCTCTGCAAACACAATTTGACGCCTGCAGACCATTCCATCTCAGTCTGTATTCCAAATGGCGCTCCTTCCCTTCCGAGCCCTCCCATGCGCCCAAATGGTGGTCCCTCCCCCCCACATATGGGGTGTCAGCGCACTCAGGAGAAATTGGACCCCAAAAGTTGTTGTGCCATTTGTCCTGTTACCCTCGGGAAAATACAAAACTGGGGACTAAAAAATAATTTTTGTGGGAAAAAATGTTTGTTTTATTTTTACGGCTCTGCATTATAAACTTCTGTGAAGCTCTTGGTGGGTCAAAGTGCTCACCACACATCTAGATAAGTTCCTTAGGGGGTCTACTTTCCAAAGTGGTGTCACTTGTGGGGGGTTTCAATGTTTAGCCACATTAGTGGCTCTCCAAACACAACATGGCGTCTCATCTCAATTCCTGTGAATTTTGCATTGAAAAGTCAAACGGCACTCCTTCCCTTCCGAGCTCTCCAATGCGCCCAAACAGTGGTTTATCCCCACATATGGGGTATCAGCGTACTCAGGACAAATTGTACAACAACTTTTTTGTTCCAATTTCTTCTCTTACCATTGGGAAAATAAAAAATTGGGGGCGAAAAGATAATTTTTGTGAAAAAAAAATGATTTTTTATTTTTACGGTTCTGCATTATAAACTTCTGTGAAGCACTTGGTGGGTCAAAGTGCTCACCACACCTCTAGATAAGTTCCTTAGGGGGTCTACTTTCCAAAATGGTGTCACTTGTGGGGGGTTTCAATGTTTAGGCACATCAATGGCTCTTCAAACGCAACATGGCGTCCCATCTCAATTCCTGTCAATTTTGCATTGAAAGGTCAAACGGCACTCCTTCCCTTCCGAGCTCTCCCATGCGCCCAAACAGTGGTTTACCCCCACATATGGGGTATCAGAGTACTCAGGACAAATTGTGCAACAACTTTTTGGTTCCAATTTCTTCTCTTACCATTGGGAAAATAAAAAATTGGGGGCGAAAAGATAATTTTTGTGAAAAAAAATGATTTTTTATTTTTACGGTTCTGCATTATAAACTTCTGTGAAGAACTTGGTGGGTCAAAGTGCTCACCACACCTCTAGATAAGTTCCTTAGGGGGTCTACTTTCCAAAATGGTGTCACTTGTGGGGGTTTCAATGTTTAGGCACATGAGTGGTTCTCCAAACGCAACATGGCGTACCATCTCAATTCCAGTCAATTTTGCATTAAAAAGTCAAATGGCGGTCCTTTGCTTCCAAGCTCTGTCATGCACCCAAACAGCGGTTTACCTCCACTTATGGGGTATCGGCGTACACAGGACAAATTGTACAACAAGGTTTGGGGTCCATTTTCTCCTGTAACCCTTGGTAAAATAAAACAAATTGGAGCTGAAGTAAATTTTTTGCGAAAAAAAGTTAAATGTTAATTTTTATTTAAACATTCCAAAAATTCCTGTGAAACACCTGAAGGGTTAATAAACTTCTATCATATAGACCCCTCAAAATGACTTCAAATGAGATGTGGTCCCTAAAATAAAATGGTGTTGTAAAAATGAGAAATTGCTGGTCAACTTTTAACCCTTATAACTCCCTAACAAAAAAAATGTTGATTCCAAAATTGTGCTGATGTAAAGTAGACATGTGGGAAATGTTACTTATTAAGTATTTTGTGTGAGATATCTCTGTGATTTAATTACATAAAAATTCAAAGTTGGAAAATTGCTAAGTTTTCAAAATTTTCGCCATATTTCAGTTTTTTCACAAATAAACGCATGTAATATCAAAGAAATTTTACCACTATCATGAAGTACAATATGTCACGAGAAAACAATGTCAGAATCACCGGGATCCGTTGAAGCGTTCCAGAGTTATATCCTCATAAAGGGACAGTGGTCAGAATTGTAAAAATTGGCCCGGCCCATAACGTGCAAACCACCCTTGGGGGTAAAGGGGTTAAAATGGCGTCACTTTCTGAGACCCATAGCGTCTCCATTTTTTGTGATCTCAGGTTGTTTGAGAGTATATTTTTTCTGTCCCCAGCTGATGTTTTTAATGATACCATTTTTGTGCAGATAAGATCTTTTGATCTCCCTTTATTGCATGTCGCGGTGATCAAGGAACATAATTCCTGCATTTTGAATTTTTTTCCTGCTACGCCGTTTAGCAATCAGGTTAATCCTTTTTTTATTGATAGATCGGGCGATTCTGAATGCAGCGATACCAAATATGTCTGTTTGATTTTATTTTTATTGATTTATTTTGAATGGGGTGAAAGGGGGATGATTTGAACTTTTATGTTTTTTATTTTTTTCACATTTTTAAAAACATTTTTTTTTACTTTTTGCATGCTTCAATGGCCTCTATGGGAAGCTAGAAGCTGCCACAACTTTATTGGCTCTACTACATAAAGGTGATGCTCAGATCGCCTCTATGTAGCTGAATTGCAGACTTGCTATGAGCACCGACCACAACGTAGCACTCACAGCAATATGACATAAACAACCATTGAGGTCTCAAGGAGACCTCTGGTTGTCATGGTGACTCGGTGAGCTCATTTCCGGCTGGATGGCTTCCGCCTGCGTATATTGTGGGCACATGTCAGCTGTTCAAAACAGCTGGCATGTCATGGCTTTGAGGTGGGCTCACGCACTATCCTGTTCGATGGCAGTAAGGGGTTAATCAGACACGCATTTCAACAGTGCAGATACAATCTCCCCCACCTCCGTACTGTGTAGCGATTGGCTCACCGCAATCAAGCAGTGTTTAAATTATTATGCTTTGGAGATCGCAGTCACACAGCTCAAGCGATGTGGACAGGCATCGAGGCAGAGTTAGAGCAATGGCTGTCTCCACTAAAACTAGAGCCAGAAAGACCATGTGCGATAACGGTCCAAACCTGGTGACGGTCCTACACCATGGCAATCTCACACACGTGCCTTGCATGGCTCACATCTTCAACCTGGTGGTACAACAATTTCTCCACCACTATAAAGGCCTGGATGCGCTCCTGCAAAAAGCACGGTTGCCGTGTGCTCACTTCCAACGATTGCACCCAACAGGTCATCGACTTGCATCACTAAAGAGGTCATTCAACTCACCAGCTAACCATTTGATTAGTGATGTTCTGACTCTGTGAAATTCCACTATGCACATGTTGCAGCAGCTGTGGCAGCAACATTGAACACTGGTGCAGTATGTCCTTTTGCATAGCCTGGGCCAACGCCGTCCGGACTTGGTGCAAATCATGCTTGCAGAGTGGGCACAGGTGAAGAACCTTTGCACCCTTCTGCACAGTTTTTAAAAGGGCTATTAAGATGCCATCATCAGCATCACTATTCCGGTCATCAACATACTGGAGCTTGAATAGTGTGCATGAGGAAGTGATGATCTTCCACAAGAAGAGTTAGAAGCAGAGAAGATGCAGAAGAGATAACAATACCTCAAATTTTAAAGACTGTAGTGGCACAGGCGGGTGCCATGGGAAGGTGGCTTACAGGTATCAAGGGTGGCTCATGGTACCAGACAAATGAAGATGCAGGAGCTGAGGAACAAATTGAGGAGGACGATTTGATGGACATGCAACAGTCAGGAAATGAAAAGGATAATAATGCACTCCCTGTTTTCCATGGTTGGTGAGAGGGGATGGAGGAAACAACCTTGAATGTTACCCCGCTACCAACACAACATGAACTTGTACCTCATGAAAGAGACAGACCCATGAGCGCCTTCTTGCAGCACTATCTTCAACACAATGCCTATATTCTTAAGGTACCGTCACACCTAGCGACGCTGCAGCGATACCGACAACGATCCGGATCGCTGCAGCGTCGCTGTTTGGTCGCTGGAGAGCTGTCACACAGACCGCTCTCCAGCGACCAACGATCCCGAGGTCCCCGGTAACCAGGGTAAACATCGGGTAACTAAGCGCAGGGCCGCGCTTAGTAACCCGATGTTTACCCTGGTTACCATCCTAAAAAGTAAAAAAACAAACGCTACATACTTACCTACAGCCGTCTGTCCTCGGCGCTCTGCTTCTCTGGTCTGGCTGTGAGCGCCGGGCAGCCAGAAAGCAGAGCGGTGACGTCACCGCTCTGCTTTCCGGCTGACCGACGCTCACAGCCAGAGCAGGAGGAGTGCAGAGCACAGCGCTGGAGGACAGACGGCTGTAGGTAAGTATGTAGTGTTTGTTTTTTTACTTTTAGGATGGTAACCAGGGTAAACATCGGGTTACTAAGCGCGGCCCTGCGCTTAGTTACCCGATGTTTACCCTGGTTACCAGCGAAGACATCGCTGAATCGGTGTCACACACGCCGATTCAGCGATGTCTACGGGGAGTCCAGCGACGAAATAAAGTTCTGGACTTTCTTCCCCGACCAGCGACAGCACAGCAGGGGCCTGATCGCTGCTGCCTGTCACACTGGACGATATCGCTAGCGAGGACGCTGCAACGTCACGGATCGCTAGCGATATCGTCTAGTGTGACAGTACCTTTAGGGTTAGAAACAGTGCTGACTACTTAGTTGCCACTCTGTTAGATCCATGGTACAAGAGTAAATTTGGCCAGATGCTTTCCCCCTGGAAAGGCATGCATGCTGGAGTAATGAAATATGCTTATAGACAATCTTAAGAGTGCTTTTCCCCAAGACAGCAGTGAGGCACACAGTTTGCATCCCAGTAGTAGATGTCCAACCCTGGGAACAACCAGGTGTCATGGCCAAAATATTAACCGCAGCAGTGTAAATGACATAAGAAATTTTTGTGAGCAATTTAACTCATTTTTTAGGCCAGCAACCTAACTTTCATTAAAATGAACAAGTCATGGATCTCCGATGACTTTTTCACCCCAGTCGCAGATTGGGCAGACTAGGCGATGGTGTCATTTGTAAGTGTCATGTATTGATCTTGCGTTATTGCAGTCTGTGCCATCTTTGTTTTGTCTTCTGTTCCTGCTGTTGTTATTGCTGCTATTGTCCCAAACAATTTTTTGATAGGCAGAGACTCCAAGTTGGGTCTCCATCTGTTGGGTTGCCTGTGGTGGAAGGTGGGTCAGAGGTCTTTTATACTGTTTCTACTCTGTGGAAATTAATGCCACTTTAGTGCTGTGTGACAATTATTTTTTTAAATGTGGAGACTTCAAGTTGGGTTTCCATCTGGTGGGTTGTGTGTGGTGGAAGTTGGGTCAGAGGCCTATTATAATATTTCTACTTTGTGGAAATTGATGCCACTTAAGTGGTGTGTGACAATTATTTTTTGAAACGTGGAAACTCCAAGTTGGGTCTCCATCTGGTGGACTGCCCGTGTAAGTAGGTCTCTCAGATAGGCAGGCCTGCACTTACATTGTCAACTACCCGTGTTACTTTCCTTACATTTTTTACCAATAGTAGTCTATAAAACTGATGTTTGTGCCATCTGAGTGTGGCTGGAAGAAATAAAAAATTGGAGGTGTTGCCACCAGGTCCTCATTAAAACTTCTATTCCAAGCTATAAATGCTGGGCCACACCTTGGTACCTCATACATGGCCCTTGGCTGGCTGCTTGTGGATCGCCCCCAGACACAGGGCCACGAGTTCTCGGTACCGGGCCTCTCTGATTCGGTTCTGAGGCTGTCACGGTGGCTAGACCCGGTCCGCGACCCTGCTAAGGGGCGTCCAATAAAGGTGGTACAGTTTGTCAGGGATTCGTGACGCCACCTGTGGAATTCGGTCAGGGTGACCGACGCTGCTTGGGGTCCGCTGGGGTGATGGAATGGCAGCTAGATGGTATACCTTCCCACAGGTGAAGTGTGTCCCCAGGGCTTCCCAGTAAGGTGGATGGTGTGAGGTGCGGGCAATAACGAGGACACAAGGTTGCAGTCTCTTTACCTCTTTACTGAAGACTTCAGGATCCTCAATCCAGAGCATGATTAACAGGGCTTTCTGAGACCGGCCGGTCCGATGGGCACATCCAGAGTTCCCTTTACAGGAGGAAATCAGTCCCTACCACTAATGCCTGTGTGTTGTAGTGCTACCCTGCTGAGCATTTGGAATAGTCCTCACAACTTCTGCTCTCGTTCGTTCTAGCTAATTCTTTCTCTCTCTCTTGTTCCAGATGTTACTAGTTTCTCGTCCCCAAGGTATGTTATGGCTAGGACGCACCCGTATGACGGGAAGGCTCGGAGCTCTTCCGGGACCCTAGAGACGCCCCTCTCCACACGTTGCCCCCTATGTCTTCGTAGGAAATTTAAGGTAGACAGCCAACCTATAATTAACTGTCCTGCGGAGTTCGAAGTAAGGCCTAGAGTCAGTTACTTCCACGGTGTTCCGGCCCACGGCTACGCGCCTCAGTAGGATGTTGCCTCGGTCTCGCAGCACGATTCCTACTGGCTCTCCTTTGTGCTTGATCTCGTTTCTCACTGTTCCACAATATCCTTTGCTTCGTGTCTCTTTCTTAGGATACCGCCGCAAGGTAGTGCAGGCGCGGTTCTGTAACGTTCTGCTCTGTTCGCTAGGTACCTGCAGGGTTCCCACGCCCGACAGGGACCCCCTGTGTATTCTCCCTGCAACACCCCCTGCCACGGGATGTTGCCTGAATCCAACCCAGTCAGCTTCTGACTAACTTCCTATCCAACTCCTAGTTTTACCAGTGTGAGGAGTGGCCCAATAAATAAAGCCTTTTTCTCCCCCTAGTGGCCGGAGTGTGAAGTGTAATGTGTGCTGGTGATACCTGGTCAGTAGAATTCCTCAGGGCCAGCAGATGTACCATCACTCCCCTTAGTGGCAGAGTGTCATACTGCAACGACCAGATCTCTGGGGCGCTGCACTCCCCCCCGGTTAAATCCAGTACTCCTGGACTGGGAAGAAGAACAACAATACATATCAGCAAAAGACATACAAAGTTTTGAAATGCTTGGAACAAGTAAATATAACAAAGTTTCCCTTTATGGGAGGTGAGGACACTTAAACGCTACAAACAAAACAAGGTTAAATATTTTTAAATAACATTCTGACTATAAATAACTCTTATTACCCAGCCGGGTATTCTACTAAGTGCAAATTCTGAACAATAATTTAACTTTTCCTTTAAGGGCATATAAGCTGAACCCACTAAAGGCCTACTATAAAATACTATAAAATAACTCAACTTTTCTTTCCAGCTTCACCAATGCGGGACCGCCTAGCTCCTTGGCTGGGCCTACTGTCATTGTCTTTCTGTCAGCAACCAACTTTCGTTCTACAGTTCTCAGGAGGACTCCCTCTCTAACCCCTATGGGTTCACTTTCAACCTTTCTTGTCCTCAATTTCTAACAACATTATAAAACTTTTCTAAATCACAACATTATTAACATTTTAACTTTTCTTAAGGCAACAGGTGAACATTCCCTTTAAGAGGGAACCAAGTCTCTATGAGGTAGTGCATATTCTCTCCGTCTGCAAGTCCAATGAAAGCAAGACCTTCTGCGTCATGTCCAAAAACAATCTCTTCGCAAAGTCTTCTTTCTTTTGTAAAACCAGTAGGGAGCTCCTTTAAGAAGGTGCAAACTATGTACAAAACAGTTTTGGAATCATTCACTGTTCATGATCCGGCAGTCTTTGGAAACAATGATAACTTGTGCAAAAGGAAAGAAAAAGAGAAATGTAAAACAGTAGGGATCCCGGGTCAACAAAGGGATCCCTTTAATAAATAACCCTGGACGGGTTTAGGTAGAAAAAGCAGGAAACAGTTAGATAACTATATACATTTTCAGGTTTTCGAGGTTTATTTCTATAGTAGGTTACAAGGCATCAATCGGTGTTGAACACTTCCTGGCCGTGGAAGCTCTGGTTCTGTATTCCCGCCTGAGGCGGTGTCAGTATCATGGGTTCGTCTCTCAGGTGCGGCCAGGTCACCGGTGTCTGGATCCGAAGGTCAGCTTTGGTTGCAAGTTCAGTAGCGGCAATAATGCACACTGTGGTGATAGGGATGGAGTTCGTCAAATCAGGGTTAGTCATAGTCAGGACAGCAGGAGGCGCCACTGCTGGCTCGCATCGTTGGACGTTCCGAGCGCACCATCCTTGCGCACTCCGATGGCGGGTGTACGTCACCGGGTCCCCTCTATATAGCAGCTGATTATCACATCTGTTGCGGAACGGGGTTTTCACGTTGTAGCTAGTAAAGAAGACTTCCGTCGGTAGTCCCGGTTCCTATATATAGCCCCAACCCCGCTTCGGGTGAAAGGCTAGCACAGTCCCCTGCTTTACCAGACTCCCTTTACTGCGTTCTGTCTTTGGTCCTTGTACTTTTGGTGGGTCACTTTGTTCTGTCTCTTTTCGGTCTTTCCAGTGTAAAATTAGGCATTGTTTGTATTGTTCCCAAGTGAGCGCAGCGATGCTGAGGCCCTCCTGCCTGGTTCCGTCTGGCCCAATCCTTGGGGTATCCCATTGGAAGACCACCCCCTCTGAGCTTACATCCAGTGGTTTCCCCATAGTTGTCGGTAGCGGAGGCACCAGCTTCTCCATAGTGCCGGGGGCTATAACCACCAGTTCAGGGGCAAGGACTCGGTCACTTTCGGGATGGGGAGCGGTCATGGGAGCAGGAGCGGTCGGGGAAGCAGGGGCGTTTTCCATACCTACATCTGATGTGGTTCCATCGATGCCGGTCGGTTCCATTGATAAGGACGCTGGAGTCGGCTGCGGCTCGGACTGCGGTTCTTCCGGCGTGGCCCCCGGTGATGGCTCCAACCTCAATTGCCTCACACCGGCTGGCTCCACGCTCGGGATAGGCTGGCTCGGCTCCTCCGCCCATGGCTCCAAGAAGTCTGGACCCTCCAGCCGTGGCAGATTTGGGTCCTGGTCCACCTCCGACTGGCTGGGACAGGCCGGGATCACTCCTTCGTCGTTCGGGTATCCGCTGGTCGTCATCCCCACTCCGGGATCTGCGATGGCACGTACATGCGGTTCCTCCATTTTCTGCGGGTGGAACTCCTTCTTGTCTTGGTTTCCGCCATTACCAATCAGGGGGCGGTTCTCCTCTGCTTTGTGGGGCAGATCGTAATCCAGCAACAGCAATCGGAGGGGGCGGTCAGCACTTCTGGCGCCACTTTGATAGTCTCCTCCCATGGCACGCCCTCCTTCTTCCCCTGCGCTCCTCGTGGCACTGCAATGGTGGCGGTTTTGGCGGGAATCTTGCGGCAGGTAGCAATACACAGTCTTTGCAATAAATCACGGTTCAAACACGTTTCAATCACAGTTGCAAGGCACACATGACCTGCTTCTCAGGCTTAAGTACGATCCTGTTCGTGACGCCAAGTTGGATCGCCCCCAGACACAGGGCCACGAGTTCTCGGTACCGGGCCTCTCTTATTCGGTTCTGAGGCTGTCACGGTGGCTAGACCCGGTCCGCGACCCTGCTAAGGGGCGTTGTTATGATCCGGTGGTTAGGACAAATAATGGACCTGGTTGTAACTGATAATAAGGACGAGCTCTGGGACGTGGGAACTCTGCTGACTGCAATCCCTAAACCTATCAAAACACACTAGAAATAGCCGTGGATTGCGCCTAACGCTCCCTATGCAACTCGGCACAGCCTAAGAAACTAGCTAGCCCTGAAGATAGAAAAATAAGCCTACCTTGCCTCAGAGAAATTCCCCAAAGGAAAAGGCAGCCCCCCACATATAATGACTGTGAGTAAAGATGAAAATACAAACACAGAGATTAAATAGATTTAGCAAAGTGAGGCCCGACTTACTGATCAGACCGAGGATAGTAAAGGTTACTTTGTGGTCAGCACAAAAACCTACAAAAGACCACGCAGAGAGTGCAGGGAAAAATACCTTCCGCACCGACTCATGGCGCGGAAGGCGCCCCTCTGCGTCCCAGAGCTTCCAGCAAGCAAGGCAATATTGACAAAAGCAAGCTGAACAGAAAAAATAGCAAACAAGCAAAATAGCACAGAGGAACTTAGCTTCTGCTGGAGCAACAGGAACTCAGAACGATCCAGGAGCGAACTAGAGCCATAGTACAACATTGACAGCTGGCATGGGGCAAAGATATAAGTGGAGTTAAATAGAGCAGCCCATTAACTAATTAGCCTCGTCACCTGTAGAAGGAAACTCAGAAACACCCACAGGCACCAGAGAAAATCCATGGACAGAACCAGCCGAAGTACCATTCATGACCACAGGAGGGAGCTCGACAACAGAATTCACAACAGGGCGTCCAATAAAGGTGGTACAGTTTGTCAGGGATTTGTGACACCACCTGTGGTATTCGGTCAGGGTGACCGACGCTGCTTGGGGTCCGCTGGGGTGATGGAATGGCAGCTAGATGATATACCTTCCCACAGGTGAAGTGTGTCCCCAGGGCTTCCCAGTAAGGTGGATGGTGATGGTGTGAGGTGCGGGCAATAACAAGGACACAAGGTTGCAGTCTCTTTACCTCTTTACTGAAGACTTCAGGATCCTCAATCCAGAGCACGATTAACAGGGCTTTCTGAGACCGGCCGGTCCGATGGGCACATCCAGAGTTCCCTTTACAGGAGGAAATCAGTGCCTACCACTAGCGCCTGTGTGTTGTAGTGCTACCCTGCTGTGCATTCGGAACAGTCCTCACAACTTCTTTTCTCGTTCGTTCCTTCTTTCTAATTCTTTCTCTCTCTCTTGTTCCAGATGTTACTAGTTTCTCGTCCCCCAGGTATGTTATGGCTAGGACGCACCCATATGACGGGAAGGCTCGGATCTCTCGGGACCCTAGAGATGCCCCTCTCCACGCGTTGCCCCCTATGTCTTGGTAGGAAATTTAAGGTAGACAGCCAACCTATAATTAACTGTCCTGCGGAGTTCGAAGTAAGGCCTAGAGTCAGTTACTTCCACGGTGTTCCGGCCACCGGCTACGCGCCTCAGTAGGATGTTGCCTCGGTCTCACGGCACGACTCCTACTGGCTCTCCTTTGTGCTTGATCTCGTTTCTCACTGTTCCACAATATCCTTCGCTTCGTGTCTCTTTCTTAGGTTACCGCCGCAAGGTAGTGCAGGCGCGGTTCCGTAACGATCTGCTCTGTTCACTAGGTACCTGCCAGGTTCCCACGCCCGACAGGGACCCCCCTGTGTCTTCTCCCTGCAACACCCCCTGCCACGGGATGTTGCCTGAATCCAACCCAGTCAGCTTCTGACTAACTTCCTATCAAACCCCTAGTTTTACCAGTGTGAGGAGTGGCCCAATAAATAAAGCCTTTTTCTCCCCCCAGTGGCCGGAGTGTGAAGTTTAATGTGTGCTGGTGATACCTGGTCAGTAGAATTCCTTCAGTGCCATCAGACGTACCATCACTCCCCTTAGTGGCAGAGTGTCATACTGCAACGACCAGATCTCTGGGGCGCTGCACTTGTGTGCTTTTAAAATAGGTTCTACTGTGGTTCAATTGATCTGTCAACTACCTGTGTTACTATTCTTACATTTTTCTATTAATAGTCTATAAAACTGATGTTTGTGCCATCTGAGTGCGGCTGGAATAAAAAAAAATGGAGGTGTTGCATGAGGTGTGAGGTCTCCCAGCTAAGAAGGCTTACACCGCTCCCTTAACCACCAGGTCCTCATTTAAACTTCAATTCCAAGCTGTAAATGCTGGGCCAGAGCCTGATACCTCATGCATGGCCCATGGCTGACTGCTGCTTTGCCTTTTGCAAATTTCTACGTTGGGTCAATTGATGCCACTTTTCCTGGAGTCTACCCCAAATTTTAGCTGTTTGGGAAGCTTTTTGTCTCCCCTTAAGGTGTTGTCTATGCTTTTGCCTCTCAATTGAATCTAATGGGGTTTGGATACATTCATAGAACCGTGCAGTGAAATATTCGGCGAACAGAGGTCTGTTCGGCGAATCTGAACTGAACCTTGAAAGGTTCACTCATCTCTAGTGCTAGAAATCTCCATTTTTTATTATCTAGAGCAGTAATCCAGTTCAGATTTCATAAATTTCATGTTTATATGCTAAAGCACTATAGAGTGCAACTTTATTTGTTCATTATGTGTACCGATAGCTACTCTTAGTTTGCACCTTTACACACCAGCTGTCTGTTTGGAAGTGACAGTCATTGTTTTGTTATTTTTTGTATATTGGCTCTCTGACCGAGAACTCCACCCACCAGCCTGTCTTTTTTAGTTGCAGCAGGGACATACTTACCCATAAATGCAGGCTGTATTCAAGAAGAGGATTCACATTAGATAGGTTCCCAGTTGCAGGGCATGCATGAATTGGCCAAATTATTCTTGTTATCTAGAGCGGTAATGAAATTCAAATTTGAAATATTTCATGTTTACATGCTTTACCACTATAAAGTGCAACTTTATTTGTTCCTGGCTATTTCTGGGCCAAAAAAATATTTTTTCTAAACCAGTTTGTGATTTATAGTAATGTAGGAAAATTTTAAAAATGGCATCAACAATAGTAGTCTGGGAAATAAATAATTGGCATTAGCTGCTTCGATGCCATTTCTAGGGCAAAAAAATAAATTTTCAGGACAGTTTCTTTTTTTTGCAGTCTGGGAAATAAATAATTGGCTTCAGCTGTCTTGTTGCCATTTGCAGGCCAAAGAAATAATTTTAATAATTTTTCTAAATTGGCTTTTGTTTAACCCCTTTACCCCCAAGGGTAGTTTGCACGTTAATGACCAGACCAATTTTTACAATTCTGACCACTGTCCCTTTATGAGGTTATAACTCTGAAACGCTTCAATGGATCCCAGTGATTCTGACATTGTTTTCTCGGGACATATTGTACTTCATGACAGTGGTAAAAATTCATTGATAGTACCTGCGTTTGTTTGTGAAAAAAATGGAAATTTGGCGAAAATTATGAAAATTTTGCAATTTTCCAACTTTGAATTTTTATGCAATTAATTCACAGAGATATGTCACACAAAATACTTAATAAGTAACATTTCCCACATGTTTACTTTACATCAGCACAATTCTGGAACCAAATTTTTTTTTGTTAGGGAGTTATAAGGGTTAAAAGTTGACCAGCAATTTCTCATTTTTACAACACCATTTTTTTTTAGGGACCACATCTCATTTGAAGTCATTTTGAGGGGTCTATATGATAGAAAATACCCAAGTGTGACACCATTATAAAAACTGCACCCCTCAAGGTGCTCAAAACCATAGTCAAGAAGTTTATTAACCCTTCTGGTGCTTCACAGGAATTTTTGGAATGTTTAAATAAAAATGAACATTTAACTTTTTTTCACAAAAAATTTACTTCAGCTCCAATTTGTTTTATTTTACCAAGGGTAACAGAAGAAAATGGACCCCAAATGTTGTTGTACAATTTGTCCTGAGTACACCGATACCCCATATGTGGGGGTAAACCACTGTTTGGGCGCATGACAGAGCTCGAAAGTGAAGGAGCGCCATTTGACTTTTCAATGCACAACTGGCTGGAATCGAGATGGGACACCATGTTGCGTTTGGAGAGCCTCTGATGTGCCTAAACATTGAAACCCCCACAAGTGACACCATTTTGGAAAGTAGACCCCCTAAGGAACTTATCTACAGGGGTGGTGAGCACTTTGACCCACCAAGTGCTTCACAGAAGTTTATGATGCAGAACCGTAAAAATAAAAAATCACATTTTTTCACAAAAATTATCTTTTCGCCCCCAATTTTTTATTTTCCCAAGGGTAAGAGAAGAAATTGGACCCCAAAAGCTGTTGTACAATTTGTCCTGAGTACGCTGATACCCCATATGTGGGGGTAAATCACTGTTTAGGCGAATGGGAGAGCTCGGAAGGGAAGGAGCGCCGTTTGACTTTTCAATGCAAAATTGACAGGAATTGAGATGAGACACCATGTTGCGTTTGGAGAGCCACTGATGTGCCTAAACATTGAAACCCCCCACAAGTGACACCATTTTGGAAAGTAGACCCCCTAAGGAACTTATCTATCTTCACAGAAGTTTATAATGCAGAGCCGTAAAAATAAAACAAAAATTTTTTCCCACAAAAATTATGTTTTAGCCACCAGTTTTGTATTTTTCCGAGGGTAACAGGAGAAATTGGACCCCAAAATTTGTTGTACAATTTGTCCTGAGTGCGCTGATACCCCATATGTGGGGGGAACCACTGCTTGGCCGCATGGGAGGGCTCGGAAGGGAAGGAGCGCCATTTGGAATTAGATGGAATGGTCTGCAGGTGTCACATTGCGTTTGCAGAGCCCCTAATGTACATAAAAATTAGAAACCCCCCAAAATTGACCCCATATTGGAAACTAGACCCCCCAGGGAACTCATCTAGATGTGTTGGGAGAACTTTGAACCCCTAAGTGTTTCACTACAGTTTATAACGCAGAGCCATAAAAATAAAAAATCTTATTTTCCCACAAAAATTATTTTTTAGCCCCCAGTTTTGTATTTTCCCAAGGGTAACAGGAGAAATTGGACCCCAAAAGTTGTTGTCCTATTTGTCGTGAGTACGCTGATACCCCATATGTTGGGGTAAACCCCTGTTTGAGCACACGGGAGAGCTCGGAAAGGAAGGAGCACTGTTTTACTTTTTCAACGCAGAATAAGCTGGAATTGAGATCGGACGCCATGTCGCGTTTGGAGAGCCCCTGATGTGCCTAAACAGTGGAAACCCCTCAATTATAACTGAAACCCTAATCCAAACACACCCCTAACCCTAATCCCAACAGTAACCCTAACCACACCTCTAACCCTGACCTACCCCAACCCTAATCCCAACCCTATTCCCAACTGTAAATGTAATCTAAACCCTAATCGTAACTTTAGCCCCAACCCTAACCCTAACTTTAGCCCCAACCCTAACTGTAGCCCTATCCCTAGCCGTAGCCCTAACCCTAGCCCTAACCCTAGCCCTAACCCTAGCCCTAGCCCTAACCCTAACTCTAGCCCTAGCCCTAACCCTAGCCCTAACCCTAGCCCTAACCCTAACCCTAACCCTAGCCCTAACTCTAATGGGAAAATGGAAATACATTTTATTAATTTTTCCCTAACTAAGGGGGTGATGAAGGGGGGTTTGATTTACTTTTATAGCGGGTTTTTTAGCGGATTTTTATGATTGGCAGCCGTCACACACTGAAAGACGCTTTTTATTGCAAAAAATATTTTTTGCGTTACCACATTTTGAGAGCTAAAATTTTTCAATATTTTGGTCCACAAAGTCATGTGAGGTCTTGTTTTTTGCGGGACGAGTTGACGTTTTTATTGGTAACATTTTCCGGCACGTGACATTTTTTGATCGCTTTTTATTATGATTTTTGTGAGGCAGAATGACCAAAAACCAGCTATTCGTGAATTTCTTTTGGGGGAGGCGTTTATACCGTTCCGCGTTTGGTAAAATGGATAAAGCAGTTTTATTCTTCGGGTCAGTATGATTACAGCGATACCTCATTTATATCATTTTTTATGTTTTGGCGCTTTTATACGATAAAAACTATTTTATAGAAAAAATAATTATTTTTGCATCACTTTATTCTCAGGACTATAACTTTTTAATTTTTTTGCTGATGATGCTGTATGGTGGCTCGTTTTTTGCGGGACAAGATGGTGTTTTCATCGGTATCATGGTTATTTATATCTGTCTTTTTGATCGCGTGTTATTCTACTTTTTGTTTGGTGGTATGATAATAAAGCATTGTTTTTTGCCTCGTTTTGTTTTTTTTTTCTTATGGTGTTTACTGAAGGGGTTAACTAGTGGGCCAGTTTTATAGGGGGGGTCGTTACGGACGCGGCGATACTAAATATGTATACTTTTATTGTTTTTTTTATTATTTCGATAAAGAAATGTATTTATGGGAATAATGTTTTTTTTCATTATTTAGGTATATTTTTTTTTATTTTTTTTTACCCATTTGGAATTTTTTTTTTTTGCTTTTTTACTTTGTCCCGGGGGGGACATAACAGATCGGTGATCTGACAGTTTGCACAGCACTCTGTCAGATCACCGATCTGACAGGCAGCACTGCAGGCTTCACAGTGCCTGCTCTGAGCAGGCTCTGTGAAGCCACCTCCCTCCCTGCAGGACCCGGATGCCGCGGCCATCTTGGATCCGGGGACTGCAGCGAGGAAGGAGGTAGGAGACCCTCGCAGCAACGCGATCACATCGCATTGCTGCGGGGGGCTCAGGGAAGCCCGCAGGGAGCCCCCTCCCTGCGCAATGCTTCCCTGTACCGCCGGCACATCGCGATCATGTTTGATCGCGGTGTGCCGGGGGTTAATGTGCCGGCGGCGGTCCGTGACCGCTCCTGGCACATAGTGCCGGATGTCAGCTGCGATAGGCAGCTGACACCCGGCCGCGATCGGCGGTGCTCCCCCCGTGGGCGCTGCCGATCGCATATGACGTACTATCCCGTCGAGGGTCAGATAGGCCCAGGGCAATTCGGCGGGATAGTATGTCTAAGGTCAGAAAGGGGTTGATAGTAATCTAGGGAATTGGCATCAGCCATCTCATTGCCATTTCTAGGCCAAATAAATAATTTTTGAGGACCGCTGTGTTGTTTAAAGTAGTTTGTAAAATAAATAATTGGCATCAGCGATCTGGTTGTCATTTGTAGGCCAAAGAAATAATTTTTCTAAACCGGTGTGTGCTTCACAATAGTCTTTGAAATAAATAATTAGTGTCAGCCATTTGGTTGCCATTTGTAGGCCAAATAAATAAACAAATACATTTTTCAGGACCGCTGTGTGTTTTCTAATAGTCTGGAAAATAAATAATTGGCATCAGCCATCTTGTTGCCAGTTTTAGGCCAAATAAATAATTTTTCAGGCTGCTGTGTGTTTTATGGTAGTCTGGGAAATAAATGTTTGGCATCAGCCATCTCGTTGCCATTTGTGGTCCAAATAAATAGTTTTTCTGTACCACTGTGTCTATACAAGCAGTGTTTCTAAAAAAAATATTCTGCAACTGTGTTTTTAGGATTAGTGTTTCTTTTAAAAATTCGACTCTGCAGCCATATTTTTCCCATTTATGGACCATGTGCATTTGAGCAGTGTTTCAAAAAAAAAATGAGGGAGAAAGAGAGGAGAAAACACGGCTAGAAGATCCGGGTACAACAATTCGTGAAAAAAATGATGTTTTATTAGAATCGGGTGATAAAAGGGATAACAAAGCAATGATGAAAAATTATATAAAAACACAATAAAAGTATAAAAACAGGAGCGCACACCCAGAGAAAATATGAACAAATGTCCTGGAAGGAGAAACAACATAGCTGGTACAGCATCATCATAATTGTGTAAAGTTCATAAACATAAGCAGAAGATAACTAAGCTTATTGTAATAATTATGTACTGACTGTAGGAGGAAAAGTAAAGTGCAAGTGCAAAAGGTGATGATGTCAATAGGAGCAACTGAAAAATGGTAAATAAATAATAGAGTCCATATAACAATAAGTTTGCAATGTACAAGTAAATCAGAATGGACATAGTACTGTATAATGGTAGGGAGAAAAAAAGAATCAAGAATCAGTGGTCCAGCAATGGTAGTGCTTTTTTAAAAAATTCTACTCTGCAGCTGTTTGTGAGTGCTTTGACTAAAAAAAATCTAGTATGCAGCTGTGCCTTTCACATTTTGGGGCCAAAAAGCCTCTATTTGTACTGTACCAAAAAACTTCTGGGAGCATTGTGCCAAAATGCCTCTGTGTGGACTGTGCCAAAATTGTCACACAAAATTGTCACACACAGTATAATGCAAAAAATAGGCCGTGCGGACACTGGAATTGTGGCTATGAGGTATTAGTCATAACCCTAGATTGAG
Source organism: Ranitomeya imitator (assembly GCF_032444005.1). Taxonomy (NCBI): domain Eukaryota; kingdom Metazoa; phylum Chordata; class Amphibia; order Anura; family Dendrobatidae; genus Ranitomeya; species Ranitomeya imitator. Next base: position 145,486,414 of record NC_091288.1, on the reverse strand, counting down.
CACTCAGTGCTCCAAAGTGTATCACATAGGGTACATTGCATAGCCCCCACCCCCCCTCCACCCCCTGGAGAAGGAAGGTCCGAAACGCGTGTTGGGGCAGACGTGCACGTACTGGGCTATGGACTGTGCCCCGGATATCTAATAATGACTCCTGCTTTGTATAATAATAATTATGTTTTGTACTATGGGAGATTTTGATGATTATACAGCATGATCTGGCATTTTTTGGGGCATAGTGGAGGTGAAATATGATGAAATGTACCCTATGTGATGCACTTTGGAACACGGGGTGCTCAAGCTGGGTTATGATTAATACCTCATAGCCATAATTCCAGTGTCCTGCGTGGCCTATTTTTTGCATTATACTGCAAAAAATCTGCCATAAAGACCCGACTGGTGGAGGGCTGCAGTGATAGTTGACTTTGAGGAACTTTCCCCCATCTTCCTGCTGCTTTTCTGGAGCTCAGCTACAGTGATCTTGGGGTTCCTCTTTACCTCTGTCACCAAGGCTCTTCTCCCATGATGTTAGGGCTAGCGGAACGCACCGAGTAAATATAGATGTTTATTATTATAGATGCGTTCGCAGCCCGGGGTCCACCGTGCAGGAGGAACCTGCTGCTAGTGAATGGTGGCACTATTTTGCGGTATAGGCTAGCTCTGTTACTTCACAGAGTAGCTGTGAAAGGGAAGCACTGCGCCCTGTTAGACTCACAGAAGCACAAGCTAACTGCCGAACTGATAGCAGTCAGTGGTCATGCATGCACACAAAACTCCTCGCTGGAGGTGCTGGTATTCTAGGGGCTTATTTCAGCCGGGTCCCTGAATACAATCACACATAACCACACTGGCGCAAAGCACATAAGTTGGATTGATACTAGCACATGGCCGTGCGGTCATGCAAACCTTTTATAGCTGCAGCAACAGAATTTGAGCACCTTCAGGACCTTCCTAGAGGACCAATGGTATTAGCTGCAGTATCTAAGCATGTGACCCTTGATCTCCAATGGGAGATCTTACCCTGGGCATGCTCAGAAGGGGAAAAACAGGACTTAGTCCCAAAAACGTCTGCTCGCTGCTGCCCAGTACTGGCTACAAGGGCAGAAGCTGGAAAGGCAGCAGAAACCCTTCGCACAGAGTCAGACTGAGCGAGACACTGGGACCGATGTCTCCACTGAGCAGACTCCACTGCAGCAGGAGAAGAATGGGAGACTGCAGTGGAGATGGCCCGAGATTCCCCCTGTGCAGAGGCGGGAACTCAACTGCCAACACATGATTGCTCAGTTTGGCTGGACGTCCTGGTCTAGAAAGACCTCTGTTGGTCCTAAACTTAATCCATTTAAAAATTATGGAGGCCACTGTGCTTTTAGGAAACTTGATTACTGCAGAAATTCTGTTGTAACCTTGGCCAGATCTGTGTCTTGCCACAATTCTGTCTCTGAGCTCCTTGTCCAGTTCCTTTTACCTCATGATTCTCATTTGGTCTGCCATTCACAGTGAGCTGTGAGGTCTTATATAGACAGGTGTGTGCCTTTCCAAATCAAGTCCTATCAGTTTAATTAAACACAGCTGGACTCCAGTGAAGGAGTAGAACCACCTCATGGAGGATCACAAGGAAATGCCCATGTGATATTTCAGTTTTTTTCTTTTTTAATAAATTCACAAAAATTTCTACATTTGTTTTTTGCAGTCAAAATGGGATGCAGAGTGTACATTATTATGAAAAAAATGAACTTTTTTGAATTTACCAAATGGCTGCAAATGGATGTACCAGTACATCCTGGCAATTGTGGGGGTACAGGAGCTCGGATTAAGCGTGTAAAGATATTTTAATAAAATCACAAAATAAAAGACAAAAAATGAAAAAAATATTATACCAACAAATATGGATATTTATGTAAAAACAAACTAACAAAACAAGCACACATATCAGATATCACGGCATGTGGATCAACCTGATCAATAAAACTGTCACACTAGTTAACCTCTTCAGTGAACAATGTGAAAAAGTGGCAAAAAATGATGTATTTTCATCAAACGGCGGAAGAAAAGTGGAATAAAAAACGATACAAAAAAACTAATGTAAATTAAAATAGGATCCCAACAAACATCATCTTGTCCCCCAGAAGAAATCCCCCATATAACTCTATCAGTGGAAAAATAAAATGCTACATCTGTCAGAATATAGAGATGCAAAAACAATTAACTTTTCTATTTAATTTTTTTATTGCGTAAAAGCGGCAAAACATAAATGGGGTTTTGCTGCAATCATACTGATTCAAAGAATAAAGTTGTCTTACAAATTTTATGACACGGTGAAAGGCATAAAATAAAAAAACCAAAACATTTCTGGAATTGCTGTTTTTTGCTTATTCTACCTCCCAAATATCGGAATAGAAAGCGATAAAAAAAAACAATGTGCCTGAATATTGTACCAATAAAAACGTCAACTCATTCCACAAAAAACAAGGCCTTATATGACTCTGTAGGAAGAAAGATGGAAGAATTATAGCATTCAAAATATGTCAATGCAAAAACTTTTTTTGTTAAAAAAAAGCATTACTTGGTCTGTGATAGAAAATCATTAAATAGATATAAATCTAGTATTGCAGTAATCATACTAACCTGAAGAATAAAGTTGTCTAATAACATAAACCACACAATGAAAAAAATGAATAAAACCAACTGTTAGGGTTGGTGAATTGCAACAAATTAAAATAAAAAACAAATAAGGTGCAACTGCAACCCGGGGCCCACCGTGCAGTAAATTGCTGCTAGTATGAACAATGACGGATAAAAAAACTAGCAAACGTTCCTCCTTAAGCACACTGAGTTAACTCCACACAGAGTGAATGAAACACAGAAAACCAAACCCAGATAAAACTCAGAGATGCACAGGGAGAGCTTCCAAGAGGTACAGTAACGGTAAGTACCAGCTCAGCTAACCACCGAGGGGTACAGGGACAATAGGAAGTATGCAATACCCCATTAGAACCACTGCAAAAGAACACGCGGGTTGAACTTGCTCTGTGGTGCAATACCCTGTTAACCCCCACAGGCAAGTATCATATACACACGGACGGAAACAGATAGCAAAAACTCAATGTCAGCGAGAACACGCAGCAAACCTCCTCTCCAGAGGGGCCAGAATTCTAATGGCTTGAGGCCAGCCCTGAACTCACACAATCTCTTCTCTGGAGGAGCCAGAACTCTAATGGCACAGGACCAGCCCTGAACACATGCTCACACAGATCACTGTCATCCCATTGGTTGCTGATACAGTGCTAACCACACAAAACTCACAGAGTGGTAGGGTATCCACCTACACATAAACCAAGCACAAGTGAAACTAGCATGCCCATGTGCTTCACTGAAAGCCCTTTATGCACCAGGCTCCAACCCAAATACTCATGCACAGTCAGACGGGGCATCGTCCGAGGGCCAATCTGGAGCTGCCACATAACCAGAGCAGAAAGCATCCAAGCACCAATGACAAGGCACCACATCACGGACATGCTCAGTATGGTGATTTCTGGAATTAGACTCCAGACAGTGGGGCTGCCTCTGTATACCACTGGTTACCATAGACTTTAGCTGGAGAGCCAGCAGTATTCTGGGACCAACATCTGCAGTAAGCAACAGACCCACTGTCTTGACCTGAATGGGAGAGCAGAGCAACAAACTGTGCCTGCGATACATCCCACATGGCAGGGAAGTCCCGGCCTCTTACACCAACTCTTGACCTCCTGTTTGTCATGGTATAGGACATGGTTCATGTCCTGCTCTCTCAGCGTTAATGTTGCTGGCCTCTCTTTGGATCTGGGAGGGGTATTGTTGTGAATTCTGTTGTCAAGCTCCCTCCTGTGGTCATGAATGGTACTTCGGCTGGTTCTGTCCATGGGCTTCCTCTGGTGGTTGTGAGTGGAGCTGCGGCTTCAGAGGTTCCTTCCACAGATGACGAGGTTAATTCGTTAGCTGGCTGCTCTATTTAACTCCACTTAGATCATTGCTCCATGCCACCTGTCAATGTTCCAGTATTGGTCTAGTTCTCTCCTGGATCGTTCTTGTGACCTGTCTTCCCAGCAGAAGCTAAGTTCCTGCTTGTTTTTCTCTGGTTTGCTATTTTTCTGTCCAGCTTGCTATTTTGATTTTTGTCTTGCTTGCTGGAAGCTCTGGGACGCAGAGGGAGCGCCTCCGCACCGTGAGTCGGTGCGGAGGGTCTTTTTGCGCCCTCTGCGTGGTCTTTTTGTAGTTTTTTGTGCTGACCGCAAAGTTACCTTTCCTATCCTCTGTCTGTTCAGTAAGTCGGGCCTCACTTTGCTAAATCTATTTCATCTCTGTATTTGTAATTTTCATCTTTACTCACAGTCATTATATGTGGGGGGCTGCCTTTTCCTTTGGGGAATTTCTCTGAGGCAAGGTAGGCTTTATTTTTCTATCTCTAGGGCTAGCTAGTTTCTTAGGCTGTGTCGAGTTGCATAGGGAGCGTTAGGAGCAATCCACGGCTATTTCTAGTGTGTGTGATAGGATTAGGGATTGCGGTCAGCAGAGTTCCCACGTCTCAGAGCTCGTCCTATATTATTAGTAACTATCAGATCATTCCGTGTGCTCTTAACCACCAGGTCCATTATTGTCCTTACCACCAAGTCATAACAGTACAGGTGGCCCAAAGTATTAATGCATCTCAATAGAGGGATAAGAGAAGTTCTGAGACCATTTTTTTTCTTTGCAGTGTGTTTTGTCTCTCTTTTCCCCTTTACATCTGGGTGGTTCAGGATACAGGTGTAGATATGGACATTCAAGGTCTGTTCTCTTGTATGGATAATCTAACTGCAAGGGTACAAAATGTTAGGAGTCGAGTTTCCTCTGCTGCACAGGGGGAATCTCGATCCGTGTCTGCTGCGGTCTCCCATTCGGTATCTGCCGCAGTGGGCTCTGCTCAGCGGAGACGTCGCTCCCAGCATCTCGCTGGGGCTGATTCGGTGCATAGGGTCACTACTGCCTTTTCTGGCTTTCCTATGGTACCCTGCACTGATCTGCGGTGAGCGAGCCTCTCTGGGACTAAGTCCTTGTTTACTCACACTGAGCGTGCCCAGGGCAGGGTCTCCCATTGGAGGTCGAGGGCCACATGTTCGGTCACATGCTCAGGTGCTGCAGTACATTCCATTGGTCCTTCTGGAAGGTCCTGAAAGGGCAAAACATGCTCAGGTACTGCAGCACTTTCCATTGGTCCTTCTGGAAGGTCCTGAAAGGGCAAAAACTTCAGTAGCAGCTTCCTGTGCTGCAACTATATAAACTGCGCATGACCGCACGGCCATGCGCTAGTATCGTCTTATGCTATATGCTTTGCGCCAATGTGGTCATGTGTTTGAATGTGTTCAGGGACCCGGCTGAAATAAGCCCCTAAAATGCTGGCACCTCCGGCAAGGAGATTGTGTTTAAGTGTGTTAAGGGACCCGGATGAAATAAGCCCCTAGAATGCTGGCATCTCCGGCGAGGAGTTTTGTATGCATGCATGACCACTCACTGCTCACATCTGGGTAGTTGGCCTGTGCCTCTGTGAAAGTCTAACAGGGCACAGAGCTTTGCTCTCGCGGTTACTCTGTGAAGCTAACAGAGTTGGTATATACCGCCATATAGAGCCGCCATTATTTAGCAGCAGGTGCTTTCCTGCACGGTGGATCCCGGGTTGCGAACGCACCAATTCCATTTAATAAATTATATATTTGGTGCGTTCCGCCAACCCTAACACAAAACATTCAAGATTTTGTGGTTCAGAATCCGATGTTAGAGCCTAGGATTCCAATTCCTGATTTGTTTTTTGGGGATAGATCTAAGTTTCTGAATTTCAAAAATAATTGTAAATTGTTTCTTGCTTTGAAACCTCGCTCCTCAGGTGACCCTGTTCAACAAGTGAAAATCATTATTTCTTTGTTACGTGGCGACCCTCAAGACTGGGCATTTTAACTTGCGCCAGGAGATCCGGCATTGCGTGATGTTGATGCGTTTTTTCTGGCGCTCGGATTGCTTTATGATGAACCTAATTCAGTGGATCAGGCAGAGAAAATCTTGCTGACTCTGTGTCAGGGTCAGGATGAGGTAGAAATATATTGTCAGAAGTTTAGGAAGTGGTCTGTACTCACTCAGTGGAATGAATGTGCCCTGGCAGCAATTTTCAGAAAGGGTCTCTCTGAAGCCCTTAAGGATGTCATGGTGGGATTTCCCATGCCTGCTGGTCTGAATGAGTCTATGTCTTTGGCCATTCAGATCGATCGACGCTTGTGTGAGCGTAAAGCTGTGCACCATTTGGCGGTATTATCTGAGCATAGACCTGAGCCTATGCAATGTGATAGGACTTTGACCAGAGCTGAACGGCAAGAACACAGACGTCGGAATGGGCTGTGTTTTTACTGTGGTGATTCCACTCATGCTATCTCCGATTGTCCTAAACGCACTAAGCATTTCGCTAGGTCTGCTACCATTGGTACGGTACAGTCGAAATTTCTTTTGTCCGTTACTCTGATTTGCTCTTTGTCATCCTATTCTGTTATGGCATTTGTGGATTCAGGCGCTGCCCTGAATTTGATGGACTTGGAGTTTGCTAGGCGCTGTGGTTTTTTCTTGGAGCCCTTGCAGTATCCTATTCCATTGAGAGGAATTGATGCTACGCCTTTGGCCAAGAATAAGCCTCAGTACTGGACCCAATTGACCATGTGCATGGCTCCTGCACATCAGGAGGATATTCGCTTTTTGGTGTTGCATAATCTGCATGATGTGGTCGTTTTGGGGTTGCCATGGCTACAGGTCCATAATCCAGTATTGGATTGGAAATCTATGTCTGTGTCCAGCTGGGGTTGTCAGGGGGTACATGGTGATGTTCCATTTTTGTCTATTTCGTCATCCACCCCTTCTGAAGTCCCGGAGTTTTTGTCGGATTACCGGGATGTATTTGATGAGCCCAAATCCAGTGCCCTACCTCCTCATAGGGATTGCGATTGTGCTATCAATTTGATTCCTGGTAGTAAGTTTCCTAAGGGCCGACTGTTCAATTTATCTGTGCCAGAGCACGCCGCTATGCAGAGTTATGTAAAGGAATCCTTGGAGAAGGGTCATATTCGCCCTTCGTCGTCACCATTGGGAGCAGGGTTCTTTTTTGTGGCCAAGAAGGATGGTTCTTTGAGACCTTCTATTGATTACCGCCTTCTTAATAAGATCACAGTCAAATTTCAGTACCCTTTGCCGCTGCTGTCGGATTTATTTGCTCGGATTAAGGGGGCTAGTTGGTTCACCAAGATAGATCTTCGTGGTGCGTATAATCTTGTGCATATTAAACAGGGCGATGAATGGAAAACAGCATTTAATACGCCCGAGGGCCATTTTGAGTACCTGGTTATGCCATTCGGGCTTTCCAATGCTCCATCAGTATTTCAGTCCTTTATGCATGACATCTTCCGAGAGTACCTGGATAAATTCCTGATTGTATATTTGGATGATATTTTGGTCTTCTCGGATGATTGGGAGTCTCACGTGAAGCAGGTCAGAATGGTGTTCCAGGTCCTTCGTGCGAATTCTTTGTTTGTGAAGGGGTCAAAGTGTCTCTTTGGAGTTCAGAAGGTTTCATTTTTGGGTTTCATTTTTTCCCCTTCTACTATCGAGATGGACCCTGTTAAAGTCCAGGCCATTTATGATTGGACTCAGCTGACATCTGTGAAGAGTCTGCAAAAGTTCCTGGGCTTTGCTAATTTTTATCGTCGCTTCATCAGTAATTTTTCTAGTGTTGCTAAACCGTTGACTGATTTGACCAAGAAGGGTGCTGATGTGGTCAATTGGTCTTCTGCGGCTGTGGAAGCTTTTCAGGAGTTGAAGCGTCGTTTTTCTTCTGCCCCTGTGTTGTGCCAGCCAGATGTTTCGCTTCCGTATCAGGTCGAGGTTGATGCTTCTGAGATTGGAGCAGGGGCTGTTTTGTCGCAAAGAAGTTCTGATGGCTCGGTGATGAAACCATGTGCCTTCTTTTCTAGAAAGTTTTCGCCTGCTGAGCGCAATTATGATGTTGGCAATCGAGAGTTGTTGGCCATGAAGTGGGCATTCGAGGAGTGGCGTCATTGGCTTGAAGGAGCCAAGCATCGCGTGGTGGTCTTGACGGATCACAAGAATTTGACTTATCTCGAGTCTGCCAAACGGTTGAATCCTAGACAGGCTCGTTGGTCGCTATTTTTCTCCCGTTTTGATTTTGTGGTTTCGTACCTTCCAGGCTCTAAGAATGTGGAGGCTGATGCCCTGTCAAGGAGTTTTGTGCCCGACTCTCCGGATGTTCCTGAGCCGGCGGGTATTCTCAAAGAGGGGGTAATTTTGTCTGCCATCTCCCCTGATTTGCGGTGGGTGCTGCAAAAATTTCAGGCTGATAGACCTGACCGTTGCCCAGCGGAGAAACTGTTTGTCCCTGATAAATGGACTAGTAGAGTTATCTCTGAGGTTCATTGTTCGGTGTTGGCTGGTCATCCTGGAATCTTTGGTACCAGAGATTTGGTGGCTAGATCCTTTTGGTGGCCGTCTTTGTTGCGGGATGTGCGTTCTTTTGTGCAGTCCTGTGGGACTTGTGCTCGGGATAAGCCCTGCTGTTCTCGTGCCAGTGGGTTGCTTTTGCCCTTGCCGGTCCCGAAGAGGCCCTGGACGCATATCTCTATGGATTTTATTTCGGATCTCCCTGTCTCCCAAAAGATGTCGGTCATTTGGGTGGTTTGTGATCGCTTCTCTAAGATGGTCCATTTGGTACCCTTGTCTAAATTGCCTTCCTCCTCTGATTTGGTGCCATTGTTTTTCCAGCATGTGGTTCATTTACATGGCATTCCGGAGAACATCGTTTCGGACAGAGGTTCCCAGTTTGTTTCGAGGTTTTGGCGTGCCTTTTGTGCTAGGATGGGCATTGATTTGTCTTTTTCCTCGGCTTTCCATCCTCAGACAAATGGCCAAACCGAACGAACTAATCAGACTTTGGAAACATATCTGAGATGCTTTGTTTCTGCTGATCAGGATGATTGGGTGTCCTTCTTGCCTTTGGCTGAGTTCGCCCTTAATAATCGGGCCAGCTCAGCTACTTTGGTTTCGCCGTTTTTCTGCAATTCTGGTTTCCATCCTCGTTTCTCTTCAGGGCAGGTTGAGTCTTTGGACTGTCCTGGTGTAGATACTGTGGTGGATAGGTTGCAGCAGATTTGGGCTCATGTGGTGGACAATTTGACATTGTCCCAGGAGAAGGCTCAACGTTTCGCTAACCGCCGGCGCTGTTTGGGTCCCCGACTTCGTGTTGGGGATTTGGTTTGGTTGTCCTCTCGTTATGTTCCTATGAAGGTTTCCTCTCCTAAGTTTAAGCCTCGTTTCATTGGTCCGTATAAGATTTCTGAGGTTCTCAATCCTGTGTCGTTTCGTTTGACCCTTCCAGCTTCTTTTGCCATCCATAATGTATTCCATAGGTCATTGTTGCGGAGATACGTGGCGCTTGTGGTTCCATCCGTTGATCGTCCTGCCCCGGTGTTGGTTGAGGGGGAGTTGGAGTATGTGGTGGAGAAGATTTTGGATTCTCGTATTTCGAGACGGAAACTCCAGTACCTGGTCAAGTGGAAGGGTTATGGTCAGGAAGATAATTCCTGGGTCTTTGCCTCTGATGTTCATGCTGCCGATCTGGTTCGTGCCTTTCATTTGGCTCGTCCTGGTCGGCCTGGGGGCTCTGGTGAGGGTTCGGTGACCCCTCCTCAAGGGGGGGTACTGTTGTGAATTCTGTTGTCAAGCTCCCTCCTGTGGTCATGAATGGTACTTCGGCTGGCTCTGTCCATGGGCTTCCTCTGGTGGTTGTGAGTGGAGCTGCGGCTTCTGAGGTTCCTTCCACAGGTGACGAGGTTAATTCGTTAGCTGGCTGCTCTATTTAACTCCACTTAGATCATTGCTCCATGCCACCTGTCAATGTTCCAGTATTGGTCTAGTTCTCTCCTGGATCGTTCTTGTGACCTGTCTTCCCAGCAGAAGCTAAGTTCCTGCTTGTTTTTCTCTGGTTTGCTATTTTTCTGTCCAGCTTGCTATTTTGATTTTTGTCTTGCTTGCTGGAAGCTCTGGGACGCAGAGGGAGCGCCTCCGCACCGTGAGTCGGTGCGGAGGGTCTTTTTGCGCCCTCTGCGTGGTCTTTTTGTAGTTTTTTGTGCTGACCGCAAAGTTACCTTTCCTATCCTGTCTGTTCAGTAAGTCGGGCCTCACTTTGCTAAATCTATTTCATCTCTGTGTTTGTAATTTTCATCTTTACTCACAGTCATTATATGTGGGGGGCTGCCTTTTCCTTTGGGGAATTTCTCTGAGGCAAGGTAGGCTTTATTTTTCTATCTCTAGGGCTAGCTAGTTTCTTAGGCTGTGTCGAGTTGCATAGGGAGCGTTAGGAGCAATCCACGGCTATTTCTAGTGTGTGTGATAGGATTAGGGATTGCGGTCAGCAGAGTTCCCACGTCTCAGAGCTCATCCTATATTATTAGTAACTATCAGATCATTCCGTGTGCTCTTAACCACCAGGTCCATTATTGTCCTTACCACCAGGTCATAACAAGGTATTTGTACACACGTCGGACTAGGATTCCCTGTCAGCTATACTTTCTTTTAGTCTTTGTAACATAGTAACTGTTGTAGCTGTTTTCGTTCTGACCAATGTCAGCTGACAGATCACCAGTGAGACCAAATTGTGGAGTTACGCCCATCATTTTACAAGCGCGCTTGGAGACAAAAAGACACCTCACACATATCCTTTGAGCAAGTCACTTTTATCTGAAGTAATAGAGCAAGAGGCAATATTTTAAACCATTTACAACAAATGTAACTCTTAATGCAATTCATTTAGCCCCCACCATCACCCAGGGTCATACTGACCTTTATTCTCTCACGTACCCGGAGCATGTTATGACTGACTATTGAGAACATACATTGATAAGAAGTATGGTCTCCTTGAAAGGAGGCCATCAGACTACTGCATCAACAGATTCTAGTAATTCTAACAATTAAAGACAAAAGGCACTTAAAGGCAAACTATTAACCCTTCTATATCAATTTCCCCCTTTTGTAAATGGTATAACCTCTGCCACGGGGTCAGCTGATGTCCACAAAGGAGTTACTGTCTCATGGGTCTAGTACCCACAAGGAGACTTCCTACCTGCTTCGCCCATCCACCCTCAGTGTGGACACTCACCTTCCCCGTCAGCAGTGGCTACACGGGGCCTATGATACACTACAGAAGGTTCAGCCTTAGATTTTTTTCTACACCTACATTATTCCATAGCTTAGGTAATATATATATTAGCGCTTTTACGGCTACATAAAACAATAAGCAAAGCAACAAAATTTGCATACAAGTCTGTAAAATACCAAAAATAATCCATCCCGCTAGGCTGCTAAGCCAATTGGCTGGATTTAAAAAGGAGTCTCTATATTGTATTAGTCTCATTAAGAGCCTTAAGGAACCAAGAAAATCTGAGTCCAAGTCTCATTGTATATGTGGTGTGGTGATAAAAACTTCCTTGGCTCCAGGGGTAAGTCTAAGTACAGCATAGTCCTTGCAGATACTGGGCTGTGTATGCAGATCCAACAGTCCAGCAGTTTTTGTCCTTCCGCGTCTTTTATAAGAAAAGCAAGATGTTGAATAAGTTTTGTTTATCCAGTGTCTCTGTAAGGGGCAAACATCCTACCACTGCCAGCAAGGTGATTAGGACAACAGTCATTCTGCTGGTGAAAAGATCTTTTTGCAGTGACTGGCATGGATCCAGGTGGGCTTTCCCTCAAGTTTCCCTGAGGTGAATGTGGTCAGCTGGACTTTAGAATGGGCCGTCAAACCGTGGGTCTAGGCTCCTTCTCACGTGTCTGTGTATGACCACCCAATCACCTGGATTCAGCTGATGTACGTCTGCACTGGCATTAGGATCTGGAATGGATGAAAACACATGTTTATGCACCACATTAAGTCTTTTCTGCAAGGCCTGGACATGGGCTGTCATAGCACCGTGTTGCATTTGCAGCACCTGTAGGAAGTACAGACCAGCCCTTGGCAAACTACTAAACAGGACTTCAAAAGGAGACAAGCCTGTCTTTCTATTTGGAGTATGTCTGACTGACAAGAGTGCAAGAGACAAGCACTCTACCCGCTCTTTCCTGTGTCTGCCGTGGCCTGTGATTTTTCAGTTTGTGTCCCGTTTGGTCTCTCCACTTTCCCACTACTTTGTGGTCTATATGGTGCATGATATGCTTGCTGTACTCCAAGGACCTGCATGACTTCCCTCATTATTTCTCCCGTGAAGTGTGTACCCTTATCGTTTTCTATGGTTTCTAGGACACCATACCTGCAGATCAGTTCTTTTATCAGTTTGTCTGCACTCGCTTTAGTATTTGCACATTTTACCAAATAGGCTTCCAGCCAACCAGAGAAGAGATCTACACATACTAGGACATTTTCCACACACTCCTACCTTGGGTAGCTGTATGTAGCCAGTCTGCAGTCTCTGAAACGGGTAGAGAGGCCTGGGTGTCGCTTTCTTAGGGATTTTTACTGTTTTTCCTGGGTTGCGCTGTGCACAGATGAGGCATGACTGTACGAGCTTTGCCGCTGCGTAACTGAAACCAGGAGCGATCCAGAAGGCATCTTGTGTTGCTTGCGCCATGATTGGGAGCAGGGATCTTGGTATATACAATTTATCCTTATTCTCCCTTACTCTTTCTGAGTTCAGCTCAGCTCCCATTCTCTCCCAGTGTTCCTTCTCTGATTGGGCAGCTGGAGGGATTTCAGGACATCTAGGCTCAGTGTGGCTGGAATACTCTGACTCCCCGCCACCGTCCACTGCTCCCTAGGCCGCCTTGCTGCTACTTTAGCAGCCTCGTCCGCAGTTTTGTTGCCCTCTACCTCCACAGAGTCACCGTCCGTGTGTGCTTTTACCTTGCCAACCTGGACTGATAACATCAATGCCTCCACTAATTGTTTCACCAGCTCTGCATTTTTAATGGGCTTACCGGCTGATGTAAGAAACGCTCTGCTTCTCCAGATAGGGCAATAATCATGGGATATTCCCCATGCACAATTTGAATCTGTGTAACTGTTAGCAACTTTACCTGCAGCAGCTCTACACGCTTCAGTGAGTGCCTTCAACTCTGCCTCCTGCACCGACATGTGAGGAGGGAGTGGTTCAGCTCGGATTACCTCATGTGAGGATACTACTGCATATCCAATGTAGAGTCGCCCATTCTGGTGGTATCTGGAGCCATCTACAAAAATAAAAAACCTCAAAATATGCATTAGGAACAGGTTTTTTTCTTCCCACGAACATATGTAAAACCCACAGTCTCCTGACTCATCAGTTCCTATGCAGTCATGTTCGTGCGTCATGTCAACGTCATGTCATGTTCTCTTTCCCACCTGCCAATGCTGTCACCAATTCCCCCTTTTCTGAATCCACAGGCAAATGAGTGGCTGGATTCAGAACATTATGTCTTTTGAGGGTGACATATTCAGAAATTAGTATTAGAGCACATTCAAGTCTGATCTGTCTATCCATTGACAATTTGTTTTGGTTGATCTTGTACGAGTATGGCATTAATGTCACGTGGGGAACAAAATTGTCAAAAAAAAAAAAAAGAAAAAGTCAGTGTGATCTCACATGCCTTTCAGTAATACAGCAGCTCTTACAGCACGTACACATGTAGAAGACCCTCTAATCACGGGGTCTAATTGTGCTAAGTAGTAAGCTATCGGTCTCTGTTTCTTTCCATGTTGTAGTGTCAGTACTGCGGTAGCATGTCCACCCTGCTCTGTGCAAAATAAGAAAAATGGCTGATCATAGTTTGGAATGTCTGACACAATGAGCAGCTTGAGAGAGTGGAAGGAGTCAATTGCTTCTTGAGTAAGATTGTAGGGGTCTGATGGCAAACAGTCATAGAGTGGTTGCATCATTTGTGAAGCAGACCTTATCCAAGGCCTACAGTAGGTCACCAAACCTAGAAAAGTGCGTAGATGCTGGTGTGACCTGGGTAAAGGGAGATTTGTATTGCCTGTTTTCTGTCTTCAGTCAGGTGTCTTGTACCTTCAGCAATACAATGTCCTAAAAATGTCACCTTTTGTTTGCAATCACGTGAGACTCTGCAACCCTTTTCTGCCAAAAAACACAGCAAGGAAACTGTAGTTTCCTTGCAGGATGTCTGGTCCGGGCAGCAGAGCAAGAGGTCATCCACGTACTGTAGTACTATAGTAACATAGTTATTAAGGTTGAAGGAAGACGTTAAGTCCATCTAGCTCAACCCATAGCCTAACCTAACATGCCCTAACATGTTGATCCAGAGGAAGGCAAAAAAAACCATGTGGCAAATAGTAAGCTCCACTTTGGGGAAAAAAATTCCTTCCCGACTCCACATACGGCAATCAGACTAGTTCCCTGGATCAACTCCCTATCAAGGAATCTAATATATATACCCAGCAACATTATACAGTCTGAACTGGTGCATAACCAAGAAACAACTTACATAGTTGGTTCCGACCTTCCTATAAATGCAGGCTTTACCATGATATTAGCCAGAGGTAAGTGTTCACACTAGGCAGTCAGGTCAGGGACATATCTGATCCATGAGATTACCTTGACGTTTGGTAGATGGGCTCACATTTTTGGGCCAAATTTTGTGCTAAGCATCTCATGTGTTTTTTCATAGATTTCACGAGCCATTATGCTATTCACATTTCATGTATCACACATTCCCTTACTTTAGTACAATTGAGTGCAGCCATTCATCTATTTGCTATGTAAGTTGTTTTTTGGTTATGCACCAGTTCAGACTAGTTCGCTGTTCAGTCTGTTTACCATTACTTGCTATGTTCTATTTTTTTCTGACTTCAACGCCCCTCCCTTCACCATGCTGTGATTTTAATTACATCCAAACACAGTTGGTTCCAACCTTCCTATAAATGTAGTCTTTACCGTGATATTAGCCAGAGGTAAGGGTTCACACTAGGCAGTCAGGTCAGGAACCTATCCGATCCATGAGATTACCTTGACGTTTGGTGGATGGGCTCACATTTTTTGGCCAAATTTTGTGCTAAACATCTCATGTGTTTTTTCATAGATTTCACAAGCCATTATGCTATTCACATTTCATGTATCACACATTCCCTTGCTTTAGTACAATTGAGTGCAGCCATTCATATATTTGCTATGTAAGTTGCTTTTTGGTTATGCACCAGTTCAGACTAGTTCGCTGTTCAGTCAGTTTACCATTACTTACTAATTTTTCATGTTACCCTACTGCTAAATTAAAATTTTGGTTGGAAAAACTTAAATATTCATTTTTTCCTTCCACATGGCTTTAATTTATGTGAAGTGCCTAGAGGGTTAATAAACTTATCAAATATGGTTTTAAGCACTTTGAGGAGTGCAGTTTTTTTAAAATGGTGTCACATTTGGGTATTTTTTGTCACGTAGGCCTCTCAGTGTCACTTCAAACGTGATGGGTTCCCTAAAAATAGTTTTGCAAATGTTCTTGGAAAAAATAGAAATTGCTGATAAACTTTTAACCCTACTAACTTCCTAACTAAATAAAAATAAGTTTAAAAAAATGATACTGATGTAAAGTAGACATATGGAAAATATTATTTATTATTTTGTACAGCATGATTAACTGGTTTAACCCCTTACCGGCATCGGACGTACTATACCGTCCGATGCCGGCTCCCCTGCTTTGATGCAGGGCTCCGCGGTGAGCCCGCACCAAAGCCGGGACATGTCAGCTGTTTTGAACAGCTGACATGTGCCCGTAATAGGCGCGGGCAGAATCGCGATCTGCCCGCACCTATTAACTAGTTAAATGCCGCTGTCAAACGTAGACAGCGGCATTTAACTACCGCTTCCGGCCGGGCGGCCGGAAATGACGTCATCGCCGACCCCCGTCACATGATCGGGGGTCGGCGATGCTTGTGAATGGTAACCATAGAGGTCCTTGAGACCTCTATGGTTACTGATTGCCCGTCGCTGTGAGCGCCACCCTGTGGTCGGCGCTCACAGCACACGTGCAATTCTGCTACATAGCAGCGATCAGCAGATCGCTGCTATGTAGCAGAGCCGATCGTGCTGTGCCTGCTTCTAGCCTCTCATGGAGGCTATTGAAGCATGGCAAAAGTTAAAAAAAAAAAGTTTAAAAAAATGTGAAAAAAATAAAAAAAACATAAAAGTTTAAATCACCCCCCTTTCGCCCCAATCAAAATAAATCAATAAAAAAAATATCAAATCTACGCATATTTGGTATCGCCGCGCTCAGAATCGCCCGATCAATTAAAAAAAGTATTAACCTGATCGCTAAACAGCGTAGCGGGAAAAAAATTCGAAACGCCAGAATTACGTTTTTTTGGTCGCCGCGGCATTGCATTAAAATGCAATAACGGGCGATCAAAAGAACGTATCTGCACCGAAATGCTATCATTAAAAACGTCATCTCGGCACGCAAAAAATAAGCCCTCAACTGACCCCAGATGATGAAAAATGGAGACGCTACGAGTATCGGAAAATGGCGCAATTTTTTTTTTTTTTTTTTAGCAAAGTTTGGAATTTTTTTTCACCACTTAGATAAAAAATAACCTAGTCATGTTTGGTGTCTATGAACTCGTAATGACCTGGAGAATCATAATGGCAGGTCATTTTTAGCATTTAGTGAACCTAGCAAAAAAGCCAAACAAAAAACCAATGTGGGATTGCACTTTTTTTGCAATTTCACCGCACTTGGAATTTTTTTCCCGTTTTCTAGTACACGACATGCTAAAACCAATGATGTCGTTCAAAAGTACAACTCGTCCCGCAAAAAATAAGCCCTCACATGGCCAAATTGACAGAAAAATAAAAAAGTTATGGCTCTGGGAAGGAGGGGAGCGAAAAACGAACACGGAAAAACGAAAAATCCCCCGGTCATGAAGGGGTTAATGGTACAAAAATAAAAGTTTCAAAATTGTAACATTTTCTAAATTTTAGCCACAATTTCAATAACTTCACAAATAAACTTCAAAAAATATTGGCCTAAATTTACCACTAGCATAAAGTACATGTCAAAAAATCTAACTCGGAATCACTGGGATATGTTGAAGTATTCCAGAGTTATTACCTCATAAAGTGACATTGGTCAGAATTGTAAAATTTGTCCTGGTCATAAAGATGGGTAACTTTGCACTGTGCTTGTATGTGTTAAAACAGTCCTGATTACAGACATTGAAACTACTCATCTCACTGCTTGTTGCTTACTTTTGTTCATTTAAATCCGCACAATATGTTGATGGCATAAAAACTATATTTAGATGTACCGTTAAAAATTAAAATTGACAAGACTAAGTCGTTTGCGTAAGACTGTAAGTAAACTTCCTTTGCCAAATGATTAGTTAACTAGTTAAAAAGGATTTCAAAGCATAAGAAGGTACTAAGTAGAGCTGTATATCTTTCAAACTTCAAAGTAAATGAAAAGGAATGTTGGGCAATGAGTTAGCTTTAAATAAAATCCTAACATTCCTACCTTAAGTGTGTGATCATATATTCATTATATGCAAATGTGTTAGCAATCTATCAGCACAAAATATGTGGAAAGCATATTTAAAATGTGACAGCTCCAATTCCATTGCTATAAATTCAGAGCTACATAACCAAATATGCCTCATGTCTATTTAAGACATTTATGTCAGGGCTGAGATATCTTAAAATTAAATGGCATTATTCATGGATGTCTATGATGTTTTTTTCAGAACCTTAATAAAGTCTCTTAGAAGTGCTAAGAACAGCATCTGCTTTTGAATTAAAGTGCTTTAATCTCCAGGGTATTCAAAGTATTCTTCACAGAATGTATAACCTTTAAAGCATGAAAAGTATGCTTACATCATAAAAAGCACCATTATGGGAATTTGCTACAATTTGTGACATCATAACTAGCTTGTGAGGGCAGGTTGGGTTAATGGATAGTCAAAGTGTTTTTTTTACAATCTAAAATGAATAGAAATAAAAGGATTGCAACCTCAGTTATAACACACATCTACTTGTAGTAATTGCTGTTTTTTGTAGTATTCTAAGGAACTGTTTAGTTAGTGCATGCCCCTTCTGCTCAATTGTGGCTATTGTTTCCATTGTTATTATGGGATACATTGCACTTTATATGCCAGGAAAGGTCAGAGAGGCCTGGCCCCTGCACGCTGCAGTACTTTGCTCTCCCCTCAACAGGGCAGACAAAGTATGCCTACGCAGGAGCCGCTACAGGAAGCAAAGAAGAGGATGACATCAAATGAAGATGGGAGGCGTTGGATCCAGACCACAATGCCCATCGGACCAGACCGCACCGGGACCGCCCCTGGGTGAGCATATTCTAACTTATTTTTCTTATCTTTCAGGATACATCGGGGGCTTATCTACAGCATTACAGAATGCGTGAAGACACAAAAGCGCACAGAGAGGTAAAAAAATACTCTGTTGTAAAAAAGTCACAGTAAATAAGCAAGTGCTAGTCAAAAAATGAAAAAAATACAGGGTATTTAGTTAATACGTTTTTTTGCAAAAAAGTATGTTAAGCTGCTCCACTAATCGCCAAGGTATACCCATAATAGAGCAGTCCTGTCCAATGTATATAATCACTATCTGATGTATTTAAAAACCTGATCATCTGTATAGTACCTGTATGAACAGGGTTCAGAGAGAAAATATCCATGTAGACCATGCAAGATGGAACAGCTACAATGCAAATGACCCACAGAGGAGTGGTGGACTCCCCAGTCTTGTAGAAACAAGAGAACAATTATAAAACCAAAAACACATGGGCTACTTGCACAGTGAACAAGTCTGTAGAAACCTGTTCACTAGTGTTGAGCATTCCGATACCGCAAGTATCGGGTATCGGCCGATATTTGCAGTATCGGAATTCCGATACTGAATTCCGATACTTCCCGCGTATCGGATACCGGAATCGGAAGTTCCCAGAATTCAAATTGAACGCAGCAGCCAATGAGGAATGAATGAAAGTGTGGGCACATCCTGTTTAGCATGGTGGGCATGTAAGTACTGGCAAGGCTTGGATTGGCTGCTGAAATGATGTCACTCTGCACTATAAAAAAGCGCTGCCGCCATTTTGCGCTCACTCTGCTGTGATTTCAGTTAGGGACAGGACGCTGTGTTCTAACTGAGGGCCAGTTGAGCTTGCTAATTGCTTTATTTTCCTTTCCAAAGGCTAATTTAGCAAAACGCTGTGTGTTCTTCACTGTTCACCTTGCTCTTGCCTTGCAGCGCTGTTTTAACAGCGTTCTGCAAGGTCTCTGTGTGTGTGTGTGTGTGCAGCTCACTCTGTAGTCTGTGTGCAGCCATATACCCGGTTGTATTCAGCTCAGGGGGGGTTCACACTGCCTCACACAGTTGTTCTTTTTTGCTCTTAGTGCAGCCTGCTGTACATTTTTTCTCAAATTTCCTATTAGTGTTTTTCCACCAGTCTCCAGCTCTATTGTGGAAAAACACTACATAGGATAACCTAGAGGGGGGGTTTTGGGCCTTGCAGCGCCGTTTACGGCTGTCTGCACGGTCTCCGTGTGAGCCCAGCTCGCCCTGTAGTCTGTGTGCAGCCATAGCCGGTTGGATTCAGCTCAGGGTTCGTTACTGGCTCATACCTTGAGAAAAATTTTCCTTTTTTTCAAATAGTGCAGCCTGTTTAAAATTTGAAAAAAAAAATTCCTATTAGTGTCTTTCCACTCGTATCCAGCTAAATAGTGGAAAAACACTATATAGGATAACCTAGAGGAGGGTTTTTTGGCCTTGCAGCGCCGTTTACGGCTGTCTGCACGGTCTCCGTGTGAGCCCAGCTCGCCCTGTAGTCTGTGTGCAGCCATAGCCGGTTGGATTCAGCTCAGGGTTCGTTACTGGCTCATACCTTGCGAAAAATTTTCCTTTTTTTTCAAATAGTGCAGCCTGTTTAAAATTTGAAAAAAAAAAATCCTATAAGTGTCTTTCCACTCGTATCCAGGTAAATAGTGGAAAAACACTATATAGGATAACCTAGAGGAGGGTTTTTTGGCCTTGCAGCGCCGTTTACGGCTGTCTGCACGGTCTCCGTGTGAGCCCAGCTCGCCCTGTAGTCTGTGTGCAGCCATAGCCGGTTGGATTCAGCTCAGGGTTCGTTACTGGCTCATACCTTGAGAAAAATTTTCCTTTTTTTGAAATAGTGCAGCCTGTTTAAAATTTGAAAAAAAAAAAATTCCTATTAGTGTCTTTCCACCAGTCTCCAGCTCAATTGTGGAAAAACACTACATAGGATAACCTAGAGGGTTTTTTTGGGGCCTTGCAGCGCCGTTTACGGCTGTCTGCACGGTCTCTGTGTGAGCGCAGCTCGCCCTGTAGTCTGTGTGCAGCCATAGCCGGTTGGATTCAGCTCAGGGTGCGTTACTGCCTCATACCTTGAAAAACAATTTCCTTTTTTTCAAATAGTGCAGCCAGTTTAAAATTTGAAAAAAAAAATTCCTATTAGTGTCTTTCCACTTGTATCCAGCTAAATAGTGGAAAAACACTATATAGGATAACCTAGAGGAGGGTTTTTTGGCCTTGCAGCGCCGTTTACGGCTGTCTGCACGGTCTCCGTGTGATTTAAACTAGCTCTGTAGCCCGATCTGCACCAAAAAAAAGGTTAAGTTCACCAAACACAACTTAACACTTGTGTAGGCCACATTTGAAAAATAATAAAGTTTAGCCCACAATTTACAACATTAGTGTTTCTTACACCTGTTAGGAGGAGCATTACAGGAATAAGCACACTAAGGCCTTAGTACTTTTCTGCTTATCTTTATCTGTCAACCAAGATGAAGAGGGCAGGGAGTAAGGCACGTGGGCGTGGGCGCGGAGCAGGGAGAGGAGCAGGGAGAGGACGTGGTGATTCTGTGCCTGCTGCGGGCGCCGGTGACTCGTCGTCACTCAGTTTCAGCAGGGAACAGTCCTTCATGCGCAGCTTTGTCGGAGAGCGCCGTGCACCGCTGCTGCGTGAAGACCAAATTGAAGCCGTTGTCGGGTGGATGGCAGCTAACGCCTCGGCATCGACTTCAGTTAGTGCCACATCCTCTCAGGCACAGAGCACTGGAGAGCAGCCATCTGTCTCTTCACCACCTGCCAAATTGGCCAGGCAGTCAGAGAGCCCAGGACAGGAGCCGTCTCTACTTCTGTTCTCTGAATCTCTTGGCTTGGAAACAGGGGGCCAGCCAAGCAGCATTGGAGAAATGGAAGAAGAGGCAGTGTGCAGTGATGCCCAACACCTTTTTCTCTCTGACTCTGAAGAGGCAGGTGGGCCAGTGCCTCCGGTGACCACAGCGCAGTACGCATCTGATGATGAAACTCAGGTGCCGCTTTCTCGTGCGTACTGTGCTGCTGAGACTACCCAGGAGGAGCAGTTGGTGGCAGAGGGTAGTGGAGATGATGAGGTCCTTGACCCATCGTGGCGTGAGGAACAGGAAGGTGGTGGGAGCAGCTCAGAGGAAGAGTTTCCTCTTACGGGCCAAAGAGGGAGAGGGAGAGGGAAGACTGCGGAGCCTGTAGCCTCCACTTTGGCACCCGTTAGGAGCCTGTCTCTTTCCAAAGCCAAAAAGGGCACTCCCAAGACTTGCAGTGCCTGGTCCTTTTTTGACACAGTTGCAGATGACATTTGTTTTGTCAAATGCAAGCTGTGTCATCATAAAGTAAAAAGAGGGAAAAATGTCAGCAACCTCAATACCACAAATATGTGGAAACATGTGCGGACCAGGCACGCGGTGGAGTTACAGAAACACACTGAAGATGTAGGCCAACCAACAGCGGCAGCTACCACCTCTTCAGCTCGTGTTGCCTCTTCCTCCAGCTCACGCACAGCTGGTTTGGCTTCCTCCCAGAGACCTTGTGTAATTCCACCCACAGCACCACCTTCCCAGTCATCCTCACACTCCCAGTCTACTCTACAGCCATCGGTAGTACAGGCATGGGAGAAAAGGCGGGCATTCTCGGCCAACCACCCCCGAGCACAGGCTCTGAATGCAGGCATTGCCAAACTGTTGTCCCTGGAAATGCTCTCGTTCAGGCTGGTGGAGACGGACAGCTTCCGTGACTTGATGGCATTGGCAGTCCCACAGTACAAGGTGCCCAGCCGCTTTTACTTCAGCAGGCAGGCTGTCCCTGCCCTGCACAGGCATGTTGAGGCAAACATAAAACATGCGCTACTGAACGCCGTCAGTAGCAAGGTCCACCTCACCACCGATGCGTGGACCAGTCAGCATGGACAGGGGCGATATGTTTCCCTCACTGCCCATTGGGTTAATGTTGTTGAGCCAGGTACAGATCGTGCGAGTGGCGCAGGACGTGTCCTGCCCACTCCAAGGATTGCAGGAATCCAGTCTATACGCATCGACTCCTCCTCTTACACCAGTTCCTCTGATTCCTCTCTGCAGGATCCGTCACAGTCCACCCCCACATGGACCCGTGAACGTTTACCTATGACCGACATGAGCACAGCCGTGGCCAAACGTCAGCAGGCCGTCTTGAAACTAGTTTCATTGGGGCATCGAAGCCACACAGCGCAGGAGCTCTGGAATGCCATAAAGCAGGAGAGCGATGTGTGGTTACTGCCAGCGAATCTCCAGCCAGGCATGGTAGTGTGTGACAATGGCCGAAATCTGGTGGCAGCTTTGGCCCTTGGCAACCTCACTCACATCCCATGTCTGGCACATGTGCTCAATTTGGTTGTGCAGAGTTTTCTGAGGGACTATCCGGATCTTGATGCCCTGCTGCACAAGGTCCGCCTAGAGTGTGCTCACTTGCGGCGTTCCAGCTTGGCCAGATCCCGCATTGCTGCTCTGCAGCGCCGATTCCGCCTTCCGGAACACCGCATCATATGTGACCTACCTACCCGGTGGAATTCCACGTTACATATGTTGGAGCGGTTGTGTGAGCAGCAGCAAGCAGTTATGGAGTACCAGCTGCATCAGGCGCAAAGAAGTCGCAGTCAGCGCCGATCAGACTTCACAACCACAGAGTGGGCCACTATGAAGGACGTCTGCCAGGTTTTGCGTCCTTTTGATTATTCCACGCGGATGGCAAGTGCAGATGATGCACTAGTCAGCATGACTGTCCCCCTTATCTGCCTGCTTCAGCAAACTTTGCAAGGGTTAAGGGATGATGTGGTGGAAGAGGTGGAGGATGAGGAGTCACCTTTTCCATCAGCTTCTGGAGAGTCAGCGCCACGTGGTTCCTCACAAAGAGGTACGCAGGGGCCAATTTGTGAGGAGGATGAGGAGGAGTCAATGGAGGAGGAAGAGCTCCGTCCAGAGGAGGGAGCGACACAATTGTCCAGTGGTCAGTGTGTACAGCGAGGGTGGGGTGATGACGAGCGGGCAGAGATCATGTCTCAAGCAGGGGACAGCGTTTCTGGGCCAGTTGGCACTCTGCAGCACATGGTGGATTTCATGCTGCAGTGCCTGAGAAACGACCGCCGCATCGACCACATTCTCAACATGCCTGATTATTGGGTGTTCACCCTCCTCGATCCTCGCTACCGGGACAACGTCCAAAACCTCATCCCTGCGTTGACCCGGGAGCGTAAATTGCGGGAGTACCACGACACACTGGTGAATTCCATCATCTTCTCCTGTCCAACTGAGAGGAGTGCTGCTAGTGCTTTACAAAGCAGCTCAGTGCGTCGAGGCAGTGGGGGAGGCTCTGCCCAAAGAGGGAGCAGAAGCAGTGCCTCTGCCCAAGGCAAGCCCAGTATGGCACAACTCTGGCACACTTTTGTGTGCCCGCCCCAAATGTCTACACCATCACCGGCGGCTCCAGTCAGCAGGAGGCAACGGTTCCGTCAGATGGTGACAGACTACATGGCTTGCCCTCTTACTGTACTCCCAGACGGCTCTTCCCCGTTCAAGTTTTGGGTCTCTAAGCTGGATACATGGCCAGAGCTAAGCCAGTATGCATTGGAGGTGCTGGCTTGCCCTGCGGCTAGTGTCTTATCGGAACGTGTCTTTAGTGCCGCAGGTGGTGTACTAACAGACCGTCGCATGCGACTATCCTCCGATAACGTTGACCGGCTTACTTTCCTGAAAATGAACCAGGCCTGGATCTCGCAGGAATTTGCCACTCCTCTGCCTGATTAAGTAATTGGGTGTCATCCAGGTCTCCTGCTGTGTTCATCTTTCTACCACCTGAACTGCTATTCCTGGGCTCCAACACCGCCAGTTGCGGCTCAGAAGTGCAGGCTGCACAGTAAAAACATACGACCCAGTGTTATTGGGTTTCAGTAACGTCAGCTGATCCCCAGCTGTGTAGCCGGCAATGTGTCCTGCGACCGCCACGCTGGCACAACAACCTAAATGTAAGGGAACCTGTCCCCCCCCCCCCCCCGTCGTTTGTTACTGAAAGAGCCATCTTGTGCAGCAGTAATGCTGCACAAGGAAAAGGTAGCTCTTTTTTTATTAGCTCTTTGCACACGCAGAACTTAACACTTATAAAATGTGTTCACTGATACCGTTATACCGTCCCGGAGCTGGGACTTTCCTTCGTAATGTGACGCAGCACAGCCGTCATTCCTACCCCCTTGGTGCCATGCGCTGCCTCCTCAGCGTTGTTTTAAGCTGTCACGGAGCCTGCGCTGTTCTGTTATCCCTTGGGCATGCCCTATTTGCGCTGCCTGTCTTCTGACATAATTTGGTGTCAGGCTGGCTGCGCCTGTGCGGCCGCGGTGCCCGAGATCCCGCCTCGCAGTGTCTTCTGATTGAGTCACACTGCGGGCCTGGGATCCATGGGCATGCGCAGTGCATATCTTCCCCTCGGGCTCTCGCTCATTTCCCTCCGCCTTCTTTAGACTGTGCGCCGTCAGCTGATCCCTAGCATGCCACGGCCGTGACACCGCACAGTCTGAAGAAGAGGGAAGGAGGGGAGTGAGAGTCGAGGTTATGCACTGTGCATGCCCATGGTTCCAAGGCCCGCAGTGGGATTACGTTAGATGAGACTGCGAGGTGGGATCTGGAGCAGCGTGGACGCACAGGCACTGACAGCCTGACACCAAATTATGTCAGAAGACAGGCAGCGCTAATTGGGCATGGCCAAGGGCTAACAGAACAGCGCAGGCTCCGTGACAGTTTAAAACAACGCTGAGGAGGCAGCGCACGGCATCAAGGGGATAGGAATGACAGCTGTGCTGTGTCCCATTACGAAGGAAATTCGCACCTCCGGAACGGTTTAACGGTATAAAGGGACACATTTTTTGTGTTTACTTCGGTGTTTGCAAGGAGCATAATTAAAAGAGCAACCTTTTCCTTTTGCATCCTTAGTGCTGCACAACATGGCTCTTTCAGCTACAAACGTCTTGGGGGGGGGGGGTTAAAGGTTTCCTTTCAACTTGCTCCAATCAGGCTTCGGCCTACACTCTGTTCCTCTGCTCCTCCTGCTGTCCCTGGGCTCTAACACCGCCAGTTGGTGCCTGGAAGTGCTGTGTGCACAGTCAACAGTCGCTCCTCTGTTATTGGGGTTCAGTAACGTCAGCTGATCCCCAGCTGTGTGTGCGGCAATACCTCCAATCTGCTCCTCCTGCTGTCCCTGGGCTCTAACACCGCCAGTTGGTGCCTGGAAGTGCTGTGTGCACAGTCAACAGTCGCTCCTCTGTTATTGGGGTTCAGTAACGTCAGCTGATCCCCAGCTGTGTGTGCGGCAATACCTCCAATCTGCTCCTCCTGCTGTCCCTGGGCTCTAACACCGCCAGTTGGTGCCTGGAAGTGCTGTGTGCACAGTCAACAGTCGCTCCTCTGTTATTGGGGTTCAGTAACGTCAGCTGATCCCCAGCTGTGTATCCGGCAACGTGTCATGCGACCGCCACGCTGGCACAACTAAAATGTAAGGGGACCTGTCCCCCCCCCCCTAGGCGTTTGTTACTGAAAGAGCCACCGTGTGCAGCACTAATACTGCACAAGGGAAAGGTCGCTCTTGAAATTATGCTCCTTGCAAACGCTGAACTACACACTCATGTAATGTGTCCCCTCACACCGTCCAACCGTCCCGGAGGTGGGACTTTCCTTTGTAATGTGACGCAGCACAGCCGTCATTGCTACCCCCTTGGCACCGTGCGCTGCCTCCTTAGCGTTGTTTGATTCCGTCATGGACCCTGCGCTGTTATGTTATCCCTTGGCCATGCACAGTTTGCGCTGCCCGTCCTCTGACATCATTTGTTGTCGTCCTGGCTGCGCCTGTGCGTCCACGCTGCCCGAAATCACACCTCGCAGTGTCGTCTAATGTGATCCCACAGTGGGCCTGGTATCCATGGCCATGCGCAGTGCATATACTAGCCTCTCACTCCCCTTCTTCACGCTTCTTCAGACTAGGCGGCGTCAGCTGATCCCTAATAGCATGCCACGGCCGTGACGCCGCACAGTCTGAAGAAGCAGGAAGGAGGTGAGTGAGAGGCGATGATATGCACTGCGCATGCCCATGGATCCCTGGCCCGCAGTGGGACTACATTAGATGACACTGCAAGGTTGGATCTCGGGCAGCTTGGACGCACAGGCACTGCCAGCCTGACACCTACATGATGTCAGAAGACGCGCACCGCTAACTGTGCATGGCCAAGGGATAACATTACAGCGCGGGCTCCGTGACAGAACCAAACAACGTTGAGGAGGTGGCGCCCGGCACCAAGGGGGTTGGAATGACGGCTGTGGTGTGTCACATTACAAAGGAAAGTCCCACTTCCGGGATGGTTTGACGGTGTGAGGGGACACATTATATGAGTGTGTACTTCAGCGTTTGCAAGGAGCATAATTTTCGGAGCCACCATTTTCCATGTGCAGTATTACTGCTGTACAAGATGGCTCTTTCAGCAACAAATGCCTGGGGGGGGGGGGTTAAAGGTTCCCTTTCAACTTGCTCCACTGCAGGCTTCGGCCTACACTCTGCTCCTCTTTGATTCCCTGGGTTTCAACACTGTCAGTTGCCACCTGGAAGTGTTGTCTACACAGAAAAAACACTAGGTGATTTGTCAGTGGGGTTCAGCACCGCCAGCTGTTCCCCTGCTGTGTAGTCGGCAACGTGTCCAGCACAAGCCACGCTGGCACAACAGAACAAAAGCTGCCACCAGTGCAGGCTTCGGCCTACACTCTGCTCCTCTCCTCCTCCTGCTGACCCTGGGCTCAAACACCGCTAGTTTTTGCCCGGAAGTGCTAGCTGCACAGAGAAAAACACCAGCCAATGTGTTAGTGGGGTTCAGCAACGCCAGCTGTTCCCCTGCTGTGTAGCCGGCAACGTGACCTGCAAACGCCATGCAGGCACAGGAACTGAAATTAAAAGGGAACCTGGCCCCACCCCCCCAGGTGTTTCTATGTATAACAGCCACCTAGTACAGCAGTACTGCTGCATTTGTACAAGGTGGCTGACTTTTTCTCCTTGCCCACGTGGAACTCAACACGTACAAAATGTGTCTCATTGAGACCATTCCACTGTCCCTGAGGTGTTACTTTCCTTTGTAATGATACGCAGCACCCCCCTTGGTAGCGTTTCCCGTCTTTTGTCATCATGGTTAGCTGGCTGCGCCTGTGCATCCGCCCTGCTAGAAACAACGCCCCTCGTTGTCATATTTATTTTGTCAGCGAGGGTGTGGTTTATGGGCACGAGCAGTGCATATGTTCGCCTGTCTTAACTCATCTCCTTCCGCCTTCTTCAGACTGTGCGGCCTCCTGGCCGTAGTAGGCGATAAGGGATCAGCTGAGGCCGCCCAGTCTGGAGCAGGTGTAAGGACATGTGTAAGCGGCAAACCTATTTACTGCACAAGGCCACGAATCCCAGCCACGCAGTGTGATTTTTTGAAAACACACTGTGGGTCTGGGATTCATGTCCATCGCTAACCGCAACGGCCGACATGAAATGAGGTCAGAAGACAGGAAGCGCTCACAGCGCATGGCCAAGGGATCACAATAGCGCAGACTCCTGTACAGCAAATAACAACGCTCAGGAATCTGCGCCCAGTACCTAGGTGCAAATTTTGACACCTGTGCTGCGTCTCGTTAAAAAGACAAGTCACGCCTCCACAACTGTTTGACAGTATAATGGGCTAAATAGTGTACGTGTTTTAGTCAGCGTGTGCAAGGAGCAAAACAAATAGAGCAACCTTTTACTTGTGCAGCATTAATGCTGCACAAGGTGTGGCTCTTGTACCTTGCAACACCTGAGTGTGGTTAAAGGTAACCTTTGAAATTGGTTCAACTAGGCTTCGGCCTACACTCTGCTCCTCTACTCCTCCTGCTGACCCTGGGCTCAAACACCGCTAGTTTTTGCCCGGAAATGCTAGCTGCACAGAGAAAAACACCAGCCAATGTGTTAGTGGGGTTCAGCACCGCCAGCTGTTCCCCTGCTGTGTAGTCGGCAACGTGTCCAGCACAAGCCACGCTGGCACAACAGAACAAAAGCTGCCACCAGTGCAGGCTTCGGCCTACACTTTGCTCCTCTCCTCCTCCTGCTGACCCTGGGCTCAAACACCGCTAGTTTTTGCCCGGAAGTGCTAGCTGCACAGAGAAAAACACCAGCCAATGTGTTAGTGGGGTTCAGCAACGCCAGCTGTTCCCCTGCTGTGTAGCCGGCAACGTGACCTGCAAACGCCATGCAGGCACAGGAACTGAAATTAAAAGGGAACCTGGCCCCACCCCCCCAGGTGTTTCTATGTATATCAGCCACCTTGTACAGCAGTACTGCTGCATTTGTACAAGGTGGCTGACTTTTTCTCCTTGCCCACGTGGAACTCAACACGTACAAAATGTGTCTCATTAGAGACCATTACAATGTCCCTGAGGTGTGACTTTCCTTTGTAATGACACGCAGCACCACCCTTGTTAGCGCTGCCCGTCTTTTGACATCATTGGTTAGCTGGCTGCGCCTGTGCATCTCCCCTGCTCGAAACAACGCCCCTCGGTGTCTTATTTTTTTGGACAGCGAGGGTGTGATTGATGGGCATGTGCAGTGCATATGTTTGCCTGTGTTCACTCATCTCCTTCCGCCTTCTTCAGACTGGGTGTCCTCATGGCCGCGGCAGGCGATAAGGGATCAGATGAGGCCGCCCAGTCTGAAGCAGGTGTAAGGACATGTGTGAGCGGCAAACATATTTAGTGCACCAGGGCACGAATCCCAGCACCGCAGTGTGATTTTTTAAAAACACACTGTGGGTCTGGGATTCATGTCCATCGCTAACCGCAACGGCCAACATGAAATGAGGTCATAAGACAGGAAGCGCTCACAGCGCATGGCCAAAGGATCACAAGAGCGCAGACTCCTGTACAGCAACTAACAACACTCAGGAAGCTGCGCCCATGCAAAAAGGTGTTGTTTTCGACACCTGTGCTGCTTTTCTTTAAAAAGACAAGTCACGCCTCCACTACTGATTAACAGTATAATGGGCTAAATAGTCTACGTGTTGCATTCAGCTTGTGCAAGTAGAAAAATTAATAGAGCAACCTTTTACTTGTGCAGCATTAATGCTGCAGAAGGAGTGGCTCTTGTACTTTGTAACACCTGAGGGGGGGTTAAAGGTAACCTTTGAAATTGGTTCAACTAGGCTTCGGCCTACACTCTGCTCCTCTCCTCCTCCTGCTGACCCTGGGCTCTAACAACGCTAGTTTTTGCCCGGAAATGCTAGCTGCACAGAGAAAAACACCAGCCAATGTGTTAGTGGGGTTCAGCACCGCCAGCTGTTCCCCCGCTGTGTAGCCGGCATCGTGTCCAGCACAAGCCACGCTGGCACAACCGACCAAAAGCTGCCACCAGTGCAGGCTTCGGCCTACACTTTGCTCCTCTCCTCCTCCTCCTGCTGACCCTGGGCTCAAACACCGCTAGTTTTTGCCCGGAAATGCTAGCTGCACAGAGAAAAACACCAGCCAATGTGTTAGTGGGGTTCAGCACCGCCAGCTGTTCCCCTGCTGTGCAGCTTGCAACGTGACCTGCAAACGCCACGCAGGCACATGAACTGAAATTGAAGGGAGCCTGGCCCCCACCCCCAGGTGTTTCTATGTATAACAGCCACCTTGTACAGCAGTACTGCTGCATTTGTACAAGGTGGCTGATGTTTTCTCCTTGCCCACGTGGAACTCAACACGTACAAAATGTATCTCTTTGAGACCATTCCACTGTCCCTGAGGTGTGACTTTCCTTTCTAATGATACGCAGCACCCCCCTTGGTAGCGCTTCCCGTCTTCTGACATCATTGGTTGGCTACTTGCGCCTGTTCGTCCGCCCTGCCTGAATAAAATGCTCCTCGTTGTCTTAATTATTTTGACTGCGAGGGTGTGATTGATGGGCACGAGCAGTGCATATCTTCGCCTGTCTTAACTCATCTCCTTCCGCCTTCTTCAGACTGTGCAGCCTCATGGCCGCGGCATGCGAGAAGGGATCAGCAGAGGCCGCCCAGTCTCAAGCAGGTGTAAGGACGTGTGTGAGCGGCCAAAATATTTACTGCTCAAGGCCACGAATCCCAGCACCGCAGTGTGGCTTTATGAAAAGACACTGTGGGTCTGGGATTTATGGCCATCGTTAACCGCACCGGCCAACATGAAATGATGTCATAAGATGGGCAGCGCTAACAGGGCATTGCCAAGGGATAACACAAGAGCGCAGACTCTTGTACAGCAAATAACAACGCTCAGGAAGCTGCGCCAAGCACCAAGGCGTTATTTTGGACACCTGTGCTGCGTCTCATCAAAAAACCAAGTCACGCATCCACTACAGTTTGACTGTAGAATGGGGTAAATTGTGTATGTCTTTCATTCAGCGTGTGCAAGTAGACAAATTAATAGAACAACCTTTCACTTGTGCAGCATTAATACTGCACAAGGTGTGTCTCTTGTACTTTGTAACACCTGAGGGGGGGGTTAAAGGTTTCCTTTGAAATTGGTTCAACTAGGCTTCGGCCTACACTCTGCTCCTCTCCTCCTCCTCCTGCTTCAACACGGGCTCTAACATCGCTAGTTTTTGCCCGCAAGTGCTAGCTGCACAGAGAAAAACACACGCCATTGTGTTAGTGGGGTTCAGCAACGCCAGCTGTTCCCCCAGTGTGTAGCCGGCAAAGTGTCCTGCAAACGCAACGCAGACACAAAGCTGCCTCCAGTGCAGGCTTCGGCCTACACTCATCTCCCCCTGCTTACCCTTTGCTCCAACACCGCTAGTTGGGGCTCTAGGAAGACAATCTTTAATAGGCAAGGCAACGCATCTGGGTTCCAGCACCGCCAGCTGGTTCTCGGCAGTGTTCTTGTCACAGGTACTCCCTCGTGCCAAGCCTGGTTTCAGCACCGTCAGCTGTTTCCGGGTTGTGTCAACTTCACTGAGACGCCTATGCTTGCCCCGTCGTGGTGCGGTCGAGTTAGCCAACTCCAGGGTGCCTCCAGTTTAGGAGCTTCCTATGTGGGCTGCGTGAACTGGTAGTCAAGGCTGGTTCTGTAGTGCCAGTAGGCCCAGCTCCCCCTGTAGGACTGTTGGGGTTCGTGTTGTGAATTCTGTGGCCGAGTTCACTTCTGTGGTCACAAGTGGTATTGCAGTCTCTGGGCTTCCTCCCTCAGGTGTTTTGGTGAGCTCGTTGGCTGCCTTGCTATTTAGCTCCACCTGAGTCTGTCTTCCTTGCTCCTTGTCAATGTTCCAGTGTTGGATCTGAGCTACTGCATCTTTCCTTGGGCCTGCTGCTCTGCTAGATAAGTGCTTCTAGTTTGTTTTCTGTTTTTTCTGTCCAGCTTGCTATTAACTTTTGCTGGAAGCTCTGAGAAGCAAAGGGGTGCACCGCCGTGCTGTTAGTTCGGCACGGTGGGTCTTTTTGCCCCTTTGCGTGGTTTTCGTTTTAGGGTTTTTTGTAGACTGCATAGTTCTCTTTGCTATCCTCGCTCTGTCTAGAATATCGGGCCTCACTTTGCTGAATCTATTTCATTCCTACGTTTGTCTTTTCATCTTGCTAACAGTCATTATATGTGGAGGGCTGCCTATTCCTTTGGGGTATTTCTCTGAGGTAAGTCAGGCTTGTATTTCTATCTTCAGGCTAGTCAGCTCCTCAGGCAGTGCCGAGTTGCATAGGTAGTTGATAGGCGCAATCCACTGCTGCTTATAGTTGTGTGAGGATAGATCAGGTACTGCAGTCTACAGAGATTCCACGTCTCAGAGCTCGTCCTATTGTTTTTGGTTATTGCCAGATCTCTGTATGTGCGCTGATTACTGCACGCTGTGTTGCCTGATTGCCAGCCATAACAGTACAAGGAGCCCTCCAATGATTTCCAATAGAGGGAAAAAAGAAATCCTGACATCATTTTTTTTCCTTAGCTCTGTCTTCAGTCTTTTTTTTCCCCTAGACATTAGAGTGCTTCAGGACACAGCTGTGGACATGGATATTCAGGCTCTGTGCTCCTCAATTGATAATCTCGTTGTAAATGTACAAAAGATTCAAGATACTATTGATCAGAAATCGATGCTAGAACCAAGAATTCCGATTCCTGATTTGTTTTTTGGTGACAGAACTAAGTTCTTGAGCTTCAGAAATAATTGTAAGCTATTTTTGGCCTTGAAACCTCATTCTTCTGGTAATCCTATTCAACAGGTTTTGATTATTATTTCTTTTTTGCGCGGCGACCCACAGGACTGGGCGTTTTCTCTTGCACCAGGAGATTCTGCATTGAGTAATGTTGATGCATTTTTCCAGGCGCTGGGATTGCTTTACGATGAGCCTAATTCAGTGGATCAAGCTGAGAAAAATCTGCTGGCTTTATGCCAGGGTCAGGATGATGTAGAAGTATATTGTCAGAAATTTAGGAAATGGTCAGTACTCACTCTGTGGAATGAATCTGCACTAGCGGCTTTGTTCAGAAAGGGTCTCTCTGAAGCTCTTAAGGATGTAATGGTGGGATTTCCTATGCCTGCTGGTTTGAATGAGTCTATGTCCTTGGCCATTCAGATCGGTCGTCGCTTGCGCAAGCGTAAATCTGTGCACCATCTGGCGGTATTGTCTGAGAGTAAGCCTGAGCCTATGCAGTGCGACAGGACTATGACTAAAGTAGAACGGCACGAACACAGACGTCTGAACAGACTGTGTTTTTATTGTGGTGATTCTACTCATGCTATTTCTAATTGTCCTAAACGCACTAGGCGGTTCGATAGCTCTGCCGTTATTGGTACTGTACAGTCCAAATTCCTTTTGTCCATTACCTTAATGTGCTCTTTGTCATCATATTCTGTCATGGCGTTTGTGGATTCAGGCGCTGCCCTGAATCTGATGGATTTGGATTATGCTAAACGTTGTGGATTTTTCTTGGAGCCTTTGCGGTGTCCTATTCCATTGAGAGGAATTGATGCTACACCTTTGGCCAAGAATAAGCCTCAGTACTGGGCCCAGCTGACCATGTGCATGGCTCCTGCACATCAGGAAGTTATTCGCTTTTTGGTACTGCATAATTTGCATGATGTGGTCGTGTTGGGGTTGCCATGGCTACAAACCCATAATCCAGTATTGGATTGGAACTCTATGTCGGTAACCAGCTGGGGTTGTCAGGGAGTACATGGTGATGTTCCATTTTTGTCTATTTCGTCATCCATTCCTTCTGACATCCCAGAGTTCTTGTCGGACTTTCAGGATGTATTTGAAGAGTCCAAGTCTGATGCCCTACCTCTGCATAGGAATTGTGATTGTGCTATCGATTTGATTCCTGGTAGTAAATTCCCTAAGGGTCGTTTATTTAATTTGTCCGTACCTGAACACACCGCTATGCGCAGTTATGTGAAGGAGTCCCTGGAGAAGGGACATATTCGCCCATCGTCGTCACCATTGGGAGCAGGGTTCTTTTTTGTAGCCAAGAAGGATGGTTCGCTAAGACCGTGTATTGATTACCGCCTTCTTAATAAGATCACTGTTAAGTTTCAGTATCCCTTGCCATTGATTTCTGACTTGTTTGCTCGGATTAAGGGGGCTAGTTGGTTTACTAAGATTGATCTTCGTGGTGCGTATAATCTGGTGAGAATCAGGCAGGGAGATGAATGGAAAACGGCATTTAATACGCCCGAGGGTCATTTTGAGTATCTGGTGATGCCGTTCGGACTTGCCAATGCTCCATCTGTTTTTCAGTCTTTTATGCATGACATTTTCCGTGAGTATCTGGATAAATTCTTGATTGTTTACTTGGATGACATTTTGATCTTCTCAGATGATTGGGAGTCTCATGTGAAGCAAGTCAGAATGGTTTTCCAGGTACTGCGTGCTAATTCCTTGTTCGTGAAGGGATCAAAGTGTCTCTTCGGTGTGCAGAAAGTTTCATTTTTGGGGTTCATCTTTTCCCCTTCTACTATCGAGATGGATCCGGTTAAGGTTCAGGCCATCCAGGATTGGACTCAGCCGACATCTCTAAAAAGTCTGCAGAAATTCCTGGGCTTTGCTAATTTTTATCGTCGCTTCATCTGTAATTTTTCTAGCATTGCCAGACCATTGACCGATTTGACCAAGAAGGGTGCTGATTTGGTTAATTGGTCTTCTGCTGCCGTGGAAGCTTTTCAGGAGTTGAAGCGTCGTTTTTGCTGTGCCCCTGTGTTGTGTCAACCTGATGTTTCTCTTCCGTTCCAGGTCGAGGTTGATGCTTCTGAGATTGGTGCAGGGGCGGTTTTGTCACAGAGAGGTTCTGGTTGCTCAGTGTTCAAACCATGTGCTTTCTTTTCCAGGAAATTTTCTGCTGCTGAGCGTAATTATGATGTGGGCAACCGAGAGTTGCTGGCCATGAAGTGGGCATTCGAGGAGTGGCGTCATTGGCTTGAGGGTGCTAAGCATCGCGTGGTGGTTTTGACTGATCATAAGAACCTTACTTATCTTGAGTCTGCCAAGCGCTTGAATCCTAGACAGGCCCGTTGGTCGTTATTTTTTGCTCGTTTTGATTTTGTGATTTCATACCTTCCGGGCTCTAAAAATGTGAAGGCGGATGCTCTGTCTAGGAGTTTTGTGCCCGACTCTCCGGGGTTATCTGAGCCGGCGAGTATCCTCAAGGAAGGAGTCATTGTGTCT
Source organism: Ranitomeya imitator (assembly GCF_032444005.1). Classification (NCBI taxonomy): domain Eukaryota; kingdom Metazoa; phylum Chordata; class Amphibia; order Anura; family Dendrobatidae; genus Ranitomeya; species Ranitomeya imitator. The sequence goes on along the minus strand of NC_091288.1, from coordinate 145,451,371 downwards.
GCCATCTCCCCTGATTTGCGGAGAGTGTTGCAGAAATTTCAGGCTACTAAACCTGATCGTTGTCCGGCCGAGAAACTGTTCGTCCCTGATAGGTGGACTAGTAAAGTTATCTCTGAACTTCATTGTTCGGTGCTGGCCGGTCATCCAGGAATCTTTGGTACCAGGGAGTTGGTTGCTAGATCCTTCTGGTGGCCATCTCTGTCACGGGATGTGCGTGCTTTTGTGCAGTCCTGTGGAATTTGTGCTAGGGCTAAGCCCTGCTGTTCACGTGCCAGTGGTTTGTTTTTGCCCTTGCCGGTCCCGAAGAGGCCTTGGACACATATTTCGATGGATTTCATTTCTGACCTTCCCGTTTCTCAAAAAATGTCGGTCATTTGGGTGGTCTGTGATCGCTTTTCTAAAATGGTCCATCTGGTGCCCTTGGTTAAATTGCCTTCCTCCTCTGATTTGGTGCCTTTGTTCTTCCAGCATGTGGTTCGTTTACATGGCATTCCTGAGAATATTGTTTCTGACAGAGGTTCCCAGTTTGTCTCGAGGTTCTGGCGAGCCTTTTGTGGTAGGATGGGCATTGACCTATCTTTTTCCTCGGCCTTCCATCCTCAGACTAATGGCCAGACCGAACGAACCAATCAGACCTTGGAAACATATCTGAGATGTTTTGTTTCCGCTGACCAGGATGATTGGGTGTCATTTTTGCCGTTGGCTGAGTTCGCCCTTAATAATCGGGCCAGCTCGGCTACCTTGGTCTCTCCATTTTTCTGCAATTCTGGGTTCCATCCTCGTTTCTCTTCAGGACAGGTTGAGTCTTCGGACTGTCCTGGTGTGGATTATGTGGTGGACAGGTTGCAGCAGATCTGGACTCAGGTAGTGGACAATTTGACCTTGTCCCAGGAGAAGGCTCAGCTTTTCGCTAATCGCAGACGCCGTGTGGGACCCCGACTTCGTGTTGGGGATCTGGTTTGGTTATCTTCTCGTCATATTCCTATGAAGGTTTCCTCTCCTAAATTTAAACCTCGTTTTATTGGTCCGTATAGGATTTCTGAGATTCTCAATCCGGTGTCTTTTCGTCTGACCCTCCCAGACTCCTTTTCCATACATAATGTATTCCATAGGTCGTTGTTGAGGAGATACGTGGCACCTATGGTTCCATCTGTGGAGCCTCCTGCCCCTGTTTTGGTGGAGGGGGAATTGGAGTATATTGTGGAGAAGATTTTGGATTCTCGTGTCTCTAGACGGAAACTCCAGTATTTGGTCAAATGGAAGGGTTATGCTCAGGAAGATAATTCCTGGGTTTTTGCCTCTGATGTCCATGCCCCAGATCTTGTTCGTGCCTTTCATGTGGCTCATCCTGGTCGGCCTGGGGGTTCTGGTGAGGGTTCGGTGACCCCTCCTCAAGGGGGGGGTACTGTTGTGAATTCTGTGGCCGAGTTCACTTCTGTGGTCACAAGTGGTATTGCAGTCTCTGGGCTTCCTCCCTCAGGTGTTTTGGTGAGCTCGTTGGCTGCCTTGCTATTTAGCTCCACCTGAGTCTGTCTTCCTTGCTCCTTGTCAATGTTCCAGTGTTGGATCTGAGCTACTGCATCTTTCCTTGGGCCTGCTGCTCTGCTAGATAAGTGCTTCTAGTTTGTTTTCTGTTTTTTTCTGTCCAGCTTGCTATTAACTTTTGCTGGAAGCTCTGAGAAGCAAAGGGGTGCACCGCCGTGCTGTTAGTTCGGCACGGTGGGTCTTTTTGCCCCTTTGCGTGGTTTTCGTTTTAGGGTTTTTTGTAGACTGCATAGTTCTCTTTGCTATCCTCGCTCTGTCTAGAATATCGGGCCTCACTTTGCTGAATCTATTTCATTCCTACGTTTGTCTTTTCATCTTGCTAACAGTCATTATATGTGGGGGGCTGCCTATTCCTTTGGGGTATTTCTCTGAGGTAAGTCAGGCTTGTATTTCTATCTTCAGGCTAGTCAGCTCCTCAGGCAGTGCCGAGTTGCATAGGTAGTTGATAGGCGCAATCCACTGCTGCTTATAGTTGTGTGAGGATAGATCAGGTACTGCAGTCTACAGAGATTCCACGTCTCAGAGCTCGTCCTATTGTTTTTGGTTATTGCCAGATCTCTGTATGTGCGCTGATTACTGCCTGATTGCCAGCCATAACAGGTTCGGTAACTGCGGCTGCCTCGCGGCCTAGCTGTTCTCTCCTCTCCTGTGGGCCTTGGGGTCCACCACCTGGTTCCAGCACCGTCAGCTGGTTCCGGGCCGAGCCTTTGGCTTAGGTGCCTCCTCCTGGGTATCCGAGTTCCGCCAACGCCAGGCGGTCCTTGGTAGTGCTTTTAAGCGCGGGCACCTACAGCTTAGTAACCGGGTTCCAGCACCGTCAGCTGGTCCTCGGTCGTGCCATTGGCTCTTGCACACTGGGGCAACGCATCCGGGTTCCAGCACCGCCAGCTGGTTCTCGGCAGTGTTCTTGTCACAGGTACTCCCTCGTGCCAAGCCTGGTTTCAGCACCGTCAGCTGTTTCCGGGTTGTGTCAACTTCACTGAGACGCCTATGCTTGCCCCGTCGTGGTGCGGTCGAGTTAGCCAACTCCAGGGTGCCTCCAGTTTAGGAGCTTCCTATGTGGGCTGCGTGAACTGGTAGTCAAGGCTGGTTCTGTAGTGCCAGTAGGCCCAGCTCCCCCTGTAGGACTGTTGGGGTTCGGTAACTGCGGCTGCCTCGCGGCCTAGCTGTTCTCTCCTCTCCTGTGGGCCTTGGGGTCCACCACCTGGTTCCAGCACCGTCAGCTGGTTCCGGGCCGAGCCTTTGGCTTAGGTGCTTCCTTCTGGGTATCCGAGTTCCGCCAACGCCAGGCGGTCCTTGGTAGTGCTTTTAAGCGCGGGCACCTACAGCTTAGTAACCGGGTTCCAGCACCGTCAGCTAGTCCTCGGTCGTGCCATTGGCTCTTGCACACTGGGGCAACGCATCCGGGTTCCAGCACCGCCAGCTGGTTCTCGGCAGTGTTCTTGTCACAGGTACTCCCTCGTGCCAAGCCTGGTTTCAGCACCGTCAGCTGTTTCCAGGTTGTGTCAAGCTCACTGAGACACCTATGCTTGCCTCGTCGTGGTGCGGTCGGGTTAGCCAACTCCAGGGTGCCTCCAGTTTAGGAGCTTCCTATGTGGGCTGCGTGAACTGGTAGTCAAGGCTGGTTCTGTAGTGCCAGTAGGCCCAGCTCCCCCTGTAGGACTGTTGGGGTTCGGTAACTGCGGCTGCCTCGCGGCCTAGCTGTTCTCTCCTCTCCTGTGGGCCTTGGGGTCCACCACCTGGTTCCAGCACCGTCAGCTGGTTCCGGGCCGAGCCTTTGGCTTAGGTGCCTCCTCCTGGGTATCCGAGTTCCGCCAACGCCAGGCGGTCCTTGGTAGTGCTTTTAAGCGCGGGCACCTACAGCTTAGTAACCGGGTTCCAGCACCGTCAGCTGGTCCTCGGTCGTGCCATTGGCTCTTGCACACTGGGGCAACGCATCCGGGTTCCAGCACCGCCAGCTGGTTCTCGGCAGTGTTCTTGTCACAGGTACTCCCTCGTGCCAAGCCTGGTTTCAGCACCGTCAGCTGTTTCCGGGTTGTGTCAACTTCACTGAGACGCCTATGCTTGCCCCGTCGTGGTGCGGTCGAGTTAGCCAACTCCAGGGTGCCTCCAGTTTAGGAGCTTCCTATGTGGGCTGCGTGAACTGGTAGTCAAGGCTGGTTCTGTAGTGCCAGTAGGCCCAGCTCCCCCTGTAGGACTGTTGGGGTTCGGTAACTGCGGCTGCCTCGCAGCCTAGCTGTTCTCTCCTCTCCTGTGGGCCTTGGGGTCCACCACCTGGTTCCAGCACCGTCAGCTGGTTCCGGGCCGAGCCTTTGGCTTAGGTGCCTCCTTCTGGGTATCCGAGTTCCGCCAACGCCAGGCGGTCCTTGGTAGTGCTTTTAAGCGCGGGGACCTACAGCTTAGTAACCGGGTTCCAGCACCGTCAGCTAGTCCTCGGTCGTGCCATTGGCTCTTGCACACTGGGGCAACGCATCCGGGTTCCAGCACCGCCAGCTGGTTCTCGGCAGTGTTCTTGTCACAGGTACTCCCTCGTGCCAAGCCTGGTTTCAGCACCGTCAGCTGTTTCCGGGTTGTGTCAAGCTCACTGAGACACCTATGCTTGCCTCGTCGTGGTGCGGTCGGGTTAGCCAACTCCAGGGTGCCTCCAGTTTAGGAGCTTCCTATGTGGGCTGCGTGAACTGGTAGTCAAGGCTGGTTCTGTAGTGCCAGTAGGCCCAGCTCCCCCTGTAGGACTGTTGGGGTTCGGTAACTGCGGCTGCCTCGCGGCCTAGCTGTTCTCTCCTCTCCTGTGGGCCTTGGGGTCCACCACCTGGTTCCAGCACCGTCAGCTGGTTCCGGGCCGAGCCTTTGGCTTAGGTGCCTCCTCCTGGGTATCCGAGTTCCGCCAACGCCAGGCGGTCCTTGGTAGTGCTTTTAAGCGCGGGCACCTACAGCTTAGTAACCGGGTTCCAGCACCGTCAGCTGGTCCTCGGTCGTGCCATTGGCTCTTGCACACTGGGGCAACGCATCCGGGTTCCAGCACTGCCAGCTGGTTCTCGGCAGTGTTCTTGTCACAGGTACTCCCTCGTGCCAAGCCTGGTTTCAGCACCGTCAGCTGTTTCCGGGTTGTGTCAACTTCACTGAGACGCCTATGCTTGCCCCGTCGTGGTGCGGTCGGGTTAGCCAACTCCAGGGTGCCTCCAGTTTAGGAGCTTCCTATGTGGGCTGCGTGAACTGGTAGTCAAGGCTGGTTCTGTAGTGCCAGTAGGCCCAGCTCCCCCTGTAGGACTGTTGGGGTTCGGTAACTGCGGCTGCCTCGCGGCCTAGCTGTTCTCTCCTCTCCTGTGGGCCTTGGGGTCCACCACCTGGTTCCAGCACCGTCAGCTGGTTCCGGGCCGAGCCTTTGGCTTAGGTGCCTCCTCCTGGGTATCCGAGTTCCGCCAACGCCAGGCGGTCCTTGGTAGTGCTTTTAAGCGCGGGCACCTACAGCTTAGTAACCGGGTTCCAGCACCGTCAGCTGGTCCTCGGTCGTGCCATTGGCTCTTGCACACTGGGGCAACGCATCCGGGTTCCAGCACCGCCAGCTGGTTCTCGGCAGTGTTCTTGTCACAGGTACTCCCTCGTGCCAAGCCTGGTTTCAGCACCGTCAGCTGTTTCCGGGTTGTGTCAACTTCACTGAGACGCCTATGCTTGCCCCGTCGTGGTGCGGTCGAGTTAGCCAACTCCAGGGTGCCTCCAGTTTAGGAGCTTCCTATGTGGGCTGCGTGAACTGGTAGTCAAGGCTGGTTCTGTAGTGCCAGTAGGCCCAGCTCCCCCTGTAGGACTGTTGGGGTTCGGTAACTGCGGCTGCCTCGCGGCCTAGCTGTTCTCTCCTCTCCTGTGGGCCTTCGGGTCCACCACCTGGTTCCAGCACCGTCAGCTGGTTCTCGGCAGTGTCTTTTGCTCTTGTACCTTCTGCTCCCCATCCTGGTTCGAGTACCGTCAGCTGGTTCCAGGCAGAGCCTTTGGCTTAGGTGCCTCCTTCTGGGTATCCAAGTTCCACCAACGTCAGGTGGTCCTTGGTAGTGCTTTCAGGCACGGATACCTCCTGCTTAGTAACCGGGTTCCAGTAACGTCAGCTGGTCCTCGGTAGTTCCATTGGCTCTTGGACCTTCGGCTACCCATCCGGGTTCCAGTACCGTCAGCTGGTTCTCGGCAGTGTCTTTTGCTCTTGTACCTTCTGCTCCCCATCCTGGTTCCAGTAACATCAGCTGGTTCCGGGCAGAGCCTTTGGCTTAGGTGCCTCCTTCTGGGTATCCGAGTTCCGCCAACGTCAGGCGGTCCTTGGTAGTGCTTTTTAGCACGGGTACCTCCTGCTTAGTAACCGGGTTCCAGTAACGTCAGCTGGTCCTCGGTAGTTCCATAGGCTCTTGAACCTTCGGGTAGCCATCCGAGTTCCAGTTCCATCAGCTGGTTCTTGGCATTTTCTCAGCCTTCTTGTACCTTCTGCTACATTTCCAAGTTGAAGACCCTAACGTCGACGACCCGGAAGACCACCCCGATGACGACGACCCGGAAGACCACCCCGATGACGACGACGACGGCGGAGACGACGACGGCGGAGACGACGACGGCTGAGACGACGACACTGGAGACGACGACCCTGGAGACGACAACATGGAAGACCGAGAAGCAGAAGAACAAGAGGCTGCAGAACAAAGAGCAGAAGAACATTAAGCATAAGACTTAATATCAGAGCAAAAGATATTATCTAAATTATATGCAGAAGAAGACTAAGCAGTGTATGGGGGTGAGTCCGTTCCTCCTCGTGGTGCCCCTGGATAAAGCCTGATGCTGCAGGCCAAACTGAACGCGGACAAATGTAACTTTTGTGACTGGCAGAACGGAAGGTGTAATCTTCCAACTTTTATAGATAACAACTACGGGAATGCCTGTCACAAATGAGAATATGATGAAGAAGTAGAATAGGAAGAATAATAACAGTGGAATAAAAAGAATATGTAGAATAGGAAGAATAATAATAGTTGAAGAAAATGAATATGAAGAATGTAATAAAAAAAAAAAAATAGGTAGAAGATGAAGAAGAAGATGAATAAGGTGAAGAAGTTGATGTCAAAGATGCTGATGATGATGAAGATGAAAGTGTGGGAAAAGGGAAAAAAAGAAGGGGAAGGTCGTGGAATAGTGAAACATCAATATCTGACAAAATAAAAAAAATTTACATAGTCAATATCTTTTTCAATCCGAACGTCTTTAAAAAAAAAAAAATCATGCTATTCTATTTGATTGGACTAATCCTCATTGCCTTTAATGTCTCCGCCACCTCCCCCATACATCCTACATTATTCTTAGTTGTTTTACTTCATGTAGAATGAACCTACAAGGAAAGAAAGGGTTTATTTTAATTCCGATATTTTGGTCCCATTGACTTGCATTGGGATCGGGTATCGGTATCGGCGATATCCGATATTTTTTGAATATCGGCCGATCCAAACCGATACCGATACTTTCCGATATCGGAAGGTATCGCTCAACACTACTGTTCACACCACCAAAGAACTTGAAGACACAAAAGCGCACAGAGAGGTCAAAAAATACTCTGTTGTAAAAAAGTCACAGTAAATAAACAAGTGCTAGTCAAAAAAAAAATGAAAAAATACAGGGTATTTAGTTAATACATTTTTTTGCAAAAAAAGTATGTTGAGCTGCTCCACCAATCGCCAAGGTATACCCATAATAGAGCAGTCCTGTCCAATGTATATAATCACTATCTGATGTATTTAAAAACCTGATCATCTGTATAGTACCTCCTATGAACAGGGTTCAGAGAGAAAATATCCATGTAGACCATGTAAGATGGAACAGCATTACAGAATGCTGTAGATGAGCCCCTGATGGCAGTGGCCGCAGCTTATAGGCCAAAAATGGGGTGACTGATTCCCTTTAAGACATGGTGGTGGTTTGGGGGGCTAGGGAAGCTAACAAATTTTCTTTAAAAGTGTTGTCCAGGCTTGAAACAAAAGTCAGCAGTCGCCCTATGTGACTGCATAGATGCAAATTGTATACTAGTGGTCACGCGCCGACAAGACTTAAATTGTTTTATCTTAATTCACTTTTATAGTAAGAAAGTGAATGCATCTAGTCAGCATATGACTGAAAGAATGCAAAATACATACATGTGGTCACGTTACTGCTTGCTCGCACCAGCGATATTGGAAAATCATGACAGTGTGCACACCACACAAAATCATGATTCAGCAGTCTATGGTCATATAGGCTGCATGCTGAATTTTGTCCCAAGCCTATACAAACCCTTTAGTAGATTAAAAAAGTGTATTTCTTAAAAACAAAATCTTATTTTTTGGAGGTGATCACATACTGCATTTTACATACAATTGTGCTCAAAGGTTTACATACCTTCGCAGTTGTTTTGCTTTCTTGGCCTTTTTTTTTTAGAGAAACCAAAACATTTTTTCCACTCATGGTCTCATCACTCCAAATTACCTTGTTCCAGAAGATTTGAGGCTTGTTTCTGTGCTTTTTGGCATATTGTAGGCAAGATACTTTGCGACATTTGCGCAGTAATGGCATTCTTCTGGCAACTCGACCATGCAGCCCATTTTTCTTCAAGTGCCTCCTTATTGTGCATCTTTAAGCAGCCACAACGCCAGTTTTCAGAGAGTCCTGTACTTCACCTGATGTTATTTGTGGGTTTTTCTTTTCAATCCAAACAAGTTTCCTGGCAGTTGTGGACGACATTTTTGTTGATCTACATAAGGGTGGTTTCACACTTGCGTTTTTGTCTGCAGCGTTTTTTTTCAAAAAAACGCATGCGTTTTTTTCCTATATTTAACATTGAAAACGCATGCGTTTTTGTGTGTACGCGTTTTGTCACGTTTTGAAACGCATGCGTTTTTTTACTGCATGCGTTCATTTTCAGAAATGCAACTTGTAGTATTTTTGAGAGGCGTTTTTTGGACCAAAAAAACCGCATGCGTTTTCATGCGTTTTTTTTGGGTCAAAAAATACATTGGAGTCAATGGGGACGCATGCGTTTTTTTGTGCATGCGTTTTTTTTTTGCATTAAAAACGCATGCGTTTTTCTATTAAAAACCCAGAAAACACACTGATATGCCCCCCCCAACATAAAGGTGATAAAGGGATCCTAACCCTAACCCTACCCCTAACCCTAACCTTACCCCTAACCCTAAACCCTAAGGGATCCTAACCCTAACCCTACCCCTAACCCTAACCCTAAGGGATCCTAACCATAACCCTACCCCTAACCCTAACCCTACCCCTAACCCTAACCCTACCCCTAACCCTAACCCTACCCCTAACCCTAAGGGATCCTAACCATAACCCTACCCCTAACCCTAACCCTACCCCTAACCCTAAGGGATCCTAACCCTAACCCTACCCCTAACCCTACCCCTAACCCTACCCCTAACCCTATCCCTAATCCCTTTAGGGTTAGGGGTAGGGTTAGGGGTAGGCTTAGGGGTAGGATCCCTTAGTGTTAGAGGTAGGGCTAGGGGTAGGGTTAGGGTTAGGATCCCTTTAGGGTTAGGGGTAGGGTTAGGGTTAGGATCCCTTAGGGTTAGAGGTAGGGTTAGGGGTAGGGGTAGGGTTAGGGTTAGGATCCCTTAGGGTTAGGGTTAGCGGTAGGGTTAGGGTTAGGATCCCTTTAGGGTTAGGGTTATGGTTATGATCCCTACACCTAACCCTACCCCTAACCCTAACCCTAACTATTTCTGTTTATAGTGGGTTTTTTTACTTTATTTTGATGATTGGCAGCTGTCACACATTTCTCAGCATGCGTTTAAAAAACGCAAACGCATGAAAAAACGCATGTAAACGCGTCAAAACACTGCGTTTTTTTCACCACATGCAAAAACGCATGTGTCAAAAAAACGCAGCGTTTGCACGCGTTTACATGCGTTTTTTCACCATGCATTTTTTTGCGTTTTTTACCGCAAAAACGCACCCAAAAAAACGCAAATGTGAAACCAGCCTAAGTGTGGCTTTGGTTTTACAGAGCCCTTGCTTTTCCATTTGTTAATCACAGTTTGAACACTGCTGACTGGCATTATCAATTCCTTAGATATCTTTTTGTATCCCTTTCCTGTTTTATACAGTACAACTACCTTTTCCCGTAGATCTGTTGACAATTCTTTTGCTTTCCCCATTACTCACAATCCAGAAATGTCTGGATTAAATGAAAGATGCAAGAGTCTGTCTTGATCCTAGAAACTCACTCAGCTTTTATGCACACACACTGATTACACGGAAATAGGTTACATGTGAGGATGTTACCTTAAGTAGCCATTCAAATCCATTTGTGTCAACTTCTGTGCATGTTATCAGGCCAAAATCACCATGGTGTGTGAACTTTTGATCAGGGTCATTTGGATGTTTTGAGTTGTCATTATGATTTAAAAAGAGAAAACACTGTATTTTGACAATAAATGGCTTCATCCAACCACTGACCATGAGTAGAGAAAAAGTTTTGGCGCTATCATTCATATTCTCTGAAAAAAGGCCAAGATAGCCCAAGAAAATATTCTGCCGGGGTATGTAAACTTTTGAGCACAACTGTAGTTACATAGGTTGAAAAAAGTCATAGGTCCATTAAGTTCAACCTTTCTCCACCAATTACACATTTTGTCACCACATAAGCTATAACCCACAATGTTATCTGTATTGAGAAAATCATCCAGTTTTTTTATAAAAGCTGTTATAGTGTCTGCCATTACTGCCTCTTGTGGTAGGGCATTCCATGGTCTGACTGCTCTAACTGTACGGAAACTTTCCTATTTAACTGCCGGAATGGCCTTTCCTCCACCCGTAATTAGTTCCCCCTGGTCCTTAGTATGGTCTTTGGAAGAAATAAGTCATGTGCCAGTCTTTTGTATTTACCACACATATACATATAAAGGAGATGTCCTCTGTGCTAGGGCTAGCGGAATGCACAGAGTATAGATAGGTAGCTACAAGGTGCGTTCGCAGCCCGGGGTCCACCGTGCAAAGATATCTGCTGCAAAGTAACGGCGGATAACCTCTGAGCTAATACGTGGGTTAAGCTTCCCCCCGTGTGAACTGGAAGCGATCTCTGTTGACTCACAGAATCGTGCTGTGCACAAAACTATTACCCTAACTAAGGGTTGTACTTGCTCTGGAACTCTTCTGTGCTAACCGCACACATGAATGAACCAGATGCTAAGCCAAGGCTAATTGCTCCCACTGATGTCAGCTGCCTGCCTGAGTGTACAGTCCCAAAGCTACAGCCTCACACCACATATGTATAGAGTGGTATAGTATCCACTGGCATAAGCCAAACACATTTGATACTAGCGCATGGCCATGCGGCCATGCGAACCTTTTATAGTTGCAGCTCTACAGGACCTCCCTGGTGGACAATAGGAGCTGCAACAGGGCCTGAGCGTGTGACCCCGACCTCCAATGAGAGGTCCTCCCGTGGGCATGCTCAGTGCGTGAAAAGCAGAACAGTCCCAGAAAAGCCTGCTCGCCGCTGACCAGTGCTGGCTACAAGGGCAGAGTCTGGAAGGCAACAGTAACCATTCGCATAGTATCAGGCTGAGCCAGACACTGGGACCGACATCTCCGCTGAGCAGGTTCCACTGCGGCTGGAGGAGAATGGGAGACATGGTTCGAGATTCCCCCTGTGCAGCGGCGGGAACTCGACACCTAACACTCTTTTTTCTAAGCTAAACAAGCCAAACTTTTCCAACCTCTCATCATATGGAAAGTCTTCCAACCCTTGTAATAATCTAGTTGCCTGGCTTTGAAGTGACTCCAACTTCCGAACATTAATTTTAAAATGTGGGATAAAAAACTGGATCCCACATTCTAAATGTGGCCTCACAAGAGATTTATAAAGCGATAACAATAGGTTGGGATCACAGGATTTTCTCTTTCTTTTTATATACCCTAAAATCTTGTTTGTTTTTGCAGCTGCTGTTTGACATTAAGCACTGCTGTTCAGCTTACTTGTAACCAGAATCACTAAGAACTTCTCATGTTCTGTAGTACTGAGAGTATTGCAATAGGATTACTTCATCCTAGGTACATTGCTCTACATTTATCAACATTAAAATCTCATTTGCCATGTGTTTCCCCATTCACACATCCTATCCAGATTGTTCACTGTCAAAATCTATTTTTAATATCTCACAGAGTTTGGTGTAATCAGAAAAGACTGACACTTTACTCTTAATCCCATTCATAAGGCCATTAATAAAGAGACTACAAAGAAAGTACTAGTACAGATCCTTGCTGAACCCCACTGCTCACTATATCCCATTTAGAGAATGTACCATTTACGATTACTTTTTGTTTCCTGTCTTTTACCCAGTTCTTTACCCATCTGCATATAGTTTCCTTTAGTTTCTGCTTCTGGAGCTTCAGTATAAGGCTGTTACAGTATATGGTACAGTATTAAATGCCTACCTACCTACATTACCTACATCCAAATTTCCACTTACATCCTCATAGAAATCCAACATGTTGATTAGAGATGACTTTTCCTGAACCTGTACTGGTTGTCAGTTATTATATTATTCTCTGCAATATAATTCTGTCAGTCAACTCTTGTAATGCTGTCAAAAACTGTGCACACTTCTGATGTCACACTTACCGGATGGTAGTTGCTTGGATCCACCTTCATACCTCTCTTGAATATTGGTACCACTTCAGCCATCCTCTAAACCTGTGCACAACCCTGTTACAAGAGAGCCTGAGAAGCTGAGATACATTAATCTGTCAGATAGTGAGCTCAATTCCCTGATTATCCATGGATAAATGCCAACTGGCCCAGGGAATTTGTCAATATGTAATTTTCTCAGATGCACCCTTACTTCATCTTGTGTTAAACTATTTATATCAGGTGATGAACTTTGATTTTTGTCAAAGTCCGTTCATTGGTGAACATGGATGAAAAGTGCCTGTTTAATATCTCAGCCTTTTCTTTGTCCTCTAAAATTATCTCGCTATAATCAGCTTTTAATTGGCCAATGGCATCCATTTTTTGAGACATTGATGTATTTATAAAAAATGTTTGGATTTAATTAAAAGTCGGAGGCGATTGGTTTTACTGTAGATAACTTTTCCAGCTTGATTTCTTTTACATCTCTTATTGAGATCTTTATATTAATAAAATGCTATTTCTCTTTTTTTCAGTCTTCAAGTTTTTGAATGAACTTTGTTTTTGTTTTATAAAACTTTGTACTGTCTTATTTATCCATAGTGGTTTCTTTTTCTACCTGGGCATTTTATTACTATATAGTTTTCTGTTGTGAATTCTGTGGCAGAGCTCCATCCTGTGGTCACAAGTGGTACTTCGGCTGATTCTCTCTGGGAGCTTCCGTTTGTGGAGGAAACTGGTACTGCTGCTTCTGGGTTTCCTCCCTCAGGTGATCTGGTGAGGTCGTTAGGTGCTTCTCTACTTAACCCCACCTAATGCTTTGATTCATGCTTCCTGTCAATGTTCCAGTGTTGGACTTGTGTTTCTCTGGATCATTCCTGTGGCCTGCTGCTCTGCATAGCTAAGTGCTTCTTTGCTATTTGTTGCTATTTTTTCTGTCCAGCTTGTCTATTTGTTTTGCTGGAAGCTCTGGGACGCAAAGGGTGTACCTCCGTGCCGTTAGTTCGGTACGGAGGGTCTTTTTGCCCCTTTGCGTGGTTTTCTTTAGGGTTTTGTGTAGACCGCAAAGTTATCTTTCCTATCCTCGTTCTGTCTAGAATATCGGGCCTCACTTTGCTGAATCTATTTCATCCCTACGTTTGTCTTTTCATCTTACTCACAGTCATTACATGTGGGGGGCTGCCTTTTCCTTTGGGGTATTTCTCTGAGGCAAGGTAGGCTTATTTTTTCTATCTTCAGGCTAGTTAGTTTCTCAGGCTGTGCCGAGTTGCATAGGTAGCGTTAGGCGCAATCCACGGCTGCCTCTAGTTGTGTTTGGAGAGGATCAGGGATTGCGGTCTGCAGAGTTCCCACGTCTCAGAGCTCGTTCTATTATTTTGGGTTATTGTCAGATCACTGTATGTGCTCTGACCTCCATGTCCATTGTGATACGGAATTGCCTTTCACAACAGTACAGGAAGCCAAAAGTACTAATGATTGTCAATAGAGGGAAAAAAGAAGTTCTGAGACCATTTTTTTTTCTTGGCTTTGTGTTTTGTCTTTTTTTTTCCCTAGACATTTGGGTGGTTCAGTACACAGGTGTAGCGATGGACATTAGAAGTCTGTCTTCATTTGTGGATCAGCTCTCGGCAAGAGTACAAAAGATTCAAGACACTATTGATCAGAAATCTATGTTAGAACCAAGAATTCCTATTCCTGATTTGTTTTTTGGAGATAGAACTAAGTTTCTGAGATTCAAAAATAATTGTAAGTTATTTCTGGCCTTGAAACCTCGTTCCTCTGGTGATCCAGTTCAACAGGTTTTGATTATTATTTCATTTTTGCGCGGCGACCCGCAGGACTGGGCATTTTCTCTTGCGCCAGGAGATCCTGCATTGAGTAATATCGATGCGTTTTTCCTGGCGCTCGGATTGCTGTACGATGAGCCTAATTCAGTGGATCAGGCAGAAAAGAATTTGCTGGCTCTTTGTCAGGGTCAGGATGAGATAGAGGTATATTGCCAGAAATTTAGAAAATGGTCAGTGCTCACTCAATGGAATGAATCTGCGCTGGCAGCTATGTTCAGAAAGGGTCTCTCTGAAGCCCTTAAGGATGTCATGGTGGGATTTCCTATGCCTGCTGGTTTGAATGAGTCTATGTATTTGGCTATTCAGATCGGTCGACGCTTGCGGGAGCGTAAATCTGTGCACCATTTGGCGGTATTACCTGAGCTTAAACCTGAGCCTATGCAGTGCGATAGGACTTTGACCAGAGTTGAACGGCAAGAACACAGACGTCTGAATGGGCTGTGTTTCTACTGTGGTGATTCCACTCATGCTATCTCTGATTGTCCTAAGCGCACTAAGCGGTTCGCTAGGTCTGCCACCATTGGTACGGTACAGTCAAAATTTCTTCTGTCCGTTACCTTGATCTGCTCTTTGTCATCATATTCTGTCATGGCGTTTGTGGATTCAGGCGCTGCTCTGAATTTGATGGACTTGGAATATGCTAAGCGTTGTGGGTTTTTCTTGGAGCCCTTGCAGTGTCCTATTCCATTGAGAGGTATTGATGCTACGCCTTTGGCCAAGAATAAGCCTCAATACTGGACCCAGCTGACCATGTGCATGGCTCCTGCACATCAGGAGGATATTCGCTTTCTGGTGTTGCATAATCTGCATGATGTGGTCGTGTTGGGGTTGCCATGGCTACAAGCCCATAATCCAGTATTGGATTGGAAATCCATGTCGGTGTCCAGCTGGGGTTGTCAGGGGGTACATGGTGATGTTCCATTTTTGTCAATTTCGTCATCCACCCCTTCTGAGGTTCCAGAGTTCTTGTCTGATTACCAGGATGTATTTGATGAGCCCAAGTCCGATGCCCTACCTCCGCATAGGGATTGTGATTGTGCTATCAATTTGATTCCTGGTGGTAAATTTCCAAAAGGTCGACTGTTTAATTTATCCGTGCCTGAGCACACCGCTATGCGCAGTTATGTGAAGGAATCCCTGGAGAAGGAGCATATTCGCCCGTCATCGTCGCCATTAGGAGCAGAGTTCTTTTTTGTAGCCAAAAAGGATGGTTCGCTGAGACCTTGTATAGATTACCGCCTTCTTAATAAGATCACTGTTAAATTTCAGTACCCCTTGCCTTTGTTATCTGATTTGTTTGCTCGGATTAAGGGGGCTAGTTGGTTCACCAAGATTGATCTTCGTGGTGCGTATAATCTGGTGCGAATCAGGCGAGGCGATGAATGGAAAACTGCATTTAATACGCCCGAGGGTCATTTTGAGTATCTAGTGATGCCATTCGGACTTGCCAATGCTCCATCAGTGTTTCAGTCCTTTATGCATGACATCTTCCGAGAGTACCTGGATAAATTCCTGATTGTGTACTTGGATGACATTTTGATCTTCTCGGATGATTGGGAGTCTCATGTGAAACAGGTCAGAACGGTTTTTCAGGTCCTGCGTGCTAACTCTTTGTTTGTGAAGGGATCAAAGTGTCTCTTTGGTGTGCAGAAGGTTTCATTTTTGGGGTTCATCTTTTCCCCTTCTACTATCGAGATGGATCCTGTTAAGGTCCAAGCCATCCATGATTGGACTCAGCCGACATCTCTGAAAAGTCTGCAAAAGTTCCTGGGCTTTGCTAATTTTTATCGTCGCTTCATCTGCAATTTTTCTAGTATTGCCAAACCATTGACCGATTTGACCAAGAAGGGTGCTGATTTGGTCAATTGGTCTTCTGCTGCTGTGGAAGCTTTTCAAGAGTTGAAGCGTCGTTTTTCTTCTGCCCCTGTGTTGTGTCAACCTGATGTTTCTCTTCCGTTCCAGGTCGAGGTTGATGCTTCTGAGATTGGAGCAGGGGCTGTTTTGTCGCAGAGAGGTTCTGATTGTTCAGTGATGAAACCATGCGCTTTTTTTTCCAGGAAGTTTTCGCCTGCTGAGCGGAATTATGATGTGGGCAACCGAGAGTTGCTGGCCATGAAGTGGGCATTCGAGGAGTGGCGTCATTGGCTTGAGGGAGCTAAGCATCGCGTGGTGGTATTGACTGATCATAAGAACCTGACTTATCTCGAGTCTGCTAAGCGTTTGAATCCTAGACAGGCTCGTTGGTCGCTGTTTTTCGCCCGTTTTGACTTTGTAATTTCGTACCTTCCGGGCTCTAATAATGTGAAGGCGGATGCTCTGTCTAGGAGTTTTGTGCCCGACTCTCCGGGTTTATCTGAACCGGCGGGTATCCTCAAGGAAGGAGTAATTGTGTCTGCCATCTCCCCTGATTTGCGGCGGGTGCTGCAAAAATTTCAGGCTAATAAACCTGATCGTTGTCCAGCTGAGAAACTGTTTGTCCCGGATAGGTGGACAAATAAAGTGATCTCTGAGGTTCATTGTTCGGTGTTGGCTGGTCATCCTGGAATCTTTGGTACCAGAGAGTTAGTGGCTAGATCCTTTTGGTGGTCGTCTCTGTCGCGGGATGTGCGTTCTTTTGTGCAGTCCTGTGGGATTTGTGCTCGGGCTAAGCCCTGCTGTTCTCGTGCCAGTGGGTTGCTTTTGCCCTTGCCGGTCCCGAAGAGACCTTGGACACATATCTCTATGGATTTTATTTCAGATCTTCCCGTCTCTCAAAAGATGTCAGTCATTTGGGTGGTCTGTGATCGCTTTTCTAAGATGGTCCATCTGGTACCCTTGTCCAAGTTGCCTTCCTCCTCTGATTTGGTGCCATTGTTCTTCCAGCATGTGGTTCGTTTGCATGGCATTCCAGAGAATATCGTTTCTGACAGAGGTTCCCAGTTTGTTTCGAGGTTTTGGCGAGCCTTTTGTGGTAGGATGGGCATTGACTTGTCTTTTTCCTCGGCTTTTCATCCTCAGACTAATGGCCAGACCGAACGAACCAATCAGACCTTGGAAACCTATCTGAGATGCTTTGTTTCTGCCGATCAGGATGACTGGGTGTCCTTTTTGCCTTTGGCTGAGTTCGCCCTTAATAATCGGGCCAGCTCGGTTACCTTGGTTTCGCCATTTTTCTGCAATTCTGGGTTCCATCCTCGTTTCTCTTCAGGACAGGTTGAGTCTTCGGACTGTCCTGGTGTGGATACTTATTATTAAAACACAGAAGTACCACAGAATATCACGGATTATATATCCATACTCATATAACACAATTTTATAGTGATTTCAGGTACTCTGTGTGGAGATGTGTGATTACCACCACCATAAGGACTAAGACAGCCCAAACACCATGACCATAGACTTCACCAGAGATTACCACCACATCAGGAATTTAATCATAAAATTAGTTTTTATTTGCAAAATTCAAGTGACAACATTACATAAAATATAAAATCAATTATCAGTACGCACCACAGGACATCAGGATATAATATAATAGCAGCAAAACCTAAAACCATATAGATACCACCTCAAAAAATATATTTTTATGTGTACAAAATTGTACCGTATATCATGTACAGTATATAGACCGTTGAAGTGCAGAAATAATTATTATGAATCTGTACAACTAAAATCTATGTGAAAAAAATATATATGTGAAAATTAAAATCAATAACCTACATATTTAACTATGATATTTGTGTGCTACAAAGATTAATCGTATGTGAGTTGTCTATATATACAAAAGAATATATATAAAAAAAGTAATGTATTTAAAAATATTTATATAAAAATATAATGTGAAAAAAAAAAAAAATAATATATATAAAGTGAATAAAAAACTATATATGCAAATATGATGTGCCAAAGAGACAATAAATATATATATACTCTGTTTATGCTCTGTATGCACCAGTAGATAGCTATATGCTGCAAACATAAAAGAAAGTGCCACGTGCCAAATAAAACCCAGCTGCCTATTATCACACAAAGTGCTTGCGCACTCAAATGAACCCAAAAAAAAAACGCACCCCACAGGACTAAAGCTACCCAAGGTATGAGAAATGATATAAATATATTTTTTTAATCCCCTCAATATTCACTTGTATATCCTGCAGTCCAGTTGCCACGCAAATATATGGTGCTATATGCACAGCAAGTTCTTTGGCACATATATATTTACATAAGCACAGCACTTAGCACTTTAGTTTGATCTTTTGGGTTCATCTCTTTGGTGATCTCTGGTGAAGTCTATGGTCATGGTGTTTGGGCTGTCTTAGTCCTGGTGTGGATACTGTGGTGGACAGGTTGCAGCAGATTTGGACTCATGTAGTGGACAATTTGACCTTGTCCCAGGAGAAGGCTCAACGTTTCGCTAATCGCAGACGCCGTGTGGGTCCCCGACTTCGTGTTGGGGATCTGGTTTGGTTATCTTCTCGTCATATTCCTATGAAGGTTTCCGCTCCGAAGTTTAAACCTCGTTTCATTGGTCCTTATAGGATTTCTGAGGTTAATAATCCTGTGTCTTTTCGTCTGACCCTCCCAGATTCTTTTTTCATACATAACGTCTTCCATAGGTCATTGTTGCAGAGATACGTGGCACCTATGGTTCCATCTGTTGACCCTCCTGCCCCGGTTTTGGTGGAGGGGGAATTGGAGTATATTGTGGAGAAGATTTTGGATTCTCGTGTTTCAAGACGGAAACTCCAGTATCTGGTTAAATGGAAGGGTTATGCTCAGGAGGATAATTCCTGGGTTTTTGCCTCTGATGTCCATGCTCCCGATCTTGTTCGTGCCTTTCATGTGGCTCATCCTGGTCGGCCTGGGGGCTCTGGTGAGGGTTCGGTGACCCCTCCTCAAGGGGGGGGTACTGTTGTGAATTCTGTGGCAGAGCTCCCTCCTGTGGTCACAAGTGGTACTTCGGCTGATTCTCTCTGGGAGCTTCCGTTTGTGGAGGAAACTGGTACTGCTGCTTCTGGGTTTCCTCCCTCAGGTGATCTGGTGAGGTCGTTAGGTGCTTCTCTACTTAACCCCACCTAATGCTTTGATTCATGCTTCCTGTCAATGTTCCAGTGTTGGACTTGTGTTTCTCTGGATCATTCCTGTGGCCTGCTGCTCTGCATAGCTAAGTGCTTCTTTGCTATTTGTTGCTATTTTTTCTGTCCAGCTTGTCTATTTGTTTTGCTGGAAGCTCTGGGACGCAAAGGGTGTACCTCCGTTCCGTTAGTTCAGTACGGAGGGTCTTTTTGCCCCTTTGCGTGGTTTTCTTTAGGGTTTTGTGTAGACCGCAAAGTTATCTTTCCTATCCTCGTTCTGTCTAGAATATCGGGCCTCACTTTGCTGAATCTATTTCATCCCTACGTTTGTCTTTTCATCTTACTCACAGTCATTACATGTGGGGGGCTGCCTTTTCCTTTGGGGTATTTCTCTGAGGCAAGGTAGGCTTATTTTTTCTATCTTCAGGCTAGTTAGTTTCTCAGGCTGTGCCGAGTTGCATAGGTAGCGTTAGGCGCAATCCACGGCTGCCTCTAGTTGTGTTTGGAGAGGATCAGGGATTGCGGTCTGCAGAGTTCCCACGTCTCAGAGCTCGTTCTATTATTTTGGGTTATTGTCAGATCACTGTATGTGCTCTGACCTCCATGTCCATTGTGATACGGAATTGCCTTTCACAACAGTTTTCTACAGGATTCTAGTAGTATTTCCTTAAAAATGTCCCATTTATGTTCAGTATCCCCAAATACCATGACAAGGTCCCATTTTACAGCAATAATCTCTTCCCTTAATATGTTGAAAGCAGCTTTCCTAAAGATTCAGGTTTTTACATTTCCCCTTCGACTATATTATTGAATATTACATTGAAACGTACCATATTATAGTTGCTGCATTCCAAATGCATCCCGGACCTGTAGACCTGATATAGCATCTGAACTATTTGACAGGACAAGATCCAGCAGATTTTCTCCCCTGATTGGTTCATTTACCACCTGAGATAGATAATTGTCTTAAACTGGAGATATGAACTTACAGCACAACCAGAAGATTCTATGTCACATTGAATGTCTGGATAGTTAAAATCCCCCATCATAAGGACCTTATTATTAATTGCTGCCTTTTTAATATGTTACAGCATTTCATCCGCTACCTGTTCAGCTATATCAGGAGGCTTGTAGCAAACTCCAATAAGGAGCTTTCCATTATTGTAATCCTCATATATATTTACCCATACTGACCGAACTTTACTGTACTTTACTGCAACTCCCCCAATGTCGTCATTGAGCACAAGGTCTTAAGTTGGATTTAACAAAAAAAAAAACACCCCTCCATGTTTTCTGTCATTCCTGTCCTTTCTAATTGTAGTGTAACCCTCTACACTTGCCATCCAGTCATGGCTTTCGTCCAGCCAGGTTTCCGTTATGTCTACCACATCGTAGTCTGTGGCCGACATAAGAGTCTCCAGTTAATTCATTTTGTTTGCAAGACTTCCAGCAGACATTTAATATTAGCACATTTATAACTCCTACTCACCTCCCTACATTTCTTGCATGCCACAGCCCCCCAAATCCTCACTGTCCCTTACTATTTCACTCTCTTTTTCTACTCTATCTATCCTCTTATTTGCATAACTACCATCGCTTCCCCCAGATCCTAGTTTTAAAGCAATTCAATTATTATTATTATTATTATAGTGTCATTTATTTCATAGTGCATTATATGTGAAAAGGGGTGTACATAATCAATCTGTCTCCAATTGTCTGACCATATTTCCCCCAGCACAGCTGCACCCCCTATTGAGGTGGAGCCTGTCCCTACTAGGGTTGAGCGAAACGGGTCGTTCATTTTCAAAAGTCGCCGACTTTTGGCAAAGTCGGGTTTCATGAAACCCGATCCGACCCCTGTGCGGGGTCGGCCATGCGGTACGCGACTTTCGCGCCAAAGTTGCGTTTCAATGACACGAAAAGCGCCATTTCTCAGCCAATGAAGGTGAACGCAGAGTGTGGGCAGCGTGATGACATAGGCCCTGGTCCCCACCATCTTAGAGAAGGGCATTGCAGTGATTGGCTTGCTGTCTGCGGCGTAACAGGGGCTATAAAGGGGCGTTCCCGCCGACCGCCATGTTACTGCTGCTGATCTGAGCTTAGGGAGAGGTTGCTGCCGCTTCGTCAGAAGCAGGGATAGCGTTAGGCAGGGTCCATTAACCCCCAAACCGCTTGTGCTGTAGCGATTTCCACTGTCCAACACCACCTTCGGTGTGCATGGATAGTGGAAACTACATTTTTTTTTCTCAGCGCTGTAGCTCATTGGGCTGCCCTAGAAGGCTCCCTGATAGCTGCATTGCTGTGTGTACGCCGCTGTGCAAACCAACTGCTTTATTCAAAACACAAATCCTCTTGTTCCTTCCTTTCTGCACAGCTATCTTTTTTGTTTGTCCACACTTTTTATTTAATTTGTGCATCAGTCCACTCCTTATTGCTGCCTGCCATACCTGGCTGAGATTACTGCAGGGAGATAGTAATTGTAGGACAGTCCCTGTTTTTTTTTTTTTTTTTGTGGGAGATTAAGATTGGCATTTTTGCTAGAGTGCCATCCCTGTGTGTGCCATCTCTCACTCAGTGGGCCATAGAAAGCCTATTTATTTTTTTGCTTGATTTGGGTTCTAAATTCTCCCTGAAAAAATCACTAAATCAATCAGTGGGAGATAAATATTGGCCTCTGGGCTTGTGTGCCACTCCTGACTCCTGTGTGTGCCATCTCTCACTCAGTGGGCCATAGAAAGCCTATTTATTTTTTTGCTTGATTTGGGTTCTAAATTCTACCTGAAAAAATCAATAAATCAATCAGTGGGAGAAAAATATTGGCCTCTGGGCTTGTGTGCCACTCCTGACTCCTGTGTGTGCCATCTCTCACTCAGTGGGCCATAGAAAGCCTATTTATTTCTTTTATTTGGTTTCTAAATTCTCCCTGAAAAAAATCATTTTATTTTATTTGGTTTCTAAATTCTTCCTGAAAAAATCATTTTATTTTATTTTGTTTCTAAAGTCTCCCTGAAAAAAAAAAAAAAAAATCAGTGGGAGATTAATATTGCCCTTTCTGCTTGTGTGCCAGTCTTGACTCCTGGGTGTGCCATCTCTCTCTCTCTATCTCAAATAGTGGGCCATAGAAAGCCTATTTATTTTTTTGCTTGATTTGGGTTCTAAATTCTACCTGAAAAAATCACTAAATCGATTAGTGGGAGATAAATATTGGCCTCTGGGCTTGTGTGCCACTCCTGACTCCTGTGTGTGCCATCTCTCACTCAGTGGGCCATAGAAAGCCTATTTATTTTTTTGCTTGATTTGGGTTCTAAATTCTACCTGAAAAAATCAATAAATCAATCAGTGGGAGAAAAATATTGGCCTCTGGGCTTGTGTGCCACTGCTGACTCCTGTGTGTGCCATCTCTCACTCAGTGGGCCATAGAAAGCCTATTTATTTTTTTTATTTGGTTTCTAAATTCTCCCTGAAAAAAATTATTTTATTTTATTTGGTTTCTAAATTCTTCCTGAAAAAATCATTTTATTTTATTTTGTTTCTAAAGTCTCCCTGAAAAAAAAAAAAAAAAAAATGGGAGATTAGTATTGACATTTGTGATTGAGTGACAGTCCTGCGTGTGTGGCATCTCTGTGATTTGGTGCCACAGAAAACAGAGTGTGTAACATTGTGCCTGATTTTCCTTGCGGTCTCACCAACCTGTAAATATCGAAATCATACTGAAGTTATAGCTCACCGTGTAAGTTATTTGACAGCAACAAATAAAGTTACTTTGGTTAAGTTTTTAAAACAATGAGGAAGTCTGGTGCAAAAGGTCGTGGCCGTGGGCGTTCATTGTCAGCTGGTAATGATGGTAGTGGTAGTGGAGCATCAGGTGGTCGTGGGAAAAAAAATATTCCACCTAAGTCTGGAGCTGTGGAGCCAGGTTCGTCGTCTGGCAACACAAGGCCTCGAACGCTCTCTTTTCTGGGAGTAGGAAAACCGCTTTTAAAGCCGGAGCAGCAACAGCAAGTTTTGGCTTACCTTGCAGACTCAGCCTCTAGCTCTTTTGCCTCCTCTTCTGAAACTGGTAAATGTAAAAGCAGCGCGTCGTTTGTGGATGTTCACGGTCAGGGACAAGTCGCTTCCTTGTCCTCCTCAGCAAAAACAACAACAAGAGAGAAGGATGCAGCAGGCGACACAACAGGTTACTCCATGGAGCTCTTTACACATACCGTCCCTGGCTTAGAAAGTGAAACAGTTAACAGGCCATGCCCATTACAAGTAGATTCTGACATGGAGTGCACTGATGCACAGCCACAGCCAGACTACTATGCTGGTCCTTTGACTCAGACCACAACATTGCCCTCTCAGGGTACTGATCCACAATCAGACCCTGATGAGACTATGTTGCCCCGTCACGAACGCTATACCACCGACCGACACGGTGACACAGACGAAGTTGCACACGAGCTAGAAGAGGAGGTAATAGATGACCCAGTTGTTGACCCCGATTGGCAGCCATTGGGGGAACAGGGTGCAGGCGTCAGTAGTTCTGAGGTGGAGGAGGGGCCGCAGCAGGCATCAACATCGCAACAGGTTCCATCTGCCGGGCCCGTATCTTGCCCAAAACGCGTGGCAAAGCCAAAACCTGTTGGAGGACAGCGTGGCCATCCGGTTAAAGCTCAGTCTGCAATCCCTGAAAAGGGATCCGATGCTAGGAAGAGTGCAGTCTGGCATTTTTTAAACAACATCCAATTGATCAGCGCAAAGTCATCTGTCAAAAATGTTCAACTAGCTTAAGCAGAGGTCAGAATCTGAAAAGTCTCAATACAAGTTGCATGCATAGACATTTAACCACCATGCATTTTCAAGCCTGGACTAACTACCAAACATACCTTAAGGTTGTAGCACCCTTGGCCAATGAAGCTAGTCAGCAACGCAACATCCCTTCCGTCACTGTAAGGCCACCATTTTCCGCACCACCGGCAGTATCTGTGCAGGTTTCTTTGCCAGCCAAAAGCAGTCAGGGTCAGGGAATCACCAGTTTTGTAGGAGGAAATATTGCATCTAGGGCACCGGCGGAAACAATACCGTCTCCAACCGTCTCTCAGTCTGCCATGTCCACCGGCACACCCGCTAGTTCCACGATCTCCAGCTCTCCAGTCCAGCTCACCCTACATGAGACTCTGGTTAGAAAAAGGAAGTACTTATCCTCGCATCTGCGTACACAGGGTTTTAACGCCCACATAGCTAGACTAATCTCGTTAGAGATGATGCCCTACCGGTTAGTTGAAAGCGAAGCTTTCAAAGCCCTGATGGAGTACGCTGAACCACGCTACGAGCTACCCAGTCGACACTTTTTTTCTAGAAAAGCCATCCCAGCCCTGCACCAGCATGTTAAACAGCGCATCGTCCATGCACTCAGGCAATCTGTGAGTACAAAGGTGCACCTGACTACAGATGCATGGACCAGTAGGCATGACCAGGGACGTTACGTGTCCATCACGGCACACTGGGTGAATGTGGTGGATGCAGGGTCCACAGGGGACATCAATTTCGGGACAGTTGTGCCTAGCCCACGGTCTAGGAAACAGTTGGCTGTAGGCGTTCGCACCCCCTCCTCCTCCTCCTCATCCTCCTGCAGAAGCGAGAGCTCTTCCACAGACCGCAGTCGGCCAACCACTCCATCGGCAGCTGACACTGTTGCACACCAGTTGTCCCATTATGGGCCAGCTACTGGCAAGCGTCAGCAGGCTGTATTGGCTATGAAGTGTTTGGGCGACAACAGACACACCGCGGAAGTTCTGTCCGAGTTCTTGCAGCAAGAAATGCAGTCGTGGCTGGGCACAGTAGATCTTGAGGCAGGCAAGGTAGTGAGTGATAACAGAAGGAATTTCATGGCTGCCATCTCCCTTTCCCAACTGAAACACATTCCTTGCCTGGCTCACACCTTAAACCTGGTGGTGCAGTGTGTTAGGGTTGGCGGAACGCACCAAATATATAATTTATTAAATGGAATTGGTGCGTTCGCAACCCGGGATCCACCGTGCAGGAAAGCACCTGCTGCTAAATAATGGCGGCTCTATATGGCGGTATATACCAACTCTGTTAGCTTCACAGAGTAACCGCGAGAGGAAAGCTCTGTGCCCTGTTAGACTTTCACAGAGGCACAGGCCAACTACCCAGATGTGAGCAGTGAGTGGTCATGCATGCATACAAAACTCCTCGCCGGAGATGCCAGCATTCTAGGGGCTTATTTCAGCCGGGTCCCTGAACACATTCAAACACATGACCACATTGGCGCAAAGCATATAGCATAAGACGATACTAGCGCATGGCCGTGCGGTCATGCGCAGTTTATATAGTTGCAGCACAGGAAGCTGCTACTGAAGTTTTTGCCCTTTCAGGACCTTCCAGAAGGACCAATAGAAAGTGCTGCAGTACCTGAGCATGTTTTGCCCTTTCAGGACCTTCCAGAAGGACCAATGGAATGTACTGCAGCACCTGAGCATGTGACCAAACATGTGGCCCTCGACCTCCAATGGGAGACCCTGCCCTGGGCATGCTCAGTGTGAGTAAACAAGGACTTAGTCCCAGAGAGGCTCGCTCGCCGCAGATCAGTGCAGGGTACCATAGGAAAGCCAGAAAAGGCAGTAGTGACCCTATGCACCGAATCAGCCCCAGCGAGACGCTGGGAGCGACGTCTCCGCTGAGCAGAGCCCACTGCGGCCGATACCGAATGGGAGACCGCAGCAGACACGGATCGAGATTCCCCCTGTGCAGCAGAGGAAACTCGACTCCTAACACAGTGCTTATTGAAAACTTATCCTGGGTTCTCCGACCTGCTCCTCAAAGTGCGTGGACTTTGCTCACATATCTGCCGTTTGCCTGTACACTCCAGCCGTATGCAGACCTATCAGCGGTCTTTGAACCTTCCCCAGCATCGCCTAATCATAGACGTTGCAACAAGGTGGAACTCAACACTGCACATGCTTCAGAGACTGTGCCAACAGAGGCGGGCTGTTATGTTTTTGTGGGAGGATACACATACACGGGCAGGCAGTAGGATGGCAGACATGGAGTTGTCAGGTGTGCAGTGGTCGAAGATACAAGACATGTGTCAAGTCCTTCAGTGTTTTGAGGAATGCACACGGCTGGTTAGTGCAGACAACGCCATAATAAGCATGAGCATCCCCCTAATGTGTCTGCTGATGCAAAGTTTGACGCACATAAAAGATCAGGCGTCTGCACCAGAGGAAGAGGAAAGCCTTGATGACAGTCAGCCATTGTCTGGTCAGGGCAGTGTACAGGACGAGGTAGCGGGCGAAGAGGAGGTGGAGGACGAGGAGGATGATGGGAATGAGTATATTTTTAATGAGGAAGCTTTCCCGGGGGCACTGGAAATTGGTTGCGTGGCAAGGCCGGGTTCTGGTTTTTTGAGGGACACAAGTGACGTAGATTTGCCTGAAACTGCCCCTCAACCAATCACAACCGCAGATTTGACAACTGGAACTTTGGCCCACATGGCGGATTATGCCTTACGTATCCTCAAAAGGGACACACGCATTACTAAAATGATGAACGATGACGATTACTGGTTGGCCTGCCTCCTTGATCCTCGCTATAAAAGGCAAATTGCAAAATATTATGCCACATGAGAACTTGGAACTAATATTAGCAACCAAACAATCAACTCTTGTTGACCGTTTGCTTCAGGCATTCCCAGCACACAGCGCCCGTGATCGTTCTCACACGAGCTCCAGGGGGCAGCAGACCAGGAGTGTTAGGGGTGCACACATCAGAAGTGGCGTTGGACAGAGGGGTTTTCTGACCAGGTTGTGGAGTGATTTTGCTATGACCGCAGACAGGACAGGTACTGGTGCATCAATTGAAAGTGACAGGAGACAACATTTGTCCAGTATGGTTACAAACTATTTTTCATCCCTTATCGATGTTCTCCCTCAACCGTCATTCCCATTTGATTACTGGGCATCAAAATTAGACACCTGGCCAGAATTGGCAGAATATGCATTGCAGGAGCTTGCTTGCCCGGCAGCTAGTGTCCTATCAGAAAGAGTATTCAGTGCTGCAGGTTCAATATTAACCAAAAAAAGGACTCGTCTGGCTACCCAAAATGTTGATGATCTAACATTCATTAAAATGAACCACAACTGGATTTCGAATTCTTTTGCCCCACCTTGCCCGGCCGACACCTAGCTTTCCTATGAAAAGCTCTTGACTGTGGACTACTGTGAATTACTTTTCTAATGTCTAATTTGCTGCAGCTGATTGTCCAGCATACGACATGTTTACACCTCCCTAAATGGCCAAACTCCCCACACGGGGCCATGGTATCGCGACTTGGCGCAAGCACCCGTGAGAGTGCTGTTTGTCTGAAGAGGTGGGTGTGCCCGCTTTTGGTCGACAGCACTGCCACTGGGTCCCTCATAGTACAATAAAGTGTCTCTGGCGGTGGTGGTGCGCACCCAACGTCAGACACACTGTTGTAACATGAGGGGCCCTGGGCCTGTACCGCCAGCCACAAGAGAGTTCACCCACCCCCAGGTCAAACATTGCTCTACCACTTCCACAGTTATCTCTCACACTTCCACCAATGTTTAGTCTATGCGCTGACATCCTTCCATTCCTGCCACTGACAATACCATTGTGTTGACATGTATGATGGTACTTAACATAGTCAGGGGCAGTGTCCTCTATTTACCACAGTAAATACTTTGCGCTAAATTAGTAGGTCTGAAACTACGCAGAGGATCCCACCCCTGTACCTAATGATGGCACCCTTTAGTGTTTTCATTTTGTTTTAATGCAAGACATTCACATTTATTTATTGTTTTGGACTACTAACTGGCAGACACTCA
Organism: Ranitomeya imitator; assembly: GCF_032444005.1. Lineage (NCBI taxonomy): Eukaryota > Metazoa > Chordata > Amphibia > Anura > Dendrobatidae > Ranitomeya > Ranitomeya imitator. The sequence goes on along the minus strand of NC_091288.1, from coordinate 145,423,431 downwards.
TTACAATCGGCCTCCGCTGACCAGACCACTGCTGCCCGTGTACCCCTGGTACCAATTGTAAATTGCCTACAGCCAGCCCAATTTATTATGTTAGGCCTTCGAAGCCTGTCTGCGGCCCGTTCTTTCAACTACTACTACACTGACCTGTCTACTGCTGCCCGTGTACCCCTGGAACCAATTTTAAATTGCCTACAGCCAGCCCAATTTATTATGTTAGGCCTTCGAAGCCTGTCTGCGGTCCCTCCTTCCACTAGGCCTCCACTGACCTGTCTACTGCTGCCCGTGTACTCCTGGAACCAATTATAAAGTGCCTACAGCCTGTCCAATTTTATTATGTTAGGCCTTCGAAGCCTGTCTGCGGTCCCTCCTTCCACTAGGCCTCCACTGACCTGTGTACTGCTGCCCGTGTACCCCTGGAATCAATTTTAAATTGCCTACAGCCAGCCCAATTTATTATGTTAGGCCTTCGAAGCCTGTCTGCGGTCCCTCCTTCCACTAGGCCTCCACTGACCTGTCTACTGCTGCCCGTGTACTCCTGGAACCAATTTTAAAGTGCCTACAGCCTGTCAAATTTTATTATGTTAGGCCTTCGAAGCCTGTCTGCGGTCCCTCCTTCCACTAGGCCTCCACTGACCTGTCTACTGCTGCCCGTGTACTCCTGGAACCAATTATAAAGTGCCTACAGCCTGTCCAATTTTATTATGTTAGGCCTTCGAAGCCTGTCTGCGGTCCCTCCTTCCACTAGGCCTTCACTGACCTGTGTACTGCTGCCCGTGTACCCCTGGAACCAATTTTAAATTGCCTACAGCCAGCCCAATTTATTATGTTAGGCCTTCGAAGCCTGTCTGCGGTCCCTCCTTCCACTAGGCCTCCACTGACCTGTCTACTGCTGCCCGTGTACTCCTGGAACCAATTATAAAGTGCCTACAGCCTGTCCAATTTTATTATGTTAGGCCTTCGAAGCCTGTCTGCGGCCCGTTCTTTCAACTACTACTACACTGACCTGTCTACTGCTGCCCGTGTACCCCTGGAACCAATTATAAAGTGCCTACAGCCTGTCCAATTTTATTATGTTAGGCCTTCGAAGCCTGTCTGCGGTCCCTCCTTCCACTAGGCCTCCACTGACCTGTCTACTGCTGCCTGTGTACTCCTGGAACCAATTATAAAGTGCCTACAGCCTGTCCAATTTTATTATGTTAGGCCTTCGAAGCCTGTCTGCGGTCCCTCCTTCCACTAGGCCTCCACTGACCTGTGTACTGCTGCCCGTGTACCCCTGGAACCAATTTTAAATTGCCTACAGCCAGCCCAATTTATTATGTTAGGCCTTCGAAGCCTGTCTGCGGTCCCTCCTTCCACTAGGCCTCCACTGACCTGTCTACTGCTGCCCGTGTACTCCTGGAACCAATTATAAAGTGCCTACAGCCTGTCCAATTTTATTATGTTAGGCCTTCGAAGCCTGTCTGCGGTCCCTCCTTCCACTAGGCCCCCACTGACCTGTGTACTGCTGCCCGTGTACCCCTGGAACCAATGTTAAAGTGCCTACAGCCTGTCCAATTTTATTATGTTAGGCCTTCGAAGCCTGTCTGCGGTCCCTCCTTCCACTAGGCCTCCACTGACCTGTGTACTGCTGCCCGTGTACCCCTGGAACCAATTTTAAATTGCCTACAGCCAGCCCAATTTATTATGTTAGGCCTTCGAAGCCTGTCTGCGGTCCCTCCTTCCACTAGGCCTCCACTGACCTGTCTACTGCTGCCCGTGTACTCCTGGAACCAATTATAAAGTGCCTACAGCCTGTCCAATTTTATTATGTTAGGCCTTCGAAGCCTGTCTGCGGTCCCTCCTTCCACTAGGCCCCCACTGACCTGTGTACTGCTGCCCGTGTACCCCTGGAACCAATGTTAAAGTGCCTACAGCCTGTCCAATTTTATTATGTTAGGCCTTCGAAGCCTGTCTGCGGTCCCTCCTTCCACTAGGCCTCCACTGACCTGTGTACTGCTGCCCGTGTACCCCTGGAACCAATTTTAAATTGCCTACAGCCAGCCCAATTTATTATGTTAGGCCTTCGAAGCCTGTCTGCGGTCCCTCCTTCCACTAGGCCTCCACTGACCTGTCTACTGCTGCTCGTGTACTCCTGGAACCAATTATAAAGTGCCTACAGCCTGTCCAATTTTATTATCTTAGGCCTTCGAAGCCTGTCTGCGGTCCCTCCTTCCACTAGGCCTCCACTGACCTGTGTACTGCTGCCCGTGTACCCCTGGAACCAATGTTAAAGTGCCTACAGCCCAATATTTTTTTATGTTAGGCCTTCGAAGCCTGTCTGCGGCCCGTTCTTTCAACTACTACTACACTGACCAGTCTACTGCTGCCCGTGTACCCCTGGAACCAATGTTAAAGTGCCTACAGCCCAATATTTTTTTATTGTAGGCCTTCGAAGCCTGTCTGCGGCCCGTTCTTTCAACTACTACTACACTGACCAGTCTACTGCTGCCCGTGTACCCCTGGAACCAATGTTAAAGTGCCTACAGCTCAATATTTTTTTATGTTAGGCCTTCGAAGCCTGTCTGCGGCCCGTTCTTTCAACTACTACTACACTGACCAGTCTACTGCTGCCCGTGTACCCCTGGAACCTATTTTTTATTGCATAGAGCATCCTTTTTTTAATAGTAGGCGTACAAAGTCTGTCTGCGGTCCACTATTGAAATTGTCCTCCACTGCCCAGAGCAATGCTGCCTGTGTACCCCTGTAACCTTTTTTAAGCTGCAGTGAGCCACATTTTTGGTTTAAGGCCTACTACCTGTGTCTGTCTGCGCCACTCAATACAGCTTTTTTCCTTTGAAAAAAGCTGAGCGTCAATAGTCTTGTTTTCAGCCTCTAGGAATTTTAAAACTGCATTGGGGCTACAACTTTGGTAGGGCCTACTAACGGTGTCTGCCGCCCCAAGGTGTGCCCCAGGTTTCGTCTACATTGCTTCGATCTTCCTACTCTCGTTTAGTAGATGTTGCAAACTACACTGCATTAGGCCTACAAATTGGGTATGGGGTGTAGAGAGACGGTGTGTTCCACTCCAAGGTGTTCCCCAGGTTTCGTCCACATTGCTTCGATCTTCCTACTCTCGTTTAGTAGTTGGTGAAAACTACACAGCATAAGGCCTACAAATTGGGTATGGGGTGTAGAGACGGTGTGTTCCACTCCAAGGTGTTCCCCAGGTTTCCTCTCCATTGCTTCAATCTTAATGCTCTCGTTTTGTTGTTGTTGGAAACTACACTGCATTAGGCCTACAAATTGGGTATGGGGTGTAGAGACGGTGTGTTCCACTCCAAGGTGTTCCCCAGGTTTCCTCTCCATTGCTTCAATCTTAATGCTCTCGTTTAGTAGTTGTTGGAAACTACACTGCATTAGGCCTACAAATTGGGTATGGGGTGTAGAGAGACGGTGTGTTCCACTCCAAGGTGTTCCCCAGGTTTCCTCTCCATTGCTTCAATCTTAATGCTCTCGTTTAGTAGTTGTTGGAAACTACACTGCATTAGGCCTACAAATTGGGTATGGGGTGTAGAGAGACGGTGTGTTCCACTCCAAGGTGTTCCCCAGGTTTCCTCTCCATTGCTTCAATCTTAATGCTCTCGTTTAGTAGTTGTTGGAAACTACACTGCATTAGGCCTACAAATTTGGTATGGGGTGTAGAGACGGTGTGTTCCACTCCAAGGTGTTCCCCATGTTTCCTCTCCATTGCTTCAATCTTAATGCTCTCGTTTAGTAGTTGTTGGAAACTACACTGCATTAGGCCTACAAATTGGGTATGGGGTGTAGAGAGACGGTGTGTTCCACTCCAAGGTGTTCCCCAGGTTTCCTCTCCATTGCTTCAATCTTAATGCTCTCGTTTAGTAGTTGATGGAAACTACACTGCATTAGGCCTACAAATTGGGTATGGGGTGTAGAGACGGTGTGTTCCACTCCAAGGTGTTCCCCAGGTTTCCTCTCCATTGCTTCAATCTTAATGCTCTCGTTTAGTAGTTGTTGGAAACTACACTGCATTAGGCCTACAAATTGGGTATGGGGTGTAGGGACGGTGTGTTCTACTCCAAGGTGTTCTCCAGGTTTCCTCTCCATTGCTTCAATCTTAATGCTCTCGTTTAGTAGTTGTTGGAAACTACACTGCATTAGGCCTACAAATTGGGTATGGGGTGTAGAGAGACGGTGTGTTCCACTCCAAGGTGTTCCCCAGGTTTCCTCTCCATTGCTTCAATCTTAATGCTCTCGTTTAGTAGTTGTTGGAAACTACACTGCATTAGGCCTACAAATTTGGTATGGGGTGTAGAGACGGTGTGTTCCACTCCAAGGTGTTCCCCAGGTTTCCTCTCCATTGCTTCAATCTTAATGCTCTCGTTTAGTAGTTGTTGGAAACTACACTGCATTAGGCCTACAAATTGGGTATGGGGTGTAGAGAGACGGTGTGTTCCACTCCAAGGTGTTCCCCAGGTTTCCTCTCCATTGCTTCAATCTTAATGCTCTCGTTTTGTAGTTGTTGGAAACTACACTGCATTAGGCCTACAAATTGGGTATGGGGTGTAGGGACGGTGTGTTCTACTCCAAGGTGTTCTCCAGGTTTCCTCTCCATTGCTTCAATCTTAATGCTCTCGTTTAGTAGTTGTTGGAAACTACACTGCATTAGGCCTACAAATTGGGTATGGGGTGTGGAGACGGTGTCTTCCACTCCAAGGTGTTCTCCAGGTTGCCTTTCCTGAGCTTCTATCTTCAGGCTCTTGTTAAATAGTGGTTAAATGGAACAACTGCATTTGGCGTACTAGTTGGTTTGGGGCCTACTAACAGTGTCTGCCGCTCCTTGCTGTTCTCCTGGTTTCCTGTCCTGAAATTCCATTTTCAGGCTCTCGGTAAGTACCGTATTTTTCGGACTATAAGACGCACCGGACCATAAGACGCACCCCAAATTTGGGGTGAAAATTGCAGAAAAAAAGATTTTTTATAACATGGGGGTCCGTCTTATTGTCCGAATTTACAGTATCTTATGGCGGTGGCAGAGCAGGGTCACAGGAGGCAAGGTGGGGTGATGCTGGGATGAGGAGGTGCTGGGATGAGAAGGTGCTGGGATGAGAAGGTGCTGGGATCAGGAGGTGCTGGGATCAGGAGGTGCTGGGATCAGGAGGTGCTGGGATCAGGAGGTGCTGGGATGAGAAGGTGCTGGGATCAGGAGGTGCTGGGATCAGGAGGTGCTGGGATCAGGAGGTGCTGGGATCAGGAGGTGCTGGGATCAGGAGGTGCTGGGATGAGGAGGTGCTGGGATCAGGAGGTGCTGGGATCAGGAGGTGCAGTGAGAGGTATGGCGTGAGAGGGGTCCCTGGCGTACCATGCAGGCTTACCTAGGTGGCAGAGGTGCGGTGGCAGAGGTCCGGTGGCAGAGGTGCGGTGGCGGGGGTGTGGCAGCAGACGAGGCGCAGGAAGCGGGGTCCCTTTCCCCGGTATGGTGATGCAGCAGGCCCGGTATGCAGCAGAGCCGGGTGAATCCTCTTGTTATCGGTGGGCGCGGCCATCTTCCTGAGGCCGCGCGTGTGCAGATGAAGCGCTCTGCTCCCGGGGCTTCAGGAAAATGGCCGCGGGAGGCCGCGCGTGCGCAGATGGAGATCGCGGCGGCCATTTTCCTGAAGCCCCGGGAAGCAGAGCGCTCCATCTGCGCACGCGCGGCCTCCGGAAAATGGCCGCCACCACCGATAACAAGAGGATTCACCCGGCTCTGCTGCATACCGGGCCTGCTGCATCACCATACCGGGGAAAGGGACCCCGCTTACTGCGCCTCCTCTGCCGCCACACCCCCGCAACCGCACCTCTGCCACCGGACCTCTGCCACCGCACCTCTGCCACCTAGGTAAGCCTGCATTGTGACTATTAGACGCACCCCCCATTTTCCCCCCCTTTTTTGGGGGGAAAAAGTGCGTCTTTTAGTCCGAAAAATACGGTATTTGTTAATGTTAGACTGCATTTGGCCTACTAGTTGGGTTGGGGCCTACTATCGGTGTCTGCAACTCCTTGCTGTTCTCCTCCACTGAACAAAGCTGTGCCGCCTGTTTACTACGGTTGCCAATTTTGAACTGCATTTCGACTACTTACTGATTTGGGCCTACTCTCTGTGTCAGCCTCTCATTCCAGTTGTCCTCCACTGCAATGCCCCCTGGTTAGTCCTGTGTTACCAATTTTGAACTGCATTTAGCCAACTTTATTCTTTGGGCCTATATCTGTGTTTCCTCCTCATCCTGCCCATTGCCCAGCCAGTGATAGATGAGTCTGCTGGTACATTGACCCATAACGCAACATTCCCCGTGCACGCTACACAGCAAGATTGTGACCCTGCTGAAAGTCAGGTTCCTCTTCCCGCATACCATACCACCATACACGGGGACAAAGAGGAAGGTGCAGATGAAAGTGCAGGTTCCTTCATCAGGTGGGGGGAGGAATACTAGTTGGCGACGTCACTGGCACAGGGCCTCTCATAGTACGCAAAAGTGTTGCTGCCGGTGGGAGGCGCCCCCGCCGTGCAAACACACCGCTGTACTTTGAGGGGCCCTGTGCCAGTGCCAATGCCAACGAGTGGGCCCCCCCTGCTTGCTCAGGATCACAGCACTTGCAAAGTTGAAATACTTACCTCTCCCTGCTCCACTGCCGTGACGTGGTCCAGATTTCCTGGGCCCACTAATTACTTGAACCAGCCCTACCCCCCACAACTTTAGCCAAATGACCCCCAATTTCAAATGCCTTCCAATTATTATAAGGTAAATTACGATTGACAAGCTTCTGTAACAAGAATGGATGTTTTTGCCATTAAAATGGGCAGTGTAGGTGTTTTCCTGGCCTCCACTAACTGCCGACTATGCTCCCCCATTGACTTGCATTGGGTTTCGTGTTTCGGTCGATACCCGACTTTTCGCGATAATCGGCCGATTCCACTCGACTCGACTTCTAAGATAGTCGGGTTTCGCGAAACACGGCTCGACTCTAAAAAGGTCAAGGTCGCTCAACCCTAGTCCCTACTGTAGAGCTTGTAGCTGATAGAGAAGTAAGCCCAGTTTTCCATGGACCCAAACTCTTCATTTGTGCACCAACTTCTAAGTCACTTATTTATGTTCTTAAGCTCCTGATGTCTTTCTATTCATGCTCGTGACACAATTAGTATTTCTGAAAATGCCACCTTGGAGGTCCTGGAGTTCAGTTTCTATCCAAGTTCCCTGTAATCATTTTTAAAGACCTTCCACCTCCCTCTAACTTTGTTATTGGTACCAATGTGTACCACGACAGCTGTATTTTCTTCACGCCACCCATCAATCTGTCAATTCAATCCACAATATGCCAGACCTGAGCACCCGGCAGACAACACATTGTTTGGCATTCACGGTCTTATTGGCAGATGACCCTGTCTATCCACCTAATTATAGAGTCCCTTATAACCATTATCTGTTTGGCCTTTGCTGCACTCCTATTTTCTGCCTTCCTACAGCAGTCATTTTTATGGATGATAGGAGTAATGTCCTGCTGTAGTGATCCTAGTCCTGGGCTTGCATTACTAATATCAGCCAAACAGGCATATTTACTAGGTTGTGCCAGATCAGAACTAGGCTCGGTGGCACTTCCCCCTACCTTTTCTTCTATCAATTACCCAGCTACCTACTTTTGGGTCCTAGTGTTCCCCATCTCTACCCTCTTCCATATCACTAGACCCAGCCAGAGCCGCTCAGTGAGCTCTAAACTCCTCTTCAGGTTTGCAATAGTTCAAATTTTAGGCACACTCTAAATTAATGGTCATGTACAGATGCTTCTCATAAAATTAGAATATCATTAAAAAGTTAATTTATTTTAGTTCTTCAATACAAAAGTTAAACTGATATATAATATAGAGTCATTACAAACAGAGTGATCTACAGTATTTCAAGTGTTTATTTTTGTTAATGTTGATGATTATGGCTTACAGCCAATGAAAGTCCAAAAGTCATTATCTCAGTAAATTAGAATATTTTATAACACCAGCAAAGGGGTTAAGGTCAGGAAAGTTTGCTGGCCAATCAAGCACAGTGATACTGTTGTTTTTAAACCAGGTATTGGTACTTTTAGCAGTGTGGACAGCTGCCAAGTCCTGCTGGAGAATAAAATTTCCATCTTCAAAAAGCTTGTCGCCAGAGGGAAGCATGAAGTGCTCTAAAATTTCATGGTAGATGGCTGTGTTCACTTTGGTCTTGATAAAACACAATGGACCTACACCAGCAGATGAAATGGCTCCCCAAACCATCACTGATAGCGGAAACTTCACACTAGACCTCAAGCAGCTTGGATTGTGTGCCTTTCCACTCTTCCTCCAGACTATGGAACCCTGATTTCCAAATGAAATGCAAAATTTACTTTCATCTGAAAAGAAAACCTTGGACCACTAAGCAACAGTTCAGTTCTTTTTCTCTTTAGCCCAGGTAAGTCGCTTCTGGCTCTGTCTATTGGTCATGAGTGGCTTGACACAAGGAATACGACACTTGTAGCCCATGTCTTGGATACGTCAGCTTGTTGTGGCTTTTAAAGCCATGACTCCAGCAGCAGTCCACTCTTTGTGAATCTCTCCCAAATTTTTGAATGGCCTTTTCTTAACAATTCTTTCAAGGCTGCAGTTGTCGCGCACATTTTTCTACAACACTTTTTTCTTCCATTCAACTCTCCATTAATATGCTTGGATACAGCACTCTGTGAACAGCCAGCTTCTTTAGCAATGACCTTTTGTGGCTTACCCTCCTTGTGGAGTGTGTCAATGACTGCCTTCTGGTCATCTGTGAAGTCAGCACTGTTCCCCATGATTGTGGAGACTACAGAAAAACAGACTAAGGGACATTTTTAAATGCTTTGAAAGCCTTTGCAGGTGTGTTTTGCTCATTATTCTAATTTACTGAGATAATGACTTTTGGGTTTTCATTGGCTGTAAGCCATAATCATCAACATTAACAGAAATAAACACTTGAAATAGATCACTCTGTTTGTAACGACTCTATATAATACATGAGATTTACTTTTTGCATTGAAGAACTGAAATAAATAAACTTTATGATGATATTCTAATTTTGTGAGAAGCACTTGTATATGTGTATAATAGATATTATCTGTACAAAAATTAGTCATATGCAGAATTGAGAACACCTAGTAAGAAATGGCGCCAGGATGATCCCGTTTTGTATGGAAACTTATATTGATGTTGTCAAAGTACATAATGTAACACATATAATGTCATGAATCTCATTAAAGGATAGCATAGAGGTAATAGAGGTATAAATGTAAAGTGCTAATACAAGATATTTTTATAGTATACAATAAAAATACAAGTAGAAATTGTACTATGGAATGGAAATGATGATCGTAGAAATGTAAAGTGTTAGTGCAAGATACCTCTATATCATGCTATGAAGATACTAGTGGAATTTATACTGTCAAAATACAAGTAAATATTATTATCTAAATATTGCCCGGTAGCACAAAGTGCAGCTGGTAAAATAAAAAACAAAAACAAATGGAGATGCCAAATTTTAAATGAAGTAGAGAATGTATAGTATAATATAGAGGTTTCCTGCACTGGCACATAAAAAAAAAGGGAACACTAAAATCTCACATCCTAGATATCACTGAATGAAATATTCCAGTTGTAAATCTTTATTCATTACATAGTAGAATGTGTTGCTAACAATAAAACCTAAATATTATCAACGTAAATCACAAATAATAATGAAAATGAAAATGGAAAAATGAAGTTACAGGCTGATCCAACTTCACTGGAAATGCCTCAAGACAAGGAAGTGATGCTCAGTACTGTGTGTGGCCTCCACGTGCCTGTATGATCTCCCTACAATGCCTGGGCATGCTCCTGATGAGGCTGTGGATGGTCTCCTGAGGTATCTCCTCCCAGAACTGGACTATAGTATCCAGCAACTCCTGGACAGTCTGTGGTGCAACGTGACATTGGTGGATGGTGCGAGACATGATGTCTCAGATGTGTTCAATCAGATTCAGGTCTGGGGAATGGGCGGGCCAGTCCATTGCTGCAATGCCTTCATCTTGCAGGAACTGCTGACAAACTCCAGCCACATGAGGTCTGGCATTGTCCTGCATTAGGAGGAACCCAGCCAACCGCACCAGCATATGGTCTCACAAGGGGTCTGAGAATCTCATCTCTGTACCTAATGGCAGTCAGGGTACCTCTGGCGAGCACATGGATGGCTGTGTGGCCCTCCAAATAAATGCCACCCTACACCATTACTGACCCACTGCCGAACCAGTCATGCTGAAGGATGTTGCAGGAGGCAGACGGCTCTCCACAGCATCTCCAGACTCTGTCACATCTGTCACATGTGCTCAGTGTGAACCTGCTTTCATCTGTGAAGAGCACTGGGCACCAGGAGCAAATTTGCCAATCCTGGTGTTCTGTGGCAAATGCAAGTCTCCTGCACGGTGTTGGGCTGTGAGCACAACGCCCATCTGTGAACATCGGGCACTCAGACCATCCTCATGGAGTCAGTTTCTAACCATTTGTGCAGACACATGTACATTTGTGGCCTGCTGCTGGGTTGTTGTAGGGCTCTGGCAGTGCTTCTCCTGTTCCTCCTTGCCCAAAGGTTGAGGTAGTGGTCCTGCTGCTGGGTTGTTGCCCTCTTACTGCCCCTCCACGTCTCCTGGTGTACTGGCCTTTCTCCTGGTAGCGTCTCCAGCCTCTGGACACTACGCTGACAGACACAGCAAACCTTCTTGCCACAGCTCGCATTGATGTGCCATCTTGGATGAGCTGCACTACCTGAGCCACTTGTGTGGGTTGTAGAGTCCGTCTCATGCTACTACGAGTGTGAAAGCACAATCAACATTCAAAAGGGACTAAAACATCAGCCAGAAAGCATTGGTACTGAGATGTGGTCTGTGATCCCCACCTGCAGAACCTTTATTGAGTGTGTCTTGATAATTGCCACTAATTACCATCTGCTGTCTATTCCACTTGAACGACAGCATGTGAAATTGATTGTCAAACAGTGTTGCTTTTTAAGTGGACAGTTTGATTTCACAGAAGTTTGATTTACTTGGAGTTATATTCTGTTGTTTAAGTGTACCCTTTATTTTTTGAGCAGTATATGCATATATATATATATATATATATATATATAATGTGTGATTTTAATGTTGGAGTTGAATTGCACTTTCATTAGTCTCCCTGGGAGTCTGCGTGTCTCCCATTAGAGCCCATGCTTCCTGGTTTCTCAATAGTTTAGTACATCAATAAGATTATGATTAACATGGATCTGTATAAGGATTGATGTGTATCTTGACATCCATTACATGGGGTTCCAAATATGTAACACACTGACATGAGATACAGTTGTGCTCAAAAGTTTACATACCCTGGCAGAATTTTTTCTTTCTTGTCCTTTTTTCAGAGAATATGCATAACACCAAAACTGTTTCTCCACTCGTGGTTAGTGGCTGGAAGAAAGCAATTTATTGTTAAATACTGTGTTTTCTCTTTTTAAATCATAATGACAACCCAAAACATCCAAATGACCCTGATCAAAAGTTCACATACCCTGGTGATTTTGGCCTGATAACATGCACATACGTTGACCCAAATGGGTTTGAATGGCTACTAAAGGTAGCATCCTCATCTGTTACTTGTTTGCTTGTAATCAGTGTGTGTGCAAAAAAGCTGAGTGAGTTTCTGGGATCCAGAGAGACTCTTGCATCTTTAATCCAGCAACTAATGTTTCTTTATTGGGAGTCATGGGGAAAGCAAAGAAATTGCAACGGATCTACGTGAAAAGGTAGTTGAATGGTATAAAACAGGAAAGGGATACAAAAAGATATCCAAGGAATTGATAATGCCAGTCAGCAGCGTTCAAACTGTGATTAACAAATGGAAAATCAGGGGCTATGTAAAAACAAAACCACGGTCAGATAGACTAACAAAAATGTTGTCCACAACTTCCAGGAAAATTGTTTGGGATGCAAAGAAAAACCCGCAAATAGCATCAGCTGAAATACAGGACTCTCTGAAAACTAGCGGTGTGCCTGTTTCAAGATGCACAATAAGGAGGCACTTGAAGAAAAATGAGCTGCATGGTCGAGTTGCCAGCAGAAAGCCATTACTGCGCAAATTCCACGAAGCCACTTAGGGTGGCGACATGCGTCGGGTCTCTGCTCTGCCTGGCTTAACTCCGTATGGGTCTCTTCTTTTAATAACAGCACTGCTCCGTGTTATTGGTCATGGGTGGTGCTTATAGCCTCTTTCTTTAAACCTTATGTGCTTAACTGTGTTTTGCCATCTGGCCTGTCCCCTATTCATGCAGCTCTTGAACTCAGATTATTTAATCAGGTAGTACCGCTTATGCCTGCATGCTTTTCTTATACACTTTATATAGGTAGGCCAGGCTTATTGTCATCTAGTTATATTGCTTCTATTCTATGCGCCTCAAGCTGCTAAGTATTGTACAATATCACCCAAAAGGCCCCCAAGAATGTTATTCAGGGCCCAGAATGTTTTAGTTCAAAAATATAAATTTTTATTGATCCATAAGAAACAACTTTATAAAAAAACACATAAAATATAACAATTTGTACATGTACCTCCAATCCAAAAGAACAACAATTGACATGTGCTTAATAATAATACCTGACATGCATATTTCTCTTTGGTTGAATACCTTATTTTAAGTCAATTATTATATGACAATGCTATGCAGGCTCTAAGTTATTATTACTGCAAGGTGACTGCCTTAAAAATCACTAAAGTGCCAATGTGCTTATTTGTATGCCAGAATTTGGCGGCCAAAATCCACTATAGAAGTGCTAATATATATAAAGGTAAAGTAAATAGACTGTTTCTTTGGCTCAACCTCACTGGAAGGTCCCTTAGTGGTCACCTTAATAGTCCTGCACATACACAGTTAGAATGTTACGATGGTAAGTATAAAATGTAAAAGCATATTCACCTTGCTGAAGCACACGCAATGGAAAACCCCTACGCGCGTTTCGATAGTATCTTCATCACACGCCCCCGGATGAAGATACTATCGAAACGCGCGTAGGGGTTTTCCATTGCGTGTGCTTCAGCAAGGTGAATATGCTTTTACATTTTATACTTACCATCGTAACATTCTAACTGTGTATGTGCAGGACTATTAAGGTGACCACTAAGGGACCTTCCAGTGAGGTTGAGCCAAAGAAACAGTCTATTTACTTTACCTTTATATATATTAGCACTTCTATAGTGGATTTTGGCCGCCAAATTCTGGCATACAAATAAGCACATTGGCACTTTAGTGATTTTTAAGGCAGTCACCTTGCAGTAATAATAACTTAGAGCCTGCATAGCATTGTCATATAATAATTGACTTAAAATAAGGTATTCAACCAAAGAGAAATATGCATGTCAGGTATTATTATTAAGCACATGTCAATTGTTGTTCTTTTGGATTGGAGGTACATGTACAAATTGTTATATTTTATGTGTTTTTTTATAAAGTTGTTTCTTATGGATCAATAAAAATTTATATTTTTGAACTAAAACATTCTGGGCCCTGAATAACATTCTTGGGGGCCTTTTGGGTGATATCAGATTTTTGAATGTGTTCCAGCAATAATTATATGGACTAATATGTATAAGTATTGTACAAGCCAGCATGCAATTGACAGAATTTTTTTTGTCCAGACATTATATGTATGAATTGGAGTAGCGCATGGGTTATACATGTCCTTGAAATGCTGTTCATATAGACACTAGGCCTGTGTTTACACTATATATTATTTTTTTTTTTGTTTTGCTTCAGGTGGATGGCTCTATTATGAGCCTTTAGATAGGTGAAGTTATGTCACATGTGTGACTACTTTTAGTGGTTTTAATGTTTTGTGCATGTTTTTTTCTGTGTCTAATAAAATCAAGTATTTTAATGTTGGTTTCCTGCCTCAGGTGATCCCCTATGCGTGACCTATTCCTTTTCTCTTTTCTAACAATTACACAAAGTATCTCACCTATAATACGCAAAACAGCACAGAGACAAGCCTCAAAACAACTTGTGGAACAAGGTAATTTAGAGTGATTAGACCAAAATTGAACTTTTTGGCCACAACCATAAACGTTACATTTAGAGATAGGTCAACAAGGCCTATGATGAAAGGAATACGATTTCTACTGTAAAGCATGGAGGTGGATCGCTGATGTTTTGGGGATGTGTGAGCTACAAACTTGAACAAATATCATAAAGAAACCCCTTAAAAAGTATAAATTTTATTGGATACCGCCAATTGTTGATTGACAACACATAAACCAATAAAAATACAGAGAAAAAACACAAACCTATCCGCTTGGGTATTGCTAGGAGTCCCTGGTGGGGTGCCTATGCTTTCACCTTCCTGACTGCAGAGGTTGGCATCCTAGGGGGAAGCATTTAGGCAGCCCTGCTCAACGATGACTGCCCCTAGGGTCCCTAGATATGTCCTACAGTCACTAAAAGGTTTACTTCCCAAGATAAGTTGATAAGGGAACGTCTATTTCTAGACATATAACACTCCTACACCTAAGGATTTTAAAAACGACAAGTGATTGCACGCAATGGGGTGTACCCACGCACCAGACTGGTGTATGTGGAGACTAATAGCAAACATAAATACCTGGTGTACCTCTCCTGCTACTCGTACCTTGTATATGAAAAAGCTCTGTAGTTAATACTGTTCGGGTAGCTCTATCTGATAGCACTATCCATGAAGGAAGTAAATGGGTAGAGCTGTAACAACTCTGCCGGCATCACTGCATGGTTTTCCATTCCCCACCTGCCTGTTACATCAACTCACTCACCCAGTGCATGCTGTGAGATCTGTCTGCTGCCAGCTCCATGCCATGTGCTTCATGGCGGCTTGCTCTGTGTACACTTCCTGGCTGTGTGCATAGGGGGCGGTGCCAGCCACTCCGGATTCTTATTGAGACTGTGTGCACCTCCCTTGGGTGTTCCTGGCCAATAGCCTTGAGGCCTCTGATACTTAAGGCATCCTCACCCATTGGAGGATGCCTGAGCAAACTATTCCCCTCAGTTAGCCCTTGCTACTGAGCTGCCAGGTCGTGTGTTTCCTGTCTCAGAGGGCTGCAATACTGCAGGCCTTCATCTGTGATCTGTTTGTTTATCCGTGTCCGTTCCTGTCTGAACTCTGGTCTATGTCCGTTCCTGTTTCTCCTTTGTCATTTCCCACTCTGCTGTGTGTACCTCCGCCTTATCCTCCTGCTCTGCTTGCCACTTTCTGTGGCTCTGCATCTCTGCTCTTTTCTGCCACAACCTGTGGTTCTGTGCCTCTCGGCTTTCCTCGCCACAACCTGTAGTTCTGCACTCTTTTACTCTTGGTGTTACCTCCTGCGGTTCTGGCTCTTGGCTTCGCCTCCAGTGACTCAGCTCTTGGCTCAGCCTCCAGCATCTCGGCTCTTGACTCCACCTCCAGCATCTCCGCTCTTGGCTCCGCCTCCAGCATCTCTGCTCTTGGCTTCACCTCCAGCGTCTCCGCTCCGCCTCCAGCGTCTCCGCTCTTGGCTCCGCCTCCAGCATCTCTGCTCTTGGCTCCACCTCCAGCGTCTCCGCTCCGCCTCCAGCATCTCCGCTCTTGGCTCTGCCTCCAGCTTCTCTGCTCTTGGCTCCGCCTCCAGCATCTCCGCTCTTGGCTCCGCCTCCAGCATCTCTGCTCTTGGCTCCGCCTCCAGCGTCTCTGCTCTTGGCTCCGCCCCCTGCGGCTTCGTCCTTGGCTCCGCCTTCTCCTTCTCTACTCTCTGCTTTGCCTTCTCCTTCTCTGCTCATAGCTCTGCTTTCTCCTTCTCTTAGCTCCACCTCCTACTCTTACTCCGCCTCCTGTGATTCTGCTTTGCTTCCACTTTTGTTCTATCTTTATTCTGCAACTTGCCATACAGGTCTCTACCTGTTTCTTTATATTCTCCAGTCTGAACAGGTTCTTACCTGTTTCCATACATCCATCTGAATACCAGTTCCTACCAGAGTATCAGTCCTGTCTGCCAGTACCAGCCGTGCCCGCCTGTCAGCCTGAGTGCCAGCTGTGCCCGTCTGCCTGCCTGTATCTCCGTCAAGCCAGTCTGCCCATCAGGGTCTCTGCCATACCCATCTGTCAGCCAGTGTCACAGCCGTGCCTGCCTGTGTCTTGTCCCCAATGGGATCAGCATCCACAGTCCGACTCCACGCTGGAGTGGTACCTGGTAGCTTCCTATTGCACAAGTCTGACCTCACCATCAGAGGCTCCAGCGAACACCTAGGAAGCTACTTAGTTACGCCCCTTCCAGGGAAGTTCGGTCTGTGGTCCAGTGGGGCCACACCCCCAGGCGCCCGCGCCAACCAGTCTCGGCACGAGCGTTACAAGAGCTATCCCATAGCCCTATTCCTAAAGGAAATGAACGGCTAGAGCTATCCAATAGTGCTATTCCTCAATGTTCATGAGCGTAAGCTATTTCACATGGTTGAGCGCACTTGGGATCTGTCCCCAAGGCCCTGCCCATACCCAATGTTTGGTCCCTAGACTGTGGCTAGGAGTTAGTCCCGCTGTTGTGTGCATTTTTTGGCTTTTGCAATTGTTAGAAAGCTTAATAAAAGACTTCTTTGAACACACAGTTGATATTAAACCATTTGTCAACATTAGGAATAAGTTTACCTTGCTTCTGTGTCTCAAATATTTTGACCCTTATTTGTTGGCTTTTCCTTCCCCTGGAGAAAGACACATATAACTGTTGTGAATTCCGCTCTTGGGCTCCCTCCGGTGGTTGTAAGTGGCACTTTTGTGAGTTCTGCTCTTGGGCTCCCTCAGGTGGTTTTAAGTGGAATGGCTGCTCCTTGGATTTAGCAGTCTGCAGCTGCTTCCACTGATTGTCTTTCTGCTCGGCTATTTATGCCTGGCTCTTCCCTTCAGCCAGTGCCACTTGTCAATGGTTCCTGGTTGGATTCACATCTCTCTTGGATTTCCCTGATATCCTGACCAGTTCAGCAAAGTTAAGTCCTTGCTTGCTCTTTTCTGTCCACATGTTGTGGACTTATTCGTTCTGTGCATTCTATGTTTTGTCCAGCTTGTCAGTATGGATTAATTCAGTTAAGCTGGAAGCTCTGGGAAGCAGATTTACCCTCCACACCTTTAGTCAGGTGTGGAGATTTTTGTAAACTCTGTGTGGATTTTTTGTAGTTTTTAATACTGACCGCACAGTATTCCGTCGTGTCCTATCTATCTAGCTAGACTGGCCTCCTGTGCTACATCCTGGTTTCATTCTACGTATGTCTTTTCCCTCTCCACTCACAGTCATTACTTGTGGGGGGCTATCTATCCTTTGGTGATTTTCTCTGAGGCAAGATAGTTTTCCTGTTTCTATCTTTAGGGGTAGTTAGTTCTCAGGCTGTGACGAGGTGCCTAGGGAGTGACAGGAGCATCCCACGGCTACTTCTAGTGTTGTGTTGAGCTTAGGGACTGCGGTCAGTACAGGTACCACCTCCTTCAGAGCTCGTCCCATGTTGCTCCTAAACCACCAGTTCATAACAGTACAAGTGGCCAAAAATGAATTAAATGCATCTCAAAAGAAGGAAGAAAAAATTCTGAGCCATTTTTTTTTCTGTGCTCTGTTTTGTCTTTTCTTTCCTCTTGATCTCTGGGTGGTTTAGGATTTATACTCTGGCATGGATGTTCAGGGTTTGTTTTCTCGTGTGGATCAACTTGCTGCAAGAGTACAGAGTATCCAAGATTATGTTGTCCAGACTCCGGCTTTGGAGCCTAAAATTCCTACTCCTGATTTGTTTTTGGGGGACAGATCCAAGTTTTTGAACTTTAAAAATAACTGCAAATTGTTTTTTGCTTTGAAACCCCGTTCTTCTGGTGATCCCATTCAGCAAGTTAAAATCATCATATCCTTGCTGCGTGGTGACCCTCAGGACTGGGCATTCTCCCTTGAATCAGGGGATCCGGCATTGCTGAATGTAGACGCATTTTTTCAAGCGCTCGGATTATTGTATGACGAACCTAATTCTGTGGATCATGCAGAAAAAACCCTGTTGGCCCTGTGTCAAGGTCAGAAAGCGGCAGAATTATACTGCCAGAAATTTAGGAAATGGTCTGTGCTCACTAAATGGAATGAGGATGCTCTGACTGCTATTTTCAGAAAAGGTCTTTCTGAAGCCCTTAAAGATGTTATGGTGGGCTTCCCTACGCCTGCTGGCTTGAGCGAATCTATGTCTCTAGCCATTCAGATTGATCGGCGTCTGCGCGAGCGCAAAGATGTGCACCATATGGTAGTGTCCTCTGAGCGGAGTCCTGAGCCTATGCAATGTGATAGGATTTTGACTAGAACAGAACGGCAGGAATTCAGACGTCAGAATAGGCTGTGTTTTTACTGTGGTGATTCTGCTCATGTTATTTCTGATTGCCCTAAGCGTACTAGGAGGGTCGCTAGGTCTGTTACCATCAGTACTGTACAGCCTAAATTTCTTTTATCTGTGACCCTGATTTGCTCATTATTGTCCTTTTCTGTCATGGCATTTGTGGATTCAGGCGCTGCCCTGAACTTAATGGACTTAGAATTCGCCAGGCACTGTGGTTTTTCCTTGCATCCTTTGCAGAGCCCTATTCCTTTGTGGGGCATTGATGCTACACCATTGGCCAAGGATAAACCTCAGTACTGGACGCAGATGACCATGTACATGGCTCCAGCACATCAGGAAGATTGCAATTTTCTGGTGTTGCATAACCTGCATGATGTTGTTGTACTGGGTTTTCCATGGTTACAGGAACATAATCCGGTGCTGGATTGGAAAACTATGTCTGTGACTAGTTGGGGTTGTCAAGGGGTATATAGTGACGTTCCTTTAATGTCAATTTACTCTTCCCCCTCTTCTAAGGTCCCTGAGTTTTTGTCGGATTTCCAGGATGTATTTGATGAGCCCAAGTCCAGTTCCCTTCCTCCACATAGGGACTGTGATTGTGCTATTAACTTGATTCCAGGTTGTAAGTTCCCTAAGGGCCGACTTTTCAATCTGTCTGTGCCAGAGCATGCCGCCATGCGGAGTTATGTTAAGGAATCTTTGGAGAAGGGGCATATTCGGCCGTCTTCATCACCATTGGGAGCGGGTTTCTTTTTTGTTGCTAAGAAGGATGGCTCATTGAGACCCTGTATAGATTATCGTCTTCTTAATAAGATCACGGTCAAATTCCAATACCCCTTGCCTTTGCTTTCTGATTTGTTTGCTCAGATTAAGGGGGCTAGTTGGTTTACTAAGATTGACCTTCGAGGGGCATATAATCTTGTTCGTATTAAACAGGGTGACGAATGGAAAACTGCATTTAATACGCCCGAAGGCCATTTTGAATACCTCGTGATGCCATTCGGGCTCTCTAATGCTCCATCTGTGTTCCAATCTTTCATGCATGATATATTCCGCAATTATCTTGATAAATTCATGGTTGCATATTTGGATGATATTTTGATTTTTTCCGATGATTGGGAGTCTCATGTGAAGCAGGTCAGGATGGTATTCCAGATCCTTCGTGATAATGCTTTATTTGTGAAGGGGTCTAAGTGCCTATTCGGAGTTCAGAAGGTCTCTTTTTTGGGTCTTATTTTTTCTCCCTTGTCTATGGAAATGGATCCTGTTAAGGTCCAAGCTATTCATGACTGGATTCAACCCACATCTGTGAAGAGCCTTCAAAAATTTTTGGGCTTTGCTAATTTCTATCGCCGTTTCTGTTGTGATGAGGTAATTCAGTACCACAATGGACATAGAAGTCAGAGCACACACAGTGATCTGACAATAACCCAAAAACATAGAACGAGCTCTGAGACGTGGGAACTCTGCTGACCGCAATCCCTAATCCTCTCCAACCACACTAGAGGCAGCCGTGGATTGCGCCTAACGCTCCCTATGCAACTCGGCACAGCCTGAGAAACTAGCTAGCCTGAAGATAGAAAATAAGCCTACCTTGCCTCAGAGAAATACCCCAAAGGAAAAGGCAGCCCCCACATATAATGACTGTGAGTTAAGATGAAAAGACAAACGTAGAGATGAAATAGATTTAGCAAAGTGAAGCCCAACTTACTAAACAGAGCGAGGATAGGAAAGGTAACTTTGCAGTCAACACAAAACCCTACAAACAACCACGCAAAGGGAGCAAAAAAACCCTCCGTACCGAACTAACGGCACGGAGGTACACCCTCTGCGTCCCAGAGCTTCCAGCAAGCAAGAAAAAACAAATAGACAAGCTGGACAGAAAAAAACAGCAAACAAAATAGCAAAGCAGAACTTAGCTATGCAGAGCAACAGGCCACAGGAACGATCCAGGAGGAAACAGGTCCAATACTAGAACTGTTATGAAAGGCAATTCAGTATCACAATGGACATAGAGGTCAGAGCACATACAGTGATCTGACAATAACCCAAAATCATAGAACAAGCTCTGAGACATGGGAACTCTGCAGACTGCAATCCCTAATCCTCTCCAAACAACACTAGAGGCAGCCGTGGATTGCGCCTAACTCTGCCTATGCAACTCGGCACAGCCTGAGAAACTAACTAGCCTGAAGATAGAAAATAAGCCTACCTTGCCTCAGACAAATACCCCAAAGGAAAAGGCAGCCCCCCACATATAATGACTGTGAGTAAAGATGAAAAGACAAACGTAGGGATGAAATAGATTCAGCAAAGTGAGGCCCGACTTTCTTAACAGAGCGAGGATAGAAAAGATAACTTTGCGGTCTACACAAAACCCTAAAGAAAACCACGCAAAGGGGGCAAAAGGACCCTCCGTACCGAACTAACGGCACGGAGGTACACCCTTTGCGTCCCAGAGCTTCCAGCAAAACAATTAGACAAGCTGGACAGAAAAAATAGCAAACAAATAGCAAAGAAGAACTTAGCTATGCAGAGCAGCAGGCCATAGGAATGATCCAGGGAAAAACAAGTCCAACACTGGAACATTGACAGGAAGCCTGGAATATTGACAGGAAGCCAGGATCAAAGCATTAGGTGGAGTTAAGTAGAGAAGCACCTAACAACCTCACCAGATCACCTGAGGGAGGAAACTCAGAAGCCGCAGTACCACTTTCCTCCACAAACGGAAGCTCCCAGAGAGAATCAGCCGAAGTACCACTTGTGACCACAGGAGGGAGCTCTGCCACAGAATTCACAACAGTACCCCCCCCTTGAGGAGGGGTCACCGAACCCTCACCAGAGCCCCCAGGCCGACCAGGATGAGCCACATGAAAAGCACGAACAAGATCGGGAGCATGGACATCAGAGGCAAAAACCCAGGAATTATCTTCCTGAGCATAACCCTTCCATTTAACCAGATACTGGAGTTTCCGTCTTGAAACACGAGAATCCAAAATCTTCTCCACAATATACTCCAATTCCCCCTCCACCAAAACCGGGGCAGGAGGGTCAACAGATGGAACCATAGGTGCCACGTATCTCCGCAATAAATACCTATGGAATACGTTATGTATGGAAAAAGAATCTGGAAGGGTCAGACGAAAAGACACAGGATTAAGAACCTCAGAAATCCTATACGGACCAATGAAACGAGGTTTAAACTTAGGAGAGGAAACCTTCATAGGAATATGATGAGAAGATAACCAAACCAGATCCCCAACACTAAGTCGGGGACCCACACGGCATCTGCGATTAGCGAAACATTGAGCCTTCTCCTGGGACAAGGTCAAATTGTCCACTACATGAGTCCAAATCTGCTGCAACCTGTCCACCACAGTATCCACTCCAGGACAGTCCGAAGACTCAACCTGTCCTGAAGAGAAACGAGGATGGAACCCAGAATTGCAGAAAAATGGCGAAACCAAGGTAGCCGAGCTGGCCCGATTATTAAGGGCGAACTCAGCCAAAGGCAAAAAGGACACCCAGTCATCCTGATCGGCAGAAACAAAGCATCTCAGATATGTTTCCAAGGTCTGATTGGTTCGTTCGGTCTGGCCATTAGTCTGAGGATGGAAAGCCGAGGAAAAAGACAAGTCAATGCCCATCCTACCACAAAAGGCTCGCCAAAACCTCGAAACAAACTGGGAACCTCTGTCAGAAACGATATTCTCTGGAATGCCATGTAAACGAACCACATGCTGGAAGAACAATGGCACCAAATCAGAGGAGGAAGGCAATTTAGACAAGGGTACCAGATGGACCATCTTAGAAAAGCGATCACAGACCACCCAAATGACTGACATCTTTTGAGAAACGGGAAGATCTGAAATAAAATCCATAGAGATATGTGTCCAAGGCCTCTTCGGGACCGGCAAGGGCAAAAGCAACCCACTGGCATGAGAACAGCAGGGCTTAGCCCGAGCACAAGTCCCACAGGACTGCACAAAAGCACGCACATCCCGCGACAGAGACGGCCACCAAAAGGATCTAGCCACTAACTCTCTGGTACCAAAGATTCCAGGATGACCAGCCAACACCGAACAATGAAACTCAGAGATAACTTTATTGGTCCACCTATCAGGGACAAACAGTCTCTCCGCTGGACAACGATCAGGTTTATTAGCCTGAAATTTTTGCAGCACCCGCCGCAAATCAGGGGAGATGGCAGACACAATTACTCCTTCCTTGAGGATACCCGCCGGCTCAGACAAAGCCGGAGAGTCGGGCACAAAACTCCTAGACAGAGCTTCCGCCTTCATATTTTTAGAGCCCGGAAGGTACGAAATCACAAAGTCAAAACGGGCAAAAAACAGCGACCAACGAGCCTGTCTAGGATTCAACCGCTTAGCAGACTCGAGATAAGTCAAGTTCTTATGATCAGTCAATACCACCACGCGATGCTTAGCTCCTTCAAGCCAATGACGCCACTCCTCGAATGCCCACTTCATGGCCAGCAACTCTCGGTTGCCCACATCATAATTTCGCTCAGCAGGCGAAAACTTCCTGGAAAAAAAAGCGCATGGTTTCATCACTGAGCAATCAGAACCTCTCTGCGACAAAACAGCCCCTGCTGGGGGGCGTGGCCTGACCGCTAATGGAGCAGGTCGCATAGCGCGGGAGCTCCGCTGCCAGATAGAACCAAGCGGCACATAACGACTCACCCACGGCCCTTCCGGTCCTGCTGCTGCCCGCTCCAGTCCCTCACCCGCCGGTGAGTACATGGGGAACACGAAGGCTGACTCCCGGGACCCCGCCAGGCGCATTGTGGATTTTTTCGCCGCCTCTCCCCAGCAGCGCCAGAAATCCAAGATGGCGCCGCTGTCACCCAGATCTTCCCGCTCAGCGAGGCGGGGCTCACAATCGTCCTCCTCAAGCGTGGCTGCAGCTGACTCCGCCGATGCTCCGATCACAGCGTCCCTGATGAGGGACATGCTGGGAGACCTCCGCACTTCCTTGCAGGAAGATATGCGCGCCATGCTGGCAGACCTTAAAGGGGAGGTGGAGGAGCTGGGAGGTCGCACAGATCACTTAGAGCAAAAAATGACAGAGCTTGTGGCCTCGCACAATGAGCTATGGGATGCTCATGAAGAATTACCTTCTCTTGCCACTAAAATGTACTCTAAAACTTTGGATTTGGAGGACAGATCTAGAAGAAACAATGTTAAGCTCAGAGGCATTGATGAATCAGTGTCCTCAGAAGACCTTAGATCCTTCTTACAAGATTTTATACTTGCAGTCCTCCCTAATGCAACTATAGAGGGAATTATTATTGATCGCATCCACCGGATCCCCAAGCCCTCAGGACTAGGACCCTCCGTTCCCAGAGATGTGCTGGCTCGTATACATTTCTTCATCATGAAGGAGGAATTTTTACAGGCACTAAGGGGCAAACCAACACTCCCGGAACGGTTTGCCAACATCTCCGTCTTTCCAGACCTGTCCCCCGGAACTCTGGCTCAACGTAAAGCCTTCTTGCCTTATACCACAGCCCTGAGAGAAAATGGCTTTTTATATCGTTGGGGCTTTCCCACCAAACTCTGCATCCGCAAAGATGGCTCAGTCACCACGTGCTCAAGCCCTGCTAAAGCTGCAAAGACCCCAACCCAGTGGGGACTGAATCTCCACATCCCTCCGCCTTCTTCCTCGGCTACTCCTGGGCCCGGAGGCGCCAAACTGGGAAGACGCCGGATCATCCCTGACTGGAAGGTTGCCTGACTCCACAATCAATGGTTCCTGGCTGGAATTCTTTTTTCCTTTTCCCGCATAACTTTTGTTTTTCTTTTTTCCTCCCAATTTCTTATCTTTCTTTTTTTTTTCTTTTTGCCTCCCATCCCTCTTTTAAACTTTTTTCACTACCGAGAGTAGTTTTCTGCTGGGACTGCCTCAGCGTTTTGCCCCACAGGTGGATTGTTTGCAGATTTTCACCTTCGGATTCAGGTTTTGCCTGAATGGACTTTCATGTTCTGATGTTTACCCTGTTATTCCTCCCTTCCCTCTTTTCCTCCCTACCCACCCTCACCCCACCATCCTATTTGCTGGTAAACCTGGTTGGTCCACTTTGCTGTCATAAGATCACACCTCTCGCCAGAGTACAAGACATAATCAGTACCCCTTTTGATTTTGATAATGAGTATCTCACTCTATTCTATTAATGTCAACGGCCTTAACTCTCCTGGGAAGAGGTCGCTGGTTTGGCGCCAACTTTCTAAAACCCGCCACGACATCATATGCATTCAAGAAACCCACTTGCTTGAGTGCGACAACTTTAGAATGCACTCAGGCCTATTTCCACATCAATTCTTTGCTAACAATCAATCTAAAAAAGCTGGAGTTGCCGTCTTTTTCAGCAAAGCGAACTCTTTCCAATTGATCAAATCTGTAGCTGACCCTATGGGCAGATTCCTTATAGTACTACGTCTAATTAACAACTCCCCCTACACTATTGCCTCAGTCTATGCCCTCAACTTCGGTCAAATCAAATTTCTAACGGCATTCTTTCAGACACTGAATGGCTTTAACCACGGTTATAAGTTGATCGCAGGTGACTTTAACATCCCTGTATCTAAAAACCTGGACTGCTCGTCCGCCTCAATATCCAGGGGTGAAGCCGCTCAACTCATTAGCACCTCTAATCTACATGATGTATGGAGATACTTCCACTGCAACGAACGCGACTATACATTCTGGTCTCCCAGACATAGTTCTTATAGCAGAATTGATTACATTTTGGTAGACAATGTAGCCCTTCCCCAATGTATCTCTGCGGAAATAGGCAATATCACTTGGTCCGACCACGCGCCTGTCTCGATCTCCCTGAGTGACTCCATGGCAATTAGAGCACCTTCACAGTGGCGGCTCAATGAGCTTCTCCTAAACGATCAATCGAATTCACAAGTAATAGAGGCATCCTTAAAGGAGTTTTTCTCCTTAAATGACTCTGCGGAAATACGCGATGACTCTCTCTGGTTTGCTCACAAGGCGGTGATCCGTGGACACTTTATTAAAATGGCTACTCTTGCTAAACGGAAATATAATGCGAGTCTACATGCGGCCCTGAATAAGATAGGCCTCCTAGAGGCCCAGCATAAGCTACTTCCATCTCCACAATTGTTCTCAGACCTCTCTACGGCCCGTCTTCACCTCCGCCAACTGCTTCTCAGTAAAACGGAACATGCACTCAGGAAATCTAAAGCCAAATTCTACTCAATGGGTGATCGGGCTGGTGCGTTGCTGGCCAAGCGTGTTAAAAAGAAGGAGGTTCAGTCTAAGATACATTACATACAGAGATCAGATGGTTCCCGTATCTATAATCCTATCCATATAGCAGAGGAATTCGCATCATACTACTCCTCCCTGTATAATCTTAAATCAGATCCCAATATTCCACAACCTTCCCAGTCCTCCATAGCCTCTTTTTTGGACCAAGCGAACCTTCCCTCAGTTACTTCAGATCAACTATCCTTTCTTAATGCCCCGATTGTGCCCTCTGAAATAGCTCAAATCATTAAGGAGGCAAAGAAACGCTCGGCCCCTGGTCCGGATGGTTTCTCCCTTCCCTGTTACGCTCAATTCCTCCCAACTCTGTCCCCTTATCTCCTACGCCTTTTTAATCATTGGCTTTCTACGGGCGACATCAAAAGCGAAGGCCTGGAAGCCTCTATTTCTACCCTTCCTAAACCGGGGAAACCTTCGACCTCTCCAGGGAATTTCCGCCCTATAGCTCTTTTAAATTGTGACGTTAAAATCTACGCCAAGATATGGGCTAATAGGCTAATGTCGATCCTTCCCTCCCTGGTCCATCCAGACCAGGTTGGGTTTGTTCCGGGAAGACAGACTAGAGACGGCACGAGGCGCTTGATTGATCTGCTGGATGTGGTGGAGAGGGGGAGTCTTCCTTGTGTGTTCCTATCCCTTGACACAGAAAAAGCGTTCGACAGAGTGCACTGGGGGTATATTGAACTTGCCCTTCAAAAATTCGGCCTATCGGGCCAAATTATTAGAGCCATTATGGCTCTTTATTCTAATCCTTGTGCCTCTGTCCGATCAGCTGGTTTTAAATCTAGAACCTTTCCTATCTCTAATGGCACTCGTCAGGGCTGTCCTCCCCCATCATCTTTGCTCTCATCATGGAACCTCTCGCCGCTATTGTGAGACAGTGTCCGGAAGTGCGGGGAATAAGGGTGGGAGACCATGAACATAAAATTGGTCTATATGCAGACGACGTGGTCCTGACCTGCTCTGCCCCCCTTGACTCCCTTAACGCGATCTCCAATATCCTTACCCAATTCGCTGCGGCCTCATATTATAAACTAAACTTATCCAAGTCTACAATCTTCCCTCTGTTCCTCCCACTTTCTCTCCATCGGCACATCCAATCTAAATTTCCTTTTATCTGGTCTCCCCTCGGGTTTACCTATTTAGGTATTCAAATAACGCACACCAACAACATCGTACGTGTTAATTGTGACACGTCCCTCTCAGAGGTTAAAAAAGAGATAGACCAACTTTCTAATTCTCATTTGTCCTGGATGGCTAGAATTCAAACCTGTAAAATGCTAATCCTTCCTAAACTCATTTACCTTTTCAGATGTCTCCCCCTCATTATCCCATCTAAATATATCTCAGCATTCCAATCATTGATTGATCGATTAATTTGGAACGGTAAACCCCATAGAATTAAACGTTCACTGATGTCACTCCCATACTCGCTAGGGGGTCTTGGAGCCCCCCAAATTCAATCGTACCATAAAGCCGCACTCCTAGAACCCCTCAAAATTTGGTGGGAGGGTAGCTCTTCGCTCAGGTGGTTTAGCATCGAATCAAATTTTGCTCCTGGTCGGTCCCTTAAAAATTTGCTGGAACTCGGTTTGCTCCGCTCTATTCCTCGTAGCTCCTTCCTTAAATCAATGCACTCCGCTACAAAAATTTGGTTGGAATCTTGTCCCACTCACCTCTCAATTCTGTCCCATTATCTATCCCTCCATGCCCTTGAATCTGCTATTGATGGTTTGTCTCTCTCTGCCTGGAGGGAATGTGGGATTCTCTGGATCCGGGATCTATATGATTCCAATGGCTTGATCCCATTTCCGGAGCTAGCTACTCGATACTCTCTATCTGGTAGGTGCTTCTACCAATATTTTCAATTGCGCAGCTTCTTGAAAGGCTCCAGTCTATTCGAGGCGCTCACCTCCACCCCGGCAGAGGAAACTCCAATCCAAAGATTTTTCAGGCCAAATACCCTGGTGCCACATGGTATCTCAATTATTTACAAAGCTCTTCTGTCTCACGACATAGCGGATAAACTCCCTTTTATGTCCTCTTGGGAGTCTGCCCTTTCATTTTCGGCTTCCCCGGATGACTGGCATTTTGCTATGATACACACATCCAAATTCTCCTCTTGTATCGGACACCTAGAACAAATCAAAAAAATACACCTCCAGTGGTACCTTACTCCTATCAAATTGGCCAAATTTTACCTCTCTTCCTCCCCCCAGTGTTGGAAAGGTTGTAACTCCAATGGTTCCCTAGCTCACGTCTGGTGGGATTGTCCGCGTCTTCAAGTGTTTTGGCATCAGGTCGAATCCACTTTATCAGAGGTCACCCATCTTCCTTTCGACTTAACTGGCCCATTAGCTGTTTTGGGGATTTCGCTTTTGTCCCTCCCCAAACCCCTCCAACCTATAATCTCTAACATCCTTATTGCAGCGAGATACTGTATCACAAAATATTGGAAATCCCTTATAGTTCCCTCCAAAACTGAACTAATTGCGAGAGTCAACCTACACTTAAGCTATGAACTGATCACTGCTGGCTCCCTTTCCAAAAAGAATAAGGTCCTCACCTGGTGGGACCCTTGGATTACCTCTCCTCTGATGTCATTACCCAGCGCTCTCCTGCCTAGGCCTTCAAGTTAGAAGTATTGCCTTATGTTTAATGCTGTTTATAATAACGTACTCATGCGAATCTCAGGTATTACTATTGTTACCACACTTCTGTAAATTATCAATGGTGGTATTCCCCTCTTAATTCCCCTTTCCCTGTTTTTCTCTATGTTATAATTGTAAAGCTTTTCTACAATAAAAATTTGATTGGTTAAAAAAAAAACAGCCCCTGCTCCAATCTCAGAAGCATCAACCTCGACCTGGAACGGAAGAGAAACATCTGGTTGACACAACACAGGGGCAGAAGAAAAATGACGCTTCAACTCCTGAAAAGCTTCCACAGCAGCAGAAGACCAATTGACCAAATCAGCACCCTTCTTGGTCAAATCGGTCAATGGTTTGGCAATACTAGAAAAATTGCAGATGAAGCGACGATAAAAATTAGCAAAGCCCAGGAACTTTTGCAGACTTTTCAGAGATGTCGGCTGAGTTCAATCATGGATGGCTTGGACCTTAACAGGATCCATCTCGATAGTAGAAGGGGAAAAGATGAACCCCAAAAATGAAACCTTCTGCACACCAAAGAGACACTTTGATCCCTTCACAAACAAAGAATTAGCACGCAGGACCTGAAAAACCGTTCTGACCTGCTTCACATGAGACTCCCAATCATCCGAGAAGATCAAAATGTCATCCAAGTACACAATCAGGAATTTATCCAGGTACTCTCGGAAGATGTCATGCATAAAGGACTGAAACACTGATGGAGCATTGGCAAGTCCGAATGGCATCACTAGATACTCAAAATGACCCTCGGGCGTATTAAATGCAGTTTTCCATTCATCTCCTCGCCTGATTCGCACCAGATTATACGCACCACGAAGATCTATCTTGGTGAACCAACTAGCCCCCTTAATCCGAGCAAACAAATCAGATAACAATGGCAAGGGGTACTGAAATTTAACCGTGATCTTATTTAGAAGGCGGTAATCTATACAAGGTCTCAGCGAACCATCCTTCTTGGCTACAAAAAAGAACCCTGCTCCTAATGGTGACGATGACGGGCGAATATGCCCCTTCTCCAGGGATTCCTTCACATAACTGCGCATAGCGGCGGATAAATTAAACAGTCGACCTTTTGGGAATTTACTACCAGGAATCAAATTGATAGCACAATCACAATCCCTATGCGGAGGTAGGGTATCGGACTTGGGCTCATCAAATACATCCCGGTAATCAGACAAGAACTCTGGAACCTCAGAAGGGGTGGATGACGAAATTGACAAAAATGGAACATCACCATGTACCCCCTGACAACCCCAGCTGGACACTGACATGGATTTCCAATCTAATACTGGATCATGGGCTTGTAGCCATGGCAACCCCAACACGACCACATCATGCAGATTATGCAACACCAGAAAGCGAATAACCTCCTGATGTGCAGGAGCCATGCACATGGTCAGCTGGGTCCAGTATTGAGGCTTATTCTTGGCCAAAGGCGTGGCATCAATTCCTCTCAATGGAATAGGACACTGCAAGGGCTCCAAGAGAAACCCACAACGCTTAGCATACTCCAAGTCCATCAAATTCAGGGCAGCGCCTGAATCCACAAATGCCATGACAGAATACGATGACAAAGAGCAGATCAAGGTAACGGACAGAAGAAATTTTGACTGTACCGTACCAATGGTGGCAGACCTAGCGAACCGCTTAGTGCACTTAGGACAATCAGAGATAGCATGAGTGGAATCACCACAGTAGAAACACAGCCCATTCAGACGTCTGTGTTCTTGCCGTTTAACTCTGGTCAAAGTCCTATCGCACTGCATAGGCTCAGGTTTAAGCTCAGGTAATACCGCCAAATGGTGCACAGATTTACGCTCACGCAATCGTCGACCGATCTGAATGGCCAAAGACATAGACTCATTCAAACCAGCAGGCATAGG
This sequence comes from Ranitomeya imitator, assembly GCF_032444005.1. Classification (NCBI taxonomy): domain Eukaryota; kingdom Metazoa; phylum Chordata; class Amphibia; order Anura; family Dendrobatidae; genus Ranitomeya; species Ranitomeya imitator. Next base: position 145,393,155 of record NC_091288.1, on the reverse strand, counting down.
AAATCCCACCATGACATCCTTAAGGGCTTCAGAGAGACCCTTTCTGAACATAGCTGCCAGCGCAGATTCATTCCATTGAGTGAGCACGGACCACTTTCTAAATTTCTGGCAATATACCTCTATCTCATCCTGACCCTGACAAAGAGCCAGCAAATTCTTTTCTGCCTGATCCACAGAATTAGGCTCATCGTACAGCAATCCGAGCGCCAGGAAAAACGCATCGATATTACTTAATGCAGGATCTCCTGGCGCAAGAGAAAATGCCCAGTCCTGAGGGTCGCCGCGCAAAAAAGAAATAATAATCAAAACCTGTTGAACTGGATCACCAGAGGAGCGAGGTTTCAAGGCCAGAAATAGCTTACAATTATTTTTGAAACTCAGAAACTTAGTTCTATCTCCAAAAAACAAATCAGGAATAGGAATTCTTGGTTCTAACATAGATTTCTGATCAATAGTGTCTTGAATCTTTTGTACTCTTGCCGAGATCTGATCCACAAATGAAGACAGACTTCTAATGTCCATCACTACACCTGTGTACTGAACCACCCTAATGTCTAGGGGGAAAAAAAGGCAAAACACAGTGCAAAGAAAAAAAAATGGTCTCATAACTTCTTTTTTCCCTCTATTGAGAATCATTAGTACTTTTGGCTTCCTGTACTGTTATGAAAGGCAGTTCAGTATCACAATGGACATAGAGGTCAGAGCACATACAGTGATCTGACAATAACCCAAAATCATAGAACGAGCTCTGAGACGTGGGAACTCTGCAGACCGCAATCCCTAATCCTCTCCAAACAACACTAGAGGCAGCCGTGGATTGCGCCTAACTCTGCCTATGCAACTCGGCACAGCCTGAGAAACTAACTAGCCTGAAGATAGAAAATAAGCCTACCTTGCCTCAGAGAAATATCCCAAAGGAAAAGGCAGCCCCCCACATATAATGACTGTGAGTAAAGATGAAAAGACAAACGTAGGGATGAAATAGATTCAGCAAAGTGAGGCCCGACTTTCTTAACAGAGCGAGGATAGAAAAGATAACTTTGATGTCTACACAAAACCCTAAAGAAAACCACGCAAAGGGGGCAAAAAGACCCTCCGTACCGAACTAACGGCACAGAGGTACACCCTTTGCGTCCCAGAGCTTCCAGCAAAACAATTAGACAAGCTGGACAGAAAAAATAGCAAACAAATAGCAAAGAAGAACTTAGCTATGCAGAGCAGCAGGCCACAGGAATAATCCAGGGAAAAACAAGTCCAACACTGGAACATTGACAGGAAGCCAGGATCAAAGCATTAGGTGGAGTTAAGTAGAGAAGCACCTAACGACCTCACCAGATCACCTGAGGGAGGAAACTCAGAAGCCGCAGTACCACTTTCCTCCACAAATGGAAGCTCCCAGAGAGAATCAGCCGAAGTACCACTTGTGACCACAGGAGGGAGCTCTGCCACAGAATTCACAACACGTTTCATTGCCAACTTTTCCAGTGTGGTTAAGCCCCTTACTGATTTGACAAAGAAAGGCGCTGATGTGACAAATTGGTCCTCTGCGGCTGTTGAGGCCTTTCGGGAGCTTAAACGCCGATTTACTTCTGCCCCTGTGTTGCGTCAGCCGGATGTTTCTCTTCCTTTTCAGGTTGAGGTTGACGCTTCTGAGATTGGGGCAGGGGCCGTTTTGTCTCAGAGGGATTCTGATGGTTCTTTGATGAAACCGTGTGCTTTTTTTCCAGAAAGTTTTTGCCTGCGGAACGCAATTATGATGTCGGCAATCGGGAGTTGTTGGCTATGAAGTGGGCGTTTGAGGAGTGGCGACATTGGCTTGAGGGAGCTAAGCACCGCGTTGTGGTCTTGACTGATCATAAGAATCTGATTTACCTCGAGTCGGCCAAGCGGCTGAATCCTAGACAGGCTGTTAGGTGTCGAGTTCCCGCTTCTGCACAAGGGGAATCTCGAGCCATTTCCGCTGCGGTCTCCCATTCTTCTCCAGCCGCAGTGGAGTCTGCTCAGTGGAGACGTCGGTCCCAGCGTCTTGTTCAATCTCACTCTGTGCAGAGAGTTACTGCTGCTTTTCCTGCTTCTGCCATTGAAGTCAGTGTTGGGCAGCGGCGAGCAGATGCTTTTGGGGCTAAGTCCTGCTTTTCTCTTTCTGAGCATGCCCAGGGCAGGATCTCCCATTGGAGATCGAGGGTCACATGCTCAGGTACTGCAGCACATCCCATTGGTCCTCCAGGAAGGTCCTGAAAGGGCAAAACTTTGGTAGCAGCTTCCCATTGGTCCTTTATTGGAAGGTCCTGAACGTGCTGCAACTATATAAGCTGCGCATGACCGCACGGCCATGCGCTAGTGTACATTTGTAAATGTGTGTGTGTTGTGTGTGAAAGTCGCTCTTTAAATAACCCTCCCTATTGGATGACTGTTCGCGGAAGGTGTATGTTTGCTATCTAGCGCCCGACTTAGCCATCAGCACGTAAACACACAATACAGCGTCATATTGCTGTGACCGCCAGTGCGGCGCCTTGTGCTTTCACAGCGCTTTCCTGACCCAAGCCTGGGTGGTTAGTGGCGTTCGCCAGTGCGACACTGCATGCACTCTCATGCTTCTATTGTTGTCACTCTGACACCTCAGTAGCGGTGTCGAGCGCATGAGGTCTATGTACTCAAATCCTGTGTCTTGGGATTGAGTTCTGGGACTTCTTGCTTGCGCTCTTGGTGCGGTACCGCGGCCCTGTGACGTAACAGGGTTCGCTTCCTTCACACAGGGTGAGGTTAACCCATGTGTGTATTCACTTTGTACCGCCATATTGTCCGTCATTACTTGGCAGCAGGTTCCATCTCTGCACGGTGGACCCCGGGCTGCGAACGCACCATACTCTATCTGTCTTATTATTTGGTGCGTTCCGCTAGCCCTAACACAGGCTCGATGGTCCCTGTTTTTCTCCCGTTTTGATTTTGTGGTTTCGTATCTTCCGGGATCTAAGAATGTTAAGGCTGATGCCCTCTCTAGGAGTTTTTTGCCTGATTCTCCTGGAGTCCTTGAGCCGGTTGGCATTCTTAAGGAAGGGGTGATTCTTTCTGCCATCTCCCCTGATTTGCAGCGGGTGCTTCGGGAATTTCAGGCTGATAAGCCTGACCGCTGTCCAGTGGGGAAGCTGTTTGTTCCTGATAGATGGACAAGTAAGATAATTTCTGAGGTTCATTGTTCAGTGTTGGCTGGTCATCCTGGGATTTTTGGTACCAGAGATTTGGTTGCTAGATCCTTTTGGTGGCCTTCCTTGTCGCGCGATGTGCGTGCTTTTGTGCAGTACTGTGGGACTTGCGCCCGGGCCAAGCCTTGCTGTTCCCGTGCTAGTGGGTTGCTTTTGCCTTTGCCGGTCCCTGAGAGGCCCTGGACGCATATTTCCATGGATTTTATTTCGGAGCTTCCTGTTTCCCAGAAGATATCTGTTATCTGGGTTGTTTGTGACCGGTTCTCTAAAATGGTCCATCTGGTACCTTTGCCTAAGTTGCCTTCCTCCTCAGATTTGGTTCCATAGTTTTTTCAGCATGTGGTTCGTTTGCATGGCATTCCGGAGAATATTGTGTCTGACAGAGGTTCTCAGTTTGTCTCTAGGTTTTGGCGGGCCTTTTGTGTTAGGATGGGCATTGATTTGTCTTTTTCTTCGGTGTTTCATCCTCAGACTAATGGCCAAACTGAGCGAACTAATCAGACCTTAGAGACCTATTTGAGATGCTTTGTGTCTGCTGATCAGGATGATTGGGTGGCTTTCTTGCCGTTGGCCGAGTTTGCCCTTAATAATAGGGCTAGTTCGGCTATTTTGGTTTCACCTTTCTTTTGTAATTTTGGTTTTCATCCTCGTTTTTCTTCGGGGCAGGTTGAGCCTTCTGATTGTCCTGGTGTGGATTCTGTGGTGGTCAGGCTGCAACGGATTTGGACTCATGTGGTGGACAATTTGACGTTGTCTCAGGAAAAGCCTCGGTTTATTGGTCCTTATAAGATTTCTGAAATTATCAATCCGGTGTCTTTTCGTTTGGCTCTTCCACCCTCTTTTGCCATTCATAATGTTTTCCATAGATCTTTGTTGCGGAGATATGTGGTGCCCGTTGTTCCCTCGGTTGATCCTCCTACCCCGGTGTTGGTTGAGGGAGAGTTGGAATATGAGGTTGAGAAAATTTTGGATTCTCGTTTTTCAAGGCGGAGGCTTCAGTATCTTGTCAAGTGGAAGGGTTATGGCCAGGAGGATAATTCTTGGGTTGTTGCCTCCGATGTCCATGCCGCCGATTTGGTTCGTGCTTTTCACTTGGCTCGTCCTGATCGGCCTGGGGGCTCTGGTGAGGGTTCGGTGACCCCTCCTCAAGGGGGGGTACTGTTGTGAATTCCGCTCTTGGGCTCCCTCCGGTGGTTGTAAGTGGCACTGTTGTGAGTTCTGCTCTTGGGCTCCCTCCGGTGGTTTTAAGTGGAATGGCTGTTCCTTGGATTTAGCAGTCTGCAGCTGCTTCCACTGATTGTCTTTCTGCTCGGCTATTTATGCCTGGCTCTTCCCTTCAGCCAGTGCCACTTGTCAATGGTTCCTGGTTGGATTCACATCTCTCTTGGATTTCCCTGATATCCTGACCAGTTCAGCAAAGTTAAGTCCTTGCTTGCTGTTTTCTGTCCACATGTTGTGGACTTATTCGTTCTGTGCATTCTATGTTTTGTCCAGCTTGTCAGTATGGATTAATTCAGTTAAGCTGGAAGCTCTGGGAAGCAGATTTACCCTCCACACCTTTAGTCAGGTGTGGAGATTTTTGTAAACTCTGTGTGGATTTTTTGTAGTTTTTAATACTGACCACACAGTATTCCGTCGTGTCCTATCTATCTATCTAGACTGGCCTCCTGTGCTACATCCTGGTTTCATTCTACGTATGTCTTTTCCCTCTCCACTCACAGTCATTACTTGTGGGGGGCTATCTATCCTTTGGGGATTTTCTCTAAGGCAAGATAGTTTTCCTGTTTCTATCTTTAGGGGTAGTTAGTTCTCAGGCTGTGACGAGGTGCCTAGGGAGTGACAGGAGCATCCCACGGCTACTTCTAGTGTTGTGTTGAGCTTAGGGACTGCGGTCAGTACAGGTACCACCTCCTTCAGAGCTCGTCCCATGTTGCTCCTAAACCACCAGTTCATAACATATAACCTCATAAATTGACAGTGGTTAGAATTGTAAAAATTGGCTCGGTCATTAAGTACCAAATTGGCTCTGTCACTAAGGGGTTAATGTGACTCTTTAGTTGTTGGTGTCCATATATGTTTTGATACATCTTTACTCTGCAGCACCCTCATAAGAGATTATTTGATTGTGCCCTTCCACATTCCTGTGTTTTAGCTGTATATTATAGCTGAGACCCTGCTGCAGAGGCTGCAATCGCACTAGCAAGTCTGTGATATACTATGCCACATGCCCTTGCTGTAAAATATATGTGGACCTGACTACCAAACAATTAAAAGTTGGAACTCATAAATATGTTACTGAAATAAAAGGCGGTGTATGAAAAATCAACGGAGACACAGCGAGAAAACTCGGACAGTTTTTCACTCATGTGCCCATGTGACATCCATGTGGCGTTCGGGGGTTATCCGTTATTGTTTTCATACAACTACATCAGAAAATATACATAATCAAATACAATTCTTTAGGTTTATAATAGAAATCTATCCCTAAAAATCATATGCAACCCAAATAGTCCTTGAATATGTAAGTCTCAAACGAGACTCAGGTGATAGTAGTGCGTGCTGTGATTTTTTTCTCACGAACAAGTTGTTCATCACACATCTGATCTATGCACTCGACTATATGAGCCCAAAGAGTAAGAACAACATCACATTGTTAAAACTGAACCCTCAACATTTAAAGCAATATGATGACTGTGACCACTCATTATTGAAAATTTGTGGTATTGACTGCATTATTTCAAGCATACATGGGGGTAATATCAGTCAAAAATTTGCCCAATGTGAGGCAAGATGGATATGGATGCCTAAAAGCATGTACCTACTGGGTTGCAATGAATCACTTTGCTTTGTTCCATTTCTGTGACCACTGTATTCCAGTGGGACATTTTATTGTTTGTTTTTATTCCATGAATTTTATTTTTAGACATCTTTGCTCTTATTCTTAATCCTATTTTCTCTCCTTCTTGCCTCCTCTATTTTTCCATCCATTCCACTCATCCTCAAGTGCTGCTTTGGCATCTTTAACTGAGACAGGATTATGCTGAGACATCTACATTGGAACATTGGAGCATAGTCACAGGTGATTATAGTTATATATTCTTTTATCACCTTCCTTATTCTACAGTTAGGCAATTTACCCCATTCTACCACCATGTGCATCTATTGAGTACTTAGAGGGTATGTGGTACGTGATACAAAAGCAGAAAGAGGGTGGTAGTTCCAGCTCCTGAAAATTGAAAAGTCTTTATTTTTCCATTAAAACTCCATAGTTAACATAAATCCTTGCACAAAATGGATGCAAGTTCAGCAGAAAAAGAAATATAAGCAACGCGTTTCGATCTATTCAGATCTTTATCACAGCTTATGCGGTACATAATGTTGGTTAGATAGTCATTTTGTCTATTCACTCATTTATCGTTGTGTTATATTATAGTTTCATAGTTTTAGAGTTTTTAAGGTTGAAGATAGACTCGAAGTTCATCTAGGATGTTGATGCAAAGGAAAGCAAAAACACAATGGGGCAGATGCTAAGAGCTCCATATTAGCGGAAAATTTCCTTCCCGACTCCACATATGATCAGACTAGTTTCGTGGATCAATGTTCCAATGCAGAATCTAGTACCCATAACTTATTATAATTTTCAAGAAAGGCATCCAGGTCCTCCTTGAACTTTTGTAGTGAATCAACCATCAACATCATGTGGCAGAAAGTTACTGCTCTGACAGTAAAGTATATGCTTCTATGATTATGATTAAACCTTGTTTCCTTTAGACATAGAGGATGCCCCCCTTGCTATCATTGCAGACCTACGTGTAAAAAGATCATTAAAAAGATCTCTGTACTATCCTTTCATATATTTGTACATTGCAATATGATTGCTCATGGGCTGTCATTTTTCCAAACTGAATAACCCGAAATGTTAACCTGTTTTGGTAGTTCAGCTCACCTATTCTCTTAGTAACCTTAATTGGTTGCTTTTCTCTGCACCCGCTCTAGATTAGCTGTGTCCTTCTTATACACCAGAGCCTAAAATTGTACATCGTATTCTAAGTGTGGTCACACTAGTGACTTGTACAGAGGCAAAACTATGTTCTTGTCATGAGCATCTATGCCTCTATTAATGCATCCCATTATTTATTACCCTTGGCAGCGGCTGCCTGACTCTAGTCACTAAAGGGAATTTGCCATTTACCAGTTTAGTGAGTAATTATACCTTTTATTTCCTTGGACCAAATACATGACCTTACATTTTTCAACATTAAACTTCAATTAACATTTCTGAGCCCAAGCCTCCAACTTACATGAATCACGTCTTTTTTATATAATATAACTTTTGGGGTCTATTTTGTTTCACTTCCACACACTTTACTATTCATACATATATCTGTTCTCTCTAAGTTCTCTCTTTTTCTTTCTTTCTTTCTTATTTATTTATAATTTTTTTATGTGCAGTATTACTATGGTTTAGACTATATTCACATATTGCTGTTTTTGCAGCATGGTTGACTGTGCTTTTATGCAAATTAAAAGTTTTCAAAATTTTCAACATGTCAGTTTCAGCATTTTTCTAGTGTTTTTTCACCCATAGAAAAACATGAAAAAGTGAAAAAAATGCTGCAAAAACGCAATTATGCTTTTAGCAACTTTTTTAAGCATATACTGCAGACAAAGCGCACATGTAATCCACGCCAAAAATACTGCAAAAAAAAAAAACACAGGAGAAATGCTGAAAAAAGGGTATTTTGAAGCAGCATTTTTCCTGCCAAAAGAGGTTTTGGCAGCAGAAAAAAGCAGCAAAAATGTGACTGTGCAACTGAATATAGCTTTATATTGTATCATGACTGTGATTGAATGCAATTTTTCATTACTCACATACGTCTCATAATTCTATGAGTTTAATATTGTTTCAGCATCATCTAATGTCTATTTTGTTAGTATTACCATTTGTCCAAGGGTTTCAGATGCTCATGCTCCTCTTATTTTGATCTCCCTCTGCTGCAGAGCATGGTTCTCCTGGATCACATGACCATCTGGAGCTCATCTTTACTCAGCTGGCGGGGTGAGGCTAGATCTCTATTGGACATCACAAATCATGTGCTCATTATATCACATGACTCCCCAGGGAGAACATTGGTTGGATGAGGTCCATATTTATACAGCACCTCGCGGGGATGGCATTACCACCAGATGAAGGCAATGCACCGAAATATGCAGTGGGGTTAGCATCAATACAGCAGAAGACTACTGTAGGTATGTTATTGTATGTTTAAATTTGCCATTACTTTTATATAAATGTGCGCACCTATATATATGAAAACAAATATTTATTGGCGCAACAATATTCTAGGATTAATAGCAATTAAAAAGAACTAAACCCCGAGTATCTACAATGGCATCCAAATGTAATATAAACCAATAGACACTATAAATGTAGCAGTTAGGCACTGACACAATACAAATTCACATGAAATTTAGTATGATAAACATCTGCAGGTAAATAGTGTAAATAGTGTAAATCTTATACAATTGGATAAAAACAGGCAGCAAGAAACTACTAATATAGAGAAAATCATGAATGCCATATACTAGCACAGATAAAGAGGGGCAAACCCTATATTGTATGTCCTAAAGTATAAAATTCAATCAAAATACAAAAATATGGGAAATCGAACCAAAATAATGACCAATAAGGTAATATTCAAAATATTATGGCAAATGCAAAATCTGATATAAAAAAGTAATAATATGATTATATAGATATTTGCAATATATACCACATACAGTGGGTAAAAACACCAAAAAACAGGCAAAGATGCTTACCTGTCTAAATAGGCCTCAATACAAATGCACAAGCAGGGTGCAGCGGACCCAAAAAAAATAGCAAGTGCACAGGTGCAATAACTAATGAAACAGCCAGCCTTCAATAAGGGTTTGGCCGTGTGGTACACCAATGCACTAAGATAAAATACTCTGTATGTTTCGTGTTCACACAAGGAATACAAAGCGTCTGGCTGCAGCCTATTAATGACGCCATATGGCGGGCTGCCCACTGCTAAAATGCATTCCGTGCGAACAGAGGCCACAGTGTACAGAACAATTTGGGCCCAGCTGCACCCTGCAAAAAGTATACGTGCAAAAAAAACATAAATATATGTAAGGTATTAGTTGATATTAGGGCCATAATATGGAAGCTGGCAACCCACGCCAAGGGTCCTTATGTATTGCCAGTCCTACTCTAACATGAAAAACACCAAAAAAGGACACATTCAAGAAAAAACACCAAAAAACAGGCAAAGATGCTTACCTGTCTAAATAGGCCTCAATACAAATGCACAAGCAGGGTGTAGCGGACCCAAACAAAATAGCAAGTGCAAAGGTGCAATACCTAATGAAACAGCCAGCCTTCAATAAGGGTTTGGCCGTGTGGTACACCAATGCACTAAGATAAAATACTCTGTATGTGGCGTGTTCACACAAGGAATACAAAGCGTCTGGCTACAGCCTATTAATGACGCCATATGGCGGGCTGCCCAGTGCTAAAATGCATCCCGTGCGAACAGAGGCCACAGTGTACAGAACAATTTGGGCCCAACTGCACCCTGCAAAAAGTATACGTGCAAAAAAAACATAAATATATGTAAGGTATTAGTTGATATTAGGGCCATAATATGGAAGCTGGCAACCCACGCCAAGGGTCCTTACGTATTGCCAGTTTCAATAGGTATTGCACCTGTGCACTTGCTATTTTGTTTGGGTCCGCTGCACCCTGCTTGTGCATTTGTATTGAGGCCTATTTAGACAGGTAAGCATCTTTGCCTGTTTTTTGGTGTTTTTTCTTGAATGCGTCCTTTTTTGGTGTTTTTCACATACAGTGGGTGAAGGAAATATTGAACATGTCACCAAGTTTTGATAGGAAATTCTCACAAGATGCATACAGGCCATGGAGATTGACTACATTACTTATAGTTTTCTTTGAAACAATTGTACCTGCTGATTTCAATTCTTTCTGTAGCTCTCCACAGGTGGTACTTGGCTCTCGGACAACTCTTCTGATATTTATTTTCACTTCTCTGTCTGAAAGCTTGCAGGGAGCACCTGGTCATGGCTGGTTGATGGCAAAATTATGTTCTTTCCACTCCCAGATTATGGCCTCAACGGTGGCCACTGGAACCTTCAGTAGTTTAGAAATTCTTGTATAACCAATGCCATTAGTATGATTTGCCACAATAATGTTGCAAAGGTCTTGCTTCAGACAGCTCAGTGCTTTTACCCATCATGAGATGTTTCTTGTGTGGTACCTTGGTAATGAGACATCTTGTAGGCCATCAGTTGAAACCACTGATGTTATTTTTCACTGTGGCGGGATTGCTTTCTAATTGCTGATATACATCAGCTGGTGTCAAGACTCTGCATAGCGTTTTGCACCTCTCTTTCATCATGCATTCACTACTTTTTCCCTGTGTACTTTCTCATTATTACACACAACTTAATTTATGGACACCTATGGCTTGATTTCTTTGCCTGTGTGGATTGGATGGGTTGTTACCAACATCTAGTGAGAATTTCATGTTATTAACCTTTAGAAATATATTTACTTAGACAATTGGTAATGTGTTCAATACTTATTTTGCCTGCTGTATACTAAAAGGTGTAATCATGGAAAAATATGTTGTATAAACCCTTAGAGCCTTATAACTATGTATATCAAGGTCACAGCACAATACGGTAGAATAAAGTGCGAATGCAGATATATTATAGAAAAAAATATAGAAATTAAAAGCAGAATGGGAGAATGAATAAAAAAAGATATCAAATATATGAGATCCCAGACCCAGGGAGCAGTGCTAGCAGGAGATGTTGATGGAAAGATACCCCACACGTATCACTGGTCAAGCCAGATTCATCTGATGATAATAGGTGATAGCATGGGTTTTCTCCCACACTTCAAAAGTGTCTGATGAGGAATTTAGATTGTGAGACCCAAAGAGACAGTGATGATGATGTCTGTAAAGCGTTGTGAAAATGAATGGGACTTTATAATCGAGCAAAATAAATAGTAGAATTCAGTTTTTCTGTTGAAGCGTTGTTGAACATTGCATTTATGTAATTCAATTCCATACTTTCCTCGGTTGGATGATACAATGCCAATGAAATCTGTGGAGAGAATAATTATTGCAGTGCACAAGCCTCGTCTCTTCTACTCTCAAACATAAATATTGGTTTGCAATTGTTTGCCTATATTGCTTTGTAGCATAACAGTATACATCTGGATTTGTTTTTTCACAGGACAGAAACTGCGGCCTGCCTAACTCGCATTCTTTTCTCATACATTACAAAATTTGTTGACCACTGAGTGGCCTCTACTCTACTGTTAACAAAAGCTTATTTTAACATTACAGCAGCCTATGCCGATGCGAGGATAGACTTAGGCTGTGTTCACACGTTGCGGTTTTTTCGCGGTTTTCCCGATAAAAACGCTATAAAACCGCAAAAAAAACGCATACAATAAGCATCCCATCATTTAGAATGAATTCCGGATGTTTTGTGCACATGATGCGTTTTTTTCCGCAAAAAAAACGCATACCGCACAAAATCCGGACATGCTCTATCTTTTTGCGGTTTTTTTTGCGGATTTCCCACTCCAAAATGCATTGGGAAGTGTCCGGAAAAAAAAAAGGGGAAAAAACGCGTCAAAACCGAGGCAAAAACGCATGCGGTTTTCTTGCGGATTTCATGCAGAAAATGTCCGGAATTCTCAGGAATTTTCTGCATGAATTCCTGAACGTGTGCACATAGCCTTACGGTAACATTTCCACAGCATTAAGATAACATTCACATGTCAGATTGGCTTCAGGAATGTCTTCTACTTTCTCATTCATATAGTAGGTTTTGCAGAAATCTAAGCACATGCTCCAGAAACAACCCCAGTCACATGTACAAAACTGTGCAAAGGCAAAATGTAGGAAAATATCCTAATATTGGTGAAAACTATGTGAAGATCAGCAATATTGAGTCGAGGCTCAAAAATTATTTAAAGGAACCCTCAATACTAAATGTGGCTTATTCATTTCTAATGTTTAGTCACTGAGTCACTGTACCTAATGGCTTCCTTTCTGCTGCCATTGACTCCGTTTATGAGATTGGTGCTCCATCCTCATATTCAAAATGGCCAGTGCAGCTGCATGTGTACAGTGTTCATTTTAGGACATGGTCACAAATCAAAGTCAAACATCAGAAATACTCTGTCTGATACCTGAGTCTGATACCTGACTCTGATACTTGACTCTGATACTTGACTCTGATACCTGACTCTGATACTTGACTCTGATACCTGACTGATACTTGACTCTGATACCTGAATTGCACCACAAGCTCAAGTGATCCCAGGTATTAATTTTAGCTAATTTTACTAATTTTACTAATTTCATGTATCAGAGTCAAGTATCAGAGTCAAGTATCAGAGTCAGGTATCAGAGTCAGGTATCAGAGTCAAGTATCAGAGTCAAGTATCAGAGTCAAGTATCAGAGTCAAGTATCAGAGTCAAGTATCAGAGTCAAGTATCAGAGTCAGGTATCAAAGTCAAGTATCAGAGTCAAGTATCAGAATCAGGTATCAGACAGAGTATTTCTGATGTTTGACTTTGATTTGTGACTTTGATATGTGAAAGTCAGGTATCAGAATCAAGTATCAGAATGAGGTATCAGACAGAGTATTTCTGATGCTATTTCTGATGTTTGACTTTGATTTGTGACCATGTGTGAAAGTCAGGTATAAGAGTCAAGTATCAGAATGAGGTATCAGACAGAGTATTTCTGATGTTTGACTTTGATTTGTAACCATGTTCTAAAATGAACACCGTACATTAGAAATAAATTCAGGTCATACTCAAGCCGCGGAGGTTGGAACCCTAAGTATAAAGCAAAATGATGCCCCCACTCAAGGAAGACTACTCGATGTGACCTTTCTATAAAATAAGTGATCCGACTGTCTAGAATAAATGTACAAAATGTCTAAAATATCTTTAGTGAGTGAAAAATAAATACGGATTAGGATGTCATCTGTAGCATCGCTAAATTTGAATCTGGGAACCTCAGGCCACATACCCATCCTGGAATATCACTGTATCTTCCCACCTGCCCAAATGGATACCTACACATCACTTCACGATGGCCGATCCATGCTCCAATAGACACTTGATACACTACTGATGTTTGACGCCTGTATTTTCAGGATATAACTATTTTAGATTATTTCATTTTTGCTCCACAGGCCTTGTCTATTTAAGTTTCTGAGTATTAATTGATATCTAATGCCTGTGGCATGCCTTTATGTGGACGGTTCAATTCCACAGCTGTATCTACATGTGGTTAGTCATGTATTGTCACAGTATTCTGTCCGTATTTATTTTTCACAAATTAATTTTTTTTAGACACTTTGCACATTTGTACTGTCTAGTCGGATCAATGATTTCACAGCAGGGTCATACAGGGGCAGTCTTCGTTGAGCAGGGGTGCCATATTGCTTCATATTTAGGGCACCAACCTCTGCAGCAAGGAAGGAAACCGTGGAGGGCGAATACAGTCACCACAGCGGGTAGGGACTATATTCATCCTCCACAATTCCCTCCCATTGTCTATCATCCGAATTTGTTTCTAACGTGAAAATATGCGTGCATCTATGGGATATTTGTATGCCTGATTTTAAATTGATTTAATAAAAAGATAATTTTTAGTTTTTTTATATGGTTTTGTATTTATGAAGGTCCCATGCACTTACTTTTCTTTGGTTGTTCTGAGATAGACCAGAGCTATTGATAACATTGATATGTCCATCACAAAGGCAGGGAAGATGTGATTCTGACTTTTCACTGCATTTTCATGCCTCTGTAGTGGCAATTTTGGAGATGAAGATGGGACACCAGTCCCATAGACAGAATCAGCAACAGCAGAAAGGAGGACAATAGGTATAACTACTTACATTATGAATGTGTATAAGTCACAGTTAACCCCCTTTCCAACCTTAGACATATAGGTACATCTAAGGCTACGTTCACATTTGCGTTGCGTTGGGCGCAGGTTCGGTGACGCACAGCGACGCATGCGTCATGCACCCCTATATTTAACATGGGGGCGCATGGACATGCGTTGTCTAGCATTTTGTGATGCATGCGTCATTTTTGGCACAAGCGTCAGGGCGCAGAGGACGCAGCAAGTTGCATTTTTTTTGCGTCCAAAATCAAGCCAAAAATGGACGCATGCGTCACAAAACAATGCGTTTTTGCATGCGTTTTGCATGCGTTGTGCGTTGCGTCACCGACGCAACGCCCAACAACGCAAATGTGAACGTAGCCTTAAGGCGCCTTCCCCTGTTTGCTGTGGCCTCAGCCTGCAACTTTGATCAGCTGATATGTGCCCTTAACAGTTGCGGGTGGAATCGCTGTTAACATGGCTGTTAATGGCTGTTAAATGGAACCTGTCACCCCCAAAATCGAGGGTGAGCTAATCCCACCGGCATCAGGGGCTTATCTACAGCATTCTGTAATGCTGTAGATAAGCCCCTGATGTATCCTAAAAGATGAGAAAAAGAGGTTAGATTATACTCACCTTGGCGGGCGGTCCGATCCGGTGGGCGTCGCGGACCGGTCCGGTCCGGGGCCTCCCATCTTCATAGGATGACATCCTCTTCGGGTCTTCATGCTGCGGCTCCAGCGCAGACGTACTTTGTCTGCCCTGTTGAGGGCAGAGCAAAGTACTGCAGTGCACAGGCACTGGGAAAGCTCAGAGAGGCCTAGCACCTGCGCACTGCTGTACTTTGCTCTGCCCTCAACAGGGCAGATAAAGTACGCCTGCGCCGGAGCTGCAGCGTGAAGACCAAAGAGGACGTCATCGTAAGAAGATGGGAGGCCCCGAACCGGACTGCGACGCCCATCGGACCGGACCGGACCGGGACCGCCCCTGGGTGAGTATAATCTAACCTCTTTTTCTTATCTTTTAGGATACATCGAGGGCTTATCTACAGCAATCCAGAATGCTGTAGCTAAGCCCCTGATGCTGGTGGGCTTAGCTGACCCTCGATTTTGGGGGTGACAGGTTCCCTTTAAGTTAACATGTTAAATGCAACTGTCAATCTCTGTCAGCGGCAGGAGTATATCACTAATCCCACGCATTGGCGCCCATGTCACATGACCACAGGTCACCGATGGGTTGGCATGACCTCTGCAGCAGACCCCTGTGGTTGTCATTGCCAGATAGCTATGAGTGATGTCCAGTGGCCGACAGGTGATCATTTTAGCTACACACAGCAGGGCTGCAGCCGTGCTATATGTAACACATACGAATGGATGATCACAGCTTCCTGTCTCCCATGGAGATAATTGAAGCAATTAGAAATACAAATTCAAAATAAAACAATAAAAAAATACACATATTTGGTATCACTACATTCAGAAACGCCTGATCTATCAAGCTATAAAAAGAAGTAATCCGATTAGTAAATGATGTAACAAGAAAAGAAATCAAAATACCAGAATTACCTTTTTTGTTGCCACAACATTGCATTAAAATGCAATAACGGGCAATCAAAGGATTGTATCTACACCAAAATGGTATCAATATAAATATCAGCTCAGCCTGCAAAAAAATAAGCCTACACCCAGCCCAAGATCACAAAAAATGGAGACTATACGGGTCTGGCGACTTTTTTTTTTTTTTTTAAGTTTTAGATTTTTTTGTCACTACTTAAATAAAAAAATAACCTACAGTTGTGCTCAAAAGTTTACATACCCCAGCAGAATATTTGCTTTCTTCAGAGAATATGAATGCTAACACCAAAACTTTTTCTCCACTCGTGGTTAGTGGTTGGGTGAAGCCATTTATAGTCAAACTGCTGTCTTTTCACTTTTTAAATCATAATGACAGCCCAAAACATCCAAATGACCCTGATCAGAAGTTCACATACCCTGGTGATTTTGGCCTGATAATATGCACACAAGTTGACACAAATGGGTTTGAAAGGCTACTAAAGGTATCATTCTCACCTGTGACCTATTTGCTTTTAATTACCGTATTTTTTGCTTTATAAGACGCACCTGATTATAAGATGCATCCCCAAATTTGGTGAAGAAAAAGAGAAAAAAATAATTTTTTATGTTAAATGGGGGTCTGTCTTATAATGCGAGTGTCCGTCTTACAAATCATATGTCCTTCATCCTGGTATCTATATAACCCCCATCCTTGTGCTGGCACATGCCCCCCTGTGCTGCTGTCAGGCACATGACCCCTGGTCGTTGTACTTTTGATCATTTTTTCATTTGATTATTATATATTATTTTCCATTTCATCTTTTCATTTCATTTTATTTTTATTTTTATTTTATATTTTTTTATTTCCATCATCACTTTTTATTCATTCATTTTTCATTTATTCATTTTTTTCATTCATTTTTTCATTTCCTTTTCATTTATTGGATTCTTTTCATTTCATTTTATTTATTTTATTTAGTTTGGACTCCTACCATGCATCTGTATGTTTTACCATATAACTGCATTTTTCCTGTATTGTACTGCCCATTATGTACTGCCAGTCTGTATTCATAATTCTCTATCACACAGCGCTCCTTCCATCCCATTGCAGCGCTCCCTCCATATACACATCACAGCCTCTCTCCACGCTTCCCCCACACCCCTACGGCGTTTCCCAAACAGTGCCTTCCTACATTCATGGTACCTCACTAGCGCCTGTGAGTCCTCTGCCCTCTTTACAATGGCGTTCCATTTGCAACGCTGATTGCGCCCCCCTTCCCCTATAGCCCCTACAGGACAGGCGTTGACATCCGTTCGGTCATCGGCTGTCCTGGGCTTGCATACACTGCGCAGGCCCAGGCTTTCTGTGGCTGACCGATGTGCTCCGCTTCTACTGCGCACGCGCGAGCGGCTGAAATCGCCATTGCTAATGCGCCGGCGTCCCTGCACTCGTTCTGGACGCATCACCACCCAGGACCATAAATAGGTGCCTTCTGGGCACTTTCAGACAAGCGCTACTCCACGCAGTGACACTGTGAGTGTCTGCCCTTCCCACTTGCCCACCAACGCTGGTCCTGGCCACCTGTCTCCACGGACATCAGAGGACGGATGTGAGCGACTACCAACAGATAAGTTTTTTGTGCTAAATAGCACCAGCCAAGCTCCATACTCATGGTCCCCTTTTCTTTCTAGTGACATTGATCCCCTTATTCCGGTGGTTTAGCTCAGTGTACATTGGCCCTGGCTGGCTCCACAATCCAGCAGGTAGTGTTCTCTTCTTTCTGCTGCATACACGTTACCAGTAGCATTGTAGGTACTTACTTACTTTCCCTTGCCCCTCTCTTTAGCTACACGAATTTCCCCACAGTACTGGCTGTACTCTTCCAAGGTATCCAATTTTTGCTCTGGCTGGTCTCTTAAAGCGCACAGGTAGCTATATATATTTTTTTCTATCATCATCATCATCTATCATCTACTGGTTACCTACACACTGATATCTTTAATGTATCTATATCTACCCATACAGCTATTGGTACATATACCTGTCTGCCCTGCACCACGGCGACCACGGCACCATTACCACTAAGGTGATGTACATACAGAAGTGACTCCTTCTTTCTGTTGCATATAGGTTGCCAGTAGCTTTGTAGGTACTTACCCGCTCTCTTTCCCCCCCCTTCTCTTTAGCCATACGAATTTCCCCACATTACTGGTCGTACTGTTCCAAGGTATCCAACTTTTGCTCTGGCTGGTCCCTTAAAGCGCACAGGTAGTTATGTATTTTTACTTTCTATCATCCACCTACTTGTTACGTACACACTGGAATATTTAGTGTATCTATATCTACCCATACAGCCATTGGTATACACCTGTCTGCCCTGCACCACGGCGACTATGGCATCATTAACACTAAGGTGATGTGCATACATTTTAATGGCGGCCGAGCTAGGCCTATCTATGTTTGTACCTGAGGTCATACAAGCACCAGTTATGCAGCAGACCAGCTCATTTTTCCAATAACCCGTTACAGGTTGTTTACCTTTATTTCTTGGCTGACACCCCAGCAGCAATATTTACGCATTCGAAGGAAGAATCTACTACCTAAGTGTACGCTGCACTATCTTTCCCTACCGTCTCTTCTGTAACTAATTATCTATTGTGCATCTCTCTTGCTCCTTTGTTTTTGTTCCTTGTTAATTATTGATGGTACAAGCCTAGATGGCCTCCATTTCCTCGACACAAGTATTGACATGCTTTCTGAACTGTATATATGTATATACAGTTAGGTCCATATATATTTGGACAGAGACAACATTTTTCTAATTTTGGTTATAGATATTACCACAATGAATTTTAGACAAAACAATTCAGATACAGTTGAAGTTTAGTCTTTCAGCTTTCATTTGAGGGTATCCACATTAAAATTGGATGAAGGGTTTAGGAGTTTCAGCTCCTTAACATGTGCCACCCTGTTTTTAAAGGGACCAAAAGTAATTGGACAGATTCAATAATTTTAACTAAAATGTTCATTTTTAGTACTTGGTTGAAAACCCTTTGTTGGCAATGACTGCCTGAAGTCTTGAACTCATGGACATCACCAGACGCTGTGTTTCCTCCTTTTTGATGCTCTGCCAGGCCTTCACTGCGGTGGTTTTCAGTTGCTGTTTGTTAGTGGCCCTTTCTGTCTGAAGTTTAGTCTTTAACAAGTGAAATGCATGCTCAATTGGGTTGAGATCAGGTGACTAACTTGGCCATTCAAGAATATTCCACTTCTTTGCTTTAACAGACTCCTGGGTTGCTTTGGCTTTATGTTTTGGGTCATTGTCCATCTGTAGTATGAAATGACGACCAATCCGTTTTGCTGCATTTGGCTGGATCTGAGCACACAGTATGTCTCTGAATACCTCAGAACTCATTCAGCTGCTTCTGTCCTGTGTCACATCATCAATAATCACTAGTGACCCAGTGCCACTGGCAGCCATGCATGCCCAAGCCATCACACTGCCAACGCTGTGTTTTACAGATGAAGTGGTATGCTTTGGATCAAGAGCTGTACCACGCCTTCGCCATACTTTTCTCTTTCCATCATTCTGGTAGAGGTTGATCTTGGTTTCATCTGTCCAAAGAATGTTCTTCCAGAACTGTGCTGGCTTTTTTAGATGTTTTTAGCAAAGTCCAGTCTAGCCTTTTTATTCTTGATGCTTATGAGTGGCTTGCACCGTGCAGTGAACCCTCTGTATTTACTTTCATGCAGTCTTCTCTTTATGGTAGATTAGAATATTGATACGCCGACCTCCTGGAGAGTGTTGTTCACTTGGTTGGCTGTTGTGAAGGGGTTTCTCTTCACTATGGAGATTATTCTGCGATCATCCACCACTGTTGTCTTCCGTGGGCGCCCAGGTCTTTTTGCATTGATGAGTTCACCAGTGTTTTCTTTCTTTCTCAGGATGTACCAAACTGTAGATTTTGCCACTCCTAATATTGTAGCAATTTCTCGGATGTTTTTTTTTCTGTTTTTGCAGCTTAAGGATGGCTTGTTTCACCTGTATGGAGAGCTCCTTTGACCGCATGTTTACTTCACAGCAAAACCTTCCAAATGCAAGAACCACACCTCAAATCAACTCCAGGCCTTTTATCTGCTTAATTGAGAATGATATAACGAAGGGATTGCCCACACCTGTCCATGAAATAGCCTTGGAGTCAATTGTCCAATTACTTATGGTCCCTTTAAAAACAGGGTGGCACATGTTAAGGAGCTGAAAATCCTAAACCCTTCATCCAATTTTAATGTGGATACCCTCAAATGAAAGCCGAGAGTCTGAACTTCAACTGCATCTGAATTGTTTTGTTTAAAATTCATTGTGGTAATGTCTGTAACCAAAATTAGAAAAATGTTGTCTTTGTCCAAATATATATGGACCTAACTGTATGTATATATGTAATCTTGTCCGTGTCCTGTACATAGTTATTTACTACTGTTCTGCTCTATTTGTTTCAGCGATTTAGTGAACAAGGCCACGGGCTGGCCGAAACGTTTTATACTTATCGCTTCACCTGAACATTTATCTAATAAAATTATTCACATGAACTGAATATCTTCATCGTACGAGTGCAGTGATTTTACGTTCTATTTATGTTAAATGGGGGTCTGTCTTATAATGCGAGTGTCCGTCTTACAAATCATATGTCCCTCATCCTGGTATCTATATAACCCCCATCCTTGTGCTGGCACATGCTCCCCCTGTGCTGCTGTCAGGCACATGCCCCCCTGGTCACTATATGCCCCCCTGTGCTGTCAGGCACATGCCCCCTGGTCACTATATGCCCCCCTGTGCTACTGGCAGGCACATGCCCCCTGGTCACTATATGCCCCCCTGTGCTACTGGCAGGCACATGCCCCCCTGATCACTATATGCCCCCTGTGCTGCTGGCAGACACATGCCCCCTGGGTCACTATATGCTCCCCAGTGCTGCTGGCAGACACATGCCCCCCTGGGTCACTATATGCCCCCTTGTGCTGCTGGCAGGGACTTGTCCCCCTGTGCTGCTGGCAGGCACATGCCCCCCCCCGGGTCACTATATGCCCCCTGTGCTGCTGGCAGACACATGCCCCCTGGGTCACTATATGCTCCCCTGTGCTGCTGGCAGACACATGCCCCCTGGGTCACTATGTGCTCCCCAGTGCTGCTGGCAGACACATGCCCCCCTGGGTTACTATATGCCCCCCGTGCTGGCAGGCACATGCCCCCAGTCACAATATGCCCATCTGGGTCACTGTATGCCCCCCTGTGCTGGCAGACACATGCACCCCTGGGTCACTATATGCCCCCCTGTGCTGGTAGACACATGCCCCCCTGGGTCACTATATGCCTCCCTGTGCTGGCAGGCACATGCACCCCTGGTCACAAAATGCCCCCCTGTGCTGGCATGGACATGCCCCCTGTGCTGCTGGCAGGCACATGCCCCCCTGGTCACAATATGCCCCCCTGTACTGCTGACAGGTACAGCCCCCCCGGTCACTATATGCCGCCAGTGCTGCTGGCGTACAGCCCCCCGGTCACTATATGCCCCATGTGCTGCTGGAAGACACATGCCCCCCCTGTGCTGCTGGCAGGCACATGCCCCCCTGTGGTGCTGGCAGACATATGTCGCCCCCTGTGCTTCTGGCAGGCACATGCCCCCCTGTGCTGC
Source organism: Ranitomeya imitator (assembly GCF_032444005.1). Taxonomy (NCBI): domain Eukaryota; kingdom Metazoa; phylum Chordata; class Amphibia; order Anura; family Dendrobatidae; genus Ranitomeya; species Ranitomeya imitator. The sequence continues at coordinate 145,371,740 of NC_091288.1, read as the reverse complement.
TGGCAGATACATGCCCCCCCCTGTGCTGCTGGCAGTCACATGCTCCCCCCCCCGTGCTGCTGGCAGACACATGCCCCCCCTGTGCTGCTGGCAGGCATATGCCCCCCCTGTGCTGCTGGCAGACACATGACCCCCTGTGCTGCTGGCAGACACATGCCCCCCTGTGCTGCTGGCAGGCACATGCTTCCCCCCTGTGCTGCTGGCAGACACATGATAAAATAACAAACACTTCACCTTCTGATGATGGCTCCATGCTCACAGCTCCTCAGTTGTGCTTCCTGTTTCCCAGGCATCAAATCATGACTCTATAGTGACGGGGTCTGTTCCGCAGGACTGGCGCATAGCAAATGTGGTGCCAATATTCAAAAAGGGCTCTAAAAGTGAACCTGGAAATTATAGGCCAGTAAGTCTAACCTCTATTGTTGGTAAAATATTTGAAGGGTTTCTGAGGGATGTTATTCTGGATTATCTCAATGAGAATAACTGTTTAACTCCATATCAGCATGGGTTTATGAGAAATCGCTCCTGTCAAACCAATCTAATCAGTTTTTATGAAGAGGTAAGCTATAGGCTGGACCACGGTGAGTCATTGGACGTGGTATATCTCGATTTTTCCAAAGCGTTTGATACCGTGCCGCACAAGAGGTTGGTACACAAAATGAGAATGCTTGGTCTGGGGGAAAATGTGTGTAAATGGGTTAGTAACTGGCTTAGTGATAGAAAGCAGAGGGTGGTTATAAATGGTATAGTCTCTAACTGGGTCGCTGTGACCAGTGGGGTACCGCAGGGGTCGGTATTGGGACCTGTTCTCTTCAACATATTCATTAATGATCTGGTAGAAGGTTTACACAGTAAAATATCGATATTTGCAGATGATACAAAACTATGTAAAGCAGTTAATACAAGAGAAGATAGTATTCTGCTACAGATGGATCTGGATAAGTTGGAAATGGAAACTTGGGCTGAAAGGTGGCAGATGAGGTTTAACAATGATAAATGTAAGGTTATACACATGGGAAGAAGGAATCAATATCACCATTACACACTGAACGGGAAACCACTGGGTAAATCTGACAGGTAGAAGGACTTGGGGATCCTAGTTAATGATAAACTTACCTGGAGCAGCCAGTGCCAGGCAGCAGCTGCCAAGGCAAACAGGATCATGGGGTGCATTAAAAGAGGTCTGAATACACATGATGAGAGCATTATACTGCCTCTGTACAAATCCCTAGTTAGACCGCACATGGAGTACTGTGTCCAGTTTTGGGCACCGGTGCTCAGGAAGGATATAATGGAACTAGAGAGAGTACAAAGGAGGGCAACAAAATTAATAAAGGGGATGGGAGAACTACAATACCCAGATAGATTAGCGAAATTAGGATTATTTAGTCTAGAAAAAAGATGACTGAGGGGCGATCTAATAACCATGTATAAGTATATAAGGGGACAATACAAATATCTCGCTGAGGATCTGTTTATACCAAGGAAGGTGACGGGCACAAGGGGGCATTCTTTGCGTCTGGAGGAGAGAAGGTTTTTCCACCAACATAGAAGAGGATTCTTTACTGTTAGGGCAGTGAGAATCTGGAATTGCTTGCCTGAGGAGGTGGTGATGGCGAACTCAGTCGAGGGGTTCAAGAGAGGCCTGGATGTCTCCCTGGAGCAGAACAATATTGTATGTATTGTATCACTGTGCTGTGCCGATCACATGATCGGATATTAGCACAGACACAGGAAGCACAACAAAGAGAACGGAGCCATCATCGGAAGGTGAGTTAAGTGTTTGTTATTTTATCATTTGTCTGCTAGTAGCACAGGGAAGGGGGGGGCATATGCCTGCCAGCAGTACAGGTGGGGGCATATAAGAGTAACCGGGGGGCCATATCCATGAAGGGAGGGGGGGAGATGCAGGCACGTGTAATATTCACTGCTCCCCTGTGAATCAAGTCGGCACAGGTTCAGCACCGAGGAGATGGACAGCGGGTGCAGTGAATATTACATGAGGCTAATGAGCGGGAGCACAGGACCTCCTGCTGTCTCTGCAGCCTGCAGCCAGCCCACCCCAGCCTCTGACACCACTCCAGAGCCGCCCCCCCTCTTCTACAGCACAGCACACAGATTCGGATTATAAGACACACCCCCCACTTTCCCCAAAAATTTGGGGGAACAAAAGTGCATCTTATAATCTGAAAAATACGGTAGTATGTGTGCATAAAAGCTGAGTGAGTTTCTGGGATTCAGACAGGCTGCATTCAAACTGTGATTAACAAATGGAAAATCAGGGGCTCTGTGAAAGCATAACGATGGTCAGATAGACCAACAAAAAGGTCCTCCACAACTGCCAGGAACATTGTTCGGATGCTAAAAAAAAAAACACAAATAACAACAGCTGAAATACATGACTTTCTGAATACAAGCAGTGTGGCTGTTTCAAGATGCTCATTAAGGAAGCACTTGAAGAAAAATGGGCTGCATGGTCGAGTTGCCAGAAAAAAGCCATTACTGCGCAAATGCCACAAAGTATCTCTCCTACAATATGGAAAACAGCACAGAGACAAGCCTCAAAACTTCTGGAACAAGGTAATGTACAGTGATGAGACCAAAATTTAACTTTTTGCTACAGACATAAATGTTACATTTGGAGAGAGGTCAACAAGGCCTATGATGAAAGGATCACCATTCTTACTGTAAAGCATGAAGGTGGATAGCTGATGATTTGTGGATATGTGAGCTACAAAAACACAGAAAACTTGGTCAATGTTGAAGGAAAGATGTATGTAGCACGTTATCCTCAAATACTGGAGTCAAATTTGCACTCATCAGCCCGGAAGCTGCGAATGGGACGTACTTGGACGTTTCAACATGACAATAATCCAAAACACAAGGCCAAGTTGACTTGTCATTGGCTGCAGCAAAACAAAGTGAAGGTTCTAGAGTGGCCATCTCAGTCTCCTGACCTCAATATCATGGAGCCACTCTGGGGAGATCTCAAGAGCACAGTTCATGCTAGGAATTTACTGGAACTGGAGGCTTTTTGCCTGAGAAAATAAAGAACCTCATCCACAACTACCACAAAAGACTTCAAGCAGTCATTGATGTTAGAGGTGCCAATGCACGGAATTAAGAAATGGGGTGTGTAAAATTTTCATCAGGGTCATTTGGATGTTTTAGGTTGTCATTATGATTTAAAAAGAGAAAAGACAGTAGTTTGGCAATAAAAAGCTTCACCCAACCACTAACCATGAGTGGAGAAAAAGTGCTGTTGTTATCATTCATATTGTTTGTGGTTGGTGGGAGGGAGGAAACAAGCATTAGTGTTACCCAGCCACCGACACAGCATGGGCTTGAACCTCATGGAAGAGCCCATCATATGAGTGTGTTCTTGCTGCATAATCTGCAACATGATCCCCGTATAGTTATGATTCAAAATAGTGCTGACTACTGGGCTGTGACTCTGTTAGATTCATGTTATAAGACAAAATTTTGCCAGATGCATCCTGCACTGGAATGGGACCCGCGAATGCTGGAGTATTGGAACACGCTTTTACACAACCTTAAGAGAGGTTTTCCTCAAGACAGCAGTGAGGCAGCTTTAGACTTCCAACCTTCAGCACATCAATTCGTCAACGCCAACACATTAGCAGTAGTAGCAGTAGTGTACATGGCAGAAGCAATTTCTGTGAGTCCTTTGACCCATTTTTTTGACCAGCTTGTGTACCAGCACAACAATTCCAAGTCTGACACATGGTGAATGAATGGAGAGGATGGTGCAGGAGTATCTAGAACTCAATATTAATACCATCGGGGTTTTTGGACCCTTTCACATTTTTAACTTCCAAAAAAGATGAGTGGCCTGAGATCACCTCTCAAGCCATAGAGGTTTTACCATGCCCAGCAGCCAGCGTTCTCAGAACGTGTCTTTATCACTGCTGGTGGTGTCCTGACGGATAAGCACAGTCGACTACCCCTTGAAAGTGTAGACGGCCTAACTTTTATAGTGCTGTATATCTGCTCCCAAGTTGACCTAGAAGAACTGAAAAACAGCTTTTATTATACTCACTTGCTGAGCGGTCCGGTCCGATAGGTGTCGCTCTTCTTGGTCCAGCGTCTCCCATCTTCTTACGATCACCATCCTCCTTCTTGGATCTTGTGGATGACGCATCCCTGCATCATCCACACAGTCTGCTCTGCATCATGCTCCTGCGCAGTTGTATATATCTGCCCTGTTGAAGGCAGAGCAAAGTCCTGCAGTGCGCAGGCGCTGAGAAAGGTTAGAGAGGTCCAGCGCCTACACACTACAGGATTTTACTCTGCCCTTAACAGGGCACATAACACACATGCACAAGAGCATGATGTCAGGGAGACTGTGTGGATGATGCAGGGAGGAGTCATTCACACAATCCAGGAAGAAGGATGGTGATCATAAGAAGATGGGAGGTGCCGGACCAAGAAGCGCAACACCAGACCGGACTGGACTGCCCCGCAGGTGAGTATAATAGAAGTTAGTTTTCAGTTCTTCTAGGTCGGGTTGGGAGCAGTTATGCAGAATTATAGAATGCTGTATATCAGTATTGAATGCTTTATATCAGCCCTGAAAGGTGGTGGCCGTAACTCATATCAGCCAAACCTGGTGACAGGTTCCTTTTAACACAAGTTAGTGGAAATGTGAACAGTCATGGCTGGTCTCCATCTGCTGCATTGGCTGTAGTGGAAGATGTGTTGGTCCATATTATACTATTTCTACTCTCGTGATATTAATGCCACCCCGGTGGTGTAAGGCTTTCATTGTCATGATGTGACACGACCCAACGGGGGTCGGTCAGCGGACGGCGCAACACACACAACGGGATGGAAATAGGGAGAGGAAGGCCCTACAAATAGGGAAATGGTTTATAGTCACCACGTGAGCCAAACCTGAACCAGTCCCTGCACTCCCCTAATGCCCTAAGTGGGTCCTTCCCCACACTGCCGTCAGCAACCTCGTCCCTTGCTGTTACACAGCACTGTCCTGGCTAGTGCACTGGCCAGCAAGGGGCGCTAGCCCCACCACTTCCGCGACCAATCAGCGACGCCAGATTTCCATTACAGACAAACAGACCCTTAGACGATTATATATACTAGATGGTGGCTCGATTCTAACGCATTGAGTATTCTGGAATATGTATGTATGTATGTACGTCATACTGTGAGTGGGGGTTAAATTCCGCGCCAATATCGCTGATTGGTCGTGGCTGGCCGCTTAGTATATAGCACAGCCACGTAGTATATAGCACAGCCACATAGTATATAGCACAGTGCTGTAGTATATAACACAGCCCATGTAGTATATAGCACAGCCCTCGCAGTAGATAGCACAGCCACGTAGTATATAGCACAGCCCACATAGTATATAACACAGCCACGTAGTATATAGCACAGCCAACGCAGTAGATAGCACAGCCACGTAGTATATAGCAGCCATGTAGTATAGCAGCCACGTAGTAAACAGCACAGCCCACAAAAATAATTAAAATAAAAAATAGATATATACTCACCTTCCGTCATCCACCGAAGCTGTCCCACTCCTCGCGATGTGGCCGGCAGCTTCCGTTCTAAGAGATGCATTGTGAAATTACCCAGATGACTAAGTCATCTGGGTAATTTCGCAATGCATCTCTGGGAACAGAAGCTGCCGAGAGCATCGGGAGGAGCAGGAAAGCTGCGGAGGCGACGGAAGGTCAGAATAGCATGATTTTTTATTTTTATTATTAGTTTTAACATTATATCTTTTTACTATTGATGCTGCATAGCCAGCATCAATAGTAAAAATTTAGTCCGGGATGATGCGACACACTGGCACTGACTGGAGGGGAGTAGAGAGGGGGCACTGACTGGAGGAGAGTAGGGAGGGGCCAATTTGCGGCCGGACTAAGCCTGTTGCTGTTGCTCGTGGCAAGACAGCCGCGACCAATCAGCGACTCAGGATTTCCGTTACAGACAGAAAGACAGACAGACAAACAGACAGAAGTACCCCTTATATGATTGTATAGATAGATGGATAATTTATCTATAGATATATTTATAGATAGATATATCTATAGATACATAGATATACTAAACATCGGGTTTGGTATTATCTATCTATCGTATCTATCTATTATCTATCATCTATCTATCTATCTATCTATCGATAAATCTATCTAGGTATCTATACTGTAGATATATCTATCGATAGATACATTTATAGATAGATAATAGATACAATAGATTAGATAGATAGATACGATACGATAGATCTATCTATCATCTATCTATCTATCAATCATCTATTATCTATCTATCAATCTATCTGTTATCTATCATCTATCTGTCTGTGTGTGTAAACATTATTCTTCAATGGAGTATGTAAATGAAGTGGTTGGACAAGAAATGACATCGCCCTTTTTTTGGTATATCTTTATTGAGCTTACAAAAACACACACAAATCCGCATGAAAAACGAGTAAAAAACGCATGAAAAACGCAGGTGACCTGCCAGTGACCTCAGGTGCAGATTTGGTGCAGAATTTACCTGCGTCAAATCCTGATGAAATCCTGATGCAATCCTGAATGTGGACACTTACCCAAAGGGGGCTGAGGGACAGAGGACAGACCTGGCCATTACATCATCTTATGTAAGTAGCATTGCAGAGTTCTTCACAAGCTTTGATCAACCAATTTTATGGATCTGTATTGATCTTGTTCATGCACAATTTGCACAGTACTGGCAACATACTACACAACTTATGACAATCTCACACTTCCATAATACATTTGACATAGGCAGGGGGTTATGTGCAATACTATGATTTATGTGCAATAATTAATCATCGCTATTACCATAAAGGCAATGATTTAAATTGTTCATACAGTGGGGCAAAAAAGTATTTAGTCAGTCAGCAATAGTGCAAGTTCCACCATTTAAAAAGATGAGAGGCGTCTGTAATTTACATCATAGGTAGACCTCAACTATGGGACACAAACTGAGAAAAAAAAATCCAGAAAATCACATTGTCAGTTTTTTTAACATTTTATTTGCATATTATGGTGGAAAATAAGTATTTGGTCAGAAACAAACAATCAAGATTTCTGGCTCTCACAGACCTGTAACTTCTTCTTTAAGAGTCTCCTCTTTCCTCCACTCATTACCTGTAGTAATGGCACCTGTTTAAACTTGTTATCAGTATAAAAAGACACCTGTGCACACCCTCAAACAGTCTGACTCCAAACTCCACTATGGTGAAGACCAAAGAGCTGTCAAAGGACACCAGAAACAAAATTGTAGCCCTGCACCAGGCTGGGAAGACTGAATCTGCAATAGCCAACCAGCTTGGAGTGAAGAAATCAACAGTGGGAGCAATAATTAGAAAATGGAAGACATACAAGACCACTGATAATCTCCCTCGATCTGGGGCTCCACGCAAAATCCCACCCCGTGGGGTCAGAATGATCACAAGAACGGTGAGCAAAAAGCCCAGAACCACGCGGGGGGACCTAGTGAATGAACTGCAGAGAGCTGGGACCAATGTAACAAGGCCTACCATAAGTAACACACTATGCCACCATGGACTCAGATCCTGCAGTGTCCCACTGCTTAAGCCAGTACATGTCCGGGCCCGTCTGAAGTTTGCTAGAGAGCATTTGAATGATCCAGAGGAGTTTTGGGAGAATGTCCTATGGTCTGATGAAACCAAACTGGAACTGTTTGGTAGAAACACAACTTGTCGTGTTTGGAGGAAAAAGAATACTGAGTTGCATCCATCAAACACCATACCTACTGTAAAGCATGGTGGTGGAAACATCATGCTTTGGGGCTGTTTCTCTGCAAAGGGGCCAGGACGACTGATCCGGGTACATGAAAGAATGAATGGGACCATGTATCATGAGATTTTGAGTGCAAACCTCCTTCCATCAGCAAGGGCATTGAAGATGAAACGTGGCTGGGTCTTTCAACATGACAATGATCCAAAGCACACCGCCAGGGCAACGAAGGAGTGGCTTCGTAAGAAGCATTTCAAGGTCCTGGAGTGGCCTAGCCAGTCTCCAGATCTCAACCCTATAGAAAACCTTTGGAGGGAGTTGAAAGTCCGTGTTGCCAAGCGAAAAGCCAAAAACATCACTGCTCTAGAGGAGATCTGCATGGATGAATGGGCCAACATACCAACAACAGTGTGTGGCAACCATGTGAAGACTTACAGAAAACGTTTGACCTCTGTCATTGCCAACAAAGGATATATTACAAAGTATTGAGATGAAATTTTGTTTCTGACCAAATACTTATTTTCCACCATAATATGCAAATAAAATGTTAAAAAAAACAGACAATGTGATTTTCTGGATTTTTTTTTCTCAGTTTGTCTCCCATAGTTGAGGTCTACCTATGATGTAAATTACAGACGCCTCTCATCTTTTTAAGTGGTGGAACTTGCACTATTGCTGACTGAGTAAATACTTTTTTGCCCAACTGTATATATGCACTAGCACTTTAAAGAGACTGCACAGCATCTTGGGCCATTCATTGTTTCCCTTATAGTATACATATGCGTTATATTCATAGAATTGTATCCATACATGATTTGAACGCAATAACGCTCTTTTTTCTTTGGTGTATTCCTGCATATTAGGACATCTGCAATTATTGCACTATATGCATTGGATTTGTATTAGCCAGGTCTAAATCCTTTACGCCCCTCGCACTGGAGGATATTGATGTTATTTTCATTTGTATGTCTTATTTCTATATCTTAAATGAAGTACACAAATTGTTTTAATTGAAGGTAGTATTCACTTGTGACTACCCGACGCATTTGGTAATGCAGCCCAGTGGCAGTATTTGATTTATAACTTGCCTTGGTGACACTGTATTATGGTATGGATCACCCCCTCTTTTGATCAGACTCATAGATAGCATGATGTTGTACCTAAGTAAAGATTACTAAGATAGCTGAAATATTTCTTTTAATTTTTCCAACATCAGAAAGATTCCTGCCTTTCCCAGCTTTTATAGTACAGGAGGTACATACTAAGTATTGAATAATACATTTTAACACATTGCTACATAGCCAATGGGTCAGTAGTAGTGTTGAGCATTCCGATACCGCAAGTATCGGGTATCGGCCGATATTTGCGGTATCGGAATTCCGATACCGAATTCCGATACTTCCCGCGTATCGGATACCGGAATCGGAAGTTCCCAGAATTCAAACTGAACGCAGCAGCCAATGAGGAATGATTGGAAGTGTGGGCACATCCTGTTTAGCATGGTGGGCATGTAACTACTGGCAAGGCTGTGATTGGCTGCTGAAATGATGTCACTCTGCACTATAAAAAACGCTGCCGCCATTTTGCGGTCACTCTGCTGTGATTTCAGTTAGGGACAGGACGCTGTGTTCTAACTGAGGGCCAGTTGAGATAGCTAATTGCTTTATTTTCCTTTCCCAAGGCTAATTTAGCAAAACGCTGTGTGTTCTTCACTGTTCACCTTGCTCTTGCCTTGCAGCGCTGTTTTAACAGCGTTCTGCAAGGTCTGTGTGTGTGTGTGTGTGTGTGTGTGCAGCTCACTCTGTAGTCTGTGTGCAGCCATATACCCGGTTGTATTCAGCTCAGGGGGGGTTCACACTGCCTCACACAGTTGTCCTTTTTTGCTCATAGTGCAGCCTGCTGCACATTTTTTCTCAAATTTCCTATTAGTGTTTTTCCACCCGTCTCCAGCTAAATTGTGGAAAAACACTACATAGGATAACCTAGAGGGGGGTTTTTGGGCCTTGCAGAGTTACAGAAACACACTGAAGATGTAGGCCAACCAACAGCGGCAGCTACCACCTCTTCAGCTCGTGTTGCCTCTTCCTCCAGCTCACGAACAGCTGGTTTGGCTTCCTCCCAGGATCGCCATGGAAGAACCTCTGGCACTGTTGTCACCTTGTGTAATTCCACCCACAGCACCACCTTCCCAGTCATCCTCACACTCCCAGTCTACTCTACAGCCATCGGTAGTACAGGCATGGGAGAAAAGGCGGGCATTCTCGGCCAACCACCCCCGAGCACAGGCTCTGAATGCAGGCATTGCCAAACTGTTGTCCCTGGAAATGCTCTCATTCAGGCTGGTGGAGACTGACAGCTTCCGTGACTTGATGGCATTGGCAGTCCCACAGTAGAAGGTGCCCAGCCGCTTTTACTTCAGCAGGCAAGCTGTCCCTGCCCTGCACAGGCATGTTGAGGGAAACATAAAACATGCGCTACTGAACGCCGTCAGTAGCAAGGTCCACCTCACCACCGATGCGTGGACCAGTCAGCATGGACAGGGGCGATACGTTTCCCTCACTGCCCATTGGGTTAATGTTGTTGAGCCAGGTACAGATCGTGCGAGTGGCGCAGGACGTGTCCTGCCCACTCCAAGGATTGCAGGAATCCAGTCTGTACGCATTGACTCCTCCTCTTACACAAGTTCCTCAGAATCATCTCTGCAGGAGCCGTCACAGTCCACCTCCACATGGACCCGTGAACGTTTACCTATGACCGACATGAGCAGAGCCGTGGCCAAACGTCAGCAGGCCGTCTTGAAACTAGTTTCATTGGGGAATCGAAGCCACACAGCGCAGGAGCTCTGGAATGCCATCAAGCAGGAGAGCGATGTGTGGTTACTGCCAGCGAATTTCCAGCCAGGCATGGTAGTGTGTGACAATGGCCGAAATCTGGTGGCAGCTTTGGCCCTTGGCAACCTCACTCACATCCCATGTCTGGCACATGTGCTCAATTTGGTTGTGCAGAGTTTTCTGAAGGACTATCCGGATCTTGATGCCCTGCTGCACAAGGTCCGCCTAGAGTGTGCTCACTTGCGGCGTTCCAGCTTGGCAAGATCCCGCATTGCTGCTCTGCAGCGCCGATTCCGCCTTCCGGAACACCGCATCATATGTGACCTACCTACCCGGTGGAATTCCACGTTACATATGTTGGAGCGGTTGTGTGAGCAGCAGCAAGCAGTTATGGAGTACCAGCTGCATCAGGCGCAAAGAAGTCGCAGTCAGCGCCGATCAGACTTCACAACCACAGAGTGGGCCACTATGAAGGACGTCTGCCAGGTTTTGCGTCCTTTTGATTATTCCACGCGGATGGCAAGTGCAGATGATGCACTAGTCAGCATGACTGTCCCCCTTATCTGCCTGCTTCAGCAAACTTTGCAAGGGTTAAGGGATGATGTTGTGGAAGAGGTGGAGGATGAGGAGTCACCTTTTCCATCAGCTTCTGGAGAGTCAGCGCCACGTGGTTCCTCACAAAGGGGTACGCAGGGGCCACTTTGTGAGGAGGATGAGGAGGAGTCAATGGAGGAGGAAGAGCTCCGTCCAGAGGAGGGAGCGACACAATTGTCCAGTGGTCAGTGTGTACAGCGAGGGTGGGGTGATGACGAGTGGGCAGAGATCATGTCTCAAGCAGGGGACAGCGTTTCTGGGCCAGTTGGCAGTCTGCAGCACATGGTGGATTTCATGCTGCAGTGCCTGAGAAACGACCGCCGCATCGACCACATTCTCAATATGCCTGATTATTGGGTGTTCACCCTCCTCGATCCTCGCTACCGGGACAACGTCCAAAACCTCATCCCAGCGTTGACCCGGGAGCGTAAATTGCGGGAGTACCACGACACACTGGTGAATTCCATCATCTTCTCCAGTCCAACTGAGAGGAGTGCTGCTAGTGCTTTACAAAGCAGATCATTGCATCGAGGCAGTGGGGGAGGCTCTGCCCAAAGAGGGAGCAGAAGCAGTGCCTCTGCCCAAGGCAAGCCCAGTATGGCACAACTCTTTTGTGTGCCCGCCCCAAATGTCTACACCATCACCGCCGGCTCCAGTCAGCAGGAGGCAACGGTTCCGTCAGATGGTGACAGACTACATGGCTTGCCCTCTTACTGTACTCCCAGACGGCTCTTCCCCGTTCAAGTTTTGGGTCTCTAAGCTGGATACATGGCCAGAGCTAAGCCAGTATGCATTGGAGGTGCTGGCTTGCCCTGCGGCTAGTGTCTTATCGGAACGTGTCTTTAGTGCCGCAGGTGGTGTACTAACAGACCGTCGCATGCGACTATCCTCCGATAACGTTGACCGGCTTACTTTCCTGAAAATGAACCAGGCCTGGATCTCGCAGGAATTTGCCACTCCTCTGCCTGATTAAGTAATTGGGTGTCATCCAGGTCTCCTGCTGTGTTCATCTTTCTACCACCTGAACTGCTATTCCTGGGCTCCAACACCGCCAGTTGCGGCTCAGAAGTGCAGGCTGCACAGTAAAAACATACGACCCAGTGTTATTGGGTTTCAGTAACGTCAGCTGATCCCCAGCTGTGTAGCCGGCAATGTGTCCTGCGACCGCCAAGCTGGCACAACAACCTAAATGTAAGGGAACCTGTCCCCCCCCCCCTCGTCGTTTGTTACTGAAAGAGCCATCTTGTGCAGCAGTAATGCTGCACAAGGAAAAGGTAGCTCTTTTAGTTTAGCTCCTTGCACACGCAGAACTTAACACTTATAAAATGTGTTCACTGATACCGTTATACCGTCCCGGAGCTGGGACTTTCCTTCGTAATGTGACGCAGCACAGCCGTCATTCCTACCCCCTTGGTGCCATGCGCTGCCTCCTCAGCGTTGTTTTAAGCTGTCACGGAGCCTGCGCTGTTCTGTTATCCCTTGGCCATGCCCTATTTGCGCTGCCTGTCTTCTGACATAATTTGGTGTCAGGCTGGCTGCGCCTGTGCGGCCGCGCTGCCCGAGATCCCGCCTCGCAGTGTCTTCTGATTGAATCACACTGCGGGCCTGGGATCCATGGGCATGCGCAGTGCATATCTTCCCCTCGGGCTCTCGCTCATCTCCCTCGGCCCTCTTTAGACTGTGCGCCGTCAGCTGATCCCTAATAGCATGCCACGGCCGTGACACCGCACAGTCTGAAGGAGGGGAGTGAGAGTCGAGGATATGCACTGTGCATGCCCATGGATCCAAGGCCCGCAGTGGGATTATGTTAGACGACACTGCGAGTTGGGATCTGGAGCAGCGTGGATGCACAGGCACTGACAGCCTGACACCAAATTATGTCAGAAGACAGGCAGCGCTAATTGGGCATGGCCAAGGGATAACAGAACAGCGCAGGCTCCGTGACAGCTTAAAACAACGCTGAGGAGGCAGCGCACGGCACCAAGGGGATAGGAATGACAGCTGTGCTGTGTCCCATTACGAAGGAAATTCGCACCTCCGGGACGGTTTAATGGTATAAGGGGACACATTTTTAGTGTTTACTTCTGTGTTTGCAAGGAGCATAATTAAAAGAGCAACCTTTTCCTTTTGCATCCTTAGTGCTGCACAAGATGGCTCTTTCAGCTACAAAAGTCTTTGGGGGGGGTTAAAGGTTCCCTTTCAACTTGCTCCAATCAGGCTTCGGCCTACACTCTGTTCCTCTGCTCCTCCTGCTGTCCCTGGGCTCTAACACCGCCAGTTGGTGCCTGGAAGTGCTGTCTGCACAGTCAACAGTCGCTCCTCTGTTATTGGGGTTCAGTAACGTCAGCTGATCCCCAGCTGTGTGTGCGGCAATACCTCCAATCTGCTCCTCCTGCTGTCCCTGGGCTCTAACACCACCAGTTGGTGCCTGGAAGTGCTGTCTGCACAGTCAACAGTCGCTTCTCTGTTATTGGGGTTCAGTAACGTCAGCTGATCCCCAGCTGTGTGTGCGGCAATACCTCCAATCTGCTCCTCCTGCTGTCCCTGGGCTCTAACACCGCCAGTTGGTGCCTGGAAGTGCTGTCTGCACAGTCAACAGTCGCTCCTCTGTTATTGGGGTTCAGTAATGTCAGCTGATCCCCAGCTGTGTATCCGGCAACGTGTCATGCGACCGCCACGCTGGCACAACTAAAATGTAAGGGGACCTGTCCCCCTCCCCCCCCCAAGCGTTTGTTACTGAAAGAGCCACCTTGTGCAGCACTAATACTGCACAAGGAAAAGATCACTCTTGAAATTATGCTCCTTGCAAACGCTGAACTACACACTCATGTAATGTGTCCCCTCACACCGTCCAATCGTCCCGGAGGTGGGACTTTCCTTTGTAATGTGACGCAGCACAGCTGTCATTGCTACCCCCTTGACACCGTGCGCTGCCTCCTCAGCGTTGTTTGATTCCGTCATGGACCCTGCGCTGTTATGTTATCCCTTGGCCATGCACAGTTTGCGCTGCCCGTCCTCTGACATCATTTGTTGTCGTCCTGGCTGCGCCTGTGCGTCCACACTGCCCGAAATCCCACCTCGCAGTGTCGTCTAATGTGATCCCACAGTGGGCCTGGTATCCATGGCCATGCGCAGTGCATATACTAAAAACACTCAGTTTGAAAAAATGTTTGCAGTAATCCGCAAGTGCTAGTAAAAGATGTAAATAACAGGGTATTTGGTTGATACGTTTTTTGCAAAAAATGTATACTAAGCTGCTCTACCAATCTTCACGGTATACCCATATCAGAGCAGTCCTAACTAATGTATGCAATCCCTATCTGATGTATTTAAAAACCTGATCATCTGTATATTACCTGTGTGAACAGGGTTCAGAGAGGAAAAATCCATGTGTGCATACAGGGCAGAACAGCTTTTGTGCAGCTAGCCCAAGAGGAGTGGTGGAACTCCCCAGTCTTGTAGACACAAGAGAACAATCATGGAAACAGGAACACATGGGCTACTTGCACAGTGAACAAGTCTGTAAGAACATGTTCACACACCACCAAGAAACCTGAAGACACAAAAGAGAATGGTAAAACCAAAAACACTCAGTTTGAAAAAATGTTTGCAGTAATCCGCAAGTGCTAGTAAAAGATGTAAATAACAGGGTATTTGGTTGATACGTTTTTTGCAAAAAATGTATACTAAGCTGCTCTACCAATCTTCACGGTATACCCATATCAGAGCAGTCCCAACTAATGTATGCAATCCCTATCTGATGTATTTAAAAACCTGATCATCTGTATATTACCTGTGTGAACAGGGTTCAGAGAGGAAAAATCCATGTGTGCATACAGGGCAGAACAGCTTTTGTGCAGCTAGCCCAAGAGGAGTGGTGGAACTCCCCAGTCTTGTAGACACAAGAGAACAATCATGGAAACAGGAACACATGGGCTACTTGCACAGTGAACAAGTCTGTAAGAACATGTTCACACACCACCAAGAAACCTGAAGACACAAAAGAGAATGGTAAAACCAAAAACACTCAGTTTGAAAAAATGTTTGCAGTAATCCGCAAGTGCTAGTAAAAGATGTAAATAACAGGGTATTTGGTTGATACGTTTTTTGCAAAAAATGTATACTAAGCTGCTCTACCAATCTTCACGGTATACCCATATCAGAGCAGTCCTAACTAATGTATGCAATCCCTATCTGATGTATTTAAAAACCTGATCATCTGTATATTACCTGTGTGAACAGGGTTCAGAGAGGAAAAATCCATGTGTGCATACAGGGCAGAACAGCTTTTGTGCAGCTAGCCCAAGAGGAGTGGTGGAACTCCCCAGTCTTGTAGACACAAGAGAACAATCATGGAAACAGGAACACATGGGCTACTTGCACAGTGAACAAGTCTGTAAGAACATGTTCACACACCACCAAGAAACCTGAAGACACAAAAGAGAATGGTAAAACCAAAAACACTCAGTTTGAAAAAATGTTTGCAGTAATCCGCAAGTGCTAGTAAAAGATGTAAATAACAGGGTATTTGGTTGATACGTTTTTTGCAAAAAATGTATACTAAGCTGCTCTACCAATCTTCACGGTATACCCATATCAGAGCAGTCCTAACTAATGTATGCAATCCCTATCTGATGTATTTAAAAACCTGATCATCTGTATATTACCTGTGTGAACAGGGTTCAGAGAGGAAAAATCCATGTGTGCATACAGGGCAGAACAGCTTTTGTGCAGCTAGCCCAAGAGGAGTGGTGGAACTCCCCAGTCTTGTAGACACAAGAGAACAATCATGGAAACAGGAACACATGGGCTACTTGCACAGTGAACAAGTCTGTAAGAACATGTTCACACACCACCAAGAAACCTGAAGACACAAAAGAGAATGGTAAAACCAAAAACACTCAGTTTGAAAAAATGTTTGCAGTAATCCGCAAGTGCTAGTAAAAGATGTAAATAACAGGGTATTTGGTTGATACGTTTTTTGCAAAAAATGTATACTAAGCTGCTCTACCAATCTTCACGGTATACCCATATCAGAGCAGTCCTAACTAATGTATGCAATCCCTATCTGATGTATTTAAAAACCTGATCATCTGTATATTACCTGTGTGAACAGGGTTCAGAGAGGAAAAATCCATGTGTGCATACAGGGCAGAACAGCTTTTGTGCAGCTAGCCCAAGAGGAGTGGTGGAACTCCCCAGTCTTGTAGACACAAGAGAACAATCATGGAAACAGGAACACATGGGCTACTTGCACAGTGAACAAGTCTGTAAGAACATGTTCACACACCACCAAGAAACCTGAAGACACAAAAGAGAATGGTAAAACCAAAAACACTCAGTTTGAAAAAATGTTTGCAGTAATCCGCAAGTGCTAGTAAAAGATGTAAATAACAGGGTATTTGGTTGATACGTTTTTTGCAAAAAATGTATACTAAGCTGCTCTACCAATCTTCACGGTATACCCATATCAGAGCAGTCCTAACTAATGTATGCAATCCCTATCTGATGTATTTAAAAACCTGATCATCTGTATATTACCTGTGTGAACAGGGTTCAGAGAGGAAAAATCCATGTGTGCATACAGGGCAGAACAGCTTTTGTGCAGCTAGCCCAAGAGGAGTGGTGGAACTCCCCAGTCTTGTAGACACAAGAGAACAATCATGGAAACAGGAACACATGGGCTACTTGCACAGTGAACAAGTCTGTAAGAACATGTTCACACACCACCAAGAAACCTGAAGACACAAAAGAGAATGGTAAAACCAAAAACACTCAGTTTGAAAAAATGTTTGCAGTTCTTACAGACTTGTTCACTGTGCAAGTAGCCCATGTGTTCCTGTTTCCATGATTGTTCTCTTGTGTCTACAAGACTGGGGAGTTCCACCACTCCTCTTGGGCTAGCTGCACAAAAGCTGTTCTGCCCTGTATGCACACATGGATTTTTCCTCTCTGAACCCTGTTCACACAGGTAATATACAGATGATCAGGTTTTTAAATACATCAGATAGGGATTGCATACATTAGTTAGGACTGCTCTGATATGGGTATACCGTGAAGATTGGTAGAGCAGCTTAGTATACATTTTTTGCAAAAAACGTATCAACCAAATACCCTGTTATTTACATCTTTTACTAGCACTTGCGGATTACTGCAAACATTTTTTCAAACTGAGTGTTTTTGGTTTTACCATTCTCTTTTGTGTCTTCAGGTTTCTTGGTGGTGTGTGAACATGTTCTTACAGACTTGTTCACTGTGCAAGTAGCCCATGTGTTCCTGTTTCCAGCAGTGCATATACTAGCCTCTCACTCCCCTTCTTCACGCTTCTTCAGACTAGGCGGCGTCAGCTGATCCCTAATAGCATGCCACGGCCGTGACGCCGCACAGTCTGGAGAAGCAGGAAGGAGGTGAGTGAGAGGCGATGATATGCACTGCGCATGCCCATGGATCCCTGGCCCGCAGTGGGATTACATTAGATGACACTGCGAGGTTGGATCTCGGGCAGCTTGGACGCACAGGCACTGCCAGCCTGACACCTAAATGATGTCAGAAGACGGGCACCGCTAACTGTGCATGGCCAAGGGATAACATTACAGCGCGGGCTCCGTGACAGAACCAAACAACGTTGAGGAGGTGGCGCACGGCACCAAGGGGGTTGGAATGACGGCTGTGCTGTGTCACATTACAAAGGGACGTCCCACTTCCGGGACGGTTTGACAGTGTGAGGGGACACATTATATGAGTTTGTACTTCAGCGTTTGCAAGGAGCATAATTTTCGGAGCCACCATTTTCCATGTGCAGTATTACTGCTGTACAAGATGGCTCTTTCAGCAACAAATGCCTGGGGGGGTTAAAGGTTCCCTTTCAACTTGCTCCACTGCAGGCTTCGTCCTACACTCTGCTCCTCTTTGATTCCCTGGGTTTCAACACTGTCAGTTGCCACCTGGAAGTGTTGTCTACACAGAAAAAACACTAGCTGATGTGTCAGTGGGGTTCAGCACCGCCAGCTGTTCCCCTGTTGTGTAGTCGGCAACGTGTCCAGCACAAGCCACGCTGGCACAACAGAACAAAAGCTGCCACCAGTGCAGGCTTCGGCCTACACTCTGCTCCTCTCCTCCTGCTGCTGCCCCTGGGCTCAAACACCGCTAGTTTTGGCCCGGAAGTGCTAGCTGCACAGAGAAAAACACCAGCCAATGTGTTAGTGGGGTTCAGCAACGCCAGCTGTTCCCCTGCTGTGTAGCTGGCAACGTGACCTGCAAACGCCACGCAGGCACATGAACTGAAATTAAAGGGACCCTGCCACCCACCCCAAGGTGTTTGGTGTTTCTATGTATATCAGCTACCTTGTACAGCAGTAATGCTGCATTTGTACAAGGTGGCTGACTTTTTCTCCTTGCCAACGTGGAACTCAACACGTACAAAATGTGTCTCATTGAGACCATTCCACTGTGTTAGGGTTGGCGGAACGCACCAAATATATTGTTTATTAAAAAAAATTGGTGCGTTCGCAACCCGGGATCCACCGTGCAGGAAAGTACCTGCTGCTAAATAATGGCGGCTCTATATGGCGGTATATACTAACTCTGTTAGCTTCACAGAGTAACCGCGAGAGGTGAGCTCTGTGCCCTGTTAGACTTTCACAGAGGCACAGGCCAACTACCCAGATGTGAGCAGTGAGTGGTCATGCATGCATATTCAATCTCCTCGCCGGAGGAGCCAGCATTCTAGGGGCTTATTTCAGCCGGGTCCCTGAACACATTTATACACAATCTCCTCGCCGGAGGTGCCAGCATTCTAGGGGTTTATTTCAGCCGGGTCCCTGAACACATACAAACACATGACCATATTGGCGCAAAGCATATAGCAAAAGACGATACTAGCGCATGGCCGTGCGGTCATGCGCAGTTTATATAGTTGCAGCACAGGAAGCTGCTACTGAAGTTTTTGCCCTTTCAGGACCTTCCAGAAGGACCAATGGAAAGTGCTGCAGTACCTGAGCATGTTTTGCCCTTTCAGGACCTTCCAGAAGGACCAATGGAATGTACTGCAGCACCTGAGCATGTGACTGAACATGTGGCCCTCGACCTCCAATGGGAGACCCTGCCCTGGGCATGCTCAGTGTGAGTAAACAAGGACTTAGTCCCAGAGAGGCTCGCTCGCCGCAGATCAGTGCAGGGTACCATAGGAAAGCCAGAAAAGGCAGTAGTGACCCTATGCACCGAATCAGCCCCAGCGAGACGCTGGGAGCGACGTCTCCGCTGAGCAGAGCCCACTGCGGCCGATACCGAATGGGAGACCGCAGCAGACACGGATCGAGATTCCCCCTGTGCAGCAGAGGAAACTCGACTCCTAACATTACCTTCCCTCCTAGGGCCCCCCCCTCCTTGAGCCTCACTACGCTCAAAAGCTGCGATAAGCAGCGGAGCCCGAATGTGCTCCACAGGCTCCCAGGTTCTATCCTCTGGGCCGTGACCCTTCCAGTCCACCAGATAAAATTTCTTGCCACGTACCACCTTGCACCCCACAATAGCATTCACCTCAAACTCATCCGTGGATGAACCCGATGTCCCAGCAGATGACTCAGAAAACCGGGACAAATGAACAGGCTTTAAGAGGGAAACGTGGAAAGTATCGGTGATACCAAGGCGTGGAGGAATAGCCAAACGGTAGACAACAGGGTTGACCTGTTCCAGAACCTTAAACGGGCCAATGTAGCGAGGAGCAAACTTAGTGGACTCAACTCGCAGCCTGATGTTACGGGCGGAGAGCCACACTAAGTCGCCAGGAGCAAAGACCGGAGCGGGGCGCCGGTGTGTATCAGCCGAAACCCTCATTCTCTCCTTGGAGGCCCGGATGGCATCCTGTGTGCGGTCCCAGATGTCACGTGCCTCCACCGCCCAGTCTGCCACCCTAGAATCGGTGGATGACACGGGCATGGGCACAGGGACACGCGGATGCTGGCCGTAATTAAGGAGAAAAGGAGTTTGACCAGTGGAATCGGCTACGGCGTTGTTCAGGGCAAATTCCGCCCAAGGTAGCAAAGATGCCCAGTCATCCTGCCTAGCAGAGACGAAATGTCGCAAATATGTCACCAGAGTCTGGTTGGTTCTCTCCACCAACCCATTCGTCTCGGGATGGTATGCAGAGGAGAGGTTTAACTCTATGCTGAATAAACGGCAGAGCTCTCTCCAAAACCGAGATGCGAACTGGGGACCCCGATCGCTGACAATCTTATCAGGCATACCATGCAAACGGAAAACGTGTTTAATGAACAACACCGCCAAGGCCCGTGCTGAGGGTAACCGAGGAAGCGGCACCAAATGCACCATCTTGGAGAAGTGGTCGGTGACAACCCAAATAATGGAGCAGCCACGCGACTTGGGTAGACCCACCACAAAGTCCATCCCGACCATCTCCCAGGGCCTGTCTGCCAACGGTAGAGGGTAAAGCAACCCAGCAGGCCGTTGCCGAGGAGACTGATTCTGGGCGCAAGAAACGCACGCCTGAATATAGTCCTTGACATCTCGGACCATATTCGGCCACCAGTATGTTCTCGCCAGAAGCTCAGATGTCCTCTTGGTCCCAAAATGCCCACCCACTCTGGAGGAGTGAGCCCAAGAGAGAACCTCCGGTCACAAGTTAGCTGGTACGAAAGTCTTGCCCGGGGGCACAGACTCTAGCGAAACCGGAGCTACAGTTCTCAGGCTCTCAGAAGGGACAATAAGCCGAGGCTCCTCCTCCTCCGATGACACCACGGAGCGGGAGAGAGCGTCAGCACGAACGTTCTTCTCCCCGGAGAGGAAATGGAGAGTAAAATGGAACCGGGAGAAGAACAGGGACCATCTAGCCTGGCGAGAATTCAGCCGCTGGGCCGTTTGCAGATACACCAAGTTCTTGTGGTCAGTGAAGACTTGGAAGGGAAAGCGAGCTCCCTCCAAGAGATGTCTCCACTCCGAAAAAGCCAACTTCATGGCCAGCAACTCCCTGTCCCCGATGGAATAATTCCTCTCCGCTGGTGTGAAGGTCTTGGAGAAGAAGAAGCAAGGATGCTTCCGACCTTGAGCATCCTTTTGGAAAAGGACTGCTCCAGCACCAACGGATGAGGCATCCACCTCCAAGATAAATGGCTTATCAACATCGGGGCGATGTAGGATGGGAGCGCTAGCGAAGTGTGACTTGATCGAGAGAAAGGCTTTGGAGACCTCCTCTGACCACAACTTGGGATTTGCTCCTGTCTTGGTGAGGGCAACCAAGGGAGCTACCAAAGTTGAGAAGTGTGGAATGAACTGGCGATAGTAATTAATGAACCCCATAAAGCGCTGCACCGCTTTAAGAGAATGGGGTTCTTGCCAGTCCATTACAGCCTGTAGCTTGGCAGGATCCATAGCCAAACCCTGGGCAGAGATGATATAATCAAGGAAAGGCAAGGACTCCTGCTCAAACACACACTTCTCCAACTTGGCGTAGAGGGAGTTTGCCCGTAAGAGGTCGAAGACTTTGCGTACATCTCTCCGATGGGAGTCAATATCTGGAGAGAAGATGAGAATATCATCCAGATAGACTACGACCGAGGTGGTGAGCATATCCCGGAAGATGTCGTTCACAAAGTCTTGGAAAACGGCTGGGGCATTACAGAGCCCGAAGGGCATCACCAGATATTCATAGTGCCCATCCCTGGTGTTAAAAGCCGTCTTCCATTCATCCCCCTCACGGATGCGAATCAGGTTGTAAGCACCCCGCAGATCTAACTTTGTAAATACCCTCGCTCCCCGTAGCCTATCAAACAGCTCAGATATCAGGGGTAGTGGGTACTTGTTCTTAACGGTGATGGCGTTAAGACCCCTGTAGTCTATGCATGGACGTAAGTCTCCAGTCTTCTTCTGTACGAAGAAGAACCCTGCCCCTGCCGGTGACACTGACTTCCTAATGAATCCTCTTGCCAGATTCTCCTGCATGTACTGGGACATTGCCTCCGTCTCCGGGAGAGATAACGGATAGACTCGACCCCGGGGAGGCTCAGCACCAGGCAAGAGGTCAATAGGACAGTCATAGGGGCGGTGAGGCGGAAGGGTCTCCGCAGCTCTTTTGGAGAACACGTCTGCATAGGGCCAATAGTGCTTGGGGAGAGAGGAAAGATCTGCGGGTACCTGTGTAGTAGCAACCTGAATGCACTCCCTCAGACATCTACCCTCGCAAGATTTACTCCAACCCAAAATTCTCCCAGAGGACCACTCAATATGAGGAGAATGGTAGCGAAGCCATGGTATCCCCAACAGGACCTCATCAATTCCCTCAGGAATGACTAATAGGGAGATTATCTCCTGATGTGATGGAGACACAGATAGCGTGAAAGGAATGGTTTGGTGGGAAATCTGTGAAGGTAGTGTTGACCCATTTACCACTCGAACGGTTACCGGCTTGGCGAGCATCACCAAGGGCATTGCGTGACGCTGGGCAAAAGCGGAAGACATAAAGTTACCCTCTGCCCCAGAATCCACGCATAGCTCGACCATAAGAGTGGATGGGCCTATGGTAATTGTCCCCTTGAAGGACAACTTTGAGGCAAACGTCGCCGTGTCTAGTGTACCTCCATCAACTGCCACTAGACGCTGACGTTTCCCCGACCGCTGAGGACCCTTGGAGGCAAGGTGTCCTGACTGCTGGCAAACATGACGGACCTTATGTGCACGGGCAGACTGAGACTTGGATCCCGCTCGTGTCACCTCTAAGGCCTCATGTGACTCGGATGCCTGGACTGGAGATTCCAAAGGTTTGGCGAAGGTGGGAGCCAGCCGAAACCTCTGCCTACACTGGGCTCGCTCCAACCTCCGCTCGTTAAAACGGAGGTCAATACGAGTAGATACGGCTATGAGCTCCTCCAGTGTGGCGGGAATCTCCCTAGTGGCCAAAGCGTCCTTCACATGGTCAGCCAGCCCCCTCCAAAATACGGGAATGAGGGTTTTATCTGGCCATTCCAACTCAGACGCTAATGTCCGGAAGTGAACAGCAAAATGGCTGACCATGGTTGAACCCTGAGTCAAAGCCAGCAGTTGGAGCGCTGTATCATGGGTGACTTGAGGTCCTAAAAAGACCTGTTTCAGAGTGTCCAGAAACCTAGGAACACTCCGCACCACATGATCGTTGCGGTCCCACAGTGGCGTAGCCCACTCCAACGCTCTGTCCTACAGGAGAGAGATTATGAATCCCACCTTTGCCCGCTCAGTAGGGAAACGTGCAGCCAGAAGCTCGAGGTGTATACCACATTGGCTCACGAAACCCCTACAGGACTTACTGTCCCCAGAGTATCTCTCAGGCAAAAGAAGGTGAGATAGGGTCGGAACAGAGGTGGCAGTGGGTAAAGCTGCTGCAGCCACGCTAGCAGCCTGAGCAGCTATTGCGGTAACATCCACCGCCGAGGTTGCACGCTCAAGAGACGCCAACCGGCCCTCCAGCAGCTGGATGTACCCCTGCAATCGCTGTTCATCCGCCATTACTTAGCCAGATCCTGGCGCTAGTATACTGTTAGGGTTGGCGGAACGCACCAAATATATTGTTTATATTTGCAAGTAGCCCATGTGTTCCTGTTTCCATGATTGTTCTCTTGTGTCTACAAGACTGGGGAGTTCCACCACTCCTCTTGGGCTAGCTGCACAAAAGCTGTTCTGCCCTGTATGCACACATGGATTTTTCCTCTCTGAACCCTGTTCACACAGGTAATATACAGATGATCAGGTTTTTAAATACATCAGATAGGGATTGCATACATTAGTTAGGACTGCTCTGATATGGGTATACCGTGAAGATTGGTAGAGCAGCTTAGTATACATTTTTTGCAAAAAACGTATCAACCAAATACCCTGTTATTTACATCTTTTACTAGCACTTGCGGATTACTGCAAACATTTTTTCAAACTGAGTGTTTTTGGTTTTACCATTCTCTTTTGTGTCTTCAGGTTTCTTGGTGGTGTGTGAACATGTTCTTACAGACTTGTTCACTGTGCAAGTAGCCCATGTGTTCCTGTTTCCAGCAGTGCATATACTAGCCTCTCACTCCCCTTCTTCACGCTTCTTCAGACTAGGCGGCGTCAGCTGATCCCTAATAGCATGCCACGGCCGTGACGCCGCACAGTCTGGAGAAGCAGGAAGGAGGTGAGTGAGAGGCGATGATATGCACTGCGCATGCCCATGGATCCCTGGCCCGCAGTGGGATTACATTAGATGACACTGCGAGGTTGGATCTCGGGCAGCTTGGACGCACAGGCACTGCCAGCCTGACACCTAAATGATGTCAGAAGACGGGCACCGCTAACTGTGCATGGCCAAGGGATAACATTACAGCGCGGGCTCCGTGACAGAACCAAACAACGTTGAGGAGGTGGCGCACGGCACCAAGGGGGTTGGAATGACGGCTGTGCTGTGTCACATTACAAAGGGACGTCCCACTTCCGGGACGGTTTGACAGTGTGAGGGGACACATTATATGAGTTTGTACTTCAGCGTTTGCAAGGAGCATAATTTTCGGAGCCACCATTTTCCATGTGCAGTATTACTGCTGTACAAGATGGCTCTTTCAGCAACAAATGCCTGGGGGGGTTAAAGGTTCCCTTTCAACTTGCTCCACTGCAGGCTTCGTCCTACACTCTGCTCCTCTTTGATTCCCTGGGTTTCAACACTGTCAGTTGCCACCTGGAAGTGTTGTCTACACAGAAAAAACACTAGCTGATGTGTCAGTGGGGTTCAGCACCGCCAGCTGTTCCCCTGTTGTGTAGTCGGCAACGTGTCCAGCACAAGCCACGCTGGCACAACAGAACAAAAGCTGCCACCAGTGCAGGCTTCGGCCTACACTCTGCTCCTCTCCTCCTGCTGCTGCCCCTGGGCTCAAACACCGCTAGTTTTGGCCCGGAAGTGCTAGCTGCACAGAGAAAAACACCAGCCAATGTGTTAGTGGGGTTCAGCAACGCCAGCTGTTCCCCTGCTGTGTAGCTGGCAACGTGACCTGCAAACGCCACGCAGGCACATGAACTGAAATTAAAGGGACCCTGCCACCCACCCCAAGGTGTTTGGTGTTTCTATGTATATCAGCTACCTTGTACAGCAGTAATGCTGCATTTGTACAAGGTGGCTGACTTTTTCTCCTTGCCAACGTGGAACTCAACACGTACAAAATGTGTCTCATTGAGACCATTCCACTGTGTTAGGGTTGGCGGAACGCACCAAATATATTGTTTATTAAAAAAAATTGGTGCGTTCGCAACCCGGGATCCACCGTGCAGGAAAGTACCTGCTGCTAAATAATGGCGGCTCTATATGGCGGTATATACTAACTCTGTTAGCTTCACAGAGTAACCGCGAGAGGTGAGCTCTGTGCCCTGTTAGACTTTCACAGAGGCACAGGCCAACTACCCAGATGTGAGCAGTGAGTGGTCATGCATGCATATTCAATCTCCTCGCCGGAGGAGCCAGCATTCTAGGGGCTTATTTCAGCCGGGTCCCTGAACACATTTATACACAATCTCCTCGCCGGAGGTGCCAGCATTCTTATTTCAGCCGGGTCCCTGAACACATACAAACACATGACCATATTGGCGCAAAGCATATAGCAAAAGACGATACTAGCGCATGGCCGTGCGGTCATGCGCAGTTTATATAGTTGCAGCACTATAGGGCTACTGAAGTTTTTGCCCTTTCAGGACCTTCCAGAAGAACCAATGGAAAGTGCTGCAGTACCTGAGCATGTTTTGCCCTTTCAGGACCTTCCAGAAGGACCAATGGAATGTACTGCAGCACCTGAGCATGTGAGTGAACATGTGGCCCTCGACCTCCAATGGGAGACCCTGCCCTGGGCATGCTCAGTGTGAGTAAACAAGGACTTAGTCCCAGAGAGGCTCGCTCGCCGCAGATCAGTGCAGGGTACCATAGGAAAGCCAGAAAAGGCAGTAGTGACCCTATGCACCGAATCAGCCCCAGCGAGACGCTGGGAGCGACGTCTCCGCTGAGCAGAGCCCACTGCGGCCGATACCGAATGGGAGACCGCAGCAGACACGGATCGAGATTCCCCCTGTGCAGCAGAGGAAACTCGACTCCTAACATTACCTTCCCTCCTAGGGCCCCCCCCTCCTTGAGCCTCACTACGCTCAAAAGCTGCGATAAGCAGCGGAGCCCGAATGTGCTCCACAGGCTCCCAGGTTCTATCCTCTGGGCCGTGACCCTTCCAGTCCACCAGATAAAATTTCTTGCCACGTACCACCTTGCACCCCACAATAGCATTCACCTCAAACTCATCCGTGGATGAACCCGATGTCCCAGCAGATGACTCAGAAAACCGGGACAAATGAACAGGCTTTAAGAGGGAAACGTGGAAAGTATCGGTGATACCAAGGCGTGGAGGAATAGCCAAACGGTAGACAACAGGGTTGACCTGTTCCAGAACCTTAAACGGGCCAATGTAGCGAGGAGCAAACTTAGTGGACTCAACTCGCAGCCTGATGTTACGGGCGGAGAGCCACACTAAGTCGCCAGGAGCAAAGACCGGAGCGGGGCGCCGGTGTGTATCAGCCGAAACCCTCATTCTCTCCTTGGAGGCCCGGATGGCATCCTGTGTGCGGTCCCAGATGTCACGTGCCTCCACCGCCCAGTCTGCCACCCTAGAATCGGTGGATGACACGGGCATGGGCACAGGGACACGCGGATGCTGGCCGTAATTAAGGAGAAAAGGAGTTTGACCAGTGGAATCGGCTACGGCGTTGTTCAGGGCAAATTCCGCCCAAGGTAGCAAAGATGCCCAGTCATCCTGCCTAGCAGAGACGAAATGTCGCAAATATGTCACCAGAGTCTGGTTGGTTCTCTCCACCAACCCATTCGTCTCGGGATGGTATGCAGAGGAGAGGTTTAACTCTATGCTGAATAAACGGCAGAGCTCTCTCCAAAACCGAGATGCGAACTGGGGACCCCGATCGCTGACAATCTTATCAGGCATACCATGCAAACGGAAAACGTGTTTAATGAACAACACCGCCAAGGCCCGTGCTGAGGGTAACCGAGGAAGCGGCACCAAATGCACCATCTTGGAGAAGTGGTCGGTGACAACCCAAATAATGGAGCAGCCACGCGACTTGGGTAGACCCACCACAAAGTCCATCCCGACCATCTCCCAGGGCCTGTCTGCCAACGGTAGAGGGTAAAGCAACCCAGCAGGCCGTTGCCGAGGAGACTGATTCTGGGCGCAAGAAACGCACGCCTGAATATAGTCCTTGACATCTCGGACCATATTCGGCCACCAGTATGTTCTCGCCAGAAGCTCAGATGTCCTCTTGGTCCCAAAATGCCCACCCACTCTGGAGGAGTGAGCCCAAGAGAGAACCTCCGGTCACAAGTTAGCTGGTACGAAAGTCTTGCCCGGGGGCACAGACTCTAGCGAAACCGGAGCTACAGTTCTCAGGCTCTCAGAAGGGACAATAAGCCGAGGCTCCTCCTCCTCCGATGACACCACGGAGCGGGAGAGAGCGTCAGCACGAACGTTCTTCTCCCCGGAGAGGAAATGGAGAGTAAAATGGAACCGGGAGAAGAACAGGGACCATCTAGCCTGGCGAGAATTCAGCCGCTGGGCCGTTTGCAGATACACCAAGTTCTTGTGGTCAGTGAAGACTTGGAAGGGAAAGCGAGCTCCCTCCAAGAGATGTCTCCACTCCGAAAAAGCCAACTTCATGGCCAGCAACTCCCTGTCCCCGATGGAATAATTCCTCTCCGCTGGTGTGAAGGTCTTGGAGAAGAAGAAGCAAGGATGCTTCCGACCTTGAGCATCCTTTTGGAAAAGGACTGCTCCAGCACCAACGGATGAGGCATCCACCTCCAAGATAAATGGCTTATCAACATCGGGGCGATGTAGGATGGGAGCGCTAGCGAAGTGTGACTTGATCGAGAGAAAGGCTTTGGAGACCTCCTCTGACCACAACTTGGGATTTGCTCCTGTCTTGGTGAGGGCAACCAAGGGAGCTACCAAAGTTGAGAAGTGTGGAATGAACTGGCGATAGTAATTAATGAACCCCATAAAGCGCTGCACCGCTTTAAGAGAATGGGGTTCTTGCCAGTCCATTACAGCCTGTAGCTTGGCAGGATCCATAGCCAAACCCTGGGCAGAGATGATATAATCAAGGAAAGGCAAGGACTCCTGCTCAAACACACACTTCTCCAACTTGGCGTAGAGGGAGTTTGCCCGTAAGAGGTCGAAGACTTTGCGTACATCTCTCCGATGGGAGTCAATATCTGGAGAGAAGATGAGAATATCATCCAGATAGACTACGACCGAGGTGGTGAGCATATCCCGGAAGATGTCGTTCACAAAGTCTTGGAAAACGGCTGGGGCATTACAGAGCCCGAAGGGCATCACCAGATATTCATAGTGCCCATCCCTGGTGTTAAAAGCCGTCTTCCATTCATCCCCCTCACGGATGCGAATCAGGTTGTAAGCACCCCGCAGATCTAACTTTGTAAATACCCTCGCTCCCCGTAGCCTATCAAACAGCTCAGATATCAGGGGTAGTGGGTACTTGTTCTTAACGGTGATGGCGTTAAGACCCCTGTAGTCTATGCATGGACGTAAGTCTCCAGTCTTCTTCTGTACGAAGAAGAACCCTGCCCCTGCCGGTGACACTGACTTCCTAATGAATCCTCTTGCCAGATTCTCCTGCATGTACTGGGACATTGCCTCCGTCTCCGGGAGAGATAACGGATAGACTCGACCCCGGGGAGGCTCAGCACCAGGCAAGAGGTCAATAGGACAGTCATAGGGGCGGTGAGGCGGAAGGGTCTCCGCAGCTCTTTTGGAGAACACGTCTGCATAGGGCCAATAGTGCTTGGGGAGAGAGGAAAGATCTGCGGGTACCTGTGTAGTAGCAACCTGAATGCACTCCCTCAGACATCTACCCTCGCAAGATTTACTCCAACCCAAAATTCTCCCAGAGGACCACTCAATATGAGGAGAATGGTAGCGAAGCCATGGTATCCCCAACAGGACCTCATCAATTCCCTCAGGAATGACTAATAGGGAGATTATCTCCTGATGTGATGGAGACACAGATAGCGTGAAAGGAATGGTTTGGTGGGAAATCTGTGAAGGTAGTGTTGACCCATTTACCACTCGAACGGTTACCGGCTTGGCGAGCATCACCAAGGGCATTGCGTGACGCTGGGCAAAAGCGGAAGACATAAAGTTACCCTCTGCCCCAGAATCCACGCATAGCTCGACCATAAGAGTGGATGGGCCTATGGTAATTGTCCCCTTGAAGGACAACTTTGAGGCAAACGTCGCCGTGTCTAGTGTACCTCCATCAACTGCCACTAGACGCTGACGTTTCCCCGACCGCTGAGGACCCTTGGAGGCAAGGTGTCCTGACTGCTGGCAAACATGACGGACCTTATGTGCACGGGCAGACTGAGACTTGGATCCCGCTCGTGTCACCTCTAAGGCCTCATGTGACTCGGATGCCTGGACTGGAGATTCCAAAGGTTTGGCGAAGGTGGGAGCCAGCCGAAACCTCTGCCTACACTGGGCTCGCTCCAACCTCCGCTCGTTAAAACGGAGGTCAATACGAGTAGATACGGCTATGAGCTCCTCCAGTGTGGCGGGAATCTCCCTAGTGGCCAAAGCGTCCTTCACATGGTCAGCCAGCCCCCTCCAAAATACGGGAATGAGGGTTTTATCTGGCCATTCCAACTCAGACGCTAATGTCCGGAAGTGAACAGCAAAATGGCTGACCATGGTTGAACCCTGAGTCAAAGCCAGCAGTTGGAGCGCTGTATCATGGGTGACTTGAGGTCCTAAAAAGACCTGTTTCAGAGTGTCCAGAAACCTAGGAACACTCCGCACCACATGATCGTTGCGGTCCCACAGTGGCGTAGCCCACTCCAACGCTCTGTCCTACAGGAGAGAGATTATGAATCCCACCTTTGCCCGCTCAGTAGGGAAACGTGCAGCCAGAAGCTCGAGGTGTATACCACATTGGCTCACGAAACCCCTACAGGACTTACTGTCCCCAGAGTATCTCTCAGGCAAAAGAAGGTGAGATAGGGTCGGAACAGAGGTGGCAGTGGGTAAAGCTGCTGCAGCCACGCTAGCAGCCTGAGCAGCTATTGCGGTAACATCCACCGCCGAGGTTGCACGCTCAAGAGACGCCAACCGGCCCTCCAGCAGCTGGATGTACCCCTGCAATCGCTGTTCATCCGCCATTACTTAGCCAGATCCTGGCGCTAGTATACTGTTAGGGTTGGCGGAACGCACCAAATATATTGTTTATTAAAAGGAATTGGTGCGTTCGCAACCCGGGATCCACCGTGCAGGAAAGTACCTGCTGCTAAATAATGGCGGCTCTATATGGCGGTATATACTAACTCTGTTAGCTTCACAGAGTAACTGCGAGAGGTGAGCTCTGTGCCCTATTAGACTTTCACAGAGGCACAGGCCAACTACCCAGATGTGAGCAGTGAGTGGTCATGCATGCATACTCAATCTCCTCGCCGGAGGAGCCAGCATTCTAGGGGTTTATTTCAGCCGGGTCCCTGAACACATTTATACACAATCTCCTCGCCGGAGTGCCAGCATTCTAGGGGCTTATTTCAGCCGGGTCCCTGAACACATACAAACACATGACCATATTGGCGCAAAGCATATAGCAAAAGACGATACTAGCGCATGGCCGTGCGGTCATGCGCAGTTTATATAGTTGCAGCACTATAGGGCTACTGAAGTTTTTGCCCTTTCAGGACCTTCCAGAAGAACCAATGGAAAGTGCTGCAGTACCTGAGCATGTTTTGCCCTTTCAGGACCTTCCAGAAGGACCAATGGAATGTACTGCAGCACCTGAGCATGTGACTGAACATGTGGCCCTCGACCTCCAATGGGAGACCCTGCCCTGGGCATGCTCAGTGTGAGTAAACAAGGACTTAGTCCCAGAGAGGCTCGCTCGCCGCAGATCAGTGCAGGGTACCATAGGAAAGCCAGAAAAGGCAGTAGTGACCCTATGCACCGAATCGGCTCCAGCAAGACGCTGGGAGCGACGTCTCCGCTGAGCAGAGCCCACTGCGGCCGATACCGCATGGGAGACCGCAGCAGACACGGATCGAGATTCCCCCTGTGCAGCAGAGGAAACTCGACTCCTAACATACTGTCCCTGAAGTGTGACTTTCCTTTCTAATGACACGCACCACCCCCCTTGGGAGCGCTGCCCATCTTCTGACATCATTGGTTGGCTGCCTGTGCCTGGGCGTCCGCCCTGCCCGACACAACCCCCCTCGTTGTCTCATATATTTTGGCTGCGAGGGTGTGATTGATGGGCATGTGCAGTGCATATGTTCGCCTGTCTTAGCTCATCTCCTTCCGCCTTCTTCAGACTGGGCGGCCTCATGGCCGTGGTAGGCGATAAGGGATCAGCTGAGGCCGCCCAGTCTGAAGCAGGTGTAAGGACATGTGTGAGCGGCAAACATATTTACTGCACAAGGCCACGAATCCCAGCCACGCAGTGTGATTTGTTGAAAACACACTGCGGGTCTGGGATTCATGGCCATTGCTAACCGCAGCGGCCAACATGAAAAGAGGTGAGAAGACAGGCAGCGCTCACAGCGCATGGCCAAGGGATCACAATAGCGCAGACTCCTGTACAGCAAATAACAACGCTCAGGAAGCTGCGCCCAGCACCAAGGCGTTATTTATGTGCACCTGTGCTGCGTCTCCTTAAAAAGACAAGTCAAGCCTCCAATACAGAACTGAACTACTGTTCAATGGGCTAAATTGTGTACGTCTTTCATTCTGCGTGTGCAATGAGCAAAACTTAAAGAGCAACCTTTAACTTGTGGAGCTTTACTGCTGCACAAGGTGTGGCTCTTCAACATTGTAACACCTGAGGGTGGGTTAAAGGTTACCTTTGAAATTGGTTCAAGTAGGCTTCCGCCTACACTCTGCTCCTCCTGCAGACCCTGGGCTCTAACTACGCCAGTTGGGGCCCGGAAGTGCTGGCTGCACAGAGAAAAACACCCATCATTGTGTCAGTGGGGTTCAGCACCGCCAGCTGTTCCCCTTCTGTGTAGCCGGCATCGTGTCCAGCACAAGCCACGCTGGCACTACAGACCAAAAGCTGCCACCAGTGCAGGCTTCGGCCTACACTCTGCTCCTCTCTTCCTCCTGCTGCTCCTGGGCTCAAACACCGATAGTTTTTGCCCGGAAGTGCTAGCTGCACAGACAACAACACCAGCCAATGTGTTAGTGGGGTTCAGCAACGCCAGCTGTTCCCCTGCTGTGTAGCCGGCATCGTGTCCAGCACAAGCCACGCTGGCACAACAGACCAAAAGCTGCCACCAGTGCAGGCTTCGGCCTACACTTTGCTCCTCTCCTCCTCCTGCTGACCCTGGGCTATAACACCGCCAGTTGTAGCCTGGAAGTGCTAGCTGCACAGAGAACAACACCAGCCAATGTGTTAGTTGGGTTCAGCAGCGTCAGCTGTTCCCCTGCTGTGTAGCCGGCATCGTGTCTAGCACAAGCCACGCTGGCACTACAGACCAAAAGCTGCCACCAGTGCAGGCTTCGGCATACACTCTGCTCCTCTCCTCCTCCTGCTGACCCTGGGCTATAACACCGCCAGTTGTAGCCTGGAAGTGCTAGCTGCACAGAGAAAACTACCCGCCAATGTGTTAGTGGGGTTCAGCAACGCCAGCTGTTCCCCTGCTGTGTAGCTGGCAACGTGTCCTGCAAACGCCATGCAGGCACCTGAACTGAAATTAAAGGGAACCTTGCCCCACCCCCAGTTTCTATGTATAACAGCCACCTAGTACAGCAGTACTGCTGCATTTGTACAAGGTGGCTGATTTTTTCTCCTTGCCCACGTTTAATTAAACACGTACTAAATGTGTCTCATTGAGACCATTCCACTGTCCCTGAGGTGTGACTTTCCTTTCTAATGATACGCAGCACCACCCTTGGTAGCGCTTCCCGTCTTTTGACATCATTGGTTAGCTGGCTGCGCCTGTGCGTCTGCCCTGCTCGAAACAACGCCCCTCGTTGTCTTATTTTGTTGGACAGCGAGGGTGTGATTGATGGGCATGTGCAGTGCATATGTTTGCCTGTGTTCACTCATCTCCTTCCGCCTTCTTCAGACTGGGTGGCCTCATGGCCGCGGCATGCGATAAGGGATCAGATGAGGCCGCCCAGTCTGAAGCAGGTGTAAGGACATGTGTGAGCGGCAAACATATTTACTGCACAAGGCCACGAATCCCAGCCACGCAGTGTGTTTTTTTGAAAACACACTGTGGGTCTGGGATTCATGTCCATCGCTAACCGCAACGGCCGACATGAAATGAGGTCAGAAGACAGGAAGCGCTCACAGCGCATGGCCAAGGGATAACAATAGCGCAGTCTCCTGTACAGCAAATAACAACGCTCAGGAAGCTGCGCCCATGCACCAAGGTGTTATTTTGGACACCTGTGCTGCGTCTCCTTAAAAAGACAAGTCACGCCTCCACTACTGTTTGACAGTATAATGGGCTAAATAGTGTACGTGTTTTATTCAGCGTGTGCAAGGAGCAAAATTAATAGAGCAACCTTTTACTTGTGCAGCATTAATGCTGCACAATGTGTGGCTCTTGTACCATGCTACACCTGAGGGGGGTTAAAGGTTACCTTTAAAATTGGTTCAACTAGGCTTCGGCCTACACTCTGCTCCTCTCCTCCTCCTGCTGACCCTGGGCTCTAACACCGCTAGTTTTTGCCCGGAAGTGCTTGCTGCACAGAGAAAAACACCCGCCATTGTGTTAGTGGGGTTCAGCACCGCCAGCTGTTCCCCTGCTGTGTAGCCGGCATCGTGTCCAGCACAAGCCACGCTGGCACAACAGACCAAAAGCTGCCACCAGTGCAGGCCTCGGCCTACACTTTGCTCCTCTCCTCCTCCTGCTGACCCTGGGCTCTAACAACGCCAGTTTTTGCCCAGACATGCTAGCTGCACAGAGAAGAACACCAGCCAATGTGTTAGTGGGGTTCAGCACCGCCAGCTGTTCCCCTGCTGTGTAGCCGGCAACGTGACCTGCAAACGCCACGCAGGCACATGAACTGAAATTGAAGGAAGCCTGCCCCCCACCCCCAGGTGTTTCTATGTATAACAGCCACCTTGTACAGCAGTAATGCTGCATTTGTACAAGGTGGCTGACTTTTTCTACTTGCCCACGTGGAACTCAACACGTACAAAATGTGTCTCATTGAGACCATTTCACTGTCCCTGAGGTGTGACTTTCCTTTCTAATGATACGCAGCACCACCCTTGGTAGCGCTTCACGTCTTCTGACATCATTGGTTGGCTGGCTGCGCCTGTGCGTCCGCCCTGCCTTAAACAATGCTCCTCGTTGTCTTACTTATTTTGACTGTGATGGTGTGATTGATGGGTACGAGCAGTGCATATCTTCGCCTGTCTTAACTCATCTCCTTCCGCCTTCTTCAGACTGTGCGGCCTCATGGCCGCAGCATGCGAGAAGGGATCAGCTGTGGCCGCCCAGTCTGATGCAGGTGTAAGGACATGAGTGACAGGTGAAAAAATTTACTGCGCAAGGTCACGAATCCCAGCCCTGTAGTGTGACTTAAACAAAAGACACTGCGTGTCTGGGTTTCATGGCCATCGCTAACCGTACCGGCCAACATGAAATGAGGTCAGAAGACAGGCAGCGCTCACAGCGCATGGCCAAGGGATAACAAGAGCGCAGACTCCTGTACAGCAAATAACAACGCTCAGGAATCTGCACCCAGCACCTAGGTGTAAATTTTGACACCTGTGCTGCGTCTCCTTAAAAAGACAAGTCACGCCTCCACTACTGTTTGACAGTATAATGGGCTAAATAGTGTACGTGTTTTATTCAGCGTGTGCAAGGAGCAAAATTAATAGAGCAACCTTTTACTTGTGCAGCATTACTGCTGCACAAGGTGTGGCTCTTGTACCTTGCAACACCTGAGGGGGGGTTAAAGGTAACTTTTGAAATTGGTTCAACTAGGCTTCGGCCTACACTCTGCTCCTCTCCTCCTCCTGCTGCCCCTGGGCTCAAACACCGCTAGTTTTTGCCCGGAAGTGCTAGCTGCACAGAGAACAACACCAGCCAATGTGTTAGTGGGGTTCAGCAACGCCAGCTGTTCCCCTGCTGTGTAGCCGGCATCGTATCCAGCACAAGCCACGCTGGCACAACAGATCAAAAGCTGCCACCAGTGCAGGCCTCGGCCTACACTTTGCTCCTCTCCTCCTCCTGCTGACCCTGGGCTCTAACAACGCCAGTTTTTGCCCAGACATGCTAGCTGCACAGAGAAGAACACCAGCCAATGTGTTAGTGGGGTTCAGCACTGCCAGCTGTTCCCCTGCTGTGCAGCCGGCATCGTGTCCAGCACAAGCCACGCTGGCACAACCGACCAAAAGCTGCCACCAGTGCAGGCTTCGGCCTACACTCTGCTCCTCTTCTCCTCCTGCTGACCCTGGGCTCAAACACCGCCAGTTTTTGCCCGGAAGTGCTAGCTGCACAGAGAACAGCACCAGCCAATGTGTTAGTGGGGTTCAGCAACGCCAGCTGCTCCCCTGTTGTGTAGCCGGCAACGTGACCTGCAAACGCCACATGAACTGAAATTGAAGGGAGCCTGCCCCCCACCCCCAGGTGTTTCTATGTATAATAGCCACCTTGTACAGCAGTACTGCTGCATTTGTACAAGGTGGCTGACTTTTTCTCCTTGCCCACGTTTAATTAAACACGTACTAAATGTGTCTCATTGAGACCATTCCACTGTCCCTGAGGTGTGACTTTCCTTTTTAATGACATGCATCACCCCCATTGTTAGCGCTGCCCGTCTTCTGACATCATTGGTTGGCTGGCTGTGCCTGTGCGTCCACCCTGCCCGACACAACGCCCCTTGTTGTCTCATATATTATGACTGCGAGGGTGTGATTGATGGGCACGAGCAGTGAATATCTTCGCCTGTCCTCAATCCCCTCCTTCCGCCTTCTTCAGACTGTGCGGCCTCATGGCCGTGGCGGGCGATAAGGGATCAGCTGAGGCCGCCCAGTCTGAAGCAGGTGTAAGGACATGTGTGAGCGGCGAACATATTTACTGCACAAGGCCACGAATCCCAGCACCGCAGTGTGACTTTATGAAAAGGCACTGTGGTTCTGGGATTTATGGCCATCGTTAACCGCACCGGCCAACATGAAATGAGGTCATAAGACGGCCTGCACTAACAGGGTATTGCCAAGGGATAACACAAGAGCGCAGTCTCCTGTACTGCAAATAACAACGGTAAGGAATCTGCGCCCAGCACCTAGGTGTAAATTTTGACACCTGTGCTGCGTCTTCTTCAAAAGAAAAGTCACGCCTCCACTACTGTTTGACAGTATAATGGGCTAAATAGTGTACGTGTTTTATTCAGCGTGTGCAAGGAGCAAAATTAAGAGAGCAACCTTTGACTTGTGCAGCATTAATGCTGTTCAAGGTGTGGCTCTTGTACCTTGCAACACCTGAGGGGGGGTTAAAGGTTACCTTTGAAATTGGTTCAACTAGGCTTCGGCCTACACTCTGCTCCTCTCCTCCTCCTGCTGACCCTGGGCTCTAACACCGCTAGTTTTTGCCCTGAAGTGCTAGCTGCACAGAGAAAAACACCAGCCAATGTGTTAGTGGGGTTCAGCACTGCCAGCTGTTCCCCTGCTGTGTAGCCGGCATCGTGTCCAGCACAAGCCACGCTGGCACAACCGACCAAAAGCTGCCACCAGTGCAGGCTTCGGCCTACACTCTGCTCCTCTCCTCCTGCTGCTGCCCCTGGGCTCAAACACCGCTAGTTTTGGCCCGGAAGTGCTAGCTGCACAGAGAAAAACACCAGCCAATTTGTTAGTGGTGTTCAGCAACGCCAGCTGTTCCCCTGCTGTGTAGCCGGCAACGTGACCTGCAAACGCCACGCAGGCACATGAACTGAAATTGAAGGAAGCCTGCCCCCCACCCCCAGGTGTTTCTATGTATAACAGCCACCTTGTACAGCAGTACTGCTACATTTGTACAAGGTGGCTGACTTTTTCTACTTGCCCACGTGGAACTCAACACGTACAAAATGTGTCTCATTGAGACCATTCCACTGTCCCTGAGGTGTGACTTTCCTTTCTAATGATACGCAGCACCACCCTTGGTAGCGCTTCCCGTCTTTTGACATCATTGATTAGCTGGCTGCGCCTGTGCGTCCGCCCTGCTCCAAACAACGCCCCTTGGTTTCTTATTTATTTTGTCAGCAAGGGTATGGTTTATGGGCACGAGCAGTGCATATGTTCGCCTGTCGTCACTCATCTCTTTCCGCCTTCTTCAGACTGTGCAGCCTCATGGCCGCGGCATGCGAGAAGGGATCAGCAGAGGCCGCCCAGTCTGAAGCAGGTGAAAGGACGTGTGTGAGCGGCCAAAATATTTACTGCTCAAGGCCATGAATCCCAGCACCGCAGTGTGACTTTATGAAAAGGCACTGTGGGTCTGGGATTTATGGCCATCGTTAACCGCACCGGCCAACATGAAATGAGGTCATAAGACGGGCAGCGCTAACAGGGCATTGCCAAGGGATAACACAAGAGCGCAGACTCCTGTACAGCAAAAAACAACGCTCAGGAAGCTGCGCCAAGCACCAAGGCATTATTTGGGACACCTGTGCTGCGTCTCCTTAAAAAGCCAAGTCACGCATCCACTACAGTTTGACTGTAGAATGGTCTAAATTGTGTACGTCTTTCATTCAGCATGTGCAAGTAGACAAATTAATAGAGCAACCTTTCACTTGTGCAGCATTAATACTGCACAAGGTGTGTCTCTTGTACTTTGTAACACCTGAGGGGGGGTTAAAGGTTTCCTTTGAAATTGGTTCAACTAGGCTTCGGACTACACTCTGCTCCTCTCCTCCTCCTCCTGCTTCACCACGGGCTCTAACATCGCTAGTTTTTGCCCGCAAGTGCTAGCTGCACAGAGAAAAACACCCGACATTGTGTTAGTGGGGTTCAGCAACGCCAGCTGTTCCCCCACTGTGTAGCCGGCAAAGTGTCATGCAAACGCAACGCAGACACAAAGCTGCCTCCAGTGCAGGCTTCGGCCTACACTCTGCTCCCCCTGCTTACCCTTTGCTCCAGCACCACTAGTTGGGGCTCTAGGAAGACAATCTTTAATAGGCAACGCATCTGGGTTCCAGCACCGCCAGCTGGTTCTCGGCAGTGTTTTTGTCACGGGTACTCCCTCGTGCCCAGCCTGGTTCCAGCACCGTCAGCTGTTTCCGGGTACTGTCAAACTCACTGAGACACCTATGCGTTGCCCCGTCGTGTTGCGGTCGGGTTAGCCAACTCCAGGGTGCCTCCAGTTTAGGAGCTTCCTATGTGGGCTGCATGAAATGGTAGTAAAGGCTGGTTCTGTAGTGCCAGTAGGCCCAGCTCCCCCTGTAGGACTGTTGGGGTTTGGTAACTGCGGCTGCCTCGCGGCCTAGCTGTTCTCTCCTCTCCTGTGGGCCTTCCGGTCCACCACCTGGTTCCAGCACCGTCAGCTGGTTCCGGGCCGAGCCTTTTGCATAGGTGCCTCTTCCTGGGTATCCGAGTTCCGCCAACGCCAGGCGGTCCTTGGTAGTGCTTTTAAGCGCGGGCACCTAAAGATTAGTAACTGGGTTCCAGCACCGTCAGCTGGTCCTCGGTCGTGCCATTGGCTCTTGCACACTGGGGCAACGCATCCGAGTTCCAGCACCGCCAGCTGGTTCTCGGCAGTGTTTTTGTCACAGGTACTCCCTCGTGCCAAACCTGGTTTCAGCACCGTCAGCTGTTTCCGGGTTGTGTCAAGCTCGCTGAGACGCCTATGCTTGCCCCGTCGTGTTGCGGTCGGGTTAGCCAACTCCAGGGTGCCTCCAGTTTAGGAGCTTCCTATGTGGGCTGCATGAATTGGTAGTCAAGGCTGGTTCTGTAGTGCCAGTAGGCCCAGCTCCCCCTGTAGGACTGTGGGGGTTCGGTAACTGCGGCTGCCTCGCGGCCTAGCTGTTCTCTCCTCTCCTGTGGGCCTTCGGGTCCACCACCTGGTTCCAGCACCGTCAGCTGGTTCCGGGCCGAGCCTTTGGCTTAGGTGCCTCTTCCTGGGTATCCGAGTTCCGCCAACGCCAGGCGGTCCTTGGTAGTGCTTTTAAGCGCGGGCACCTACAGATTAGTAACTGGGTTCCAGCACCGTCAGCTGGTCCTCGGTCGTGCCATTGGCTCTTGCACACTGGGGCAACGCATCCGAGTTCCAGCACCGCCAGCTGGTTCTCGGCAGTGTTTTTGTCACAGGTACTCCCTCGTGCCAAACCTGGTTTCAGCACCGTCAGCTGTTTCCGGGTTGTGTCAAGCTCGCTGAGACACCTATGCTTGCCCCGTCGTGTTGCGGTCGGGTTAGCCAACTCCAGGGTGCCTCCAGTTTAGGAGCTTCCTATGTGGGCTGCATGAATTGGTAGTCAAGGCTGGTTCTGTAGTGCCAGTAGGCCCAGCTCCCCCTGTAGGACTGTGGGGGTTCGGTAACTGCGGCTGCCTCGCGGCCTAGCTGTTCTCTCCTCTCCTGTGGGCCTTCGGGTCCACCACATGGTTCCAGCACCGTCAGCTGGTTCCGGGCCGAGCTTTTGGCTTAGGTGCCTCCTCCTGGGTATCCGAGTTCCGCCAACGCCAGGCGGTCCTTGGTAGTGCTTTTATGCGCGGGCACCTACAGCTTAGTAACCGGGTTCCAGCACCGTCAGCTGGTCCTCGGTCGTGCCATTGGCTCTTGCACACTGGGGCAACGCATCTGGGTTCCAGCACCGCCAGCTGGTTCCCGGCAGTGTTTTTGTCACGGGTACTCCCTCGTGCCCAGCCTGGTTCCAGCACAGTCAGCTGTTTCCGGGTCCTGTCAAACTCACTGAGACACCTATGCGTTGCCCCGTCGTGTTGCGGTCGGGTTAGCCAACTCCAGGGTGCCTCCAGTTTAGGAGCTTCCTATGTGGGCTGCGTGAATTTCGTAGTCAAGGCTGGTTCTGTAGTGCCAGTAGGCCCAGCTCCCCCTGTAGGACTCTTGGGGTTCGGTAACTGCGGCTGCCTCGCGGCCTAGCTGTTCTCTCCTCTCCTGTGGGCCTTCGGGTCCACCACCTGGTTCCAGCACCGTCAGCTGGTTCCGGGCCGAGCTTTTGGCTTAGGTGCCTCCTCCTGGGTATCCGAGTTCCGCCAACGCCAGGCGGTCCTTGGTAGTGCTTTTAAGCGCGGGCACCTACAGCTTAGTAACCGGGTTCCAGCACCGTCAGCTGGTCCTCGGTCGTGCCATTGGCTCTTGCACACTGGGGCAACGCATCTGGGTTCCAGCACCGCCAGCTGGTTCCCGGCAGTGTTTTTGTCACGGGTACTCCCTCGTGCCCAGCCTGGTTCCAGCACCGTCAGCTGTTTCCGGGTACTGTCAAACTCACTGAGACACCTATGCGTTGCCCCGTCGCGTTGCGGTCGGGTTAGCCAACTCCAGGGTGCCTCCAGTTTAGGAGCTTCCTATGTGGGCTGCGTGAATTTGTAGTCAAGGCTGGTTCTGTAGTGCCAGTAGGCCCAGCTCCCCCTGTAGGACTGTTGGGGTTCGGTAACTGCGGCTGCCTCGCGGCCTAGCTGTTCTCTCCTCTCCTGTGGGCCTTCGGGTCCACCACCTGGTTCCAGCACCGTCAGCTGGTTCCGGGCCGAGCTTTTGGCTTAGGTGCCTCCTCCTGGGTATCCGAGTTCCGCCAACGCCAGGCGGTCCTTGGTAGTGCTTTTAAGCGCGGGCACCTACAGCTTAGTAACCGGGATCCAGCACCGTCAGCTGGTCCTCGGTAGTGCCATTGGCTCTTGCACACTGGGGCAACGCATCCGGGTTCCATCACCGCCAGCTGGCTCTTGGCATTGTTTTTGTCACAGGTACTCCCTCGTGCCAAACCTGGTTTCAGCACCGTCAGCTGTTTCCGGGTTGTGTCAAGCTCGCTGAGACGCCTATGCTTGCCCCGTCGTGTTGCGGTCGGGTTAGCCAACTCCAGGGTGCCTCCAGTTTAGGAGCTTCCTATGTGGGCTGCATGAATTGGTAGTCAAGGCTGGTTCTGTAGTGCCAGTAGGCCCAGCTTCCCCTGTAGGACTGTTGGGGTTCGGTAACTGCGGCTGCCTCGCGGCCTAGCTGTTCTCTCCTCTCCTGTGGGCCTTCGGGTCCACCACCTGGTTCCAGCACCGTCAGCTGGTTCCGGGCCGAGCTTTTGGCTTAGGTGCCTCCTCCTGGGTATCCGAGTTCCGCCAACGCCAGGCTGTCCTTGGTAGTGCTTTTAAGCGCGGGCACCTACAGCTTAGTAACAGGGTTCCAGCACCATCAGCTGGTCCTCGGTCGTGCCATTGGCTCTTGCACACTGGGGCAACGCATCTGGGTTCCAGCACCACCAGCTGGTTCCCAGCAGTGTTTTTGTCACGGGTACTCCCTCGTGCCCAGCCTGGTTCCAGCACCGTCAGCTGTTTCCGGGTACTGTCAAACTCACTGAGACACCTATGCGTTGCCCCGTCGTGTTGCGGTCGAGTTAGCCAACTTCAGGGTGCCTCCAGTTTAGGAGCTTCCTATGTGGGCTGCATGAATTGGTAGTAAAGGCTGGTTCTGTAGTGCCAGTAGGCCCAGCTCCCCCTGTAGGACTGTTGGGGTTCGGTAACTGCGGCTGCCTCGCGGCCTAGCTGTTCTCTCCTCTCCTGTGGGCCTTCGGGTCCACCACCTGGTTCCAGCACCGTCAGCTGGTTCCGGGCCGAGCCTTTGGCTTAGGTGCCTCCTCCTGGGTATCCGAGTTCCGCCAACGCCAGGCGGTCCTTGGTAGTGCTTTTAAGCGCGGGCACCTACAGCTTAGTAACCGGGTTCCAGCACCGTCAGCTGGTCCTCGGTAGTGCCATTGGCTCTTGCACACTGGGGCAACGCATCTGGGTTCCAGCACCGCCAGCTGGTTCCCGGCAGTGTTTTTGTCACGGGTACTCCCTCGTGCCCAGCCTGGTTCCAGCACCGTCAGCTGTTTCCGGGTACTGTCAAGCTCGATGAGACGCCTATGCTTGCCCCGTCGTGTTGCGGTCGGGTTAGCCAACTCCAGGGTGCCTCCAGTTTAGGAGCTTCCTATGTGGGCTGCATGAATTGGTAGTCAAGGCTGGTTCTGTAGTGCCAGTAGGCCCAGCTCCCCCTGTAGGACTGTTGGGGTTCGGTAACTGCGGCTGCCTCGCGGCCTAGCTGTTCTCTCCTCTCCTGTGGGCCTTTGGGTCCACCACCTGGTTCCAGCACCGTCAGCTGGTTCTCGGCAGTGTCTTTTGCTCTTGTACCTTCTGCTCCCCATCCTGGTTCCAGTACCGTCAGCTTGTTCCGGGCAGAGCCTTTGGCTTAGGTGCCTCCTTCTGGGTATCCAAGTTCCACCAACGTCAGGTGGTCCTTGGTAGTGCTTTCAGGCACGGGTACCTCCTGCTTAGTAACCGGGTTCCAGTAACGTCAGCTGGTCCTCGGTAGTTCCATTGGCTCTTGGACCTTCGGCTACCCATCCGGGTTCCAGTACCGTCAGCTGGTTCTCGGCAGTGTCTTTTGCTCTTGTACCTTCTGCTCCCCATCCTGGTTCCAGTACCGTCAGCTGGTTCCGGGCAGAGCCTTTGGCTTAGGTGCCTCCTTCTGGGTATCCGAGTTCCGCCAACGTCAGGCGGTCCTTGGTAGTGCTTTTTAGCACGGGTACCTCCTGCTTAGTAACCAGGTTCCAGTAACGTCAGCTGGTCCTCGGTAGTTCCATAGGCTCTTGAACTTTCGGGTAGCCATCCGAGTTCCAGTTCCATCAGCTGGTTCTTGGCATTTTCTCAGCCTTCTTGTACCTTCTGCTACATTTCCAAGTTGAAGACCCTAACGTCGACGACCCGGAAGACCACCCCGATGACGACGACGGTGGAGACGACGACGGTGGAGACGACGACGGCGGAGACGACGACGGCGGAGACGACGACGGCGGAGACGACGACGGCGGAGACGACGACACTGGAGACGACGACATGGAAGACCGAGAAGCAGAAGAACAAGAGGCTGCAGAACAAAGAGTAGAAGAACATTAAGCATAACACTTAATATCAGAGCAAAAGATATTATCTAAATTATATGCAGAAGAAGACTAAGCAGTGTATGGGGGTGAGTCCGTTCCTCCTCGTGGTGCCCCTGGATAAAGCCTGATGCTGCAGGCCAAACTGAACGCGGACAAATGTAACTTTTGTGACTGGCAGAACGGAAGGTGTAATCTTCCAACTTTTATAGATAACAACTACGGGAATGCCTGTCACAAATGAGAATATGATGAAGAAGTAGAATAGGAAGAATAATAACAGT
The DNA here is from genome assembly GCF_032444005.1 of Ranitomeya imitator. Lineage (NCBI taxonomy): Eukaryota > Metazoa > Chordata > Amphibia > Anura > Dendrobatidae > Ranitomeya > Ranitomeya imitator. Next base: position 145,328,169 of record NC_091288.1, on the reverse strand, counting down.
TGAATAAAATGAATATGTAGAATAGGAAGAATAATAATAGTTGAATAAAATTAATATGAAGAATGTATTAAAAAAAAAAAAGGTAAAGGATGAAGAAGAAGATGAATAAGGTGAAGAAGTTGATGTCAAAGATGCTGATGATGATGAAGATGAAAGTGTGGGAAAAGTAAAAAAAAAAGAAGGGGAAGGACGTGGAATAGTGAAACATCAATATCTGACAAAATAAAAAAAAAATTTACATAGTCAATATCTTTGTCACTCCGAACGTCTTTAAAAAAAAACAAAAAACATGCTATTCTATTTGATTGGGCTAAACCTCTATGACTTTAATGTCTCCGCCACCTCCCCAAATACATCCTGCATTATTCTTAGTTGTTTTCCTTCATGTAGAATGAACCTACAAGGAAAGAAAGGGTTTATTTTAATTCCGATATTTTGGTCCGATTGACTTGCATTGGGATCGGGTATCGGTATCGGCGATATCCGATATTTTTTGAATATCGGCCGATCCTATCCGATACCGATACTTTACGATATCGGAAGGTATCGCTCAACACTAGTCAGTAGTCCTCATGTTATTGTTTGTTTGTAATGGCTCATTTTTAATGGAAGAAATAAAATTATTTTAATAAAGCCAAAATATTTACAAAAAATTCACCTTATCTGCGTTGCCTGTCAGTTTAACATTAGAGTTTGCCCTTGTAAATATTGTATTTGAGCAATGTCCACACACATCAGTTGATGCTATGAATTAATCATGTTTATTTTTCATATGGGATTATTCACACTCCTAATGAGAAAAGGAAGATTCAGAAACCCTGACTTAAAAGCCTATCCATCCTGTTGAAGTCATCAATACTATAAAACTCTGTTGGCACTTTCAAATGTATTGGCTTTTTCTAGTCCCTGCAATGGAAAATAATTTATATGATATTTATGAGATCACAAGTTCTGGTAAATGTTTTGCTTTGGATATTTAAAAAAGTGCAAATCAAGCTGGAAATGTAAAACCTGGCCATGACAATTTGTAGATTACTGCTATAGATCTATTACTGTTGAAAAAGGAAATGTGATGCTTCTGAAATGTCTCCAGCTGATTTATTGGTTTTAAGTATAATGTTCTTTACAAAAGTCAATGTTAAAAAAATATGAAAACTCTAAGTAAACAGCCTGCAACTTTCACATATTAACATAGAGTGAGAGCTGCTAAGTAAAGCCATCTTCATGCAGAAAACCAAGCTGGTTCTAGCGGAAGAACATATGAAGCACCAAGCCACTCTAATTGTAATAAAGCTGGATGCAGCACCTGGAGATAATAGTTATGATAAGATCATATGATGCATCCAGGCATGCAGTTTGTAACTACCCTATATACTCGAGTATAAGCCGAGAATTTCAGCCCATTTTTTTAGGCTGAAATTGCCCCTCTCGGCTTCTACTCGAGTCATACCCAGGGGTTGGCAGGGGAGGGGGAGCGGTAGCTGTCTAATAATACTCACCTGCTCCTGGCGTGGTCCCTGCACGTCCCTGGTTCTCCAGGTGCCGGCACCTACTTCTTGTAGTGAGCGGTCACACGGTACCGCTCATTACAGTAATGAATATGGACTCCCCTCCCACAGGGATGGAGCCTCATATTCATTACTGTAATGAGCAGTGCCATGTGACCGCTCACTACAGGAAGAAGCTGCCGGCGCTGGGGAACAGACGTGCAGGGACCGTGCCAGGAGCAGGTGAGTATAACGCAGTGTGCAATTTTCACCTGCTCCCCGTTCCACCGTTGGCGCCGCTGTGTCTTCTGCATCCTTTGCAATGACGTTCATGTTGGAGGGCGCGATGACGCAATTAGTGCGCGCCGCCCTCTGCCTGAACAGTCAGTGCAGAGGACGGGGAAGACACAGCGGCGGCCGTCGGTGGAACGGGAAAGGTGAGCATAACAAGTGTTGGGGGCCTGAGAGGTGAGTATGTGATTTTTTTTTTAACCATAGCTACAGCATATGGGGCAAATATCTGTATGGAGCATCTTATGGGGCCATGTGCAGCATTATGTGGGGCAAATATCTCTATGGAGCATCTTATGGGGCCATGTGCAGCATTATATGGGGCAAATATCTGTATGGGGCCATGTGCAGCATTATATGGGGCAAATATCTGTATGGAGCATCTTATGGGGCTATGTGCAGCATTATATGGGGCAAATATCTCTATAGAGCATCTTATGGGGCCATAATCCGCATTTGTGGAGCATTATATGGGGCAAATGTGTCTATGGAGCATCTTATGGGGCCATAATCAGCATTTGTGCAGCACTGCATGGGGCAAATGACTGTATGGAGCATCTTATGGGGTCATAATCAACATTTGTGCAGCATTATATGAGGCATATTTTAATATGGAGCATCTTATAGAGCCCATCATATACTGTATGGAGCATTACATGGGGCTCCTGATTCAATATGGATATTCAAAAACACTTAAACTACTGATGTCTCAATTAATTTTACTTTTATTGGTATCTATTTTTATTTTTAAAATTTACCAGTAGCTGCTGCATTTTCCACCCTAGGCTTATACTTGAGTCATTAAGTTTTTCCAGTTTTTTGTGGCAAAATTAGGTGAGTCGGCTTATACTTGAGTATGTATGGTAGATTGTTCAGGATGGGATGTATTTTATATATTTATAAAGTCATTAGTGTTCAAAAACTGGTGGGAAACATTAAGCATTACCTTTAATAAAATAGTGATATAGTGAAAAAATTGACCATACTGAGACATTAATCAAGATACAGTGATCCAGTAGCAATGTTTACTGGTTTTAACTTTTTTTTAGGTAAAGATGCTGTAGCCAGTAGACATTAACAAATCTTTTCAAAATCAAATTTACCTGGTCCACCCAATTTTTACGGGAAATTCGATTTGTGATAAAAATGACCTGCCGTAAATCAAAAGTACTCTCCCAATTGCCTTGAAAAGTCATCTATGACACTCTGAGGTCTTGTAGGTTTGTATTCAACCTCTTTCAAGTTCTTTAGAGCAAATGCTAAGTTAGTAATATCAAAGTGAGTGTCCTCAACATATATACAGTATGTATGGGTAACACAACCAATGGTGGTAAACACGTAGTCTGCTTAATAGCACGCTATACTGACTGACTTTTATGCTTAATAAAATTGGAAAACACTCCAAAAATTTTAACTTTATTGTGACCAGGAAGACCATTCTGGTGTTACAGGTAAACCTTGAAAAATTACTGATATCCCCTCACTAGGCCCTACCAGCAGAATTCACCTGGCATGGGTGGTGGTCCAAGCCAAAATTGGTTTGACCGTGCAGTGCATAAATGATAAACACAAAGCAGGGGCTCTGATGTAGTAGATCCATTCATGTGTTACTGTCTGACTGTTTGCCCTATCAACTTTGTATTTTGATTTAAGTGACCACAGCAATTGTAGAATCATAGTTCAATTGGATCAATTTTCATCTCCTTATCCCAGACTACTAGAAAACATACACCCATTCAGAATATGTATTTATTTGGCCTAGAAATGGAAATGAGATGGCTGATGCCAATTATGTATTTGCATCCCTATTAGAAAACACACAGTGGTCCTGAAAAATTAGTTATTTGGCATAAAAATAGCAACAAGATGGCTGATGCCAATTATTTAATTTTAAAAGAACAAGAAAATATTTACTATCAAAGAAAATGATTTATTTGGCATGTAAATGGCAATGAGACAGCAGATTCCAATTATTTATTTTCCAGACTACTAGAAAACACATACCAAAAATTATGTATTTGGCCTAAACATGGCAACAAGAAGGTTGATGCCAATGATTTACTTCCTAGACTACTAGAAAACACACACTGTTCCAGAAAATGTATTTCTTTGGCATTAAAAAGGCAACGAGACGGCTGATACAAATTATTTATTTCCCAGACAACTAGAAAACACACAACAGTTTAGAAAAATTATTTTTTGGGCATTGAAAGACAGCTGAAACCAATTATTTATTTACAACACTACTAGAAAAAACACACAGGTCCTGAAAAATAATTTGTTTGTCAAAAAATAGCAATGAGATGGCTGATGCTAATCATTTATTTTCAAAATTACTAGAAAACACACAGTGGTACATAAATTTTTTCTCTTTGGCATAAAATTTGCAATGAAATGACTGATTCCAAGTATTTCTTTTCAAAAAGTACCGGAAAGCACACCACAGAAGAGAAAAAATATTTATTTGGCCCAGAAATGGCAACAAAATATCTGATGCCAATTATTTATTTTCAAAATACTAGAAAACACACACCGGTACAGAAAAATTATTTATTTGGCCTAGAAACGATAATGAGACAGAAGCTGATGCCAATTAGTTATTTGGGGCACTACTAGAAAGCAAACAGTGGCCTGAAAAAAATTTTCTTTGGTATAAAAATGACAACAAGATGGCTGTTGCCAATTATTTATTTTCAAAAGTATTAGAAAACACACACTGGTACAGAAAAATTATTTCTTTGATCTAAAATTGGCAATGAGACAAATGATGCCAATTATTGATATCCCAGACTACTACAAAACACACACCAGTTAAGAAAAATTATTTCTTTGGCCTAAAAATGGAAACAAGATGGCTGATGCAAATTATTTATTTACAACACTACTAGAAAACACACAGTGGTCACGCATTTTTTTCTTTTGCTAAAAATGGCAACAAGATGGCTGATGCCAAATATTTATTTTCAAACTTACTAGAAAACACACAGTGGTACAGAAAAAAAAAAAATTTCCCATAGAAATGTCAAAAATACATCTGATGGCAATAATTTATTTTCTAGGCAACTAGAAAACACACATCGGTAGAGAAAAATATTTATTTGGCATAGAAATGGCAACAAGACTGCTGATGCCAATTATTTAATTGCAACACTGCAATAAAACACACAGCTCACCTGAAAAAACATTTCTTTGGCATAAAAATGGCAATAAGATGGCTATTGCCAAATTATTTATTGTGGTGCAGTGTGACAGACAGGCAGTGACCACAGTAAGTTTAAAGCAAATGTCTTTTAACCCCTTAAGCCCCAAGGGTGGTTTGCACGTTAATGACCTGGCCAATTTTTACAATTCTGACCACTGTCCCTTTTTGAGGTTATAACTCTGGAACCTTTCAATGGATCCCGGTGATTCTGACACTGTTTTCTTGTGACATATTGTGATTCATGATAGTGGTAAAATTTCTTTGATATTACCTGTGAAAATTTTGCCATTTTCCAACTTTGAATTTTTATGCCCTTAAATCACAGAGATATGTCACACAAAAAATACTTCATAAGTAATATTTCCCACATGTCTACTTTACATCAGCACAATTTTGGAACCAACTTTTCTTTTTGTTAGGGAGTTATAAGGGTTTAAAGTTGACCAGCAATTTCTCGTTTTTACAACACCATTTTTTTTAGGGACCACATCACATTTGAAGTCATTTTGAGGGGTATATATGATAGAAAATAATCAAGTGTGACACAATTCTAACAAATGCACCTCTCAAGGTGCTTAAAACCATATTCAAGAAGTTTATTAACCCTTCAGGTGTTTCACAGTAATTTTTGGAGAGTTTTAAAAAAATGAATATTTAACTTTTTTTCACAAAAAATGTACTTCAGCTACAAGTTGTTTTATTTTACCAAGGGTAACAGGAGAAAATAGACCCCAAAGTTGTTGTCCAATTTGTCCTGAGTATGCTCATACCCCATATGTAGGGGTAAACTACTGTTTGGGCGCATGGCAGAGCTCGGAAGGGTAGGAGCGCCATTTGACTTTTCATTGCAAAATTGACTGGAATTAAGATGGGACACCATGTTGCGTTTAAAGAGCCCCTGATGTGCCTAATCATTGAAACCCCCACAAGCTACACCATTTTGGAAAGTAGACCCCCTAAGGAACTTATCTAGAAGTGTTGTGAGAGCTTTGAACCCCCAAGTGTTTCACTACAATTTATAACATAGAGCCGTGAAAATAAAAATTCTTTTTTCCACAAAAATTAAATTTTAGCCCCAGTTTTGTATTTTACCAAGGGTAACAGGAGAAATTGGACCTCAAAAGTTGTTATCCAATTTGTCCTGACTACCCTATATGTGGGGGAGAACCACCGTTTGGGCGCATGGCAGAGCTCAGAAGGGAAAGAGCGCCATTTGGAATGCAGACTTAGATGGAATGGTCTGCAGGTGTCATGTTGCATTTGCAGAGCCCCTGATGTAAATAAACAGTAGAAACCCCCCACAAGTGACCCCATATTGGAAACTAGACCCCCAAAGGAAATTATCTAGATGTGTTGTGAGAACTTTGAACCCCCAAGTGTTTAACTACAGTTTATAACGCAGAGCCGTGGAAAAAAAATCATTTTTCCCACAAAAATGTTTTTTTAGCCCTGCAAATTCTTATTTTCCCAAGGGTAACAAGAGAAATTGAACCCCAAAATTTGTTGTCTAATTTGTCATGAGTATGCTGATACCCCATATGTTGGGGTAAACTCCTGTTTGGGCGCACGAGAGAGCTTGAAAGGGAAGGAGCACTGTTTTACTTTTTCAACGCAGAATTGGCTGGAATTGAGATTGGACGCCATGTTGCGTTTGGAGAGCCCTGATGTACATAAACAGTGGAAACCCCCAATTGTAACTGAAAGCCAACCGAAACCCAAATACACCCCTAACCCCAACCACACCCCTAACCCCAACACACCTTTAACCCTAATCCCAACCCTAACCACACCCCTAACTCCAACACACCCCAACCCTAATCCCAACCATAACCCTAACCACACCCCTAACCCTGACACAACCCTTATCCTAAGCCCAACCGTAAATGTAATCCAAACCCTAACTTTAGCCCCAACCCTAACTGTAGCCCTAACCCTAACTTTAGCTCCAACCCTAACTTTAGCCCCAACCCTAACCCTAACTTTAGCCCCAACCCTAACTTTAGCTCTAACCCTAACCCTAACTTTAGCCCCAACCCTAACTGTAGCCCTAACCCTAACTTTAGCCTCAACCCTAACCCTAACTTTAGCCCCAGCCCTAACCCTGACTTTAGCCCCAACCCTAACTGTAGCCTTAACCCTAGCCCCATCCCTAACCCTAGCCCAAATTCTAACCCTAGACCTAACCCTAACCGCAGCCCTAACCCCAGCCCTAACCCTAGCCCTAACCCTAGCCCTAATGCTAGCCCTAATCCTAGCCCTAACTCTAGCCCTAACCCTAACCCTAGACCTAGCCCTAATCCTAACCCTAACCCTAGCCCTAACCTTAATGGGAAAATGGAAATAAATACACTTTTTAAATTTTATTATTTTTCCCTAACTAAGGGGGTCATGAAGGAGGGTTTGATTTACTTTTATAGCATTTTTTTAGCGGATTTTTAGGATTGGCAGCTGTAACACACTAAAAGACGCTTTTTCTTGCAAAAAATAGTTTTTGTGTCTACACATTTTGAGAGCTATAATTTTTCCATATTTTGGTCCACAGAGTCATGTCAGGTCTTGTTTTTTGCGGGACGAGTTGACGTTTTTATTGGTAACATTTTCGGGCATGTGACATTTTTTGATCTCTTTTTATTCTGATTTTTGTGAGACAGAATGACAAAAACCAGCTATTCATGAATTACTTTTGTGGGGGGCGTTTATACCGTTCCATGTTTGGTAAAATTGATAAAGCAGTTTTAGTCTTCGGGTCAGTACGATTACAGTGATACCTCATTTATATCATTTTCAAGTTTTGGTGCTTTTATACGATAAAAACTATTTTATAGAAAAAATAATTATTTTTGCATCGCTTTATTCTGAGGACTATAACTTTTTTATTTTTTCGCTGATGATGCTGTATGGCAGCTCGTTTTTTGCGGGACAAGATGATGTTTTCAGCGGTACCATGGTTATTTATATCCGTCTTTTTGACCGCGTGTTATTTCACTTTTGTTCGGCGGTATGACAATAAAGCATTTTTTGCCTCATTTTTTTTTACGGTGTTCACTGAAGGGGTTAACTAGTGGGACAGTTTTATAGGTCGGGTCGTTACGGACGCGGTGATACTAAATATGTGCACTTTTATTGTTTTTTTATTTAGATAAAGAAATGTATTTATGGGAACAATTTTTCTTTAATCTCTATTTGGGAATTATTATTATTATTTTTTTTTTACACATCTAAATATTTTTTTTTTACATTATCACATTGTCCCAGTGGGGACATCACTATATAGTGACAGATCGCTGATCTGACACTTTGCAGAGCACTGTGTCAGATCATCGATTTGACGTGCACTGCTCCAGGCTTACCAGCAAGGAGACGCTTGGTGCAAGGTGATCAGGGAAGCCTGCAGGGAGCCTCCTCCCTGTGTGATGCTTCCCTATGCCCCCGGAATGCTACATTTATGTTTGATCTCAGTGTTCCAGGGGTTAATGTGCGAGGAGCGGTCCGTGACCGCTCCTGGCACATAGTGCCGGATGTCAGCTGCGATAGTCAGCTGACACCCGGCCACGATCGGCCACTCTCCCCCCGTGAGCGCGGTTGATTACATATGACTTACTATCCCGTCACTGGGAATTAAGTCCCAGGTCACCTCGATGGGATGGTACATCATATGGGATTAAGTGGTAATGTCCAAAGAAAACTTACAACTGGAACTCAAAGATATCCTCCAGATCACAGCCAGGAAAACAAGACCGTTGGCAACCGAGACCAGTTGCCGTGGGCAATTGCACCACCATGTACGCTCTGGGGAGCCAGGCCTTTTGGCTCCACTGGGCTCTGTGTTGCTTCACACAGGCTGACCTCTGCAGAGCCTCCTGCTCTGCATGCTTGTAAACCAAAACTGACACACCCAAACCTCTGTTGCAGGGTTTTTTCAAGGAACATGTGGCTGTGGGCCACATGGAAGACCTGGCCAGGAGTAAACGGATCACCCCACTACCATCCTGTAGTCCACTTCAAAAATAAAAGCCCATGGCTTGTTTTCTTAAATCTGCCTTGGACAAATAGCTTGCCCAAGACCAACATTTACTTTTATTTTGCATTGCAATCAGAGCTATGCCTGTGAATGCAATGCACTCCCGCAGCCTCAATACGCTTCTGTGGAACACTTAGCGACCCTCGCATATAACACCGATCACTACCTCACATTATTTGCAACACTACTAGAGAAAACACAGTGATTCATAAAAATGATAGTATAAAAATGGCAATGAAATGGCTGACAATAATTATTTATTTTTAAAAGTAATAGAAAAAACATGCAAATTATTTATTTTTAAAATGACTAAAACACACACACACACACACACACCCCGGTACAGAATAATTATTTCTTTGGCCTAGAAAATGCCAGTTATTTATTTCCCAGACTAATAAAAAACCCACAGCTGTCCTGAAAAATTATTTCTTCGGCATAAAAATGGCAACGATACGGCTGTTGCCAATTATTAATTTTCAAAAGTACTAGATAAAACACCTGTGCAGAAAAAATTATTTATTTGGCCTAGAAATGGGAATAAGACAACTGATGTCAATAATTTATTTTCAAAAAGTACTAAAAAACACAAACCGGTACAGAAAAATAATTTATTTGGCCTAAAAAAATTGCAAAAATACGGCTGATGCCTAATATTTTTTTGAATCACTTCTAGATAACACACACCAGTACAGAAAAATTATTTATTTGGCCTACAAATAGCAATGAGACAGCTGATGCTAATTATTTATTTCCCCGACTAGAAGAGACATATGAAAGCCCGCATAGACTTTGCTAAAAAAACACATGAAGGACTCCCAGACTATGAGAAATAAGATTCTCTTGTCTGATGAGATGAAGATAGATAGACCTTTTTGATGATCATTTTAAGTGGTATGTGTGGAGAAAACTAGACACTGCTCATCAAATGCCCAATACAATCCCAACTGTGAAACATGGTGGTGGTAGCATCATGAATGTACAGAGATATCCTGGATGAACACCTCTTCCAGAGTTCTCTGGACCTCAGACATGGCCGAAGGTTCACCTTCCAACAAGACAATGACCGTAAGCACACAGCTAAAATAGCAAAGGAGTGACTTCAGTAAAACTCTGTGACCATTCTTGACTGGCCCAGCCAGACCCTGACCTAAACCCAATTGAGCATTTCTGGAGAGATCTGAAAATGGCTGTCCACTGTGAGATAGCGCTCCCTGAGTGTGTTGGGGGACACTCACTTGGCAACGGAATTAAAGCACTCAGGTACGGTTTCTCATAAAAACAATCTATTTGGTTTATTTAGCTATCATAAACCACATAACATAAAGTCAATTTAATTACATTCATGAACATATCACGACCACCAGTCTGTTCATGCAGCAGATAAACCTCTCTGCCGTATATTACAACCCTCCTTGTCTGGAGTTACTTTCCAGGAGCTCCGCTCTTCATACTGTCTCCTTGTCGCCTACACAGAAGCCATCCCAGGCTCTGCAGGTACATGGCCTCTCCGTGTGCTCTTCAGGACGTCCATCCCCAGCTGGGACCGTCCAACACACAGGCCACTCAGTGCCAAAGCCCCACTACATGCTATTAAGGGAGATATCATTCCCAACACATAGGCTTCCATGACCTTGCATATGGACCAAATAGATCCATACACTCTCAACTATGTGACCAAACCCTGGTTACATTATGTGTCTGTAACCACCCCCATAGGTGGGAGGTGTGTATGGTTAGCCAGTCCCGGCCAGCTGTCAGACCTCCCATCTAAGCCTCCCTTTACAACTATAAAAATAATTGTGGTACTACAGGTCCCAGAACAACAACATTACTTCAGGCTTGCAGCGCAGACTCCCTCTGCGACACATACCGGCAACTGACAATCATGCCGGACACAGTTTCATTATCACCATTACAGATACGCCTCCATGCGTATCCTGAGGAGCACATACAGCTCCCCCTGGTTGTAACATGGGTCACTGCACCACACCACCAATGTTCACCATCCAACCTGACAGAACTGGAGAGGATCTGCAAGGAAGAATGGCAGAGGATCCCCAAATCCAGGTGTGCAAAACTTGTCGCATCATTCCCAAGAAGACTCATGGCTGTACTAGCTCAAAAGGGTGCTTCTACTCAATACTGAGCAAAGGGTCTGAATACTTCTGACCATGTTATATTTCAGATTTTCTTTTTTAATATATTTGCAAATGCAAAAATTTCTACATTTCTGTTTTTTTTAAGTCAAGGTGGGGTGCAGAGTGTACATTAATGAAAAAAATGTGAACTTTTTGGAATTTACCAAATGGCTTCAATGAAACAAAAAAATGAAAAATGTAAAGGGGTCTGAATGCTTTCCATATCCACTGTATATACAGTGTATATATAAATAATAGCTAGATAGAATAAAAGACGGCAATTCATGTGCCACCTATAGTAAAATCACTGAGTGACAGGTTAAAATAGAATAGATAAAATAGATACAGTGGGGCAAAAAAGTATTTAGTCAGTCAGCAATAGTGCAAGTTCCACCACTTAAAAAGATGAGAGGCGTCTGTAATTTACATCATAGGTAGACCTCAACTATGGGAGACAAACTGAGAAAAAAAAATCCAGAAAATCACATTGTCTGTTTTTTTAACATTTTATTTGCATATTATGGTGGAAAATAAGTATTTGGTCAGAAACAAACAATCAAGATTTCTGGCTCTCACAGACCTGTAACTTCTTCTTTAAGAGTCTCCTCTTTCCTCCACTCATTACCTGTAGTAATGGCACCTCTTTAAACTTGTTATCAGTATAAAAAGACACCTGTGCACACCCTCAAACAGTCTGACTCCAAACTCCACTATGGTGAAGACCAAAGAGCTGTCAAAGGACACCAGAAACAAAATTGTAGCCCTGCACCAGGCTGGGAAGACTGAAATCTGCAATAGCCAACCAGCTTGGAGTGAAGAAATCAACAGTGGGAGCAATAATTAGAAAATGGAAGACATACAAGACCACTGATAATCTCCCTTGATCTGGGGCTCCATGCAAAATCCCACCCCGTGGGGTCAGAATGATCACAAGAACAGTGAGCAAAAATCCCAGAACCACGCGGGGGGACCTAGTGAATGAACTGCAGAGAGCTGGGACCAATGTAACAAGGCCTACCATAAGTAACACACTACGCCACCATGGACTCAGATCCTGCAGTGCCAGACGTGTCCCACTGCTTAAGCCAGTACATGTCCGGGCCCATCTGAAGTTTGCTAGAGAGCATTTGGATGATCCAGAGGAGTTTTGGGAGAATGTCCTATGGTCTGATGAAACCAAACTGGAACTGTTTGGTAGAAACACAACTTGTCGTGTTTGGAGGAAAAAGAATACTGAGTTACATCCATCAAACACCATACCTACTGTAAAGCATGGTGGTGGAAACATCATGCTTTGGGGCTGTTTATCTGCAAAGGGGCCAGGACGACTGATCCGGGTACATGAAAGAATGAATGGGGCCATGTATCGTGAGATTTTGAGTGCAAACCTCCTTCCATCAGCAAGGGCATTGAAGATGAAACGTGGATGGGTCTTTCAACATGACAATGATCCAAAGTACACCGCCAGGGCAACGAAGGAGTGGCTTTGTAAGAAGCATTTCAAGGTCCTGGAGTGGCCTAGCCAGTCTCCAGATCTCAACCCTATAGAAAACCTTTGGAGGGAGTTGAAAGTCCGTGTTGCCAAGCGAAAAGCCAAAAACATCACTGCTCTGGAGGAGATCTGCATGGAGGAATGGGCCAACATACCAACAACAGTGTGTGGCAACCTTGTGAAGACTTACAGAAAACGTTTGACCTCTGTCATTGCCAACAAAGGATATATTACAAAGTATTGAGATGAAATTTTGTTTCTGACCAAATACTTATTTTCCACCATAATATGCAAATAAAATGTTAAAAAAGCAGACAATGTGATTTTCTGGATTTTTTTTTCTCAGTTTGTCTCCCATAGTTGAGGTCTACCTTTGATGTAAATTACAGACGCCTCTCATCTTTTTAAGTGGTGGAACTTGCACTATTGCTGACTGACTAAATACTTTTTTGCCCCACTGTATATACACATAGAGTACAGAGATATATAGATGTCAGTGACACACACATATCTACAGCTCTGGCAAAAATTAAGACACCACCACATCAAAACCCTGTCATGGGCAGCCCAATCTCCAGACCTGAACCCCATTGAAAACCTCTGGAATGTAACCAAGAGGATGATGGACAGTGACAAGCCATCAAACAAAGAAGAACTGCTTACATTTTTGCACCAGAAGCAGTGTGAAAGACTGGTGGAAAGCATGCCAAGACACATGAAAGCTGTGATTAAAAATCATGGTTATTCCACAAAATTATTGATTTCTGAACTCTTCCTGAGTTAACACATTGGTATTGTTGTTTCTAAATGATTATGAACTTGTTTCTTTGCATTATTTCATGTCTGAAAGCACTGTTGTTGTTTTCTTAATTTTGACCATTTTTCTTTTTCAGAAAAAAAAATAAAAAATTAATTGCTTGGAAATTCAGAGACATGTTGTCAGAAGTGCATAGAATAAATGAACAATCTACATTTCACACAAAAATATACCTATAAAGAGAAAAATCAGACAAACTGAACATTTTGCAGTGGTCCCTTTATTTTTGCCAGAGCTGTATATGTACAGTGGGGGAAATAAGGGTTAATTTTAAGGGTAGGTTAATTTTAACATTGAGAGATAGAATATCAAAAATAAAATTATAAATTCACATAATTTATACAGTGTGATTTTCTGGACTTTATTTTTTATATTCTATCTCTCACTGTTAAAATTAACCTACCCTTAAAATTATATACTGTTCATGTCTTTGTCAGTGGGAAACCTTACAAAATCAGCAAGGGATCAAATCCTTATTTCCCCCAATGTATACAGTACAGACCAAACGCTTGGACACACCTTCTCATTTAAAGATTTTTCTGTATTTTCATGACTATGAAAATTGTTAATTCACACTGAAGGCATCAAACTATGAATTAACACATGTGGAATTATATACTTAACAAAAAAGTGTGAAACAACTGAAATTAAGTCTTATATTCTAGGTTCTTCAAAGCAGCCACCTTTTGCTTTGATGACTGCTTTGCACACTCTTGGCATTCTCTTGATGAGCTTCAAGAGGTAGTCACTGGGAATGGTTTTCGCTTCTCAGGTGTGCCCTGTCAGGTTTAATAAGTGGGATTTCTTGCCTTATAAATGGGGTTAGGACCATCAGTTGTGTTGCGCAGAAGTCTGGTGGATACACAGCTGATAGTCCTACTGAATAGACTGTTAGAATTTGTATTGTGGCAAGAAAAAAGCAGCTAAGTAAAGAAAAATGAGTGGCCATCATTACTTTAAGAAATGAAGGTCAGTCAGTCCAAAAAATTGGGAAAACTTTGAAAGTGTCCCCAAGTGCAGTGGCAAAAACCATCAAGCACTACAAAGAAACTGGCTCACAAGAGGACCGCCCCAGGAAAGGAAGACCAAGAGTCACCTCTGCTTCTGAGGATAAGTTTATCCGAGTCATCAGCCTCAGAAATTGCAGGTTAACAGCGGCTCAGATTAGAGACCAGGTCAATGCCACACAGCGTTCTAGCAACAGACACATCTCTACAGCAACTGTTAAGAGGAGACTTTGTGCAGCAGGCCTTCATGCTAAAATAGCTGCTAGGAAACCACTGATAAGGACAGGCAACAAGCAGAAGAGACTTGTTTGGGCTAAAGCAGGGGTGTCAAACTGCATTCCTTAAGGGCTGCAAACAGGTCATGTTTTCAGGATTTCCTTGTACTGCACAGGTGATAATTTAATCACCTACACAAATAATGAGTTGGTGATTAAATTATCACCTGTGCAGTACAAGGAAATCCTGAAAACATGACCTGTTTGCAGCCCTCGAGGAATGCAGTTTGACACCCCTGGGCTAAAGAACACAAGGAATGGACATTAGACCAGTGGAAATCTGTGCTTTGTGTTATGATCAGGTGGCCTTGGAGCAGCATGAAAACCTTCACTGGAGTAGGTGGTAACTTATACTGACCGCAAACCCTGATCTTATCACTGCAACTAGAAGTAGCCGTGGGGTGTGCCTAACAAAACCTAGACACCTCGACACAGCCGGAGGACTAAATACCCCTAAAGATGGAAATAGGAAAACTATCTTGCCTCAGAGTAGACCCCCAAAGGATAGGCAGCCCCCCACAAATATTGACTGTGAGTTGGAGAGGAAAAGATACATGCAGGCAGAAAACAGGCTTAGCAAAAGTGGCCACTTCTAGCTAAATAGAAAAGGACAGAACAGGATACTAAGCGGTCAGCATAAAAATACTACAAAAATATCCACAGCAGAAAAGACAAAACTCCACCACCTAACTAAAGATGTGGAGAGGATAACTGCAACTCCAGAGAATCCAACCAGACTGAGAAAAACAATTGACACAGTGTAAGCTGGACAAATAGAAACAAAAGATCAGCACTGAAAATAAGCACACAGCAAGTGTGCTTCAGAAAAAGAAACAGACACTTATCTTTGCTGAACTGGCAGCTAAGCAGGTGAGGCCAGGAGAGATCCAATACTTCCAAAGAAACATTGACAACTGACAAGGGCTAATGACTCCTGCACACTTAAATATCTCAGTCAGAACAGCAATTAGCAGATACACCTGGCTAGGACTGTGACTCAGAGACAACTGCATTCCCACCTACAACCACTGGAGGGAACCCAAGAGCAGAATTCACAACAGCTTTGGTCTGATGAGTCCAAATTTGAGATCTTTGGTTCCAACCACTATGTCTTTGTGCGACGCAGAAAAGGTGAATGGATGGACTCTACATGCCTGGTTCCCACCGTGAAGCATGGAAGAGTAGGTATGATGGTGTGGGGGTGCTTTGCTGGTGACACTGTTGGGGATTTATTCACCTCCAGGCTGTGTAAGGGCTATTTGACCAAGAAGGAGAGTCATGGGGTGCTTCGCCTGATGACCTGGCCTCCACAGTCACCAGACCAGAACCCAATCAAGATGGTTTGGGGTGAGCTGGGCCGCAGAGTGAAGGCAAAAGGGCCAACAAGTGCTAAGCATCTCTGGGAATTCCTTCAAGATTGTTGGAAGACCATTCCCGGTGACTACCTCTTGAAGCTCATCAAGAGAATGCCAAGAGTGCGCAAAGCAGTCATCAAAGCAAAAGGTGGCTACTTTGAAGAACCTAGAATATAAGACATATTTTCAGTTGTTTTACACTTTTTTGTTAGGTATATAATTCCACATGTGTTAATTCATAGTTTTGATGCCTTCAGTGTGAATGTACAATTTTCATAGTCATGAAAATACAGAAAAATCTTTAAATGAGAAGGTGTGTCCAAACTGTAGGTCTGTACTGTACCTATCTATGCCATGTGTATATATCTATTCTATCTATTCTATTCTAACCTGTCACGCTGTGATTTTACATCACATGGCAGATGAATTGCTGGCTTTTCTTCTATCTATGTAATATATATATATATATATATATATATATATATATATATACTAGATGGTGGCCCGATTCTAACGCATCGGGTATTCTAGAATATGCATGTCCATGTAGTATATTGCACAGCCCACGTAGTATATTGCCCAGTCACGTAGTATATTGCCCGGCCACATAGTATATTGCCCAGTCACGTAGTATATTGCCCAGCCACGTAGTATATTGCCCAGCCACGTAGTATATTGCTCAGCAACGTAGTATATTGCACAGGAATGTAGTATACAGCACAGAGCCACGTAGTATATTGCCCAGTCACGTAGTATATTGCCCAGCCACGTAGTATTATGCACAGCCCACGTAGTATATTGCCCAGCGACGTAGTATATTGCACAGCGACGTAGTATACAGCACAGACACATAGTATATTGCCCAGCCATGTAGTATATTGCCCAGTCACGTAGTATATTGCCCAGTCACGTAGTATATTACCCAGTCACGTAGTATATTGCCCAGCCACGTAGTATACAGCACAGAGCCACGTAGTATACAGCACAGAGCCGCGTAGTATACAGCACAGAGCCATGTAGTATACAGCACAGAGCCACGTAGTATACAGCACAGAGCCACGTAGTATATTGCCCAGTCACGTAGTATATTGCCCAGCCACGTAGTATACAGCACAGAGCCACGTAGTATACAGCACAGAGCCACGTAGTATACAGCACAGAGCCGCATAGTATACAGCACAGAGCCACGTAGTATACAGCACAGAGCCACATAGTATACAGCACAGAGCCACATAGTATATTGCCCAGTCACGTAGTATATTGCCCAGTCATGTAGTATATTGCCCAGCTACGTAGTATACAACACAGAGCCACGTAGTATATTGCCCAGTCATGTAGTATATAGCACAACCCACGGAGTATATCACACAGCCCACATAGTATATAACACTGCCTATGTAGTATACAGCACAGAGCCACATAGTATACAGCACAGAGCCACATAGTATACAGCACAGAGCCACGTAGTATACAGCACAGAGCCACGTAGTATACAGCACAGAGCCACGTAGTATATTGCCCAGTCACGTAGTATATTGCCCAGTCATGTAGTATATTGCCCAGTCACATAGTATATTGCCCAGTCATGTAGTATATTGCCCAGCTACATAGTATACAGCACAGAGCCACGTAGTATATTGCCCAGTCATGTAGTATATAGCACAGCCCGTGGAGTATATCACACAGCCCACATAGTATATAACACTGCCTATGTAGTATACAGCACAGAGCCACATAGTATACAGCACAGAGCCACGTAGTATACAGTACAGAGCCACATAGTATACAGCACAGAGCCACGTAGTATACAGCACAGAGCCACGTAGTATATTGCCCAGTCACGTAGTATATTGCCCAGTCACGTAGTATATTGCCCAGTCATGTAGTATATTGCCCAGCTACATAGTATACAGCACAGAGCCACGTAGTATATTGCCCAGTCATGTAGTATATAGCACAGCCCGTGGAGTATATCACACAGCCCACATAGTATATAACACTGCCTATGTAGTATACAGCACAGAGCCACATAGTATACAGCACAGAGCCACGTAGTATACAGCACAGAGCCACATAGTATACAGCACAGAGCCACGTAGTATACAGCACAGAGCCACGTAGTATATTGCCCAGTCACGTAGTATATTGCCCAGTCACGTAGTATATTGCCCAGTCATGTAGTATATTGCCCAGCTACATAGTATACAGCACAGAGCCACGTAGTATATTGCCCAGTCATGTAGTATATAGCACAGCCCGTGGAGTATATCACACAGCCCACATAGTATATAACACTGCCTATGTAGTATACAGCACAGAGCCACGCGGTATCTAACACAGTCCACGTAGTATACAGCAGTGTCGGCACCATATGCCTGTTAAAAAAATAATTAAAATAAAAAAGTTATATACTCACATCTTGGGGTCCAGCGGAGCTCTGGCGATAGGCACGCGGCTGCCGCCATCTTCCGTTCCCAGGATGCATTGCAAAATTACCCAGATGACTTAAGCGGTCTCGCGAGGCTGCTTCATCTTCTGTGTAATTTCGCAATGCATCGTCGGGAACGGAAGATGGAGGCCGGCGCGAGCGGCTCAGCGGACAATGGAGGGTGAGTATAGCAGGTTTTTTTGTTTTTTAATTATTTTTAACATTACATTTTTTACTATTGATGCCGCATAGGCAGCATCAATAGTAAAATGTTGGGCACACACAGGGTTAATAGCGGCGGTAACGGAGTGCGTTACCCACTGCATAACGCGGTCCGTTATCGCCGGCATTAACCCTGTGTTAGCGGTGACCGGTGGGGAGTATGCGGGCGCTGGGCAGTGACTGCGGGGAGTAAGGAGCGGCCATTTTCTTCCGGACTGTGCCCGTCGCTGATTGGTCGTGGCTGTTTTGCGGTGACCAATCAGCGACTTGGATTTCCATGATAGACAGAGGCCGCGACCAATGAATATCCGTGACAGACAGAAGGGCAGACGGAAGTGACCCTTAGACAATTACATAGTAGATATGTGTATATGTGTGTCACTGACATCTATGTATCTATGTATTCCATGTATATATCTATTCTGTTCTAACCTGTCAGTGTGATTTTACTGTACACGGCACATGACTTGCTGGCTTTTCTTCTCTCTATGTAATATATATACAGTACATATATACGTGTGTGTCACTGGCATCTATATATCTATGTATTCTATGTGTATATATCTATTCTATCTATTCTATTCTAACCTGTGTAAATGAAAAAAACTCAGAGCAAGGGATACATAAGTACTTTGGTAACTCAATAGAACGCCCAATATGTGTATATATTATGTGTATCCCAAGATGGACATAAGGAGGACAAATCGGAAAAATATATATAACCAAACAGAGAACACACAACCGAACAAATGCCCAAAAATAAATTAAATTCAAAATAGATTTATTTATACAAAAATATATACCAATTGGTAGGGGGAAAGAAACCAAGAAAAAGGCACAACAACAAGGAGACAGGGCAACATACAATCCTGTAATGGTAGAATGATGGCGTAATATAAATAGAAAAAATAATAAATATAGAGCCAACCACAGAATTGAAAATATATATATATATATACAACAATTGTAGAAAAAATATATATATATGTATAAAAAGTATATATATATATATATATATATATGTGCACGCACTAAACAAAAAATGAATAATGAAAAAAATTAATGAATGAAAAATGGGTGATATACCTTTAAGAGAGACCCAAGAGGGTTAATATAATGTCTGTAATTGCGGTAGGATGTGTAAGACCCAGTACTTAAAAATGTGAAAATGTGCGGCTACACATAGTATGCTAATATGTTTAAATATTAGTAAGGAGTACAGGGGGCTGCTGCATAGATCAGGAGACACTGTGGCATATAACACATGGAGTGAATAATGTAGTTGCTGCAAATAGCTAAAGTAAAGTGTCTCAAAGCAGGCTATACCTGTAATGCTGCCCTCCTCCTGGATGTGCCAGTCCCCGACGCGCATTTCGGCGTCAGCCTTCGTAAGGGGCTGACGCCGAAACGCGCGTCGGGGACTGGCACATCCAGGAGGAGGGCAGCATTACAGGTATAGCCTGCTTTGAGACACTTTACTTTAGCTATTTGCAGCAACTACATTATTCACTCCATGTGTTATATGCCACAGTGTCTCCTGATCTATGCAGCAGCCCCCTGTACTCCTTACTAATATTTAAACATATTAGCATACTATGTGTAGCCGCACATTTTCACATTTTTAAGTACTGGGTCTTACACATCCTACCGCAATTACAGACATTATATTAACCCTCTTGGGTCTCTCTTAAAGGTATATCACCCATTTTTCATTCATTCATTTTTTTCATTATTCATTTTTTGTTTAGTGCGTGCACATATATATATATATACAGTGGGGCAAAAAAGTATTTAGTCAGTCAGCAATAGTGCAAGTTCCACCACTTAAAAAGATGAGAGGCGTCTGTAATTTACATCATAGGTAGACCTCAACTATGGGAGACAAACTGAGAAAAAAAAATCCAGAAAATCACATTGTCTGTTTTTTTAACATTTTATTTACATATTATGGTGGAAAATAAGTATTTGGTCAGAAACAAAATTTCATCTCAATACTTTGTAATATATCCTTTGTTGTCAATGACAGAGGTCAAACGTTTTCTGTAAGTCTTCACAAGGTTGCCACACACTGTTGTTGGTATGTTGGCCCATTCCTCCATGCAGATCTCCTCTAGGGCAGTGATGTTTTTGGCTTTTCGCTTGGCAACACGGACTTTCAACTCCCTCCAAAGGTTTTCTATAGGGTTGAGATCTGGAGACTGGCTAGGCCACTCCAGGACCTTGAAATGCTTCTTACGAAGCCACTCCTTCGTTGCCCTGGCGGTGTGCTTTGGATCATTGTCATGTTGAAAGACCCAGCCATGTTTCATCTTCAATGCCCTTGCTGATGGAAGGAGGTTTGCACTCAAAATCTCACGATACATGGCCCCATTCATTCTTTCATGTACCCGGATCAGTCGTCCTGGCCCCTTTGCAGATAAACAGCCCCAAAGCATGATGTTTCCACCACCATGCTTTACAGTAGGTATGGTGTTTGATGGATGCAACTCAGTATTCTTTTTCCTCCAAACACGACAAGTTGTGTTTCTACCAAACAGTTCCAGTTTGGTTTCATCAGACCATAGGACATTCTCCCAAAACTCCCCTGGATCATCCAAATGCTCTCTAGCAAACTTCAGACGGGCCCGGACATGTACTGGCTTAAGCAGTGGGACACGGCTGGCACTGCAGGATCTGAGTCCATGGTGACGTAGTGTGTTACTTATGGTAGGCCTTGTTACATTGGTCCCAGCTCTCTGCAGTTCATTCACTAGGTCCCCCCGCGTGGTTCTGGGATTTTTGCTCACCGTTCTTGTGATCATTCTGACCCCACGGGGTGGGATTTTGCGTGGAGCCCCAGATCGAGGGAGATTATCAGTGGTCTTGTATGTCTTCCATTTTCTAATTATTGCTCCCACTGTTGATTTTTTCACTCCAAGCTGGTTGGCTATTGCAGATTCAGTCTTCCCAGCCTGGTGCAGGGCTACAATTTTGTTTCTGGTGTCCTTTGACAGCTCTTTGGTCTTCACCATAGTGGAGTTTGGAGTCAGACTGTTTGAGGGTGTGCACAGGTGTCTTTTTATACTGATAACAAGTTTTAACAGGTGCCATTACTACAGGTAATGAGTGGAAGACAGAGGAGCTTCTTAAAGAAGAAGTTACAGGTCTGTGAGAGCCTGAAATCTTGATTGTTTGTTTCTGACCAAATACTTATTTTCCACCATAATATGCAAATAAAATGTTAAAAAAACAGACAATGTGATTTTCTGGATTTTTTTTCTCAGTTTGTCTCCCATAGTTGAGGTCTACCTATGATGTAAATTACAGACGCATCTCATCTTTTTAAGTGGTGGAACTTGCACTATTGCTGACTGACTAAATACTTTTTTGCCCCACTGTATATATATATATATATATATATATACTTTTTATACATATATATATATTTTTTCTACAATTGTTGTATATATATATATATATATATATATATATATTCAATTCTGTGGTTGGCTCTATATTTATTATTTTTTCTATTTATATTACGCCATCATTCTACCATTACAGGATTGTATGTTGCCCTGTCTCCTTGTTGTTGTGCCTTTTTCTTGGTTTCTTTCCCCCTACCAATTGGTATATATTTTTGTATAAATAAATCTATTTTGAATTTAATTTATTTTTGGGCATTTGTTCGGTTGTGTGTTCTCTGTTTGGTTATTCTAACCTGTGTGTCCGATTTTACTGTATGCAGCACATAAATTGCCAGCTTTTCAAAGGACACTGATGCGTAAAAATTGGACAGCACTCGCATGGTCAGAGTGCTGTGCAATTTTTTTCCCGCACGCATAGGCTTGCACTGGTGAGTCTCAGCTGAGTCTCTCTGACAATCGCAGCATGCTGCGATTTTACACACACACACACTGAATACACCTGAGAAAATAAATGGTGATGTGAGCTGCCCCATAGATTAACACTGGGCAGAGTTCTATGCAATGTTTTCTCGCATTGCACTCGCCCATATTCTACGGTAGCGTGACGCCAGCCTTACTGCATTTAGCCTGCACCCTACTTCATACAGGATGCCACTTCATCAGCTTTAATGGATCAACATGGTGAGTACATTAACATTAATTGTAATTAATTTTTGAACGACTGATCACTATACAATCAAGACACTTATCAGATATGCACTGTTGCTTTCAATGCATGTAAGCAATATCTTATTATTATGTACTAGATGGCAGCCCGATTCTAAAGAATCGGGAGTCTAGAATCCATATATACTTGAAATTCGGCAGGAGCTTGAAGAGCAACGTCACTGGGCCCGCCTCCACGCAGTAGAAACTTGCTGTGAGGTAAAAATTCAAAAATCACACCAAAATGGTGGGCGGAGTGTGTCACAGTACGGCACGTTTCTGATTGGTCGCTCGCAGCAGGCGGCAACCAATCAGACACTGGACACTGTTGACGTCACTTATCTCCGGACATTAGCTCCGGACATTAGCTCCGGACAGGAAGTTGGCACAAATTGCAGGAAGTAGTATTCTAGGCAATTATATATTAGATACTGTATGGATGGTGATATTATGCTTTGCTATATTTATCTTTTATTGTATTCTCATGGATTGCTATCAATATTATGATCTAATCACCAATCATATAATTAATTGCAATACTTGTGTATCTATACTACCACAACACCATATGCCTGTATAATTGATAAAGGCTGATTGTAACAGATGATGCATTGCTTTCTTCAATGAATAAATTAACATTATTTTCATCTTTATCTTTTGGAGTGCTGTCTCAACTTTTGTTCACTATTTGATTGGAGGATTTTTGGCTATTACCCTATGAGGACTCCTTTGCACCCATATTTAACAGACAGAATCACAGTTGCATTGAACATTGTGAACTTTTTAAGCACTATCTTTCCCAGCATGAAAATAATTGAATCAATTTAAAAGATGCCATTATCCATATCTAAAATGTAATACTGCCAAAATGTTTGTGTTTAGTATAGAAACATAAATGTACTGTGCAAAAACCATAGAATAAATTGCCATCTGTCTTTATGGCTGTGCTTTAGACATAAACTGCATCATTTGAATGATTAGAACATCTATAGGCTACATATAAGCATAAAGATGCAAAATAAAAGGCAATGTAAGGCACTAAGGAATTTCTATTTGCTTGCAAAGTGAGGGTGCATAAACATTTTACAACTGCATGAATCATATTCTCACACATTGTCTTAAAAGACAAGATTCAGAGCAATAAGCATCCACTAAACATTTCACAAGGACATAGAAAATGTATAAAATGTATAATACTCTTGCAAAATATATAACCTAAATTTGAAAATGGTTGGGAAGCTGTGTAAAAATCTAAAAGTAGCAAGCATCCAAAGATTTGGAAATCTCTTGTAGTAAGATTTTGTTCACAACTGAACATAGAACATAGATCGGAAGTTGAATAAAAAATAGTAATTTAGAAATTGATGGCAATACAACAAAAAAAAGTTGGAAATGTATCATGTCTACTATTGTGCGGCATCTTCTTTTTTCAACACTCTATAAAACTCTGTGAAGAGAGGAGACCAATTGGAGTTTTGGCAGCTGAAAAAAACAAACAAAAAAAGGAGCGCCAGCCGAAGAGCACAGTGAGTCCACACTGGGAGATGCGGAGTTGAAGGATTGAAGCTCCACTTACTTTGTAGGGGTAGAAAGAGTCCTATCCCCTGTTCTTCCAGATCATTCTCTCCTCCTTGCACATAGACCAATACAGTGCAGGTTAAACCATATACCACAGTGATTGCCAATACAGGAAGAGACTCACAGAATTAATTTAATGGTTAAAACAACTTTTACAACTCAATAACAAACAGAGACACATTTTTTGTATCCATTAAATTGATTTTGCGAAACTGACCTGGAAGAAGGGGGATGGCAATCTTTCTCCCCCTATGAAGTAAGTGGAGTTTCAATCATTCAACTACCCATCTCCCCACGTGGACTCACTGTGCTCTTCGGCTAGCACTACTTTTTTTTTTTCAGCTGTCTTACAAAACGGCACCTGATTAGGATGTTCGGACCAGGTAGCAATAGGCTAATTGAGCTGTAACAAAGTTGTACACATTCAAGATATCTATTTAATGTGTTTTTTTGTTTTTCTTCCCCTACTCCCTTCTCAGAAGTGCTCCTTTTCAGCCTTTTTTCTTGCAATTGGCGTTTTGTGTGAGGAATGTTGTTCCATTCTTATTTGATGTAGGATTCTAGCTGCTGAACAGTCCTGGGTCATCTTTGCCGATTTTTCATTTCATAATATGCCAAATGTTTTCTACTGGTGAAAGGTCTGGACTGAAAGTATCCAATTCATCACTGGAAGTCTTCTCCTGTGAAGTCATGATGTTCTAATGGATGCAGTATGTGGTTTAGCATTGTCTTGCTGAAATATGCAAGGCCTTCCCTGAAATAGATGTTGCCTGGATGTCACTATATGTTGTTCTAAAACCTTTATACAATGCTCAGCATTGAGAGTGCCTCCCAATGTGTGAACCACCCATGTCATAGGCACTATTGCAGCCCCATACCATCAGAGATGCAGGATTTTTAGCAGTGAGCTAATAACAAACTGGATGTAGTCTATTCTCGAGTCTGCAGTAAGCAGCATCTGTGGTTTCCAAAAAGAATGTCACATTGATTCAACTGACCATAGAAGGGTCTTACAGGTTCTGTCAGTGAGTTACTGACAGGTCTCCAGCACTGCAGTACATGAGTACTGCAATGCATGAGAGCAGTGATCAAAATATTAACTTAGTCCCACTGTGGGACATGAATATTTTATAAGTAAAAAAACATATAAAATGTGTAAAAACGTTAAAAAAAACACACAAATCACCAAATGTTTTTTCGTCACAAAAATATGCAGCGTTTGTGTAAAAACAAAAATAACCGTTTTAAATTTTAATTTGACAAATTTTAAATGGAATCATGGCCATAGAGCCACTTCCAAAACATGGAGTGGAGAGAAGGATTAGCTCTACTACAAAACCTGCAAATCCCTCTAAAAATAAAAGCCCTTAAAGGGTTTTCCTAACAAACTTACTGAGTCACTGCTTCGACCCAATCCACTTTTTCTTTTATTTTGCCTTGTGATTCACAGGCATTCTGCTGTGAACAAGGGGCTCTCCAGCAGGTTTAATAACACTCTGTCTGCATCATGGGGGACACATTTCTACCCTCGCATATGATCCCCTTCACTGTCTCACATATACCCCTCTGTTCAACCCTCTTGTGGGGTTGAACACTTGTTGCCGTACAGGGTGCGTGCCCGTGACAGGGCATCTGCATTTCCTTGCACATTCCCTGCAAGATGTTCCACAGTGAAATTAAAGCTTTGCAGTGACAGGAATCATCTGGTGACCCAAGCATTTCTCTCTTTGACATTTCTCATCCAGACCAAGGGTGAATGATCTGTGACCAAGCAAAATAGTCGACCGAGCAAATAATAGTGTAGGGACTCCAAGGCCCACTTAATGGCAAGGCACTCCTTCTCCACTACGCTATAATTTTTCGCGGCCGGGGTGTTTCCTACTCAGTTAGGTAACAGGATGTTATTTTCCATTCACCTACTGTGACAGGACTGCTCCTATGCCGACATTAGAGGCATCTGTCTGCACGGTAAAGACCTTCTTGAAGTTGGGGCTAATAAGTATGGGCGGTCCGCACAACTTAATAGATTGCTATGCTCTCTCCGCCAGAGGGTTCCACCAGACCATAACCGACTTCTTTCCCTTTAAGAGATCAGTTAGGGGTGTTGTTCTCCCAGAGAAATTAAGTATGAACCTTCGGTAATACCTAATGATGCCGAGGAATGCTTTTCACTGTTTAGTATATCAAGCCGGGGCAGGTTCTGTATGGCCTCAATTTTATTTATTTGAGGTTTAATAACCCCACAGCCAATTATGTATCCTAGGTACCGGGCTTCATCAAGACCTATCGCATATTTTTTGGGATTTGCTGTCAAGCCCGTGGCTCTGAGCAAATTTACTACTGCTTATACCTGTGACAAGTGGGTAGGCCAGTCAGTACTAAAGATGATGATATCATTTAAGTATGCTAATGCGTACTTCCGATGGGGTTGTAACACTATGTCCATCAGCCCCTGGAAAATGGCTGGTGCCCATGTAGTCCAAAAGGGCAAGATGACAAAGTGGTATAGACCCACCGGTGTTCTGAAAGCGGTCTTTTCTTTCGTCAACTCTGTAATGGGCACCTGCCAGTAACCCAGGGTGGTTTCACACTTGCGTTTTTGTCTGCAGCGTTTTTTGCAAAAAAAAAGCATGCGTTTTTTTTCCTATACTTAACATTGAAAACGCATGCGTTTTTTGTGTACGCGTTTGGTCGCGTTTTCAATCGCATGCGTTTTTTTTACTGCATTCGTTCATTTTCCAAAATGCAACTTGTAGTATTTTTGAGAGGCGTTTTTTGGACCCAAAAAAAGCATGCGTTTTTTTTTTGGACCAAAAATGCATTGGCGTCAAGGGTGACGCATGCGTTTTTTTGTACATGCGTTTGCATGCGTTTTTTTGACGCATGCATTTTTTTTAACAAAGGTTGAATAGACTGTAGATAAGGTTGTCTAGACACTGATAAGCCTCCCCCATAGCAGCAGGGTTATAAAAGGAAGGTTGGGGGAAGTTTTTGGTCACTTCTCATCAGACTCCAAAGAAGACAAGACCCTGCTCGGACGCATTGGTGGACAAGACCCAGAGCAGTGTGAGTATATCCTAGCCAATGCATTTTTTTTTTAATTTTTTGGATCTACATGTCCTAATTTCTTTTTTTTTATTTCAACATGCATCAGAATGTCTTCTGCGGAGTCTTCATCTGATGAGGAGTTTGAGTCACGTCAGTCAGAAGTGGATCATGTCAGTGAGGTTAGTTTTTTGACCTTCAGCTTGGTAAGTATTGACTGTCACATCGACACATGAGACAATTTGATTTTTTTATTTTTATAGAGCACTTCAACTGAGGGACAGACAGAGCAGCGAAGTCAAGGTCCGGTGGGAAGACGTCAGCGGGTATGTATACAAGGCAGACTGTCCTCATTGTAATATTCTTGAATCTTCCTTTCTGTACCCTTGATTTTCTTTTAATTTTTCTTGTATGATCCTTTTCTGAAAGTTGACTTTCATATTCCTGCCCTTTCTCATCTTCTTTTTTTTTCTTGTTTCCCAATGTGATTGAGCAAAGTTATATGATTTTCTTTTACTTTTAGGTTTCACAACGGGACGATGACCGGATCGATAACGACCTCCTGATCACCTTGGTCCAGGAGCGAGTCCCGTTGTGGGACGGCCGGGATCCACAGCACGCAGTCAATAGTACGTTACGTCGGTTGTGGAGTGAGGTGGCCCAAGCGTTGTGGGATGGCTGGGAGAATGCCCCGCCACGGGTCCGTAATGCATTTGGTAAGTATTGCACTGCAGTGTGAAGCAGCAGAGACCTTGGCCGGGCTCTCTTGACTGTGTGTGATGAAAGAAACTTTTTGGAGTTTCTGTCATCACACACAGTCAAGAGAGCACGGCCCAAAGTACTTTTTCTGACCATTATATGTTTTTGTTATTTCACAGTGGACAAAATAAGAACACGTTGGCGTTCCATGAAGGACCGCTTCAACATGGACCTGCATGCAGAGAAGAGTGCAGCTAGTGGTTCCGGAGCAAGGCACCGGCTCTACAAATATCACCGTGTGCTGGCCTTTTTAAGACCGGTCCTTCTCATGAGAACGTAAGTATTTCTCACATGCTTCCGGTTGTATTGCATTGACATAATCTGTAATTTTAAATTCCACAGGATGTACCGTCTTGTTATATTTTGGTATTAATTTTCTGTGTTCTTTTTTCACAGCACACACTGCACGACTGTCGCACCAGGTTCTGGAGCGGTCCTTCAGCCGGCAGCCACGGACCCGTCCCAGCCATCCAGCAGCGCAGCAGCAGGTGGGTCTTCCACACTCACTGGAGACCAGGGGGCTGGCCCATCAGGTCTTCCCCTTTCGCAGTCCTCTTTCACTGCACCCATTTTTGCGGGCTCATCCCGGCAGCGACAGAGGGCTTCGGATAGGTCCCTCATGCCGGAGTTTTTGCACTTGAGCTCGGTTTTACACGAAGCAATCAAGGCTTTAGGTGACAGAACGGATGTGTCCCATAATCTCTTACATTGCCGCATCCAGGATGTCGCCAAAAGCGTTGATCAAGTTAAAGCCGACCTCCAGAAGCCAGCTCATCATTTTTTTAATCAAATACAACAGGGCATGTCGGAACACCTTAGCCCTGATCTCCAGCTGAGTGTGATGCAGGCCTGCAATGTTGCTTTTGTGCAGGCTATGCAGCAGAGTCAGAGTCGTAATGTGGCGGCATATCCAACTGTGCCGTCACTGTCACGATTAAACACCATTCCTACCTCTGCTGCATACCACTGCACGGCCACCTCTATTCCCTCAACAGGTGTACTCCACTACAGCGCCAACACGATGACGAGTGCTGTTGGACATCCCACCGCCACCACCGTGACAACCGCTGCTGTGGCATGGACCTCCTCCGCTGACACCACGATGACGCAGGACCCTGGCGTGGCTTATCGGCCCGGCCCCCTCCAGATGCAGCAGAACCCATCCATGGCATATCGGACCGGCCCCACCCCGATGCAGCAGGACCAAGGCATTGCTTTCCGGGCAGGACACCCCCCGATGCAGCAGGACTCAGGCCAGGCGTATAGGACGGCCCACCCCCCCATGCAGCAGGACCCAGACATGGCGTATCGCACTGGCCCCCCCATGATGCAGCAGGACCAAGCCATAGCTTTCTGGGCAGGACCCACCCCGATGCAGCAGGACCCTGCCACGGCTTTATGTTCCCCCCCACCAGCAATGCAGCAGGACCCTGGTATGGGCTTAGTTTCCCCCCCCCCAACGATGCACCAGGACCCTGGGAGGGTTTTATGTTTCCCCCCCCCCAACGAGGCACCAGGATCCTGGGAGGGTTTTAGTTTCCCCCCCCCCAACGAGGCACCAGGACCCAGGCGGGGCTTTATCTTTCCCCCCCACTACAATGCTGTTGGACTCAGACGTTGCCGAGCGCTCCACAATGGAGACGGACTGTGTAATTGTGGAGCCGGATCCTGACGTGTCTCCCGCCAACACTCAACATCCTATCCCAAGAACACATCCCCCTACCAGGAAAACCCAAAGGAAAACCGGCAAAACTCATAAAAAACAAAAAACTCTGAATATTCCTCCCCCATCACCTACCGATATGTCTCTATTGTCTGTTGTGTCTCACCCTTCAAGTGTGTCTCAAGCCCCTCATGTTTTAAGCCCCATCCCCGAACTTCCAGACCCTTCCAGTTTTATTGCCCCTTCTCCTGCCACCTCTGCCTCCTCCACGGTGAGCCAGGCTTCAGTTCTGAACACCCCCCAGTTACGTCACTCTACCCCAAGCCGGCGCGGTACAACCCGTCGCGGTACAAAAAATACATTTGTTTGTGTTTATTCAATAAAAAGAAAGTTTATTTGCAACAATTATGCTTGGTTTATTGTGTATTTCACCGCTCTCAATACACACCAATAAACTTCGCCACACACTTATTCTTTTGGCCAAAACATATCTCCAGTAGTATAAAATACAAGACAACATCTATATGTGTTTATTTAGCATACAGATATGAGTTGGCCAAAAAAATAGTAGTTATTTCCATACTCTTATTTTTGTACCTAGTGTAGTGTCACTGTACAAAGAGAAAATGGTGGAAATCAAGTTCAGAACTCAACTGAACCAGTCAGATGTCAAAATAGACACCTGACCTGTTTAGTTGATTACTGACTTGTATATTCACCATATTCTATATAGCACATTATGTGACAATTGGTTGTCAAACTGATGGGACAATGGTTGTCACACGCTACATGTTAGGAGTCGAGTTTCCTCTGCTGAATCTCGATCCGTCTCCGCTGCGGTCTCCCATTCTTCTCCAGCCGCAGTGGAGTCTGCTCAGCAGGGACGTCGATCCCAGCGTCTCGCTCAGTCTGACTCTGTGTGAAGAGTAACTGCTGCTTTTCCTGCTTTTCCTGCTTCTGCCATTGAAGCCAGTGCTGGGCAGCGGCGAGTGGACGTTTCTGGATCTAAGTCCTGCTTTTCTCTGTCTGAGCATGCCCAGGGCAGGATCTCCCGTTGGAGATCGAGGGTCACATGCTCAGGTATTGCAGCACATCCCATTGGTCCTCCTGGAAGGTCCTGAAAGGGCAAAACTTCGGTAGCAGCTTCCTGTGCTGCAACTATATAAGCTGCGCATGACCGCACGGCCATGCGCTAGTATTGTCTTGATTATACGTGTGTGTGTTGTGAGTGAAAGTCGCTCTTTAAATAACCCTCCCTATTGGATGACTGTTCGCGGAAGGTGTATGTTTGCTATCTAGCGCCCGACTTATCCAACAGCACGTTACACACATAACTGGGTCTAGTTGCTGTGACCGCCTGTACGGCGCCGTGCGCTTACCTGACCCAAGCCTGGGTGGTTAGCAGCGTCCGTTTGTGCGGCACCGCACGCACTCTTGTGCCACTTAAACTATATTATTTCTGTCACTCTGACACCCCAGTAGTGGTGTCGCGCGCATGAGGTCTTTATGAACTCAAATCCTAAGTCTTGGGATTGAGTTCTGAGACTCTTTGCTTGCGCTCTTTGTGCGGTACCGCGGCCCTGTGACTCAACAGGGTTCGCTTCCTCCACACTGGGTGAAGTTAACCCATGTGTGTATCTTTTTGTACCGCCATATCGTCCTCTCTACTAGCAGCAGGGTTTTCACCTGCACGGTGGACCTCGGACTGCGAACACACCTAGTATCATAACATCTTGTACTTGGTGCGTTCCGCCAGTCGTAACACTACATATCTATGCTCACCTGGCCAGGTGTAAGAAATTGTGAATTCATGATCATGTATATGTTTATCATGAATTCTTTATTTCTTACACTTGACTTGATGGGTATAGAGAGTGTGACAGTCTTGACGCAATGACGTCAAGAAGATTACCAATAAATAAATAAAAATTTAGTTCCATTATTATAAGTATGCGGCCCGTGTTTTATATCATTCTTTGTAAAGCAAAATAGGGAGTGCAACAGAGGTCAATTATGATGAAAAAATAAAAATTATTACCTCATCAACTATCACCCACTCCTGGTTTTGGATTACAAAATATGATATACATATCTACTGCCCATCTTTGGTCAACCTTTGTTTAGAGAGGAAAAAGATAGGAGACATGGTCAACACAACCAACACTAAAGTTTATTAATTAGAAAAATTTGTATCAGTATTTAATAATTGGTAAACATAAACATACAACAGGACATTTACACAACATTGTCCTGCCATGACACCCGTCCAATATCGGACACAAAATAGGCTGCAAATTGGTCCCGCATAAGACCAACGGCTGCAGTTGACCGCATCGGGTGAAGCTGAAAATCAGGCAGTGGGTGTGAAACTGGTTCATCAAGTTCAATGTGGGGTCGCTCCTTAGCCATTATATAATTGTGTAGAACCACACAGGCTTTGACCACCTCGTCCACTGTATCCACTTTTAGATTGATGGCTGTTGCAAGAATGCGCCATTTAGCAACCAGAATGCCAAAGCTGCACTTTCCGGTTCTTCTGGCCCTGGTCAGTCTGTAGTTGAATATTCTTCTAGTGTGGTCCAAGTCCCTACTAGAATAGGGCTTCAGGAGATTTTCACACATCTGGAAGGCCTCATCCCCAACCATAACAAATGGCAGCGGTGGGCCTTGAGTGTTGGGGAGAGGCTGTGGAGGGGGAAAATCAAAATTGTTGCCATACACCCGACGGCCCATATCCGAACTCTTGAAGGTCTGGGAATCATTGCCACGGCCAAAACCTCCAATATCCACGGCGATGAAGCGACACTCCGCATCCGCTATTGCCATGAGCACTACCGAAAAATATTTTTTATAATTATAAAACTCAGATCCGGTTCTGGCAGGTTTGACAATGCGGATGTGCTTTCCATCCACCGCCCCTAAACAGTTGGGGAAATCACACACGTTCAAAAATGTATTTGAAATTTCCCGCCACATGTCCACGGTGGGTACGGGTATAAACTCCTCACGGAATACATTCCATAACGCACGACAGGTGTCCACAACAATGCCGGACAGGGTTGATATTCCAAGGCGGTATTGGAAGTGCAGGGAAGATAAACTCTCTCCTATGGCAAGAAATCTAGAAGAAAAAGAAACAAAAAAAACATTTAAAGGGACACTGTCACCTGAATTTGGAGGGAACAATCTTCAGCCATGGAGGCGGGGTTTTTGGGTATTTGATTCACCCTTTCCTTACCCACTGGCTGCTTGCTGGCTGCAATATTGGATTGAAGTTCATTCTCTGTCCTCCGTTGTACATGCTTGCACAAGATGCAATGTTGCCTTGCGCAGGCGTGTACTATGGAGGACAGAGAATGAACTTCAATCCAATATTGCAGCCAGCATGCAGCCAGCGGGTAAGGAAAGGGTGAATCAAAAACCCCAAAACCCCGCCTCCATGGCTGAAGATTGTTCCCTCCAAATTCAGGTGACAGTGTCCCTTTAAAATCGGCTCTTAATGATGTGTTTAAATAAGAAAAAGAAAAAAAAAATACATGTCATAACAAAAAAATTGGACTGTCATTGGTTTAGTTTTGTTACGTACCGTAATGTCACTAACAGACGTTCCTCGGGTGGAATTGCTCTACGGAGCCGTGTGTCCTGTTGCCGTATGGATCCTTCGACACGAGACAGTAAATCCCGGAAAGACTCTTGAGACATTCTCGTGTAATCCTGGAATTTCTCCGGGTTGGCATTCAGCTCCGCATAGAGCGTGTGATATGCTCCACGGGTCTCACGCACTTCAATGATGGGGTGCCTCCAAAATCGCCGACGCTGTCTCCTTCTCCATCTTTGGCGGTTTCGGTCTTGCTCCTAAGCAAAAACACAGGCAAGGAAAATCTTGAAGCTGAACTCCAGTTTGAAATAAAAGTTCTCCATTGAAAGATCCATCATGACACCGGAAACAGTAGCAAGCTCTGAAAATTTCTGTACCCCTAGGGTCTATATATTGAGAGCCAATCATATACGCCCTCTCTATTCCCATTGGTTGTGTCTGGTAACCTTTTTTTTAATTTTTTTTTTTTTTTTGGAAAATGTTCAAAAAAACGCAAATGCATGCAAAAACGCATGTAAACGCTGCGTTTTTTTACGCAAAAAAAATGCAGTGTTTACACGCGTTTACATGCGTTTTTGCACCATGCGTTTTTTTTAAAAAACGCATGCGTTCAAAAACGCAAGTGTGAAACCAGCCTAAGATTGATCATGGTAAAGTCTGGCTTCGGAATCAGTACAATGGGGCTGGCCCACTCACTACTGGATTCCTCAAGTACTCCTAGCTGCAGCATTTGTCTTACCTCACTGGTGATGGCTTGTCTCCGGGCTTTGGGCATATTTGCACCCTTAACCGATACTCAGTGACAATGTCATGCTGGATTACAGAGGTACGGCAGGGTACTTCCGAGAATACATCACTAATTTCCGAGCCTCTCGATGCTGCTGTTTAGAGACAGTGTCGCCTACAGTATGTTTACCTATTTCTCATATGGCCCTTTCCACTTGGCCATAGGCTTACTTTCGGGGGTGGGTACTATAGCTAAAAC
The DNA here is from genome assembly GCF_032444005.1 of Ranitomeya imitator. Taxonomy (NCBI): domain Eukaryota; kingdom Metazoa; phylum Chordata; class Amphibia; order Anura; family Dendrobatidae; genus Ranitomeya; species Ranitomeya imitator. The sequence continues at coordinate 145,293,691 of NC_091288.1, read as the reverse complement.
CCGATCTCCTTATTTAAAGGAGTGTACTGTGGCCTTTCTGCTATATGTGCAGCTCTGCGCTGCCTGAGAATCATCTAAATGTTCTTTTACTATAGGAATGACCACTGCGATCCAGTCCTGCGTATTAGCCACATGCTCGATTACGTCTCTTTGGCTACGTCCAGCAGACATCTTGGATGCCTGCCATACAGTATCTCAAAGGGTGAAAGTCCCGTGGAAGTCTGTGGTACTTCACGAATAGTGAACATTAAGTAGGGCAGTAACATGTCCCAATCCCTTCCATCCTTGGAAACCACCCTTTTAGGGTTTTGTTGAACCACTCGACTAACCTGTCGGTCTGGGAGTGGTACACCGACATGCATAACTGTTTTATTATGAGAAGTTTGCACAGTTCCTTTGTCACCTTGGACATAAAAGTAGTTCCCTGATTAGTAATGATCTCCTTAGGTAGCCCAAGGCGACAGAGCATGGCAAACAACTTCTGGGCAATAAGCTTAGGCGAAGTGTGCCAAAGCGGAATGGCCTCTGGGTACCGAGTGGCGTAGTCTACGACTAGTGTTGAGCGATACCGTCCGATATTTGAAAGTATCGGTATCGGATTGTATCGACCGATATCCGAAAAATATCGGATATCGCCAATACCGATACCTGATACCAATACAAGTCAATGGGACACAAATATCGGAATGTATCCTGGAATGGTTCCCAGGGTCTGAAGGAGAGGAAACTCTCCTTCAGGCCCTGGGATCCATATTCATGTAAAAACTAAAGAATAAAAATAAAAAATATTGATATACTCACCCCTCCGGCGGACCCTGGACCTTAGCGGTGTAACCGGCAGCCTCCGTTCCTAAGAATGAGCCGGTGAAGGACCTTCGATGACGTTGCGGCTTGTGATTGGTCGTGTGACCGCTCATGTGACCGCTCATGTGACTAATCACAAGTCGCAACGTCATCGCAGGTCCTTCACTCGCTCATTCTTAGGAACGGAGACAGCCGATTGCAGCGGTTACAACCAGGGCGCGTCCGAGGGTGAGTATATTCATATTTTTTATTTTTATTCTTTATTTTACACATAAATTTTCATCCCGATCCCGATTCCCGATATCGCAAAAATATTGGAACTCGGGATCGGAATTCCGATACCGCAAATATCGGCCGATACCCGATACTTGCGGTATCGGAATGCTCAACACTATCTACGACCACTAATATGTGTTGGTGGCCACGAGCGGATTTTAATATTGGCCCTACCAGATCCCTCGCAATCTGCTCAAAAGGTGCCCCTATAATGGGTAGAGGTATCAACGTACTCCGGTAATTTGTGGTGGGTGAGGTCAGTTGGCACTCCAAACACGTTTCACAAACCTCAGTGTAGACCACAGGCCAAAAGAACCATTGCAATATGCATTCATCAATTTCTGGTTGACCGCCATGCGTGGGAACACTGTCTCCGCACCCGGTTGCTGAGCCACCCCATTTACCTTGATTACTCTTTCCAGTGCCCGGGTCAGAGTGAGATCCTGCAGCTGGGCTGTCCCAAACGTTCCCCTGGGCACTTCTAGCTTGGGGATTGTCGGGGTCTCATTGACCTCTCCTGCCATCACCCCTATGGTAGGAATCCGTGTGTCGGGATCTTTGGGCTCTGCACCCGGAAAAAATATTTGCCCGGGCAGCGTTAATTATATTTTTCCACAGAGACCAGAACAGGGTCAAGTTCCTTCCCAGGACAGAACTGTAAGGAAGGGTTTTCACTACCCCACCACATGTTTAATCTCTCAGCATGGAGTAAAAAATTTAACATTCACTGTCAGATACTCACAGAGTTCTCCATGAATACATACAACACCCACTTTTTTCCAGTGGGTTCTAAGCCCAAGATTAATGACCCATGCACAAGTTTCACTAGGCTTCCTGAGTCCAAGAGAGACACAGCCTGGTATCCGTTGATACACACCTGACACAGATGCGGTTTAGCCGCCGGGACGAACAGATCCGTGATGAAGACATCCTGGGTGTACACCTGCCGCGTAAACCTGCAGTCCATGGGTTCAGCTGTCAGGGGCATTTGGTAGCTACATGTCCTGGCCCTTGGCATCACCAACATCTAAAAGCTGCGGCACATCTGGACCCCGGGACCAGTTTAGGGGAAATGGATCTCTTGTCACTCTCACTACGGGATACCCACTCAGTAAGGGGTAAGTCCTGAGGCCCCAGCAGAGGGTCGTGGCCCTCTCCTAGGTTTCTGGGCTGGCAGGGCCTGGCATGACAACCATAGAGGAGCAGAGTCCCATATGAAGTCCTGAGTGGCCATATACCGCTTGACCAGGCTGACCACCTGGTCTAGCGTGCCTGGATCCCCTTGGCCCACCCAATGCTGAATAGCATCTGGCAGGGTTTTTACCAGCCATTCGACCACCACCCTCTCTTCCATCTGGAAAGGGGTTAAGGTCTCAGGTTGAAGCCATTTGGTACTAGCTGTAGCAAGTCATATGCTTGAGACCTGGTGGGTCGGGCCTCCACAAAAGACCATTGATACGCCCGATGTGCCAGTACAAATGTGTTAACCCCCAGGCAGGCAAGGATCTCACCTTTCCGTTTCACATAGTCCAGAGTATTGTCCCGACCAAGGTCAAAGCGGGCCTTCTGGGCATATCCCATCAAGAAGGGGCCACTACTTCAGCCCACTGGGAAAACAGCAAATTCTCCCTCTCTGCTGTGTGCTCAAACACTGTGAGAAAAGCCTCTATATCGTCCTCAGTACTCATCATCCTCAGCGCTGACAGACTCACATACAGGAGTGATATCCTCTGGATTGCTGCAAGGTTCCACAAATACAGTCCGTGTTCAAAACCCGTTGCTGTTAGTAATGGCACCACCACTTCTCTTGGGTGCATCAGCCACCTTGAAGTCCCTGACTCTGTGCTAGCTCCACACAGATCTGGTTTGCACAGAGACTCTTGCTGTGCAGCTTGCAAACTCCAAACTGACACACCCAAGGCCAAACTGACAGATTTTAAATGGAATCGTGGCCATAGAGCCACTTCCAAACCTGCAAATTCCTCTAAAAAATAATAACCCCTGATGGGTTTTCCTATAAATCTAACTGGGTCAATTACTTGGACCCAATGCACTCTTTCTTTTATTTTGCCTTTTGATTCACAGGAGTTCTGCTGTGAACACAAGGTGCTCCAGTGGGTTTAAGAAGACTCTGTGCACATCTTGGTGGGACACATATCGACCCTCGCATATGATCCCCCTCACTGCCTCATTACCCCAAAAATGTTACCAAGAAAAACACTAACTTATCCCACGCACAACCAGCCCCGACTCAGGTCCATCATCTGTCACTGGAAATATAGGGGGATTCCCATGTTACTGGTAGATCAAAGACTCTGGAAAAGCAACACAACTTCCATGTCTTCACCCCACCCCAAATGAAATCCAATGAAATTTGCGCTCCCAAATACAAATCTACCCTCCTTCTGAGCCAGACTGTGCCTATACTGCAGTGAGCAGCCACGTTTGTCATTATTGTTCTCTTCATCAATCTGGCTCCAACTTTCTCTGATTGCTGTTGCCAGATCAGCTTTGCAGGTTGGAGCCTTGTCATGGACCATTTTCTTCAACTTCCACCAAAGATTTTCAATTGGATTGAGATCCGGACTATGTACAGGCCATGACATTGAGCATATGTGTCTTTTTTCAAGTAATGTTTTCACAGTTTTTGCTCTATGGCAGGATGCATTATCATCTTGAAAAATGATTTAATCATCCCCAAACATCTTTTCAATTGATGGGATAAGAAAGAAAAGTGTCCAAAATATCAACATAAACTTGTGCATTTATTGAAGACTAGATGGTGGCCCGATTCTAACGCATCAGGTATTCTAGAATATGTCACGCTTAGCACAGCCATGTAGTAAATAGCACAGCCACGTAGTATATAGCACAGCCACGTAGTATATAACACAGCCAATTAGAATATAGCACAGCCACGCAGTATATTACACAGCCAAGTAGTATATAGCACAGCCACGTAGTATATAGCACAGCCACATAGTATATAGGACAGCCACGTAGTATATAGCAGCCACATAGAATATAGCACAGCTCACGTTACACAGTCAGCCACGTAGCATATAGCACAGCCACATAGTATATAGCAGCCACGTAGCATATAACAGCCCATGCAGTATATAACACAGCCCATGCAGAATATAGCACAGCCCACACAGTATATAGCACAGCCCATGCAGTATATAACACAGCCCATGCAGTATATAACACAGCCCACGTAGTATATAGCAGTGTGGGCACCATATCCCTGTTAAAAAAAATTAAAATAAAAAATAGTTATATACTCACCCTCCAGCGTCCAACGAAGCTGTCCTGACGAGCGTAATGCTGCCGCCAGCTTCCATTCCCAGTGATGCATTGCGAAATTACCTAGATAACTTAGTGGTCTCGCGGCAGCATCGCGCGCATCGGTGGATGTCGGAAGGCTGCATAGGCAGCATCAATAGTAAAACGTTGGTCCAGGATGGGGCGACACACTGGCACTGACTGGAGCGGAGTAGGGAGGGGCACTGACTTGAGTAGAGTAGGGAGGGACCAATTCACGGTCAGACTAAGCCTGTCGCTGATTGGTCGCTGCCTGCTGGCCGCGGCCAATCAGTGACACGGGATTGCCATTACAGACAGAAAGACAGACAAACAGACGGAAGTACCCCTTAGATGATTATATAGATAGACTAGATGTAATGACAGCCATCTCCCCAGTGCCTTTACCTGACATGCAGTCCCATATCATCAGTGACTGTGGAAATTTGCATGTTCTCTTCAGGCAGTCATCTTTATAAATCTCATTGGAACGGTACCACACAAAAGTTCCAGCATCATCACCTTGCCCAATGCAGATTCGTAATTCATCACTGAATAGGACTTTCATCAAGTCATCCACAGACCACGATTGCTTTTCCTTAGCCCATTGAAACCTTTTTTTTCTGTTTTGGTGTTAATGATGGCTTTCGTTTAGCTTTTCTATATGTAAATCCCATTTCCTTTAGGCGGTTTCTTACAGTTTGGTCACAGACATTGACTCCAGTTTCCACTCATTCGTTCCTCATTTGTTTTGTTGTGCATTTCCTGTTTTGGAGACATATTGCTTTAAGTGTCTGGTCTTGATGCTTTGATGACTTCCTTGGTCTACCAGTATGTTTGCATTTAACAACCTTCCCATGTTGTTTGTATTTGGTCCAGATTTTAGACACAGCTGACTGTGAACAACCAACATCTTTTGCAACATTGTGTGATGATTTACCCTCTTTTAAGAGTTTAATAATCCTCTCCTTTGTTTCAATTGACATCTCTTGTGTTGGAGCCAGGATTCATGTCAATCCACTAGGTGCAGCAGCTCTCCAAGGTGTGATCACTCCTTTTTAGATGCAGATTAATGAGCAGACCTAATTTGATGCAGGTGTTAGTTTTGGGAGTTAAAATTTACAGGGTGATTCCATCATTTTTACCCTCAGAATTTATTTACTCCATAATTTTTCCCCTATGCTTGGTTAAAAAAAGTAACCATTACTGACTACCACATTTTTTGTTCTTGATTTCTTTTAGTGTTTCTTCAAGCCAGAAAGTTGCCATTTGAAATGACTTTAGTTTTGTGCCATGTCTGTGATCTGCTTTTTTTCAACAACATTAAACAACTGAATGAACTTCCTCCAAGGCCGATGATTACATAATTTTTGCAAGGGGTTGTATATGAGGCATCACCGTGTTCATTGCAAAAAATAAATTGTGGGGTCTAGTTTCACCTAACCCTTGCATAAGTGACAAATTTGCAACAAATAAAAACATTCAATTTTACCACTAATATGTTATATTTCCATGTCCCAATGTTATAAAATTCTGTGAGGCACATGTACATTCAAAATACTCACTGCAACCCTAGATTAATTCCTTAAGCATTGAAAATTCGATTATGGGGTCTCTAGTGGGGGTTGCGGCTGTTTTGGCACCTCAGGGGCTTGACTGATGGCACCCACAATCTATTCCAAAGTAATCTGTGTTCTAAAAACAAAATAGCGCTCCTTCCCATCCAATCTTTGCCATGTGCTCAAACAGTAGTGTACAACCATATATGGGATACTGCTACGTTCAGTAAATATTGCATAACAAATTTTGAGGTCCATTTTCTCTTATTATTACCCTTTGTGGAAATTATAAATTTAGTGTTAAAACAGTATTTAAGAGGAAAATATCCACATTTTTGTTTTCACATTTAAATGTCATAAAGATTTCTGAATCACCTCTAGATTAAAAGTTCTCAGTACTCCCCTAGATAAATTACTTGCGGGTCTAGTTTCTAAAATGGGATCAATTGAGGGCGGGGAGAGTTCTGCTGTTTTGGCATGTCAGAGGCTCTGCAAATGCGACATGGCATTAACAATCTATTTCAGCTAAATTTATGCTCCAAAAATGAAATAATGCTATTTCCATTCCAAGCCCTGCAATGTGCCCAATACCAAACAGCAGTTTTTGAACAAATATAGGATATTTTCACATTAAGAATAAATTACATAACAAACTATGGGGTTCATGTTTTACTATTATCTATTGTGAAAATTACGCATACGGCTCTAAAATAACATTTTAGCAAAAAAAAAACATCATTTTAGTTTTCATACCCACATTTTAACAAGTTCTTTGAAGCACCTAAGCACAAGCTCAACAAACACCTAAATGAATTCCTAGGTGGGTCTAGTTTCCAAACCGGGGTCTCTTGAGTTTTTTAGCTGTTTGGATGCCTTAGGGGCCTTGCCAATGCAACAAGTGCCTAGAGTCTATTTAACCCCTTTACCCCAAGGGTGGTTTGCACGTTAATGACCAGGCCAATTTTTACAATTCTGACCACTGTCCCTTTATGAGATTATAACTCAGGAACGCTTCAACGGATCTTGGCGATTCTGACACTGTTTTCTCGTGACATATTGTAATTCATGATAGTGGTAAAATTTCTTCGATATAACTTGCGTTTATTTGTGCAAAAAACTGAAAATTTTTATGCCCTTAAATCACAGAAATATGTCATGTAAAATAATTAATAAGTAACATTTCCCACATGTCTACTTTACATCAGCACAATTTTGGAACCAAAATTTTTTTTTGTTAGGGAGTTATAAGGGTTAAAAGTTGACCAGCAATTTCTCATTTTTACAACACCAATATTTTTTAGGGACCACATCACATTTGAAGTCATTTTGAGGGGTCTATATGATAGAAAATAAAAAAGTGTGACACCATTCTAAAAACAGCACCCCTCAAGGTGCTCAAAACCACATTCAAGAAGTTTATTAACCCTTCAAATGCTTTACAGGAATTTTAGGAATGTTTAAAAAAAATTAACATTTAACTTTTTTCACAAAAAAATTACTTCAGCTCCAATTTGTTTTATTTTCCCAAGGGTAAAAGAAGAAATTGGACCCCGAAACTTGTTGTGCCATTTGTTCTGAGTACGCCGATACCCCAGATGTGGGGGTAAACCACTGTTTGGGCGCACGGCACAGCTCGGAAGGGAAGGTATGCCGTTTGACTTTTCAATGCAAAATTGACTGGAATTGAGATGGGACGCCATGTTGCGTTTGGAGAGCCCCTGATGTGCCTAAACATTGAAACCCCCCAACAAGTGACACCATTTTGGAAAGTAGACCCCCTAAGGAACTTATCTAGATGTGTGGTGAGCACTTTAACCCACCAAGTGCTTCGCAGAAGTGTATAATGAAGCCGTAAAAATAAAAAATCATATTTTTTCACAAATATGATCTTTTCGCCCCCAATTTTTTTCCTAAGGGTAAGAGAAGAAATTGGACCCCAAAAGTTGTTGGGCCATTTGTTCTGAGTATGCCGATACCCCATATGTGGGGGTAAACCACTGTTTGGGCGCACGGCACAGCTCGGAAGGGAAGGAGCGCTGTTTGACTTTTCAAAGCAAAATTGACTAGAATTGAGATGGGACACCATGTCCTGTCTGGAGAGCCCATGATGGGCCTAAACATTGAAACCCCCACAAGTGAAACCATTTTAGAAAGTAGACCTCCAAAGGAACTTATCTAGCTGTGTTTTGACAGCTTTGAGCACCCAAGTGTTTCACTACAGTTTATAATGCAGGGCCGTGAAAATAAAAATAATTTTTTTCCCAAAAATTATATTTTAGCCCCCAGTTTTGTATTTTTCCAATGGTAACAGGGGAAATTCGACCCCAAAAGTTGTTATCCAATTTGTCCTGAGTATGCCGATACCCAATATGTGGGGGGAACCACCGTTTGTGCGCATGGGAGAGCTCGGAAGGGAAGGAGCGCCATTTGGAATGCAGACTTAGATAGATTGGTCTGCAGGCGTCACGATGCATTTGCAAAACCCATGATGCACCTAAACAGTAGAAACCCCCCAGAAGTGACACCATTTTGGAACCTAGACCCCCCAAGGAACTTATCTAGATGTGTTTTGACAGCTTTGAACCCCCAAGTGTTTCACTACAGTTTATAACGCAGTCGTGAAAATTAAAAAAAAAAAATTTCCCACAAAAATGTTTTTTTATCCCCCCAAATTTTTATTTTCCCAAGGGTAACAAGAGAAATTGGACCCAAATAGTTGTTGTCCAATTTGTCCTGAGTATGCTGATACCCCATATGTTGGCGTAAACCCCTGTTTGGGCGCACGGGAGAGCTCGGAAGGGAAGGACCACTGTTTTACTTTTTCAACGCAGAATTGGCTGGAATTGAGATTGGATGCCATGTTGCGTTTGGAGAGCCCCTGATGTACCTAAACATTGAAACCCCCCAACAAGTGACACCATTTTGGAAAGTAGACCCCCTAAGGAACTTATCTAGATGTGTGGTGAGCACTTTAACCCACCAAGTGCTTCGCAGAAGTGTATAATGAAGCCGTAAAAATAAAAAATCATATTTTTTCACAAATATGATCTTTTCGCCCCCAATTTTTTTCCCAAGGGTAAGAGAAGAAATTGGACCCCAAAAGTTGTTGGGCCATTTGTTCTGAGTATGCCGATACCCCATATGTGGGGGTAAACCACTGTTTGGGCGCACGGCACAGCTCGGAAGGGAAGGAGCGCTGTTTGACTTTTCAAAGCAAAATTGACTAGAATTGAGATGGGACACCATGTCCTGTCTGGAGAGCCCATGATGGGCCTAAACATTGAAACCCCCACAAGTGAAACCATTTTAGAAAGTAGACCCCCAAAGGAACTTATCTAGCTGTGTTTTGACAGCTTTGAGCACCCAAGTGTTTCACTACAGTTTATAATGCAGGGCCGTGAAAATAAAAATAATTTTTTTCCCAAAAATTATATTTTAGCCCCCAGTTTTGTATTTTTCCAATGGTAACAGGGGAAATTCGACCCCAAAAGTTGTTATCCAATTTGTCCTGAGTATGCTGATACCCAATATGTGGGGGAAACCACCGTTTGTGCGCATGGGAGAGCTCGGAAGGGAAGGAGCGCCATTTGGAATGCAGACTTAGATGGATTGGTCTGCAGGCGTCACGATGCATTTGCAAAGCCCCTGATGCACTTAAACAGTAGAAAGCCCCCAGAAGTGACACCATTTTGGAACCTAGACCCCCCAAGGAACTTATCTAGATGTGTTTTGACAGCTTTGAACACCCAAGTGTTTCACTACAGTTTTTAACGCAGAGCCGTGAAAATAAAAAATCATTTTTTTTCCACAAAAATTATTTTTTCGCCCCCGGTTTTGTATTTTTCCAAGGGTAGCAGGAGACATTGGACCCCAAAAGTTGTTGTCCAATTTGTCCTGAGTATGCTGATACCCCATATGTGGGGGGTACCACCGTTTGGGCGCATGGCAGAGCTCGGAAGGGAAGGAGCGCCATTTGGAATGCAGACTTAGATGGATTGGTCTGCAGGCATCACGATGCATTTGCAGAGCCCCTGATGCACCTAAACAGTAGAAACCCCCCACAAATGACACCATTTTGTAAACTAGACCCCCCAAGGAACTTATCTAGATGTGTTTTGACAGCTTTGAACCCCTAAGTGTTTCACTACAGTTTATAACGCAGTCGTGAAAATAAAAAAAACATTTTTTTCCCACAAAAATGTTTTTTTATCCCCCCAAATTTTTATTTTCCCAAGGGTAACAAGAGAAATTGGACCCAAATAGTTGTTGTCCAATTTGTCCTGAGTATGCTGATACCCCATATGTTGGCGTAAACCCCTGTTTGGGCGCACGGGAGAGCTCGGAAGGGAAGGACCACTGTTTTACTTTTTCAACGCAGAATTGGCTGGAATTGAGATTGGACGCCAGGTCGCGTTTGGAGAGCCCTGATGTGCCTAAACAGTGGAAACCCCCAATTCTAACTGAAACCCTATCCCAAACACACCCCTAACCCTAATCCCATCATAGCCCTAATCACACCCCTAACCCTGACACACCCCTAACCCTAATCCCAATTGTAAATGTAATCGAAACCCTAACCCTAACTTTAGCCCCAACCCTAACTTTAGCCCCAACCCTAACTTTAGCCCCAACCCTAACCCTAACTTGAGCCCCAACCCTAACTTTAGCCCCAACCCTAACCTTAACTTTAGCCCCAACCCTAACTTTAGCCCCAACCCTAACTTTAGCCCCAACCCTAACCCTAACTTGAGCCCCAACCCTAACTTTAGCCCCAACCCTAACCCTAACTTTAGTCCCAACCCTAACTTTAGCCCCAACCCTAACCCTAGCATTAGCCCCAACCCTAACCCTAACTTTAGCCCCAACCCTAACATTAGCCCCAGCCTGAACCCTAACTTTAGCCCCAACCCTAACTGTAGCCCTAACCCTAGCCCCATCCCTAACCCCAACCCTAGCCCCAACCCTAGCCCCAACCCTAACCCTAATCCTAGCCCTAACCCTAGCCCTAACCCTAGCTCTAACCCTAACCCTAATAGGAAAATGGAAATAAATACATTTTTTAAATTTTTTTATGTTTCCCTAACTAAGGGGGTGATGAAGGGGGGTTTGATTTACTTTTATAGCGGGTTTTCCAGCGGATTTTTATGATTGGCAGCCGTCACACACTAAAAAACGCTTTTTATTGCAAAAATATATTTTTTGCGTTACCACATTTTGAGAGCTATAATTTTTCCATATTTTGGTGGTCCACAGAGTCATGTGAGGTCTTGTTTTTTGCGGGACGAGTTGGTGTTTTTATTGGTAATGTTTTCGGGGGCGTGACATTTTTTGATCACTTTTTATTCCGATTTTTGTGAGGCAGAATGACCAAAAACCAGCTTATCATGAATTTCTTTTGGGGGGGCGTTTATACTGTTCCGCTTTTGGTAAAATGGATAAACCAGTTTTATTCTTTGGGTCAGTACGATTACAGTGATACCTCATTTACATCATTTTTTTATGTTTTGGTGCTTTTAATACGATAAAAAACTATTTTATAGAAAAAATAATTATTTTTGCATCGCTTTATTCTGAGGACTGTAACTTTTCTATTTTTTCACTGATGATGCTATATCGTGGCTCGTTTTTTGCGGGACAAGATGACATTTTCAGCGGTACCATGGTTATTTATATCCTTCTTTTTGATCGCATGTTATTCCACTTTTTGTTCAGCGGTATGATAATAAAGCGTTGTTTTTTTTATTTTTACGGTGTTCGGTGAAGGGGTTAACTAGTGGGACAGTTTATAGGTCGGGTCGTTACGGACACGGCGATACTAAATATGTGTACTTTTATTGTTTGTTTTTTTTATTTATGGGAACAATATTTTTTTTCTTTATTTAGGAATTATTATTATTTATTTTTTTACACATCTAAAAAAAATTTTTTTTTACTTTTTTACTTTGTCCCAGGGGGGACATCACTGTATAGTGACAGATCGCTGTGTCAGATCAGCGATCTGGCGTGCCCTGCTGCAGGCTTACAGGCGTCTGATCTGGACCCGGAAGTACTCCCTGCAGGACCCGAAAGTAGCCCCGTGCCCATTTTGGATCCGGGCCCTGCAGGGAGGAGACTCTCGGTACAAGGTGAGCACATCGCGACTGTGACCGCTCCTGGCACATAGTGCCAGATGTCAGCTGCGATAGTCAGCTAACACCCGGCCACGATCGGCTGCGCTCCCCCCGTGAGCACGGCCCATCGCGTATGACGTACTATCCCGTCGGTGGTCATACGGGCCCACCCCACCTCGACGGGATAGTAAGTCATATGTCAGAAAGGGGTTAGGCCAAATTTGTGTTCCAAAATGTAAAGAGTGCTCCTACCAGTCTGAGCTTTGCCGTGGGCCAAAGATGAATGAAGCTTGGCACTCAATTTTTGAGAAGAAAAGCTTCTTAGTTTATTGATGCATCCAGACAAACAAAACCGCTAAACGTTTTTGGTCCACACCGGACCTTCGTCAGAGCATTTCTTAGACATTGACTGGATGAGGAAGCTAATAAGCCTGAATGAGCGTCAGCCAGAGCACGGGATATAGGAGCTGCAGTCTGCTGCAGGATCACAAAGGAAGGTGAAGCGCCAGAGGAGAGGCACAAAGCCTGGAGGGAGTAACGGCTGCTCTGCACTACTAGCGCTCAGGATCCAGCGCCGTTACTCCCTCCAGGGACGAAAGAAAGTTCCAAACGATCTGCTACGACGTACGATTCTCAGCAGGGTCCCTGATCGCTGCTGAGTGTCAGACACAGCGATATCGTATGGATATCGCTGGAACGTCACGGATCGTACCGTCGTAGCGACAAAAGTGCCACTGTGAGATGGTACCCTTAGCCCATTAAGTGATTTGCATAATTTGTTTACCGCAATAGAGAGGAGCCAGAAGACCGCAGCATCTGATATCTACTCCTGCACTGTTTAGAAGCACTTCACCTTCATATTAGACATTACAGGTTTCTTCTAGCAATGCAAGGGTTAATCTGCTCAGTTGATAGTTCTGGAAAGCTTTCCTGCATCAAGGCTCTCAGCTGTTCACTGTTAGCCACTCCCATCTCCTATATAATCCAGGCCCTGGCTAGCACTCATTGCCCTTGAAATAGCTTACGCTGCATGGTTAGGAGATGGTGGTTTGTGGTTGAGAAGACGTTTGGTGGATTTATCTGAGACTGTTGCTAGGTTTTAGGTGTGTGTTGATTCTCCTCCCTCTTCTTCTTTGATTTTACCCCATCCTCTACTCCCCGGTGTTTACCTCTGTTGTTTGTGTGAGTATATTTGTATAATTGGTATGTTCCTTTATGCCTGTTAGTGAGTTGCTACACTATCATAACAGGTGCTGTATTTATAAAAGAAAACAGCCATATTTTTTATATTCTGTACAACTCATTTAATTTGGAAATAACACAATGATATTCTAATTCTTCATAAAGATATAGGCTTTGTTTCTTGAAAAGGGGTTTTCTACTACTTTTATACTGATGAGCTATCCTTAGGATAGGTTATTAATATCAGATCACTTAAGGTCTGACATCGAGCACCCTCAAGGATCAGCTGTTACCATCTCCAAAAGCTGGATTTTAATAGTGTAAGGTGCAGAATACCATAGCTCCGTATACTATTTAGCTGCCGCTGTCAGGTACTGCAGTTCTATTCAATGAAAACTGGTGTGCAATAGCATGCAGCAGCCACAGCAGCCACTAAACAGACTACAGAGCAGTGGCATGCTGCTCACTACTCTGTTATAATGTCCAGCTATTGCCAAAGGTAATAACCACCTATCACTACCAGCTAGTGGACCCCCATCAATCAGATATTTATGACTTTATTCTAAGAATAGGTCATCAATATTAAACAATTGAAAACCCCTTTAACTAGTATCCTATAAAGTTTTATCAGTTCCCAAACTAGAGAACTTATTCTGGCCATATATTTAAAGGTCACTATTTAAAGTGGTTATCTAGTGTTAGAAGAAAAGCCTTCAGTCACTTCAAGTGACTGCAGACTGCTGAATCATGAAAGTGTACAATGCACACACTGTTACGCTTACCCCGTATTCCTTATGCAGATAGTCATTCACAAGATTTGCATACTTGTGGACAGGCAAAGACTAGTCTCACCTAGCTTCTCTCAATTGAACGGAATTGAGAAAAGTGTAAAAGTCTAGTTGACATGAGACTGCAAGTATGCAAATTGGATACACTGATGAGCAAAAGTGTAACATTGTTTTAAACTTTTGACGTTCAGGCTCCATATCTCACCATCCACTACTACTTCGAATGTGGGACTACCATTATTTTATAGACAATCATCTTGGGTATCTCATACATAAATTTAACTTGCAAGTATTAGGCTTATGATTAGTTATGGCGATTTTTGTCATGTAGTTGCATTGTTACTCTTTTGCCTCTAAGAATCTAAATTTTAACTTTTATTATTTTGTTAGTATTTTGTAAATCCACCTTTGATTTTCAACAATGCCTTATTCTTCTGGACATGCCCTCGATCAGATTCAAGCATGTCTTGACTGAACTCTGATCCCAGGTCTCTTTTTCACGTTCCAAAAGTTGGTGCATACTGGTTGACTCGCTTGCTTATATATACAGCTTTTTTTTCACCTCTACTGACAAGTGTTCTATTGGGTTGATGTCTGGGGACTGTGGTGGCCAATCTAGCATGTCTACTTCATTGTCATTAAAACATCTTTGCCAATCTCGATGGACGCTTCAGGTCATTATCCTGCATGTTGTCCTTTTCATACCCATAGTACTCGAGCGTACAAAATAACTCATCTTGTAAGATACTCACATATAGCTCAGCATTGAGACCACCATCAATCCTGGTCAAGTATACAGGTACCGTGTTGCATAATCCATGATCACCAAGATGTATTGGTGGCCTCTGGCGGACTTAACCAGGGGTCCTACAAGGTCCATGGCAATCAGGTCAAATGGGACCTCTATAATGGGTAGCAGAACTAGGGGACTGAGGAAGTGGGATACCTGTTAGCTCACAGGATCGGCAGAAAATAACAATGTCCCTGTGTGTGTTAAAGAGATGATGATACCTTATTCAGCACACAATGGTGAGTCACTCATATATAGAGGATATAGAGGATACAACAAAAAATAAACTACTAATTTATGGAGGGGCAATGTCCCGGTATGGGAAAGGTATTCAAATCTGCTATGATGGGTGATCAGAACAACCAATTGCAACCCGTGGTAATTTAATAAACTAAATTAGTCATTAGACCATCATATAGAAATATGATAAAAGTATAAATATGTCCAATGGTTCCAGTCAAAATTAAGTAGCAGTGTATAGATACTCAAAGCTAATTCAGGTATTAAGATAGCCATAAACTTTCATATCCATAAGAGGTGCTGCCAGTCAGAGCAAACAAAAAATATCCAATTTATCATGACACTTGATCCAATAAATTCAGCTGCGATCATCCATAATAGATATACATGCTTCCCAGTCAAAGCATATAAAAATTATGACATGTAGCATGAAAACTTGTCCCTTGTCGTAGGATTAGAGTTAATAAATGCTCATATTTCTGTTACTTTAGGGGTACATTTCTGGCAAATGATTACTGCTATCTGATAAATAGACTTATACCCTTTTACCTGTTGTACTCACTGTATTTATTTGTGTGGGGATTTTTGTTCAGTCCTTTTAAATAAATAAGACAAGCTATATTTTATAGGGCCCCCTCCTTTCTATGGTTTTACACACATGAGACCCTGTCTCTTATCTTTATTAGATTTTGTTGTCAGAACTGGTCTTGTTGGAGCTGCTTCTGTTGTTTCACCTGTTGCATAAGCAGCTTACTCGTCTCCTGATGCGCTAGCTGTTGCTGCTGCTGTTTGTTCACCAGATGCTTAATCAGGTCCTCCATACTGTCTGACTTTGTCTACTGGCTTTTGGCTGCCTGTACTCAGGACATGCGGTTTGTCTACGGCTGCGAGTGATGTTTCCGTAATGTTGCCTGCATTCTTTACCACCTGTGGTAGACCGGCTCATTCGACTGCACACTGAGGTAGACACAGGCACATTGTCTTTTTAAATATTCCATTGATGTATTTATGTATGCAGAATAAACCAATGTGATGTGAAAATAAGCACAGCCCTTCGGGCAAAATAGAAGAAACAGAATAAAATGGTATTTCACAGTCTTTGCAGCTGCAGTGATATGCCCTGCACAGGGTTGGCAAAACCTCCTGGTTCAATTTAGCACCAAGATAAGAACTTTCCTGGAGTTCCTCTCTCTGCAGATGCCTCTGGAAGCCAGCCATTTAAGCTCCAGACCACACCATTGGGTGGAGATAAGGTTGATATCCTTCCACCCGCTCTATGGTTGTCCACAAAAAAAACCCTAAAATCACTTAATGAGCTGGAGGAAAATTTCTAGAATTTACATCAATGAAGCCATTAACCGCAACAAAACATTTCTCCCCTCCTGCACCTTACCAGTGACAGGTGGTTTGTTAATCGTACTACAAAAAGCGTAGAAAATAGTTCAGGATTAGATTACTCATCCATACAGTATTATGTGCTTTGTCACCTTTTGTGGTATGTATGAAGAAGAATAAGCTGTGCAGAATTATAGCGCACACAACCAGAAATAAGTTAAAAACAATTAAAAAACATACACACATACAAAGACAAAAAGGCATGACAAGACAAGAATGGTCCCAAATAGGAAATATATCTAATACCAATGAAATTTAATATACAAATACAAATTGGATATTGCAGATGAGTACATTTATATAGGCCATAGATTGATTTTAATGAGATGATAGGGCTTCTCATCAAATGAGGTCATGGTACAGTAGTAAGAAGATTTCAAATGATTAATAAATATATTTATGTAATCAATATTAACATTCTTTATGAGTGAAAGTTTATAAATATAAGCATGTTAGGAGA
Organism: Ranitomeya imitator; assembly: GCF_032444005.1. Taxonomy (NCBI): domain Eukaryota; kingdom Metazoa; phylum Chordata; class Amphibia; order Anura; family Dendrobatidae; genus Ranitomeya; species Ranitomeya imitator. The sequence continues at coordinate 145,276,784 of NC_091288.1, read as the reverse complement.
CAAGTTTCCACCGCTGCACAGGGGGAATCTCGAACCATGTCCACTGCAGTCTCCCATTCTCCTCCAGCCGCAGTGGAGCCTGCTCAGCAGAGACGTTGGTCCCAGCATCTGGCTCAAGCTGATACTGTGCGCTTGGTTACTGCTGCCTTTCCAGGCTCTGCCTTTGTAGCCAGTACTGATCAGCAGCGAGCAGGCATTTCAGGGACTAAGTCCTGCTTTTCCCATACTGAGCATGCCCACAAGACGACCTCCCATTGGAGGTCAGGGGTCACACACTCAGGTCCTGTAGCAGCTCCTATTGGACCACTAGGAATGTTCTTAAGTGCTACAGCTATAAAAGGTTCGCATGGCCGCCCGCTAGTATAAATCAGTATTTGTGTGTGTGTGTGTGGATGTATGCCTGTTCTGGTGAAAGCTCCGAATCATTCCCATCCCTTGAGTACTTGAATGCTCGCGAGTGTTGTAGCTGTCTAGTGCCAGATAGTGCCATTCAGCACCAGACACAAAATATACTGCGTCTATCCTGCAGTGACCGCCGCTGTGGTACTGTATGCACTCTGTGCGGCTTTCTTTAGCGTCTCCTTACAATCCATCAGTGTAGGGTGGGAACTCCCGTTTGATCCCAGCATCTGACTCAGGGCGTCCTCAGGCGCGGGCTCAAAAGCCACCAAGGGTCAGAGCAGGATCAACCACCAGCATAGTGGGGGTGAGTTGCAGGGATCCCACTAGTATCCACTTGCTGCGCCCTGTGAATGCTAACATGGCATAGCGTTATCTTTAATCCCAGCGACTCTGTGAAGCAACAGAGTTCGCTCCTATACAGACAGGGTAATGGTACCCATGTCTTTTCAGGCGTAGTGCCACCATATAGTGCCGCCATTTACTAGCAGCAGGTTCTACTCCTGCACGGTGGACCCAGGGCTGTGAACGCACCAATACTATCTCTATATTTACTCGGTGTGTTCCGCCAGCCCTATCAAAGCATATCAATGAAAATACACAAAAAAAACATAACAGCTTATGATTGCTAAATTATAAAGTCCATGACAAAGGAAAAATAGCAGCTAATCAAGTACATGCAAAGCCCCTATAAGATGAACTATACAATGGAATATCATAGAATCAAATTGGATGAGAAGCCTGAATAATACATAAATAGGCATAATGCCAACAAAGACCGGCATATATAGTATGTGTACAATACCAGTTGTGGAACCTTGTGTCCCTGCTAGACCCAACACGTCGCTATAAGGTATAGCTTTGTCAGGGAAAGTCAGTGCAATGCTTTTCATGTCATGTAGAAGTCATGTATAAGTACTCTTAAGTGCACTTACTAATGCCTCAATGAACGCCAACACCTGTGAGCGCCATCTGCTGAGCTTCATGCTGGTTCAATCAGTGTTAGCACATGTGTGCAAAAGAGTCCTGTGCGTTCCACGAAAACAGGAAATGGGCATGGTGCGTGTCACCAACCGGAAGTTCGGCTCAGCAAATGCTACATACTGGAACAAACAACACTAATGGGCATGTGCAAAGGAATTGTGCGCGTTCCTTAAAGGTAGGTAATGGGCATAGCTCATATCACTACTCAAAGGTTCAAGACTGAAGAAGCTACCAATAAGCTTAGATAATAACGCACGTCTGCATAATATTAGAAATATCCAAAAAGCGCAAAATATTTTTAAAAAATACCTAATAGCAACACGTGTTGGGTCTGACATGGACACCAGAAGTCTTCCTAGACCTGGCCGTCCGGCCAAACTGAGCAATCGTGAGAGAAAAGCCTTGATGAGAGAGGTAAAGAAGAACCCCAAGATCACTGTGGCTGAGCTCCAGAGATGCAGTAGAGAAATGATAAAAAGTTCCACAAACTCAACTATCACTGCAACCCTCCACCAGTCAGGCCTTTAAGACAGAGTGGCCCGATGGAAGCCTCTCCTCAGTGCAAGACATATGAAAGCCCGCATAGAGTTAAAAAACACATGAAGGACTCCCAGACTATGAAAAATAAGATTCTTTGGTCTGATGAGACGAAGATAGACCTTTTTTGTGATAATTCTAAGCGGTATGTGTGGAGAAAACCAGTCACTGCTCATCACCTGCCCAATACAATCCCAACAGCGAAACATGGTGGTAGCATCATCATGCTATGGGGGTGTTTTTCAGCTGCAGGGACAGGACAACTGGTTGTTATTGAAGGAAACATGAATGTGGCCAAGTACAGAGATCACAAAAAGAGAAAAAAATCCTTCAATAGTCAAAAAAAACAAAAACAGGCAGAGATGCTTACCTATCTAAATGGGCCTCAATACAATTGCACTACCAGGGTGCAGAGGACCCAAGTAAAATGGCAACTGCACAGGTGCAATACCAAATGAGACAGCCAACCTTCAATCAGGGATTGGCTGTGTGGCACATCAATGCAAAAAAATATACTCTGTATGTGGCAATGTTCACACAAGGAATGCAGAGCATCTGGTTCTCAGCCTATTAATGACGCACTATGGCGGGCTGTCCAGTGCTAACTATAATGCATCCTGTGTGAACAGAGCCCACAGTTTACAGAATCATTTGGGCACAACTGCACCCCAAAAAAAATATACCATACAAAAAAAGCATATCAATATATGTAAGGTATTGGTTGATATTCTGGCAATAATTTGTAAGCTGGCAACCCGCGTTAAGGGTCCTTACGTTTGCCAGTCCTACTCTAACATGAAAACCACAAAAAGAGAAAAAAGTCCTCCAATATTCAAGAAAAAAGCCAAAAAACGGCAGAGATGCTTACCTGTCTAAATGGGCCTCAATACAATTGCACTACCAGGGTGCAGCAGACCCAAGTAAAATGGCAACTACACAGGTGCAATACCAAATGAGACAACCAGCCTACAATCAGGGATTGGCCATGTGGCACACAATACAAAAAAATATACTCTGTATGTGGCAATATTCACACAAAGAATGCAGAGCATCTGGTTCTCAGTTTAGGCTGTGCAGTTGCCATTTTACTTGGGTCCACTGCACCCTGGTAGTGCAATTGTATTGAGGCCCATTTAGACAGGTAAGCATCTCTGCCTGTTTTTGGATTTTTTTCTTGAATATTGGAGGATCTTTTTCTCTTTTCGTGGTTTTCATGTTAGAGTAGGACTGGCTTACATATTATGGCCAGAATATTGACCAATACCTTACATACAGTATATTGATATGCTTTTTTGCATGTTATATTTTTTTCGGGGTGCAGTATGGCCTAAATGGTTCTGTAAACTGTGGCCACTGTTCACACAGGATGCATTATTGTTAGCACTGGGCAGCCCTCCATAGCGCATCATTAATAGGTAGAGAGCCAGATGCTCTGCATTCCTTGTGTGAACTGTTATGATACGGTGGTCTAGGAGCAACATGGAACGAGCTCTGAAGGAAGTGGTAACTGTACTGACCGCAGTCCCTAAGCTCAACACAACACTAGAAGTAGCCGTGGAATGCTCCTAACTCTCCCTAGGCATCTCGTCACAGCCCAAGAGCTAACTACCCCTAAAGATAGAAGCAGGAAAGCTATGTTGCCTCAGAGAAAATCCCCAAAGGATAGATTAGCCCCCCACAAATAATGACTGTGAGTGGAGAGGGAAAAGACATACACAGAATGAAACCAGGATGAGCACAGGAGGCCAGTCTAACTAAATAGATAGGACAGGATGGAATACTGTGCGGTTAGTATAAAACACTACAAAAATCCATGCAGAGTTTACAAAAAATCTCCACACCTGACTAAAGGTGTGGAGGGCAAATCTGCCTCCCAGAGCTCCCAGCAAGACAGAATAAATTCACACTGATAAGCTGGACAAACATAGAAAGCACAGAATGGATAAGTCCACAATCTATGAACAGAAAAGGGCAAGCAAAAACTTAGCCTAGCTGAACTGGTCAGGATAACAGGGAACTCCAAAGAGATGTGAATCCAACCAGGAACCATTTACAAGTGGCACTAGCTGAAGATAGAGCCAGACTTAAATAGCCGAGCAGAAGAGACGATAAGTGGAGGCAGCTGATGACAGCTAACTCCAAGGAGCAGCGATACCACTAGAAACCACAAGAGGGAGCCCAAGAGCAGAACTCACAAAAGTGCCACTTACAACCACCGGAGGGAGCCCAAGAGCGGAATTCACAACAGTGAACATTGCCACATACAGAGTATATTTTTTTGCATTGATGTGCCCCATGGCCAATCCCTGATTGAAGGCTGGCTGTCTCATTTGGTATTGCACCTGTGCAGTTGCCATTTTAATTGGGTCCGTTGCACCCTGGTAGTGCAATTGTATTGAGGCCCATTTAGATAGGTAAGCATCTCTGCCTGTTTTTGTCTTTTTTTCAAGTACAGAGACCTCCTGGATGAAAACCTCTTCCAGAGTGCTCTGGACCTCATATTTGGCCGAAGGTTCACCTTCCAACAAGACAATGACCCTAAGCACAAAGCTAAAATAACAAAGGAGTGGCTTCAGAACAACTCTGTGACCATTCTTGACTGGCCTCGCCAGAGCCCTGACCTAAACCTATTGAGCATCTCTGGTGAGACCTGAAAATGGCTGTCCACCAAAGTTCACCATCCAGCCTGATGGAACTGGAGAGGATCTGCAAGGAAAAATGGCAGAGGATCCCCAAATCCAATTGTGAAAAACTTGTTGCATCATTCCCAAGAAGACTCATGGCTGTACTGGCTCAAAAGGGTGCTTCTATACAATACTGAGCAATGGGTCTGAATACTTATGACCATGTGATATTTCAGTTTTTCTTTTTTAATAAATTTGCAAAAATTACTACATTTCCGGGGTTTTTCAGTCAAGATGGGGTGCAGAATGTTAGGAGTCGAGTTTCCTCTGCTGCACAAAGGGAATCTCGATCCGTCTCCGCTGCAGTCTCCCATTCTCCTCCAGCCGCAGTGGAGTCTGCTCAGCAGGGACGTCGATCCCAGCATCTCGCTCAGTCTGACTCTGTGCGAAGAGTTACTGCTGCTTTTCCTGCTTCTGCCATTGAAGCCAGTGCTGGGCAGCGGCGAGTGGACGTTTCTGGATCTAAGTCCTTATTTGCACACACTGAGCATGCCCAGGGCAAGATCTCCTGTTGGAGATCGAGGGTCACATGCTCAGGTACTGCAGCACATCCCATTGGTCCTTTTGGCAGGTCCTGAAAGGGCAAAACTTCTGTAGCTGTTTCCTGTGCTGCAGCTATATAAACTGCGCATGACCGCATGGCCATGCGCTAGTATTGTCTTGTAAATATGTGTGTGTGTTGTGAGTGAAAGTCGCTCTTTAAATAACCCTCCCTATTGAATGTCTGTTCACGGAAGGTGTATGTTTGCTATCTAGCGCCCGACTTATCCAACAGCACGTAACACACATTACAGCTACCAGTTGCTGTGTCCGCCTGTACGGCGCCGTGCGCTTGCTCTGCGCTTTCCTGACCCAAGCCTGGGTGGTTAGTGGCGTCCGTCTGTGCGGCACCGCACGCACTCTTGTGTCTTTATATTCTTATTTAGTTTCCTTACACACCCAGTTGCGGTGTTGTGCCAGCAAGTGTCTAATCGGACTTCAATCCTAGTTGGGGTTGAGTTCGCTGACGACTTGCTCGCGCTCTATGTGCGGTACCGCGTTCCTGTGACGCAACAGGATCGCTTCCTTCATGCAGGGTGTAGTTAACCCGTGCGTGTATACTCGTAGTACCGCCATATAGTCTGTCTTACTAGCAGCAGGGTTTTTACCTGCACGGTGGACCTCGGACTGCGAACGCACCTAGTTCCATTTCATCTTGTACTTGGTGCGTTCCGCCAGTCCTAACATAATACTAGCGCCAAGGTCTGGCTAGTAAATGGCGGACGATCAGCGTTTACAGCGGTACATCCAGCAGCTGGAGGGAAGGTTGGCGGCTCTAGAGTGTTCAACCTCAGCTGTGGATGTCACTGCTGCCGCTGTTCAGGCTGCTAGCGTGGCTGCAGCTACCTTGTCCACTGCCACCCCTGTTCCGACTCTATCTCGCCTCCCGCTACCAGAGAAATTTTCTGGTGAAAGTAAGTCTTGTAGGGGTTTCGTGAGTCAGTGCTCTATACATCTCGAGCTTCTGGCCTCTCGTTTCCCTACAGAGCGGGCAAAGGTGGGGTTTATCGTGTCTCTCCTGTCGGACAGGGCGTTGCAGTGGGCTACGCCGCTGTGGGAGCGTGGCGATCATGTGGTGCAGAGTGCTCCGTTATTCCTGAGCACTCTGAAACAGGTCTTTTTAGGACCTCGTGTCACCCATGATACCGCGCTCCAACTGTTGGCATTGACTCAGGGCTCGTCCTTGGTCAGCCATTTTGCCGTACACTTCCGCACCCTAGCATCTGAGCTGGAGTGGTCGGATAAAGCCCTCATTCCTATATATTGGAGGGGGCTGGCTGACCACGTTAAGGATGCCCTGGCCACGAGGGAGATTCCCGCCACACTGGAGGAATCAATAACAGTATCCACTCGTATTGACCTCCGTTTTCACAAGCGGAGGTTAGAGCGAGCCCAGTGTTGGCAGAGGTTTCGGCTGGCTCCCACCTTCGCCAAACCTTTGGAAACTCCAGTCCAGGCCCCTGAGTCCCATGAGCCTATGGTAGTGTCACGAGCGGGATCTAAGTCCCGGACCGCTCATGCACTCCAGGTTTGTCATGTGTGCCAGCAGTCAGGACATCTTGCCACCAGATGTCCCCAGCGGTCGAGGAAACGTCAGCGTCTAGTGGTAGTAGGTGGAGGTACACTAGACACGGCGACGTTTGCCTCCAAATTGTCCTTTAAGGGGACAATAACATTAGGCTCTTCCTCCCACTCGGTAGAGCTCTGCGTGGATTCTGGGGCGGAGGGCAATTTTATGTCTTCTGTCTTCGCCCAACGTCACGCAATACCCCTGGTTATGCTACCTCAACCAGTAACGGTACGAGTGGTGAATGGGTCGACACTGCCCTCACAGATAACACATCAGACCAACCCTTTTACCCTGTCCGTGTCGCCATCCCATCAGGAGATTATATCTCTGCTCATCATTCCTGAGGGAATAGATGAGGTCCTGTTGGGGATACCTTGGCTACGGTACCACTCTCCTCACATCGAGTGGTCCTCAGGCAGAATTCTGGGATGGGGTGAATCTTATGGGGGTAGGTGTCACCGAGAGTGCGTTCAGGTTGCTACTACAGAGGTACCCGCAGATCTATCCTCTCTCCCCAAGCAATATTGGTCTTATGCAGACGTGTTCTCCAAAAAGGCGGCGGAGACCCTTCCGCCCCATCGCCCCTATGACTGTCCTATTGATCTCTTGCCTGGTGCTGAGCCTCCCCGGGGTCGAGTCTATCCATTATCTCTCCCGGAGACGGAGGCAATGTCTCAGTACATTCAAGAGAATCTGGCAAGAGGGTTCATCAGGAAGTCGGTGTCACCTGCTGGGGCAGGGTTCTTTTTCGTGCAGAAGAATGGGGAACTACGTCCATGCATAGACTACAGGGGTCTTAACGCTATCACCGTTAAGAACAATTATCCTTTGCCCTTGATATCTGAGCTTTTCGATAGATTTCAGGGAGCAAGGGTGTTTACTAAACTAGATCTGCGGGGTGCTTACAACCTGATTCGCATCCGTGAGGGGGACGAATGGAAAACGGCGTTTAACACCAGAGATGGGCACTATGAGTATCTGGTAATGCCCTTCGGGCTCTGTAATGCCCCAGCCGTTTTCCAAGACTTTGTCAACGACATCTTCCGGGATATGCTTTCCACCTCAGTTGTAGTCTATCTGGATGATATTCTCATCTTTTCTCCAGATATTGACTCCCACCGGAGAGATGTTGGCAGAGTCTTCGACCTCCTACGGGCAAACTCTCTTTATGCAAAGTTGGAGAAGTGTATGTTTGAGCAGGAATCTTTACCTTTCCTGGGCTATATCATCTCCGCCCAGGGATTGGCTATGGATCCTGCCAAACTACAGGCTGTGATGGACTGGCAAGAGCCCCATTCTCTTAAAGCGGTGCAGCGCTTTATGGGGTTCATAAACTATTACCGCCAGTTCATTCCCCACTTCTCAACTCTGGTAGCTCCCTTGGTAGCCCTCACCAAGAAGGGAGCGAATCCCAAATTGTGGTCGGAAGAGGTCTCCAAGGCCTTCACTTCTATTAAGTCCCACTTTGCAAGCGCTCCCATCTTACATCGTCCCGATGTGGATAAGCCATTCCTAATGGAGGTGGATGCCTTGTCCGTTGGTGCTGGAGCAGTCCTCTATCAAAAGGATGCTCAAGGTCGGAAGCATGCATGCTTCTTCTTCTCTAAGACCTTCACGCCAGCGGAGAGAAACTACTCCATCGGGGACAGGGAGTTGCTAGCAATGAAGTTGGCCTTTTCGGAGTGGAGACACCTTCTGGAAGGTGCGCGGTTTCCCTTCCAAGTTTACACGGACCACAAAAATTTGGTCTATTTGCAGACAGCCCAGCGGCTAAATTCTCGCCAGGCCAGATGGTCCCTGTTCTTCTCCCGGTTCCACTTTTCCCTTCATTTTCTCGCCGGGGAGAAGAATATTCGTGCTGACGCTCTCTCTCGCTCCCTTATGTCAACTGAGGAGAAGGAAGAGGAGCCTCAGCTTATTGTCCCTTCCGAGAGCCTGAGAACCATAGCGCCGGTTTCGCTAGAGTCTGTGCCTCCGGGCAAGACTTTTGTGCCCATTAATTTGCGTCCGGAGGTTCTCTCTTGGGCTCATTCATCCAGGGTGGGTGGACACTTTGGGACAAAGAGGACATCTGAGCTACTGGCGAGGACGTACTGGTGGCCGCATATGGTCCGAGATGTCAGAGATTACGTTCTGGCGTGTGTCTCATGCGCCAAAAATAAGTCTCCTCAACAACGGCCATCTGGGTTACTCTATCCCTTGCCGGTGGCAGACAGGCCCTGGGAGATGGTCGGGATGGACTTTGTAGTGGGTTTGCCCAAGTCTCGCGGCTGTACCGTCATTTGGGTTATTACCGATCATTTCTCGAAAATGGTGCATTTGGTGCCGCTCCCACGGTTACCTTCTGCGCGGGCCTTGGCAACGTTGTTCATAAGACACATCTGCCGCCTACACGGCATGCCAGACAAAATTGTCAGTGACCGGGGTCCCCAGTTTGCGTCTCGGTTCTGGAGAGAGCTTTGTCGTCTTCTCAGCAATGAGTTAAATCTCTCTTCCGCATATCATCCCGAGACGAATGGGTTGGTAGAGAGGGCCAACCAGACCTTGGTCACATACCTGCGACATTTTGTTTCAGCCAGGCAGGATGACTGGGCATCCTTGCTATCATGGGCAGAGTTTGCACTGAACAACGCCGTAGCCGACTCCACTGGACAAACCCCATTCCTCCTCAACTATGGTCAGCATCCACGGATACCTGTGCCTATGCCCGTGTCTTCCGCCGACTCCACGGTGGCAGACTGGGCTGTGGAGGCACGGGATATTTGGGACCGCACTCAGGATGCCATTCGGGCCTCTAAGGAGAGAATGAGGTCCTCCGCCGATGCTCATCGGCGCCCCGCTCCGACCTTTGCTCCTGGCGACTTGGTGTGGCTCTCAGCCCGTAACATCAGGCTGCGAGTTGAGTCCACTAAAATTGCTCCTCGCTACTTGGGCCCATTCAAGGTCCTCGAGCAGGTTAATCCTGTGGTCTATCGTTTGGCCCTTCCACCACGCCTGGGTATCACCGACACCTTTCATGTGTCCCTCTTGAAACCCGTGTATATGTCCCGGTTCTCCGAGTCATCTGCTGGGACATCGGGTTCGTCTACGGACGATTATGAGGTGAACGCTATTTTGGGGTGCAAGGTGGTACGTGGCAAAAAATTTTATTTGGTAGACTGGAAGGGTTATGGCCCCGAGGACAGGTCCTGGGAGCCTGTTGAGCACATTCAGGCCCCGCAGCTCATTGCTGCCTTTGAACGTAGCGAGGCCCAAGGAGGGGGGGGGCCCTAGGAGGGGGGGCAATGTTAGGAGTCGAGTTTCCTCTGCTGCACAGGGGGAATCTCGATCCGTCTCCGCTGCGGTCTCCCATTCTCCTCCAGCCGCAGTGGAGTCTGCTCAGCAGGGACGTCGATCCCAGTGTCTCGCTCAGTCTGCCTCTGTGCGAAGAGTTACTGCTGCTTTTCCTGCTTCTGCCATTGAAGCCAGTGCTGGGCAGCGACAAGTGGACATTTCTGGATCTAAGTCCTTATTTACACACACTGAGCATGCCCAGGGCAAGATCTCCTGTTGGAGATCGAGGGTCACATGCTCAGGTACTGCAGCACATCCCATTGGTCCTTTTGGCAGGTCCTGAAAGGGCAAAACTTCTGTAGCTGTTTCCTGTGCTGCAGCTATATAAACTGCGCATGACCGCACGGCCATGCGCTAGTATTGTCTTGTAAATATGTGTGTGTGTTGTGAGTGAAAGTCGCTCTTTAAATAACCCTCCCTATTGAATGTCTGTTCGCGGAAGGTGTATGTTTGCTATCTAGCGCCCGACTTATCCAACAGCACGTAACACACATTACAACTACCAGTTGCTGTGTCCGCCTGTACGGCGCCGTGCGCTTGCTCTGCGCTTTCCTGACCCAAGCCTGGGTGGTTAGTGGCGTCCGTCTGTGCGGCACCGCACGCACTCTTGTGCCTTTATATTCTTATTTAGTTTCCTTACACACCCAGTTGCGGTGTTGTGCCAGCAAGTGTCTAATCGGACTTCAATCCTAGTTGGGGTTGAGTTCGCTGAATACTTGCTCGCGCTCTATGTGCGGTACCGCGGTCCTGTGACGCAACAGGATCGCTTCCTTCACGCAGGGTGTAGTTAACTCGTGCGTGTATACTTGTAGTACCGCCATATAGTCTGTCTTACTAGCAGCAGGGTTTTTACCTGCACGGTGGACCTCGGACTGCGAACGCACCTAGTTCCATTTCATCTTGTACTTGGTGCGTTCCGCCAGTCCTAACACAGAGTGTACATTAACGAGAAAAAAATAACTTTTTTGAATTTACCAAATGGCTGCAATGAAACAAAGGGTGAAACATTTAAAGGGGTATGAATACTTTCCATACACACTGTGTGTATATGCGTATATATATATATATATATATATATATATATATATACAGTACAGACCAAAAGTTTGGACACACCTTCTCATTTAAAGATTTTTCAGTATTTTCAAGCCTATGAAAATTGTACATTCACACTGAAGGCATCAAAACCATGAAATACTACATGTGAAATTATATACTTAACATAAGAGTGTGAAACAACTGAAATTATGTATTATATTCTAGGTTCTTCAAAGTAGCCACCTTTTGCTTTGATGACTGCTTTGCACAGTCTTGGCATTCTCTTGATGAGCTTCAAGAGGTAGTCACCGGAAATGGTCTTCCAACAATCTTGAAGGAGTTCCCAGAGATGCTTAGAACTTGTTGACCCTTTTTGCCTTCACTCTACGGTCCAGCTCACCCCAAACCATCTCGATTTGGTTCAGGTCTGGTGACTGTGGAGGCCAGGTCATCTGGCGTAGCACCCCATCACTCTCCTTCTTGGTCAAATAGCCCTAACACAGCCTGGAGGTGTGTTTGGGGTCATTGTCCTGTTGAAAAATAAATGATGGTCCAAATAACCGGATGGAATAGCATGCCGCTGCAAGATGCTGTGGTAGCCATGCTGGTTCAGTATGCCTTCAATTTTGAATAAATCCCCAACAGTGTCACCAGCAAAGCACCCCCACACCATCACACCTCCTCCTCCATGCTTCACGGTGGGAATCAGGCATGTAGAGTCCATCCGTTCACCTTTTCTGCATCGCACAAAGACACGGTGGTTGAAACTAAAGATCTCAAATTTGGACTCATCAGACCAAAGCACAGATTTCCACTAGTCTAATGTCCATTCCTTGTGTTCTTTAGCCCAAACAAGTCTCATCTGCTTGTTGCCTGTCCTTAGCAATGGTTTTCTAGCAGCTATTTTACCATGAAGGCCTGCTGCACAAAGTCTCCTCTTAACAGTTGTAGAGATGTGCCTGCTGCTAGAACTCTGTGTGGCATTGACCTGGCCTCTAATCTGAGCTGCTGTTAACCTTCGATTTCTGAAGCTGGTGACTCAAATAAACTTATCCTCAGAAGCATTGGTGACTCTTGGTCTTCCTTTCCTGGGGTGGGCCACATGTGAGCCAGTTTCTTTGTAGCGCTTGATGGTTTTTGCAACTGCACTTGGGGACACTTTCAAAGTTCTCCCAATTTTTCAAACTGACTGACCTTAATTTCTTAAAGTAATGATGGCCACTAGTTTTTCTTTATTTAGCTGCTTTTTTCTTGCCATAATAAAAATTCCAACAGTCTATTCAGTAGGACTATCAGCTGTGTATCCACCAGACTTCTGCACAACACAACTGATGGTCCCAACCCCATTTATAAGGCAAGAAATCCCACTTATTAAACCTGACAGGTCACACCTGTGAAGTGAAAACCATTTCCGGTGACTACCTCTTGAAGCCCATCAAGAGAATGCCAAGAGTGTGCAAAGCAGTCATCAAAGCAAAAGGTGGCTACTTTGAAGAACCTAGAATATAAAACATATTTTCAGTTGTTTCACACTTTTTTGTTAAGTATATAATTCCACATGTGTTAATTCATAGTTTTGATGCCTTCAGTGTGAATGTACAATTTTCATAGTCATGAAAATACAGAAAAATCTTTAAAGGGACTCTGTCACCTGAATTTGGCGGGACTGGTTTTGGGTCATATGGGCGGAGTTTTCGGGTGTTTGATTCACCCTTTCCTTACCCGTTGGCTGCATGCTGGCTGCAATATTGGATTGAAGTTCATTCTCTGTCCTCCATAGTACACGCCTGCGCAAAGCAATCTTGCCTTGTGCAGGCGTGTACTATGGAGGACAGAGAATGAACTTAAATCCAATATTGCAGCCAGCATGCAGCCAGCGGGTAAGGAAAGGGTGAATCAAACACCCAAAAACTCCGCCCATATGACCCAAAACCAGTCCCGCCAAATTCAGGTGACAGGTTCCCTTTAAATGAGAAAGTGTGTCCAAACTTTTGGTCTGTATTGTATGTATATATATATATATATATATATATATATATATATACAGTCATGGCCAAAAGTATTCACACCCCTGAAATTCTGTCAGATAATACTCAGTTTCTTCCTGAAAATGATTGCAAACACAAATTATTTGGTATTATCATCTTCATTTAATTTGTCTTAAATGAAAAAAAAACACAAAAGAGAATGAAGCAAAAAGCAAAACATTGATCATTTCACACAAAACTCCAAAAATGGGCCAAACAAAAGTATTGGCACCCTCAGCCGAATACTTGGTTGCACAACCTTTAGCCACAATAACTGCAACCAACCGCTTCCGGTAACCATCAATGAGTTTCTTACAATGCTCTGCTGGAATTTTAGACCATTCTTCTTTGGCAAACTGCTCCAGGTCCCTGATATTTGAAGGGTGCCTTCTCCAAACTGCCATTTTTAGATCTCTCCACAGGTGTTCTATGGGATTTAGGTCTGTACTCATTGCTGGCCACCTTAGAAGTCTCCAGTGCTTTCTCTCAAACCATTTTCTAGTGCTTTTTGAAGTGTGTTTTGGGTCATTGTACTTCTGGAAGACCCATGACCTCTGAGAGAGACCCAGCTTTTTCACACTGGGCCCTACATTATGCTGCAAAATTTGTTGGTAGTCTTCAGACTTCATAATCCCATGCACACGGTCAAGCAGTCCAGTGCCAGAGGCAGCAAAGCAACCCCAAAACATCAGGGAACCTCCGCCATGTTTGACTGTAGGGACAGTGTTCTTTTCTTTGAATGCCTCTTTTTTCTCCTGTAAACACTATGTTGATGCATTTGCCCAAAAAGCTCTACTTTTGTCTCATCTGACCAGAGAACATTCTTCCAAAACGTTTTAGGCCTTTTCAGGTAAGTTTTGGCAAACTCCAGCCTGGCTTTTTTATGTCTCGGGGTAAGAAGTGGGGTCTTCCTGGGTCTCCTACCATACAGTCCCTTTTCATTCAGATGCCGACGGATAGTACAGGTTGACACTGTTGTACCCTCGGACTGCAGGGCAGCTTGAACTTGTTTGGATGTTAGATATATGAATAAGAGGGTGCTCGACTGTTATTGTAGAGGTGCCAGGAGAAAAAATCAACTATTATCCAAAAATAGAAACTCCGGCACACAAAAAAATGCGTATATTTAATTGTTCATCAATTTTATTCCAAAGGAAAAAAGGTTGGTGGGTTCCACATGCAAAAGAAACTTTAAACAGCTTATATGTAGTCTCAACGTTTCGGCATATAATTGTAAAGCCTTTTTCAAGAGATCGCTGTCTGTAACATACATAGGCAAATACAGTGGGGCAAAAAAGTATTTAGTCAGTCAGCAATAGTGCAAGTTCCACTACTTAAAAAGATGAGAGGCGTCTGTAATTTACATCATAGGTAAACCTCAACTATGGGAGACAAACTGAGAAAAAAAAATCCAGAAAATCACATTGTCTGTTTTTTTAACATTTTATTTGCATATTATGGTGGAAAATAAGTATTTGGTCAGAAACAAAATTTCATCTCAATACTTTGTAATATATCCTTTGTTGGCAATGACAGAGGTCAAACATTTTCTGTAAGTCTTCACAAGGTTGCCACACACTGTTGTTGGTATGTTGGCCCATTCCTCCATGCAGATCTCCTCTAGAGCAGTGATGTTTTTGGCTTTTCGCTTGGCAACACGGACTTTCAACTCCCTCCAAAGGTTTTCTATAGGGTTGAGATCTGGAGACTGGCTAGGCCACTCCAGGACCTTGAAATGCTTCTTACGAAGCCACTCCTTTGTTGCCCTGGCGGTGTGCTTTGGATCATTGTCATGTTGAAAGACCTAGCCACGTTTCATCTTCAATGCCCTTGCTGATGGAAGGAGGTTTGCACTCAAAATCTCACGATACATGGCCCCATTCATTCTTTCATGTACCCGGATCAGTCGTCCTGGCCCCTTTGCAGAGAAACAGCCCCAAAGCATGATGTTTCCACCACCATGCTTTACAGTAGGTATGGTGTTTGATGGATGCAACTCAGTATTCTTTTTCCTCCAAACACGACAAGTTGTGTTTCTACCAAACAGTTCCAGTTTGGTTTCATCAGACCATAGGACATTCTCCCAAAACTCCTCTGGATCATCCAAATGCTCTCTAGCAAACTTCAGACGGGCCCGGACATGTACTGGCTTAAGCAGTGGGACACGTCTGGCACTGCAGGATCTGAGTCCATGGTGGCGTAGTGTGTTACTTATGGTAGGCCTTGTTACATTGGTGCCAGCTCTCTGCAGTTCATTCACTAGGTCCCCCCGCGTGGTTCTGGGATTTTTGATCACCGTTCTTGTGATCATTCTGACCCCACGGGGTGGGATTTTGCGTGGAGCCCCAGATCGAGGGAGATTATCAGTGGTCTTGTATGTCTTCAATTTTCTAATTATTGCTCTAACTGTTGATTTCTTCACTCCAAGCTGGTTGGCTATTGCAGATTCAGTCTTCCCAGCCTGGTGCAGGGCTACAATTTTGTTTCTGGTGTCCTTTGACAGCTCTTTGGTCTTCACCATAGTGGAGTTTGGAGTCAGACTGTTTGAGGGTGTGCACAGGTGTCTTTTTATACTGATAACAAGTTTAAACAGGTGCCATTACTACAGGTAATGAGTGGAGGAAAGAGGAGACTCTTAAAGAAGAAGTTACAGGTCTGTGAGAGCCAGAAATCTTGATTGGTTGTTTCTGACCAAATACTTATTTTCCACCATAATATGCAAATAAAATGTTAAAAAAACAGACAATGTGATTTTCTGGATTTTTTTTCCTCAGTTTGTCTCCCATAGTTGAGATCTACCTATGATGTAAATTAATCCTCCCAAAAAAATAGTGCAAAAAGACGGTATAAAATTAATTATTTTATTGAAAATAAAGTAAATATATATTTAATTATAAAAATTATTCAATATCACAGCTGATGGAAGCACATACAATAATAAGTATAAAGGTATAAGAACATATAACTAATGTATAATTGTTGCCAGGCAATGCAGAAAATATATAAAACGTTATAGGTAGCAAAACACTAAGCCCTCAAGAACATATATTAAGAATAAAATATTCGATAAATTTATATATGTATATATCTCCACAGCAGCACAAAATTATTATTACCCAAAAAAAACAAAGTGCATAAGTGCTGTGCAAAAAACATCAGACATATAGCAATGAGGAATAAGTATATCCAGAAAATTCAATTAAAGTGCCACAAAAATAGAAAAAAATAAATAAATATATGAAGATTTATATAGAAAAGATTTTTTGGACATAAAATGCAATAGCATGTGCAATGTTGCAAAATCTAGAAAACCGCAAAACGATGCTAAAGTGCAAAAGGTGCTGAAAGCTATTCCATTGAAGGGAGATATATAAAATGTAACACAATCACTGTTACTTGTTGCATCACAGAGACCATCTATGTACGGTACTCCAAGGGGCTATATAAAGTGTTAAAATGCTAAGTGTGATAAAACTACAAGTGTCTGGCAAATAATAAAGTCACAAATATGTACAGTCACTCATACCTAAATGCTCCTCGTTCCCTACGTACGTTTCGGCGTTTAGCCTTCTTCCGGGGGCGTGTACAATTTGGCCCAGGGCGTGCGTATTTATCTCAAAATTGACCAATAAGATACCGGACATTGCATGCTGGGCGATTACAAGCGGCGCGTGCGCAGACGCCAAGCCACCGAACACATCCGCCCAGCGTCACCAGGGCAACGCGCACCGGACAGAGAAACCCGCCCACATGACGTGGCGGGGTCTCACCAAGAACGCGCTGCCTAGGAAACAGACGCCAGGACGAATGCGGCCGGCAGCAAGAAAGACCGCGCAAGCGCACAACCGCCCGCACACAAGTCCTGTAAAGAAGGAAGTGAGGAAGAACTATTCTGGGTTTGTGCATACCACTATGAATATCAACAAATAGTGGCGCAAATTGGGAGCCTATAAAGCAAATATTCTAAATGTATGAATATATATATATATAATTGTAAGCAAAGAAATTAATGAATAATAAATAATATAAATAGAGTGTCGCAATAAATAATACAATAAATAATATATTGTGATGCCATAATAATAATAATAAATAAAACTATATAAATACACATATTATCTAGCACCCATATAGATAGATCTAATATGGTGTAGAAAATTAATTATAATGGAAACTATATTACAAATGGTGTTATATTAAACAATATCTACAATTAATGTCTATGAAGGAATATATGTACAAAATACATATATATATACATATATACAATGTACATACACACATATACATACAATACTATTATATTAGAAAAACAAGTGAAAATTGAAAAAATAATTGAATAAATAATGAAAATAATAATAATATATATACATAAATACATAATCCCTGATAAAAACCATATAGAAGACCTCCAATATAGACAATATAATAACTACAAACAAATATTTAATATTAAAGAAGGTCCTATGATTATCTTGATAGAAGCGACAAATCCATATCTTCTCTCTGCTAACAGGCTGGAAACCAATCCCAGAATATATACAAGTAGATGAATATGCTAAAAGTGCAAAAACAATTTTTTATTAAAATGCAATAATATACACTCCTATAAAATATACTAATGTTAAAAATAGATAAAAATTAATAAAACAAAGTGACAAACAGATGATCAGAGAAATGGTGAATAACTTAGACTCTCATTAAGACCCAAAGGTTGTAAAGTACGAAGCGTCCAGATCCACCTTGTTTCTTTCTGAGCGAGCCTACGACTAACATTGCCGCCACGTAGATCTGATATAATTCTGTCAATACCGATTACTCGAAGACCAGTCGGATCGCAATTATGATAGGTCTTGAAATGCCTAGGTACTGTTTTCAAATGTTCCATTGTTGTTTCCTTTTCTGCAGCAATAATTTCCCTCACATGTTCCCGTACACGTAGTTTTAAGGATCTAGTTGTGAGCCCAACATAGATTTTTGAACATGGACATGTGGCATGGTATATGACAGCTTTAGTATTGCACGTAATAGCCTGTGTTATCTTATAAGATTTATTGTCAGATCCGACAAACATAGAGGCATTATCAATGTTCGAACAGGCAATACAATTGCCACATGGGGCACAACCCCATTTATCAATGGGTTTGGGAAATAGAGAGGGAAACAATGTAGATTGGGTATTGACTGGATAAAAACTCTTAGTCAGATGATCTTTTAAATTACGGGCCCGACGTGCTGTTATGCAGGGTCGTTCTGGTAAATATTCCTTTAAAATTGGATCACTGGTAAGTATAGTCCAATGCTTGGATAATATATCTCGCATTGCATCCCATTGTGAATGATATTCCGTGACTAACCGAACTTTGGTATCATTTTTTATTTTGTGTTTTGGAAAGATTAGACTCTCACGCTCTGTCTTCATAGCACGATAATAAGCTTTCTTGATACTTCTATTGCTATATCCCCGATCACTAAATCTCTTCTTCATATCGTCAGCTCGCAATTTAAAGTCATCAAACGATGAGCATAGACGCCGAAGTCTCAAGAACTGCCCAGTTGGAATGGCGTTGATGACATGTTTGGGATGTGCTGAGGAGGCATGTAATACTGAATTTACTGCTGTTTTTTTACGAAATATATCCGTTTGTAACGTACCAAAATTATCTCGCCGGATAGTAACATCTAAAAAATCAACATGATTAAAATCAAAATTACATGTTAATTTAATATTGAGTTGATTACAATTTAAAACACCGATAAAATTAAAAAGATCCTCAGGAGTACCACGCCAAATAAAAAAAATATCATCAATAAAACGGGTCCAAAATACGACTCGTTCCATGGTATCCGAGGAAAACAGCTCCCTCTCCCACAGCCCCAGGAACAGGTTGGCATAGGAGGGTGCACAAGCTGCACCCATTGCTGTTCCCTGGAGCTGCAGGAAAAAGGAGCCATTAAAAGTAAAAAAATTGTGAGTTAAAATAAATTTTAAAAGTAAAATAAGAAAATCAATTTCCTCAATATTAAAATTTAACATACTTAAAAAATATCTTGAGGCTTTAAGACCATCCTCATGCTTTATACTTGTATACAATGCCTCTACATCGCAAGTTACCAATATCATGTCATCATCAATAATCATAGACTCAATTTTCCGAAGTAAATCAGCAGTATCACATAGATACGACGGTAACGTCTCAACAAGGGGTTTAAGATGGGAATCAATATAACGACAAGCATTTTCCGTAAGACCTCCAACACCCGAAATAATGGGCCTACCTGGGGGACAAGTAGAGTCTTTATGAATCTTCGGTAATAAATATATTGTGGGTATTGATGGTTCTTTAATATTAAGTAGTTCCTGTATTTCTTTGGTAATAATATTAGAATCCCGAGCAGTCTGTAATAATCCCCCCAATTGGGCCCTAAATGAAATAAGGGGGTTAAATGTTAATTTTTTGTAACATTGTTGATCTTTTAACAAACGATTCATTTCTTGTTCATACATAGAACATGGCCAGACCACAATATTGCCCCCTTTATCAGCAGCTTTGAACACCACATCTTTCTTTTTCTTCAATGAGTTGAGAGCAGCACGTTCATCCGGTGTTAAATTGTCAGAATACATATTAGATGGAATTTTCCCAAACTCCTCTGATACTATACGTACAAAAATATCTACACTAGGACAAATTGATAATGACGGAAACCTCTGAGATTTTTGCTTTAAAGATTGAGGGATCTTACCTAGTGGTATAGCTTCATGTTCTTCCTGTAACTGTTCCAGAATTTCAAGCACTTCCTCTTCCTCCAATATAGGAGGATTTTGTTGTTTCTCTTTATTATGAAACCACTTTTTAAATATTAGCGATCTTGCGAAAATATTGAGGTCTTTTATTGCTGTAAAATGATCAAATCGAGAAGCAGGTGAGAATGATAATCCTTTTGTTAATAAAGATATCTCAGTTTCAGATAAAGGTTCACTCGATAAATTGATCACCTTTGGGGTATTCATGCTTTCATCCGCTGTGGCCTTCCGCTTGTTAAAACTAGTTTTCCTATCCCACTTTCTCTTCTGCTTCCCAAATCGAGTGGACATCATGTTACTCGAAGAATCAGAGAATTCACCAGAAGATGAAACAGAAGAAACCGAAGTTGATCTTTCACTATGGGGGGGCATATTTGGTCGTTTCCATCTGTATACTTTCTTCTGTTTGTAATCATTCATATCTCTTGATAACTTCTTTGAATGTGTCTCACGAATCTGTGATTCCCACTCATCAAAATGTTTATTCATTTTCAGAGAAAATGCACTAAGATCTTCACTAGAGCATATTGATTTTAAATTTGTCTGAGCCGTGTCAATCTGGGAATCTAACGTTACCAATGATTTAGTATTAAGCCCGATCAATAGTTCCATAAATTTAGTTGAGCTTTGAGAGCAAACCTCCTCCCAGTCAGTTATAAACGCCATATCCTCAACCGGAAAGGATGGGAACACATTAATCCTTAACCCTCTGGGTATCAATTTGAGTCTAATATAGTTCTCCAAAAAAGCTTTGTTCCAATAAATTTTCATTCTTTTATATAATAATTGTTTAATACTATTTTGTAAGTCAATAGACTTTCTCTGATCATCAAAATCACCATTACCCTGTTTGAAATTGAAAACACCAGTCAGCTGGTTCTGCCAGGATATTTCTCTGGCCTTATAGTCCATCATACAAATAAGGTCAACAAAATCTGTGAAAACACAGAAAAACAACAATTCAATCAGATAAGCAACCAATTGTATGCAAAATATACTTTGTCTAGCACTGTTGACAAACAAATCCTCCCAAAAAAATAGTGCAAAAAGACGGTATAAAATTAATTATTTTATTGAAAATAAAGTAAATATATATTTAATTATAAAAATTATTCAATATCACAGCTGATGGAAGCACATACAATAATAAGTATAAAGGTATAAGAACATATAACTAATGTATAATTGTTGCCAGGCAATGCAGAAAATATATAAAACGTTATAGGTAGCAAAACACTAAGCCCTCAAGAACATATATTAAGAATAAAATATTCGATAAATTTATATATGTATATATCTCCACAGCAGCACAAAATTATTATTACCCAAAAAAAACAAAGTGCATAAGTGCTGTGCAAAAAACATCAGACATATAGCAATGAGGAATAAGTATATCCAGAAAATTCAATTAAAGTGCCACAAAAATAGAAAAAAATAAATAAATATATGAAGATTTATATAGAAAAGATTTTTTGGACATAAAATGCAATAGCATGTGCAATGTTGCAAAATCTAGAAAACCGCAAAACGATGCTAAAGTGCAAAAGGTGCTGAAAGCTATTCCATTGAAGGGAGATATATAAAATGTAACACAATCACTGTTACTTGTTGCATCACAGAGACCATCTATGTACGGTACTCCAAGGGGCTATATAAAGTGTTAAAATGCTAAGTGTGATAAAACTACAAGTGTCTGGCAAATAATAAAGTCACAAATATGTACAGTCACTCATACCTAAATGCTCCTCGTTCCCTACGTACGTTTCGGCGTTTAGCCTTCTTCCGGGGGCGTGTACAATTTGGCCCAGGGCGTGCGTATTTATCTCAAAATTGACCAATAAGATACCGGACATTGCATGCTGGGCGATTACAAGCGGCGCGTGCGCAGACGCCAAGCCACCGAACACATCCGCCCAGCGTCACCAGGGCAACGCGCACCGGACAGAGAAACCCGCCCACATGACGTGGCGGGGTCTCACCAAGAACGCGCTGCCTAGGAAACAGACGCCAGGACGAATGCGGCCGGCAGCAAGAAAGACCGCGCAAGCGCACAACCGCCCGCACACAAGTCCTGTAAAGAAGGAAGTGAGGAAGAACTATTCTGGGTTTGTGCATACCACTATGAATATCAACAAATAGTGGCGCAAATTGGGAGCCTATAAAGCAAATATTCTAAATGTATGAATATATATATATATAATTGTAAGCAAAGAAATTAATGAATAATAAATAATATAAATAGAGTGTCGCAATAAATAATACAATAAATAATATATTGTGATGCCATAATAATAATAATAAATAAAACTATATAAATACACATATTATCTAGCACCCATATAGATAGATCTAATATGGTGTAGAAAATTAATTATAATGGAAACTATATTACAAATGGTGTTATATTAAACAATATCTACAATTAATGTCTATGAAGGAATATATGTACAAAATACATATATATATACATATATACAATGTACATACACACATATACATACAATACTATTATATTAGAAAAACAAGTGAAAATTGAAAAAATAATTGAATAAATAATGAAAATAATAATAATATATATACATAAATACATAATCCCTGATTAAAACCATATAGAAGACCTCCAATATAGACAATATAATAACTACAAACAAATATTTAATATTAAAGAAGGTCCTATGATTATCTTGATAGAAGCGACAAATCCATATCTTCTCTCTGCTAACAGGCTGGAAACCAATCCCAGAATATATACAAGTAGATGAATATGCTAAAAGTGCAAAAACAATTTTTTATTAAAATGCAATAATATACACTCCTATAAAATATACTAATGTTAAAAATAGATAAAAATTAATAAAACAAAGTGACAAACAGATGATCAGAGAAATGGTGAATAACTTAGACTCTCATTAAGACCCAAAGGTTGTAAAGTACGAAGCGTCCAGATCCACCTTGTTTCTTTCTGAGCGAGCCTACGACTAACATTGCCGCCACGTAGATCTGATATAATTCTGTCAATACCGATTACTCGAAGACCAGTCGGATCGCAATTATGATAGGTCTTGAAATGCCTAGGTACTGTTTTCAAATGTTCCATTGTTGTTTCCTTTTCTGCAGCAATAATTTCCCTCACATGTTCCCGTACACGTAGTTTTAAGGATCTAGTTGTGAGCCCAACATAGATTTTTGAACATGGACATGTGGCATGGTATATGACAGCTTTAGTATTGCACGTAATAGCCTGTGTTATCTTATAAGATTTATTGTCAGATCCGACAAACATAGAGGCATTATCAATGTTCGAACAGGCAATACAATTGCCACATGGGGCACAACCCCATTTATCAATGGGTTTGGGAAATAGAGAGGGAAACAATGTAGATTGGGTATTGACTGGATAAAAACTCTTAGTCAGATGATCTTTTAAATTACGGGCCCGACGTGCTGTTATGCAGGGTCGTTCTGGTAAATATTCCTTTAAAATTGGATCACTGGTAAGTATAGTCCAATGCTTGGATAATATATCTCGCATTGCATCCCATTGTGAATGATATTCCGTGACTAACCGAACTTTGGTATCATTTTTTATTTTGTGTTTTGGAAAGATTAGACTCTCACGCTCTGTCTTCATAGCACGATAATAAGCTTTCTTGATACTTCTATTGCTATATCCCCGATCACTAAATCTCTTCTTCATATCGTCAGCTCGCAATTTAAAGTCATCAAACGATGAGCATAGACGCCGAAGTCTCAAGAACTGCCCAGTTGGAATGGCGTTGATGACATGTTTGGGATGTGCTGAGGAGGCATGTAATACTGAATTTACTGCTGTTTTTTTACGAAATATATCCGTTTGTAACGTACCAAAATTATCTCGCCGGATAGTAACATCTAAAAAATCAACATGATTAAAATCAAAATTACATGTTAATTTAATATTGAGTTGATTACAATTTAAAACACCGATAAAATTAAAAAGATCCTCAGGAGTACCACGCCAAATAAAAAAAATATCATCAATAAAACGGGTCCAAAATACGACTCGTTCCATGGTATCCGAGGAAAACAGCTCCCTCTCCCACAGCCCCAGGAACAGGTTGGCATAGGAGGGTGCACAAGCTGCACCCATTGCTGTTCCCTGGAGCTGCAGGAAAAAGGAGCCATTAAAAGTAAAAAAATTGTGAGTTAAAATAAATTTTAAAAGTAAAATAAGAAAATCAATTTCCTCAATATTAAAATTTAACATACTTAAAAAATATCTTGAGGCTTTAAGACCATCCTCATGCTTTATACTTGTATACAATGCCTCTACATCGCAAGTTACCAATATCATGTCATCATCAATAATCATAGACTCAATTTTCCGAAGTAAATCAGCAGTATCACATAGATACGACGGTAACGTCTCAACAAGGGGTTTAAGATGGGAATCAATATAACGACAAGCATTTTCCGTAAGACCTCCAACACCCGAAATAATGGGCCTACCTGGGGGACAAGTAGAGTCTTTATGAATCTTCGGTAATAAATATATTGTGGGTATTGATGGTTCTTTAATATTAAGTAGTTCCTGTATTTCTTTGGTAATAATATTAGAATCCCGAGCAGTCTGTAATAATCCCCCCAATTGGGCCCTAAATGAAATAAGGGGGTTAAATGTTAATTTTTTGTAACATTGTTGATCTTTTAACAAACGATTCATTTCTTGTTCATACATAGAACATGGCCAGACCACAATATTGCCCCCTTTATCAGCAGCTTTGAACACCACATCTTTCTTTTTCTTCAATGAGTTGAGAGCAGCACGTTCATCCGGTGTTAAATTGTCAGAATAAATATTAGATGGAATTTTCCCAAACTCCTCTGATACTATACGTACAAAAATATCTACACTAGGACAAATTGATAATGACGGAAACCTCTGAGATTTTTGCTTTAAAGATTGAGGGATCTTACCTAGTGGTATAGCTTCATGTTCTTCCTGTAACTGTTCCAGAATTTCAAGCACTTCCTCTTCCTCCAATATAGGAGGATTTTGTTGTTTCTCTTTATTATGAAACCACTTTTTAAATATTAGCGATCTTGCGAAAATATTGAGGTCTTTTATTGCTGTAAAATGATCAAATCGAGAAGCAGGTGAGAATGATAATCCTTTTGTTAATAAAGATATCTCAGTTTCAGATAAAGGTTCACTCGATAAATTGATCACCTTTGGGGTATTCATGCTTTCATCCGCTGTGGCCTTCCGCTTGTTAAAACTAGTTTTCCTATCCCACTTTCTCTTCTGCTTCCCAAATCGAGTGGACATCATGTTACTCGAAGAATCAGAGAATTCACCAGAAGATGAAACAGAAGAAACCGAAGTTGATCTTTCACTATGGGGGGACATATTTGGTCGTTTCCATCTGTATACTTTCTTCTGTTTGTAATCATTCATATCTCTTGATAACTTCTTTGAATGTGTCTCACGAATCTGTGATTCCCACTCATCAAAATGTTTATTCATTTTCAGAGAAAATGCACTAAGATCTTCACTAGAGCATATTGATTTTAAATTTGTCTGAGCCGTGTCAATCTGGGAATCTAACGTTACCAATGATTTAGTATTAAGCCCGATCAATAGTTCCATAAATTTAGTTGAGCTTTGAGAGCAAACCTCCTCCCAGTCAGTTATAAACGCCATATCCTCAACCGGAAAGGATGGGAACACATTAATCCTTAACCCTCTGGGTATCAATTTGAGTCTAATATAGTTCTCCAAAAAAGCTTTGTTCCAATAAATTTTCATTCTTTTATATAATAATTGTTTAATACTATTTTGTAAGTCAATAGACTTTCTCTGATCATCAAAATCACCATTACCCTGTTTGAAATTGAAAACACCAGTCAGCTGGTTCTGCCAGGATATTTCTCTGGCCTTATAGTCCATCATACAAATAAGGTCAACAAAATCTGTGAAAACACAGAAAAACAACAATTCAATCAGATAAGCAACCAATTGTATGCAAAATATACTTTGTCTAGCACTGTTGACAAACAAATCCTCCCAAAAAAATAGTGCAAAAAGACGGTATAAAATTAATTATTTTATTGAAAATAAAGTAAATATATATTTAATTATAAAAATTATTCAATATCACAGCTGATGGAAGCACATACAATAATAAGTATAAAGGTATAAGAACATATAACTAATGTATAATTGTTGCCAGGCAATGCAGAAAATATATAAAACGTTATAGGTAGCAAAACACTAAGCCCTCAAGAACATATATTAAGAATAAAATATTCGATAAATTTATATATGTATATATCTCCACAGCAGCACAAAATTATTATTACCCAAAAAAAACAAAGTGCATAAGTGCTGTGCAAAAAACATCAGACATATAGCAATGAGGAATAAGTATATCCAGAAAATTCAATTAAAGTGCCACAAAAATAGAAAAAAATAAATAAATATATGAAGATTTATATAGAAAAGATTTTTTGGACATAAAATGCAATAGCATGTGCAATGTTGCAAAATCTAGAAAACCGCAAAACGATGCTAAAGTGCAAAAGGTGCTGAAAGCTATTCCATTGAAGGGAGATATATAAAATGTAACACAATCACTGTTACTTGTTGCATCACAGAGACCATCTATGTACGGTACTCCAAGGGGCTATATAAAGTGTTAAAATGCTAAGTGTGATAAAACTACAAGTGTCTGGCAAATAATAAAGTCACAAATATGTACAGTCACTCATACCTAAATGCTCCTCGTTCCCTACGTACGTTTCGGCGTTTAGCCTTCTTCCGGGGGCGTGTACAATTTGGCCCAGGGCGTGCGTATTTATCTCAAAATTGACCAATAAGATACCGGACATTGCATGCTGGGCGATTACAAGCGGCGCGTGCGCAGACGCCAAGCCACCGAACACATCCGCCCAGCGTCACCAGGGCAACGCGCACCGGACAGAGAAACCCGCCCACATGACGTGGCGGGGTCTCACCAAGAACGCGCTGCCTAGGAAACAGACGCCAGGACGAATGCGGCCGGCAGCAAGAAAGACCGCGCAAGCGCACAACCGCCCGCACACAAGTCCTGTAAAGAAGGAAGTGAGGAAGAACTATTCTGGGTTTGTGCATACCACTATGAATATCAACAAATAGTGGCGCAAATTGGGAGCCTATACAGCAAATATTCTAAATGTATGAATATATATATATATAATTGTAAGCAAAGAAATTAATGAATAATAAATAATATAAATAGAGTGTCGCAATAAATAATACAATAAATAATATATTGTGATGCCATAATAATAATAATAAATAAAACTATATAAATACACATATTATCTAGCACCCATATAGATAGATCTAATATGGTGTAGAAAATTAATTATAATGGAAACTATATTACAAATGGTGTTATATTAAACAATATCTACAATTAATGTCTATGAAGGAATATATGTACAAAATACATATATATATACATATATACAATGTACATACACACATATACATACAATACTATTATATTAGAAAAACAAGTGAAAATTGAAAAAATAATTGAATAAATAATGAAAATAATAATAATATATATACATAAATACATAATCCCTGATTAAAAC
This sequence comes from Ranitomeya imitator, assembly GCF_032444005.1. NCBI lineage: Eukaryota > Metazoa > Chordata > Amphibia > Anura > Dendrobatidae > Ranitomeya > Ranitomeya imitator. The sequence continues at coordinate 145,249,241 of NC_091288.1, read as the reverse complement.
CATATAGAAGACCTCCAATATAGACAATATAATAACTACAAACAAATATTTAATATTAAAGAAGGTCCTATGATTATCTTGATAGAAGCGACAAATCCATATCTTCTCTCTGCTAACAGGCTGGAAACCAATCCCAGAATATATACAAGTAGATGAATATGCTAAAAGTGCAAAAACAATTTTTTATTAAAATGCAATAATATACACTCCTATAAAATATACTAATGTTAAAAATAGATAAAAATTAATAAAACAAAGTGACAAACAGATGATCAGAGAAATGGTGAATAACTTAGACTCTCATTAAGACCCAAAGGTTGTAAAGTACGAAGCGTCCAGATCCACCTTGTTTCTTTCTGAGCGAGCCTACGACTAACATTGCCGCCACGTAGATCTGATATAATTCTGTCAATACCGATTACTCGAAGACCAGTCGGATCGCAATTATGATAGGTCTTGAAATGCCTAGGTACTGTTTTCAAATGTTCCATTGTTGTTTCCTTTTCTGCAGCAATAATTTCCCTCACATGTTCCCGTACACGTAGTTTTAAGGATCTAGTTGTGAGCCCAACATAGATTTTTGAACATGGACATGTGGCATGGTATATGACAGCTTTAGTATTGCACGTAATAGCCTGTGTTATCTTATAAGATTTATTGTCAGATCCGACAAACATAGAGGCATTATCAATGTTCGAACAGGCAATACAATTGCCACATGGGGCACAACCCCATTTATCAATGGGTTTGGGAAATAGAGAGGGAAACAATGTAGATTGGGTATTGACTGGATAAAAACTCTTAGTCAGATGATCTTTTAAATTACGGGCCCGACGTGCTGTTATGCAGGGTCGTTCTGGTAAATATTCCTTTAAAATTGGATCACTGGTAAGTATAGTCCAATGCTTGGATAATATATCTCGCATTGCATCCCATTGTGAATGATATTCCGTGACTAACCGAACTTTGGTATCATTTTTTATTTTGTGTTTTGGAAAGATTAGACTCTCACGCTCTGTCTTCATAGCACGATAATAAGCTTTCTTGATACTTCTATTGCTATATCCCCGATCACTAAATCTCTTCTTCATATCGTCAGCTCGCAATTTAAAGTCATCAAACGATGAGCATAGACGCCGAAGTCTCAAGAACTGCCCAGTTGGAATGGCGTTGATGACATGTTTGGGATGTGCTGAGGAGGCATGTAATACTGAATTTACTGCTGTTTTTTTACGAAATATATCCGTTTGTAACGTACCAAAATTATCTCGCCGGATAGTAACATCTAAAAAATCAACATGATTAAAATCAAAATTACATGTTAATTTAATATTGAGTTGATTACAATTTAAAACACCGATAAAATTAAAAAGATCCTCAGGAGTACCACGCCAAATAAAAAAAATATCATCAATAAAACGGGTCCAAAATACGACTCGTTCCATGGTATCCGAGGAAAACAGCTCCCTCTCCCACAGCCCCAGGAACAGGTTGGCATAGGAGGGTGCACAAGCTGCACCCATTGCTGTTCCCTGGAGCTGCAGGAAAAAGGAGCCATTAAAAGTAAAAAAATTGTGAGTTAAAATAAATTTTAAAAGTAAAATAAGAAAATCAATTTCCTCAATATTAAAATTTAACATACTTAAAAAATATCTTGAGGCTTTAAGACCATCCTCATGCTTTATACTTGTATACAATGCCTCTACATCGCAAGTTACCAATATCATGTCATCATCAATAATCATAGACTCAATTTTCCGAAGTAAATCAGCAGTATCACATAGATACGACGGTAACGTCTCAACAAGGGGTTTAAGATGGGAATCAATATAACGACAAGCATTTTCCGTAAGACCTCCAACACCCGAAATAATGGGCCTACCTGGGGGACAAGTAGAGTCTTTATGAATCTTCGGTAATAAATATATTGTGGGTATTGATGGTTCTTTAATATTAAGTAGTTCCTGTATTTCTTTGGTAATAATATTAGAATCCCGAGCAGTCTGTAATAATCCCCCCAATTGGGCCCTAAATGAAATAAGGGGGTTAAATGTTAATTTTTTGTAACATTGTTGATCTTTTAACAAACGATTCATTTCTTGTTCATACATAGAACATGGCCAGACCACAATATTGCCCCCTTTATCAGCAGCTTTGAACACCACATCTTTCTTTTTCTTCAATGAGTTGAGAGCAGCACGTTCATCCGGTGTTAAATTGTCAGAATAAATATTAGATGGAATTTTCCCAAACTCCTCTGATACTATACGTACAAAAATATCTACACTAGGACAAATTGATAATGACGGAAACCTCTGAGATTTTTGCTTTAAAGATTGAGGGATCTTACCTAGTGGTATAGCTTCATGTTCTTCCTGTAACTGTTCCAGAATTTCAAGCACTTCCTCTTCCTCCAATATAGGAGGATTTTGTTGTTTCTCTTTATTATGAAACCACTTTTTAAATATTAGCGATCTTGCGAAAATATTGAGGTCTTTTATTGCTGTAAAATGATCAAATCGAGAAGCAGGTGAGAATGATAATCCTTTTGTTAATAAAGATATCTCAGTTTCAGATAAAGGTTCACTCGATAAATTGATCACCTTTGGGGTATTCATGCTTTCATCCGCTGTGGCCTTCCGCTTGTTAAAACTAGTTTTCCTATCCCACTTTCTCTTCTGCTTCCCAAATCGAGTGGACATCATGTTACTCGAAGAATCAGAGAATTCACCAGAAGATGAAACAGAAGAAACCGAAGTTGATCTTTCACTATGGGGGGGCATATTTGGTCGTTTCCATCTGTATACTTTCTTCTGTTTGTAATCATTCATATCTCTTGATAACTTCTTTGAATGTGTCTCACGAATCTGTGATTCCCACTCATCAAAATGTTTATTCATTTTCAGAGAAAATATTTTTTAAGTATGTTAAATTTTAATATTGAGGAAATTGATTTTCTTATTTTACTTTTAAAATTTATTTTAACTCACAATTTTTTTACTTTTAATGGCTCCTTTTTCCTGCAGCTCCAGGGAACAGCAATGGGTGCAGCTTGTGCACCCTCCTATGCCAACCTGTTCCTGGGGCTGTGGGAGAGGGAGCTGTTTTCCTCGGATACCATGGAACGAGTCGTATTTTGGACCCGTTTTATTGATGATATTTTTTTTATTTGGCGTGGTACTCCTGAGGATCTTTTTAATTTTATCGGTGTTTTAAATTGTAATCAACTCAATATTAAATTAACATGTAATTTTGATTTTAATCATGTTGATTTTTTAGATGTTACTATCCGGCGAGATAATTTTGGTACGTTACAAACGGATATATTTCGTAAAAAAACAGCAGTAAATTCAGTATTACATGCCTCCTCAGCACATCCCAAACATGTCATCAACGCCATTCCAACTGGGCAGTTCTTGAGACTTCGGCGTCTATGCTCATCGTTTGATGACTTTAAATTGCGAGCTGACGATATGAAGAAGAGATTTAGTGATCGGGGATATAGCAATAGAAGTATCAAGAAAGCTTATTATCGTGCTATGAAGACAGAGCGTGAGAGTCTAATCTTTCCAAAACACAAAATAAAAAATGATACCAAAGTTCGGTTAGTCACGGAATATCATTCACAATGGGATGCAATGCGAGATATATTATCCAAGCATTGGACTATACTTACCAGTGATCCAATTTTAAAGGAATATTTACCAGAACGACCCTGCATAACAGCACGTCGGGCCCGTAATTTAAAAGATCATCTGACTAAGAGTTTTTATCCAGTCAATACCCAATCTACATTGTTTCCCTCTCTATTTCCCAAACCCATTGATAAATGGGGTTGTGCCCCATGTGGCAATTGTATTGCCTGTTCGAACATTGATAATGCCTCTATGTTTGTCGGATCTGACAATAAATCTTATAAGATAACACAGGCTATTACGTGCAATACTAAAGCTGTCATATACCATGCCACATGTCCATGTTCAAAAATCTATGTTGGGCTCACAACTAGATCCTTAAAACTACGTGTACGGGAACATGTGAGGGAAATTATTGCTGCAGAAAAGGAAACAACAATGGAACATTTGAAAACAGTACCTAGGCATTTCAAGACCTATCATAATTGCGATCCGACTGGTCTTCGAGTAATCGGTATTGACAGAATTATATCAGATCTACGTGGCGGCAATGTTAGTCGTAGGCTCGCTCAGAAAGAAACAAGGTGGATCTGGACGCTTCGTACTTTACAACCTTTGGGTCTTAATGAGAGTCTAAGTTATTCACCATTTCTCTGATCATCTGTTTGTCACTTTGTTTTATTAATTTTTATCTATTTTTAACATTAGTATATTTTATAGGAGTGTATATTATTGCATTTTAATAAAAAATTGTTTTTGCACTTTTAGCATATTCATCTACTTGTATATATTCTGGGATTGGTTTCCAGCCTGTTAGCAGAGAGAAGATATGGATTTGTCGCTTCTATCAAGATAATCATAGGACCTTCTTTAATATTAAATATTTGTTTGTAGTTATTATATTGTCTATATTGGAGGTCTTCTATATGGTTTTAATCAGGGATTATGTATTTATGTATATATATTATTATTATTTTCATTATTTATTCAATTATTTTTTCAATTTTCACTTGTTTTTCTAATATAATAGTATTGTATGTATATGTGTGTATGTACATTGTATATATGTATATATATATGTATTTTGTACATATATTCCTTCATAGACATTAATTGTAGATATTGTTTAATATAACACCATTTGTAATATAGTTTCCATTATAATTAATTTTCTACACCATATTAGATCTATCTATATGGGTGCTAGATAATATGTGTATTTATATAGTTTTATTTATTATTATTATTATGGCATCACAATATATTATTTATTGTATTATTTATTGCGACACTCTATTTATATTATTTATTATTCATTAATTTCTTTGCTTACAATTATATATATATATATTCATACATTTAGAATATTTGCTTTATAGGCTCCCAATTTGCGCCACTATTTGTTGATATTCATAGTGGTATGCACAAACCCAGAATAGTTCTTCCTCACTTCCTTCTTTACAGGACTTGTGTGCGGGCGGTTGTGCGCTTGCGCGGTCTTTCTTGCTGCCGGCCGCATTCGTCCTGGCGTCTGTTTCCTAGGCAGCGCGTTCTTGGTGAGACCCCGCCACGTCATGTGGGCGGGTTTCTCTGTCCGGTGCGCGTTGCCCTGGTGACGCTGGGCGGATGTGTTCGGTGGCTTGGCGTCTGCGCACGCGCCGCTTGTAATCGCCCAGCATGCAATGTCCGGTATCTTATTGGTCAATTTTGAGATAAATACGCACGCCCTGGGCCAAATTGTACACGCCCCCGGAAGAAGGCTAAACGCCGAAACGTACGTAGGGAACGAGGAGCATTTAGGTATGAGTGACTGTACATATTTGTGACTTTATTATTTGCCAGACACTTGTAGTTTTATCACACTTAGCATTTTAACACTTTATATAGCCCCTTGGAGTACCGTACATAGATGGTCTCTGTGATGCAACAAGTAACAGTGATTGTGTTACATTTTATATATCTCCCTTCAATGGAATAGCTTTCAGCACCTTTTGCACTTTAGCATCGTTTTGCGGTTTTCTAGATTTTGCAACATTGCACATGCTATTGCATTTTATGTCCAAAAAATCTTTTCTATATAAATCTTCATATATTTATTTATTTTTTTCTATTTTTGTGGCACTTTAATTGAATTTTCTGGATATACTTATTCCTCATTGCTATATGTCTGATGTTTTTTGCACAGCACTTATGCACTTTGTTTTTTTTGGGTAATAATAATTTTGTGCTGCTGTGGAGATATATACATATATAAATTTATCGAATATTTTATTCTTAATATATGTTCTTGAGGGCTTAGTGTTTTGCTACCTATAACGTTTTATATATTTTCTGCATTGCCTGGCAACAATTATACATTAGTTATATGTTCTTATACCTTTATACTTATTATTGTATGTGCTTCCATCAGCTGTGATATTGAATAATTTTTATAATTAAATATATATTTACTTTATTTTCAATAAAATAATTAATTTTATACCGTCTTTTTGCACTATTTTTTTGGGAGGATTTGTTTGTCAACAGTGCTAGACAAAGTATATTTTGCATACAATTGGTTGCTTATCTGATTGAGCTATGATGTAAATTACAGACGCCTCTCATCTTTTTAAGTGGTGGAACTTGCACTATTGCTGACTGACTAAATACTTTTTTGCCCCACTGTATATAGTTGAAACACAATTTGAAATGGCATGACATCAACCACATAACAATGAAAAGAATTATACATAAAATATGCATAGCTCCGTATATTTATGAGCGCAATCTGTAGCCACCAACATATACAAAGTCATTATTAACTAAATAATAAATTTTTGTCTATGACATAGATTGGAAATGGTAGAACTAAAGGGAAAAGAAAAAATAATAAAAAAATGAAAAACCAATAGGTAACATGAATTTCTCCCATAAAACAAGTGAAAAACATCAAAAATTGCAAAGAGAAAAAATACAAAGAAAAAAGAAAAAATTGCAACGAAACAATTGCACAGGAAAAGTAGCGATGAAAAAAATTGTACCTGATGAAACTATCAAAGAGAAAATAGCCCCTAAAGAGCAGTATAGAATAATCTTTATTTTTATTTTTATATAGCGCTAACATATTCCGCAGCGCTTTACAGTTTTGCACACATTATCATCACTGTCCCCGATGGGGCTCACAATCTAGATTCCCTATCAGTATGTCTTTGGAATGTGGGAGGAAACCGGAGTACCCGGAGGAAACCCACGCAAACACGGAGAGAACATACAAACTCTTTGCAGATGTTGTCCTTGGTGGGATTCGAACCCAGGACCCCAGCGCTGCAAGGCTGCAGTGCTATCCACTGAGCCACCGTGCTGCCCCACGGAAAAAAACCCTTAGGCTGTGTGCACACGATGCAGATTTGGTGCAGAAAAATCTGCTGCAGTTCTGCACTAAATCTGCATCTCCTGGCAGAATCTGCAGGTGCGTTTTTTATGCGTTTTTGGTGCGTTTTTGATGCGTTTTTTATGCGTTTTTGATGCGTTTGTGATGCGTTTTTTGAGCACAAATCTGCACAAAAAACGCATCAAAAACGCATAAAAAACGCACCAAAAACGCATCAAAAACGCACCTGCAGATTTCTATTATGGAGGGGTGCAGAAACGCTGCAGAACTGCACAAAAGAAGTGACAGGCACTTCTTTGAAATCTGCAGCGTTTCTGCGCAGATTTTTCTGCACCATGTGCACAGCTTTTTTTTTTTCACATTGATTTACATTGTACTGTGATCACAGTGCAGTTCTGCAGCGTTTCTGCTGCAGAAAAATCTGCTGCAGTTCTGCACTAAATCTGCATCGTGTGCACATACCCTTAATCTCTGTGAAAAAAATAGTAAATAAAAAATGGAAAACATAACTAATGGAAAAAATACGCATAATATGATGTGGAATAATATAGAGCAACGGCACCCCATGGTAAACTGATGTATTGACACGTACAGTTAGGGCCAGAAATATTTGGACAGTGACACAATTTTCGCGAGTTGGGCTCTGCATGCCACCACATTGGATTTGAAATGAAACCTCTACAACAGAATTCAAGTGCAGATTGTAACGTTTAATTTGAAGGGTTGAACAAAAATATCTGATAGAAAATGTAGGAATTGTACACATTTTTTTACAAACACTCCACATTTTAGGAGGTCAAAAGTAATTGGACAAATAAACATAACCCAAACAAAATATTTTTATTTTCAATATTTTGTTGCAAATCCTTTGGAGGCAATCACTGCCTTAAGTCTGGAACCCATGGACATCACCAAACGCTGGGTTTCCTCCTTCTTAATGCTTTGCCAGGCCTTTACAGCCGCAGCCTTCAGGTCTCGCTTGTTTGTGGGTCTTTCCGTCTTAAGTCTGGATTTGAGCAAGTGAAATGCATGCTCAATTGGGTTTAGATCTGGAGATTGACTTGGCCATTGCAGAATGTTCCACTTTTTGGCACTCATGAACTCCTGGGTAGCTTTGGATGTATGCTTGGGGTCATTGTCCATCTGTACTATGAAGCGCCGTCCAATCAACTTTGCAGCATTTGGCTGAATCTGGGCTGAAAGTATATCCCGGTACACTTCAGAATTCATCCGGCTACTCTTGTCTGCTCTTATGTCATCAATAAACACAAGTGACCCAGTGCCATTGAAAGCCATGCATGCCCATGCCATCACGTTGCCTCCAGCATGTTTTACAGAGGATGTGGTGTGCCTTGGATCATGTGCCGTTCCCTTTCTTCTCCAAACTTTTTTCTTCCCATCATTCTGGTACAGGTTGATCTTTGTCTCATCTGTCCATAGAATACTTTTCCAGAACTGAGCTGGCTTCTTGAGGTGTTTTTCTGCAAATTTAACTCTGGCCTGTCTATTTTTGTTATTGATGAATGGTTTGCATCTAGATGTGAACCCTTTGTATTTACTGTCATGGAGTCTTCTCTTTACTGTTGACTTAGAGACAGATACACCTACTTCACTGAGAGTGTTCTGGACTTCAGTTGATGTTGTGAACGGGTTCTTCTTCACCAAATTAAGTATGCGGCGATCATCCACCACTGTTGTCATCCGTGGACGCCCAGGCCTTTTTGAGTTCCCAAGCTCACCAGTCAATTCCTTTTTTCTCAGAATGTACCCAACTGTTGATTTTGCTACTCCAAGCATGTCTGCTATCTCTCTGATGGATTTTTTCTTTTTTTTCAGCCTCAGGATGTTCTGCTTCACCTCAATTGAGAGTTCCTTTGACCCCATGTTGTCTGCTCACAGCAACAGCTTCCAAATGCAAAACCACACACCTGGAATCCACCCCTGACCTTTTAACTACTTCATTGATTACAGGTTAACGAGGGAGACGCCTTCAGAGTTAATTGCAGCCCTTAGAGTCCATTGTCCAATTACTTTTGGTCCCTTGAAAAAGAGGACGCTATGCATTACAGAGCTATGATTCCTAAACCCTTTCTCCGATTTGGATGTGGAAACTATCATATTGCAGCTGGGAGTGTGCACTTTCAGCCCATATTGTATATATAATTGTATTTCTGAACATGTTTTTGTAAACAGCTAAAATAACAAAACTTGTGTCACTGTCCAAATATTTCTGACCCTAACTGTATATACTCAGGGGGAGGTAATAAAAAGAAACTATATGTATTACCGGCACCTCCTAATAAGTCTATATGGACACCACTTTTGTGTTTTAGATAAATGAAAAAAGTTCTTACTTATAAGTGTATAAAGCAAGGGTGGAACTCCCACTGTAAAAACAAACAAAAAAAGGAGAACTTAGAAAAAATAACACGATACATCGACTCCCACTGAGACAATAAGGGAGCCTGTACAGGGATTTTACCTTAGCAGAAAGACGCCGCTTATGAATCCGGTGTGGAGGTCCGGGAGGAGTCTGTGACCGCTCAATATGGAGGTGAGAGTGTGAGGTATATCACCGGTTTTTATAGACCCGGTAAATTAAAACAGGTGTGTGAGCTCAGAGTGTGACACTGAGTGCGCCGAGGTTCTGAAAGAGCCGAAAGATACCGAAGGGAGCCGAATGCCCGAAGAATCACGCATGCGCTGTGCGATAGTGTCCTGATCTTAGTTGCCGCCCGTGTGCTGAAAGAAAAGGAAAAAAAATATGTGAAATGCAGGTAATCTCGCTGCATAGATTGACACGACATGACTTGACATAACAACACACGGACCATATATCAAGAAAAAAAGAAAGAATGCTATAAAAAATACTATAAAAAATACTATAAAGAAAGGGAAACAAAGAAAGAAAAAATGGAAAGACAATAGAACGTTATCACTATTATGGTGATGACATATGAAAAATTCTCATATTCAGGGAAAAAATCTTATAAAGACTGGAAACTTTTGCTAAAACGTGAAAAGGAACCCTTAGTCCATATTACTGACGGGTTACTGAATACATGGAAACTGGGAACCACTAAGTTAAATACTGTAGCAGTATAATAACATTATTGCATTTTTTTAAAGTTACAACATTAAACCATACATTATTACAATACAAAAACATACAACCAGTTTTATCCTATATCATGCATGGGTTATATCATGTATGAGATATTAAAGTCTGAGATATTATAAGATATTGTATAAGAGACATCATAAGGGAAAGAAAAACCTAATATGACACCTCATACTCCCTATTAAGTCCTAAAGGAGTAAGGGTTTGGAGCGTATGGATCCAAAAGGATTCCCGCTCTTTCAACTTCTTGATCCTATCTCCCCCTCTTCTGGCTAATGGCACATGTTCTATCACTTGATATCTCAGTTGGGCCACCGTGTGGTTATTCTGTATAAAATGAGCTGGAACTGGAAGTAGAGTTTTACAACATCTAATAGTTGATTTATGTTGTGAGATGCGGTCTCGGATATGTTGGGTAGTTTCACCAACATATCCGAGACCGCAAGGACATTTAATTAAGTACACAACGAATGTAGTGTTACATGTGAAGTGACCTTTAATTGCAAATCTCTTCCCTGAGCGAGGATGTGTGAAGGAATCCCCTTTAATTATATTGGAACACTGGAGACAACCCAAACAAGGAAAAGTTCCATTCCGGGGTGTGGAGAAAACTCTCTGTGTTAGTTCTCTCTTGGAGGAACCCACATCTGCTCTAACCAATTTATCTCTTATACTTGGACATCTCTTGTTGCTAATAATTGGTATGGAGTTAAATTCCTTAATATGTGGATAAGCCTTTTTGAGAATGTCCCAATGTCGAGTCACACATGTGTTGATGAGATTATTAAAGGGATGATAAGTATTCACAAAAGCTAACCGGGAAGCATTCTGATCCCTCTCAGATCGTGTAGTGTTATGTTGTGTATTCAGAATATGATGTGGATAGCCCCTACTGAGAAACTTTAAATCCATTTCTTTATGTCTCATATGACTAACCTCTGGTTTGGATACTATTCTTTCAACACGATCATGTTGAGACTTAGGTAAAGATTTTTTAATATGTTGTGGGTGACAACTGTCATACCTAAGCAAGCTATTACTGTCAGTGGGCTTGACATATAAATCTGTCTCTAAGAATCCCTCACTGTTCACATTCACCATGGTGTCATGGTGGAAGATCTATTATGAGAGATAGAGAATGTAAGGCCTGGTAAACTGGAATTAAGATCCTGATGAAATGTGATAAGGGTTTCGATGTCACCCGTCCATATTAAAAAGACGTCATCTATGTATCTACGCCAATAACTTACTGATGACTGAAAGCTAGGGTGTGAATAAACATACGCCTTCTCAAAACTATTCCTTTGGAATAAAATTGATGAACAATTAAATATACGCATTTTTTTGTGTGCCGGAGTTTCTATTGTTTGGATGTTAGTCGAGGTTCTTTATCCAACATCCGCACAATCTTGCTTTGAAATCTCTTGTCAATTTTTCTTTTCGGTCCACATCTAGGGAGGTTATCCACAGTGCCATGGGCTTTAAACTTCTTGATGACACTGCGCACGGTAGACACAGCAACATTCAGGTCTTTGGAGATGGACTTGTAGCCTTGAGATTGCTCATGCTTCCTCACAATTTGGTTTCTCAAGTCCTCAGACAGTTCTTTTGTTTTCTTTCTTTTCTCCATGCTCAATGTGGTACACACAAGGACACAGGACAGAGGTTGAGTCAACTTTAATCCATGTCAACTGGCCGCAAGTGTGATTTAGTTATTGCCAACACCTGTTAGGTGCCACAGGTAAGTTACAGGTGCTGCTAATTACACAAATTAGAGAAGCATCACATGATTTTTCGAACAGTGCTAATACTTTTGTCCACCCCCTTTTTTATGTTTGGTGTGGAATTATATCCAATTTGGCTTTAGGACAATTCTTTTTGTGTTTTTTTCATTTAAAACAAATTAAATAAAGATAATAATAACAAAGAATTTGTGTTTGCAATCATTTTCAGGAAGAAACTAAGTATTATCTGACAGAATTGCAGGGGTGTGAATACTTTTGGCCATGACTGTATATATATATATATATATATATATATATATATATATATATACTGTATATACACTGACGAGCAAAAGGGTAGCAATGTTTTGAACTTTTGACTTTCATGCTCTGTATCTCACCAACCACTGCTGCTTCAAACGTAAGACTACCATCATTTTATAGACAATCATCTTGGCTATCTCATACATAAATTTGACTTGCAACTGTATACCATATGATTAGTTATGCTGATTCTTCTCAGGTCACTGCATTGCTCCTGGTGGTGGAGAAACTTTTTTCGTCTTGTATGCTACAAATTACAACTTGTTCTCACATTCTGTAATAGCTCAGTGTGTTATTAGGTTGAATCCCAAGCAAAAGGTCACTGGTTCAAATTGAAAAGCAGCCTTGAAGAAGATTTCCCAAGAAAAGAGAAACAGTATAATTCAGCTCATCGATAATGGTCTCTCGGCCAGGAAAATTGCAAAACTGAACGCGGAAACGTGCGTTGGGGCTGGCACCATCACCTACAGGAGGGAAACCTTATCTTGCACTATACTAACTATCCGAACAGGACTGGTGATTAACCCCTTTCTGCCACTGGACGTACTATTCCGTCCATGTGGGGTGGGCCCTACTTCCCAAGGACGGAATAGTACGTCCAGCGCGATCGGCCGCGCTCTCGGGGGGAGCGCGGCTGAGTGTCAGCTGCCTATCGCAGCTGACATCTGGCGCTATGTGCCAGGAGCAGTCACGGACCGCCCCCGGCACATTAACCCCTGGCACACCACGATCAAACATGATCTCGGTGTGTCGGCGGTACAGGGAAGCATCGCGCTCGGAGGGGGCTCCCTGCGGGCTTCCCTGAGACCCCCGCAGCAACGCGATGTGATTGCGTTGCTGTGAGGGTCTCCTTACCTCCCTCCCTGCTCCAGGCCCCGATCCAAGATGGCCGCGGCATCTGGGTCCTGCAGGGAGGGAGGTGGCTTACCAAGTGCCTGCTCAGAGCAGGGCTTGGTAAGCCTGCAGTGCTCTCAGACAGATCGGTGATCTGACAGAGTGCTGTGCAATCTGTCAGATCAACGATCTGTGATGTCCCCCCCGGGACAAAGTAAAAAAGTTAAAAAAAAAATTCCTAAATAATGAAAAAAAAAAAAATTATTCCCATAAATACATTTCTTTATCTAAATAAAAAAAACAAAACAATAATAGTACACATATTTAGTATCGCCGCGTCCGTAATGACCCAACCTATAAAACTGGCCCACTAGTTAACCCCTTCAGTAAACACCGTAAGAAATAAAAAAAATGAGGCAAAAAAACAACGCTTTATTATCATACTGCCGTACAAAAAGTGGAATAACACGCAATCAAAAAGACACATATAAATAACCATGGTACCACTGAAAGCATCATCTTGTCCCGCAAAAAACGAGCCGCAATACAGCATCATCAGCAAAAAAATAAAAAAGTTATAGTCCTCAGAATAAAGCGATGCAAAAATAATTATTTTTTCTATAAAATAGTTTTTATCGTATAAAAGCGCCAAAACATAAAAAAATGATATAAATGAGGTATCGCTGTAATCGTACTGACCTGAAGAATAAAACTGCTTTATCAGTTTTACCAAACGCAGAAAGGTTTAAACGCCTCCCCCAAAAGAAATTCATGAATAGCTGGTTTTTGGTCATTCTGCCTCACAAAAATCGGAATAAAAAGCGATCAAAAAATGTCATGTGCCCGAAAATGTTACCAATAAAAACGTCAACTCATCCCGCAAAAAACAAGACCTCACATGACTCTGTGGACCAAAATATGGAAAAATTATAGCTCTCAAAATGTGGTAACGCAAAAAATATTTTTTGCAATAAAAAGTGTCTTTTAGTGTTTGACGGCTGCCAATCATAAAAATCCGCTAAACAACCCGCTATAAAAGTAAATCAAACCCCCCTTCATCACCCCCTTAGTTAGGGAAAAATTAAAAAATTAAAAAAATGTATTTATTTCCATTTTCCCATTAGGGTTAGGGCTAGGGTTAGGGTTAGGGCTAGGGCTAGGGCTAGGGTTAGGGCTAGGGTTAGGGCTAGTGTTAGGGCTAGGGTTGGGGCTAGGGTTAAGGCTACAGTTAGAGTTGGGGCTAAAGTTAGGGTTTGGGCTAAAGTTAGGGTTAGGGTTTGGATTACATTTACGGTTGGGAATAGGGTTGGGATTAGGGTTAGGGGTGTATCTGGGTTAGAGGTGTGGTTAGGGTTACCGTTGGGATTAGGGTTAGGGGTGTGTTTGGATTAGGGTTTCAGTTATAATTGGGGGGTTTCCACTGTTTAGGCACATCAGGGGCTCTCCAAACGCGACATGGCATCCGATCTCAATTCCAGCCAATTCTGCGTTGAACAAGTAAAACAGTGCTCCTTCCCTTCCGAGCTCTCCCGTGTGCCCAAACAGTGGTTTACTCCCACATATGAGGTATGAGCGTACTCAGGACAAATTGTACAACAACTTTTGGGGTCCAATTTCTTCTCTTACCCTTGGGAAAATAAAAAATTGGGGGCGAAAAGATAATTTTTGTGAAAAAAAATGATTTTTTATTTTTACGGTTCTGCATTATAAACTTCTGTGAAGCACTTGGTGGGTCAGTGCTCACCACACCTCTACATAAGTTCCTTAGGGGGTCTAACTTTCCAAAATGGTGTCACTTGTGGGGGTTTCAATGTTTAGATACATCAGTGGCTCTCCAAACGCAACATGGTGTCCCATCTCAATTCCTGTCAATTTTGCATTGAAAAGTCAAACGGCACTCCTTCCCTTCCGAGCTCTCCCATGCGCCCAAACAGTGGTTTAACCCCACATATGGAGTATCAGCGTACTCAGGACAAATTGTGCAACAACTTTTGGAGTCCAATTTCTTCTCTTACCCTTGGGAAAATAAAACAAATTGGAGCTGAAGTAAATTTTTTGTGAAAAAAAATTAAATGTTCATTTTTATTTAAACATTCCAAAAATTCCTGTGAAACATCTGAAGGGTTTATAAACTTCTTGAATGTGGTTTTGAGCACCTTGAGGGGTGCAGTTGTTAGAATGGTGTCACACTTGGGTATTTTCTATCATATAGACCCCTCAAAATGACTTCAAATGAGATGTGGTCCCTAAAAAAAATGGTGTTGTGAAAATGAGAAATTGCTGGTCAACTTTTAACCCTTATAACTCCCTAACAAAAAAAATGTTGGTTCCAAAATTGTGCTGATGTAAAGTAGACATGTGGGAAATGTTTCTTATTAAGTATTTTGTGTGACATATCTCTGTGATTTAATTGCATAAAATTTCAAAGTTGTAAAATTGCAAAATTTTCAAAATTTTTGCCAAATTTCCGTTTTTTCACAAATAAATGCAGGTAATATCAAAGAAATTTTACCACTATCATGAAGTACAATATGTCACGAGAAAACAATGTCAGAATCCCTGGGATCCTTTGAAGCGTTCCAGAGTTTTAACCTCATAAAGGGACAGTGGTCAGAACTGTAAAAATTGGCCGGGTCCATAACGTGCAAACCATCTTTGGGGGTAAAGGGGTTAACAATGTATACACTGATTGTATCTTAGGGATGCCCTCTTGCAGCTTTGTAGTCTGTTTGAGGAGCAATTACTTTTATAAAAAGTTTTGTGACGTGCAGCCTCTTATGGTTATAGATGTGGGTTGTGGTGCCTCTATTTGGGTTTCCCACTCTTATGATTTTTCTATGTGGTTTTTCCATGTAATTTTTTGTAACACAATATAGATTTATACTTTTCTAAATATACGGTTCAGATGCATATGTATCTATCGGAAAAATATAAATTTTAATGAACCTAGAGTTGGGTCCAGTATCTAGTAGGGGCGTATATAGGTCTTTTTATAGATAAATATATCTTGTCAGAATGCTCCAAATAGTGACTTCAACATTTTTGTTAATCATGTAAGTGCCATGACTGTTGGAAAAAATGCAAAAATAAATCCACCCATCCATTCAAAAGCCAAGAGGTGGACGTCCAGACAAAATATAAACAAAGTCTATCACAACAAACACGAAAGAGCTTGTATACTTCATAATAGTGAGATCACAGACAACCATGCAAGCACCATGCAAAACCCTTTACAGAAGTCTGGAATGGTGGCCTGAAAAGAGGTGAAGAAGCTTCAACTTCAATATTAATATTTTTATTTAGGCCCTCAGGGGTGTGCAGCTAATTTATAGATACAGAAAAAAAACTCTCTATTAATTAATCACTGAAATCGATCAGGGTACTTGTCGGTTATATACTTTAGTATTATGAGGTGTAAAAATCCTCGTTTTTTTTGGTGTCAGTGAAAAAATGTTGAGATGAACTGTGGTTTACTATTGCGCTCCTAATGCTGTGCCTACGCCTATTCATTCTATTTGCATAAAGGCTGATGGTGATCTATAGCCTGCACACAGCTGATGAAGAGGACGGACCATCTGTGAAGCGCGTAGTGGAACAAAAGGTTTTTATCCTACCTGGATCTAGTTTGTCTCCTTTTTATTTTCCTTCCTGCATTCCTCCAGCTCCAAGCTTTTAGCAGTGGAAATCTGCGGTTGGTGCAGCAGCAATCCAGGGGAGCGCACACACATTCATTCCAGTGTTATGTATGGTGAGCACAACCTCTTTGAGTGAGCACCACTTACATTGTTTTAATTCACTTCTTTGCTTTTTCTATATACTGAAAAATAGCCCAAAATCTTTATGATCCTGCCTCCAAATTTCACTGATGTGGTTTTTTGGGGTGGTATGTAGTACCATTTGGCCTCCAAACATAGAGTGTATTATGGCATCCAAAGAGTTAAATTTTGGTCTCACCTGACCAGACTATATTCTCATAGTATATCACAGGATTGTCTAAATGTGGTTGAGCAAACTTTACATGTGCTTGAACATGCTTTTTGTTCCGCAATGGAGTCTTGTGTGATGAGACCATGGAGGTTGAGTGCATTACTTATTGTTTTCTTTGAAACAATTGTACCTACTGATTCTAGGACTTTTTGTAGCTCTCCACAGATGGACTTTGTCTCTTGGACAACTCTTCTGATAATTATTTTCACTATTCTGTCCGAAATCTTGCAAGGAGCATTTGTCGTAAGAAAAGGGTTATTTTGGGTGTGAAAAATTCCACTTAAAGGGAATCTGTCAGCAGGCGCTTGCAATGTGATCTGAGGATATCAGGCAGTAGGGGTTAAGAGACTTAATTCAATGATGTGTCACATGTTCAGCTGTGTGATGTTGTTTACTTAGACTCAATGTTTTATCAGCTAAGAATTATCATTGCTATGTGTAGCTGACGCAGGAGCTTTTGTCTAACTCCTCCCCGCTCCTGTGATAAGCACCTCACTGTCTACAGACAATGTGCATAGAGAGCCTGGTGTGGGCGGGGCAGCTTTCTTAGTTCTATTGCGTCTCCAAATCTAAAAATTCTGTGTCAGAACCGCTGCACCCAGTAATCTAAGTGATACATTGTTGGATTCAGTGTCTCTTTTGCTACATCATGATGCTCCCAGATGAGAAAGCAAAACCTGCTGACAGATTCCCATTAAATGACAATAAATCTACTCATATCTACTAGCCACATACATAATAACTAAAAAGGGCTATAAAGATAACCGTTCGTTGCCAGCTCCATCTTTCATTCACTGACCTCTTTTTCCTACAATGGTCCTATTTGCATATGTGATTTGAACAGATCTAAATTTCTACATAATTTCTTAATAAAGCTGATAACAATAAGACTCACCAACAGTGAAAACACTAAATATACAAGGGTGCTCTTAGGATAGCAATACATCCATACATAATATATCAATTAATTCATCTTCAGTATAAAGCTAATATTGCTGCTGTAAAACAAAATGTTTTGTTAATGTACATCATTAAGAACATGCTTCCTTCCATGTCACAATGCTATCTTGCCATGGGCACATTCCCTGCTGAAATAACATCAGAGTAGCAGATGGTAAAGTGCTAACAACACAGAGAGATATCATGGAACACTGTAAAGTATATTTCAAGAATCAGTATAAGACCCCAAGGGACAATGCAGACTCTGCTGAATGTGGAGTCATCATCTGCGCAGCTATAAGATAACCTTCACCTTTGCTTAGAGTGTCAAAAGCGCTGTAAACTGGAGAAATCGGTAATATACATGATGCCGTGTTACTGAACTTTACGTTCTGGTAACAGAACTCTCTCTGTTCTTTGCAAAAGTTTCTGAGATAACAGAAATGGGACAATTACATAGAAGTTCTAAACATTTCTTGAAAAAAATCACTGCAAGAGAATACATTTCTAATTAAAGAGTAAAATAATTATGTTTATGCACGAACAAGCAAAATAAACTATATTCTTACTGGCACATCATGTGAATGGTGAACCACAATCTCAAATTTGTTCATTACGAGGCAGATTCTACAAAAGGTTCGTGTCAGAGGTGCATTTGGGTTTTCTTGCACCCAGGGCAAAAATTCAGTTTGGCGCACCCTCCTATAACCAGCTTAAGTCCTTTGAGTAGTTTACATGTGGCCGCTCATATGACTCTTGCACAGGAAAGAAAATTGGATCAGCAAACTGAATTTCAATAAAAAAAATTCTTCTTTATTTCATTTTTTTTTTTAAATTAGTTCAGACAGATGATAAACTCATGTAGCATTCTTATGCTTTTCTGACCGTGGCCCTTAGTCGTAGAATATATATATCTATGAAATAAAGAAGAATTTTTTTTATTGAAATTCAGTTTGCTGATCCAATTTTCTTTCCTAAGGGTACCGTCACACAGTGGCACTTTGATCGCTAGGACGGCACGATCCGTGACGTTCCAGCGATATCGTTACGATCTCGCTGTGTCTGACACGCTCCTGCGATCAGGAACCCCGCTGAGAATCGTACGTCGTAGCAGATCGTCTGAAACTTTATTTCGTCGCTGGATCTCCCGCTTCACTGGTAACCAGGGTAAACATCGGGTTACTAAGCGCAGGGCTGCGCTTAGTAACCCGATGTTTACCCTGGTTACCATTGTAAAAGTAAAAAAACAAACACTACATACTTACCTTCAGTTGTCTGTCCCCGGCGCTCTGCTTCTCTGCACTCCTCCTGCATCCAGTGTCAGCGCCGGCCAGCCAGAAAGCACAGCGGTGACGTCACCGCTCTGCTTTCCGGCTGACCGGCGCTGACAGTGCAGAGGAAAGCAGAGCGCAGGAGGACAGACACGGAATGTAAGTATGTAATGTTTGTTTTTTTAACGTTTACGCTGGTAACCAGGGTAAACATCGGGTTACTAAGCGCGGCCCTGCGCTTAGTAACCCGATGTTTACCCTGGTTACCGGGGACCTCGGGATCATTGGTCACTGGAGAGCTGTCTGTGTGACAGCTCTCCAGCGACCAAACAGCGACGCTGCAGCGATCGACATCGTTGTCGTATCGCTGCAGCGTCGTTTCAGTGTGACGGTACCCTAACTTATCCAATAGTCAAACTGAATCTGGATCCTGACTGCAGTATCAGAGGCTATCTACCATATATCACATGCCATATGCCATATAGCTGCTGAAACCAGAGAGCAGAGACCAGCAGTGAGTATGTAATGCACTGTTAGGATTTGGTATGCTACACTGCTTATCAAATGCATTTCAGCCTATACTTCCTGACAGATAAGTTAAACACAAGTCGCAAACTTCATATGAACAGAGAATTTTTGAATTTTTCAAGATACTTTCTGTTTATTCCATAGGCTTGCAAACACATAATATTACAAACTCAGTTAAACTCGCCCTCTGCAGATTAAACGCTGCCTCACCATTACTTCTTCGGTCTTTTTTGACTTGTTGTAGTGTTGATTTCATAACTACAGTTCACATGAGCACTGCACCAAATTACTATGTTAAGCCTTGATAGGATGAAAACCTCAGCATCACCAATAAGCACACTGATTGACTGATATTATCCATGTAGCCTGTCCGTAAAGAATGAAGCAACAGTGGAAAGGCAATGCTAGACCTGGACCTGCAGAAGAGTGGAAATAGCTGGTAAAAAATATTATTATGAGACTGGACATGTAGCAAAACATTGATTTCCCAATATATTTACACACACATTGTTATGATTGCACAAGCCTTAATAATAATAATCTTTATTTTTATATAGCGCTAACATATTCCGCAGTTTGCACACATTATCATCACTGTCCCCAATGGGGCTCACAATATATATTCCCTATCAGTATGTCTTTGGAATGTGGGAGGAAACCGGAGTGCCCGGAGGAAACCCACGCAAACACGGAGAGAACATACTAACTCTTTGCAGATGTTGTCCCGGGTGGGATTAGAACCCAGGACTCCAGCGCTGCAAGGCTGCAGTGCTAACCACTGCACCACCGTGCATGCCCAAAAGCCTTGTAGTGAACTAACCAGGGGTACAAAAACCTGAAATTTACAGATTCCTGCTCAGACTGGTAAAAGCCCTACTCTGTCCCTGGTCTGTCCCTATCTGACTGCAGAGGTTGACACCCTAAGATAACGCAATGGTGACTCACCTTGAATCCCAATAAACAACCCCAAGAAAAGCTATAGTATGCCTGTAGCAACTCACTTGGGAAAATAGATAATACACTAAAAACTGTAACTGACCATGCCGGTTCCTTTACAGACTAAGTATCCTGACTCCGCAGTCCCTAGAGGAGTCTACAGGTGCAGAGATAAACCTACCCACAGACTAGGAGATGGCAACTCTGGCCTAAACTGCCTAAAAGGCCAAAGGGTTGCTTCCTATTCCTCATAAAAAACCAGAGGGCAGAGCAGAGTGGGAATTACTTACAAGAAAAAAGTAGTGTTCTGAACAAAGGAAATAACCTAAAGTGAGTAAAGTAAATAATGAAATACCACACAAAGAATAAAGCAAGAACTGCTAACAATATACTGCCTCCTTCCTAAAGATAAACAGAAGATAGGTGCAAAGTATAGCAAAGAAACAGCAAGGTGAAAATCCTTAGTTGAAATCTCTCAGATTGGCTTCAAACATCAACAGAACACCCCCCAACCCCTGCAAAATGGAATTTGGGCATATGTTCCAACATATACTAAAATGGTTCCTACAACATGCTCTCTGACATGCATCGTTTTCATGTGCACATGCCTAATGCAGACGAACACTTATGGAAGGAACTAAAGCTCAAAGTTCATAGAAGGAGCCCACAGGACCTTCAGGATTTGAAGAGTGTTTATGTTGAAGAATGGGCCAAAATCACATCTTAGGCTACGTTCACACTAGCGTTATGCTAGTGTGCGTCGGGTTAGCGTCGGGCGACGCAGCGGCGACGCACGCGTCATGCACCCCTATATTTAACATGGGGGACGCATGCGTTTTTGTTTGTTGCGTTGTGCGACGCATGCGTCTTTTTTGCCGCAAGCGTCGGACCAAGAAAACGCAACAAGTTGCATTTTTCTTGCGTCCGATTTTTGGCAAAAAACGATGCATGCGTCGCAAAACGCAGCGTTTTTGCGTGCGTTTTGCCTCGTTTTTGCGTGCGTTGTGCGTTGCGTCGCCGATGCAGCGGCGCACAACGCTAGTGTGAACGTAGCCTAAACACTGCATGCAACTAGTTTCTGCATAGAGGAGGCATCTGGAAGCTGTCATCACCATGTTGTTTTGTGTTCAATATTTTTTCCCTGCACCATTTCTAATCACTACATATACACACACGTGGTCAAAATTGTTGGTACCCCTAGATTACTGACAGAAAAACCCACAATGGTCGCAGAAATAACATGAATCTGACAAAAGTAATAATAAATAAAAGATCTATGAAAATAATCAAATGAAAGTCAGACATTGCTTTTCAGCCATGCTTCCACAGAATTTAAAAAAAATTAAAACTCATGAAATAGGCCTGGACAGAAATGATGGTACCCCTGAAAATAATGTGACAAAAGGGACATGTTAAATCAAGGATTGTCCTCTAACTAGCATCACAGGTATCTACAATCTTGGAATCAGTGAGAGGCCTGTATATAGGGCTACAGATACTGACTGTGCTGTTTGGTGACATGGTGTGTATCACACTGAACAAGGACCAGAGGAAGCGAAGGAAAGAGGTGTCTCAGGAGCTTAGAAAGAAAATAATAGACAAACATGCTAAAGGTAAAAGTTATAACACCATCTCCAAGCAGCTTGATGTTCCTGTGACTACAGTTGCACATATTATTCAGACATTTATGATCCATGGGACTGTCGCCAATCTCCCTGGACGTGTCTGCAGGAGGAAAATTGATGACAAATCTAGGAAACGGATAATACGAATGGTAACAAAAGAACCCCGAAAAACTTCTCAATGAATTAAAGGTGAACTTCAAGCTCAAGGAACATCAGTGTCAAATCAGTGTCCATCGTTGTATGAGCCAAAGTGGACTTCCTGGGAAATTACTAAGGAGGACACCATTGTTGAAAAAAATCATAAAAAGCCAGACTGGAATTTGCCAAACTACATGTTGACAAACCACAAAGCTTCTGGGAGAATGTCCTATGGACAGATCAGACAAAAATGTAACAGAAAAGAACACTGTCCCTACTGTGAAACATGGAGGAGGCTCTGTTATGCTCTGGGGCTGCTTTGCTGCATCTGGCACAGAGTGTCTAGAATCTGTGCAGGGTACAATGATATCTCAAGACTATCAAGGAATTCTAGAGATAATTGTGATGCCCAGTGTCAGAAAGCTTGGTCTCAGTCACAGGACATGGGTCTTGCAACAGGATAAAACACACAGCTAAAAACACCCATGAATGGCTAAGAGGAAAATATTGGACTATTCTGAAGTGGCCTTCTATGAGCCCTGACCTAAATTCTATTGAGCATTTTTGAAAAGAGCTGAAACATGCCATCTGGAAAAGGCAACCTTCAAACATGAGACAACTATAGGAGTTTGTTCTGGAGGAGTGGGCCAAAATACCTGCCGAGAGGTGCAGAAGTCTCATTGACAGTTACAGGAATCATTTGATTGCAGTGATTGCCTCAAAAGGTTGTGCAACAAAATATTAAGTTAATGTTACTATAAGATCTGTCCATTCCTATTTCATGATGTCACGCATCCCACTGTGCTGCAACCAATATGTCACCACCTGATAGGTCAGGGATCCCACTAATATGTCACGGTTCACGGTGTGGATACATTTATCATTCCAACCACTCACACCAATTTGTCACTACCCGCGGTTGTTTGGTTGCCCCTGGTTCCTTCTGTAGGGGATTAATCTATATCCCACTTCCCAGTTCTGCTTTGGAACTTGCAGCTCTATGGTGTCCCCTTACCCTCAGGTCAGTCAGGGCACTGCACCTAGGGTAACTAGTCACCAGAAGGGCTGCCTGCTATGTACTGGCTATGGGGCAGCTGCAGTGAGGGCGATATAACAACTCCCACTCTGTCAGGAACAATAATTATCAATGCCGCCGTCGCTACAAAGCCTCCCAAATGCACAGAACAAAGTATGCTGCCACCAGATCTGATTCTCTTAATTGTTTACGGGTCCGGAGCCAACCCAAATCAGTAGTGTAATTCACCTCAGAGGACGTGACATTTCATTTAGAGCATGGAGAAACAAGCTAGTAAATTATATATTTTACTCCAAAAAAAGGTAGGCAGTGTTTACAAGGTATAAAAAGATATAATAAAGAAGACAAAATCATGTGTACAATACAAATTACAAATAAAATGGGGTTAAAATTGAAAAGAACCCTTACAGGTCGTTCAGATCATTTCATATCATCATGGCTGGCCACAGGCTTTGTAGGATGAACACATCTAGATGCATATCACATCTGTACGCAGCTGGACCCCAGACACAAAGACACTGCAAGAATGCTGTCTAAAAACCCAGGCACTCCCCCTGCGGTGACATCACTTAGGGGCTGAAACCCCCCTTTTCTCAGAATATAAAAACTATTTTTACACATATCTCGCTGTATGAGTCTCATATACAAACTACACGAGGTTATCGAGATGCACCACATCGGGGCGATTCTTTTAAGTGTAAGCACGGTGCAATTACATGA
Source organism: Ranitomeya imitator (assembly GCF_032444005.1). Taxonomy (NCBI): domain Eukaryota; kingdom Metazoa; phylum Chordata; class Amphibia; order Anura; family Dendrobatidae; genus Ranitomeya; species Ranitomeya imitator. The sequence goes on along the minus strand of NC_091288.1, from coordinate 145,225,053 downwards.
ACTGCTTAAGAGGAAATCTGTTGTGAATTCTGCTCTTGGGCTCCCTCCGGTGGTTATGAGTGGTAGTGCTGCTGTCTTTGGATCGCAGCATTTATCAGGTGTGTCCACTTATTGCTGGGCTATTTAGTCTTGCTTGATCGTTTAGTCAGTGCCAGTTGTCCATTGTTTTTGGAGGATTCACATCCCTGACTGGTCTCTCCTGTTTTGCTGTTCTTTTCAACAAAGATAAGTTCTGGCTTTGTTTTTGCTGTCCACATGCTGTGGGCCTTATAGTTCTGTGCATTTTCTTGTTTTGTCTTGTCCAGCTTTGTCTGTGTAAGGATTTTTTGCAGCCTAGCTGTCTCTCTGGAGATGCAGATATACCCTCCATGTCTTTAGTCAGATGTGGAGTTTTGTATTTTCTGTGGTGGATATTTTCTAGTGTTGTAATACTGACCGCATAGTTCTCTGTCCTATTCTTTCTTTTGTAGCTAGTAAGGCCTCCTTTACTAACCCTGATTTCAGTCTGCGTATGTCATTTCCCTCTCCTCTCACAGTCAATATTTGTGGGGGGCTGTCTATCCTTTGGGGATTTTCTCTGAGGCAAGATAGTTTTCCGGTTTCTATCTTTAAGAAAGGGTGAATCAAACACCTGAAAACTCTGCCCATATGACCCAAAACCAGTCCCGCCAAATTCAGGTGACAGGTTCCCTTTAAGGAGTCTTTGGAGAAGGGGCATATTCGGCCATCTTCTTCACCATTGGGAGCAGGTTTTATTTTGGTTGCCAAGAAGGATGGCTCCTTGAGACCCTGTATTGATTATCGCCTTTTGAATAAGATCACGGTCAAATTTCAATATCCTTTGCCTTTGCTTACTGATTTGTTTGCTAGGATTAAGGGGGCTAGTTGGTTTACTAAGATTGACCTTCGAGGGGCATATAATCTTGTTCGTATTAAGCAGGGTGACGAATGGAAAACTGCATTTAATACGCCCGAAGGCCATTTTGAATACCTTGTGATGCCATTCGGACTCTCTAATGCCCCATCTGTGTTCCAGTCCTTCATGCATGATATCTTTCGGAGTTATCTTGATAAATTCATGATTGTATATTTGGATGATATTTTGATTTTTTCCGATGATTGGGAGTCTCATGTGAAACAGGTTAGAATGGTATTTCAGAGCCTCCGTGAGAATGCTTTATTTGTGAAGGGGTCTAAGTGCCTCTTTGGAGTGCAGAAGGTTTCTTTTTTGGGCTTCATTTTTTCTCCCTCATCTATAGAAATGGATCCGGTTAAGGTTCAGGCCATTCATGATTGGATTCAGCCCACATCTGTGAAGAGCCTTCAGAAATTCTTGGGCTTTGCTAATTTTTATCGTCGTTTCATTGCCAACTTCTCCGGTGTGGTTAAACCTCTGACCGATTTAACGAAGAAAGGCGCTGATGTGACGAATTGGTCCTCCGCGGCTGTTTCTGCCTTTCAGGAGCTTAAACGCCGATTTACTTCTGCTCCTGTGTTGCGTCAGCCGGATGTTTCTCTTCCGTTTCAGGTTGAGGTTGACGCTTCTGAGATTGGGGCAGGGGCCGTTTTGTCTCAGAGGAATTCTGATGGTTCCTTGATTAAACCGTGTGCCTTCTTTTCTCGGAAGTTTTCGCCTGTGGAACGCAATTATGATGTCGGCAATCGGGAGTTGTTGGCTATGAAGTGGACATTTGAGGAGTGGCGACATTGGCTTGAGGGGGCCAAGCACCGTATTGTGGTCCTGACCGATCATAAAAATCTGATTTACCTCGAGTCTGCCAAACGACTGAACCCTAGACAGGCTCAATGGTCCCTGTTTTTCTCCCGTTTTGATTTTGTGGTCTCGTATCTTCCGGGTTCTAAGAATGTTAAGGCTGATACCCTCTCTAGGAGTTTTTTGCCTGATTCTCCTGGGGTCCTTGAGCCGGTCGGCATTCTGAAGGAAGGGGTGATTCTTTCTGCCGACTCCCCTGATTTACGACGAGTTCTTCAGGAATTTCAGGCTGATAAACCTGACCGCTGTCCAGTGGGGAAACTGTTTGTTCCTGATAGATGGACTAGTAAAGTGATTTCTGAGGTTCATTGTTCTGTGTTGGCTGGCCATCCTGGGATTTTTGGTACCAGAGATTTGGTTGGTAGGTCCTTTTGGTGGCCTTCTTTGTCGCGGGATGTGCGTTCTTTTGTGCAGTCCTGTGGGACTTGTGCGCGGGCCAAGCCTTGTTGTTCCCGTGCTAGTGGGTTGCTTCTGCCTTTACCGGTCCCTGAGAGGCCTTGGGCGCATATTTCTTTGGATTTTATTTCAGATCTTCCGGTTTCCCAGAGGATGTCGATTATCTGGGTGGTTTGTGATCGGTTTTCTAAGATGGTTCATTTGGTACCTTTGCCTAAATTGCCTTCCTCTTCTGATTTGGTTCCGTTGTTTTTTCAGCATTTGCTTCGTTTGCATGGCATTCCGGAGAATATTGTGTCTGATAGAGGTTCCCAGTTTGTTTCTAGGTTTTGGCGGGCCTTTTGTGCAAGGCTGGGCATTAATTTGTCTTTTTCTTCCGCATTTCATCCTCAGACAAATGGCCAAACCGAGCGAACTAATCAGACTTTGGAAACTTATTTGAGATGCTTTGTGTCTGCTGATCAGGATGATTGGGTGGCTTTCTTGCCATTGGCCGAGTTTGCCCTTAATAATCGGGCTAGTTCTGCTAACTTGGTTTCGCCTTTTTTTTGTAATTTTGGTTTTCATCCTCGTTTTTCTTTAGGGCAGGTTGAGCCTTCTGATTGTCCTGGTGTGGATTCTGTGGTTGACAGGCTGCAGCAAATTTGGGCTCATGTGGTGGACAATTTGGTGTTGTCTCAGGAGGAGGCTCAGCGTTTTGCTAACCGTCGTCGGTGTGTTGGTTCCCGGCTTCGGGTTGGGGATTTGGTCTGGTTGTCTTCCCGTCATGTTCCTATGAAGGTTTCTTCCCCTAAGTTCAAGCCTCGGTTTATTGGTCCTTATAGGATTTCTGAGATTTTCAATCCAGTGTCTTTTCGTTTGGCCCTTCCAGCCTCTTTTTCCATCCATAATGTTTTCCATAGATCTTTGTTGCGGAAGTATGTGGTGCCCGTTGTTCCCTCTGTTGATCCTCCGGCTCCGGTGTTGATTGATGGGGAGTTGGAGAATGTGGTTGAGAAGATTTTGGATTCTCGTTTTTCGAGGCGGAAGCTTCAGTATCTTGTCAAATGGAAAGGTTATGGCCAGGAGGATAATTCTTGGGTTGTTGCCTCCGATGTTCATGCTGACGATTTGGTTCGTGCCTTTCATTTGGCTCGTCCTGATCGGCCTGGGGCCTCTGGTGAGGGTTCGGTGACCCCTCCTCAAGGGGGGGTACTGTTGTGAATTCTGCTCTTGGGCTCCCTCCTGTGGTTATGAGTGGTAGTGCTGCTGTCTTTGGATCGCAGCATTTATCAGGTGTGTGCACTTTTTGCTGGGCTATTTAGTCTTGCTTGATCCTTTAGTCAGTGCCAGTTGTCCATTGTTCTTGGAGGATTCACATCCCTGACTGGTCTCTCCTGTTTTGCTGTTCTTTCAACAAAGATAAGTTCTGGCTTTGTTTTTGCTGCCCACATGCTGTGGGCCTTATAGTTCTATGCATTTTCTTGTTTTGTCTTGTCCAGCTTTGTCTGTGTAAGGATTTTTTGCAGCCTAGCTGTATCTCTGGAGATGCAGATATACCCTCCATGTCTTTAGTCAGATGTGGAGTTTTGTATTTTCTGTGGTGGATATTTTCTAGTGTTTTAATACTGACCGCATAGTTCTCTGTCCTATTCTTTCTTTTTAGCTAGTAAGGCCTCCTTTGCTAATCCTGATTTCAGTCTGCGTATGTCATTTCCCTCTCCTCTCACAGTCAATATTTGTGGGGAGCTGTCTATCCTTTGGGGATTTTCTCTGAGACAAGAGAGTTTTCCCGTTTCTATCTTTAGGGGAAGTTAGTCCTTAGGCTGTGTCGAGGTGTCTAGGGAGTGTTAGGTACATCCCACGGCTACTTCTAGTTGTGGTGCTAAGTTCAGTGTCTGCGGTCAGTACAGGTACCACCTTCCCCAGAGTATGTCACATGCTGCTCCTAGGCCACCAGATCATAACAGTACAACTGGCCAACAATGAGTTAAACGCATCTCAGAAGAAGGGAAGGAAAGTGCTGAGCCATTTTTTTCTGTAGTCTGTTGTGTCTTTCCTTCCCTCTTTTCCTCTGGGTGGCTCAGGAGTTAGGCGCTGGCATTGAGGTTCAGGAATTGGTTTCTCGTGTGGACCAACTTGCTGTCAGAGTACAGGGTATTTCCGATTATATCGTTCAGACTCCGGTTTTAGAGCCTAGAATTCCTACTCCTGATTTGTTTTTTGGGGACAGGTCCAAATTTTTGAGCTTTAAAAATAACTGTAAACTGTTTTTTGCTCTGAAACCCCGTTATTCTGGTGATCCCATTCAGCAGGTTAAAATTGTTATTTCCCTGCTGCGTGGTGATCCTCAGGATTGGGCATTTTCCCTGGAATCTGGGAATCCTGCTTTGCTTAATGTAGACACCTTTTTTCAGGCACTAGGGTTATTGTATGATGAACCTAATTCAGTGGATCATGCAGAGAAGACCTTGTTGGCCCTGTGTCAGGGTCAAGAAGCAGCAGAATCGTATTGCCAGAAATTTAGAAAATGGTCTGTATTGACTAAATGGAATGAGGATGCCTTGGCGGCAATTTTCAGAATGGGTCTTTCTGAATCCATTAAAGATGTTATGGTGGGGTTCCCCACGCCTGCTGGTCTGAGTGATTCTATGTCTCTGGCCATTCAGATTGATCGGCGCTTGCGCGAGCGCAGAGTTGTGCACACTGTGGCGTTGTCCTCCGAGCGGAGCCCTGAGCCTATGCAGTGTGATAGGATTTTGTCTAGAGCTGAACGACAAAGATTCAGGCATCAGAATAGGTTGTGTTTTTACTGCGGCGATTCTGCTCATGTTATTTCTGATTGCCGTAAGCGTACAAAGAGAATCGCTAGTTCTGTTACCATCAGTACTGTACAACCTAAATTTCTGTTATCTGTGACCTTGATCTGCTCATTATCGTCATTTTCTGTCATGGCATTTGTGGCGCCGCTCTGAACTTAATGGACTTAGAATTTGCGAGACGTTGTGGTTTCCCCTTGCAGCCTTTGCAGAACCCTATTCCATTAAGGGGCATTGATGCTACACCGTTGGCTAAAAATAAACCTCAGCTTTGGACACAGCTGACCATGCGCATGGCGCCAGCCCATCAGGAAGATTGTCGTTTTCTGGTGTTGCATAATTTGCATGATGCTATTGTGCTAGGTTTTCCATGGTTACAGGTACATAATCCGGTGTTAGATTGGAAATCTATGTCTGTGACTAGTTGGGGTTGTCAGGGGGTTCATGGTCATGTTCCTTTGATGTCAATTTCCTCTTCCCCCTCTTCTGAAATTCCTGAGTTTTTGTCAGATTTCCAGGATGTATTCGATGAGCCCAAATCCAGTTCCCTTCCACCGCATAGGGACTGTGATTGTGCTATTGACTTGATTCCAGGTTGTAAATTCCCTAAGGGCCGACTTTTCAACCTGTCTGTGCCAGAACATGCCACCATGCGGAGCTATATTAAAGGGACTCTGTCACCTGAATTTGGCAGGACTGGTTTTGGGTCATATGGGCGGAGTTTTCGGGTGTTTGATTCACCCTTTCCTTACCCGCTGGCTGCAATATTGGATTGAAGTTCATTCTCTGTCCTCCATAGTACAAGCCTGCGCAAAGCAATCTTGCCTTGTGCAGGCGTGTACTATGGAGGACAGAGAATGAAGTTCAATCCAATATTGCAGCCAGCATGCAGCCAGCGGGTAAGGAAAGGGTGAATCAAACACCTGAAAACTCCGCCCATATGACCCAAAACCAGTCCCGCCAAATTCAGGTGACAGGTTCCCTTTAAGGAGTCTTTGGAGAAGGGGCATATTCGGCCATCTTCTTCACCATTGGGAGCAGGTTTTTTTTTTGTTGCCAAGAAGGATGGCTCCTTGAGAACCTGTATTGATTATCGCCTTTTGAATAAGATCACGGTCAAATTTCAATATCCTTTGCCTTTGCTTACTGATTTGTTTGCTAGGATTAAGGGGGCTAGTTGGTTTACTAAGATTGACCTTCGAGGGGCATATAATCTTGTTCGTATTAAGCAGGGTGACGAATGGAAAACTGCATTTAATACGCCCGAAGGCCATTTTGAATACCTTGTGATGCCATTCGGACTCTCTAATGCCCCATCTGTGTTCCAGTCCTTCATGCATGATATCTTTCGGAGTTATCTTGAAAAATTCATGATTGTATATTTGGATGATATTTTGATTTTTTCCGATGATTGGGAGTCTCATGTGAAACAGGTTAGAATGGTATTTCAGAGCCTCCGTGAGAATGCTTTATTTGTGAAGGGGTCTAAGTGCCTCTTTGAAGTGCAGAAGGTTTCTTTTTTGGGCTTCATTTTTTCTCCCTCATCTATAGAAATGGATCCGGTTAAGGTTCAGGCCATTCATGATTGGATTCAGCCCACATCTGTGAAGAGCCTTCAGAAATTCTTGGGCTTTGCTAATTTTTATCGTCGTTTCATTGCCAACTTCTCCGGTGTGGTTAAACCTCTGACCGATTTAACGAAGAAAGGCGCTGATGTGACGAATTGGTCCTCCACGGCTGTTTCTGCCTTTCAGGAGCTTAAACGCCGATTTACTTCTGCTCCTGTGTTGCGTCAGCCGGATGTTTCTCTTCCGTTTCAGGTTGAGGTTGACGCTTCTGAGATTGGGGCAGGGGCCGTTTTGTCTCAGAGGAATTCTGATGGTTCCTTGATTAAACCGTGTGCCTTCTTTTCTCGGAAGTTTTCGTCTGAGGAACGCAATTATGATGTCGGCAATCGGGAGTTGTTGGCTATGAAGTGGGCATTTGAGGAGTGGCGACATTGGCTTGAGGGGGCCAAGCACCGTATTGTGGTCCTGACCGATCATAAAAATCTGATTTACCTCGAGTCTGCCAAACGGCTGAACCCTAGACAGGCTCGATGGTCCCTGTTTTTCTCCCATTTTGATTTTGTGGTCTCGTATCTTCCGGGTTCTAAGAATGTTAAGGCTGATACCCTCTCTAGGAGTTTTTTGCCTGATTCTCCTGGGGTCCTTGAGCCGGTCGGCATTCTGAAGGAAGGGGTGATTCTTTCTGCCATCTCCCCTGATTTACGACGAGTTCTTCAGGAATTTCAGGCTGATAAACCTGACCGCTGTCCAGTGGGGAAACTGTTTGTTCCTAATAGATGGACTAGTAAAGTGATTTCTGAGGTTCATTGCTCTGTGTTGGCTGGCTATCCTGGGATTTTTGGTACCAGAGATTTGGTTGGTAGGTCCTTTTGGTGGCCTTCTTTGTGGCGGGATGTGCGTTCTTTTGTGCAGTCCTGTGGGACTTGTGCGCGGGCCAAGCCTTGTTGTTCCCATGCTAGTGGGTTGCTTCTGCCTTTACCGGTCCCTGAGAGGCCTTGGACGCATATTTCTATGGATTTTTTCAGATCTTCCGGTTTCCCAGAGGATGTCGGTTATCTGGGTGGTTTGTGATCGGTTTTCTAAGATGGTTCATTTGGTACCTTTGCCTAAATTGCCTTCCTCTTCTGATTTGGTTCCGTTGTTTTTTCAGCATGTGGTTCGTTTGCATGGCATTCCGGAGAATATTGTGTCTGATAAAGGTTCCCAGTTTGTTTCTAGGTTTTGGCGGGCCTTTTGTGCAAGGCTGGGCATTGATTTGTCTTTTTCTTCCGCATTTCATCCTCAGACAAATGGCCAAACCGAGCGAACTAATCAGACTTTGGAAACTTATTTGAGATGCTTTGTGTCTGCTGATCAGGATGATTGGGTGGCTTTCTTGCCATTGGCCGAGTTTGCCCTTAATAATCGGGCTAGTTCTGCTACCTTGGTTTCGCCTTTTTTTTGTAATTTTGGTTTTCATCCTCGTTTTTCTTCAGGGCAGGTTGAGCCTTCTGATTGTCCTGGTGTGGATTCTGTGGTTGACAGGCTGCAGCAAATTTGGGCTCATGTGGTGGACAATTTGGTGTTGTCTCAGGAGGAGGCTCAGAGTTTTGCTAACCGTCGTCGGTGTGTTGGTTTGGGATTTGGTCTGGTTGTCTTCCCATCATGTTCCTATGAAGGTTTCTTCCCCTAAGTTCAAGCCTCGGTTTATTGGTCCTTATATGATTTCTGAGATTATCAATCCAGTGTCTTTTCGTTTGGCCCTTCCAGCCTCTTTTTCCATCCATAATGTTTTCCATAGATCTTTGTTGCGGAAGTATGTGGTGCCCGTTGTTCCCTCTGTTGATCCTCAGGCTCCGGTGTTGATTGATGGGGAGTTGGAGTATGTGGTTGAGAAGATTTTGGATTCTCGTTTTCGAAGCGGAAGCTTCAGTATCTTGTCAAATGGAAAGGTTATGGCCAGGAGGATAATTCTTGGGTTGTTGCCTCCGATGTTCATGCTGACGATTTGGTTCGTGCCTTTCATTTGGCTCGTCCTGATCGGCCTGGGGGCTCTGGTGAGGGTTCGGTGACCCCTCCTCAAGGGGGGGTACTGTTGTGAATTCTGCTCTTGGGCTCCCTCCGATGGTTATGAGTGGTAGTGCTGCTGTCTTTGGATCGCAGCATTTATCAGGTGTGTCCACTTATTGCTGGGCTATTTAGTCTTGCTTGATCCTTTAGTCAGTGCCAGTTGTCCATTATTTTTGGAGGATTCACATCCCTGACTGGTCTCTCCTGTTTTGCTGTTCTTTTCAACAAACATAAGTTCTGGCTTTGTTTTTGCTGTCCACATGCTGTGGGCCTTATAGTTCTGTGCATTTTCTTGTTTTGTCTTGTCCAGCTTTGTCTGTGTAAGGATTTTTTGCAGCATAGCTGTATCTCTGGAGATGCAGATATACCCTCCATGTCTTTAGTCAGATGTGTTTTAATACTGACCGCATAGTTCTCTGTCCTATTCTTTCTTTTTAGCTAGTAAGGCCTCCTTTGCTAATCCTGATTTCAGTCTGCGTATGTCATTTCCCTCTCCTCTCACAGTCAATATTTGTGGGGGGCTGTCTATCCTTCGGGTATTTTCTCTGAGGCAAGATAGTTTTCCCGTTTCTATCTTTAGGGGAAGTTAGTCCTTAGGCTGTGTCGAGGTGTCTAGGGAGTGTTAGGTACATCCCACGGCTACTTCTAGTTGCGGTGCTAAGTTCAGGGTCTGCGGTCAGTACAGGTACCACCTTCCCCAGAGTACGTCACATGCTGCGCCTAGGCCACCAGATCATAACAGAAATCCACGCTTTGCACTCGTTGCGTTTAGCTGCTAGCGCTTTCAGTGAGTGATAGGTCTATCAATGGACATCCGGAATATATAATTCTTATATTTCTAGCCTGGATCGGTGCCCATATATATCACACTAATAGAACAAAGAATCTCAACAAATAAAGTATCAGTTTTGGCCAGTATTCGATGGGAGGGGGGAATGAGGAGATCAGGGAGACTGGAATTTGCAGCGTACCACCATAAAACTTCAGTGATTCTAGTGAGGGTTTTGAATTACATACATAGCAGCAGGCAGAGTGAGAAGAGGGGGGGTCGGAATGGCCCACAGCGTGTTTGTTCTCCGCTCCTGGATGCAGCAGAGCTCAGTGTGCACAACAATATACAGTCAAATACCCCATGTTCCTGACACATGAGTTTTATTTATTTTTTTTTAATTCTGTGGAAGCATGGTTGAAAAGCAATGTCTTACTTTCATTTGTTCATTTTCATAGATTTTTTTATTTATTATTACTTTTGTCAGATTCAAGTTATTTCTGTGACCATTGTGGGATTTTCTGACATTAAACAAGGGGTACCAACAATTTTGACCATGTATGTAACTTAATTTATGGACCTCTTTGGTTTGATTTCTTTGCCTGTATGGATCGGGTGGGCTGCTACCGACATCTGATGAGAATTTCAAGTCAATAGCACCTTAAGAAATAGATTTACCTAGAAAATTGGTGAATTGTTCAATACTTATTTCACCCTCTGTATATGTATATATACACTGCTCAAAAAATAAAGGGAACACTTAACCCCTTCACCCCCGGAGCTTTTTCCGCTTTTTCATTTTCGTTTTTTGCTCCCCTCCTTCCCAGAGCCATAACTTTTTTGTTTTTCCGTCAATATGGCCATGTGAGGGCTTATTTTTTGCGGGACGAGATGTACTTTTGAACGATACCATTGATTTTACCATGCCATGTAACAGAAAACGGGAAAAAAATTCCAAGTGTGGTGAAATTGCAAAAAAAGTGCAATCTCACACTTGTTTTTTGTTTGGCTTTTTTGCTAGGTTCACTAAATGCTAAAACTAACCTGCAATTATGATTCTCCAGGTCATTACGAGTTCATAGACACCAAACATGTCTAGGTTATTTTTTATCTAAGTGGTGAAAAAAAATTCCAAATTTTGCTAAAAAAAAAAAAAAAAAATGTGCGATTTTCCGATACCCGTAGCGTCTCCAATTTTCGCGATCTGGGGTCAGTTGAGGGCTTATTTTTTGCGTGCCGAGCTGGCGTTTTTAATGATACCATTTTGGTGTAGATACGTTCTTTTGATCGCCCGTTATTGCATTTTAATGCAATGTCGCGGCGACCAAAAAAACGTAATTTTGGCGTTTTGATTTTTTTTCTCGCTACGTCATTTAGCGGTCAGATTAATCCTTTGTTTTTATTGATAGATCGGGCGATTCTGAACACGGCGATACCAAATATGTGTATGTTTGATTTTTTTTTAATTGTTTTATTTTGATTGGGGCGAAAGGGGGGTGATTTGAACTTTTATATATTTTTCATTTTTTTATATTTTTAATCACTTTTTTTTTTTAATTTTGGCATGATTCAATAGCCTCCATAGGAGGCTAGAAGCATGCATAACTCGATCGGCTCTGCTACATAGAGGTGAAGTACAGATCACCTCTATGTAGCAGAAATGCAGGGTTGCTTTGAACGCCGACCACAGGGTGGCGCTCAAAGCAATCGGCCATCAACAACCATATAGGTCTCAAGGAGACCTCTGGTTGTTATGGCGATGCACTGCTGACCCCCGATCATGTGACGGGGGTCCGCAGTGCGAGCACTTCCGGCCGCGCGGCCGGGAGTGCTAGTTAAATGCCGCTCGCGCTCATTGCGCGCACATGTCAGCTGTACAAAACAGCTGACATGTCGCGGCTTTGAGGTGGGCTCACCGCCGGAGCCCACCTCAAAGCAGGGGATCTGCCAGCTGACGTACTATTCCATCAGCTGGCAGAAAGGGGTTAAACAACAGAATATAACTCCAAGTTAATCAAACTCCTGTGAAATCAAACTGTCCACTTAGGAAGCAACACTGTTTGACAATCAATTTCACATGCTGTTGTTCAGATGGAATAGACAACAGATGGAAATTATTGGCAATTATCAAGACACAATAAAGGACTGGTTCTGCAGGTGGTACCACAGACCACGTCTCAGTACCAATGCTTTCTGGCTGATGTTTTGGTCACTTTTGAATGTTGGTTATGCTTTCACACTCGTGGTAGCATGAGATGGTCTCTACAACCCACACAAGTGGCTCAGGTAGTGCAGCTCATCCAAGATGGCACATCAATGCGAGCTGTGGCAAGAAGGTTTGCTGTGTCTGTCTGCTTAGTGTCCAGAGGCTGGAGGCACTACCAGAAGACAGGCCAGTACACCAGGAGACGTGCTGGGGCTGCAGGAAGGCAACAAACCAGCAGAAGTACCGCTACCTCAGCCTTTATGCAAGGAGGAACAGAAGGAGCACTGCCAGAGCCCTGCAAAATGACCTCCAGCAGGCCACAAATGTGCATGTGTCTGCACGAACGGTTAGAAACCGACTCCATGAGGATGGTCTGAGTGCCCAACGTCCACAGATGGGGTTGTGCTCACAGCCTAACACCGTGCAGGACACTTGGCATTTGCCACAGAACACCAGGATTGGCATATTCACCATTGGCGATGTGTGCTCTTCACAGATGAAAGCAGGTTCACATTGAGCACATGTGACAGACATGACAGAGTCTGGAGATGCTGTGGAAAGCCATCTGCTGCCTGCAACATCCTTCAGCATGACCGGTTTGGCAGTGGGTCAGTAATGGTGTAGGGTGGTATTTCTTTGGAGGGCCACACAGCCCTCCATGTGCTCACCAGAGGTAGCCTGACTGCCATTAGGTACCGATATGAGATCCTCAAACGCCTTTTGAGACCATGTGGTTGGCCCTGGGTTTCTCCTAATGCAGGACAATGCCAAACCTCATGTGGCTGGAGTGTGTCAGCAGTTCCTGCAAGATAAAGGCATTGAAGCTATGGACTGGCCTACCTGTTCCCAGACCTGAACCCAATTGAACACATCTGGTACATCATGTCTCACACCATCCACCAATGTCACTTTGCACCACAGACTGTCCAGGAGTTGGTGGATGCTTTAGTCAAGGTATGGGAGGAGATCCCTCAGGAGACCATCTGCCACCTCATCAGGAGCATGCCCAGGTGTTGTAGGGAAATCATACAGGCACATGAAGGCCACACACTACGGATCATCATTTCCTTGTCTTGCGGCATTTCCACTGAAGTTGGATCAGCCTGTAACTTCATTTTCCACTTTGATTTTGAGCATCATTCCAACTCCAGACCTCCATAGGATATTAGTTGTGATTTACGTTGATAATTTTTAGGTTTTATTGTTCTCAACACATACCACTATGTAATGAATACAGATTTACAACTGGAATATTTAATTCAGTGATATCTAGGATGTGGGATTTTAGTGTTCCCCTTATAATATATACAGTGCCTACAAGTAGTATTCAACCCCCTGCAGATTTAGCAGGTTTAATAAGATGCAAATAAGTTAGAGCCTTCAAACTTCAACCAAGAGCAGGATTTATTAACAGATGCATAAATCTTACAAACCAAAAAGTTTTGTTGCTCAGTTAAATTTTTATAAATTTTAAACATAAAAGTGTGGGTCAATTATTATTCAACCCCTATGTTTAATATTTTGTGGAATAACCTTTGTTTGCAATTACAGCTAATAATCGTCTTTTATAAGACCTGATCAGGCCGGCACAGGTCTCTGGAGTTATCTTGGCCCACTCCTCCATGCAGATCTTCTCCAAGTTATCTAGGTTCTTTGGGTGTCTCATGTTGACTTTAATCTTGAGCTCCTTCCACAAGTTTTCAATTGGGTTAAGGTCAGGAGACTGACTAGGCCACTGCAACACCTTGATTTTTTGCCTCTTGAACCAGGCCTTGGTTTTCTTGGCTGTGTGCTTTGGGTCGTTGTCTTGTTGGAAGATGAAATGATGACCCATCTTAAGATCCTTGATGGAGGAGCGGAGGTTCTTGGCCAAAATCTCCAGGTAGGCCGTGCTATCCATCTTCCCATGGATGCGGACCAGATGGCCAGGCCCCTTGGCTGAGAAACAGCCCCACAGCATGATGCTGCCACCACCATTCTTGACTGTAGGGATGGTATTCTTGGGGTCGTATGCAGTGCCATCCAGTCTCCAAACGTCACGTGTGTGGTTGGCACCAAAGATCTCGATCTTGGTCTCATCAGACCAGAGAACCTTGAACCAGTCAGTCTCAGAGTCCTCCAAGTGATCATGAGCAAACTGTAGACGAGCCTTGACATGATGCTTTGAAAGTAAAGGTACCTTACGGCTCGTCTGGAACGGAGACCATTGCGGGGGAGTACGTTACTTATGCTATTGACTGAAACCAATGTCCCCACTGCCATGAGATCTTCCCGGAGCTCCTTCCTTGTTGTCCTTGGGTTAGCCTTGACTCTTCGGACAAGCCTGGCCTCAGCACGGGAGGAAAGTTTCAAAGGCTGTCCAGGCCATGGAAGGCTAACAGTAGTTCCATAAGCCTTCCACTTCCGGATGATGCTTCCAACAGTGGAGACAGGTAGGCCCAACTCCTTGGAAAGGGTTTTGTACCCCTTGCCAGCCTTGTGACCCTCCACAATCTTGTCTCTGATGGCCTTGGAATGCTCCTTTGTCTTTCCCATGTTGACAATGTTTGAGTGCTGTTCACAAGTTTGGGGAGGGTCTTAATAGTCAGAAAAGGCTGAAAAAAGAGATAATTAACCCAAACATGTGAAGCTCATTGTTCTTTGTGCCTGAACTACTTCTTAATACTTTAGGGGAACCAAACAGAATTCTGGTGGGTTGAGGGGTTGAATAATAAATGACCCTCTGAAAAAACTTTTCCCAATTTAAAAAAAAAAATAAACAAAGAAATAACATTCTTTTTTGCTGCAGTGCATTTCACACTTCCAGGCTGATCTACAGTCCAAATGTCACAATGCCAAGTTAATTCCAAATGTGTAAACCTGCTAAATCTGCAGGGGGTTGAATACTACTTGTAGGCACTGTGTATATATATATATATATATATATATATATATATATATATATATATAGTACAGACCAAAACCTCATTTAAAGATTTTTCTGTATTTTCATGACAATGAAAATTGTAAATACACACTGAAGTCATCAAAACTATGAATTAACACATGTGGAATTATATACTTAACAAAAAAGTGTGAAACAACTGAAAATATGTCTTATATTATAGGTTCTTCAAAGTAGCCATCTTTTGCTTTGATGACTGCTTTGCACATTCTTGGTATTCCCTTGATGAGCTTCAAGAGGTAGTCAACGGAAATGGTCTTCCAACAATCTTGAAGGAGTTCCCAGAGATGCTTAGCACTTGTTGGCCCTTCTGCCTTCACTCTGCAGTCCAGCTCACCCCAAACCATCTCAATTGGGTTCAGGCCTGGTGACTGTGGAGGCCAGGTCATCTGGCGTAGCACCCCATCACTCTCCTTCTTGGTCAAATAGCCCTTACACAGCCTGGAGGGATGTTTGAGGTCATTGTCCTGTTGAAAAATAAATTATGGTCCCACTAAGCGCAAACCAGATGGAATAGCATGCCGCTACAAGATGCTGTGGTAGCCATGCTGGTTCAGTATGCCTTCAATTTTGAATAAATCCCCAACCGTGTCACCAGCAAAGCACCCCCAGACCATCACACCTCCTCCTCCATGCTTCACGGTGGGAACCAGACATGTAGAGTCCATCCGTTCACCTTTTCTGCATCGCACAAAGACACTGTGGTTGGAACCAAAGATCTCAAATTTGGACTCATCAGACCAAAGCACAGATTTCCACTGGTCTAATGTCCATTCCTTGTGTTCTTTAGCCCAAACAAGTCTCTTCTGCTTGTTGCCTGTCCTTGGCAGTGGTTTCCTAGCAGCTATTTTACCATGAAGGCCTGCTGCACAAAGTCTCCTCTTAACAGTTGTAGAGATGTGTCTGCTGCTAGAACTCTGTGTGACATTGAACTGGTCTCTAATCTGAGCCGCTGTTAACCTGCGATTTCTGAGGCTGTTGACTCGGATAAACTTATCCTGTAGAATGTAAGCCCGCAAGGGCAGGGTCCTCGCCCCTCTGTATCAGTCCGTCATTGTTAGTTTGTTTACTGTTTGTGATATTTGTAACTTGTATGTAACCCCTTCTCATGTACAGCACCATGGAATCAATGGTGCTATATAAATAAATAATAATAATAATAATAATAAAAAGCAGAGGTGACTCTTGGTCTTCCTTTCCTGGGGCGGTCCTCATGTGAGCCAGTTTCTTTGTAGCGCTTGGTGGTTTTTTTCAACTGCACTTGGGGACATTTTCAAAGTTTTCCCAATATTTTGGACTGACTGACCTTCATTTCTTAAAGTAATGATGGCCACTCGTTTTTTCTTGCCACAATACAAATTCTAACAGTCTATTCAGTAGGACTATCAGCTGTGTATCCACCAGACATCTGCTAAACACAACTGATGGTCCCAACCCCATTTATAAGGCAAGAAGTCCCACTTATTAAACCTGACAGGGCACACCTGTGAAGTGAAAACCATTCCCGGTGACTACCTCTTGAAGCCCATCAAGAGAATGCCAAGAGTGTGCAAAGCAGTCATCAAAGCAAAAGTTGGCTACTTTGAAGAGCCTAGAATATACAACATATTTTCAGTTGTTTCACACTTTTTTGTTAAGTACTGTATATACTGTAATTCCACATGTGTTAATTCATAGTTTTGATGCCTTCACTGTGAACTTACAATTTTCATAGTCATGAAAATACAGAAAAATCTTTAAATGAGAAGGTGTGTCAAAACTCTCGGTCTGTACTGTATATGTACAGTATATATATATATATATATATATATATATATACACACACACACTAAAATATACATATATACATACAGTGGGGCAAAAAAGTATTTAGTCAGTCAGCAATAGTGCAAGTTCCACCACTTAAAAAGATGAGAGGCGTCTGTAATTTACATCATAGGTAGACCTCAACTATGGGAGACAAACTGAGAAAAAAAAATCCAGAAAATCACATTGTCTGTTTTTTTAACATTTTATTTGCATATTATGGTGGAAAATAAGTATTTGGTCAGAAACAAACAATCAAGATTTCTGGCTCTCACAGACCTGTAACTTCTTCTTTAAGAGTCTCCTCTTTCCTCCACTCATTACCTGTAGTAATGGCACCTGTTTAAACTTGTTATCAGTATAAAAAGACACCTGTGCACACCCTCAAACAGTCTGACTCCAAACTCCACTATGGTGAAGACCAAAGAGCTGTCAAAGGACACCAGAAACAAAATTGTAGCCCTGCACCAGGCTGGGAAGACTGAATCTGCAATAGCCAACCAGCTTGGAGTGAAGAAATCAACAGTGGGAGCAATAATTAGAAAATGGAAGACATACAAGACCACTGATAATCTCCCTCGATCTGGGGCTCCACGCAAAATCCCACCCCGTGGGGTCAGAATGATCACAAGAACGGTGAGCAAAAATCCCAGAACCACGCGGGGGGACCTTGTGAATGAACTGCAGAGAGCTGGGACCAATGTAACAAGGCCTACCATAAGTAACACACTACGCCACCATGGACCCAGATCCTGCAGTGCCAGACGTGTCCCACTGCTTAAGCCGGTACATGTCCGGGCCCGTCTGAAGTTTGCTAGAGAGCATTTGGATGATCCAGAGGAGTTTTGGGAGAATGTCCTATGGTCTGATGAAACCAAACTGGAACTGTTTGGTAGAAACACAACTTGTCGTGTTTGGAGGAAAAAGAATACTGAGTTGCATCCATCAAACACCATACCTACTGTAAAGCATGGTGGTGGAAACATCATGCTTTGGGGCTGTTTCTCTGCAAAGGGGCCAGGACGACTGATCCGGGTACATGAAAGAATGAATGGGGCCATGTATCGTGAGATTTTGAGTGCAAACCTCCTTCCATCAGCAAGGGCATTGAAGATGAAACGTGGCTGGGTCTTTCAACATGACAATGATCCAAAGCACACCACCAGGGCAACGAAGGAGTGGCTTCGTAAGAAGCATTTCAAGGTCCTGGAGTGGCATAGCCAGTCTCCAGATCTCAACCCTATAGAAAACCTTTGGAGGGAGTTGAAAGTCCGTGTTGCCAAGCGAAAAGCCAAAAACATCACTGCTCTAGAGGAGATCTGCATGGAGGAATGGGCCAACATACCAACAACAGTGTGTGGCAACCTTGTGAAGACTTACAGAAAACGTTTGACCTCTGTCATTGCCAACAAAGGATATATTACAAAGTATTGAGATGAAATTTTGTTTCTGACCAAATACTTATTTTCCACCATAATATGCAAATAAAATGTTAAAAAAACAGACAATGTGATTTTCTGGATTTTTTTTTCTCAGTTTGTCTCCCATAGTTGAGGTCTACCTATGATGTAAATTACAGACGCCTCTCATCTTTTTAAGTGGTGGAACTTGCACTATTGCTGACTGACTAAATACTTTTTTGCCCCACTGTATAAATAATGAGAGATGGGGAGAAATATACATATTATATGTTGTCTACCCCTGAGCTGGACAGCACCACTTAAGAGCTCCCGTCTGGCATTTGTGTTCCTTGAGACCATGCCAGGTGGTTACTTATGGTTTTCCAGAGATAATAAAGCTCTTCAGCACATCTCACTAGCTGCACTTGGAAAATGCTGGGAGTTGAAGTTTAATACCTGTTATTCCCTATTGCACAGTCTTATGTATAAGATATCACTAGAGCTGTCATCAGTATGTGAATACATCACCAGAACCACCATCAGTTTTCATGGGTGTGTCAGATGCAACAGACTTTCACTCTGCATATGGCTGCAGAACGTCTCTGCATTTGGCATTACAGACGCCTCCTTAATCCTTTTGACTCTTGGAACCAGCGGCCTCTTACCTCCGGCTCTAGTTGACACACCTGGACCTGGGATTTTATAAATCCCCAGTAGGGTTGAGCGACCTTGACCTTTTTGGAGTCGAGCCGTGTTTCGCGAAACCCAACTATCTTAGAAGTCGAGTCGAGTTGAATCGGCCGATTATCGCGAAAAGTCGGGTATCGCCCGAAACACGAAACCCAATGCAAGTCAATGGGGGAGCATAGTCGGCAGTGAGTGGAGGCCAGGAAAACATCTACACTGCCCATTTTAATGGCAAAAACATCCATTCTTGTTACTGAAGCTTGTCAATCGTAATTTAGCTTATAATAATTTGAAGGCATTTGAAATTGGGGGTCATTTGGCTAAAGTTGTGGGGGGTAGGCCTGGTTCAAGTAATTAGTGGGCCCAGGAAATCTGGAACACGTCACGGCAGTGGAGCAGGGAGAGGTAAGTATTTCAACTTTGCAAGTGCTGTGATCCTGAGCAAGCAGGGGGGGCCCACTAGTTGGCATTGGCACTGGCACAGGGCCCCTCAAAGTACAGCGGTGTGTTTGCACGGCGGGGGCGCCTCCCACCGGCAGCAACACTTTTGGCACACTCTTGGCATTCTCTTGATGAGTTTCAAGAGGTAGTCACCGGGAATGGTCTTCCAAAAATCTTGAAGGAGTTCCCAGAGATGCTTAGCACTTGTTGGCCCTTTTGCCTTCACTCTGCGGTCCAGCTCACCCCAAACCATCTCGATTGGGTTCAGGTCTGGTGACTGTGGAGGCCAGGTCATCTGGCGCAGCACCCTATCACTCTCCATCTTGGTCAAATAGCCCTTACACAGCCTGGAGGTGTGTTTGGGGTCATTGTCCTGTTGTTGAAAAATAAATGATGGTCCAACTAAACACAAACCGGATGGAATAGCATGCTGCTGCAAGATGCTGTGGTAGCCATGCTGGTTCAGTATGCCTTCAATTTTGAATAAATCCCTAACAATGTCACCAGCAAAGCACCCCCACACCATCACACCTCCTCCTCCATGCTTCACGGTGGGAACCAGGCATGTAGAGTCCATCCGTTCACCTTTTCTGCGTCGCACAAAGACACGGTGGTTGGAACCAAAGATCTCAAATTTGGACTCATCAGACCAAAGCACAGATTTCCACTAGTATAATGTCCATTCCTTGTGTTGTGTTTGCACGGCGGGGGCGCCTCCCACCGGCAGCAACACTTTTGCGTACTATGAGAGGCCCTGTGCCAGTGACGTCGCCAACTAGTATTCCTCCCCCCACCTGATGAAGGAACCTGCACTTTCATCTGCACCTTCCTCTTTGTCCCCGTGTAAGGTGGTATGGTATGCGGGAAGAGGAACGTGACTTTCAGCAGGGTCACAATCTTGCTGTGTAGCGGGCACAGGGAATTTTGCGTTATGGGTCAATGTACCAGCAGACTCCTCTATCACTGGCTGGGCAATGGGCAGGATGAGGAGGAAACACAGATATAGGCCCAAAGAATAAAGTGGGCTAAATGCAGTTCAAAAGTGGTAACACAGGACTAACCAGGGGGCATTGCAGTGGAGGACAACTGGAATGAGAGGCTGACACAGAGAGTAGGCCCAAATCAGTAAGTAGTCGAAATGCAGTTCAAAATTGGCAACCGTAGTAAACAGGCGGCACAGCTTTGTTCAGTGGAGGAGAACAGCAAGGAGCGGCAGACACTGTTAGTAGGCCCCAAACCAACTTATACACCAAATGCAGTTGTTCCATTTAACCACTATTTAACAAGAGCCTGAAGATAGAAGCTCAGGAAAGGCAACCTGGAGAACAACTTGGAGTGTAACACACCATCTCTCTACACCCCATACCCAATTTGTAGGCCTAATGCAGCGTAGTTTCCAACAAGTACTAAACGAGACCATGAAGATCGAAGCAATGGAGAGGAAACCTGGGGAACACCTTGGAGTGTAACACACCATCTCTCTACACCCCATACCCAATTTGTAGGCCTAATGCAGTGTAGTTTCCAACAACTACTAAACAAGAGCATGAAGATCGAAGCATTGGCGAGGAAACCTGGGGAACACCTTGGAGTGTAACACACCATCTCTCTACACCCCATACCCAATTTGTAGGCCTAATGCAGTGTAGTTTCCAACAACTACTAAACGAGAGCATGAAGATCGAAGCATTGGCGAGGAAACCTGGGGAACACCTTGGAGTGGAACACACCATCTCTCTACACCCCATACCCAATTTGTAGGCCTAATGCAGCGTAGTTTCCAACAACTACTAAACGAGAGCATGAAGATCGAAGCAATGGAGAGGAAACCTGGGGAACACCTTGGAGTGGAACACACCATCTCTCTACACCCCATACCCAATTTGTAGGCCTAATGCAGTGTAGTTTCCAACAACTACTAAACGAGAGCATGAAGATCGAAGCAATGGAGAGGAAACCTGGGGAACACCTTGGAGTGGAACACACCATCTCTCTACACCCCATACCTATTTTGTAGGCCTAATGCAGTGTAGTTTCCAACAACTAATAAACGAGAGCATGAAGATCGAAGCATTGGTGAGGAAACCTGGGGAACACCTTGGAGTGGAACACACCATCTCTCTACACCCCATACCCAATTTGTAGGCCTAATGCAGTGTAGTTTCCAACAACTACTAAACGAGAGCATGAAGATCGAAGCATTGGCGAGGAAACCTGGGGAACACCTTGGAGTGGAACACACCATCTCTCTACACCCCATACCCAATTTGTAGGCCTAATGCAGTGTAGTTTCCAACAACTACTAAACGAGAGCATGAAGATCGAAGCATTGGCGAGGAAACCTGGGGAACACCTTGGAGTGGAACACACCATCTCTCTACAAACCATACCCAATTTGTAGGCCTAATGCAGTGTAGTTTCCAACAACTACTAAACGAGAGCATGAAGATCGAAGCAATGGAGAGGAAACCTGGGGAACACCTTGGAGTGGAACACACCATCTCTCTACACCCCATACCCAATTTGTAGGTCTAATGCAGTGTAGTTTCCAACAACTACTAAACGAGAGCATGAAGATCGAAGCATTGGCGAGGAAACCTGGGGAACACCTTAGAGTGGAACACACCATCTCTCTACACCCCATACCCAATTTGTAGGCCTAATGCAGTGTAGTTTCCAACAACTACTAAACGAGAGCATGAAGATCGAAGCAATGGAGAGGAAACCTGGGGAACACCTTGGAGTGGAACACACCATCTCTCTACACCCCATACCCATTTTGTAGGCCTAATGCAGTGTAGTTTCCAACAAGTACTAAACGAGAGCATGAAGATCGAAGCATTGGCGAGGAAACCTAGGGAACACCTTGGAGTGGAACACACCATCTCTCTACACCCCATACCCAATTTGTAGGCCTAATGCAGTGTAGTTTCCAACAACTACTAAACGAGAGCATGAAGATCGAAGCATTGGCGAGGAAACCTGGGGAACACCTTGGAGTGGAACACACCATCTCTCTACACCCCATACCCAATTTGTAGGCCTAATGCAGTGTAGTTTCCAACAACTACTAAACGAGAGCATGAAGATCGAAGCAATGGAGAGGAAACCTGGGGAACACCTTGGAGTGGAACACACCATTTCTCTACACCCCATACCCATTTTGTAGGCCTAATGCAGTGTAGTTTCCAACAACTACTAAACGAGAGCATGAAGATCGAAGCAATGGAGAGGAAACCTGGGGAACACCTTGGAGTGGAACAAACCATCTCTCTACACCCCATACCCATTTTGTAGGCCTAATGCAGTGTAGTTTCCAACAACTACTAAACGAGAGCATGAAGATCGAAGCAATGGAGAGGAAACCTGGGGAACACCTTGGAGTGTAACACACCATCTCTCTACACCCCATACCCAATTTGTAGGCCTAATGCAGTGTAGTTTCCAACAACTACTAAACGAGAGCATGAAGATTGAAGCAATGGAGAGGAAACCTGGGGAACACCTTGGAGTGGAACACACCATCTCTCTACACCCCATACCCATTTTGTAGGCCTAATGCAGTGTAGTTTCCAACAACTACTAAACGAGAGCATGAAGATCGAAGCATTGGCGAGGAAACCTGGGGAACACCTTGGAGTGGAACACACCATCTCTCTACACCCCATACCCAATTTGTAGGCCTAATGCAGTGTAGTTTCCAACAACTACTAAACGAGAGCATGAAGATCGAAGCATTGGCGAGGAAACCTGGGGAACACCTTGGAGTGGAACACACCATCTCTCTACACCCCATACCCAATTTGTAGGCCTAATGCAGTGTAGTTTCCAACAACTACTAAACGAGAGCATGAAGATCGAAGCAATGGAGAGGAAACCTGGAGAACACCTTGGAGTGTAACACACCATCTCTCTACACCCCATACCCAATTTGTAGGCCTAAAGCAGTGTAGTTTTCTACAACTACTAAACGAGAGTCGGAAGACCGAAGCAATGTGGACGAAACCTGGGGCACACCTTGGGGAGGCAGACACCGTTAGTAGGCCCTACCAAAGTTGTACCCCCAATGCAGTTTTAAAATTCCTAGAGGCTGAAAACAAGACTATTGACGCTCAGCTTTTTTCAAAGGAACACAGCTGAATTGAGTGGCGCAGACAGACACAGGTAGTAGGACTTAAACCAAAAATGTGGCTTACTGCAGCTTAAAAAAGTTACAGGGGTACACAGGCAGCATTGCTCTGGGCAGTGGAGGACAATTTCAATAGTGGACCGCAGACAGACTTTGTACGCCTACTATTAAAAAAAGGATGCTCTATGCAATTAAAAATAGGTTCCAGGGGTCCACGGGCAGCAGTGGTCTGGTCAGTGGACGAGTATTGGAAGGAGGGACCGCAGACAGGCGTAGTAGGCCTAACATAACAAAATTAGGCTGTAGACACTGAAAAATTGGTTCCAGGGGTACACGGGCAGCAGTGGTGTGGTCAGCGGAGGAAAATTTGAATTAGGGACTGCAGACAGACTTTGTAGGCTGTCCCCTGTGGACCATGCATCCAACACATTAACCCAGTGCGCCGTAATGGACACGTAACTTTTTGTGGACATGCCTACTGGTCCATGCGTCTCTTGTCAGGTGCACCTTTCTACTGTTTGATTGCCTGAGTGCTATGACAATGCAGACTTTTTCATGCCGCTGGAGGGCTGGGATGGCTTTTCTCGCAAAAGAAATGTCGACTGGGTAGCTTGAACTGTGGTACAGCGTAGTTCATCTGGGCTTTCTAAATATAAAACAAAGAAAAAAAGGAGGCTCCATGCACTTTCAGCTGGGTTCCAGGGGTACACGGCCAGCATTGGTCTGGTCAGTGGAGAACTATTGGAAGGAAGGACCGCAGACAGGCTTCGAAGGCCTAACATAATAACAGATGGCTGTAGGCAATTTTAAATTGGTTCCAGGGGAACACGGGCAGCAGTGGCCTGGTCAGTGTAGTAGTAGTAGAAAGAACGCACCGCAGACAGGCTTCGAAGGCCTAACATAAAAAAATTGGGCTGGCTGTAGGCAATTTTAAATTGGTTCCAGGGGTACACGGGCAGCAGTGGTGTGGTCAGTGGAGGCCTAGTGGAAGGAGTGACCGCAGACAGGCATCGAAGGCCTAACATAATAACAGATGGCTGTAGGCAATTTTAAATTGGTTCCAGGGGAACACGGGCAGCAGTGGCCTGGTCAGTGTAGTAGTAGTAGAAAGAACGCACCGCAGACAGGCTTCGAAGGCCTAACATAAAAAAATTGGGCTGGCTGTAGGCAATTTTAAATTGGTTCCAGGGGTACACGGGCAGCAGTGGTGTGGTCAGTGGAGGCCTAGTGGAAGGAGTGACCGCAGACAGGCATCGAAGGCCTAACATAATAACAGATGGCTGTAGGCAATTTTAAATTGGTTCCAGGGGAACACGGGCAGCAGTGGCCTGGTCAGTGTAGTAGTAGTAGAAAGAACGCACCGCAGACAGGCTTCGAAGGCCTAACATAAAAAAATTGGGCTGGCTGTAGGCAATTTTAAATTGGTTCCAGGGGTACACGGGCAGCAGTGGTGTGGTCAGTGGAGGCCTAGTGGAAGGAG
This sequence comes from Ranitomeya imitator, assembly GCF_032444005.1. Lineage (NCBI taxonomy): Eukaryota > Metazoa > Chordata > Amphibia > Anura > Dendrobatidae > Ranitomeya > Ranitomeya imitator. Next base: position 145,200,606 of record NC_091288.1, on the reverse strand, counting down.
TGACCGCAGACAGGCATCGAAGGCCTAACATAATAACAGATGGCTGTAGGCAATTTTAAATTGGTTCCAGGGGAACACGGGCAGCAGTGGCCTGGTCAGTGTAGTAGTAGTAGAAAGAACGCACCGCAGACAGGCTTCGAAGGCCTAACATAAAAAAATTGGGCTGGCTGTAGGCAATTTTAAATTGGTTCCAGGGGTACACGGGCAGCAGTGGTGTGGTCAGTGGAGGCCTAGTGGAAGGAGTGACCGCAGACAGGCATCGAAGGCCTAACATAATAACAGATGGCTGTAGGCAATTTTAAATTGGTTCCAGGGGAACACGGGCAGCAGTGGCCTGGTCAGTGTAGTAGTAGTAGAAAGAACGGACCGCAGACAGGCTTCGAAGGCCTAACATAAAAAAATTGGGCTGGCTGTAGGCAATTTTAAATTGGTTCCAGGGGTACACAGGCAGCAGTGGTGTGGTCAGTGGAGGCCTAGTGGAAGGAGTGACCGCAGACAGGCATCGAAGGCCTAACATAATAACAGATGGCTGTAGGCAATTTTAAATTGGTTCCAGGGGAACACGGGCAGCAGTGGCCTGGTCAGTGTAGTAGTAGTAGAAAGAACGCACCGCAGACAGGCTTCGAAGGCCTAACATAAAAAAATTGGGCTGGCTCTAGGCAATTTTAAATTGGTTCCAGGGGTACACGGGCAGCAGTGGTGTGGTCAGTGGAGGCCTAGTGGAAGGAGTGACCGCAGACAGGCATCGAAGGCCTAACATAATAACAGATGGCTGTAGGCAATTTTAAATTGGTTCCAGGGGAACACGGGCAGCAGTGGCCTGGTCAGTGTAGTAGTAGTAGAAAGAACGCACCGCAGACAGGCTTCGAAGGCCTAACATAAAAAAATTGGGCTGGCTGTAGGCAATTTTAAATTGGTTTCAGAGGTACACGGGCAGCAGTGGTGTGGTCAGTGGAGGCCTAGTGGAAGGAGTGACCACAGACAGGCATCGAAGGCCTAACATAATAACAGATGGCTGTAGGCAATTTTAAATTGGTTCCAGGGGAACACGGGCAGCAGTGGCCTGGTCAGTGTAGTAGTAGTAGAAAGAACGCACCGCAGACAGGCTTCGAAGGCCTAACATAAAAAAATTGGGCTGGCTGTAGGCAATTTTAAATTGGTTCCAGGGGTACACGGGCAGCAGTGGTGTGGTCAGTGGAGGCCTAGTGGAAGAAGTGACCGCAGACAGGCATCGAAGGCCTAACATAATAACAGATGGCTGTAGGCAATTTTAAATTGGTTCCAGGGAAACACGGGCAGCAGTGGTGTGGTCAGTGTAGTAGTTGTAGAAAGAACGCACCGCAGACAGGCTTCGAAGGCCTAACATAAAAAAATTGGGCTGGCTGTAGGCAATTTTAAATTGGTTCCAGGGGTACAAGGGCAGCAGTGGTGTGGTCAGTGGAGGCCTAGTGGAAGGAGTGACCGCAGACAGGCATCGAAGGCCTAACATAATAACAGATGTCTGTAAGCAATTTTAAATTGTTTCCAGGGGAACACGGGCAGCAGTGGCCTGGTCAGTGTAGTAGTAGTAGAAAGAACGCACCGCAGACAGGCTTCGAAGCCCTAACATAAAAAAATTGGGCTGGCTGTAGGCAATTTTAAATTGGTTCCAGGGGTACACGGGCAGCAGTGGTGTGGTCAGTGGAGGCCTAGTGGAAGGAGTGACCGCAGACAGGCATCGAAGGCCTAACATAATAACAGATGGCTGTAGGCAATTTTAAATTGGTTCCAGGGGAACACGGGCAGCAGTGGCCTGGTCAGTGTAGTAGTAGTAGAAAGAACGCACCGCAGACAGGCTTCGAAGGCCTAACATAAAAAAATTGGGCTGGCTGTAGGCAATTTTAAATTGGTTCCAGGGGTACACGGGCAGCAGTGGTGTGGTCAGTGGAGGCCTAGTGGAAGGAGTGACCGCAGACAGGCATCGAAGGCCTAACATAATAACAGATGGCTGTAGGCAATTTTAAATTGGTTCCAGGGGAACACGGGCAGCAGTGGCCTGGTCAGTGTAGTAGTAGTAGAAAGAACAGACCGCAGACAGGCTTCGAAGGCCTAACATAAAAAAATTGGGCTGGCTGTAGGCAATTTTAAATTGGTTCCAGGGGTACACGGGCAGCAGTGGTGTGGTCAGTGGAGGCCTAGTGGAAGGAGTGACCGCAGACAGGCATCGAAGGCCTAACATAATAACAGATGGCTGTAGGCAATTTTAAATTGGTTCCAGGGGAACACGGGCAGCAGTGGCCTGGTCAGTGTAGTAGTAGTAGAAAGAACGCACCGCAGACAGGCTTCGAAGGCCTAACATAAAAAAATTGGGCTGGCTGTAGGCAATTTTAAATTGGTTCCAGGGGTACACAGGCAGCAGTGGTGTGGTCAGTGGAGGCCTAGTGGAAGGAGTGACCGCAGACAGGCATCGAAGGCCTAACATAATAACAGATGGCTGTAGGCAATTTTAAATTGGTTCCAGCATAGCTCCCAACCGTCCCTCATTGTGCGGGACTATCCCGGTTTTGAGCCTTTGCCCTGCTGTCCAGCATGGGACGCTCTGATCCCGCAGACAGCAGGACCAACACGCCCCCTTGTGTTAAGCCATGCCCCGGGCCCTTACCCTTCCGTATGGCTGCCTGCTTTCTGTACACAGGACCTGTAATGGAGTCACAGGAGGGGAGGAGTCAGCGGTCACATGATCGGGACCTCCGTGGATTGCAGGACTCGGCTGCCTGTGCTGATTGCCAACTTGCCACATGGTGCTGCAGCCGCAGGATGAGGTAAGTATGCTGCCTTGTGTGGGGTCAGGAGGTGTACAGTGTGGATGTAGCAGAGCCGTGTGTGTGCGAGGTGTACGGAGCGGAGCCGTGTATGTGCGAGGTGTACGGAGCGGAGCCGTGTGTGTGCGAGGTGTACGGAGCGGAGCCGTGTGTGTGCGAGGTGTACGGAGCGGAGCCGTGTGTGCAATGTGTACGGAGCGCAGCCTGCTTGTAGGAGTAGCTATGTGTCGCCATTATATGGTACGAAGTATCATGTGCGGTCATTATACAGTATGGAGCATCATGTGTGGCAATTATACAGTATGGAGCATCATGTGTGGCCATTATACAGTATGGAGCATCATGTGTGGTCATGATACAGAATGGAGCATCAAGTGGAGCCATTATACAGTATGGAGCATCATGTGCGGCCATTATACAGTATTGAGCATCATGTGGGGTCATTATACATTATGGAGCATCATGTGCAGCCAATATACAGTATGGAGCATCATGTGCAGTCATTATACAGTATGGAGCATCATGTGCGGTCATTATACAGAATGGAGCATCATGTGGAGCCATTATACAGTATGGATCATCATGTGCGGTCATTATACAGTATTGAGCATCATGTGGGGTCATTATACAGTATTGAGCATCATGTGGGGTCATTATACAGTATGGAGCATCATGTGGGGTCATTATACAGTATGGAATCATATGCGGTCATTACAGTATGGAGCATCATGTGTGGTCATTATAAAGTATGGAGAATTATGTGGGGCCATTATACAGTATGGAGCATCATGTGCGGTCATTATACAATATTGAGCATCATGTGGGGTCATTATACAGTATGGAGCATCATGTGCAGCCAATATACAGTATGGAGCATCATGTGCAGCCAATATACAGTATGGAGCATCATGTGCGGTCATTATACAGCATGGAGCATCATGTGTGGCCATTATACAGTATGGAGCATCATGTGCAACCTTTATACAGTATGGAGCATCATGTGCAACCTTTATACAGTATGGAGCATCATGTGCGGTCATTATACAGTATGGAGCATCATGTGTGGCCATTATACAGTATTGAGCATCATGTGGGGTCATTATACAGTATGGAGCATCATGTGCAGTCATTATACAGTATGGAGCATCATGTGCAGTCATTATACAGCATGGAGCATCATGTGCAGTCATTATACAGTATGGAGCATCATATGTGGCCGTTATACAGTATGGAGCATCATGTGCGGTCATTATACAGTATGGAGCATCATATGTGGCCGTTATACAGTATGGAGCATCATGTGCGGTCATTATACAGTATGGACCATTATGTGCGGTCATTATACAGTATGGAGCATCATATGTGGCCGTTATACAGTATGGAGCATCATGTGTGGTCATTATACAGTATGGAGCATCATGTGCAGTCATTATACAGTATGGAGCATCATGTGTGGCCATTATACAGTATTGAGCATCATGTGGGGTCATTATACAGTATGGAGCATCATGTGCAGTCATTATACAGTATGGAGCATCATGTGTGGCCATTATACAGTATGGAGCATCATGTGTGGCCATTATACAGTATGGAGCATCATGTGTGGTCATCATACAGTATGGAGCACCATGTGTGGCCATTATACAGTATTGAGCATCATTTAATAGCGAAACCATGAAGCACTGAGATAATTAGTGATGAGGAGCTAATACCATTAGCTCTCCCTATGCGCCCAACAGGCGTTAGCCAACCAGGACTGCTCCAAGCAAGAATCAATACGAAAAAACGGAGCATGAACATCCATAACACCATAGTTATTAAAAAGGTATAATGTTTATTAAGTAATTGTATCAAAAAGTAACAATAATGATAACACCAATACTAGCATCAGAAACATATATCTAATGCGGACAGTGCAATAAGTACTGTAGGCACTCTGCACATACAGAAAGATAAAAAAGGAGACGTGGTGATAGCAGAACACAAGGAGGGATAAACACTATCTCATATGTCACATATGTCTTAATATCATCCCTTACACTAGCATATTTAAATAATTTGTCATTCCATCCAGGGTCCCACCGGTCTCTCTTCAATGTAACAAGCACAACCGCATGGTGCCTATAGTGCACCATATATTAGATCCGGCTTACCCATGGTGATTCTGCTAGGAAAGGTGTCCCCTCCTGGTGTGGCTCCCCTGGACGCGCGTTTCGCGTTATGTCGCTTTCTCAACAGGGTTCCTGTTGAATCACCATTTAAAATGATTTAAATATGCTAGTGTAAGGGATGATATTAAGACATATGTGACATATGAGATAGTGTTTATCCCTCCTTGTGTTCTGCTATCACCACGTCTCCTTTTTTATCTTCCTGTATGTGCAGAGTGCCTACAGTACTTATTGCACTGTCCGCATTAGATATGTTTCTGATGCTAGTATTGGTGTTATCATTATTGTTACTTTTTGATATAATTACTTAATAAACATTATACCTTTTTAATAACTATGGTGTTATGGATGTTCATGCTCCGTTTTTTTCGTATTGAGTATTGAGCATCATGTAGGGTCATTAGACAGTATGGAGCATCATGTGCAGCCATTATACAGTATGGAGCATCATGTGCGGTCATTATACAGTATGGAGCATCATGTGCGGCCATTATACAGTATGGAGCATCATGTGTGGCCATTATACAGTATGGAGAACTGTGTGGCCATATTTTTTTGTTTATAATTATTGTATATGAAACAGTGTGATCAGCAGTGCTAAATGGGTGTGGTTGGGACGTGGATATGGGTGTGACTAATTATGAATGGGTGTGGTTAGGGGTGTGGCCTAAAATTTGCCGCGACGCGCGTTGCACGCCGCAAACTTTGTCCCTCTTTCCCATCTTCAAAAGTTGGGAGGTATGGTTCCAGGTGAACACGGCCAGCAGTGGCCTGGTCAGCGGAGGATGATTGTAATGAGTGTCTGCCCGTTAGTAGTCCAAAACAATACATAAATGTGAATGTCTCACATTAAAATCCAGCGAAAACACTAAAGGGTGCAATCTTTAGGTACAGGGGTGGGATCCTCTGCGTTGTTTCTGACCTACTAATTTGGCGCAAAGTTTTTACTTTGGTAAATAGAGGACACTGCCCCTGACTATGTTAAGTACCATTATACATGTCAACACAATGGTATTGTCAGTGGCAGGAATGGAAGGATGTCAGCGCATAGTCTAAACATTGGTGGAAGTGTGAGAGATAATTGTGGAAGTGGCAGAGCAATGTTTGACCTGGGGGTGGGTGAACTCTCTTGTGGACGGCGGTAGAGGCCCAGGGCCCCTCATGTTACAACAGTGTGTCTGACGTTGGGTGCGCACCACCACCGCCAGAGACAGTTTAGTGTACTATGAGGGACCCAGTGGCAGTGCTGTCGACCAAAAGCGGGCACACCCACCTCTTCAGACAAACAGCACTCTCACGGGTGCTTGCGCCAAGTCACGATACCACGGCCCCATGTGGGGAGTTTGGCCATTTAGGGAGGTGTAAACATGTCGTATTCTGGACAATCAGCTGCTGCAAATTAAGACATTTGAAAAGTCATTCACAGTAGTCCACAGGCAAGAGCTTTTCATAGGAAAGCTAGGTGTCGCCCGGGCAAGGTGGGGCAAAAGAATTCGAAATCCAGTTGTGGTTCATTTTAATGAATGTTAGACCATCAACATTTTGTGTAGCCAGACGAGTCCTTTTTTCGGTTAATATTGAACCTGCAGCACTGAATACTCTTTCTGATAGGACACTAGCTGCCGGGCAAGCAAGCTCCTGCAATGCATATTCAGCCAATTCTGGCCAGGTGTCTAATTTTGATGCCCAGTAATCAAATGGGAATGACGGTTGAGGGAGAACATCGATAAGGGATGAAAAATAGTTTGTTACCATACTGGACAAATGTTGTCTCCTGTCACTTTCAATTGATGCAGCAGTACCTGTCCTGTCTGCGGTCATAGCAAAATCACTCCACAACCTGGTCAGAAAACCCCTCTGTCCAACGCCACTTCTGATGTGTGCACCACTAACACTCCTGGTCTGCTGCCCCCTGGAGCTCGTGTGAGAACGATCACGGGCGCTGTGTGCTGGGAATGCCTGAAGCAAACGGTCAACAAGAGTTGATTGTTTTGTTGCTAATATTAGTTCCAAGTTCTCATGTGGCATAATATTTTGCAATTTGCCTTTATAGCGAGGATCAAGGAGGCAGGCCAACCAGTAATTGTCATCGTTCATCATTTTAGTAATGCGTGTGTCCCTTTTGAGGATACGCAAGGCATAATCCGCCATGTGGGCCAAAGTTCCAGTTGTCAAATCTGCGGTTGTGCTTGGTTGAGGTGCAGTTGCAGGCAAATCTACGTCACTTGTGTCCCTCAAAAAACCAGAACCCGGCCTTGCCACGCCACCAATTTCCAGTGCCCCCGGGAAAGCTTCCTCATTAAAAATATACTCATCCCCATCATCCTCCTCGTCCTCCACCTCCTCTTCGCCCGCTACCTCGTCCTGTACACTGCCCTGGCCAGACAATGGCTGACTGTCATCAAGGCTTTCCTCTTCCTCTGGTGCAGACGGCTGATCCTTTATGTGCGTCAAACTTTGCATCAGCAGACGCATTAGGGGGATGCTCATGCTTATTATGGCGTTGTCTGCACTAACCAGCCGTGTGCATTCCTCAAAACACTGAAGGACTTGACACATGTCTTGTATCTTCGACCACTGCACACCCGACAACTCCATGTCTGCCATCCTACTGCCTGCCCGTGTATGTGTATCCTCCCACAAAAACATAACAGCCCGCCTCTGTTCGCACAGTCTCTGAAGCATGTGCAGTGTTGAGTTCCACCTTGTTGCAACGTCTATGATTAGGCGATGCTGGGGAAGGTTCAAAGACCGCTGATAGGTCTGCATACGGCTGGAGTGTACAGGCGAACGGCGGATATGTGAGCAAAGTCCACGCACTTTGAGGAGCAGGTCGGAGAAACCAGGATAAGTTTTCAATAAGCACTGCACCACCAGGTTTAAGGTGTGAGCCAGGCAAGGAATGTGTTTCAGTTGGGAAAGGGAGATGGCAGCCATGAAATTCCTTCCATTATCACTCACTACCTTGCCTGCCTCAAGATCTACTGTGCCCAGCCACGACTGCGTTTCTTCCTGCAAGAACTCGGACAGAACTTCCGCGGTGTGTCTGTTGTCGCCCAAACACTTCATAGCCAATACAGCCTGCTGACGCTTGCCAGTAGCTGCCCCATAATGGGACAACTGGTGTGCAACAGTGACAGCTGACGATGGAGTGGTTTGGCGACTGCGGTCTGTGGAAGAGCTCTCGCTTCTGCAGGAGGACGAGGAGGAGGGGGTGCGAACGCCTACAGCCAACTGTTTCCTAGACCGTGGGCTAGGCACAACTATCCCGAAATTGCTGTCCCCTGTGGACCCTGCATCCACCACATTCACCCAGTGTGCCGTGATGGACACGTAACGTCCCTGGCCATGCCTACTGGTCCATGCATCTGTAGTCAGGTGCACCTTTGTACTCACAGATTGCCTGAGTGCATGGACGATGCGCTGTTTAACATGCTGGTGCAGGGCTGGGATGGCTTTTCTGGAAAAATAGTGTCGACTGGGTAGCTCGTAGCGTGGTTCAGCGTACTCCATCAGGGCTTTGAAAGCTTCGCATTCAACTAACCGGTAGGGCATCATCTCTAACGAGATTAGTCTAGCTATGTGGGCGTTCAAACCCTGTGTACGCGGATGCGAGGATAAGTACTTCCTTTTTCTAACCAGAGTCTCATGTAGGGTGATCTGGACTGGAGAGCTGGAGATCGTGGAACTAGCGGGTGTGCCGGTGGCCATGGCAGACTGAGAGACTGTTGGAGACGGTATTGTTTCCACCGGTGCCCTAGATGCAGTATTTCCTCCTACAAAACTGGGGATTCCCTGACCCTGACTGCTTTGGGCTGGCAAAGAAACCTGCACAGATACTGCCGGTGGTGCGGAAAATGGTGGCCTTACAGTGACGGAAGGGATGTTGCGTTGATGACTAGCTTCATTGGCCGAGGGTGCTACAACCTTAAGGGATGTTTGGTAGTTAGTCCAGGCTTGCAAATGCATGGTGGTTAAATGTCTATGCATGCAACTTGTATTGAGACTTTTCAGATTCTGACCTCTGCTTAAGCTAGTTGAACATTTTTGACAGATGACTTTGCGCTGATCAATTGGATGTTGTTTAAAAAAATGCCAGACTTCACTCTTCCTAGCATCGGATCCCTTTTCAGGAATTGCAGACTGAGCTTTAACCGGATGGACACGCTGTCCTCCAACAGTTTTTTGCTTTGCCACGCGTTTTGGGCCAGATACGGGCCCGGCAGATGGAACCTGTTGCGATGTTGATGCCTGCTGCGGCCCCTCCTCCTCCGCTTCAGAACTACTGCCGCCTGCACCCTGTTCCCCAATGGCTGCCAATCGGGGTCAACAACAGGGTCATCTATTACCTCCTCTTCTACCTCGTGTGCAACTTCGTCTGTGTCACCGTGTCGGTCGGTGGTATAGCGTTCGTGATGGGGCAACATAGTCTCATCAGGGTCTGATTGTGGATCAGTACCCTGAGAGGGCAATGTTGTGGTCTGAGTCAAAGGACCAGCATAGTATTCTGGCTGTGGCTGTGCATCAGTGCACTCCATGTCAGAATCTACTTGTAATGGGCATGGCCTGTTAACTGTTTCACTTTCTAAGCCAGGGACGGTATGTGTAAAGAGCTCCATGGAGTAACCCGTTGTGTCGCCTGCTGCATCCTTCTCTCTTGTTGTTGTTTTTGCTGAAGAGGACAAGGAAGCGACTTGTCCCTGACCGTGAACATCCACAAACGACGCGCTGCTTTTACATTTACCAGTTTCAGAAGAGGAGGCAAAAGAGCTAGAGGCTGAGTCTGCAAGGTAAGCCAAAACTTGCTGTTGCTGCTCCGGCTTTAAAAGCGGTTTTCCTACTCCCAGAAAAGAGAGCGTTCGAGGCCTTGTGTAGCCAGACGACGAACCTGGCTCCACAGCTCCAGACTTAGGTGGAATATTTTTTTTCCCACGACCACCTGATGCTCCACTACCACTACCATCATTACCAGCTGACAATGGACGCCCACGGCCACGACCTCTTGCACCAGACTTCCTCATTGTTTTATAAACTTAACCAAAGTAACTTTATTTGTTGCTGTCAAACAACTTACACGGTGAGCTATAACTTCTGTTTGATTTCAATATCCCTTTACAGGTTGGTGATACCACAAGGAAAATCAGGCACAATGTTACACACTCTGTTTTCTGTGGCACCAAATCACAGAGATGCCACACACGCAGGACTGTCACTCAAGCACAAATGTCAATATAAATCTCCCAATTTTTTTTTATTTATTTATTTTTTTTTTCAGGGAGACTTTATAAACAAAATAAAATAAAATTATTTTTTCAGGAATAATTTAGAAACCAAATAAAATAAAATGATTTTTTCAATGACAATTTAGAAACCAAATTAAAAAAAAAAAAAAGACTTTCTATGCCCCACTGAGTGACAGATGACACACAGGAGTCAGGAGTGGCCCACAAGCCCAGAGGGCAATATTTTTCTCCCACTGATTGATGTAGTGATTTTTTCAGGTAGATTTTAGAACCCAAATCAAGCAAAAAAATTAATAGGCTTTCTATGGCCCACAATTTGAGAGAGAGAGAGAGATTGCACACCCAGGAGTCAAGACTGGCACACAAGCAGAAAGGGCAATATTAATCTCCCACCTATTTTTTTTTTTTCAGGGAGACTTTATAAACAAAATAAAATAAAATGATTTTTTCAGGAATAATTTAGAAACCAAATAAAATAAAATGATTTTTTCAATGACAATTTAGAAACCAAATAAAAAAAAAAGGCTTTCTATGCCCCACTGAGTGACAGATGGCACACACAGGAGTCAGGAGTGGCACACAAGCCCTGAGGCCAATATTTTTCTCCCACTGCTTGATGTAGTGATTTTTTCAAGTAGATTTTGGAACCCAAATCAAGCAAAAAAATAAATAGGCTTTCTATGGCCCACTGACTGAGAGATGGCACACACAGGAGTCAGGAGTGGCACACAAGCCCTGAGGCCAATATTTTTCTCCCACTGATTGATGTAGTGATTTTTTCAGGTAGATTTTATAACCCAAATCAAGCAAAAAAATAAATAGGCTTTCTATGGCCCACTGACTGAGAGATGGCACACTCAGGAGTCAGGAGTGGCACACAAGCCCTGAGGCCAATATTTTTCTCCCACTGATTGATGTAGTGATTTTTTCAGGTAGATTTTATAACCCAAATCAAGCAAAAAAATAAATAGGCTTTCTATGGCCCACTGACTGAGAGATGGCACACACAGGAGTCAGGAGTGGCACACAAGCCCTGAGGCCAATATTTTTCTCCCACTGATTGATGTAGTGATTTTTTCAGGTAGATTTTAGAACCCAAATCAAGCAAAAAAATAAATAGGCTTTCTATAGCCCACTGACTGAGAGATGGCACACACAGGAGTCAGGAGTGGCACACAAGCCCTGAGGCCAATATTTTTCTCCCACTGATTGATGTAGTGATTTTTTCAGGTAGATTTTAGAACCCAAATCAAGCAAAAAAATAAATAGGCTTTCTATGGCCCACTGACTGAGAGATGGCACACACAGGAGTCAGGAGTGGCACACAAGCCCTGAGGCCAATATTTTTCTCCCACTGATTGATGTAGTGATTTTTTCAGGTAGATTTTAGAACCCAAATCAAGCAAAAAAATAAATAGGCTTTCTATGGCCCACTGACTGAGAGATGGCACACACAGGGATGGCACTCTAGCAGAAATGCCAATCTTAATCTCCCACAAAAAAAAAACAAAAAAAAAACAGGAACTGTCCTACAATTACTATCTCCCTGCAGTAATCTCAGCCAGGTATGGCAGGCAGCAATAAGGAGTGGACTGATGCACAAATTAAATAAAAAGTGTGGACAAACAAAAAAGATAGCTGTGCAGAAAGGAAGGAACAAGAGGATTTGTGCTTTGAAAAAAGCAGTTGGTTTGCACAGCAGCGTACACACAGCAATGCAGCTATCAGGGAGCCTTCTAGGGCAGCCCAATGAGCTACAGCGCTGAGGAAAAAAAAAAAAAATGTAGCTTCCACTGTCCCTGCACACCGAAGGTGGTGTTGGGCAGTGGAAATCGCTACAGCACAAGCGGTTTGGTGGTTAATGGACCCTGCCTAACGCTATCCCTGCTTCTGACGAAGCGGCAGCAACCTCTCCCTAAGCTCAGATCAGCAGCAGTAAGATGGCGGTCGGCGGGAACGCCTCTTTATAGCCCCTGTGACGCCACAGACAGCAAGCCAATCACTGCAATGCCCTTCTCTAAGATGGTGGGGACCAGGACCTATGTCATCACGCTGCCCACACTCTGCGTTCACCTTCATTGGCTGAGAAATGGCGCTTTTCGCGTCATTGAAACGCGACTTTGGCGCGAAAGTCGCGTACCGCATGGCCGACAACGCACAGGGGTCGGATCGGGTTTCATGAAACTCGACTTCGCCAAAAGTCGGCGACTTTTGAAAATGTTCGACCCGTTTCGCTCAACCCTAGTGTTGAGCGATACCGTCCGATACTTGAAAGAATCGGTATCGGATAGTATCGGCCGATACCCGAAAAGTATCGGATATCGCCGATACCGATACCCGATACCAATACAAGTCAATGGGACACCAGGTATCGGAAGGTATCCTGATGGTTCCCAGGGTCTGAAGGAGAGGAAACTCTCCTTCAGGCCCTGGGATCCATATTAATGTGTAAAATAAAGAATTAAAATAAAAAATATTGATATAATTACCTCTCCGGAGGCCCCTGGACATCACCGCTGGTAACCGGCAGCCTTCTTTGCTTAAAATGAGCGCAATTAGGACCTGAGAATGACGTCGCGGCTTCTGATTGGTCGCGTGCCGCTCATGTGACCGCCACGCGACCAATCAGAAGCCGCGACGTCATTCTCAGGTCCTAAATTCCTAGAATGAGGAGTTTAGGACCTGAGAATGACGTCGCGGCTTCTAATTGGTCGCGTGGCGGTCACATGAGTGGCACGCGACCAATCAGAAGCCGTGACGTCATGGAAGTCCCTAAACGCGCTCATTTTAAACAAAGAAGGCTGCCGGTTACCAGAGGTGATGTCCAGGGGCCTCCGGAGAGGTGAGCATATCAATATTTTTTATTTTAATTCTTTATTTTACACATTAATATGGATCCGATACCGATTCCCGATACCACAAAAGTATCGGAACTCGGTATCGGAATGCTCAACACTAGGAAGCATACTAACCAGGGAGAAGGTAGACCATACAAGCCGAATACAATCCCGGCCATCGTGTCAGAAGTAGTGTTGAGCGATACCTTCCGATATTTCAAAGTATCGGTATCGGCCGATACCGGCAAAATATCGGATCTCGCCGATACCGATACCTGATACCAATACAAGTCAATGGGACACAAATATCGGAATGTATCCTCGATGGTTCCCAGGGTCTGAAGGAGAGGAAACTCTCCTTCAGGCCCTGGGATCCATATTAATGTAAAAAATAAAGAATAAAAATAAAAAATATGGCTATACTCACCCCTATGAAGGAGCCTGGCTGTCACCGCTACAAGCGTCCACCTCCGTTCCTGAGAATTGTAGAGAGTGAAGGACCTTCGATGATGTCGCGGTCAGGTGACCGGTCACCTGACCGCTCACGTGACTGCTCACCTGACCGCGATGTCATCGAAGGTCCTTCACTCACTACATTCTCAGGAATGGAGGCGGACGCTTGCAGCGGTGACAGCCAGGGTTCTTCGGAGGGGTGAGTATAGCCATATTTTTTATTTTTATTCTTTATTTTTTACATTAATATGGATCCCAGGGCCTGAAGGAGAGTTTCCTCTCCTCCAGACCCTTGGAACCATACGCATCGCACACTCCGATACCGATTTCCGATATCACAAAAATATCGGAACTCGGTATCGGAATTCCGATACAGCAAGTATCGGCCGATACCCGATACTTGCAGTATCGGAATGCTCAACACTAGTCAGAAGTGTTCTGCTGTTAGGGCTCTTTTCCACTTGCAAGAAAAACGGATGAGTGCAATCCGATAAAAAATTGGATTGCACTCGGACCAATGTTATTCAATGGGTGACATCTCATCTGCGATTTTTTTCTCAGCTGAAATCAGACTGAGAAAAAAATCGCAGCATGCTGCGTATTACTGCGATTCTCGGACGAGACTCGCCAATGTAAGTTAATGGTTGCGAGAAGAAAATTGCACAGCACTCGCACCATGCGAGTTCTGTCCGATTTTTAATCACCGGTGTGTGGCGGAATGCACCGAATATATATTTATTAGGAGAAGTTGGTGCGATCGCAACCCGGGATCCACCGTGCAGGAAAGCACCTGCTGCTAGATATGGCGGTACAATATCTATAATATAACGCTGGGAGCGTCACTCTGTCCGAAGCCTTTATAGACTGCGCAGGTGCAAGCTCAGGCGCAGTCTGGGCCTCACAGAGTGACGCTCCCGGGAGATCGCGGTATGCGTTCACACTGAACGCACACCGCGATCTCCAACAGAGAAGCAGGGACCGCCAGGAGGGTGAGTATCGGCCATATTCACCTGTCCTCCGTTACACCGCTGAGCCCCGCCATCTTCCCAGTCTTCGGCCTGTGACCTTCAGTTCAGAGGGCGCGATGACGTGCTTAATGCGCGCCGGCGCCGCCCTCTGACTGAACAGTCACAGCCAGGAGACCGGGAAGATGGCGGCGCGCAGCGCTGGAACGGGACAGACAGGTGAGTATAGTAAGTGCTGGGGGGGGCCTGAGCTGGCGGCGATACCGGCACCTGACCCCCACAGCGCGCCGGTGTCCCCGCCTCCTCAGGCCCCCGGATGGGTGCAGCACATGACAGGATGGGGACGCAGGATGGGTGCAGCACATACCAGGATGGGGACGCAGGATGGGTGCAGCACATACCAGGATGGGGACGCAGGATGGGGACGCAGGATGGGTGCAGCACATGACTGGATGGGGACGCAGGATGGGTGCAGCACATACCAGGATGGGGACGCAGGATGGGTACAGCACATACCAGGATGGGGACGCAGGATGGGTGCAGCACATACCAGGATGGGGATGCAGGATGGGGACGCAGGATAGGTGCAGCACATACCAGGATGGGGACGCAGGATGGGTGCAGCACATACTAGGATGGGGATGCAGGATGGGTGCAGCACATGACAGGATGGGGACGCAGGATGGGTGCAGCACATACCAGGATGGGGACGCAGGATGGGTACAGCACATACCAGGATGGGGACACAGGATGGGTGCAGCACATGACAGGATGGGGACGCAGGATGGGTGCAGCACATACCAGGATGGGGACGCAGGATGGGGACGCAGGATGGGTGCAGCACATGACAGGATGGGGACGCAAGATGGGTGCAGCACATGACAGGATGGGGGCGCAGGATGGGTGCAGCACATACCAGGATGGGGACGCAGGATGGGTGCAGCACATGACAGGATGGGGACGCAGGATGGGGACGCAGGATGGGTGCAGCACATGACAGGATGGGGACGCAGGATGGGTGCAGCACATGACAGGATGAGGACGCAGGATGGGGACGCAGGATGGGTGCAGCACATACCAGGATGGGGACGCAGGATGGGTGCAGCACATGACAGGATGGGGACGCAGGATGGGTGCAGCACATACCAGGATGGGGACGCAGGATGGGTACAGAACATACCAGGATGGGGACGCAGGATGGGTGCAGCACATGACAGGATGGGGACGCAGGATGGGTGCAGCACATACCAGGATGGGGACGCAGGATGGGTGCAGCACATGACAGGATGGGGACGCAGGATGGGGATGCAGGATGGGTGCAGCACATACCAGGATGGGGATGCAGGATGGGTGCAGCACATGACAGGATGGGGGCGCAGGATGGGTACAGCACATGACAGGATGGGGACGCAGGATGGGTGCAGCACATGACAGGATGGGGACGCAGGATGGGTGCAGCACATGACAGGATGGGGGCGCAGGATGGGTGTAGCACATGACAGGATGGGGGCACAGGATGGGTGCAGCACATGACAGGATGGGGACGCAGGATGGGTGCAGCACATGACAGGATCGGGATGCAGGATGGGGACTGTTGTGAATTCTGTGGCTGAATTCACTCCTGTGGTCACAAGTGGTACTGCAGCTTCTGGGCTTCCTCCCTCAGGTGTTCTGGTGAGCTCGTTGGCTGCCTTGTTATTTAACTCCACCTGATTCTGTCTTCCTTGCTCCTTGTCAATGTTCCAGTGTTGGATCTGAGCTTCTGGATCTTTCCTGTGGCCTGCTGCTCTGCTTAGATAAGTGCTTCTTTGCTTTTGTTGCTGTTTTTTCTGTCCAGCTTGTCTATTCGTTTTTGCTGGAAGCTCTGAGACGCAAAGGGTGTACCGCCGTGCCGTTAGTTCGGCACGGTGGGTCTTTTTGCCCCCTTTGCGTGGTTTTTTGCTTTAGGATTTTTTGTAGACTGCAAAGTTCTCTTTGCTATCCTCGCTCTATCTAGAATATCGGGCCTCACTTTGCTGAATCTATTTCATCCCTACGTTTTGTCTTTTCATCTTGCTAACAGTCATTATATGTGGGGGGCTGCCTTTTCCTTTGGGGTATTTCTCTGAGGCAAGTCAGGCTTGTATTTCTATCTTCAGGCTAGTCAGTTCCTCAGGCTGTGCCGAGTTGCATAGGTAGTGTCAGGCGCAATCCACAGCTGCCTTTAGTTGTGTGTAGGATAGGTTCAGGTATTGCGGTCTACAGAGATTCCACGTCTCAGAGCTCGTTCTATTGTTTTTGGGTTTTTGTCAGATCACTGTATGTGCTCTGATTACTGGCACACTGTGTTACTGGATTGCCTTCATAACAGTACAAGGAGCCCAAAACTAATGGTTCTCAATAGAGGGAAAAAAGAAGTTCTGACATCATTTTTTTTCTCACCTCTGTGTTCAGTCTTTTTTTTCCCCTAGACATTAGGGTGCTTCAGGACACAGCTGTGGACATGGATATTCAGGCTCTGTGCTCTTCAATGGATAATCTCGTTATAAATGTACAAAAGATTCAAGATACAATTGATCAGAAATCTATGCTAGAACCAAGAATTCCTATTCCTGATTTGTTTTTTGGTGATAGAACTAAGTTTCTGAGCTTCAAAAATAATTGTAAGCTATTTCTGGCCTTGAAACCTCATTCTTCTAGTAATTCAGTTCAACAGGTTTTGATTATTATTTCTTTTTTGCGTGGCGACCCTCAGGACTGGGCATTTTCTCTTGCGCCAGGAGACCCTGCATTGAGTGGTGTCGATGCGTTTTTCCTGGCGCTCGGATTGCTGTACGATGAGCCTAATTCAGTGGATCAGGCTGAGAAAAATTTGCTGGCTTTGTGCCAGGGTCAGGATGATATAGAAGTATATTGTCAGAAATTTAGGAAGTGGTCAGTACTCACTCTGTGGAATGAATCTGCGCTGGCAGCTTTGTTCAGAAAGGGTCTCTCTGAGGCTCTTAAGGATGTCATGGTGGGTTTTCCTATGACTGCTGGTTTGAATGAGTCTATGTCTTTGGCCATTCAGATCGGTCGTCGCTTGCGCGAGCGTAAATCTGTGCACCATCTGGCGGTATTGTCTGAGATTAAACCTGAGCCTATGCAGTGCAATAGGACTATGACCAGAGTTGAACGGCAAGAACACAGACGTCTGAATGGTCTGTGTTTCTACTGTGGTGATTCCACTCATGCTATTTCTGATTGTCCTAAGCGCACTAAGCGGTTCGATAGGTCTGCCGTCATTGGTACTGTACAATCCAAATTCCTTCTGTCCATTACCTTGATATGCTCTTTGTCATCGTATTCTGTCATGGCGTTTGTGGATTCAGGCGCTGCCCTGAATCTGATGGATTTGGATTATGCTAAACGTTGTGGGTTTTTCTTGGAGCCTTTGCGGTGTCCTATTCCGTTGAGAGGAATTGATGCTACACCTTTGGCCAAGAATAAACCTCAGTACTGGGCCCAGCTGACCATGTGCATGGCTCCTGCACATCAGGAAGTTATTCGCTTTCTGGTGCTACATAATCTGCATGATGTGGTCGTGTTGGGGTTGCCATGGCTACAAACCCATAATCCAGTATTGGATTGGAACTCTATGTCGGTATCCAGCTGGGGTTGTCAGGGGGTACATGGTTATGTTCCATTTTTGTCTATTTCGTCATCCACTCCTTCTGAGGTCCCAGAGTTCTTGTCTGATTATCAGGATGTATTTGAAGAGCCCAAGTCCGATGCCCTACCTCCGCATAGGGATTGTGATTGTGCTATCAATTTGATTCCTGGTAGTAAATTCCCTAAAGGTCGTTTATTTAATTTATCCGTGCCTGAACACACCGCTATGCGCAGTTATGTGAAGGAATCCCTGGAGAAGGGACATATTCACCCATCGTCATCACCACTGGGAGCAGGGTTCTTTTTTGTAGCCAAGAAGGATGGTTCGCTGAGACCGTGTATTGATTACCGCCTTCTTAATAAGATCACTGTTAAGTTTCAGTATCCCTTGCCATTGTTATCTGACTTGTTTGCTCGGATTAAGGGGGCTAGTTGGTTCACTAAGATAGATCTTCGTGGTGCGTATAATCTGGTGAGAATCAGGCAAGGAGATGAATGGAAAACGGCATTTAATACGCCCGAGGGTCATTTTGAGTATCTAGTGATGCCGTTCGGACTTGCCAATGCTCCATCTGTTTTTCAGTCTTTTATGCATGACATCTTCCGTGAGTATCTGGATAAATTCCTGATTGTTTACTTGGATGACATTTTGATCTTCTCAGATGATTGGGAGTCTCATGTGAAGCAGGTCAGAATGGTTTTCCAGGTCCTGCGTGCTAATTCTTTGTTCGTGAAGGGATCTAAGTGTCTCTTCGGTGTGCAGAAAGTTTCATTTTTGGGGTTCATCTTTTCCCCTTCTACTATCGAGATGGATCCGGTTAAGGTCCAAGCCATCCAGGATTGGACTCAGCCGACATCTCTGAAAAGTCTGCAAAAGTTCCTGGGCTTTGCTAATTTTTATCGTCGCTTCATCTGTAATTTTTCTAGCATTGCCAAACCATTGACCGATTTGACCAGGAAAGGTGCTGATTTGGTTAATTGGTCTTCTGCTGCTGTGGAAGCTTTTCAGGAATTGAAGCGTCGTTTTTGTTCTGCCCCTGTGTTGTGTCAACCAGATGTTTCTCTTCCGTTCCAGGTCGAGGTTGATGCTTCTGAGATTGGAGCAGGGGCGGTTTTGTCACAGAGAGGTTCTGGTTGCTCAGTGTTGAAACCATGTGCGTTCTTTTCCAGGAAGTTTTCTGCTGCTGAGCGTAATTATGATGTGGGCAACCGAGAGTTGCTGGCCATGAAGTGGGCATTCGAGGAGTGGCGTCATTGGCTTGAAGGAGCTAAGCATCGCGTGGTGGTATTGACTGATCATAAGAACCTTACTTATCTCGAGTCTGCCAAGCGCTTGAATCCTAGACAGGCCCGTTGGTCGTTATTTTTTGCTCGCTTCGATTTTGTGATTTCGTACCTTCCGGGCTCTAAAAATGTGAAGGCGGATGCTCTGTCTAGGAGTTTTGTGCCCGACTCTCCGGGTTTATCTGAGCCGGCGAGTATCCTCAAGGAAGGAGTCATTGTGTCTGCCATCTCCCCTGATTTGCGGCGAGTGTTGCAAAAATTTCAGGCTGATAAACCTGATCGTTGTCCGGCCGAGAAACTGTTCGTCCCTGATAGGTGGACTAGTAAAGTTATCTCTGAACTTCATTGTTCGGTGTTGGCTGGTCATCCAGGAATCTTTGGTACCAGAGAGTTAGTGGCTAGATCCTTCTGGTGGCCATCTCTGTCACGGGATGTACGTACTTTTGTGCAGTCCTGTGGGATTTGTGCTAGGGCTAAGCCCTGCTGTTCACGTGCCAGTGGGTTGCTTTTGCCCTTGCCGGTCCCGAAGAGGCCTTGGACACATATTTCGATGGATTTCATTTCTGACCTTCCCGTTTCTCAAAAGATGTCAGTCATTTGGGTGGTCTGTGATCGCTTTTCTAAAATGGTCCATCTGGTGCCCTTGGTTAAATTGCCTTCCTCCTCTGATTTGGTGCCTTTGTTCTTCCAGCATGTGGTTCGTTTGCATGGCATTCCTGAGAATATTGTTTCTGACAGAGGTTCCCAGTTTGTTTCAAGGTTCTGGCGAGCCTTTTGTGGTAGGATGGGCATTGACCTATCTTTTTCCTCGGCTTTCCATCCTCAGACTAATGGCCAGACCGAACGAACCAATCAGACCTTGGAAACATATCTGAGATGTTTTGTTTCTGCAGACCAGGATGATTGGGTGTCCTTTTTGCCGTTGGCTGAGTTCGCCCTTAATAATCGGGCCAGCTCGGCTACCTTGGTCTCTCCATTTTTCTGCAATTCTGGGTTCCATCCTCGTTTCTCTTCAGGACAGGTTGAGTCTTCGGACTGTCCTGGTGTGGATTCTGTGGTGGACAGGTTGCAGCAGATCTGGACTCAGGTAGTGGACAATTTGACCTTGTCCCAGGAGAAGGCTCAACTTTTCGCTAATCGCAGACGCCGTGTGGGTCCCCGACTTCGTGTTGGGGATCTGGTTTGGTTATCTTCTCGTCATATTCCTATGAAGGTTTCCTCTCCTAAATTTAAACCTCGTTTTATTGGTCCGTATAGGATTTCTGAGATTCTCAATCCTGTGTCCTTTCGTCTGACCCTCCCGGACTCCTTTTCCATACATAATGTATTCCATAGGTCGTTGTTGCGGAGATACGTGGCACCTATGGTTCCATCTGTTGAGCCTCCTGCCCCTGTTTTGGTGGAGGGGGAATTGGAGTATATTGTGGAGAAAATTTTGGATTCTCGTGTCTCTAGACGGAAACTCCAGTATCTGGTTAAATGGAAGGGTTATGCTCAGGAAGATAATTCCTGGGTTTTTGCCTCTGATGTCCATGCTCCAGATCTTGTTCGTGCCTTTCATGTGGCTCATCCTGGTCGGCCTGGGGGCTCTGGTGAGGGTTCGGTGACCCCTCCTCAAGGGGGGGTACTGTTGTGAATTCTGTGGCTGAATTCACTCCTGTGGTCACAAGTGGTACTGCAGCTTCTGGGCTTCCTCCCTCAGGTGTTCTGGTGAGCTCGTTGGCTGCCTTGTTATTTAACTCCACCTGATTCTGTGTTCCTTGCTCCTTGTCAATGTTCCAGTGTTGGATCTGAGCTTCTGGATCTTTCCTGTGGCCTGCTGCTCTGCTTAGATAAGTGCTTCTTTGCTTTTGTTGCTGTTTTTTCTGTCCAGCTTGTCTATTCGTTTTTGCTGGAAGCTCTGAGACGCAAAGGGTGTACCGCCGTGCCGTTAGTTCGGCACGGTGGGTCTTTTTGCCCCCTTTGCGTGGTTTTTTGCTTTAGGGTTTTTTGTAGACTGCAAAGTTCTCTTTGCTATCCTCGCTCTATCTAGAATATCGGGCCTCACTTTGCTGAATCTATTTCATCCCTACGTTTTGTCTTTTCATCTTGCTAACAGTCATTATATGTGGGGGGCTGCCTTTTTTCTTTGGGATATTTCTCTGAGGCAAGTCAGGCTTGTATTTCTATCTTCAGGCTAGTCAGTTCCTCAGGCTGTGCCGAGTTGCATAGGTAGTGTCAGGCGCAATCCACAGCTGCCTTTAGTTGTGTGTAGGATAGGTTCAGGTATTGCGGTCTACAGAGATTCCACGTCTCAGAGCTCGTTCTATTGTTTTTGGGTTTTTGTCAGATCACTGTATGTGCTCTGATTACTGGCACACTGTGTTACTGGATTGCCTTCATAACAGGGGACGCAGGATGGGTGCAGCACATACCAGGATGGGGACGCAGGATGGGTGCAGCACATGACAGGATGGGGACGCAAAATGGGTGCAGCACAGACAGGATGTGGACGCAGGATGGGTGCAGCACACAACAGGATGGGGACGCAGGATGGGTGCAGCACATGACAGGATGGGGACGCAGGATGGGTGCAGCACATGACAGGATGGGAACGCAGGATGGGTGCAGCACATGACAGGATGGGGACGCAGGATGGGGACGCAGGATGGGTGCAGCACATACCAGGATGGGGGCGCAGGGTGGGTGCAGCACATGACAGGATGGGGACGCAGGATGGTTGCAGCACATGACAGGATGGGGACGCAGGATGGGTGCAGCACATGACAGGATGGGGCGCAGGATGGGTGCAGCACATGACAGGATGGGGACGCAGGATGGGTGCAGCACATGACAGGATGGGGACGCAGGATGGGGACGCAGGATGGGTGCAGCACATGACAGGATGGGGACGCAGGATGGGTGCAGCACATGACAGGATGAGGACGCAGGATGGGGACGCAGGATGGGTGCAGCACATACCAGGATGGGGACGCAGGATGGGTGCAGCACATGACAGGATGGGGACGCAGGATGGGTGCAGCACATACCAGGATGGGGACGCAGGATGGGTACAGAACATACCAGGATGGGGACGCAGGATGGGTGCAGCACATGACAGGATGGGGACGCAGGATGGGTGCAGCACATACCAGGATGGGGACGCAGGATGGGTGCAGCACATGACAGGATGGGGACGCAGGATGGGGATGCAGGATGGGTGCAGCACATACCAGGATGGGGACGCAGGATGGGTGCAGCACATGACAGGATGGGGGCGCAGGATGGGTACAGCACATGACAGGATGGGGACGCAGGATGGGTGCAGCACATGACAGGATGGGGACGCAGGATGGGTGCAGCACATGACAGGATGGGGGCGCAGGATGGGTGTAGCACATGACAGGATGGGGGCACAGGATGGGTGCAGCACATGACAGGATGGGGACGCAGGATGGGTGCAGCACATGACAGGATCGGGATGCAGGATGGGGACTGTTGTGAATTCTGTGGCTGAATTCACTCCTGTGGTCACAAGTGGTACTGCAGCTTCTGGGCTTCCTCCCTCAGGTGTTCTGGTGAGCTCGTTGGCTGCCTTGTTATTTAACTCCACCTGATTCTGTCTTCCTTGCTCCTTGTCAATGTTCCAGTGTTGGATCTGAGCTTCTGGATCTTTCCTGTAGCCTGCTGCTCTGCTTAGATAAGTGCTTCTTTGCTTTTGTTGCTGTTTTTTCTGTCCAGCTTGTCTATTCGTTTTTGCTGGAAGCTCTGAGACGCAAAGGGTGTACCGCCGTGCCGTTAGTTCGGCACGGTGGGTCTTTTTGCCCCCTTTGCATGGTTTTTTGCTTTAGGGTTTTTTGTAGACTGCAAAGTTCTCTTTGCTATCCTCGCTCTATCTAGAATATCGGGCCTCACTTTGCTGAATCTATTTCATCCCTACGTTTTGTCTTTTCATCTTGCTAACAGTCATTATATGTGGGGGGCTGCCTTTTCCTTTGGGGTATTTCTCTGAGGCAAGTCAGGCTTGTATTTCTATCTTCAGGCTAGTCAGTTCCTCAGGCTGTGCCGAGTTGCATAGGTAGTGTCAGGCGCAATCCACAGCTGCCTTTAGTTGTGTGTAGGATAGGTTCAGGTATTGCGGTCTACAGAGATTCCACGTCTCAGAGCTCGTTCTATTGTTTTTGGGTTTTTGTCAGATCACTGTATGTGCTCTGATTACTGGCACACTGTGTTACTGGATTGCCTTCATAACAGTACAAGGAGCCCAAAACTAATGGTTCTCAATAGAGGAAAAAAAGAAGTTCTGACATCATTTTTTTTTCTCAGCTCTGTGTTCAGTCTTTTTTTTCCCCTAGACATTAGGGTGCTTCAGGACACAGCTGTGGACATGGATATTCAGGCTCTGTGCTCTTCAATGGATAATCTCGTTATAAATGTACAAAAGATTCAAGATACAATTGATCAGAAATCTATGCTAGAACCAAGAATTCCTATTCCTGATTTGTTTTTTGGTGATAGAACTAAGTTTCTGAGCTTCAAAAATAATTGTAAGCTATTTCTGGCCTTGAAACCTCATTCTTCTAGTAATTCAGTTCAACAGGTTTTGATTATTATTTCTTTTTTGCGTGGCGACCCTCAGGACTGGGCATTTTCTCTTGCGCCAGGAGACCCTGCATTGAGTGGTGTCGATGCGTTTTTCCTGGCGCTCGGATTGCTGTACGATGAGCCTAATTCAGTGGATCAGGCTGAGAAAAATTTGCTGGCTTTGTGCCAGGGTCAGGATGATATAGAAGTATATTGTCAGAAATTTAGGAAGTGGTCAGTACTCACTCTGTGGAATGAATCTGCGCTGGCAGCTTTGTTCAGAAAGGGTCTCTCTGAGGCTCTTAAGGATGTCATGGTGGGTTTTCCTATGACTGCTGGTTTGAATGAGTCTATGTCTTTGGCCATTCAGATCGGTCGTCGCTTGCGCGAGCGTAAATCTGTGCACCATCTGGCGGTATTGTCTGAGATTAAACCTGAGCCTATGCAGTGCAATAGGACTATGACCAGAGTTGAACGGCAAGAACACAGACGTCTGAATGGTCTGTGTTTCTACTGTGGTGATTCCACTCATGCTATTTCTGATTGTCCTAAGCGCACTAAGCGGTTCGATAGGTCTGCCGTCATTGGTACTGTACAATCCAAATTCCTTCTGTCCATTACCTTGATATGCTCTTTGTCATCGTATTCTGTCATGGCGTTTGTGGATTCAGGCGCTGCCCTGAATCTGATGGATTTGGATTATGCTAAACGTTGTGGGTTTTTCTTGGAGCCTTTGCAGTGTCCTATTCCGTTGAGAGGAATTGATGCTACACCTTTGGCCAAGAATAAACCTCAGTACTGGGCCCAGCTGACCATGTGCATGGCTCCTGCACATCAGGAAGTTATTCACTTTCTGGTGCTACATAATCTGCATGATGTGGTCGTGTTGGGGTTGCCATGGCTACAAACCCATAATCCAGTATTGGATTGGAACTCTATGTCGGTATCCAGCTGGGGTTGTCAGGGGGTACATGGTGATGTTCCATTTTTGTCTATTTCGTCATCCACTCCTTCTGAGGTCCCAGAGTTCTTGTCTGATTATCAGGATGTATTTGAAGAGCCCAAGTCCGATGCCCTACCTCCGCATAGGGATTGTGATTGTGCTATCAATTTGATTCCTGGTAGTAAATTCCCTAAAGGTCGTTTATTTAATTTATCCGTGCCTGAACACACCGCTATGCGCAGTTATGTGAAGGAATCCCTGGAGAAGGGACATATTCACCCATCGTCATCACCACTGGGAGCAGGGTTCTTTTTTGTAGCCAAGAAGGATGGTTCGCTGAGACCGTGTATTGATTACCGCCTTCTTAATAAGATCACTGTTAAGTTTCAGTATCCCTTGCCATTGTTATCTGACTTGTTTGCTCGGATTAAGGGGGCTAGTTGGTTCACTAAGATAGATCTTCGTGGTGCGTATAATCTGGTGAGAATCAGGCAAGGAGATGAATGGAAAACGGCATTTAATACGCCCGAGGGTCATTTTGAGTATCTAGTGATGCCGTTCGGACTTGCCAATGCTCCATCTGTTTTTCAGTCTTTTATGCATGACATCTTCCGTGAGTATCTGGATAAATTCCTGATTGTTTACTTGGATGACATTTTGATCTTCTCAGATGATTGGGAGTCTCATGTGAAGCAGGTCAGAATGGTTTTCCAGGTCCTGCGTGCTAATTCTTTGTTCATGAAGGGATCTAAGTGTCTCTTCGGTGTGCAGAAAGTTTCATTTTTGGGGTACATCTTTTCCCCTTCTACTATCGAGATGGATCCGGTTAAGGTCCAAGCCATCCAGGATTGGACTCAGCCGACATCTCTGAAAAGTCTGCAAAAGTTCCTGGGCTTTGCTAATTTTTATCGTCGCTTCATCTGTAATTTTTCTAGCATTGCCAAACCATTGACCGATTTGACCACGAAGGGTGCTGATTTGGTTAATTGGTCTTCTGCTGCTGTGGAAGCTTTTCAGGAATTGAAGCGTCGTTTTTGTTCTGCCCCTGTGTTGTGTCAACCAAATGTTTCTCTTCCGTTCCAGGTCGAGGTTGATGCTTCTGAGATTGGAGCAGGGGCGGTTTTGTCACAGAGAGGTTCTGGTTGCTCAGTGTTGAAACCATGTGCGTTCTTTTCCAGGAAGTTTTCTGCTGCTGAGCGTAATTATGATGTGGGCAACCGAGAGTTGCTGGCCATGAAGTGGGCATTCGAGGAGTGGCGTCATTGGCTTGAAGGAGCTAAGCATCGCGTGGTGGTATTGACTGATCATAAGAACCTTACTTATCTCGAGTCTGCCAAGCGCTTGAATCCTAGACAGGCCCGTTGGTCGTTATTTTTTGCTCGCTTCGATTTTGTGATTTCGTACCTTCCGGGCTCTAAAAATGTGAAGGCGGATGCTCTGTCTAGGAGTTTTGTGCCCGACTCTCCGGGT
Organism: Ranitomeya imitator; assembly: GCF_032444005.1. Lineage (NCBI taxonomy): Eukaryota > Metazoa > Chordata > Amphibia > Anura > Dendrobatidae > Ranitomeya > Ranitomeya imitator. The sequence goes on along the minus strand of NC_091288.1, from coordinate 145,174,246 downwards.
TTATCTGAGCCGGCGAGTATCCTCAAGGAAGGAGTCATTGTGTCTGCCATCTCCCCTGATTTGCGGCGAGTGTTGCAAAAATTTCAGGCTAATAAACCTGATCGTTGTCCGGCCGAGAAACTGTTCGTCCCTGATAGGTGGACTAGTAAAGTTATCTCTGAACTTCATTCTTCGGTGTTGGCTGGTCATCCAGGAATCTTTGGTACCAGAGAGTTAGTGGCTAGATCCTTCTGGTGGCCATCTCTGTCACGGGATGTACGTACTTTTGTGCAGTCCTGTGGGATTTGTGCTAGGGCTAAGCCCTGCTGTTCACGTGCCAGTGGGTTGCTTTTGCCCTTGCCGGTCCCGAAGAGGCCTTGGACACATATTTCGATGGATTTCATTTCTGACCTTCCCGTTTCTCAAAAGATGTCAGTCATTTGGGTGGTCTGTGATCGCTTTTCTAAAATGGTCCATCTGGTGCCCTTGGTTAAATTGCCTTCCTCCTCTGATTTGGTGCCTTTGTTCTTCCAGCATGTGGTTCGTTTGCATGGCATTCCTGAGAATATTGTTTCTGACAGAGGTTCCCAGTTTGTTTCAAGGTTCTGGCGAGCCTTTTGTGGTAGGATGGGCATTGACCTATCTTTTTCCTCGGCTTTCCATCCTCAGACTAATGGCCAGACCGAACGAACCAATCAGACCTTGGAAACATATCTGAGATGTTTTGTTTCTGCAGACCAGGATGATTGGGTGTCCTTTTTGCCGTTGGCTGAGTTCGCCCTTAATAATCGGGCCAGCTCGGCTACCTTGGTCTCTCCATTTTTCTGCAATTCTGGGTTCCATCCTCGTTTCTCTTCAGGACAGGTTGAGTCTTCGGACTGTCCTGGTGTGGATTCTGTGGTGGACAGGTTGCAGCAGATCTGGACTCAGGTAGTGGACAATTTGACCTTGTCCCAGGAGAAGGCTCAACTTTTCGCTAATCGCAGACGCCGTGTGGGTCCCCGACTTCGTGTTGGGGATCTGGTTTGGTTATCTTCTCGTCATATTCCTATGAAGGTTTCCTCTCCTAAATTTAAACCTCGTTTTATTGGTCCGTATAGGATTTCTGAGATTCTCAATCCTGTGTCCTTTCGTCTGACCCTCCCGGACTCCTTTTCCATACATAATGTATTCCATAGGTCGTTGTTGCGGAGATACGTGGCACCTATGGTTCCATCTGTTGAGCCTCCTGCCCCTGTTTTGGTGGAGGGGGAATTGGAGTATATTGTGGAGAAAATTTTGGATTCTCGTGTCTCTAGACGGAAACTCCAGTATCTGGTTAAATGGAAGGGTTATGCTCAGGAAGATAATTCCTGGGTTTTTGCCTCTGATGTCCATGCTCCAGATCTTGTTCGTGCCTTTCATGTGGCTCATCCTGGTCGGCCTGGGGGCTCTGGTGAGGGTTCGGTGACCCCTCCTCAAGGGGGGGGTACTGTTGTGAATTCTGTGGCTGAATTCACTCCTGTGGTCACAAGTGGTACTGCAGCTTCTGGGCTTCCTCCCTCAGGTGTTCTGGTGAGCTCGTTGGCTGCCTTGTTATTTAACTCCACCTGATTCTGTGTTCCTTGCTCCTTGTCAATGTTCCAGTGTTGGATCTGAGCTTCTGGATCTTTCCTGTGGCCTGCTGCTCTGCTTAGATAAGTGCTTCTTTGCTTTTGTTGCTGTTTTTTCTGTCCAGCTTGTCTATTCGTTTTTGCTGGAAGCTCTGAGACGCAAAGGGTGTACCGCCGTGCCGTTAGTTCGGCACGGTGGGTCTTTTTGCCCCCTTTGCGTGGTTTTTTGCTTTAGGGTTTTTTGTAGACTGCAAAGTTCTCTTTGCTATCCTCGCTCTATCTAGAATATCGGGCCTCACTTTGCTGAATCTATTTCATCCCTACGTTTTGTCTTTTCATCTTGCTAACAGTCATTATATGTGGGGGGCTGCCTTTTCCTTTGGGATATTTCTCTGAGGCAAGTCAGGCTTGTATTTCTATCTTCAGGCTAGTCAGTTCCTCAGGCTGTGCCGAGTTGCATAGGTAGTGTCAGGCGCAATCCACAGCTGCCTTTAGTTGTGTGTAGGATAGGTTCAGGTATTGCGGTCTACAGAGATTCCACGTCTAAGAGCTCGTTCTATTGTTTTTGGGTTTTTGTCAGATCACTGTATGTGCTCTGATTACTGGCACACTGTGTTACTGGATTGCCTTCATAACAGGGGACACAGGATGGGTGCAGCACATACCAGGATGGGGACGCAGGATGGGTGCAGCACATGACAGGATGGGGACGCAAGATGGGTGCAGCACAGACAGGATGTGGACGCAGGATGGGTGCAGCACATGACAGGATGGGAACGCAGGATGGGTGCAGCACATGACAGGATGGGGACGCAGGATGGGGACGCAGGATGGGTGCAGCACATACCAGGATGGGGGCGCAGGGTGGGTGCAGCACATGACAGGATGGGGACGCAGGATGGGTGCAGCACATGACAGGATGGGGGCACAGGATGGGTGCAGCACATGACAGGATGGGGACGCAGGATGGGTGCAGCACATGACAGGATGGGGACGCAGGATGGGTGCAGCACATGACAGGATGGGGACGCAGGATGGAGCAGCACATGACAGGATGGGGACGCAGGATGGAGCAGCACATGACAGGATGGGGACGCAGGATGGGTGCAGCACATGACAGGATGGGGACGCAGGATGGGTGCAGCACATGACAGGATGGGGACGCAGGATGGAGCAGCACATATGTTATGTTTGCTAATGACAGGTGTTATGAAGGCAATCCAGAAACACAGTGTGCTTAGCGATCACAGCGCACACAGTGATCTGACAAATACCCAAAAATACAAGAACGAGCTCTGAGACGTGGAATCTCTGTAGACTGCACACCTGATCCTATCCTAAACACAACTAAAAGCGGCTGTGGATTGCGCCTAACAACTACCTAGGCAACTCGGCACAGCCTAAGAAACTAGCTAGCCTGAAGATAGAAAAATAGGCCTGACTTGCCCCAGAGAAATTCCCCAAAGGAAGAGGCAGCCCCCCACATATAATGACTGTGAGTAAGATGAAAAGACAAAACGTAGGGATGAAAAAGATTCAGCAAAGTGGGGCCCGATATTCTAGGACAGAGCGAGGACAGTAAAGCAAACTTTGCAGTCTACAAAAAACCCTAAAGCAAAACCACGCAAAGGGGGCAAAAAAAAACAACCACCGTGCCGAACTAACGGCACGGCGGTACACCCTTTGCGTCTCAGAGCTTCCAGCAAAACAAAAGACAAGCTGGACAGAAAAAAAGCAACAAAAAAGCAAAAAGCACTTAGCTATACAGAGCAGCAGGTCACAGGAACAATCAGGAGAAGCTCAGATCCAACACTGAAACATTGACAAGGAGCAAGGATAGCAGCATCAGGCGGAGTTAAGTAATGAAGCAGTTAACGAGCTCACCAGAACACCTGAGGGAGGAAGCTCAGAAGCTGCAGTACCACTTGTGACCACAGGAGTGAATTCAGCCACAGAATTCACAACAGTACCCCCCCCTTGAGGAGGGGTCACCGAACCCTCACCAGAGCCCCCAGGCCGACCAGGATGAGCCGCATGAAAGGCACGAACAAGATCGGAAGCATGAACATCAGAGGCAAAAACCCAGGAATTATCTTCCTGAGCATAACCCTTCCATTTAACCAGATACTGGAGTTTCCGTCTAGAAACACGAGAATCCAAAATCTTCTCCACAATATACTCCAATTCCCCCTCCACCAAAACCGGGGCAGGAAGCTCAACAGATGGAACCATAGGTGCCACGTATCTCCGCAACAACGACCTATGGAATACATTATGTATGGAAAAGGAGTCTGGGAGGGTCAAACGAAAAGACACAGGATTGAGAACCTCAGAAATCCTATACGGACCAATAAAACGAGGTTTAAATTTAGGAGAGGAAACCTTCATAGGAATATGACGAGAAGATAACCAAACCAGATCCCCAACACGAAGTCGGGGACCCACACGGCGTCTGCGATTAGCGAAAAGTTGAGATTTCTCCTGGGACAAGATCAAATTGTCCACTACCTGAGTCCAGATCTGCTGCAACCTATCCACCACAGAATCCACACCAGGACAGTCCGAAGACTCAACCTGTCCTGAAGAGAAACGAGGATGGAACCCAGAATTGCAAAAAAATGGAGAAACCAAGGTAGCCGAGCTGGCCCGATTATTAAGGGCGAACTCAGCCAACGGCAAAAAGGACACCCAATCATCCTGGTCTGCAGAAACAAAACATCTCAGATATGTTTCCAAGGTCTGATTGGTTCGTTCGGTCTGGCCATTAGTCTGAGGATGGAAAGCCGAGGAAAAGGATAGGTTAATGCCCATCCTACCACAAAAGGTTCGCCAGAACCTTGAAACAAACTGGGAACCTCTGTCAGAAACAATATTCTCAGGAATGCCATGCAACCGAACCACATGCTGAAAGAACAAAGGTACCAAATCAGAGGAGGAAGGCAATTTAGCCAAGGGCACCAGATGGACCATTTTAGAAAAGCGATCACAGACCACCCAAATGACTGACATCTTTTGAGAAACGGGAAGGTCAGAAATGAAATCCATCGAAATATGTGTCCAAGGCCTCTTTGGGACCGGCAAGGGCAAAAGCAACCCACTGGCACGAGAACAGCAGGGCTTAGCCCTAGCACAAATCCCACAGGACTGCACAAAAGTACGTACATCCCGTGACAGAGATGGCCACCAGAAGGATCTAGCCACTAACTCTCTGGTACCAAAGATTCCAGGATGACCAGTCAATACCGAACAATGAAGTTCAGAGATAAGTTTATTAGTCCACCTATCAGGGACGAACAGTTTCTCTGCTGGACAACGATCAGGTTTATTCGCCTGAAATTTTTGCAGCACCCGCCGCAAATCAGGGGAGATGGCAGACACAATGACTCCTTCCTTGAGGATACCCGCCGGCTCAGATAAACCCGGAGAGTCGGGCACAAAACTCCTAGACAGAGCATCCGCCTTCACATTTTTAGAGCCCGGAAGGTACGAAATCACAAAGTCGAAGCGGGCAAAAAATAACGACCAACGGGCCTGTCTAGGATTCAAGCGCTTGGCAGACTCGAGATAAGTTAAGTTCTTATGATCAGTCAATACCACCACGCGATGCTTAGCTCCTTCAAGCCAATGACGCCACTCCTCGAATGCCCACTTCATGGCCAGCAACTCTCTATTGCCCACATCATAATTACGCTCAGCGGGCGAAAACTTCCTGGAAAAGAAAGCACATGGTTTCATCACTGAGCAATCAGAACCTCTCTGTGACAAAACCGCCCCTGCTCCAATCTCAGAAGCATCAACCTCGACCTGGAACGGAAGAGAAACATCTGGCTGACACAACACAGGGGCAGAACAAAAACGACGCTTCAACTCCTGAAAAGCTTCCACAGCAGCAGAAGACCAATTAACCAAATCAGCACCCTTCTTGGTCAAATCGGTCAATGGTTTGGCAATGCTAGAAAAATTACAGATGAAGCGACGATAAAAATTAGCAAAGCCCAGGAACTTTTGCAGACTTTTCAGAGATGTCGGCTGAATCCAATCCTGGATAGCTTGGACCTTAACTGGATCCATCTCGATAGTAGAAGGGGTAAAGATGAACCCCAAAAATGAAACTTTCTGCACACCGAAGAGACACTTTGATCCCTTCACAAACAAAGAGTTAGCACGCAGGACCTGAAAAACCATTCTGACCTGCTTCACATGAGACTCCCAATCATCTGAGAAGATCAAAATGTCATCCAAGTAAACAATCAGGAATTTATCCAGATACTCACAGAAGATGTCATGCATAAAAGACTGAAACACAGATGGAGCATTGGCAAGTCCGAACGGCATCACTAGATACTCAAAATGACCCTCGGGCGTATTGAATGCAGTTTTCCATTCATCTCCTTGCCTGATTTTCACCAGATTATACGCACCATGAAGATCTATCTTAGTGAACCAACTAGCCCCCTTAATCCGAGCAAACAAGTCAGATAACAATGGCAAGGGATACTGAAATTTAACAGTGATCTTATTAAGAAGGCGGTAATCAATACACGGTCTCAGCGAACCATCCTTCTTGGCTACAAAGAAGAACCCTGCTCCCAGTGGTGATGACGATGGGCGAATATGTCCCTTCTCCAGGGATTCCTTCACATAACTGCGCATAGCGGCGTGTTCGGGCACGGATAAATTAAATAATCGACCTTTAGGGAATTTACTACCAGGAATCAAATTGATAGCACAATCACAATCCCTATGCGGAGGTAGAGCATCGGACTTGGGCTCTTCAAATACATCCTGATAATCAGACAAGAACTCTGGGACCTCAGAAGGGGTGGATGACGAAATAGACAAAAATGGAACATCACCATGTACCCCCTGACAACCCCAGCTGGATACCGACATGGAATTCCAATCCAATACTGGATTATGGGTTTGTAGCCATGGCAACCCCAACACGACCACATCATGCAGATTATGCAACACCAGAAAGCGAATAACTTCCTGATGTGCAGGAGCCATGCACATGGTCAGCTGGGCCCAGTATTGAGGTTTATTCTTGGCCAAAGGTGTAGCATCAATTCCTCTCAATGGAATAGGACACCGCAAAGGCTCCAAGAAAAACCCACAACGTTTAGCATAATCCAAATCCATCAGATTCAGGGCAGCGCCCGAATCCACAAACGCCATGACAGAAAACGACGACAAAGAGCATATCAAGGTAATGGACAGAAGGAATTTGGACTGTACAGTACCAATGACGGCAGACCTAGCGGACCGCTTAGTGCGCTTAGGACAATCAGAAATAGCATGAGTGGAATCACCACAGTAGAAACACAGACCATTCAGACGTCTGTATTCCTGCCGTTCAACTCTAGTCATAGTCCTATCGCACTGCATAGGCTCAGGTTTAACCTCAGGCAGTACCTCCAAATGGTGCACAGATTTACGCTCGCGCAAGCGTCGACCGATCTGAATGGCCAAAGACAAAGACTCATTCAAACCAGCAGGCATAGGAAATCCCACCATGACATCCTTAAGAGCCTCAGAGAGACCCTTTCTGAACAAAGCTGCCAGCGCAGATTCATTCCACAGAGTGAGTACTGACCATTTCCTAAATTTCTGACAATATACTTCTATATCATCCTGACCCTGGCACAAAGTCAGCAAATTTTTCTCAGCCTGATCCACTGAATTAGGCTCATCGTACAGCAATCCGAGCGCCAGGAAAAACGCATCGACACTACTCAATGCAGGGTCTCCTGGCGCAAGAGAAAATGCCCAGTCTTGAGGGTCGCCGCGCAAAAAAGAAATAATAATCAAAACCTGTTGAATAGGATTACCAGAAGAATGAGGTTTCAAGGCCAGAAATAGCTTACAATTATTTTTGAAACTTAGAAACTTAGTTCTATCTCCAAAAAACAAATCAGGAATAGGAATTCTTGGTTCTAACATAGATTTCTGATCAATAGTTTCTTGAATTTTTTGTACATTTATAACGAGATTATCCATTGAAGAGCACAGACCCTGAATATCCATGTCCACACCTGTGTCCAGAATCACCCAAATGTCTAGGGGAAAAAAAAAAAAGTGAACACAGAGCAGAAAAAAAAAAAAAAAATGATGTCAGAAGGAAAAGGCAGCCCCCCATATATAATGACTGTGAGTAAGATGAAAAGACAAAACGTAGGGATGAAAAAGATTCAGCAAAGTGGGGCCCGATATTCTAGGACAGAGCGAGGACAGTAAAGCGAACTTTGCAGTCTACAAAAAACCCTAAAGCAAAACCACACGCAAAGGGGGCAAAAAAAAACCCCACCGTGCCGAACTAACGGCACGGCGGTACACCCTTTGCGTCTCAGAGCTTCCAGCAAAACAAAAGACAAGCTGGACAGAAAAAAAGCAACAAAAAAGCAAAAAGCACTTAGCTATACAGAGCAGCAGGTCACAGGAACAATCAGGAGAAGCTCAGATCCAACACTGAAACATTGACAAGGAGCAAGGATAGCAGCATCAGGCGGAGTTAAGTAATGAAGCAGTTAACGAGCTCACCAGAACACCTGAGGGAGGAAGCTCAGAAGCTGCAGTACCACTTGTGACCACAGGAGTGAATTCAGCTACAGAATTCACAACACACATACCAGGATGGAGACCATATACCAATATAAATGCTCGCCACCCGGGCGTAGAACGGGTTCAATAGCTAGTAGTAGTATAAACAGACTCTGTTACTTCACAGAGTCTGTTAGCAAAGATAACACTGTGCCCTGTTTGGCTCATAGAGGACCACAGATGGTGGTCATGCAGTCAAATGCAAACATGAAACTCCTCACCGGAGGTGCCAGCAATTCTAGGGGCTTATTTCAGCCTGGTCCCTGACTGCATACAAACATGACCACACTGGCGCTGAGCTCATACATAAATTGATACTAGCGCATGGCCGTGCGGTATACAGGACCTTCCTAGAAGGACCAATGAGAGGCTGCCACAGACATTGAACACCTTCAGGACCTTCCTAGAGGACCAATAGGATTTGCTGCAGTACCTGAGCATGTGACCCTTGATCTCCAATGAGAGATCTTACCCTGGGCATGCTCAGAAGGGGAAAAGTAGGACTTAGTCCCAAAGACGTCTGCTCGCTGCTGACCAGTACTGGCTACAATGGCAGAAGCTGGAAGGACAGCAGTAACCCTTCGCACAGTGTCAGACTGAGCATGACACTGGGACCGATGCCTCCGCTGAGCAGGCTCCACTGTGGCAGGAGAAGAATGGGAGACCGCAGCAGAGATGGCTCGAGATTCCCCCTGTGCAGAGGCAGGAACTTGACCCCTAACACGGTGTCCTTTGAAAAGCCGTCAATTCAGCGTGGTGTACAGTAAAACACTGATAGAATAGACATATACACATAGAATAGGTATATATATGTCAGTGAGACACCTATATATTTATATTTAATGCAGCACTAGATAGCAGAAAAGTCGGTAATTCAATTGCCGGCTTTTGCTATCTCCTTCACAAACTCGACAGGATATGAGACATGGTTTACATACAGTAAACCATTTCATATTCCTTATTTTATTACATATTCCTCACTACTAATGTAAGAAATGTCTGTGTGTAAAATTTGGTGGCTGTAGCTGTTAGAATAAAGGGTTAAATCACGGAAAAAACTGGCGTGGGCTCCTGAGCAATTTTCTCCGCCAGAGTGATAAAGCCGGAGACTGAGGGCAGATATTAATAGCCTAGAGAGGGACCATGGATATTGCCACCCGCCCCCCCCCCCTAAAAACATCTGCCCCCAGCCACCCCAGAAAAGGCACATCTGTAAGATACGCCTATTCTGGCACTTGGCCACTCTCTTCCCACTCCCGAGTAGCGGTGGGATATGGGGTAATAAAGGGTTAATATCACCTTGTATTGACATTAAGCCTGGCTAATAATAGGGAGGCATCAATAAGACACGTATCCATTATTAATCCAATACTAGTCAATGGTTAATAAAACACACACACATTAGGAAAAAAGAATTTTAATGAAATAAAGATACAGGGTGTTGTAATAGTTTATTATACTCTCAATCCATTTGAAGACCCTTGTCACCTGAAACAAAGTTAAAATAAAAAATCAACAATATCCCATACCTTCTGTCGTTCAGTCTTGTCCCACGCTGTAAATCCATCTGAAGGGGTTAAATAATTTTACAGCCAGGAGGCTAGCATAAGAAAATATTCAGAAAGATTCCCATGCTAGACTTCATATGAGGTTATGCCAGCAGGGGGCGCAGCATCTCAAGTCTAGGTAGCTACGTTCCCCTGCATTCCATTCATTCCCCAGATTTTACAGGCAGGAGCACAGCTGTATAATAAACTATTACAACACCCTGTGTCTTTATTTCATTAAAATACTTTTTTCCTAATGTGTGTGCATTTTATTAACCATTTACTAGTATTGGATTAATAATGGATAGGTGTCTTATTGACGCCTCTCCATTATTAACCAGGCTTAATGTCACTTTACAATAGCAAGGTGATATTAACCCTTTATTACCCCATATTCCACCGCTACTCGGGAGTGGGAAGAGTGAGGCCAAGTACCAGAATAGGTGCATCTTACAGATGTGCAATTTGTGGGGTGGCTGGGGGCAGATGTTTTTAGCCAGGGGGGGCAATATCCATGGTCCCTCTCTAGACTATTAATATTTGCCCTCAGTCACCGGCTTTACCACTCTGGCGGAGAAAATTGCGCGAGAGCCCACGCCAATTTTTTCCGTGATTTAACCCTTTATTTTAACAGCTAGAGCCACCAAATTTTACACACAGACAATTCTTACATTAGTAGTGAGTAGTGTTGAGCCACCTCCCTAGTGTTCGGGTTCGGTTTGGTTCGTCAAACAGGGAGGTGTTCACCGAACTGTTCGTCGAACGTTTGACGAACACCGTCGAACCCCATTGAAACCAATGGCAGGCAAACACAAACACATACAAACACATAGAAAACACCTTAAAAGGTGTCCAAAAGCTGACAAACTGCTCAGCAGTCACAGCAAACACGTGGAAAAGTCACAACTACATATAGTCATGCGAAAAGAAAAGAGTTGGAGGAGTAAAAGGAGGAGGAGACACAGATATAGGCATGTCATGCCCTTCTAAAATCAAGAAAGGCTGGAGTAAAAATCTAAACTCACTATACCAACACCCAGACGTCTTGACAAAAAGAAAAAAATAAATATCTTTAGGTAGAATGGCGGCGGGTCCATTCAGAACACTTTCCTTAGAAGACGTAGTGGTACCCCCATTGGGAGATGTGCCCAAAAATGAACCCAATACATTCAGACTAATCCACCATTGTCATATCCAAGGGACAGGTCAGTAAACGGCAACATCGACGCGGAACCAAGTAAAGTACTATGTACTGTACCTCCTTTGACGAGGCAATCAGGCGGGTCAAGAAATTGGTGAGGGGCACCCTAATGGCCAAAACAGACATTGAGGGGGCGTTCCGGTTACTACCTGTGCCTCCGAATAGTGTCCTCCCATTGGGCTGCTTCTGTGAAGGAGCATACTACATGCCCATGGGGTGCTCCATATCCTGCTCACTATTTGAGGCGTTTAGTTGCTTCCACGAATGTGTCGTCATGGACGTTTGTAAGGCGGCACATATTATCCATTACCTCGACGACTTCTTATGCCTGGGCCCAAAAAGATTCGCCACAGTGTGAAAACACGCGGTAGTCCACCTGTGAGAAGGCGAGAGCTGGAGGGAGAGTGGACACCCCAGAGCCGAGGGGTTAGATAGAGAAAGAAAGAAGGCGGTGTAGCTTGCTCCATGGGTGGGGTACGCTGCTGAGTAGCACCAAATTCTACTAGGCCCAAAAGGATTTCCTGTTCTAGATGCCGTTACAAAATAGTAGTTAGGTAAACAGGTGGTGTAGCTTGCTTCATGGGTGGGGTACGCTGCTGATTTGCACCAAATTCTACTAGGCCCAAAAGGATTTCCTGGGCCAGATGCCATTAAAAAATAGTAGTTAGGTAAACAGGCGGTGTAGCTTGCTTCATGGGTGGGGTACGCTGCTGAGTAGCACCAAATTCTACTAGGCCCAAAAGGATTTCCTGTGCTAGATGCCGTTACAAAATAGTAGTTAGGTAAACAGGCGGTGTAGCTTGCTTCATGGGTGGGGTACGCTGCTGAGTAGCACCAAATTCTACTAGGCCCAAAAGGATTTCCTGTGCTAGGTGCTGTTACAAAATAGTAGTTAGGTAAACAGGCGGTGTAGCTTGCTTCATGGGTGGGGTACGCTGCTGAGTAGCAGAAATTGCTACTAGGCCCAAAAGGATTTCCTGGGCCAGATGCCGTTAAAAAATAGTACTTAGGTAAACAGGCGGTGTAGCTTGCTTCATGGGTGGAGTACGCTGCTGAGTAGCACCAAATTCTACTAGGCCTAAAAGGATTTCCTGTGCTAGATGCCGTTACAAAATAGTGGTTAGGTAAACAGGCAGTGTAGCTTGCTTCATGTGTGGGGTACGCTGCTGATTTGCACCAAATTCTACTAGGCCCAAAAGGATTTCCTGTGCTAGGTGCCGTTACAAAATAGTAGTTAGGTAAACAGGCGGTGTAGCTTGCTTCATGGGTGGGGTACGCTGCTGAGTAGCACCAAATTCTACTAGGCCCAAAAGGATTTCCTGTGCTAGATGCCGTTACAAAATAATAGTTAGGTAAACAGGCGGTGTAGCTTGCTTCATGGGTGGGGTACGTTGCTGAGTTGCACCAAATTCTACTTGGCCCAAAAGGATTTCCTGGGCCAGATGCCATTAAAAAATAGTAGTTAGGTAAACAGGCGGTGTAGCTTGCTTCATGGGTGGGGTACGCTGCTGAGTTGCACCAAATTCTACAAGGCCCAAAAGGATTTCCAGTGCTAGATGCGGTTACAAAATAGTAGTTAGGTAAACAGGTGGTGTAGCTTGCTTCATGGGTGTGGTACGCTGCTGAGTAGCACCAAATTCTACAAGGTCCTTTAGGATTTCCTGGGCCAGATGTAACGCCCCTGTCCATGTCTACTCGTCCAAGTAACTGTGGTGAAATGCACCCTGTCAGACACAGAGTTTCTCAAGGAAGTGGTGATGTTGTGTGCGACATGCTGGTGTAGCGCAGGCACAGCTTTCTTTGAGAAGTAGTGGCAACTTGGCATCTGGTACTGGGGCACTGCGACGGACGTAAGGTCTCGAAACTCCTCTGTGTCCACCAGGCGGAAAGGCAGCATTTCTGTAGCTAACAGCTTGCTGATGGAGAAATTCAACCTCTTAGCTTTGTCATGGCTAGGAGGAAATGGTCTTTTACTTGTCCACATCTGAGGGACTAAGGGCTGGCTGCCGTGCTTAGATGGAGTTGAGTAGGGTGTCCCCAGCAAACTGCTGGTGATATGGAAATTTGGTTTGGATAAATTTATCCCGTGCGTGCTGTGGCCGTTCCCAATAAGACTGAGTATTTTGAGCGCTCAAGAATGAACTGTACACCATTGTGACAGAAAAGCATTCCATCAATACTGACACTTTATTGTACATACATAGTTTTATAATTGCATATAGCAAGGAGTGGTTAGGGGTGGTTACTTAATTACCATATTGTCTAGCTCCTCTGTTATTGGTTATCTGAATATATATGGAATATTGTGATTAATGCACATATGATTGCTGATTAAGCAACTAAAATGTAGCTCTCGGCATTTAGGACAAAGTTGAGACATCTGATCAGCACTTAATACATCTGGCACCGTTGATCTGCCATTTCAGCAAGATTCAGCGATATTCTAGACATTACTTCAGGACATCTGGTCTGACTTCCGTTTTTTGCTTGGAAAAAACCCATACAGTTTGTCTGGCTTATATCAGTTTATGTCAGCCATTTTAAGCCATTGATTATAAAGTATATATTAGCTGTGGATATATGAGTACATATAATTATAGAGGAGTATACATGCAAGTGAGATCTATATGATATATATATTTCTATCACAAGCCCCCCTTAGATATCACTTGCCCTAATCCTAGCCTCCTGTCCCAAAGCACTGCAACTCTTTTGTGCTGCCGGTAAACTGACGCAAGCCTAGCGCCTACGCCCCACTCCGTACAGACTTTTCGCAAATGGGCGGACAGGAGATCTGTCCCTAACGGGGGTTTGTTGCAATCAATCTCTTAGTCAATAGCATGTGTAGTGTATTCTTTATCAGGTAGGTCATCTATTCGGTCAGGCAGGGCTTCCACAACATCATTCTGGCTTGGGTGTCATCTTCTGGTAGGGGAGCTTTCTTGCAATGCGATGAGTGGATCCAAGTGGGTCTTCCCACCAGTTTCACAGAGTTTGGTGTCATCAGCAGCACTTGAACAAGACCATCAAATCTGGGATCGAGTGGTGTTCTCCTTACAAACTTTTTTCACCAACACCCAGTCTCCTGGCTTCAAGGAGTGCGTACCGGACACTGAATCTGGATCTGGCAATGAAGAAAAAACTTGAGAATGGATGTTAGCAAGTTTCTTGGTGAGTTCAATTAAATAAGCAAAGTATCATATTGCATAATCAGCTGCTGAGGGAAAGAATACCCCTAACCTGGGGCTAGACTCAAACAAAATTTCATATGGTGACAGCTTTTCTGGGCCTCTGGAAGTGTGCCTTACACTAAGTAGTGTGATTGGGAGTGTCTCCTGCCATGGTTTGCGTGTCTCTTGGGCCACTTTCAACATCCTGTTCTTAAGTGTCCCATTCAGTCTTTCTACTTTCTCGCTGCTCTGGGGATTGTAGGGAGTGCGTAGGCTTAAATCTGACCCTACTGCTGACCAGATCTCCCGTGTGAGATTTGCTGTGAACGCGGGTCCCTGGTCACTCTCTATCACTTCTGGGACCCCATATCTGCATATCTCATCTCTGAGAGTAGCTTCTTTGCAGTAGTCTTTGCTGACTGATTCTTCACTGGGAAAGCTTCTGGCCATCCTGAGAACACGTCCACGACCACAAGGGCATATTCAAATCCTCCACTTGGCGACATCTGGATGTGGTCTATCTGGATCCTCTGGAAGGGGTGCAGTAGAGGTGCAGTGGTCTGGCAAGATAATGTGTGGGAACTTTTTTCATCCTTCCGGGGTTGCATTTGCTGCAGGTCAAACAGCTGCTAGTGAACTTGGCTGTTAGGGTGGAGATCCCTGGAGCGGACCAGTAAGCACCAATTAGATCATTCATCTGTGTCTTTGATCTGTGTGTGGGCCCATGTGCCCACTGGACCACCATATTGTACTTGCTTCGGGGTAAACAGGGTTTGTAGTCCATAGAGTATACCCTTCCTTCTTCATGTGTTGTGTTATGATCTGGTGGCCTAGGAGCAGCATGAGACGGGCTCTGGAGAAGGTGGTCCCTGTACTGACCGCAAACCCTGAACCTAGCAGCGCAACTAGAAGTAGCCGTGGGGGGTACCTAACACTCCCTAGACCGCTCGGCACAGCCTAAGATCTAACTACCCCTAAAGACAGAAACAGGAAACCTATCTTGCCTCAGAGAAAATCCCCAAAGGATAGATAGCCCCCCATAAATATTGACTGTGAGAGGAGAGGGAAATAACATACGCAGATATGAAATCAGATTTTAGCATAGGAGGCCATACTAGCTAAAAAGAAAGAATAGAACAGAGTACTATGCGGTCAGTATAAAAACACTAGAAAATATCCACCGCAGAAAATACGAATCACCACATCTGACTAAAGACATGGGGGTATATCTGCATCTCCAGAGAAAAAGCTAGGCTGCAAAAAATCCTTCACAGACTAAGCTGGACAAGACAAAAACATGAAAATGCACAGCACTATAAGGTCCACAGCAGGTGGATAGCAAAAACAAAGCCAGGACTTATCTTTGTAGAAAAACACAGCAAACTGGAGAGACCAGCAGGGAAGTGAATCCTTCAAGAACAATGGACAACTGGCACTGACTAAAGGATCCTGCAAAGCTATATACCCCAGTCAGTTTTGCAATTAGCAGACACACCTGTCCACTCCTGCAGTCCAGGCACAACTGCATTACCCTCTACAACCACCGGAGGGAGCCCAAAAGCAGAATTCACAACAGTGTTGCTCCCTTCCGCATCCAGCATTCCTTATTGTCCTTTTTTGGGGCTTGCTCTTGCAGCTTTTTGAGCAGATCCCAGGATGTCATCTGGTCAGGTTTCTTGTCTTCAGTCGTCATGTAGTAGCCGTCCGGCTCTACGACCTCTCCCACTTCTCCATATTGTCTTCGTTTGATTGCTTCTTTTGCTGCCATATCCGCCATGTTATTGCCCCGTGCCTCTACTGTGTTCAATTTTCCATATGCTTTGACTTTTAGTACTGCCACCATTTTTAGAAGTTGCAGTGCTTGATTGCTGGTCACTGCACATCCTGTCTGGAATCTTCCTTCATCATCTGCAAATCTGAAGCCATCCACATAGAGGATCAACTCTGGGTTGGTGTGGCTCTTCTGCCACCTTGGGTAGTCCTGCTGTTTCCTGTTGCATGATGCTGAAGCAATCATGGTCACCTGTCCGGAGCAAATCCAGATCCCTACGGAAGGTATCCTGCAGATTTTGATCAGAATTTTGATCTGAGGGTCCATATCTGTATCCCCCTTGGGAGTGGAAGTAGAGTGGACGGGTTGAGGACTGTGCATCTGGAGATTGTGACATTGTCGGGCAGGAGTAGAGAGCACTGGAGGCGAAGATGCCTGGCGGTGGAGAGATGTTTTGGCTGGGTTTGGTTGAGGATTTCTGAGATGTCATGCGGAGCCAGGATTTCCAATGGATATCAAAGAATGATGTCAGCAGTCTTGTCCAGAAGGGCGTATGCTGCAAATGCTGCTCTCATGCAGGAGGGGGCTTCCCTTGCAACTGGATCCAAGCAAGCTGAAAAGTAGCCCAAAGGTCTCTACTTTCCCCCCTGAAGGTGCGTCAGGACTCCAGTAGCAAGGCCTTCTTTTTCCATCAGGTAGAGACGGAATGGCTTCTCGTAGTCAGGTAGGCCTAGTGCTGGCGTTGAGACTACAGAGCATTTTAACTTCTTGAAAGAGCTGAAGGTTTCATCTGTCAGGAGGAACGGGGTTACGTTGACGCAATCATCCAGAGGCTGAATTAGGACTAAGGCATCAGGGATCCAGGCTCTGCAATATGAAACTAGACCAAGGAAGACCTGTAGCGCCTTTGGAGTTGGAGGAACCATCTTCTCCACTGTGGTCTTCCGGTCATCTGACAGGTGTTTCGTCTGGTAAGCAATACAGTGTCCCTGGAACGTAACTCGCTTCAGACACCACTGGACTTTGTTCTTTGATACTTTTGCTGTGCTGCTCCGCCAGGTAGAGTAGGAGAGACAAGGAATGGGCTTTACACGTGTCAAAGTCAACTGCACAAAGGAGTAGATTGTCCACGTATTGTAGCAGGGTTACTTCCGCATGTTCTGTGATCCAGTTGTTGAGGACTGTGGACTGTTGTGAATTCTGTTATCGAACTCCCTCCTGTGGTCATGAATGGTACTTCGGCGAGTTCTGTCCATGGACTCCCTCTGGTGGCTGTGAGTGGAGCTGCTGGTTCTGAGGTTCCTTCCACAGGTGACTTAGTTTATTCTTTGGCTGGCTTCTCTCTTTAACTCCACTCAGATCGTTACTCCATGCCAGCTGTCAATGTTCTTGTACTGGTTCAGTTCGCTCTTGGATCTTTCTGGCAACCTGTCTACTCCTGCAGAAGCTAAGTCCCTGCTAGTTAATTATTTGTTCTTTGTTTTCTTGTCCAGCTTGCTATCATGATTTTGCCTTGCTAGCTGGAAGCTCTGGGATGCAGAGTGGCACCTCCGCACCGTGAGTCGGTGCGGGGGTCTTTTTGCACACTCTGCGTGGTCTTTTTGTAGTTTTTGTGCTGACCGCAAAGATACCTTTCCTATCCTCAGTCTGTTTAGTAAGTCTGGCCTCCTTTGCTGAAACCTGTTTCATTTCTGTGTTTGTGACTTTCATCTTAACTCACAGTCAATATATGTGGGGGGCTGCCTTTTCCTTTGGGGAATTTCTCTGAGGCAAGGCAGGCTTTATTTTCCATCTCTAGGGCTAGTTAGCTCTTAGGCTGTGAAGAGGCATCTAGGCAGAGTTAGGTACGCTCCACGGCTATTTCTAGTGTGTGTGATAGGATTAGGGGTTGCGGTCAGCAGAGCTCCCACTTCCCAGAGCTTGTCCTGTGTTAGTTTAACCATCAGGTCGTTCCGGGTGCTCCTAACCACCAGGTCCATAACAGTACAGCTGGCCCAAAGTGTTAATGCATCTCAATAGAGGGATAAGAGAAGTTCTGAGACCATTTTATTTCCTCTGCAGAGTGTTTTGTCTTTCTTTTCCCCTTAACCTCTGGGTGGTTCAGGACACAGGTGTAGATAAGGACATTCAAGGTCTGTCCTCTTGTGTGGATCATCTCACTGCAAGGGTACAAAACATTCAAGATATTGTGGTTCAGAATCCGATGTTAGAGCCTAGAATTCCTATTCCTGATTTGTTTTCTGGGGATAGATCTAAGTTCCTGAATTTCAAAAATAATTGTAAACTGTTTCTTGCTTTGAAACCCCGCTCCTCTGGTGACCCCGTTCAACAAGAAAGAATCATTATTTCTTTGTTGCGTGGCGACCCTCAAGACTGGGCATTTTCCCTTGCGCCAGGAGATCCTGCATTGCGTGATGTAGATGCGTTTTTTCTGGCGCTTGGATTGCTTTATGATGAACCAAATTCAGTGGATCAGGCAGAGAAAATCTTGCTGGCTTTGTGTCAGGGTCAGGATGAAGCGGAGGTATATTGTCAGAAGTTTAGAAAGTGGTCTGTGCTTACTCAGTGGAATGAGTGTGCCCGGGTGGCGATTTTCAGAAAGGGTCTTTCTGAAGCCCTTAAGGATGTCATGGTGGGATTTCCCACGCCTGCTGGTCTGAATGAGTCTATGTCCTTGGCCATTCAGATCGATCGGCGCTTGCGTGAGCGCAAAGCTGTGCACCATTTGGCGGTATTCTCTGAGCATAGGCCTGAGCCTATGCAATGTGATAGGACTTTGACCAGAGCTGAACGGCAAGAACACAGACGTCGGAATGGGCTGTGTTTTTACTGTGGTGATTCCACTCATGCTATCTCCGATTGTCCTAAGCGCACTAAGCGGTTCGCTAGGTCTGCCACCATTGGTACGGTACAGTCTAAATTTCTTTTGTCCGTTACTCTGATTTGCTCTTTGTCGTCCTATTCTGTTATGGCATTTGTGGATTCAGGCGCTGCCCTGAATTTGATGGACTTGGAGTTTTCCAGGCGCTGTGGTTTTTTCTTGGAGCCCTTGCAGTATCCTATTCCATTGAGAGGAATTGATGCTACGCCTTTGGCCAAGAATAAGCCTCAGTACTGGACTCAATTGACCATGTGCATGGCTCCTGCACATCAGGAGGATATGCGCTTTTTGGTGTTGCATAATCTGCATGATGTGGTCGTTTTGGGGTTGCCATGGCTACAGGTCCATAATCCAGTATTGGATTGGAAATCAATGTCTGTGTCCAGCTGGGGTTGTCAAGGGGTACATGGTGATGTTCCATTGCTGTCAATTTCGTCTTCCACTCCTTCTGAAGTCCCTGAGTTTTTGTCGGATTACCGGGATGTATTTGATGAGCCCAAATCCAGTGCCCTACCTCCTCATAGGGACTGCGATTGTGCTATTAATTTGATTCCTGGTAGTAAGTTTCCTAAGGGCCGACTGTTCAATTTATCTGTGCCAGAGCACGCCGCTATGCGGAGTTATATAAAGGAATCCTTGGAGAAAGGGCTTATTCGCCCGTCGTCATCACCATTGGGAGCAGGGTTCTTTTTTGTGGCCAAGAAGGATGGTTCTTTGAGACCTTGTATTGATTACCGCCTTCTTAATAAGATCACTGTCAAATTTCAGTACCCTTTGCCGCTGCTGTCTGTTTTATTTGCTCGGATTAAGGGGGCTAGTTGGTTCACCAAGATAGATCTTCGAGGGGCGTATAATCTTGTGCGTATTAAACAGGGCGATTAATGGAAAACTGCATTTAATACGCCCGAGGGCCATTTTGAGTACCTGGTGATGCCATTCGGGCTTTCTAATGCTCCTTCTGTGTTTCAGTCCTTTATGCATGACATCTTCCGAAAGTACCTGGATAGATTCATGATTGTATATTTGGATGATATTTTGGTCTTTTCGGATGATTGGGAGTCTCATGTGAAGCAGGTCAGAATGGTGTTCCAGGTCCTTCGTGCGAATTCCTTGTTTGTGAAGGGGTCAAAATGTCTCTTTGGAGTTCAGAAGGTTTAATTTTTGGGTTTCATTTTTTCCCCTTCTACTATCGAGATGGACCCTGTTAAAGTTCAGGCCATTTATAATTGGACTCAGCCGACATCTGTGAAGAGCCTGCAGAAGTTCCTGGGCTTTGCTAATTTTTACCGTCGCTTCATCGCTAATTTTTCTAGTGTTGCTAAACCGTTGACTGATTTGACCAAGAAAGGTGCTGATGTGGTCAATTTGTCCTCTGCGGCCGTAGAGGCTTTTCAGTAGTTGAAGCGTCATTTTTCTTCTGCCCCTGTGTTGTGCGAGCCAGATGTTTCGCTCCCGTTTCAGGTCGAGGTTGATGCTTCTGAGATTGGAGCAGGGGCTGTTTTGTCTCAAAGAAGTTCTGATGGCTCGGTGATGAAACCATGTGCTTTTTTTTCTAGAAAGTTCTCGCCTGCTGAGCGCAATTATGATGTTGGCAATCGATAGTTGTTGGCCATCAAGTGGGCATTCGAGGAGTGGCGACATTGGCTTGAAGGAGCCAAGCATCACGTGGTGGTCTTGACGGATCACAAGAATTTGACTTATCTCGAGTCTGCCAAACGGTTGAATCCTAGACAGGCTCGATGGTCGCTGTTTTTCTCCCGTTTTGATTTTGTGGTTTCATACCTTCCGGGCTCTAAGAATGTGAAGGCTGATGCCCTTTCAAGGAGTTTTGTGCGGCGGGTATTCTCAAAGAGGGGGTAATTTTGTCTGCCATCTCGCCTGATTTGCGGCGGGTACTGCAGAAGTTTCAGGCTGATAGACCTGACCGTTGTCCAGCGGAGAAACTGTTTGTCCCTGATAGATGGACTAGTAGAGTTATCTCTGAGGTTCATTGTTCGGTGTTGGCTGGTCATCCTGGAATCTTTGGTACCAGAGATTTGGTGGCTAGATCCTTTTGGTGGCCTTCTTTGTCACGGGATGTGCGTTCTTTTGTGCAGTCCTGTGGGACTTGTGCTCGGGCTAAGCCCTGCTGTTCTCGTGCCAGTGGGTTGCTTTTGCCCTTGCCGGTCCCGAAGAGGCGATGGACGCATATTTCCATGGATTTTATTTCAGATCTCCCTGTCTCTCAAAGGATGTCGGTCATTTGGGTGGTTTGTGATCGCTTCTCTAAGATGGTCCATTTGGTACCCTTGTCTAAATTGCCTTCCTCCTCTGATTTGGTGCCATTATTTTTCCAGCATGTGGTTCGTTTGCATGGCATTCCGGAGAACATCGTCTCGGACAGAGGTTCTCAGTTTGTTTCGAGGTTTTGGCGGTCCTTTTGTGCTAAGATGGGCATTGATTTGTCTTTTTCTTCGGCTTTCCATCCTCAGACTAATGGACAAACCGGACGAACTAATCAGACTTTGGAAACATATCTGAGATGCTTTGTTTCTGCTGATCAGGATGATTGGGTGTCCTTCTTGCCTTTGGCTGAGTTCGCTCTTAATAATCGGGCCAGCTCGGCTACTTTGGTTTCGCCTTTTTTCTGTAATTCTGGTTTCCATCCTCGTTTCTCTTCAGGGCAGGTTGAGCCTTCGGACTGTCCTGGTGTGGATTCTGTGGTGGACAGGTTGCAGCAGATTTGGACTCATGTGGTGGACAATTTGACATTGTCCCAGGAGAAGGCTCAACGTTTCGCTAACCGCCGGCGCTGTGTTGGTCCCCGACTTCGTGTTGGGGATTTGGTTTGGTTGTCGTCTCGTTATGTTCCTATGAAGGTTTCCTCTCCTAAGTTTAAGCCTCGTTTCATTGGTCCGTATAAGATTTCTGAAGTTCTCAATCCTGTGTCATTTCGTTTGGCCCTTCCTGATTCTTTTGCCATCCATAATGTGTTCCATAAGTCGTTATTGCGGAGATACATGGCGCCTATGGTTCCCTCCGTTGATCCTCCTGCCCCGGTGTTGGTCGAGGGGGAGTTGGAGTATGTGGTGGAGAAGATTTTAGATTCTCGTATTTCGAGACGGAAACTCCAGTACCTGGTCAAGTGGAAGGGTTATGGTCAGGAAGATAATTCCTGGGTTTTTGCCTCTGATGTTCATGCTGCCAATCTAGTTCGTGCCTTTCATTTGGCTCCTCCTGATCGGCCTGGGGGCTCTGGTGAGGGTTCGGTGACCCTTCCTCAAGGGGGGGTACTGTTGTGAATTCTGTTATCGAACTCCCTCCTGTGGTCATGAATGGTACTTCGGCGAGTTCTGTCCATGGACTCCCTCTGGTGGCTGTGAGTGGAGCTGCCGGTTCTGAGGTTCCTTCCACAGGTGACTTAGTTTATTCTTTGGCTGGCTGCTCTATTTAACTCCACTCAGATCGTTACTCCTAGCCAGCTGTCAATGTTCTTGTACTGGTTCAGTTCGCTCTTGGATCTTTCTGGCAACCTGTCTACTCCTGCAGAAGCTAAGTCCCTGCTAGTTAATTATTTGTTCTTTGTTTTCTTGTCCAGCTTGCTATCATGATTTTGCCTTGCTAGCAGGAAGCTCTGGAAGGCAGAGTGGCACCTCCGCACCGTGAGTTGGTGCGGGGTTCTTTTTGCACACTCTGCATGGTCTTTTTGTAGTTTTTGTGCTGACCGCAAAGATACCTTTCCTATCCTCAGTCTGTTTAGTAAGTCTGGCCTCCTTTGCTGAAACCTGTTTCATTTCTGTGTTTGTGACTTTCATCTTAACTCACAGTCAATATATGTGGGGGGCTGCCTTTTCCTTTGGGGATTTTCTCTGAGGCAAGGTAGGCTTTATTTTCCATCTCTAGGGCTAGTTAGCTCTTAGGCTGTGAAGAGGCATCTAGGCAGAGTTAGGTACGCTCCACGGCTATTTCTAGTGTGTGTGATAGGATTAGGGGTTGCGGTCAGCAGAGCTCCCACTTCCCAGAGCTTGTTCTGTGTTAGTTTAACCATCAGGTCGTTCCGGGTGCTCCTAACCACCAGGTCCATAACAGTGGACATTGCTTTGCTGAACTGTGAAGGGCTATTCTGGGCCTGCTGTGGCATCACTGTCCATGTGTGCTGTCCCCCCTGGTGCGTTAAGGCAAACAGGTACTGGTCATCCAGGTGAAGGGGAACACTGAAGAAAACATTAGCCATGTCGGTCACTGTGAACACTTTTGCTGTGGCAGGCACATTTGAGAGCAGAGTGTGCAGATTCGGCACAATTGGAGTTTCAAACACTGTGGCATCATTCACAGCTCTCAGGTCATGTACCATTCTGAACTTGGCTGGCTCTCCTTTTACAGTCTTTTTCTTGACCGGGAAAAGCGGGGTATTGCAAGGCGATGTGCAAGGAACAATGATTCCTATTTCCAGGTAGACCTTCAGTTGGTCAGAGGCAGCTTGACTCTAGGCCTGGCCTGGGCCTTACGAGGGTACGGGGTACCTGGCTTGAGTGACACCTGTACTGGGGCA
Organism: Ranitomeya imitator; assembly: GCF_032444005.1. Lineage (NCBI taxonomy): Eukaryota > Metazoa > Chordata > Amphibia > Anura > Dendrobatidae > Ranitomeya > Ranitomeya imitator. Next base: position 145,150,974 of record NC_091288.1, on the reverse strand, counting down.
ACTTGAGGTTTTTTCCCACGTCCTGGGGTCCCTTAGACCATAGACTTTCTGGTACTACGTCCAGTACCTCCTTGAGTAGGCCTCATGGGTTGTTTGAGGTTCTTGTAGGGCCGCCAGCATGATTCTTCTTGGGTCAGGGATGAAGAAAATGTCACATCCCATCTTCCTGGAACACTGTGGTTGCCTTCAAGCTTCTGCAGTAGGTCTGCTCCCAGCAGGTTGAGTGGCAGGTTCTTGACACAACAAACTGGGACAGGATAGAGTGTCCTGGCTGAGTGCACACGCTCAGAGGCCTTGTAGGCTGGGAATATCTTACTTGACCATCAATGCCCATGCGAGACACAGAGGATTCTGATATGCAGGTGGGATCGGCGAGTTCCACAGGTTTCATCACACTTCTGGCTGCACCGGTGTGCAGAAGAAAAGATTTGACAACGCCATCCACTTTAAGGGTAATTTGAGGTATTGGTCCTGCAGATGGGGTTTTACATGTCAGGAGCGTAGTGTCTTGCGGACTTCACTGCTTTCTGCACTTCTTCCTTCAACCTGTTTCTCTGGACCAACACTTGGGTTGCATGGGTGCTCTACACTGGTTCCGGAAATGGCCAAACTTGCCACAGATGTAACACTTGACACTTCTTCTGTCTATGTAAGGTGGTTGCACTTCCAGGTCAGTGGTCACCATGAGAGGGGCTGTCTTCTGCACCCCTGGTTGGGACTCAATCCCTTTGGCTATTGTGGACAACGGCATAATGGGCACTGTAGCGGCAGCAGGGTCCGGCCTGCTGATTGAAGTTGTGGTGGTAAGATGGGGCCTGCAGGTGCGTCCGTAGCGAGGCCCGGGGGTGCCATGAGACCGGCGGCTGCATCCAACCCAAGGTCTTGGGGCATTGCAGGGGCTGCGGCTGCATCTGCCATCACTTCTTCCCCCTGCTTTGACATAGCTTCTCCCCTTTGCTAACCTTGTTGAGGTCGGTGTCTCCTCTCCGGAGTCTGCAGCGGTTCTTCCGGTGTGTCGCTCGACACTTTGCAGCGTCTTCACTTCTGGCTCCCCTTCCGGCGTTCTCAGCAGCACGGCACCCGTTTCCTTCTTCGCGGTCTTTGTGGTGCTATAATGGCTGCGGTTTTGGCGACAATTGGCAATAAACAGTCTCCCAGGCGCACATAACCCGTTTTGCTGGGTCAGTCCACTGCTATTGACCTGTTCTCGGGCCTAGCCACTACCAGTGGTTTTCTGATTGGCTGTCTCAGTCCATGCACAAAGGCCTGTGCCAACATTTGCGTGTGTATCTGGTCATGAATGATGAAGCCCAAGTCTTGGAATACTTGCATTACTCTGCCATGAAACTTCTTTACAGACTCTGTCTTGTCTTAGCTCATGTCATGTAAGCTGAGGGCTTGTCCTGCCAATCTGCCTTTGGCCCACTCTCTGAGCTGTTCAGTTAGATGTGGCCCTGACTCCCAAGCGTGTACATCTAATTCTGCCAGAAGTCTGAATTGTTCCTTCATGATTGGCCAGAGTGCATCACCTGCTTTTATTTCCATTTATGGCCCAGAGATCATTCCAGGTGGCTATATATGTTCACTAGTTCTGCCACATTCTTCGGTAAAATGGCATGGGATGCATCCCTGGGTCTGGAAGATTGTTGAGAATGCTGGTCACCTGACCTGGGGTGAAGTGCACATAGTGTAATGGTGGTGCCTCTATCTGCCCCTGCATTCTTGGTGCCTGTGGGTTTCTTTTCCTAGTACTGGGCAGCATGTATAATGTTCCCTCCTCATCCTCATCAGAGGAAAACTTGTGATAGCATATGCTGGGGTCGTACACTGGCTGATTTTTGGACTTAGAAGCTGCCTTTTGTGTGAGGATGTCTCCCCCCTTGCTGAAGCATAGGCAGCTCTGGCCGGTGCTGAAGTTGTACATTATCAGCAGATGATGATGATGTCAGTCCTCCCCCCTCTGCACCCAGGGCTGAGCTGTCTGCTGCCTACTGCAGCTTGGGGGTGCCTTCTACTGGGGGATCTCCACCTTCCTCCCCGATACCATGACTGTCAGAGGCTGGGCTCTATTGTGAACATACAATGTGTCTTGTGCTGTGAGCACCGGATACAGAGACACCACACTGCTTGAATCTGGCATCTGCCCAACAGGCAACAAAGCAGGAGAAGGAGAGTGTGAAACAGGAAGATATACATGGTGCAGAGAAAAAGAGGGAGGTAGAGATGTAAGGTGCGCAGAAGGCGGGATGTGCGGAGGTGAAGAATGAGGGAGGGGAGCTGATAGAGCAAAAGACGGGTGGTTTGGAGAAAGGGGAGAGAGAGAGAAGGAGGCAAAGGGTGTGGAGTGTGATGTAGAAGGAGGAGATGAAGAAAAAGAAAAAGAAGAAGGAGGGGTTGGTTAAAGGCTTATAGGAGGAGGAGGTGAGGGAAAAGGAACAGAGGGAGGAGAAGATGGGAGGTGTGGAGGAGAGAGAGGAGGAGGAGAAGAGAGGCGTGGAGATGGGTGTGGTTGTAATGACCAGAGGTCCGAATAAGATCCAGTGAGTCACAAACCAAGACCAAGGCAGAAATCTCCAACGGTATTTACTCAAAGGCAAAATAATCAAGATAATATGGAGAATATTAAGGCAGATGCACCCCAAAGATACACTAGCTCAGCAGCAGCTGAAATCACTGTGCCACTCCAAGGTCTCCTGAGAACTGTATACTACAACAGACTAGTAAGAAATTTACCTAACAGGCAACTAAAAAACAGGAACAAGTGTAAATTGAATGTAGTGTTATCAAGGGGAGGCCCTGGAACGGCACACTGAGTATAACTTACACAACTCTAATATAAGATACACCTCTAAAGTAACAATTTAACACTCTGAGCAGAGATACCCGGGTATCTATAACTATGGTACCGTATCCTGAGATGGATTTCCTCTCAGGCAGGAATCCGCACAGGCTGCAGCCAGTCCATATCTTCAGCGCCAATAAGTTACAGCAAGCTCCTCTTGTCTTGTCGGCCGATGCCGAGCCCAAACGCCGGTGACTTAGTTAGTGGTCTCACGATGTTGTCTCTGCTTCTGTAGCTCCTAGGAATGCTTCCACGATAACCCGTCCGTTTCTGTATCAGCAGTCTGCCCAGACTTGTTTCTCCACTCAATGCACAGGGAATCCACAGACTTCCAAATTCGTACTGGGTTCTTAGTAAAGTCTCAGTCTTTTCTTAGATAAAGGGTTAGCTCCTCTCCAGGAAACGTTAGCAACACAAGTCTCTCACAGAGTTAAACAAAAGGTTAGCTCTTCTCCAGGGTAACGTTAGCAACAAAAAGTCTCTCAAAAGCTTCTTTTCCGCCAAAAACACTTGCAGTAAATCCACACACAGTCTCTTTTTAAGATCTCACAGCAGCTTCTGCCTTTGCTTCCCGCCTTTTCTCTCTCAGCTCTCACTTCCTAGTTTCACTTTACACACGAGACACTAGACCCCACCCCCCAGCACACATTGTCTCTGGGAGTTTTGCACGGTCCGTCCTCTGCTGCAACAGGCAAAAACCACAGGGTCCTAGTGCCCTCTCAGTGGGACTACAGTTCACCCTCTTACATGGTGGGGGAGTGAAGAAGGAGGAGAGAAAGAGGGTGAGTGAAGGAGGAAGGAGGTGTGGAGAAGAAGGAGGAGTAGATGTGTAGAGGAGAGAGAGAGGGAGAGAGAGAAAAGTGTGGAGAAAGAGGAGAGGAAAAGAGAGTCAGAGAGGAGGAGAGAAAGAGTGACAGAGAAAAAGGAGGATAGAGAGGAGAAAGATAGAGGAGAAAGACAAAAAGAAAATTCCTTCTTCTTTGATGCATCCTGAGACTGCATGGTCAGAGCAGCAGCGCCATCTCCATGTACAAAGGTTGGGCGAGGCGCACCACATACTGTGCAAAAACTCCCTATACCATGGAATCTGTTGAGAACATGGGGAGGCCCTGATGGCTTAATACCTTTCCCCATTTTATATACATAAAAATCACTTCCTGGTTTGCTCACATATCTCTCTGTACCACCTAAACGATGTAAGCTCTGCTGCTACTGTATACCATGTATCACCATTCAGCAATGTAGCATCAGCTAACTTCCCTTATTTTCCCTTCTATGTCATGCCATTCTGCAGCTTGAAGTCTGCCATTCTTATGGATTTCACATACTTTATACCTTCTAAAATTCTACCACTATCTGGTGGGCCGTTTTCTCATCAGGAAGTAAAAGACCCTCCTGTTGCTTGGCCACCTTATACCCCATGGCAAAAATAAAAATGAAAAACAAACAAAAAAGGGAAAAAAAACAGCAAAAAACTTCAGAAAGATTGTTATATAAAAATACAAAAAATGAAAGGGAAAGTAACCTTTCAAAAAATAGATGCAAGAAGTTGAAACCAAAACAAAAGAATACCATCAAAAACTCGGTACACGATCCAAAACTCAGGATGTTTATACAAAAGGAAAAGCTTTTTTAAACAAAAAGTAAAGAGGCAGAAAGGAAAAAAATTTTGGAAAACTTGGAAAACTTAAAAAACTTTAAAAAACTTTAAAATGTAAAAAAACAAGACAGAAGGAGAGAGGAAAAAACCTTCAAAAGAATAAAGAGTTAAAACGGCTTCTCTCTCTTTTTTTTCTAAACTCTCTGCGCTCTAATACAGTAAGAGACACACTTCCCCTTTTCATATGCTGCTGTATCCAATGTTACTGAAATCACGTATGTCACATCAAATATGATAGGTACCATTTACAGTAGTTTCACGTCTTCAAAAATAGCTACACCATAGCCAGCACTGCAGGAATAGTAAACTTAGCAAAAAGGGAAAAAAACAGATATGACAGTGTGATTTACAATGGATATATCTTTGCCAGCGGCAGAAAAGAGGAAGTTCGAGGAAGGAAAAGAAAAAAAACTTTCCTTTTCAATTGTATGCACTTAAAGCAGCAATACCTGACACAAGCAGAACAGATACAGACGTCCGGGAGATGCCCTTTTAATTATTCTGTGGCACGTGCAGGTTGCGCTGGGAACAGACTACTGCCAATCGCACTGGGCACACCTGTGCCTGGGCCACCTGAATGAGAAACACAACAAGCAGGAAATCTACCACCCCGGTCCGGTCATCCTGACTGGCTTGCCGGCACTACAGGAATCTGCAGTAGCCCTCTAAGTTAGCACTACCCGTGCCTGGAGCTACCTGCACCGGAACTAACTGTTCCTCCTATGCAGGGGAATCCTGCAATAACTTATTGAGCGATTTGACCTCCTGCGGTCTGTTACCCAGCAACCACAAGCAAAACAGTCACCGTTCCATCCAACTGTCTCCCGGATCTTACACAAACATGGAACACATACACGGCACACAGCAGACACCTTGATCCCAGGGTTTTGGATACGGCTCGGACTTTATACACTCCCTGGGAATGCGGTGGTGACCAGATCTGACCTGCAAGAGGTATAGACCCGGACTGGGCACAGGGGACTTTCAGGTAAGATGATAACATTTTCTTACCTTACTTATGGAGCTGCGCAGTCTCCGTCCCGTGAACCAAGGACGTGGCCAACACCTCCGTCTCTCCGGTCAGCAGGGTCACCTGTGTGTTTCGTCCATGCCTCGCGGTAATGGGCGCCATTTGATATGGAAATTTGGTTTGGATAAATTTATCCCGTGTGTGCTGTGGCCGTTCCCAATAAGACTGAGTATTTTGAGCGCTCAAGAATGAACTGTACACCATTGTTACAGAAAAGCTTTCCATCAATACTGACACTTTATTGTACATACATAGTTTTATAATTGCATATAGAAAGGAGTGGTTAGGGGTGGTTACTTAATTACCATATTCTCTAGCTCCTCTGTTATTGGTTATCTGAATATATATGGAATATTGTGATTAATGCACATATGATTGCTAATTAAGCAACTAAAATGTAGCTCTCGGCATTTAGGACAAAGTTGAGACATCTGATCAGCACTTAATACATCTGGCACTGTTGATCTGCCATTTCAGCAAGATTCAGCGATATTCTAGACATTACTTCAGGACATCTGGTCTGACTTCCGGTTTTTGCTTGGAAAAACCCCATACAGTTTATGTCAGCCATTTTAAGCCATTGATTATAATGTATATATTAGCTGTGGATATATAAGTATATATAATTATAGAGGAGTATACATGCAAGTGAAATCTATATGATATATATATTTCTATGATACTGGTCTGTGAGGAAGGTGCAGGCGGAGATGTTATGTTGCCTTGATCAAAATGTGGTGTCGATGTCGGAGAGCACTCAACACCAGCAGGTGTTTCCACTAGCAAATGTCCTGACGACCTGCCAATCACACTGGCTGTTGCGGGTAAAGAGGTGGAAGGTTTGCATCCAAAACCATGTGCGACTGCTGTCCCCATAGTCACAGAAGATGAAGAGGACGCGGATGCACTTGATGGGGCAGACGGTGGTTGACCCGGCCCACTAGGCCGCATTGTAGCACAGTGAGCTTCCCACTGCAACTTATGCCTCATATCCATGTGACGGTTCATGCATGAAGTACTCAAGCTAGTGATTTTTTGGCCTCTACTGAGATTTTGTTGACAAATCTTAGAGACAACATGAGTTGGGTCATCCTTTGCGATGTCAAAAAATGCCCAGGCTATGCAAGGCTTAGAGCCCGTATGACCTAAAGAGCCACCACAACTTCTGGTCTGAGGCACAGTAGCGGTTGAGGATGCAGTTGTTGACGTGCTTCCAGTACTCCGTCTCTGTCCATGAAGGCGCCCCGTTACCTTGTTGTCAGACTCGTCACTAGCATCCTCCTCCACCTCCTCTGCTGAGCTCATGGACAAGCAGACTGGGGGTTGACAGTAAGTGGGGTCTACAAACTCATCATCATCATCCTGTGTGTTCTCACGCCCGTCGTCCTTAGAGCCAACTTCTTCCATCCACGACTGAAAAGTCAAGTTTTGTTCCAATCGGGTATCTCAGTCTCATCATCATCTTCCTCATTGTCTCCACCAACAGGAGTTACAGTTTGGGAACGTGGGTCTACATTATGCTCAGAACCTTCTTCATCTGGGCCTGGATCCGACTCACAAAGATTCTGGGCATCAGAGTAGATCACTTCCTCATCTGGATTCACAGAAGCTCTGGAGCAGACTTCTGATTCCCAGGCTATAGTATGCATAAACAGCTCTACAGACTCAACCATGTGTGTTACCCCATGCTCAGACGGGCAGCTGGAGACTTGGGAGCTGTGAGGAAGCAAGTGCAATTGGGGTGACAACTCTGAGGACTGGAGTAGTTGCAATGTTGAAGTTGACATGGAGGAGAGCCCACTTGAACAAGCACTTGATATCCGTTCATGCTTGTAGCGATGGTCGTAAGAAAGGGATCATATCAGATTGTCCATGAAAAGAAGTAGACATCTTACTTTGGCTGGAAGATGGTCTTTCTTCTGCAGATGTTACTGTTGCTTGACCACCTACCCCACGGACACAACCTTTTTTTCCCTTTCCAACACTCCTATTCCCCTTTCCACCAGCAGCAGGCCTTTTGCCACTCATTTTAGTGCCTAACTAATTGGCAACTCTGTATCTGTAGTTGTTGGCACAACAACCGATGGATGAAAACTGAGCAGAACTGAGTGGCCAAACTGTGGTACTAGGCCCAAAACTAATAACTGGATTAGATGCAGTGAAAATTGAGAAACACAGGCGGTATAGTTAGTTTCACAGGTGGGCTACTCAGCTGACGTACAGACACTGCTCCTAGGCCCTAAACTATCAACTGGATTAGATGCAGTGAAAATTGAGAAACACAGGTGGTGTAGTTAGTTTCACAGGCGGGCTACTCTGCTGACGTGCAGACACTGCTCCTAGGCCCTAAACTATCAACCGGATTAGATGCAGTGAAAACTGAGATACACAGGCGGTATAGTTTGTTTCACAGGCAGGCTACTCTGCTGACGTGCAGACACTGCTCCTAGGCCCTAAACTATCAACTGGATTAAATGCAGTGAAAATTGAGAAACACAGGCGGTGTACTTAGTTTCACAGGCGGGCTACTCTGCTGACGTGCAGACACTGCTCCTAGGCCCTAAACTATCAACCGGATTAGATGCAATGAAAACTGAGATACACAGGCGGTATAGTTTGTTTCACAGGCAGGCTACTCTGCTGACGTGCAGACACTGCTCCTAGGCCCTAAACTATCAACTGTATTAGATGCAGTGAAAATTGAGATACACAGGCGGTGTAGCTAGCTTCACAGGCGGGCTACTCAGATGACTATCAGACAATGCTACTAGCCCAAAAGGATTGGCTGAGCTAGATTACACCAAATGCTATGACAAACACTTGCACAGCACTGGCACAGACCTGCCTGGCAATCAGTGCTATGAACTGCTGTAACCTACCCTGAAAAGGGCTGATATTACAACTAGTCCCGACTCCTCCCGACTCCCTAAACCTATCTCTCTGACAATTTGCTCCAAAAAAAACACTATTAGTCTGTATAGCGCCCACAGCAGCAGCGGAGCCATCTAACACTAAGCTGCAGCAGTGAGGAAATGGTGGGGACGGGGTAAATGGCTGGTTCTTATAGGGCAAGGACATGTGACATACACAGCCAATGACACATGCCCTTGCTTGTGTGCATCACATGCACATTGCCGTGTGTGTGCGCACTGCTGATAGGCTGAGAGACTGCACCGCCCCACTGTAAATGCGGGAAAGAAAAAAAAAACAGAGATCGGCGTTATTTCAGCACAGATCTATCCCCCCCCCCTGCCCACTATACACTGAAACAGTCTATTAACAATGATAAACAGTTTTAACCCCTTTACCCCCAAGGGTGGTTTGCACGTTAATGACCAGGCCAATTTTTACAATTCTGACCACTGTCCCTTTATGAGGTTATAACTCCGAAACGCTTCAACGGATCCTGGTGATTCTGACATTGTTTTCTCGTGACATATTGTACTTCATGATAGTGGTAAAATTTCTTTGATAGTACCTGCGTTTATTTGTGAAAAAAACGGAAATTTGGTGAAAATTTTGAAAATTTCGCAATTTTCCAACTTTGAATTTTTATGCAATTAAATCACAGAGATATGTCACACAAAATACTTAATAAGTAACATTTCCCACATGTCTCCTTTACATCAGCATAATTTTGGAACCAATTTTTTTTTTGTTAGGGAGTTATAAGGGTTAAAAGTTGACCAGCAATTTCTCATTTTTACAACACCATTTTTTTTTAGGGACCACGTCTCATTTGAAGTCATTTTGAGGGGTCTATATGATAGAAAATGCCCAAGTGTGACACCATTCTAAAAACTGCACCCCTCAAGGTGCTCAAAACCACATTCAAGAAGTTTATTAACCCTTCAGGTGTTTAATAGGAATTTTTGGAATGTTTAAATAAAAATGAACATTTAACTTTTTTACACAAAAAATTTACTTCAGCTCCAATTTGTTTTATTTTACCAAGGGTAACAGGAGAAATTGGACCCAAAAAGTTGTTGTCCAATTTGTCCTGAGTACGCTGATACCCCATATGTGGCAGTAAACCACTGTTTGGGCGCATGGGAGAGCTCGGAAGGGAAGGAGCGCTATTTGACTTTTCAATGCAAAATTGACAGGAATTGAGATGGGACGCCATGTTGCGTTTGGAGAGCCACTGATGTGCCTAAACATTGAAACCCCCCCACAAGTGACACCATTTTGGAAAGTAGACCCCCTAAGGAACTTATCTGGATGTGTGGTGAGCACTTTGACCCACCAAGTGCTTCACAGAAGTTTATAATGCAGAACCGTAAAAATAAAAAATCATATTTTTTCACAAAAATTATATTTTCGCCCCCAATTTTTTATTTTTCCAAGGGTAAGAGAAGAAATTGGACCTCAAAAGTTGTTGTCCAATTTGTCCCGAGTACGCTGATACCCCATATGTGGCAGTAAACCACTGTTTGGGCGCATGGGAGAGCTCGGAAGGGAAGGAGCGCCGTTTGACTTTTCAATGCAAAATTGACAGGAATTGAGATGGGACGCCATGTTGCGTTTGGAGAGCCACTGATGTGCCTAAACATTGAAACCCCCCACAAGTGACACCATTTTGGAAAGTAGACCCCCTAAGGAACTTATCTGGATGTGTGGTGAGCACTTTGACCCACCAAGGGCTTCACAGAAGTTTATAATGCAGAGCCATAAAAATAAAACAAAATTTTTTTCCCACAAAAATTATTTTTTAGCCCCCAGTTTTGTATTTTCCCTAGGGTAACAGGAGAAATTGGACCCCAAAAGTTGTTGTCCAATTTGTCCTGAGTACGCTGATACCCCATATGTGGGGGGGAACCACCGTTTGGGCGCATGGGAGGGTTCGGAAGGGAAGGAGCGCCATTTGGAATGCAGACTTAGATGGAATGGTCTGCAGGCGTCACATTGCGTTTGCAGAGCCCCTAATGTACCTAAACAGTAGAAACCCCCCACAAGTGACACCATTTTGGAAAGTAGACCCCCTAAGGAACTCATCTTGATGTGTTGTGAGAGCTTTGAACCCCCAAGTATTTCACTACAGTTTATAACGCAGAGCCATGCAAATAAAAAATATTTTTTTTTCCACAAAAATTATATTTTAGCCCCCAGTTTTGTATTTTTCCAAGGTTAGCAGGAGAAATTGGACCCTAAATGTTGTTGCCCAATTTGTCCTGAGTACGCTGATACCCGATATGTGGGGGGGAACCACCGTTTGGGCGCATGGGAGGGCTCGGAAGGGAAGGAGCATCATTTGGAATGCAGACTTAGATGGATTGGTCTGCAGGCGTCACATTGCGTTTGCAGAGCCCCTAATGTACCTAAACAGTAGAAACCCCCCACAAGTGACCCCATATTGGAAACTAGACCCCTCAATGAACTTATCTAGATGTGTTGTGAGAACTTTGAACCCCCAAGTGTTTCACTACAGTTTATAACGCAGAGCCGTGAAAATAAAAAATCTTTTTGTTTTCCCACAAAAATTATTTTTTAGCCCCCAGTTTTGTATTTTCCCAAGGGTAACAGGAGAAATTGGTCCACAAAAGTTGTTGTCCAATTTGTCCTGAGTACGCTGATACCCCATATGTTGGGGTAAACCCCTGTTTGGGCACACAGGAGAGCTCGGAAGGGAAGGAGCACTGTTTTACTTTTTCAACGCAGAATTGGCTGGAATTGAGATCGGACGCCATGTCGTGTTTGGAGAGCCCCTGATGTGCCGAAACAGTGGAAACCCCCCAATTATAACTGAAACCCTAATCTAAACACACCCCTAACCCTAATTCCAACGGTAACCCTAACCACACCTCTAACCCTGACACACCCCTAACCCTAATCCCAACCCTATTCCCAACTGTAAATGTAATCTAAACCCTAACCCTAACTTTAGCCCCAACCCTAACTGTAGCCCCAACCCTAACCCTAACCCTAGCCCTAACCCTAGCCCTAACCCTAGCCCTAACCCTAGCCCTAACCCTAGCCCTAACCCTAACCCTAGCCCTAACCCTAGCCCTAACCCTAGCCCTAACCCTAACCCTAGCCCTAGCCCTAACCCTAGCCCTAACCCTAGCCCTAACCCTAGCCCTAGCCCTAACCCTAGCCCTAACCCTAGCCCTAACCCTAACCCTAGCCCTAGCCCTAACCCTAGCCCTAACCCTAGCCCTAGCCCTAACCCTAGCCCTAACCCTAGCCCTAACCCTAGCCCTAGCCCTAACCCTAGCCCTAACCCTAGCCCTAATGGGAAAATGGAAATAAATACATTTTTTTTTATTTTTCCCTAACTAAGGGGGTGATGAAGGGGGGTTTGATTTACTTTTATAGCGAGTTTTTTAGCGGATTTTTATGATTGGCAGCCGTCACACACTGAAAGACCCTTTTTATTGCAAAAAATATTTTTTGCAATACCACATTTTGAGAGCTATAATTTTTCCATATTTTGGTCCACAGAGTCATGTGAGGTCTTGTTTTTTGCGGGACGAGTTGACGTTTTTATTGAAAACATTTTTGGGCACGTGACATTTTTTTATCGCTTTTTATTCCGATTTTTGTGAGGAAGAATGACCAAAAGCCAGCTATTCATGAATTTCTATTGGGGGAGGCGTTTATACCGTTCCGCGTTTGGTAAAATTGATAAATCAGTTTTATTCTTCGGGTCAGTACGATTACAGCGATACCTCATTTATATCATTTTTTTATGGTTTGGTGCTTTTATACGATAAAAACTATTTTACAGAAAAAAATAATTATTTTTGCATCGCTTTATTCTCAGGACTATAACTTTTTTATTTTTTTGCTGATGATGCTGTATGGCGGCTCTTTTTTTGCGGGACAATATGACGCTTTCAGCGGTACCATGGTTATTTATATCTGTCCTTTTGATCGCGTGTTATTCCACTTTTTGTTCGGCGGTATGATAATAAAGCGTTGTTTTTTGCCTCGTTTTTTTTTTTTTTTTCTTACGGTGTTTACTGAAGGGGTTAACTAGTGGGACAGTTTTATAGGTCGGGTCGTTACGGATGCGGCGATACTAAATATGTGTACTTTTATTGGTTTTTTTTTTATTTAGATGAAGAAATGTATTTATGGGAATAATATTTTTTTTTTTTTTTCATTATTTTGGAATATTTTTTTTTATTTTTTTTACACATTTGGAAAATTTTTTTTTTACTTTTTTACTTTGTCCCAGGGGGGGACATCACAGATCAGTGATCTGACAGTTTGCACAGCACTCTGTCAGATCACTGATCTGACATGCAGCGCTGCAGCCTTCACAGTGCCTGCTCTAAGCAGGCTCTGTGAAGCCACCTCCCTCCCTGCAGGACCCGGATCCGCGGCCATCTTGGATCCGGGGCTCGAGCAGGGAGGGAGGTGAGGAGACCCTCGCAGCAACGCGATCACATCGCGTTGCTGCGGGGGGCTCAGGGAAGCCCGCAGGGAGCCCCCTCCCTGCGCGGTGCTTCCCTGCACCGCCGGCACATCGCGATCATCTTTGATCGCGGTGTGCCAGGGGTTAATGTGCCAGGGGCGGTCCGTGACCGCTCCTGGCACATAGTGCCGAATGTCAGCTGCGATAAGCAGCTGACACCCGGCCGCGATCGTCCGCGCTCCCCCCGTGAGCGCGGCCGATCGGCTATGACGTACTATCCCGTCCAGGGTCAGATAAGCCCAGGGCACCTCGACGGGATAGTACGTCTAAGGTCACAGAGGGGTTAATGTGCAAATCAAGCGAGGCTTTTGCTGAACGAACAGTTATCGAACAGAAACTCGAACAGCCGAATTTTAAGCAAATTGTTCGGGTTCGTCAAAACAGCTCGAATTTGAGATTGGCGAACAGTTAGACTCGAACACCGCTCATCTCTAGTAGTGAGGAATATGTAATAAAGTAAGAGATATGAAATGGTTTACTGTATGTAAACTATGTCTCATATCCTGTCGGGTTTGTGGGAGATAGCAAAAGCCGGTAATTGAATTACCGGATTTTCTGCTATCTAGCTCTGTATTTAATATAAATATATATATAGGTGTCTCACTGACATATACAGTATATATGTATATATACCTAGTCTATGTGTATATATCTATTCTATCTTTTCAATTCTAATCTGTCAGTGTGATTTTACTGTACACAGCACTGATTTGCCGGCTTTTCAAAGGACACCGGTGCATAAAAATCGGACTGCAATACGGATGTCATACGGATGTTGCGATAAAAAAATTGCATGACACTCGCATGACACTTGCATGACAATGGAATGATTTAACTCTGTTTTTTCGGTCCGTAAATCGGACCATTTTTTTCTCTCAAGTGGAAAAGAGCCCTTAGTGTCAATAACGTTGTACATAGACTCCTATTGCACAAGGGTCAAAAAGTCTGCTTCTCGGGCGCATATGATAACAAAATACCAGCGTCAGTAGGACTGCCCACTGTGACCAACCATGCAGGCGCCAAGTGGCTGTGCTCGCTCATGCGCGCAGTGGAATAATGCCGGGCAAAGCCATGTATAACTGCCAGTAAGATGGGCATCACAACGCTCCACAAACACATGTGTGTTAACCATTGCCAGTCAAAAGATAGGGAACCACAAGGCGCAGATGCTGCAACCCCAGTTCGGTGAGTACCAGGGCAGAGCCAGGGAAAATCCAAATAGTCCAACATAGGGACCACATACCTGAAGAGCAAACAAAAAAAAACACACACACACAAAAAATGTATGTATATAATAGAAAGAAAAATAATAAATAATAATTATAATGTAACTAAATAAATAAAAAATGAATGTGAATAAAAAGAACTACCCATGTGCAAATAGATAGTCACTGATCAGTAACGGCTTATACAAAAAACACAGTGATTCAAATAGATCACTGTGCTTCATGCAAGTATATGGAAAACATGGTGAATAAATAAAACATATATGATTGATAACATACACATTAAAAAAGGAAAAGGGGAAAGGGAAAAAGAGGAGAAAAGGAAAGGAAAATAACAAAGTTTGCGCCAGGAACATAAAAAAGCACAGTGTTACATGGTCACAATGTTTCAATAATGATATTATTTATTGTAATTAGACAAATATAGTATACATCATCCAACACACAGCTTGATTCTCCAGAGACTTCATGAGTATTGATTGCCATTATGAATCTGGCAACACTAGAAATATTCATGCATTTCGTGATGTTTAGGGATCTTCCTGATCTTAATCTAAAAGGGTAGATTCGTAATGAAAAGGGTGTTCATTTTGGAAAGAACTACACAACATATGAGTACACAGCAACTCGTGTAATTAGATGCGCAATGTCAAGACGGAGAAAACAATCTCCTATCAAGAGAGGTAGATTAGAAGACAAAAAATGCCGACACTATGGTACTGTGAATAGGATAAGCAACTACTGCTCATCAGATAAATTACCCTAATGGAAATTCCTACATTAAACCCAAATAAATACCGTATACCAAGTCCGCCACATCAGACAATTATCAGGTACTATGAATAGTATAGAAGCTATAACTAAAATATGTCACCCTGAAAAACAGGGAGGGGGGGAAGGGGACGGGAATAAGGGAGTCCTGATGTTCCAGGTATTCTGTTACATAATGCATGTGACCGAAAAACACATGTATGTGGTTTGAGGCCATGGACCTGGATGAACCTAGCGTCGACCAAATTAAACCACACCCCACTGTCCAGAAAGGCAGAAATACCCACCTTATTTTTGCCCAGATGGATTTCAGCAGGAAGAAAAAATTGTGTCCTACCTACCGAGGAGATATGTATACCATGGTTACTAACCTACCCGCAACCCAGGCTCCTCAGTTTCCCGGCGGCTGTACATACATACTACTCCTTTACACCGAACTACAGACTGATTTCCAGAATGAGTTGCCCCACTCAACTGAATAGGTTCCTCAAATGACTCAGATCAGGTTTCCATTGGCCCCGGACTTGCTGCACATTGAGGTGTCTCTTTATGTCTCTGGCAAAGACGGCAATCCACCAAGCTTGCCAGAGACATGACCTCCTCAATGGAAATTTAAGTCTCATGCAGAGCTAAGGCATCCTTCACCTTTACTGATAACCATTGAAAGAACTGGCTACGGAGCACGGGTTCATTCCACTTAGTGTCAGTGGACCACCTCCAAAACTCGGAGGAAAACTCCTTCGCCGGCTGGTCTCCCTGCCGAAGCTGATGTAGTGTGGACTCAGCTAGGGAGGCGCGTTAGGGGTCTCCACTGGAAGTCAGACGGGAGAGAGAATACCCATGTCTGGGGATCACCCTGAAGGAGAGAGATTATCCCCACCTGTTTCTTCTCAGTTCCTGAGGAACAAGGACGAAACTTGAAGTATAGTTTAGAGTACACCTTGAAAAAAACAAACTTGTCATGTCCCCGGGAGAACCTGTAAGGCAAAGCGATCTCGGGCTCCACTAAAGGTTGCGTGAGAGTCGTGGTCCCAACACTTGATGTATTAGGGTGCTGTAAAACACAGTGCTTAGATCTGGCATCTCCAGACTGATCTGCTGCAGTTGCCCTGTAAGAACAGTGATACTATCCATAAGGAATCAAAAAACAGTTTCAGTCAGTGCTAATGTCATGACTCGCTTGTCGGGAGTTCCAGAACCAGGGACCTGGGGCTCCTTCTCTGTCCCTAACCTGGCAACAGTCACAGATAAATGCACCAAATGTCTTTTCAAATAACAACCAACAACCACCAGCCATGCAGCAAAAGCTACTCTGACAATGAGTGCTAGCCAGGGCCCAGATTATATAGGAGATGGGAGTGGCTAACAGTGAACAGCTGAGCGTTAATGTAGGAAAGTGTCCAGGAGCTCCCAACTGAGCAGATTAACCCCTGCACTGCTAAAAGAAACTTGCTCTGTTTAATATGAAGGTGAAATGCCTCTAATCAGTGCAGGAGTAGAAGAAATCAGTCGCTGCAGTCTTCTGCATCCTCTCTGTCGTGGTAAACTCACAACAAATATCCTTTGCATTTATGACAACAATCAGCATTTTTGGGTCAGAATACTATCATAAATTCAAAGGATACTCCAACAAAGTATCAGTTTACAGCTGTGCATATTTATTTAACCACATTATTATAGTTATTAATTTTTTATTTACTTATTTTTATTTTCCCACTCAAATAATATTGTACAAATAATGGGTGACATTAAACGGGGAGTCTATCAGCCTAGCACATGTAGAATTGACAATCTTTGCCCACGCTTCCTTGCTGTAGCGCTTTGTTGTGAGTTCCGTTCTGGAGCTCCCTCCTATGGTTGCTAATGGTATGTTTGCGAGTTCTGCCCTTGGGCTCCCTCTGGTGGTTTCGAGTGGAACTGCTGCTCCGTTAGGTAGCTGTAGCAGCTGCCTTCACTAATCGCCTTGCCTGGGTTTGCTATTTAAACCTGCTCTGGGCTTTAGTCCATGCCTGCTGTCAATGTTCTTGGTTGGATTTGATTCTTCCCTTGGATTTCTCATATGGCCAGTCCTTGTCTGCAAAAGATAAGTTTTGCTAGTTTGTTTGTCCATTTGTTTGGACTCTATTGCTTTGCATTTTGTCTCTTTTGTCCAGCTTGTCACTATGTCTTATTTAGGCCAGCTGGAAGCTCTGGGAAAGCAGATTTGCCCCTCCACACCGTGAGTCGGTGTGGAGTTCATTTTTGTAAACTCTGCGTGGATTTTGTAGTTTTTAATACTGACCGCACAGTATCCTTTGCTCTCTGTCTATCTAGTTTAGTATTGGCCTCCCCTTTGCTGAATTCTAATTTCATTTCGGTGTTCGTCATTTCCCTCTCCTTTCACAGTCAATATTTGTGGGGGGCTATCTTTCCTTTTGGGGGTTTCTCTGAGGCAAGATAGCTTTCTATTTCCTTCTTTAGGGGTAGTTATATCTTAGGCTGTGACGAGGTGTCTAGGGAGTGTCAGGAACATCCCGCGGCTATTTCTAGTTGTGTTGTTAGGATTAGGGACTGCGGTCAGTAGAGATACCACCTTCTCAGAGCTCGTTCCATGTTGCGTTTTAGCCACCAGGTCATTTCAGTGTGGCCTCTTAACCACCAGGTCATAACAGTACAGCAGGCCAAGAATGAATTGAATGCGTCTCAAAAGAAGGAAAAAAAAAAAGAGTTCTGAACCATTTTTTTTTCTGTGCTCTGTTCTGTCTTTTTTTTCCTCTTGATATCTGGGTGGTGCTGGATATATGCTCTGGTATGGAGGTTCAGGGTTTGTTTTCTGGTGTGGATCAACTTGCTGCAAGAGTCCAGAGTATCCAAGATTATATTGTTCAGACTCCGGCTCTAGAGCCAAGAATTCCTACTCCTGATTTGTTTTTTGGGGACAGATCCAAGTTTTTGAACTTTAAAAATAGCTGCAAATTGTTTTTTGCTTTGAAACCCAATTCTTCTGGTGATCCCATTCAGCAAGTGAAAATCATCATATCCTTACTGCGTGGTGATCCTCAAGACTGGGCATTTGCTCTTGAAACAGGGAATCTGGCATTATTGAATGTAGATGCATTTTTTCAGGCGCTCGGATTGTTGTATGACGAACCTAACTCTGTAGAGCATGCTGAGAAAATACTGTTGGCCCTGTGTCGGGGTCAGGAAGCGGCAGAGTTATATTGCCAGAAATTTAGAAAATGGTCTGTGCTCACTAAATGGAATGAAGAGGCGCTGGCTGCTATTTTCAGAAAAGGTCTTTCTGAAACCCTTAAAGATGTAAGGGTGGGCTTTCCTGCGC